>NC_138762.1:22941876-24141876 GCF_965113315.1 Podarcis vaucheri | reverse complement strand
GAGTTTTACATATTGAACCTATGCAGTCAGAAGTTAAGCACCACTGATTTCAATAGACTTTACACCCTAGAAACTATGTATAGCATTGCTGCAGTTATGAAGATTCTAATAAAGTGGGTATTATGCTATGTACTGCTGCTCTTCAGTGTGTGCATATAAAATGATGTCTCAAAATGGGTGCCTGAATATTTTTTTTACTTTCCTTTAACATGTGGCTGTAGTGGCTGTGATGAGGAGCTCCTGAACTTCTAAATTTACCACCAAACCACTGCCTGGGACTGTACCATTTTATAGTTCAGATGGGGAACAGAATGTCTGAATGTAATGTCCTTGCCACAGAAAACTAACATTGGGTAGAAGGTTCTAGTCTAATGTTCTGCCTGAGCTGCTGGCTTTCTGCATGAGAGGAGTCAAGTCTCACTGTTTAACCTAAAGTTCATTGCAGCACAAGTTATCAAATGGGTAAACAAGCAAACAAGAGTGAATAATGATTTCTGGAGGAAACACTGAAAAACAACCCGCTATCTGCAGTCTCAATTGGTATAATCCTAGGAATTGTCCTGTTTGATTTATTTTCACATGTAGATCAGCTGCAAGAAGCTGAGAGTATTTGAATGTGCAAACTTCCAATGTACTGTTTGACTGATCAAGTATGCATATAATTTTCCTTAGCAGATGTTGAATGCTATACACAATAATTATAATAATGGTCTACGTGATAATTTCAATAAGACTAAATTTGTCATAAACCAACTGCCAAATGCTAGATAATGAAGCACATTGGAGTTTGGAGCCACATTTCTTCCAACATGTCTCTCTGACTGGTAAGTTAGAAAGCAAACAACACATCTATATGGCTCATTTCAATATAGATCGACCTTGAGCATTGTTATGTTAAATTACTAGCTTACAATTATGTATGAAGTCTATACTGGTCTCTCATTTTATTTACTTTGACTTGGATACAGACTTAGGCTGCAGTCCTAACCACACTTACCAATAGGCTGGCGGGGGCTTGTAGGCCAACAGATTTATTGTGACATGAGCCTTCACGGTCTAGAATCCACTTCATCAGATGCATGAAGTGCTGTTGGCAATTGGCAGAGGAGAAATGAAGCCAAATGGCAATGAAGTACAAAAAGTACTGTCTGTGCCCATTGAATGTAAAGATTAAGATAAGCAAAGTGGGTGTTCATAACATCAATGGTTGTTGATAACACAACCATCCCAACTTTGCTATGTTAACTAACACACCTGGTGGAACAGAAAACCAAGGTTTGCCTTGGCAAACAGAATCAAACTTCCCGATTGTTCACACAGAAGATGGGGAAAAGTGGAGTCAAACTGGCCCCGCAGAAGCAATTCTGCAAAGGAAATTTAGGAGCTGGAATCAGCAGTTCATTTTAACAAGAGTTTGGGAAGCAAGGCAAAGGCACATCCTCCAACTGGGATTTCTTACCCATCCACCTGTCTGGGGGATGGTTGCCCTTGAGTGGTGAATAAAATATCTTCTACTCCTATTCTTATTGCTTCCCATGTCCAAAAGCTGGGACTCGTTTATAGGCATGAGTCTCATGAGGCCTTTAAAAAACAACAACAACAAAACCTAGGCCTTTTCAAACTTAGCTTCAGTCTGAATATTATTCTACTGCTGCGTTTTTATGCTTGCATTATTGTCCTGCTGCTCTGTTGCTGTTATTTTCTTGGTTGATTTTAGTAGTTTCACATCACTTTTATTCTTTGTTAGCTGTCCTAGGAGCAGCAACACTTGAAGTTCAGGCCTGGGGAACCAATGCAAAATACAGTGGTACCTTGGGTTACATACATTTCAGGTTACATACGCTTCAGGTTACAGATGCTTCAGGTTACAGACTCTGCTAACCCAGAAATATTACCTCGGGTTAAGAACTTTGCTTCAGGATGAGAACAGAAATTGTGCAGCAGAGGCGCAGCGGCAGCAGGAGGCCCCATTAGCTAAAGTGGTGCTTCAGGTTAAGAACAGTTTCAGGTTAAGAACAGACCTCCAGAACGAATTAAGTTCTTCACCTGAGGTACCACTGTACTGTACAAGGATCAAACCAAATGTCTATCAAGTCCAGCTTCCTGTTTCCTAGAGGCGCCTACTTAGATGCCCAGGGAAGCCCACATGGAGGACCTGAGTTAATCTATGGAATTCCCTTCCGCAAGGGATAGTGATTGGCCACCAACTTAAATGGCTTTAAAAGAGGACTGAACAGATTCTTAGGTGATTCATGCAATGGCTGGGTTTTACCGTCACTGTTGGGGGCAGCATGTCTCTGAATACACATTGCTGGGAATCACAAATAGGGAGAAAACTGTTGCATGCAGGTCCTGCTTGTTGGTTTAATAATAAAGTTGTTGTTGTTTTTGGCTTAATAATAAAGTTGTTGTTGTTGTTGTTGTTGTTGTTGTTGTTGTTGTTGTTGTTGTTACTGCCAGTAGGCTCTTCTTATGCTCTTAATGAGGACAATATTCCTTTCCTCCTATTGTTGCCCAGAGAGGCTTTCTGACTCTGATCTTGGAGTTAGTAACAGCCATTATGATTAATAGCCCTTATCCACCATGAATTTGTCTGTTCTCCCTTTAAAGCTGTCCAGTGGCACTGAGTTCCCCAAGTTAACTATGCACTTTATTTGGTCCGCTCTGAAGCCAAATTTGATGGTTCTTATTGTGAGAAAGAGAATGAAACAAACAAACAAAGCCTCACTGAAAATAAGCCTTAGATAGAAAGAGGCCTTGGATGACGGAGGCGCTGGGTGGTTGTGGACACAAGAATGGTTGTCAGAATACAACAGTGACTAATTTCATAGGGGTCTGCCCCATTAGCCTGTTGGAACAAATATAGAAGACTTCCTTGGAGACAAGCAGATTTTTGGAGGGTGGCAAAAGCTTTTGTGGTTTAGAACCTGCTTTATGGGATGTGGAAAAGAGATGAGGTCCAAATGCCCTGAAATGTGAGAGGCCCCATTGTTGACATTTCTTCCTCTCTAGTGTGTATGTCCACGTGTGTCTTATATATATCCCCACCAAGAACCACATTTCATGCACCCGATGATGAAGTCAACACTGGTCCACCAAAGCTGATGCCACACTCAACCTGTTTAGGTGCCACAAAGCACAAGTATTTTGCTGCCTGAGGCAGAACATCAAGTGGTGTCCACTTCCCAGACAAACTGCATAGTGCCTGTAGATGACCAAGTTATTTAAGCACCTGAGGCAGAAAATCTCACAAGCCTCTTTCCCTAGGGGTAGAAACACAGCCATCCTAAGTTAATTACTGCCTTCAAATGATCCCCCAAATCTGCCGCCTGAGGTGACTGTCTCACTGTGCCTAATGTTAGGGCCAGCCTTGGGGACTCTGCTCTTCTGCAAAACCTAATTACACAGGTGTTGCTAGAGATCTGAATCAGCACATTCAAAGCAGCCTTTGTCAACACGATGCCCTCCAGATTTTTTCCTGACTACAACTCCCAACATCCCTGACCAATGACCACACTGCTCGCGGCTGATGGAAGTTGTAGTCCGAAAACTGGGGAGACAGCAGGTTGGCAAAGGATGCCTGCAAAAAGTTAACTACCTTCAAGGGGTTAACAGGCACGAACACGCCCTGAGCGGGAAAGGCGGGTGGGGTTGATCCACGGAGCTGCTGATCTGCGGCGAAGAGGAGGCACTCTGCATATACTCAGAAGCCTCTCGTCAGCGTGGGGGGGGGGAGAGAGATTCCTTGGTTAAACAGCATGCATATTACTCGGGAGGAGGGCGGGAAGGGGCGCCTGCTATACCTGAATCTCTCTTGGCCCGCCGTGTCCCAGAGCTGCAGCTTGATCCTCTTGCCCGGCTCGATCTCCACCAGGCGGGAGAAGAAATCCACCCCGACGGTGGGATCCGAGTGCATGGGCCCCGGGAAGCGGCCCTCGGTGAAGCGGTGCAAAAGGCACGACTTGCCCACCGTCGAGTCGCCCAGCACGATCAGGCGGAACTGGTAGATCCAGATGGCTGCGTCCATGGCGCTCTCCCCGGAGGAGGAGCAGGCGGCCGGGTGGGCTCCTCCGCCGCCGTCCTCGGCCTTGTTGGGGCGCCTCCTCGGGCGGTGCCTGCACCGAGCTCCCACGGCCCCTATCCCAGGCATTGGCGCAGCAGGAAGGGAGGGACGCGCGGAGGAAGGGAAGCACGGAGGGCGGGACGGAGGCGCCTCTGGTCCGAGCGCGGGGACTCGGCGAGCAGCGCGGGAAGGAGAGGGGAGCCACGGGCCGGGGCTCTCCCCGTTTGCAAGGCGGATCTGGGTAGGGAAAGGGATGGCGGTCGGGTCTGGGGGGGGGGGGGAATGGAGCTGCCTTTGCTTACCTCCTGCCCTGCTAACGAAGAGGGGAAAGCGGAGGAGACCAGACGGGGGGCGACGGAGCAGGGAGAGGATTCCAGGCGAGCGGATGGCGCGCCTTTGTTCCCTTCGATTGGGCGGTGGGTGGGCTTATTTTTTTCCAGTTTCCCCCCAGTGGTGGCGGTGCTGGAGGAGGAGGAGGAGGAGGGCGGGGACTGCCCACTGCTTTGCTGCCACTGGGATGGGAAAAGAAGGAGGCTTTTAAACCGTCGGGTGGGCGTGGATTGGCAGCTTGGCTCCGCTTCTGCGCGAGGGGCTGCCGGGGCTCGGCGTCGGTTTCCCCTTTTTGCTCTGAGGCTCCCTTTCTGAAATGGAGAGCCCAGCAAGCCCCTTTCGCCTCGTGCCCCCGGTCCGTCGCTGCTCCCCCGGGAGAAAAGCACTCTGCACGTGCCCAGAGAGGCGCGTTGATGTTCCCAGGCTTGGCACTGAAAACGGGTTCTTGGGCTCTTTGGGGAGGGTTTAAGTCAGGACATTGTTTCTGGTTACGTCGGAGCAACCAGGCAGGACTCCTACTTTTTAGAAGGAGGCACAAAACAGGCTTAGCAGCTCAGGGCGGTTTCACATCACCGCATGGTGGCAAAAAACCAAAGCGAATGTGAAGATACCACTGAGGGTAAGTTTTAAAAGGGAGCTAGAATCAAATCCTGGCTCACTGACAGGTACACCTGCCCGGCGGGTTTGCAAAACGCTTGCTTGTTTCATTGGCATGTCCGATTTGTCGGCGTATATTTTAAAATACATTACCTGGAAGATATGTATGAAGAAGTAAACATTGGTGCATCAGACCCACGACTTTCTATCCTGACTGCCAGCACCTCCCACTCCAAGGAAGTATTTACCCATCACTTTATTAAACCGTGGAACTCTTTCCCACCAAATGTGATGAAGGGGACCACCTTAGATGCCTTTAAAAAAGGGATTAAAGAAAGTTTGGAAGAATAGCCTCTTGGTGGCTACAAGTTGTTATAGTGACTATATATTACCTCCAGGATCAGAGGTTGCCTAAGTGCATCGTGGGCAGATGCTAACAAAGCAAATAGCTCTGTGCGTCTTAAGCATGTGAAGAAAACCACACACTGCCGGCTACAGAGAAGGCAAATTTCTCAAGCTAAAATGCACCTCCACCACACCAAGGGCAATCAAACAGGTGGTTGCCTGGTTCCTCTTGCTGTCTTAGAAGTTAGGCAGCATTTTGACACTACAAAAACATTGCTGTGGATATTTTTAAGATGGGTTGCTGCGGAATGAGATTTTTGAGCTCACTGGCAATCGTGCTGGTCGGCCGGCATGATTCAAAGGCTCAAGCATTCTTTCTCTTGGGCTTTGCTAAGTGGAATAATGTTTGGCTTGGCGCTGGCTGATGGGTGGCTGGAAATTGAAAAGATCTCTCAGTGGTGCAGTATAAGGCAGCAGGCTCTTGACATAATGATCATGTGGGTGGGTTGGTCTTTAGATGGAAAAATGTATTACTCCACTGAATGCAAAATGTGAAATGAGCTGTTGCGTGTGGGAGACCCCCTTGCTGAGGAGCCCTGGGCCTCTGCGTCCAAGTCCCGACCCTGAAAGTGGCTCTTCTTCCTTGTTAAATAGACTGAGGATCTCCTGTGGCAAGCAGTTTAGAATAAGGGAGCTGTCCGTTCAGCACCATTTCAAAACGGAGCACCGAGAGACCTGAGTGCTATATATGTGTTCCCCAACCTTGGGCCTCCAGCTGTTTTTGGACTACAACTCCCATCATCCCTCACTAGCAAGACCAGTGGTCAAGGATGATGGGAGTTGTAGTCCAAAAACAGCTGGAGACCCAAGGTTGGGGAACACTGCTATGTATTACCACCAGCAGCAACAAAACACATAGTTTAAAAACTGGAACCAGCTTGTCAAAACACCCCTCTTTAAATAAAACTCATGGAGAAGTGAAGTGAAAGCAAATGTTCAACCTGGTGCCCTCCAAATGCTCTTGGAAAACAATTCCCGTTGGATCTCAGGGCACTGGAGAGCAAAGTTGGTTAGAGCACAGTGCTGATAATGCCAAGGTTGCAGGTTTGATCCCTATATGGGACAGCTGCATAGGTTAGACTAGCTGATCCTGAAGGCCTTTCCAACTCCATGATTCTGTTATTCACTATATTGTTTCCAATGCTATTTAACATCTACATGAACCCATTGGGAGTGAACCTTAATAGTTTGGGAGCAAGGTGTCATCCGTACTCCAATGATACCTAACTCATATTTTTCTGTAGCATCTGAATCAGGAACGGCTGGTGCAGTTGTGGGCTGGATGCAGGCTAGAAAACCAAGGCTGAATCCTGGTAAGATGGAAGCTTGTGTGTGATAGTGGTTCCTGGATCTGGGATGTCAGTAAGTTACCTGCCCTGGATGGGGTCACACTTTCCCTGAAGGAGCATGGGCATAGTTTGGGGGTGATTCTGGATCCCACTCTGTCACTAGAGACACAGGTGTCTTTGATGAATGGGAGTGCCTTTTTCCGACTTGCTGGGTAAGGCAGCCATGGCGGTTCCTAGATCAGGATAGCTTGACCACAGTTGCCCATGCTTCTCGCTGCTGGGTTCCTGCAAATGTGCTCTATGTGGAGCTACCCTTCGGGTTGGTCTGCAGGTGCAGAACACAGTGGCTTGGTTGCTTGTGGGAGCAAGCTACTGCCAGCATAAAACTCCCTGCTTGCTGTATTTCCACAGGCTGCCAATCTGCTACTGGGACAAGTTCAAAGTGTTGGTGCGAACATATAGGCCCCCTATGCAGCTCAGGATCAGGTTACTTGAGAACATAGCCTGTGGTGATCCCGGACACAGCTTAGGACCTGGATAGGGCACATAGCTTTTTGGCTTGTGCAGATGGAAAGGAAAGGCAGACGTCAGAGTGGAACTGCAGTGCAACGTGTGTGCCAAATTGAGAGTATGGGGGAAATCAATGCACTTGGGAGAAATCACTCGCAGGCAAAATGGGGCATAGGGGAAATCCACTGCCAGCACCACACTTTGTGTGGCTCTGCCCAGAAGCGTTCTGCTGTTGTCTGCTCTGTAAGAAATGTAAGAGACCAACACAAACCCAGCTGATGACACGTGTGACTGGTAGGGAACATTCAAGCTGAATGAATGAATGTATCTGGAGAAGACTGCATTTTTAGTTGATTGGTCATCATCTACCCCTCATCTGATTGATCAATTAGTCTCACATTTGCACGTGTAGGGGGATTTTCAAGACAGCAAAGAAAGTGTAAAATGATTTACAATTTCATTAACGAAATTACTGCTGTTTCTTAGATGGACGCACCGTTTTTCATATTTCATTTTTGCTCCCAATATTGTCTTCATTTCCTATTACAGGAATGAATCAGAATCAAAGTAGCTTTAGGAACAAGAGGTGTGCTGTCAAGGAGGGACATTGAACTTCAGCTTCAATAATAAAATGTGGATCTTGGAACCCCTTTCTTTGGTCTTCAGGACTCTCCTCAGACGAGCTTCCTCTCTCCAGGCCACACCCCTCAATGGCCCTGGGCTGCTGCCCTGAGCTCCTTTGGAGGAGGAAAGGCAGGATGTGACGTTAATTAATAAATAACTTAAAACAGAATGCCTTAGGCATTCAGTTCAGTGCTATACATCAGAGTGGGCAATGTTTTTGAAGGCTGCATCCCCTCCAGATAATGAGTTCATGAGTTGCATTCCAGCCGTGGACAAAGTCTGAGAGAAAAAGTGTTCTGTATTAATGAATCCAGAATAAAGACCAGTTTGCTTCAGTTTTCACCAAAGCTATCTCAGATGAGAATTCCCAACCTGAGAAGTCAGTCCCCCTGTGTTTGCTGGGATCTTAACTGTACAGAGGATTTTTTTAAACAACAACAAGTACAACAGTTCAATACAGCTACTGTTCTGGAAAACAAAGTAATTTATGGCTTTAGTTTGCTACACACTCAGTAGAAGCCTACTAATTTGTTCTCCGACAGCTGGGAGGTGGGTGGAACTTCTTTTCTCTAAGCCATGCAACCTGGAAAAGATTTAAAACAACAACAACAACAACAATTGTTTCCAACAAATAAAATGCTGCTCATTTCAGCTTGGAAGCTACAACGAAAGAGGAACAGGGTGCATTTAAAAGCCGGGGGAAATAAAGAAGAAATGAACATGAATTCTGATAGAATGGAAGACGAGGGCAGCTTCAAGAGGTGTTGAAAGTTTCACAACATGAGGCTGAGGCTGCATGCAGTTGGTTGCTGATCTGTGATATATGCCCTCGCTTATAAATGAGTCCCACGGAAGTCAGGGGGAAAAGGCACATAGCTGGTCCATCTAGTTCAGTATTGCCTACTCTGTCTGGCAGTGGCTCTCCAGGGTTTCAAACAGTGGACATTTCTAGCCCCACCTGGCAATGCCAGGAATAAAAAATTGGACCTTCTGCGTGCAAGGCTGATGCTTTGCTACTGAGCTTTGGTCCTTCCCAATTTATGAGATAACGTGACTTACTTCTGAGTACATAGAACTGCCTTATACCTATCTCAGTAGTGTCTACTCTCAGTGTCAGTGTGTTCCAGGGCTTCAGACAGGAGGAATCTTACCAGGAGATGCTGGTGCCTGAATCTGGAACCACCTTCCAGCAAAGCACATCCTGTATCACTGAGCTTTGGCCATACTAATTCTATTGGTATGTCTTTGAGTAGGCATTCATAAGTTCATGCTACAAATCTCTGCACAGACACCCTTGGGAATGGGGTTGGTGGGGAGCATGTGCCTTTGCTGGCATCTGTTTGTGCCTCCCTAGGAATGCCCTCCACCCATCCTCTGAGAACCACAGTGCTCCAAATCTTGCACAGATGCTGGTGAACTCCAGAAATTCGAGTAAGCTAAATGAACAGACTCTACAGCATGTTGGGCTGTTAGAATTCCTTGGCTTCCCTACAATATTTATTCTTCAGCGTGGTAGATTTCTCTCTCTTTTCCTTAAATACAGAGCTGTATTTTCAAAGCCGAATTCCCTTCCTTCATATCTGCTTTCAAAATATTCCCCACAGGCGTATTCCGCAACACATCATTGATGCAGTTATAACGCCTTAGTCGCGGGTTGATACTGGACCATCGCCACATCGTCCTGCTTTATTAGTTGTTTCTGTGATGCTTCCCCAGTGTTAGTGAGTTGTTGTCATCTGGAGGGACACTTTTGTCTACGGTGTAGCAAACATGGTGGGGGCAGGGGGACGGACAAAAAAACCAAACCCTCATGGAACATTTGCTGTATGAGAAGTTACAGTATTTCAGCAGGAAGCTACAAGACATGTATCAACTGAAAATGAAGCAGCATGTTCAGCCCAAAACATTTGCAGGCACAAAAAGTACTGAAAGTGGGATTGTGTATAATTGTGCTGATATCACAATGAGCACAAATTATCATGAATGGAAGGGCCCTAAGTTCAGGTTGAAACATTTGCAGACTCAAGTACTGTAGTATTGATAGCAGGAGCTCATAGAACCACCTGGTACCATGAGCACATTTCTAAGTTTCACAGCTGTGCAAAAATCCAATCTCACCCGCTGAAATGATGCTCGGTTAAGGAAAACCTCTATTTAGATTTCCCATGCATTCAATAAGCTCTGATTCAGCGGGTTGAGATCAGACCTTTGCAATGAGAAAAGCTCTTGTACCCCGGGGGAATTAATCTGCACACAATGTGATTAAAATACAGGGCAAGCGAAAGTGTGGATGAGCCCTTACTTGGTTTATCAAAGATAGGCCAAACATTGAAACGAGATTGAAGAAAAAACAGAGCTGTGTTTGAACTGGTTGCTGTGAACAGGTGGCCTCTAGCGGTAGCAATGAATACTTGCAAGGTATAACTAATTAGCAGGGGGTTTTGTGTTGATGGTGAAATCGTACCTTATATCTTCCTCTCTGCTCCTTGCCTTAATGTTCAAATGCTATTTTTATGGTAGCACCTTTATTTGAACTGATTACCTATCAGTTATCTATTATAGTTTATTAGAGATCTGAAACCAGACATTCTCTTCCAAGGCAAAGCTGGTGGCGACCTGCAAAACAGCTTTTTCTATAGTGGTGCGAGGCATTCCATATTTAGGTTATCTTCCACTTTTTATGTCTTCTGCTAGCATAGCAATTGAAACATTTTCCTTTTGAAACAAGCTTTTGAGTCTGTTGCACCTTAATGTATTGCTAGTGCTACACTTCCGGGGTTTTTCTCTTTCTTTTCTTTTTGCTCCTGTTTTGAATTTGTATATTTGTATTTTTAAATGGTTATAATCATTGTTTTAGCTTGCTTTGTATTTGTATTTCGCTTTCAGAAACTTGTTTGTGGAGCGAGTACACACACACACACACACACATATATATATATATATAGAGAGAGAGAGAGAGATGGAGTTTATAAATTTTATAAACAGTCTCCTATGCTCTTAATGGACAAATTTCCAGAATGCCCTCCTGGATAACTGCTACAAAGATGCATACTTGCCACTATTATCAATGCTTTTTAAAAATCCAAGTTAAATTGCTATATTGAGTTGTACATGGGGCAGCTCTTGAAGACAGTCCAGAGACTTTGATTGGTTGTTATCCAGAGCTTGCCATTCTAAACATATAGGTCCTTTCTAAGTCCTGTTTTAAAAGATCTGCATTAAGTTCTCACCCTGGGCCAGCAGGGGGATACTGTAGATAGTTTTCACTCAGGTCCACATATGCAAATAAGGGATTGAAAGTGACGTTCAGTGATTGGATAGTTACAGAAAATGGTTACTGTTGCGTTCTAGTGGAGCTCTATATAAGCAGGCTGGCTGAACCCTTCAGCCTGTGAATAAACAAGAGCTGTTTGAAGAATCATTGTGTCGTCTGATATGTTCACCCACAACTTAACAGGTGTCCTGTGTGTTTCTGGGCTCATATCAATGTGACCTAATTTTTTCAAACCCTAAACAGCTTGGGAAACAGGGAACTGTCTTTTCCCATATGCACTTATCCCAAATCCAAGTTGAGATGAGATGGGTAGCAAATGGAGAGAGGGCCTTTTCAGTGATGGCACCCTGCTTACAGATTGTGATAAGTGAAAGAAGCACCAGCTCTTTCATCCTTTCATTATCCAGCCTTTTTATTTCTCCAAAGCATGTGGCATTTAATCATTGTTTTATTGCTTTATTGTTTACTGGTTTGTTGCATTTCTACAGTCAGTTACACCCATAGCAACTTACAAAAGATGGAACCCGCAATTGTTTCTCAGTATAAGCTACAACAAACCTTTGAGTATTTATAATTACAATTATTATGATTAAATGCAGCCTAGAAGTGCTCTAAGCAGACAAAATAAATAATGATGCTTGTATTTGTTCGTGCAAAACAGCTAAGAGACCTAGAAACAGGTATAAGTACCTGTAAGAAGAACAAGCAGTGGAAATGATGGGGGAAACCGCCCAGTCAAATTTAGTGAGATTTTGCTGAAAACCCACTGCACACATCAAAGATTTCAGGGTTATTGCTAATTCCAGTAATGGCTGGCAGGGTGTGGGGGATTGGAAGTGCAATTTGGCTTGGTGCCCAGACTAAATGCAGCCTCTTCCAAGCTGCTTTTCCTACCAGCGATATTTAAGGCCAAGTGACAAATGTTAATGAAAAGAAATTGCAATATATTTCTATACCAATCAAGCATCTTAAATATAAATTCAGGACCACGTTTCCTGGAATCAGACAGAACAAAGTTAGAAAGTACATGTTGTGTGTTGCATTTTAATGCTCAGGGAAAAAGGGGGGCATTTGGGAAAACCTTCATATATTCATTCCACGTAGTGGTATTTCTTCGCAGAAAAACAAGAAGGCTGCATGGTCTTTTGTAAGGAAAACAACAGTGGCCCTGAGCCTTCTCTTCGGAGCAGTTTCCCCAAACCTCTGAATTAATACCGGAGGCACAACTCTTGCACATGAAATGGCTTGCTTTTAGAGCCTCATACCTGCAGGACAAGTTGCTGTCAATAACCTTACTTAGCCCAATATAATCTGCCCTATCCAGCAGAAGCTTTTCAGGGTTGGGTGGACCCCTGTGCATTGCCAAAAAAGGAATGAAAGAGAAAACGCGTCAACAAATAAAGAGGACAAGTAAGGACACTGATTTGCATAGCATTTGCTTATGCCCATGTACACGTATAGCGGCAAATCTAGAAATAATTACTATAATTTAAATAGAAATAAAATAGATCTTACTATGGTTTGGTAGACTGTGGCCAGATTACCTGTCCAGGTGTCAGCTGCTGATGAGCAATTGCAAATCTCCTGCTCTCCCTTCCGGCAGTTCTTTGCCTTTAAATGGAACTTGGGCTTACCAGCCCTTCAAACACAGGACAGCTGAAATAGACACTGTCTTCTGTAAGCAGGAAGATGACAATCCTATTCCAGGGTTTTGGGCGGAGGTCTTCCCATCACCTTCTACCTGTCTTCTTCCACCTGAACTTCCCAGCTGGGACCTATGATTTGGGTCTGAAGCAGAAGTAGCATTTAGCAAAATTTTACACAACAATTAAACTTTTGTGGGCCCAAGGAACCCATAGCAATTCATTCAAATGAGGTTAATTGTCTTGTAGCTTCTTTTTTTAAATAGCTGGGCAAAGAGGAAATGAATGTAGCTGGCAACTTAAAAGCCAGGGGAGAGGTTTGTCTCCCAAATTCTGTTATAATCAATGGGATACTATTTACATAAAAATAAGTAGGCAATACAAGTCATAAGGGTTTGCATGAATTTATAGAGTACATCCTGCTTTTATTCATAAAAAGTGGGTGGTGTTGTAGCAGGAAAAGTGGGGATAGCCCTGGTACCCACTTAATCTAAGCTTTAAATAATGCAAATGAGAACTGATTATCCAGCCATTGCAGAGACTGGAATTTACCATATTTTTCACTCTATAAGACGCACCAGACCACAAGACGCACCTAGTTTTTGGAGGAGGAAAACAAGAAAAAAAATATTCTGAATCTCAGAAGCCAGAACAGCAAGAGGGATCACTGCACAGTGAAAGCAGCCATCCTTTTTGCTGTTCTGGCTTCTGGGATAGCTGTGCAGCCTGCATTCGCTCCATAAGACGCACACACATTTCCCCTTACTCTTTAGGAGGGAAAAAGTGAGTCTTATAGAGCAAAAAATATGGTATGTTTCCAAAAAGCAGAGATGCTTAATGGAACCCCATCCATCTCAGTTTTTTTCCATCTTTACCCACTGTACACCCTTACCTTCAATAATAAGAAAAAAAACATATGGCTGAGCTGACATGCATCAAAATGCAAAGTAAGGTTTGGTTCCCTGAATGTTCTCGCATTTTGCGTTTGTACTGAGGCTCCATCTGGTGAACGAATGTAGTTCGTTCAAAAGGACTTTGTGTTCTGCCTCTGCTCTGTACACCTCTTTCCTGTCTGCAATGGGATGCGATGTAGATTTTGGATTGTTTTAACCTTTTTATTTTTAGGATCTTAAGTTTTTGTGTGTTTTCATCCACTTGTTCTGATTTACCATAAAATCTTAACTAAAATGTTGTTACTGTTGTTGTTGAACCCAAAATCTTGAACACTATTTTGTGGAATTTTGTTTGGCCTAGTAAAGGCATTGGCTTTGTCATATGAATGATGACGTTTTTCTTATGGGCAAAAAACTACTTTTCCTTTTCGTGTCACAAGAATCATCATAATGTAAGAATGGGGGTTAATGGGATCAGGATGATTGAGTGTGTTCCTTAATAATCCTTGACACAGGCCACTTGCAGACTGTTAGGGTAGGATTCGCTTACATTCCACCAAATTTCGGCTGTGCAAACAATTTGGTGCTCTTGTGTAACAAACAAGGAGAGCCAATGCAGGGTAGGATAGTGGCTAAAGTGTCAGAGTAGGACCTGGGAGCCCAGGTTTCTAGTCCACACTTGACCACAAAGCTCACTGAGTGACCTTGGGCCAGCCACAGTCTCTCAGCTTAACCCACCTAAGTTCACTGGCGGAGGAAGAGGGGGGTGGAGGGATTGAACTGCCCCCGGCACCACGATCCCAGTGAGGTGCCATCACAGCTGCCTCCCCCGCGCTGGGCGTCACGCCCCAGGACGTGCGCCACACCCCTGCAGGCAGTGCGTCATGCCCCTGGGATGCGCGCCACACCCCTGCGGGCGGCATGACATGCCCACGGGATGCACACCACACACCCCGGGACGCACGCCAGTCACGCCCCCCACCTGCTCTCTGACCCCAGTGCCGGAGCATGAAGCTCCACCACTGCCTAAGTTACCTTACAGGGTTGTGAGGATTAAATGGAGGCAAGAGAAATATATACAGTGGATGCTCGGGTTGCAAACGTGATCCGTGCGGGATGCACGTTCGCAACCAGCACGTGCGCAGACCCTTCTGCACATGTGCAAAGTGTGATTTAGTGCTTCTGCGCATGTGCGACTGCCGAAATCCGGAAGTAACCCGTTCTGGTACTTTTGGGTTTTGGCGGGTGCGTAACCTGAAAAAACGCAACCTGAAGCGGCTGTAACCTGAGGTATGACTGTATATGCTACCTTGAGTCCCTTGAAGGAAAGTTGGGATATATAATAATAATAATAATAAGCAAAAAAACCTGCTTGCCTCCTGAAATAGAACTTTTTGGAGTAAAGAAAATGACAGGAAAATACACTGCAAAGCATGGAGTGGCGGCAAAAGAGTTGGCAGGTTGCTGAGGTTAGAGAGCAGAGTGATCAGGGGGCCCTAGTTAAAGCAATACATAAATAAAATAGGAGATACAGCCCAGGGTCTTACCAAGGATGCTGGTCCAACATTCTGCAGATGCCAACAAGAACACGCCTGTATAACTTCCCTGTTCTAACACTAAGGACCAGAGCCCAAATTTCCCCTTTTAATTAGCTGGTTTTAATCAATCAATCAATCAATCAATCAATCAACCAGCACATTGTAACTCTCTACTGTGTGCATCATTTCTTTACACAGCAACAGCCTCTCTTCTGAGGCCTTAAGAGCCAAAAAGGTATTTGCTCTTGGGTTAAACTTAGCCTAGAAAAACAACAACAACATAATTGCCTACGATAGGATATCAGAAGTTAAACATTCAACAGCTGTGCACAGACTACGTGGGTTTGCATTGATGCTCCTGTCAAGGTATACGCTCCCTGAGATTGTAATAATTACTTATTTTTATATAAAAAAAGAAATATTCCCTGTCTTCCTTCAAGACAGGTAGCTGGATATCACTGGATCACATTCATCCAGTGCTTTACCAGCTGCACTGGCTCCCTGTGGAGTATAGGGTCAGGTTTAAGGTGCTGGTTTTGACCTTTAAAGCCCTATGCGGCCTAGGACCCACGTACCTACGGGACCGCCTCTCCTGGTATGTCGCACGGAGGACCTTAAGGTCCACAAATGACAACATTTTGGAGGTCCCAAGTCGCAAGGTGGTTAGATTGGTCTCAACTAGGGCCAGGGCCTTTTCAGTACTGGCCCCGACTTGGTGGAATGCTCTGTCCCAAGAGACTAGGGCCCTGCGGGACTTGACATCTTTCCGCAGGGCCTGCAAGACAGAGCTGTTCCGCCTGGCCTTTGGTTTGGACTCAGTCTGACCCTTATGTTCCCCTCCCCTTATGGTTTTGAACTATGGGCTACTATTAAAACGCGACTGCATTTTAAATTGTATTTTAGCCCGTATTTTAAATTGGTTCCCCCCACCCCCATTATGTTTTTACTGTAATTTTACTTGTGTTAGCTGCCCTGAGCCTGGCTCTGGCCGGGGAGGGTGGGATATAAATAATAATAATAATAATAATAATAATAATAATAATAATAATAATAATAATAATATCTAAGAATATGAGGAGAGTCTACGGGGTCAGGCTGATGGTCCATCTAATTCAACATCTTGTTCTTACTGTGGCCAACCAGGTACCCTAGGGGAAGCACTAAAGCAAGACCTGAACATAGCTGCACTCTCCCCGCTTGTGATTCTCAGCAACTGCCATTCAGAGGCTTGGTGCATTCAGAAGAAGAACATAGCCATTGATTAACCCTGTCCTCCAGGCGGCTCCACACTGACTGGCAGCAGTTCTCCAGGCTCCCCAGGTCCTACCTGGCGATGCCAGGGATTGAACCTGTGACTTTCTGCATGCCAAGCAGGTACTCTACAACTGAGCCATGGCCGTACTTGATGCAGGAGTCTGCCTGAAACCTGGGGGCGAGCCAGCAGCAAATCACACCATGCAAGTTGGAATTAACTCTTTAGTAGGAAGAACACGATCTGCACAGACTTGGTGGAATACCAGGCCTAATGAGCAGCTCTTCCCTGATAGGTCTTGCCCCATGGATCAGTTGCCTGCCTCCCATCAGCTGTCTAAGTCCCTTCCTCTCTAGGGTTTTTTCCAAGCAATCGGAGACTGTGCCTGGTTGCAGCCTGTCGCTACACCGTCCATTTCAGCCCTCTTCTGGTTCTGGGATACAAGAGCGGAGGGGAGCTTGTTGCAGCAGCAGGAGGAGACACTGCCCTCTTCGCCTCCCTCCCCCCTTCTTCAGCTTTTGCCTCTGATTCTGGATTTCTGTCTACCACAGACTCACTAAATCCTGTTACCTCTTCAGCTTCCAACATCTCCTCTTCCCAGTCTTCAGCTTCCAACATCTCCTCTTCCCAGTCTTCTCCCTCTGACCACTTATTGTCATCCTACCACCAGTCCCTGGGCTCTGAGCCTTCTTCATTCGGTGGTACCCCACCTGGTTCCACCTCTGTGTCCATGACATGGGAGTGCATGGAAATAAATCTAGAATTAGAGTTCGAATGAAATTGAGAGGTCACCCAGTCCAACCTTTGTGAAACTGGTGCCCTCCAGACTACAACTCCCATCAGCCTCAGCTAGGGAGTTGTAGTCCAAAACCAGTTTGGTGAAGGGTGCAACACAGGACACAACTACAGCTTAGGCACCTTCAGTGAAGGAGAACTCATCATCACCTCCCAAAGGCAGTTTGTCCCATTGTTGAGCTCCTCGTACAATTAGAGTCTTGCTGCTCGTGCTGAGCCAAATTCTGCTTCCCTGCAAAGTCTAACCATTGATCCCAGTGCTGCCCCAAGGAACAACACAGGAAAAGTCTGTTCCAGCTTCTGCCAAACAGACCTTCAGATGTTTGAAGAGGGCTCTCACATCCCCCTTTAATCTTCTCTTCTCCAGACTAAACAACTTGCCCAACTTTTTCAAGTGATCTTTAAGCAGCTCAGAACAACAACATTTTAATCAGGCATTCTCCAGAGTCCTTTGTTTGTTAGTGATTTTAACGAACTTTGGTCTATGTTCTATTTTTCAGGAGGGGGGTGTTGGTTTTTTTGTTTTTGCTGAGGCTGCATCTTCTCTGGACGAATACTGAGCAAGGGTTTTGTTGTATTTTGACTCTTTGTTGTATTCTTAACCTCTCTCTATAGGGTTTTTTTTAGGGGGTTGTTAGCCTCCCTGACTCTTTCGGAAAGGTGGGGTGCAAATGTTTTAAATAATTAACAGGGACCAGAAAAAAGAGGGACTCTTGTCACAATTACCAGTAGATTGCATTTTGTATTTTGGTTTTAGTAATTTGGCAACCCTAATAAAGCAGAAGCACTGGGGCTAATTTTTGTATTTGGCAACCTAGGAAGCTAATATTTGTTAGAGACATTTATTTCAGGACCCCCCGAAAGTTGTTGAGCTTTTTTCAGACAAACCTCAAAGTTAGACAAAGCACTGCCTTTTGGAAATTCCCCCCACCTTTGAAATCCTGGTAATGTCCAGGAAAATCCAGACATATGACAGCCTTACATTTATGCTTGTGTCATATTCATTCTTTACTTATAATTCTTTTAAAAACATGTATCACACCTCTTCATTCCATTATTTCCTTTCCTTTACCAAGTTTCTTTTAAAAGTTTGTATAATAAAGCCTTGCAGTTTCACTATCTGTAACCTCAGAGTCAAGCCGGAACAGAGCAGTTACATTTGAGCAGTGTTTGTTTGTGATTTGTTCTTTCCGCTTTGGATGTGAGGTGCGAAGAAGATCGCCCACTCTGGGCTTTGCTACTTTAATATGCAGATGTGAGACGAGAAGAATCAAGCTGGCAATCTGGACTTTGCTACTACATTTCCACACATGTGAGAAGGACGAATCTCAAGGAAACACAAAGCACAGCTTTGGGCAAGGAATAATGCTGTTTTCATCACCCACTGTCATTCAGAATCCTATGGGACAGGGTCTTATGCTTTGCCATCCCATGTGTATACAAGGCAATTTTGTCCTCTCTTGACCTCTCACAAACACACCCGGTAGCAGAGGTGCTACCAAGGATTGAGGGCCCCCAATGCAATGTCCTGAACATTGAGGGGGCCTGGCCCCCCTCAAAAAAAGAGAGATTGGGGCCCCCACAGTGTCTCAGCTCCCATGAACCGGGTGCCCTTGCTTGGTAGAGACATAGGAGAGGGTCTTCTGAGTGGCTGCTCCCGGACTCTGGAACTCCCTTCTAGTGAGTTGCTAACACCTGGGGCTCTGCGGACGAGTAGGTGGGAGGGAGAACGCATGCGCATTCAACTGCTTAAGGGCATTTATGTCACCCAGGAAATCTCAGCGGAGATAAGAGGAGTCATTCTGTTGTCTGGAGAAGTCACTTCCTGACTTGCATGGAGAGGCCATTTTCAACAGAGCTCAGCCTCAGAAGTGTGCAGCTGTACTGAGGAAGCACCGGGGGTTGAAATTTTGCACCCCCAAACAATTTTGCGCCCAGGACCACTGTCTCTGTGCCCCCTCCCCACTATGCCACTGTTCCCTCGCTACAGAAGCTAGACTGGCTCCCTTGGCAGGTGCAGACCTTTTTTCAACAGGCTTAGGGATAGCATTAAAAGCAGTCAGTTTCCCCAATGTTTTTAATAGCCCTTAGAGACCGACAGAGTTTAATTCTATTAATGCTTTAAAAAAATTTAATTCGGCTGCTCTGATTTTATCTGTAAACCGCCTGGAGTACCTATGAGCGAAAAGGGTACAAACGCATAACAGGAAGCTCTCAACAAGGCCACACATAGCTGTCAAGCTTCCCTTTTTTTGCGGGAAATTCCCTTATTTCAGCGCCATTTCCCGCTACTATCCCGGATTGTTAGATATCCCGTAGACTGTCTCCGGGACAGGTGAGGCTGCTGATCCCTTATTTTCAAATCTGAAAATTGACAGCTATGGTCTTCTTAACAGCAGGTGCTATGAAGCCTGGAGCAAGTAAAAGCGGGAGGACCTGGGAGGTTGTTTTGACTCCCCCTGGCTGGCACCCTTTGGCGCAGGTGCCCAAGCAACCAGGCAGCGGGCGCTGTGCGTGTTTGATCCGGGCTTGTGCGATCTGCTGACTGCTAATCGTTTGCTGCAGGAGACGAGCGAGGAACAGCGGCGGCGGCAGCATCACCCAGCAGCAAATCCGAGGAGGTCGGCGGAGAAGCAGTAGCGGCGGCCCCGCCTCCTTTCCCCTCCCTTTCCTCCTGCGCGCCGCTTTCTGCCGCCCGCGCCTCCTCTCCAGAGCGGATCTGCGCTCCGGCTGCCGCTTGCGATGGAAGGCTTGCCTTCGACCTCCTTGGAGCTGAAGAATGGAAACCCCGCCGCGCCGGCAGTTGCAGCAACAGCAGCGGCGGCGGCACCATCATCATCATCACCACCACCAACATCAGCAGCCGTTTCCCCACGATCCTTCCGCAGCAGCTTTCTGACACGTGTCCGGGACAAGCTCTGCTCTTGGTGAGCACAAAAGGGCGAGCGAGCGAGCGAGGCGCTGGCACCCGATCAATTCCCTTCCAGGGTTTACAACCCGATTTTGAGCAGACTTTTGTTCTCTTTACGCTTCCGGGCTGCGCCTTCTGTGGCGCACGTGCTTCTCTGAAGCGGCACGCGGTCGGAGCGCTTTCTGCTTTTGTGTGGGTGTGTGTGGGGGGGGGATAAGGAAATCTTCACGTGAGAAGCAAGTTTGTTCACTTTCTGGCGGAGGAATCCTTCCTCTTGAGTAGGGTGGGTTGGGGTTGGCTGGCTGAGGTTGTGCCCTCTGCACATGCTCAAGGCGTACTTTGTGTTTTTTTGTGGTTAGTTCGTGAGCGCCACGGGGTATTCGGAAAGAGCCTTCGTGCTTAAGTCTTAGTGGTTTATGGCTGACTAATACAGAAGAAAGAAATGTATTTATTTGGGGAGCGGTGAAGCAAGGCAGAATGTTCCCGGCTGATTATTATTATTTTGTGTATGCTGCTGGCAGAGGCTCTGGAAAGTAGACAGCGGGGAAGGGCCTTGGCTGACTGGAGGAGCACCTCCTCCGCATGCCTGCTTGAAACCGTCGAGAGCTGCTGCCAGTCAGTGTGGACAGTACTAAGTGGGTCAATCATCTGACTCCATCTAAGGTAGCTTATGTTCCTAACATTAGATGATAGCCTGACCTGGCATAAGTCAGCTTTCTACACCCTACAAATGTCTGAAGGGACCTAGGAGCAGCCTGTAGACTTCTAGAGGCCCATATGATGGCAGATCACTTTCTTTAGGGTGTGGGCAGGGGCAAACCTAGGGATTGGTTAGGTTGGCCCTCAGTCCAAGGGCACAAAAATAGCCATAAAATACATCTCCTTGCCAAGGGTGCAAGGGAGCATAGTTATGTCGCCTCTGGGTCTGGGCTGAGATGTTGGTGCCAGTGAACAAGAATAAAATGCTTGCAGCTAGGTACTTGCATGCCCCAACACCTGAGTGGCTGTTGGGTGGAGTAGCCAGAGAGGTGTTGCAACAAAAGTAGTGGAAGGCTGGCTGGTGATTCAGTATCAGATGGCTGTTTTGAATTCCAGGTTTTCTTTGCTCTGTAAGCCTTTCTCCTTTAAGTTGCAGACAGAATAATGGACTATTGGTTGTTATTGTAAAAGAGTATCAAAGGAGAGCCCAGCAGAAAAGTTGGCATCTATTTGCTTTTGCAAGAAACAGGCGGAAACTTAATGTTTTTCCATTGGAATTGATTTGGTAGTGGGGGGGGTATCTGAGTAGGAAATTCAATTTTTGTGGTGGGGGAAGAACCAGCTGCTGTGAAATTGATTGGAGGATCTGGGGAAAATTAATCTTGGCTGGAATGAATATTTGAAGCATTAATTTGGATGGTAAACTGTGTGAGAAGACAGAAGTGCCTGGCATGCTCTGGTCCATGGGGTCACAAACATGACTAAAAGACTAAACAACAACAAAATTGTGTGAACTTTGTAAAAAACCCAAAAAGCTGAGGGATTGATTTGGGGCATCTGGGTAGGGAATTAATTGAAGGAGAAATGATTAGTGGATTAGCTTTGCCCACCCACCCTGCCTCCATTTGTGGTTATGGTCAAGTCACCTACCTTTCCGTCTTGCTTGTTTGTCGTTGTTGAAATGGGTTGTAGGTGCAGGGAACATAGGTTCAGTCCACACCTCTCTCTGCCTGGTACTCCGAGATCATGGTCTTGAGCAACTGACTTGCTCCATCTTGTTGGCCAGATGTGTCTGGGAAGGTTGAAGCATGATGGCAGTAGCATCCTCTTGGTCTTAAAAGGTATAATCGCAGGTCTGTGCACAGCACTTGGCAGGGCCTAGACGATCAGTTGATCAGAGGCTTCCCTGCAAACAGCTCACCTGAGGCAAAAGTGGCTGTTTGGGTGGGGCAGAACTGCTATTCTTTTGGCAGGTAGGTCCCTGCTGCTTACTGGGGGCATAGCTGTTAACGTTTCCCTTTTTTAAAGGGAAATTCCCTTATTCTGAATAGGATTCCTCACAAGAAAAGGGAAAAATCGGCAGCTATGATTGGGGGAGGGCAAGGCAATGGGGAAGTTGATCTCAAGACTGGCATGGCAATGTGTTTTATTGGATCAGTTTGGTGAATATGCTTTTAGGACTGGAAATTGCTTTGTTGTTAAAGTTGTACGGAGGGCTCAGTTCCAGCACCTCTCAGGTGGGTGCCATTGCCTTTATAAGAGAACAAGGGAGGTGTTCATGATGAGGTCTGGCACCTTTTTCTAGAAAAACAGCACTGGTTGTATGCTTGTATGACAATGGAAGTTGGCCTAATGTTTCTACCTGAACTGTTACCGTCCCTCTCATTATAAACAGACAATGTCATAGCTAGATATTGCTGTGCTTTGTTCAAAGCTAATGATTTGTTGCAGCCCTTCTGTGAAGTGAAGAAGGGTTAAGCTCTTATCCCTATACTGGGACTTGACTAGATTGGACTTCAGACCTGTCTCCCGCTTCTATATCCTTTTTTCCTTTTTTAAAAAAATAGAATTCCAAACAATTAAACTAATGAATCTTACGGGGAGGGGGGTTGTCTCAGGCAATCCTCTCCTCTCTTTCAGAGCCAAGCGATATAGGACATTGATAAAACTGCTTGCTTGAGACCTTTTGATGGAAATTATTGCTCTGTAAGGTTTAAGGTCCAGGTTGCAGAGCAGATTGCAAAGGAATTTCTGCTTCTTAAACTGGCAGCCAAGTTTTTTCTCGTATTATTCTAAACGAAGAACCTTGCATTGCCTCCTGGAAGAAAGGTCAAGTGATATATTTTTGCAGAATAGCGGGCCCTTGCGTCAAAAGGCCTTCAGACTGCAACATGTCATTGCTGTAAGGGGAGGGAGGACATGATAAAACAGTTTCAACTGGTTTTGAAGACTGAGGGCTGTGAATATAGTGGCTACAGGTTGAAGAACAATTAACCACAACTGAGTAGTTGTTGCTTAGATTCTGTTCTTCAATCTGAAGATTCCAAATTACTGAGGTTCTGAAATGCCTTGGCTAAAGTGGACGTACTTTTAATCCTGGCTAATGTTGCTTGGAAATTTAAACCCCATGTTAAACCCCTTCTTTTTTAAATTAGTGGTCCTTTAAAGTACTTAAATTATGCCCCCGTGACCAAAAAAAAAAAAAAAGTTAATTTAGGCCTTACAGTGACTAAGAGCATGGTGAAGGACAGGGAATTTTCTTGCACCACTCTTTTAGGACAGTGGGGGTACCTAGGACCTAATTTTGGCCTGTTTTTAAAGGCATTCTGCAAGGGATCAGCTCACTTCTCAGGCAAGAGTGATCTGACACTCTCCTGTTGTTGTGGAGAGAAAAAGAGAAAAAAGATTGCCCATCACTTTCTTATGACAACGTAAGAATTGCCTTACCAGAACAAGACAGAGGCCAGTTTAAGGCCTACACTAAAACTTAGGGCCACAGCAACTTTCTAAAGTCTCTTTGGGAAAAGGGAATTCAAAGTAGAGAAATGGCAGGAGGGCTTCCCACCATTTTGTGACTCTTAAACAAACGATACCCCCCCATACCCCTGCAGCTTTTCCTCCCATGGCGGTTACTATTATTATTATTAATTGAATTCGTTCATTGCTTTATCTTGCCCCAAGCAAGTGGAGATGCCTGGGCACTGAGAGGGTGCCTGACATTTCCACCATCTCTGGAGGTATCTGCCCGGGGATCATTGGGTCTTGACTGTTTTCACACACTAATAACCACATTCTGTAGAATTCTATTGGTTATATTTTATCCTCACAATTGGAAAGAATTTCAGGAGCCAAAATGCATTTTCTGTGCAGCCTGAGCAGGGGCAGTTAACAACATCATAGTTCATTGTGGAATGAATGTCCGCCATTAAGAAAAAGAAGGTCGGAACAGGCGAGTAGATATGTGGACAGTCCCTGGATCAAGTGACTTTTCTTATTTAATTTCTCAAAAGTTATTAACCTAGCTCAAAGTAGTCATCTGAACCAGCCAGGTGTTGAACAGAGAATCAATCAAAGTCAGTCTGTTATTGGAAAAACGAGAGTTTAGATCTCGCCTTACCCCAAAATGGCAACTAGTCGTTCCATTTTGGCCACTGTAACATTGGTTTAAGGAGCCATTTGGCGCCTATTTAACGTATCTGAGTTTCTAACACTGTTCTTGATGTCTCATCAGCTCTTTATCCCATTGACCATGATCCAATCCTGGACCAGAGAATAACATTGGGAGAGTGCTTTTCAATGCCCTGGAGATTACATAATGGGGTACTGCAGGGCACTATCTTATATTCAATGCTATTTAATGTCAATACGAAACTGCTGAGAGTGGTCATTAGGAGTTTTAGGGAAAGGTGCCATCGGTATGTTGATGACACTCAGCTCTATTTCTCCATAGCATCTGAATCGGGAGAGGCCATGCAGTCCCTTGGACTGGTGCCAGTGATGAGATGAAGGAGAGGAAAACAAGCTGAGCTTGAATCCTAGCAAGTCAGGGGCTCTGTGGCCAAGTGCCCGAGAAACTGATCAATTGCCTCCCCTAGATAGGGTTGCATTCTCCTTTTTTGGAGGAGCAGGTTTGCAGTCCAGGGATGCTTCTGGATCCGACTTTGTCACTGGAGGCCCAAGTAGCCTCAGTGGCTAGAAGTGCCATTAGTGCAGCAGCTACAGCTGTTCCTGGATTGGCCACACTGGTTTATGCAATGGTTTCTTCAAGATTGGGCTACTGCAGTGCACCCTATGTGGGGCTTCCCTTGCAGTTCACGCAGAATGCTGTGGCATGGTTGCAAACAGGAGTGAGAGCCTGTCAGCGCATAACACATTGCTCAGATAGGTTGCTGATTTGCTCCCAGACTGTTCAAGGTGTTGCTGTTAGTCATTTGTGTTGAACGGTTTTTAATATTGAATTTTAAATTATTGTGCCACACCTTGGGATCGGATGGTGAAGGGTGGGTACAACAAAAATGTGAGACTGTTGAACTTCCATTTAGCACTTATCGCAGTTCTGATCGTAATAAACAGCTTAATTATATATCCTCTCACTTTGATCAGGTAGGAGGAGTTCTTCAACAGAATCCAGTGCAAATATTAGCAGGTGCATGGGAAAATCACCTGTCATCAGCTTCCGTCCAAAATATATTGAACTTATTGCAACTCCACAAGTTCTCTTGCCATTTGTACATGCGGCACTTCTGGAGTAAAAGCAACTCTTAAGTTAATTTAGGCTTCAGGCGCAACAGTTGAGCGCCCTCTTAATTTATAAACGCCTGCCCGGATTGCCATTAACGTAACGGTTAAAACATTTACCTGCAGTCACACTTTCATGTCTCGCGGTGTGAGTTAATAAACTCACTTAGTTGCTTTGTGAGCTAGAAGAGTGAACAGATTGCCTTTTTGGCAATGTTTCTGAAACGTTGCTGTGGCTTACTCATTACTTCTTAATTTTCTTTAAAATCGAGCAGACTAAAGCTCTCTTAAACAGAAGAGCAGCCTGAAAACCTGAATTTCATAGAGTTTGAGCCTGATTGGGATTGCTTCCCAAAGTGACAGCAGAGTGATAAACAGGCAATTCATTGGAAAGTGGATGATGCCTCTAAACCGCAGGAGATGCTTTACTTGGTGTGATCCAAAGCTGCTGCAGTAAATAATAATAATAATAATAATAATAATAATAATAATAATAATAATAATTTTATTATTTATACCCCGCCCACCTGGCTGAGTTTCCCCAGCCACTCTGGGCGGCTCCCAATCAAGTGTTAAAAACAGTACAGCGCTAAATATTAAAAACTTCCCTGAACAGGGCTGCCTAAGGGGTCTTCTGAATAATAATAATAATAATAATAATAATAAATTTTATTTATATCCCGCCCTCCCCAGCCGAAGCCGGGCTCAGGGCGGCTAACAACAATAAAACAGTACAAAGGTACAACATAAACAACATTCTAAAATCATTCATTATAAAAATTAATTAATTCAAGCCACTAGCAACCATTGGGCCAGAGCTCTGCGAAGATTGCCGAGGGAGGGAGTCAGGCTGTGCCCTGGCCAAAGGCCTGGTGGAACAGCTCTGTCTTGCAGGCCCTGTGGAAGGATGTCAAGTCCCGCAGGGCCCTGGTCTCTTGTGACAGAGTGTTCCACCAGATCGGAGCCACAGCCGAAAAAGCCCTGGCTCTAGTTGAGGCCAGCCTAACTTCTCTGTGGCCTGGGACCTTCAAGATGTTTTTATTTGAAGACCGTAGGTTTCTCTGTGGGGCATACCAGGAGAGGCGGTCCCGTAGGTACGAGGGTCCTAGGCCATATAGGGCTTTAAAGGTTAAAACCAGCACCTTAAACCTGATCCTGTACTCCACCGGGAGCCAGTGCAGCTGGTATAGCACCGGGTGAATGTGATCTCGCAGCGAAGACCTCGTAAGGAGTCTCGCTGCAGCATTCTGCACCCGCTGGAGTTTCTGGGTCAGTCTCAAGGGCAGCCCCACGTAGAGCGAGTTACAATAATCCAGTCTGGAGGTGACCGTCGCGTGGATCACAGTGGCTAGGTCAGGGCGAGAGAGGTAAGGAGCCAACTGCTTAGCTTGGCGGAGATGGAAAAATGCCGCCTTTGTTATAGCTGCAATCTGCGCCTCCATGGAAAGGGAGGTGTCGAAGATTACACCCAAACTCTTAACGGACGGTGCTGGCACTAATTGCGCCCCCGCAAGAGATGGGAGTTGCCCCCCCAATCCCATATCGCCCCGTCCCAGCCACAGGACCTCTGTCTTCGAAGGATTTAGCTTCAACCGGCTCCCACGTAACCATCCAGCCACAGCTTCCAAACATCTGCTCAGTGTGTCTGGGGCCGAGTCAGGATGGCCATCCATCAACAGATAGAGTTGGGTGTCATCGGCATACTGATGACAACCCAGCCCAAAACTCCGAACAAGCTGGGCGAGGGGGCGCATAAAGATGTTGAAAAGCATCGGGGAGAGTATCGCGCCCTGAGGTACTCCACACACCAAGGAGTGGCGCGATGACAATTCCCCCCCAAGCGCCACCCTCTGTCCCCGACCAGAGAGAAACGAGCGCAGCCATTGAAGGACTGTGCCCTGGATCCCCACGTCGGTAAGGCGGTGGTCCAAAAGTTCGTGATCGACCATGTCGAAAGCTGCTGATAGATCTAAAAGAATCAGCAGCCCTGACCCGCCTCGATCCAGCTGTCTACGAAGGTCATCTGTTAGGGCGACCAGAGCCGTCTCGGTCCCATGACCAGCGCGGAAGCCAGACTGGAATGGATCCAGAGCCAATGTTTCATCCAGAAACCCACCAAGCTGTTCAGCAACCGCTCTCTCAATCACCTTACCCAGGAACGGAAGATTCGAAACCGGGCGGTAATTGGATAGATCTAAAGGATCTAATGATGTTTTCTTTAAGAGCGGGCGCACCACTGCCTCCTTCAGTTCCCCTGGGAATGTCCCCGTGCCAAGGGACAAATTGATGATATTCCCCAGGAGGGCCCGCACCTCGTCTGGACACGCTCTAATCAGCCAAGACGGGCACGGGTCGAGAGGACAAGTGGTGGGCTTTCCAGCTCGGAGGAGTCTGTCCACATCGGCTGGGGATATCTGGTCGAAGTGGTCCAATACTGGACCCGAGGACAGTCGAGGGGCCTCCAGTTCCTTTATTGTATCCAAATTGGCAGGGAGGTCATGGCGGAGCGACAAGACCTTCTCCGCAAAAAAGCTCGCGAATGCCTCACAGCCGTGTGTCAATTTGTTATTTAAATTTGGCTGTCCCTCAAGGGACGTTAAAGACCTGATTATGCTAAATAATTGCGCTGGGCGAGAGCTAGCGGATGCAATGGAGGCCGAGAAGTATGACTTCTTAGCAGCCTTCACCGCCATCTCGTAGGTTTTCATAAAAGCCCTATAAGATGTTCTTGAGGCTCCGTCACGGGCACCCCGCCATACTCGCTCTAGCCGTCTGAGGTCCCGCTTCATTTTCCGAAGCTCCTCGGTAAACCAGGGAGCCCGGTTTCTGCGGGGTCGCAGAGGGCGCTTAGGTGCGATCTCATCGATGGCTGCCTGGAGCTGGGCATTCCAGCCCTCAACAAGCTCAGTCAATGAGTCGCCAGGGGGAGCAAGGTCCCGCAAGGCTTGGCGGAATCTCTCGGGGTCCATCAGCCTCTGCGGGCGAGCCCAAATTGGCTCGCCACCTAAGCAGGGTGGGGGTGGAAAGTCAATCCTGGCTTTCAGAGCGTAGTGATCAGACCATGGCACCTTCGTCGGAGGAGACATGATCACATCTATACCGACGCCAAAGATCAAATCCAGCGTGTGGCCTGCTTGATGTGTGGGGCCCGAAACAAACTGGGAGAGCCCTAGTGTCGCCATGGAAGACACCAGGTCCAGAGCCTGTGAGGAGGGAGTGGCATCGGCATGGATGTTGAAGTCCCCCAATACCAATAGGTTAGGGAACTCCAAGGCCCAGCCGGCCACCGCCTCCAGCAGGCCTGACAGGGTGGCTGCTGGTGCGCTAGGTGGCCGGTACACCAGCCAGACAGCCAAGCTCTCCTCGGAGCCCCACACTAGGCCAACACATTCAATGCCGGGGATCGATGGCGATGGTAGAGCCCTGAAAGGACAATCTTCCCGGATTAATAATGCCACCCCTCCCCCCCGGCCCACAGTCCGCGACTGGTGGAGGACAGAGAAACCCGGGGGCGCCATCTCTCGTAAGGTAACTGTTGCCCCTTCGCGCACCCAGGTCTCCGTCACACAAGCCAGGTCGACCCCCTGCGAGATAAAGAAATCTCGCAGGGTGGCGGTTTTATTGCCTATAGACCTGGCATTGCACAGCACCAGTGACGGAGGTGAGTAATCCTTGCTCACCCTACCCTCGTCCCTCGGGATGGGGCGCAGATTGGAAAGGGTACGAGCGTATCCATATCTCGATCCCCTTCGCCTGTAACATCTGCCCCCACCGCCATACCTCCCTCGCCCCTCCACGGTAGCAATCCCAGGCCTCATAGTCAGGTAGTTGTTTATCTCTTTGACATCTGATGGGAGGGCGTTCCACAGGGCGGGCGCCACTACCGAGAAGGCCCTCCGTCTGGTTCCCTGTAGCCTCACTTCTCGCAATGAGGGAACCGCCAGAAGGCCCTCGGCACTGGATCTCAGTGTCCATATGAGTGTCATATATGAGTGAATATCTGAAAAATGCAGGTCGGTCAGGCTTCATTGGACTTTCCCACCTGTTCACCATCTGGCCAGCAGTTGGAAGGGAGAGAAATGGAGGACCCATCTGATTAGCCTGCCTGATTTTCATACATACTGCAGCAGTGTGGAATAGAACTGTGCTGAAATGAGGCCTGTGCCACTGGAGTGTGTATTTTCAGAATGGACGATGGTGTCATTGGTAAGGAGGGCATTCAGACATTGAGGCGGAGCCAAGGAGGTGAAACCCATATCCATTTATTTATTTATTTAGCAAAGATTTATATACCACCATTAAGGAGGGTGGGGGATACCATGGCAGTGAGTGAACAAAGCATAAATTTGTCAAAAAAATTGTATTCGTAAGACAAGTACAAAATGCCTCACAAATCAGTAGATCAGATTAATACATCAACATGTATTATCCCTCAGGGAAAGCCTGGATGAGTTTTCAGCAGGCGCCCAAGTGCCAAATCCGCAGGAGCCGGCCTGACATTCATTCATTGGGAGCGCATTCCAAGGGGCAGGTTCTGCCACACTGAAAGGACATAAATCGAACCATTGGATCACAAGCCACTACTAACAGTGTCTCTCCCGAGGAACGCAATGACTGGGCAGGAGTATACTATACATGAGACAACTAATGAGCGGGACAAGCTTTTGTGGTCTATGGCCGGCGGAATAAATCAAAGCCATGCGTTGTAGAACTGAATGTCTGCCTGAGATCACTGCCATTACCTCATCCCAGAAAGGAGCCAAAGCAATTAATCTTTACTGTCTTCGTAAAGCGGGCCAGAGAGATGCATCCAAGTGCTTGGGAGGGGAAGGTTATTTTTCTTTTATTTATAGGCTGATAAATAATAGATAAGAACAGTGGTAATCAATAGGCATCCCAGTAGCACAATTAGGGGAATTAGTGGAGAGGGAGATGCTGGTTACGCGTGTGTGTTTTCTGTTCTTTCCATGTGGAAAACTAAAGTTTTTGCCATCGGCGTTCTGCAACGTGCTTCTAAAACCCTATAGAAGGTTATTTAATTCCACACATTTGCCTTTAATAACATGTGTTCTCATTATTAATAATTTACCCAGCACCTCAGATAGTCGTCATTTTATTATCTATTAATCTCGCTATTGATTGTTTTCTGCAGGCGATGACAAGTTTGTGCTGCGAAATATCTTTTACATGGCCTAGCAATACGTGCAAAACCTGAACCCGCTCCACCCGCTCCTTAATTATGGTTAAGAAACCACCGCTGCCCCCAAAGCTACACAACTGCGAGTGATTAACACTCGGCTGCTCTCTCTGGTGATTTTAACTCTTCTCTGATGCAGTAAACAAAGGCTTAAGTGATTGTGAATCAGGCACCTGAAGTTTTACTATGGTTAACATTAAATCATGGTTTTACTAGGACCTTGGGAAGCCAGGGTTGAGATCCCCACTCAGCCATGAAGTTCATGTTCTCTAAACTAACCTACCTAACCACCTCACAGGGTTGTTGGAAGGATAGCATTGAGAGGGAGAGAACCGAAAGGTGGCCTAGAGATGTGGTGATGATGCTTATGTGGTGTTAAAGAAAATGTATTTGGCCCTGTGACTTTCATTTCACTGCTGAATTCCCTGGCCTACAACCTACCAAATAAAAAGCAGCACATTGTTGGATGAATTGTGGGCCTGTTGAGTGCTTCAGCAGACATACGCAGTGTTAGAAACTCAGATATATAAGCTAGGCGCCAAATGGCTCCTTAACCATGGTTACAGTTGCCAGAACAGAATGCCTGGTTGCCATTTTGGGGACAGCTGGCTCGAAAATTGTATTTTTGCAATGCGACTTTTTGGTTCCTGAAATTCATTCTGATTGTACAGATGAAATGTAACACATAGAATTCCAGAGGGTGTGTTGCTACTGTGTGAAAACAGTCAAAATCCCCAGGTGTACACCTCCAGATGGTGGAGATGTCAGCAGTGGGGTAGCGTGGGGGGTGCAGGGGGGCCCGGCCGCACCGGGTGCAACATCTGGGGGTTAGGGTTAGGGGGCGCAAATCCACGGGTTAGGGGGCGCAAATTACTTGCCTTTCCCCGGGTGCTGACAACCCACGCTACGCCACTGGATGTCAGGAGCTATCCTGGTGCCTGGGCATCATCCCATGGGTTCAAAATGTGCCTGGTGAATTGTGAATGCTGAACACACTCACTGTCTCTCTCTTTTGCAAAAGGAGATGCTTGTGCTATCATACATGGTTGATAGGCTGATAACATTTTGATAGGACATACTGCACAGGCTTGCAGTTTGCGTCTTGTATTATGTGTGTTTGTTTACCTCTTTATCGGTTTCTTTATACCTTTTGAAGCTTTGACATGTCATAATTATAGTGTCACGGTCCGCCTTTTGAACTTCCGACTGAAATAACCCCTGTCGTTTCAATGACTGTATAAATTTCTCTGGCTGCTTCCTAGGAATGATTTAGAAATATGTATGCTACATAAATAAGTTTAAATAGCAGCTCTTGAGTTTAAAGTAATGAATTTGCAGGCCGGTTTGCAGTGACTCCGTAGTTCGCTATACACAATAAAAAGCATAAGGAATCTGCTGGAGCAGCTCTTGAACCTGTGAGGTGCTGAGCAATGCGATGTGGAAAAATTTTCTGTGGAAAAAAATTTGGTTTCTAAAGTAACAGTGGATGGATGCCAAGTGCAAATACAGTATTAGGCAAGCTTGGTGGATTCAAAGTGTTTAGCTTTGCTTAACGCAATGCGAATAAAATAAATTGTGACTGTGAGCTGTTGGGTTTGTTTTAGTTCTTTGGTGGTTTGTCTTTTCCCATTCTTTATATCTCCCCCCTTTATTTTCCACCTTTAATACATTTGCAGTAAAAAAAATAAATCAATAAAAAATGCTAAACCAGACCATTCTGTTGGGCAGGGGTGGGGAAACCGTGGGCCTTCAGATGTGGCCAGCTTGGTCAATGGTCAGCGATGGTGCCGCTAACATCTAACAAAATTTAGAGGGTCACAGGCATGATTTTTCTTGGTACAGTTTTGCTTCACTTGCTGACGTGAGGTAACAGAAGCAGCTCCCAATTATTGGCATGTGATTAATAAGAATAAAAATGCATGAAGAAGAATAATGGTCCTCTAAACTTTTCTCATTTGCAGGCATATTGTGAAAACGCTTTTCCTTGGTCAGATACTTTCGCTGTTCATATGTGGGACTGCGGTTACAAGCCAGTACTTGGCGGACAAGTACCAGGTCAACACTCCAATGCTGCAGAGTTTCATCAACTATTGCCTGCTTTTCCTCGTGTACACAATGATTCTGGCCTTCCGAAAAGGTACGAGTGGGACCCACCACAAAATTGTGGAGTACAGTGGGATCTTGGTTCTCAAACTTAATCCGTTCCGGAAGTCCGTTCCAAAACCAAGGCACGCTTTCCCACAGAAAGTAATGCAAAAGGGATTAATCCATTCCAGACTTTTAAAAACAACCCCTAAAACAGCAATTTAACATGAATTTTACTGTCTAACGAGACCATTGATCCATAAAATGAAAGCATTAAACAATGTACTGCAGTCACACAATCAATCAGTAGCTGAACTGGGTTCCATACAGTCACAAAAACAAAACAAAAAGAGCCGCAAAAACTCAAAATAAATAGCAAAAAGAGCGTAACACTCAGTGTAACACTCAGAACGGAAGTATGGTACTCAAAACGGAAGTGTGGCACTCAAATCGGAAGCATAACACTCAAATTGGAGCACGTTTGGCTTCTGAAAAAAGTTCACAAACCGGAACACTTACTTCCGGGTTTGCAGTGTTTGGCTTCCAAGTTGAGTACCAAGGTGTTTGAGAACCAAGGCACCACTGCATTCTTGTTCCAGTCAGTCAGCCCATGTCCAGGATTCTCCGTGCCATTTAAAAAACCCCCCTGATGTTTAGATTTTATTTATTTATATAGCAAGATTTATACACCGCATCATTTTTTTCAAAATTCTTGTAAGAAGTTTACATAAAATAGTGTAAGAGAAATACTCATAAGGAAAAAAAAGCAATAAAATGAACAGGCTTTAAAAACAAGTATACATAATATGTGTTATCACAATATGGATAAAACAAATTTTAGAAGTAATGTTTCAAAACATTATTTGTGGATTGGTCATTTTTTATTACGATTTTTACTGTCAGGTTGGGTGGAGTTTGTTCTTTTTCCAGTGGAAAGGTGAACTGTAACCACAACAGCTAAATAAATTTTATTTTTTATCATTTTGTATCGGTAGAAAATATTGGTACTCCACTTTTCCCTTAGTAAAACTAGAGAATAAAAGCACTGTATTCTAAAATAAAAACAAACGACAAATAGAAATGAGTGGCGGCTAATAAAAAAAATAAGCTGAATATTATTAATTATTATTATTAATTTATTATTTATACCCCACCTGTCTGGCTTGGTTTCCCCAGCCACTCTAGGCGGGGAAAATATCAAAACTTGTCTGGTCAAACGCTTGTCAAAAAGAAAAGTTTTCACATGGTGATGCAAAGCTGTCGGAGAATGGGTGAGGCAGGCCTCTCTGAGGAGCTTTGGAGTATGATACAGCCCTTGAGAAGGATGCCTTCTTGGTCAAATTGAGACACATGTGATGTAGCATTTAGAGTGTCAGACCAGGGTTCAGATCTCCATTTGGCCACAAAGCTCGCTCGGTGACCTTGGACCAGTCGCCAGCTCTCTGCCAAACTTAGCTCACAGGCCCAAAGATGGAGAGGGGGCAAAGCGCATATGTCACTGTGGGTTCCTTGGAGGAAATAATAATAAAACTATCAAATGTAACTTGGATTTTTTGGGGGACACAGTGGGAGCTTCTGCAGAAGAGATGGACCAGAGAGCAGACCCATGCCTAAATGTTGACATGCGTGTTTTGCTTTCTCTCCAGATGACGACAACCTCTGGCAGATCCTGCGAAGGAAATGGTGGAAGTACATTTTGCTTGGATTAGTTGACGTTGAAGCCAACTACTCCATCGTCAAAGCCTACCAGTATACCACCCTGACAAGTGTCCAGGTAGCATAGAGAGCAAAGAGTCTTGTGACACTTAAAAAATGAGTGTGTGTGTGTGTGTGTGTGTGTGTGTAAGAGCCACCGATAAACGAGTGTGATGTATTGGTCAGAGTGATGGGCTAGGCCTAGGGAGACTTGATGCTTTAAATCACCACCCAGCCCCTTGAAGTTGACTGGGTGACCTTGGGCTAGTCAAGCAGTGGCGTAGCGTGCAGGTGGGGCCGGCCGCACCGGGCGCAACATCTGGGGGTTAGGGTTAGGGGGCGCAAATCCATGGGTTAGGGGGCGCAAATTACTTGCCTTGCCCCGGGTGCTGACAACCCACGCTACGCCACTGCAGTCAAGTTCTCTCTCAGCCTAACCTACCTCATGGGCTTGTGGTGAGGATAAAATGGAGGTGGGGAGAAGCTCCTTCAAGGAAAGATAGGGGTGTAAATAGAACGAGTGGACAGTGAAGAGGCTCAGTGTCATCACATAATCTCAAGACTGTGTAGGACTGTTTTACATGGGAGAGATGTAAAAAACCCCCACAAATGAGCATAAGTGGGGATTTGGAATGTGGCCTTCCAAGACCCTACTCCAGCACTGTTTCAATGTTTGAGGGTAAACATCCAACAGAGTCCTGTCTAAAATCAGGACAGCAGTGATTACCCAATTCATCCGTTAGAAACCTTTTGGTAGATTAAAAAGGTGTCCCCTAGTTAACCGGGCAGCAGATGCATTTTCTGAAAACTGGCTAATGACTCTTAATATAAATACTTAGAAAACATCCTCTCCAGCTCAAAACATCCTCTCCATGGGAGTCTTCCAGCTGCTTTCTCTGGATAAAAGATACCTTTTTGCTTCGTCTGGTTGTTTTCAATTTGAGGAAGTATTTTTGTAGATTTTGAGGCTTGATAATGGTGAGATGCTCGCTGCTGTTTCCTGGTAATTAAGGCTACAGCAATTCTTGGTATGCCCCACTGGGAGTGAGCACCATTGAACTCAGTGGGACTTACTTCTGAGTAAACATGTGTAGGGCCAGGCTGTAGAAGAAACATAATGCAAACATTGCAACTTCTGTCGCCTTAGATAGAGATCCATGGGGGTTGGCCCCTGTGGAACAAGCTGACGCCAGCAGATTGTTTAAAGGCAGTGTTGTATGCCACCAAACTACTCTGTTAAAAGTAGCTACAGTGCCACCCCTATTGCTGTCTCTCCTTGAACAGGGTGAACAGATCAAGCAGCGAATGCCAGATATAATTCTGTGGGTCAGTGATACTACAGGAAGGAGACATATTTCAGTGTGTGTGTGTGTGTGTGGAGGGGAGGGGGGGTAGAGCAGGGCTGGTTTAACTATCAACACCCCTGTTGCTCTATCAACAATACTGTTTTTCTAAATATATGCTAAGCATGAGAGGTACCTTATGCATCAGGAATAAGTGTTGCTGCCCCATCATCTAAACTGCTTGGCTAGTTTCGACCTTGTTTAATATGCTGATGTCTTCCCATGGATTGGAAACTTCTTAGAGACTTTTTGCATGAACAAGAAAATGAAGTTATGAAATCTAGGCTTGAAGATTGAAGATAATGTTGGTTTACAGAAGGTGGATTTGTTGGGTGTTATCTTGGAGTGCATGCGTTGAATAATTCTGTATTATTACAGCTGACAGATGAAGAATTGGAAGTTCCTCTTTCTTTTTCTTTTTCTTTCCCTCTTCCCCCATCTTTCCTTTCTTTCTTATTTTCTTCTTCTCCCTCTTACTCAGTTACAGGCAAACTTGCCCCTCCAGATGTTTTGGGACTACAGCTCCCATCACGCCTAGCTAACAGGACCAGTGGTCAGGGATGATGGGAGTTGTAGTCCCAAAACATCTGGAGGGCCTAGTTTGCCTATGTCTTACTGCTCTGCGTTGTTTTTTTTTTAAGATTATTTAGACTAGCTTTTTAGTCTTGATGCAAAGATATCCGAGATGAATCTTTCGTATTTCTTTCCAAATTTCAGTAAAAAATAATAATTGAATTGAATATTTGCCACCTGGAGGAGTTATTAGTCCTCATGTGCCCTTTTTATGACCGGACTTTATGCCTTTCTGTACACGGCAGCTCCTAGACTGCTTTGGGATTCCTGTGCTGATGGCTTTATCGTGGTTCATCCTCCGTGCAAGATACAAACTGATCCATTTCATTGCGGTTGCTGTCTGCCTGTTGGGAGTAGGCACCATGGTTGGTGCGGACGTGTTAGCTGAGAGGCACAATGGGGAAGGTAAGGGCTGGAGAAAATGTCATGGTGAAATGCAAAAAACATTGTGTCCATGGGAGAGTCCTCTGAGTGTTCAAATCCTTCCTCTGAATCAGATTTTCAGTAATTCCAGAATATGTCAAGAATTTCTGCTTCGAGGCAATAATAACCACGTTCTTGTTTCGATGGGGAAATATATGGGCAGGATTTAACTACCTTATTTTTCGCTCTATAGGACGCACTTTATCCTCTCCAAAAATGAAGGGGAAATGTGTGTGCGTCCTATGGAGCGAATGCAGGCTTTCGCTGAAGCCTAGAGAGAGTCCCCCCCCCCAAAAAAAACTAGGTGCGCCCTATGGTCCGGTGCAAAAAATACGGTAAGCTGTTGCATGCACAGAATGAGGTCCTCTTATGCAATGGCACTCTTCCTTTCCCCCTGTGAATCGCCTCACACCCCCTAAGTCTGCTCCTGGAGGGTTGGGGAGGGGGGAACCCAGAAAACGTTTGGGGCAGGAGGGGGGTCTTGCACACCTACAACATTTAGTACTGTGTTGAATTCCAATCAATGTTCTTTGCTGCTCTGTGCTTAGTTGAGAAAGCCTGAATTCTGAAATGCTAGGGCTTTGGGTGTCACTGGCTGAAAAATAAAAAGATGCATGGAATCAGAATGCCTGAAAATGTGTTGCTGACTACTGCATGGTTCTGAAATGTATATTCTGGCTTGGATGCTAAGGTAAGGAAGTTCACAGAGGAAAAGATTTCTGTCTCTCTCCCCTGGGAAGTGCCTCTGGGAGCCTTCCTGGAAAATGTAGGGGGCTGAGGGGGTGGGAGACGGTAGGAAACCTTCCACAAACTTTCTTGAGTTAACTTACGTACATCTCTCTCCATCGTTATATTCTTTTAGATTCCATGTAAAACACCACCTTTTTTGTTGGACTTTCAGAGTCTGAAAGGATAAGTAATTTTTTTATTATTACTAATTATGCAGTTCATGAGAACTGGTGTAATCTTTCTGTTTTGTTAGGGTTTCATGTTACCCTGTTTTTGTTAACTGCCCTGTGAGTATTTTTGGCAAAGGACAGAAATCTCTAAAGAAATAATCCTAAAATCCAAGACTCTGAAATTTAATTAATATACATACACAACACACAATTTATGTTCTGCTTAATCAACAAAACCTCTAGGCCATTTACACTTTAAAATCCCCGGTAAGATCAGATGTTAAAGACAAGCTTTCCTAAAAAACAGTTATTTAGCAGGATATACCACCGCCCCACCCTGCACCTGCTGTGTGGCCATGGGTGTGACATTGCTAGCTTTTTTCTTATTTTATAGGGCAGGAAATTTAGCTCAACATTTCAGATCTGTTGGGGGGGTCCAGTCTCCCAGAGTTATTTCCATTATCTTGGGTCTTCAAACAAAGACTGTTCTGTTCTGAGGGAGAACTTCCTGTCTCCTACCTTGTGGTAGGACAGGCAGGTATTATAAATGAAATACTTCAGTAAATGAATGTCTGAAGCTACCTTATGCAGAGTCGGGATTGGCCTGGTATCCGATGCAGTGCTGACAATACCTCAAAGAACTATTTCCTTGTGGAATGGAAATGTACTGAGCATGCTTTCATAATGAGGGCATCTCCTTTTATGGATTTGGGCGAAGGCTTCCTCTCTACCACAGTACCTGCAACCTAGCTATGATCTCTGTCAGATCTTTCTCACCTGCCATTCAGGCTCCACAGGTTTGCTCCAGTTGGAGAGTCTATCCTAGATTTGAAGCCACTCTGCTCAGAAAGGCCCAGAGTTTCCTGGCAAATCTCCAGAGCCTCTCAACAGCAGCGTGAGAGGCAGAAATCCACAACCCAGCCATGCCAATAGGAAAAAACTTCACTTGCATCAAATTCTGCTGGCTAAAGCAACAGGAGCCCTGCCAGGATGAAAAAGCTTGCGGCTCTAATAAGAGCAGCATTTTTTAAGCATTGATTCGATATTGAGCAAGATCCCACAACTGGATCATGTTACAGCTAGTAAAACAGTTCTAAATCCCGGGGCCTCCAAAAGCAAACCGAAAAAGGGTCTGTCATACTCTTAGCATCCATTTAGGAATTTACTGAGAACTTGCGGAGATCGATGTATTGATTTTTTTTACAAAAGGGCTAAATTAGGCTGTTAATGTAAGGGGGGACGGGACTTAAGGTCCTGTTCTTCCCTTAACTACATTTTGCTTGGTTTCCTAAAGTGCCCAACTAACAGGTAGTACATATTGGTCTGAAAATCAGTTGCCCACAAATGTAGGCCGCACCATGAAACAGAGATCTTTTTCAAAGGCAGCAAAACAAGATATCCTGACCCACAATTAAGTGTAAACATAGGCTTACACCCCAAGCCAGGTTTGGGGTGGGGTGGGGTGGAGTGGAGTCCAGTCTATATCCAGACCAATACAGTACTTAAACATTCCATAAAACCATGTTTCAGAAAAGAAGGTTTTGTTTAGAATTCAGATTTCCCCAAAGAACTGATGGTCAGCAGCGGACGAAGACTTGTTTGAAACAAGCCGACTTCAAACCACGATATATAATTAACCATAGTGTAGAGTTCTTCACGGTGAGACCTTTGGGTACAGGGTGGTATAGAAATTAAATAAATAATAATAATAAAAGTTCGGACACAAATGTGGGCGTTAAGTAGAGAGTTGTATTCAGTTGTATTCAGTGCTATGTGCATAGAGTTCCACCAGAGCAGTGGGACTTCTTCTCCCCACCCCAAATCTGCTCCAGCCCCCCCCCCCGTTGGAGCAGATTTTGATGGTGTGTGGAGGCTGGAGAAAGGAGGAGGATGTTCCATTGCACAAGCAGAAGTCTGCTGTTGCTCAAGCAGAACGGCAGCATTGGATAGAACAAAGAAACTTCTTATCTCCTTGTGGCAGGTTTTTTTTTTACCATGATAAACTATGGTTTATGAACTATGGTGTATCATGATGTCCAAACACAGTCATGTCTTCTGAGCTGAAAAGAGAAAATAGATTCTGTGGCGAGTACCCGACACACTTTTTAAAATACTCCAGTAGTTGCCAATGTGCTGTAGTAGTTAGACCATTGGACTAGGACCTGGGAGACCCGGGTTCAAATCCCCATTTAGCCATGACGCTCACAGGGTGGTCACAATCGCTCACTCTCAGCCTAAGCTACCTCATGGCATTGCTGTGAATATAGAAAATGGAGGAGGAGAACTTGAGCTCCTTGGAAGAAAGAATAAATAGTTGGAAAAATGATCTGTGTGCTTATACCTGATTTTGCCATTAAAAATGCCTGCAAGTTGGATTTTACAGCAGCCTCCCTCTTTTTGTGCGTGTCAATTTATATTTTCTGTGCAGGTACCGACGTGGTGATCGGCGATGTCTTAGTCCTCCTTGGTGCTTCCTTATATGCCATTTCGAATGTGAGTGAGGAATACATTGTGAAAAATCTGAGCAGAGTGGAGTTTCTAGGAATGGTGGGCTTGTTTGGGACTATTATCAGCGGTCTGCAGCTGTAAGGATTTATTATACATACTTTAATTCTAATTAAGAAAACAAAAAACCTTCTGCATCACAGAATGATTTCCTTTCCATGAATTGGTGGGTGTGTTGTTAGTAATCCATTGCTAGCATTGCCATTAACCTGTTCAGGAGCAAAGGCGTCTTGTGGGGTTGCCAGGATGCAACCTGGAGAAGTCCTTTACATTTAAATTTTCTCCCAAATTGGGAGACTAGGCAGACATCGCTTCTCTTACTCATCTCCCCACCTCACCCCACCATCTCTTTCATCTGCTTACCTCTTCTATCTTCTGTATCAAAAATAAGAAAAAGTTATAGGGTGGGATCTCTGGGTTGTGACCTGCACCCTTGGGCATCAAAGTATTTACCTGATTTGTTCTTCTCATACCCGGTGTGTCTTTAACTTTCTTTTTGCGGCTTACGTGCTGTCCATGCTGTCCCTCAAAATGCCAAATCCTGTAAATGATTATTCATGCAAATTATCTCCTTGACTTTCAATGAACTAGATGTAGGATTAAAGACAATTTTGGGATTAATCATTTCTAGGCCGGGATCTTGTTTTTCTGGGTCACGTTGCCATCTTTTTAGAGACAAAAGTTTTTGCGTCTTTTACTGTTGAGTGGTAAGCACAAACCCAACACTTCTTCCCATTGCTTCATCTCTCCATGCTGAGATCGGTTCACCCTATTGACTTCTGCTCATTATAGTAGTGTTGAAAGGTACCATTGTCCGTAGAAAAAGTGACCATCCTATTCTGGAAATGCATCTTTCTAGTGAAACCTGAAGCTACGGTGTTGATAGTTGGCAAAGGGCCCTTAATTGTGTTTCTTAAAGTAATCCCATATGCTGATGGTGAACTCATTCTACAAGTATAGGTCCTTATATGGCTGAAAACGCACTATCCATGCTCGATAGAGCAGTATTATCGGCTCTAGGAAGGACCAAGGTTTGCATAAGTACATAGGAGTAGAAACCCTTCCCCCCTCCCCAAAAATATCCAGTGAAGACCAAGCATGCTCAGTGGGCACAGTTTGCTTAACTGACAGTGGTGGGGGTGGAAACGGGATGGAAAATTTGAGCAGAATGAAATTGAGTTTCTTGGAAGAAGGCGTCACTGTTTTAACTGGAACACTGAACAGGAGAAGTCCACACACTGAGATAGCTCAGTGGGTAGAGCATGAGACTCTTTAATCTCAGGATCGTGGGTTTGAGCCCCATGTTGGGCTAAAGATTTCTTCATTGCAACGGCGGTTGGACTTGATGATCCTGGTGGCCCCTTCCAACTCTGCCATTCTATGACACTGCAACATTTTGCTGCAGGTCCCATTTTGTACAACCATCTAGGCATTAAATGCACCTTTAAAAAAATAAGTGTTTATCTACAGCAGATAATGAATTAGTTCCAGCCAAGAAGAATATTATGCAAACATGCCTTTGAATGAGGCTGTATTGATTCTCTCAAGGGAGTGATTCAATTACCATTTTAATCCCACAGAGTTAACTAAGGCCAAATATGACCTGGTAGTTGTTAATGGATCAACAAGAAAAAACATGTTTCAATTATTAAACTCTGCTTCTTGATCAGCCAAACACTGCAGTCGCTAGAAACAAGTGGCCGTAGGCCTGTGCGCTGAGTGCAGCCTTGGGGCTATTTTATGGGTTTATATTAAAATCCTGAGGATATTCTTAGCAGGATCCTAATACTGCTGGTCACTGCCTGGAGATCAGCACTGGCCCTTAAGATTCAGCAAGGAGATAGCCTGCTTCAGCTTTTCTTGGATTGCTAATGTTGGTTTTTGGGATTATTATGCTGTCTTTTGATTGTTTTACTGAAGTGTATTAACTGCTTCTGCGGCTCCATCAAGCAGACAAAAGGTGGAATATAATAATTTTAATAAAATAAATAGCCAGTAAAGTGGGCTTCAGTCAACACAATTTTAGGTGGCACATTTCCTCTCGTTCCAGTCACTACTTGCCTAGCCCAAATGGTGTCACCCATACATAAGAGGGAGATATCACTGGACTTGTGCAACCCAGAGATTTGCAGAAGTACCAAAAACCATTAGGGGAAAAAACCCAAAGTGGGAAGAAGCCCCAAATCAGTCCAGTGTGGCCCAGGGGAATGGGGTTGCTGAAATAAAAAACAAGGAGCAACCTTGTGTTGCTGCTCACCTGCACCATAATAAACCTCTTCATCATTTAAGGTGCCAGAAGTTTACTCTTGTGTGTGTTGTCCACAGAGACTGTAATCCAATGCCCACTGCCTTAGGAGTGTGTCTCCCTAATTCAGGGGGGCTTGCTTCAAAGAAAGCCTTCATAGGATTGATCCATAACCTAAATGCCTGTTATAATTAACTGTTGATCGTTATGAAAACCACACCCCCATATTTTAATGCCAGTGTTTTTTCTTTCCTCCCCTTTCTCCCACCTTTCCTATAGAGCCATTGTGGAACATAAAGACATTGCTTCTATTCAGTGGAACTGGAAAGTCGGTATGTGTGCTCTGAAACACTGAAGCAAATAACCTTGCAATTGCTTTGCATGTAGCTGTGGGGGTTGGACTCCATGCTGCTCCCGGAAAGCTGCTCAGACCCTGGTCAATCCCTAATAGGGCGATACTTGTAATTAGTAAAAGAGGCCCCAGGTTCTCCTATTCACTTCCAAAAGCTGTGTGGGTGTCTTGTAAAGAGCCTTTTTGGTTAAGGAAATCGGCAACTTGGGGTGTGGCGTAAGGAATCATGATGCACGTATAAAATCATGTTTGGAGGAACTGGATAGAGGTAACCTTCCGTTCTCCCCATTCCTGGTCCATAATCCGAGAACTTGGCGTCACCTTGCCAGTTTATTTGACACAACAGACATAAAGAGAACACGGTTTAGAGAGGATAAGTGTATCAGTGGCCATTTGTCACAATGGCCTGCCTGGAACTTGGAGATTCAGAGCCAGTGTACCTCTCTGAATAGTAGTTGCCGAATAATAACAAAAGTGGAAAGGAACTATTGCTAATACTACTACTACTACTACTACTACTACTACTACTACTACTGCTGCTGCTACTACTAATTTATTTATACCCCGCCCATCTGGCTGGGTTTCCCCAGCCACTCTGAGCGGCTTCCAACAAAATATTAAAAATACAATAAAACATCAAACGTTAAAAACTTCCCTAAAGAGCGCTGCCTTCAGATGTCTTCTAAAAGTCAAATAGTAGTTCATTTCCTTGACATCTGATGGTAGGGTGTTCCACAGGGCGGGTGCCACAACCAAGAAGGCCCTCTGCCTGGTTCCCTGTAACCTCACTTCTCGCAGGGAGGGAACCGCCAGAAGGCCCTTGGAGCTGGACCTCAGTGTCTGGGCTGAATGATGGGGGTGGAGACCAACACTTTCTTAATTTCTGTGTTGGGGCTTCCCATAGCAGGCATCTAGTTGGCCATGCATGGGATGCTGGCATAGTTCGGCTTTTGGTCCAACCATGGAGGGCTCCTCTCTTATCGTCTTATCTCACTGTAGCTGCATGGGTTTAATGCTCCTGAGAATACACTGTCCTCCTCTTTCCCACTTTTATGCTATTAGCAGCATTTGGTGCCTTAAATGTTAAGCCCTTGCCTTGCCTTGCCTTGCAGTGCTGCTCTTCCTGGCCTTTGCACTGTGCATGTTCGGACTGTACAGCTTCATGCCAGTCGTGATCAAAGTAACCAGCGCTACATCCGTCAACTTGGGCATTCTGACCGCTGACCTCTACAGCCTCTTCTTTGGGCTCTTTCTCTTCGACTACAAGGTGAGCAAGTTTTTCAGATCAATGACATTTGGGGCTAAGCTATGTTCGAGAATTATTGCTGTGGCTTAGCATCTAAACTAGGGCTGTCCACACTCTGTGCTAAAAATAATTAACATTCTGCACCCACCCCAGCAAAATTCTGTCACAGTTATAAATTGGCATAATTTCTCTAACTTTGCATAATTTATCTGGCCATCTGCATTGTTTTGCCTGGTGGTGGTAGTTGAGGGGAGTGACTAGGATCTTTGCAGAACACAGAAACCTCGTCTCGTGCCTCCTCTGGCTAATAATAATAATAATAATTTATTATTTATACCCCACCCATCTGGCTGGGTTTCCCCAGCCACTCTGGGCAGCTTCCAACAAAAAACTAAAATACAATAACCTATTAAACATTAAAAGCTTCCCTAAACAGGGCCGCCTTCAGATGTCTTCTAAAAACTTGGTAGTTATTTTTCTCTTTGACATCTGGTGGGAGGGCGTTCCACAGGGCAGGTGCCACTACCGAGAAGGCCCTCTGCCTGATTCCCTGTAACTTGGCTTCTCGCAGCGAGGGAACCGCCAGAAGGCCCTTGGCGCTGGACCTCAGTATGTCATATCAATAGGCATTGCCCACTTATTTCAAGTATATCGTTGCAGGTATGAGGTCTAGGAACTTGCTTCTAAAACAACACACACACAAGCTGTACTTTTGGGCAAAATTTTGTGCTCAATATTACAGTGGCATTTTCTTTCAACACTCTTACAGAATTGTGGCAAGCACATGCAAGCATGACTTTAATTGGCCCTAATAGTCTCGCTATAGATGTGAATTTGGGGACAAAGTGCACCATGCAATTATCTATGACAGGATGAAAGTTAATTATACTCGGGTCTGCTGCGTATGTAGGTTAATAATTGCATGCAATATGGTTAACATGCTCTTTCCTCCCTGACTTCACGGACTGAGCTGCTCGATGGAATTGCAAAGGCAAAACATTCTGAAACAAGCGAATCCATGGGAAACGCATTAAGTTAATTAGTGTCGGAACATTCAGACCTGGCCAAGTCAGCCAGTAGCAGCCTTTGCTTCTAAGACCAATAAGTTTCTGTGAGGATTAGGGCATACTTTCCACACTTCTAAAGCTTCAGTCAGTCACCTGCCCTTCAGCCTGCAGGACAGCTCAGTCAGTCGAGCATGAGACTCTTAATCGCAGGGTTGCTGGTTTGAGCCCCACGCTGGACAAAAAGATTTCCTGCATTTCAGGGGGTTGGAGCAAATGGCCTCTTTGGTCCCTTCCAACTCTGTGATTCTATGATGCTGATGAATTTTCATGCCTCTGCCTGGCAAGCGCATGCTTTGTATGCATAAGGGCCTAGGTTCAGCCCCCAACATTTTCAGGGAGGGTTGGGAAGGCTCGTGCCACAAGCCCTGGAGAACAGGCTGCACAGACCAGCCTTTCCCAGCTGGTGCCGCCACATATTTTGGGCTACAACTCCCATCTTCCCTAATCATGGCCATGGTGGCTGGAGCAGATACAGACTGTAATCTGAAACATCCGGGAGGCCTCTGTCAACAATACTGGACCAGTGGTATAAGGGAAGCTTCCAGTGTTTCTATTTATTGAATGATGGGTTCATTCTAGCAGGCAAGTCCTCAGTGAGCAGTGAACCCACATGTGTTACTAATATGCATTAGGTGTTCCTTATAGCTCTTTAACAACCCTGCTGCACGCAGGATTATTTTATTTATTCATTTGTTTATTTATTCATTTGTTTATTAAATTTGAATTACCGTCCTTCCCCCCCCCCCAAAGATCTCAGGGACGTTCACAGCATAAAAATGCAAAATAAAAATATGTAATGAAACAAAGTCAAAACACATAATTAAAGCCAAAGGATTTTGTTTTTGCACATTGTGCCCTTCTGCACAAATGGCGATTGTGACCTCTGGTAGCGGCGATGGGGATCTAAATCTACAAGAGCCAGTCCTCAGCACTTTCCCAGCACTCTGTCACACTCTAACACGACCAAGAGACAGAAGCCAGGCCTAAGGGGATGGGGAGACAGGCTTAATTCTAAACAGCTGCGTTCATCAGGAACACGGAATAAATTTGTGTAGGTTTCCTGAAGTGCATCTTTTTACTTTTAGCAGGAGAAATTGTGGCCCCCTAGATGTAGGGGACCCCGTGATGTGAGCTGTACTCCAAAATAGCAGGAGGGCACTACCCTCCCAATCCCCGCATTGCATTCTCCTGTGTAAATAGATGGCTGGGATTCTAAAGAAGAATAGTTGTTATGGCCCCAGACCATCCATTAGCCGATCACTTTGGCAAGGGATACCTTAGCTTCTCCCCTAATTTGGGTGGGTTCCAGCTGGAAGCTACACAACATGGTGGGATGATGATAAAGTGCCACCTCCATCTTTTGGGTTTGGTGCAGTGGTGCTACTACAGCCATTTCCTCCTCCTCCTCCTCCTTCTTCTTCTTCTTCTTCTTCTTCTTCTTCTTCTTCTTATTATTATTATTATTATTATCATCATCATCATCATCATCATTATTTATTACTTACACTCCTCACATCTGACAGGGTTGCCCCAGCCACTCTGGGCAGCTTCCAGCACAATATAAAAGAACACAATGAAACATCAGATATGCCATGGAGACCTTGCCCGTTATCTCAGAAGTCCCAGATAACTGGGCGCTGCTTCTGCTGTGCTTGTTCCTACAGTCAGAGAGAAAGAAAAGGAGGTCGGGTGGAGTTTTGCATCAAATCTCTGCAAAGGCTAAAGGCTGGCACCAGCAGATTGACTGTGGGGTATCCCCTAGTTTAAAAATAACGCCCAGGAGCTATGATGATGATAATAATTGATTCTATTTGCACCCTTAGGAGCCCAGAGCAGCATACAGAGAAAAGAGCCAAATTATAGCCTTGAAAATATGCAACATAATATCAATAAAATAATTTAGAACACAGAATTCATGGCACAACACACAAGGAACAACCGGCCATCAGCCACATTCAGCCTTCTCCAAAGACCTGGACAAATAAGAGGGTCTTTTGCAATCGACAGAATACAGGGCCTCCTGGGAAGGGAGATGTGTTCCTCATCTCCTGGAGGCCATGCCCTGTTTCGAGGGAGCAGTGGATTGGGCCAAGTGTTGAAAATAGAGGCCCTGTTTTCTTCTTCCCACCTCCCTCCCTGCCCTCCCTTCCCCTTGCTCAGACACTGGTCATTGCATCAGTGATGAATAGTCAGGTGGGCAGTAAGTTTGAGCAGGGGAGCAAAGGGGATAAATGTAGCTATGGGTAAAGAGATAAGAATTTTCCGTCTCTCCCTTTCCACCAAATCTCACAGGCCTTTTGGGTTAAGTGGAAAAGGTGCAAGTGAAAAGGTGTTGCGATGTTGTGGCATGGTTGTGTTTTACTATTTTTTCTGGAAGCCTGGCAGCCCAGTCAGATGGGTCGCATATAAATAATAAAATCATTATTAATACTAGGATTATTATTACGCCTCTGAATCCCGCCACCCTTGGGCAATTTAAAAAGGTGTCCAGGCTAAAGGCAATTTTTAAAAAGTATATAAACAGGCACCACTGAAACAATTCTGAAATGCGAACGTACAATAAAAATACTTTAAAAAGTATACTTTAAAAAAATACACGGTAGAAAGCAGCAGAAAACAATGCCAAGCAGATAAAAGTCCTGTATTACTGCTCAGTTCAAAGCCACAGCAAATAAAATTGAGTTTTAAAGTGATTTTTGTGGCCGCAAGGCATTTGTCTATACAGGCACCCTGATTCTGCATCTCTTTTCTTATTTTATCAGTTTTCAGCACTGTATATCCTGTCCTTTGCTGTCATAATGGTGGGATTCATCATGTATTGCTCAACGCCGACCCGCAGTGCAGAGGCCGCCTCGACCAGCTTGCCTCTGGGATCCAGTACTGGGTTTGACAATCTTGCCTTAAAAATTGAAGAGAACCACCTGAATGTGTCCATCGTCTCACCTGCACAACACAGCAAGGAAGGGAGTCAGACAGAGGAAGTGCTAGACACAAAACTAACCGTCTTGTGAAGCACACAGCCTCTCAGCTGCTGGAATTACTTTGCAAATGTCAGTAAACAAGAGATAATGAATGTAATTCTGCGCTAGGTTGGATTAAACTGGAGAGATGCCTACGGTGGAGTTTGTGGTCATGCCAAAGTCTAGAAGTTCACCGCGAGATAACGAGGGCCGGATCCTTAGTCGAACCACCTGTACCAAGTTATGTTCCCTGAAGATCTGTCCTTGGAGCTGACAGGGAAATAAAAAGGTAGGGACAACTAAGGGAAGGACTAACAATTCTCTCTGGAGAGAGAGAGAGAGAGAGAGAGAGAGAGAGAGAGAGAAATCAACACTAAAGAAACCAAATTGCACTCATGGCTCATTTTGAGTAATTTATCCAATGTCCAAGGTTTGCACTTTGAAAGACTGTGGAATATTTTTGGCAAGAACAAGACTGGCAAAAGGAAAAAGAGAGGGAAGAGAGACTTGAAACAGGTTAGATGGCCAGTACTGAAAGAGAAGCTGGAAACTGTAAAGGGAGAGACAGAAAGGCGTCTGTGAAGAGCTGTGAATCCCTGTCTTTAGATCACTAGACCATGAGGGCCAGATACCATCTTTAAATATTAAGTGATGAGGGCTAGAAACATTTTTATATATATAAAAAACTGAATTGTTTAACCATTTCCTACACAGTTAAAATTCAGAGTTTGTTCATCATCTTTGCAATAATTTAATTGAACCTTAACACTTGGAGACTGGGAAATTACACTTGGTTGCACTGGCAACTGATTGAAGCAACCTGGGATGAACCCATCTGAATTAAAGGATGCACTGAGCCTGCCTCCCTATTGTCGCTGTTTCTGTCTTCATTAAATTGTCTCGTCCTTTTGGACCTCAGATATACTTTAGAGTAGACCATGCGCCTTCTGGTGGCATAGAGCTCAGCAGGTAAACACTCAGTGTGTGTTAAATTTGAGGAATGCAAAATCCCCTGTGTGTAAATCAGCTTTTTGGAAATGTGAAGGTGGTCTTTTTCACCACAATAAATAATATATTGAGCCACACACACACACACACACACACACACACACACACACATATATATATTTAAATCCATTCACTGGCAATTTGCCTAATGGTGTACGCCTCTGCAGCTATAAGATATGCTTTCAGGACCAATTGTACATGACCTATGCACATTTTGTAACCATGTATATTGTCGAAGCATAATCAATATTTGGGCCCCTATTCGGGATTAATCTATTAGAGATTAGGATGCACAGATCTATATCCATGTATCCCTACTTGGATGAGTCACGGGCCCAAAACTGTGTCCATCGTTTCCAAATCCAATCCAGCTGTCAGTTCTAGGAAAAACAGGTTGAATACTTCTGGGGAGAAGGTATTTGATTTAGGCCTTCTTGCTTTCCCTTCCCAGTCGAACAACTTACTGGTCCTGTTTAAAGTATTCAACTGGTCTACGTGTTGTGCCTAAAGGATCAGCACTGTAGTATTGGCAGCTTTTTCACACACTCCAGTGCTGTTCAACAGAAAGCCACATGCCTGCATCAGATCATCAGCTCTGACACCAGTTGTTAAGAGGAAGGGGGTGCCAAGACTGAGGGCAGAGGTCTTGCCCCCATGTTCCCCATCACCACCAACGATTGGCTCTAATGGAGCTGACTGCAGGTGTTTGGTGACATGTGATACTCCCAGTTCCTGGATATGGTGTTCATGCTCTCTCCCACTTAACTTCTCTGCAACAGCACTCTCTTCGGTTTGTGGGTGTTACCTTGCTTTTTCTGGATCAGTGCTAACATTTCTCCAGCTGTGCCATAATGTTATTGCTATAAATAGCTTTTGAACAATAGTTCAAGCCCAACGCCGTTGAATAATAATACTGGAAGCTGATCCTGCAACACTGTGATAAATTTGCTTTTTAGGCTGGGTCCTTATTGATATGGTTATTATCCCAGTTTGACTAGAATCTGAGGAGAGTTGCTCATTTCATCAACTAAATATTTAGGGCTGCAATCTGCTGCATTGAAACTATTAATTCAGAGGAGTTTGTGCCAGTGCTGCTATTCTCCTTTTTGAGCCGCACTCCTAGCCATTATTAAGTATTAAGTGCCATTAGCCTCTCAGTTCAACTTGTTTAGGACCACAGTGTAACCCTGTTCTTTTGATATACATGGGTGTCCCCCCCCCCCGCGAAGTATCAATATATTATATAAAGATTTACGCTGTTTAATAAACAGTGAGATGATTTTGGATCCTTTTTTGTACAGTTCCATGGCAGCATGTTTAAAATGGGAATGGAATTCATATTAAAGTTTTGTTTAAAGGATGGAAAATAAATAGATGTTCAGTATATCTCTGACTGGCCCTTTTTATTACATTTCTATTCCACCCTTCCTCAAAAGAGCATTTATTGGCTTAATGGTGTCCCCCCTTTATAAGTCACAACAACTTTGTTCCGAGATTTGGGAGAAGAAACGATGGAAGAGGACTGGAAAAAATGTAAGGACTATTTACAAAAACATTATAAGTTGTATGAATGTTAAGAACTTGCACGATTCGGAAACTTTAGCTCCAGCAATTAGACTTTGTGGAACAGGAAACTAAGTTTTAAATATGAAAAGGTCGAAATTTAAAGTAATACTATGTTTAATTTAAGGTATAAGTAATTGATAAAAAGTACTTTAAACTCAGAAATACAACATTTGAAAAGTACAAAATAAGGTACGAAACAAGGTAATAATTTGCTGATATCTTTATTATAAAGAAGGCAGGGTAGGGGAGATGTGAGGAAGTTCAGTTAGTTATATAAAAATGTCTTGAATGGTTGGATTTTTTCTCTTTTCTTTTGTTGTTTCTTTTTCTGTATTTCTTTCTTCTGTGTATATTCTTAACTTTGTATCTGAAAAATTCAATAAAATATATTTTAAAAAAATAAAAAAAATAAGTCACAAGAACCCTGTGAGGTAGATTAAGCTCAGAGAGAACGATTTTGAGCTTCCTGCCCCTCTCTTTGCCTTAGTAAAGTAAAGGTAAAGGTACCCCTGCCCGTACGGGCCAGTCGTGACCAACTCTAGGGTTGCGCGCTCATCTCGCTCAAGAGGCCGGGAGCTGGCGCCGTCCGAAGACACTTCCGGGTCACGTGGCCAGCGTGACGAAGCTGCAGCTGGCGAACCGGCACCAGCACAGGAAACGCCGTTTACCTTCCCGCTATAAAGCGGTACCTATTTATCTACTTGCACTTAAGAGTGCTTTCGAACTGCTAGGTGGGCAGGAGCTGGGACCGAACGACGGGAGCTCACCCCATCGCGGGGATTCGAACCACCGACCTTACGATCAGCAAGTCCTAGGCACTGAGGTTTTACCCACAGCGCCACCCGCGGTCCCCCTCTTTGCCTTACAATATGTCAAAAGTTATCCAAGCAAATTCACAAGAATACACTCCACCAGTGCATCAGAAATACACAAAGCAATCAGTTATGGTTGCTCCCCTCTTCAGTGAGCTTGGAATTCAGAATTTGTGCTTGCCTGTCATGCGTAGGGAAACTCTGGCCCTCCAAATTCTGGGCTACAGCTCTCATCATCCCTTATCATTTGCCATGCTGGCTGGTACTGAGAGGGGAGTTGGAGTCATAACAATATCTGGAGGGGCCGTAGGTTCCTCATAGTAAGAATGGTAATATTTTTATTTATTCATACCCCGCCCATCTGGCTGAGTTGCCCCATCCCTGTTGTGTGTCACTAGTGAATACTTTCCTTTGCCCCTCCAGAAACATGCTCTCCAAAAGTTGTAGAAACTAAAAAGTGTGCCTTAATGTGGAGCCGAGCCAGAAATTACACGTTAGATGGGTGCTCAGTATTTTGTAAGAGTATCTTCTGGCCACCAGATGGCACCCAGAGAACCATTTTCCCTTAGCAAAGTGCCTGGTTGTCAGGAGAGGGTGTGTGTTTGCTGAGCTGGAAAGGTAAGCATGAGCTGTCCAGCTTTGCTGTAGAGAAATTTCCTGAGATAATTAGGCTGGGTTCAGGTGCAGTTGTCCTGTACATTCTGTATGCAACGCTTAACAACTGAAATGGGGAACTGTGTGTGCTGGGTAGATTCCAGGGAAAGACTTTTCATGGGAAACCTGCCCAATTTCTCATATGCCACAGCCTCTCAACTGAGCTATAAGAACAGCAGGTGCCTCTCTTGCTGGACTCTTCCACTTGAAACTGCAGGGAGGTGAAATTGCATCTTTGACTTCCTGTAGGAATTTTTCTTATAAAAGGAACACCTTGCGTGTATAAAAGCATATTATTTTTATTATTATTTATCAGTGAAGAAGATCATAGATGGCAGCTTATTTGCCATATGGATATATATATAGGATTACAAAATAAAGGATGGCACATAGATCTCCTGTAATCTGAAGTGGTACGGTCCAGGAAGAGCTTTTTCATGCAGTTATATTGATTGTGTGTTTCTGCCTTTAAGAAAATAACATAAGGAGAGCCCTGCTGGATCAGACCAAAGGTAGCATCCTGTTTCCTGTAGCCACCAAACAGATGCCTCTGGGAAGCCTTCAAGCAGAAAATTTGCTCTGTATCAGTTGGTACCCAAAGTTGTCTCGGCTGTGTTGGAACTAGAGGTTCCATTTAGACATAACTGGCAGTTGTTGATTTGCCCTATCGTCCCTGGATTTATTCAACCCTCTCTTACAGCCACCTGACCTAGTGCCCATTAACACACTTGCGGCTGCAAATTCCCATCCATCACTTTGGCAGCTCCCCTATGAGGAAAGGTTGCAACATTTTGGGTGTTTTAGAGAAAATGTGAGTAAGAGGAGACATGGTAGAGGTCTATAAAATTACTCTGTGGAGAAAGTAGATAGAGAAAAGAGTTTCTACCACTCTCATAAGCAGTAGAACTCAAAAGTGCAGAGAAGAGCACAGTACAAGCTATACTTATGATGATGACTGGGAATATTACTTCCAAGGAAGTTGAATGTTGGAAATTTCCGGACAGACAGAAGGAGGTACTTTTCAAACAGCAAATAGTTATAATAATAGTTTTAATAATTTTATTATTTATACCCTGCCCATCTGGCTGGGTTTCCCACATGAAATACACTTCCACAAAAGGTATGTATGTATGTATGTATGTATGTATGTATGTATGTATGTAATTTGTATACCACCCTTCATCATATGATCTCGGGGCAGTTCATAGAATAAAATACAGGATAAAAGGTATAAAGGGACCCCTGACCATTAGGTCCAGTCGTGGCTGACTCTGGGGTTGCGGCGCTCATCTCGCTTTATTGGCCGAGGGAGCCGGCGTACAGCTTCCGGGCCATGTGGCCAGCATGACTAAGCCGCTTCTGGCGAACCAGAGCAGTGCCTGGAGATGCCATTTACCTTCCCGCCGGAGCGGAACCTATGTATCTACTTGCACTTTGACGTGCTTTCGAACTGCTAGGTTGGCAGGAGCAGGGACCGAGCAATGGGAGCTCACCCTGTCATGGGGATTCGAACCGCCAACCTTCTGATCGGCAAGTCCTAGGCTCTGTGGTTTAACCCACAGCGCCACTCGCATCCCTAAAATACAGGATAAAAACAAGTAAATAAGTAAAACAAAACAGCAAAACTGTCATGGCTTGCATTTTTGAAGTACAGAAAGTATTGGTTTAAATTGTAGAAATCTATCTATTCAAGAAGATTCTGGAACTTTCTCTTTGTGATACAAGCCGGAAGTTTCTGACTGACAAGTAAGTTTCCATTCTGCTTGGAAACAAGCAGAAGGTTCCTGATGTTTGGGTTATTTCTTCAGAGAAGCTGATTGCAGCTGTTCACTCTGGCCCAGTTATCTCTCTCAAGGTCATGCTGCCTATGACAGGCCAGAAGGAGCCTGGTCTCACTTTCTCCCTTTCTTTCTTGGTTCTCTCTACTTTGTTCCTGTCTGGTGATCTGTACATAGTATGCTTAGGTGCTAAGTTTTAGTCTTATTAAGTTAAGGTTTTGCTGCAACTGGATTCTTAAGATGCCAATCTGGAAGAGTTGGATTTTTGACTGTTATGCTAATTTGCCTTCAGTAAATAATACTGGATGAATCTGATTGCGTCCTAAGTTATTTTGGGGGATCCGGCATTGTTTTTCGTTGTGACTTGCTCTGGATCATTATGGAGCAAAGCCACGATGAGGTACGAGTCAATTACCGTCATTAAGTACTGAATTTCTTTAACATCTGACCCGAATTGGGCCAATTTGGGTGGAACTAGGGTTTAATCAAGTTGGGCTGAGAGAGCCTCAGATTGCTGCCCAAGAGGAAGTCCTCTGGCTTGCTCCTCTGTTTAAACGACCCTGGCCACGCCCCCCCGGCCAGCAGGTTGGCTGGCCGGGCTCTGACGTGGCCCGGATCCCCCAGGCAATGGGGGACAGAGTCCCCCGCTCCCGGTGGGGAGTGGGTGGCCATGTGGTCCACCGCAACTCCTCCCCCACTGGGAAGTGGAGCGGATCTGTCAGAAGCCTATGTGGACAGGCAGCAGAGGCAGGTTGCAAGCTGGGGTGGGCTGTTTGCAAAAAGGCTTTTAAACAGCCCCACACTGTACTTTTGCAGAGATAGTGATGGTCACCACCTTGGAAGGCTTTAGAAGGGGGTTAGACATATTCATGGAGAATGAATGGCTAGCAGCCATTCTGGCTGTGTTGTACCGCCTCTGTTGGAGGCAGTATGCTTCTGAATACCAGTTGCTGACTCCTGTGAGTTATTACAGTTATTATTATGTGAGTTATTATTATGACTCCTGTAAGACCTATTACAGTCGTTAAGAGTCGTCAACAGGCTCATCTCAGCTATCTGCCAATCTCCCATTCCCACCACCCTTCTGAGTAATACCCCTCCCCACCTTCTCACTATATAGAAGGATCTGGCAACTTCTGTTTCAGTGTATCTGAAGAAGTGTGCATGCACACGGAAGCTCATACCAAGAACTAACTTAGTTGGTCTTTAAGGTGCTACTGGAAGGAATTTTTTTATTTTGACTCCTGTGAGAACAGGATGCTGGACTTGATGAGCCATTGGCCTGATTAAGCAAGTTCTTATGTCCATATTGAGACACTTCTTGCCAGAGGTGTGTCTAAGCTAGAGAAACCTTGAATACGCATGGATTTTGTTGAAGCTTGGATTCCTGCAGAATGCTGCAAAAACAAGGGCCTTGCCAGTTCCCAACTGCTACTACACACAGCTCATGATCTCTGCACCGTCCCCCATTCTCAAACATGCAATCTTATTGATGGGATTCTGTAATAAACATAATTTATTATGTATTTTGAAGCTATCCCGACAGTTTATGAATCAATTTATAAAAGGAACTTTATCTTTACCATGCAATGTACAGAAGCTCACAGTTCCATCAACACAGAAGCATTCACTTCTGAAGCCATTAGAACTTTTATTGCTAGTGCGTGAAATACATCTGCAATGGGTTTAATTGATGTTGGGGACATTCCAGTGGAGTGGTCTCCCCTGAGTTAGGAGCTTTATTAAAAGTCCTGAGTGTAAAATAACAATAAAGCTAAAAGCAGCAGCAACAGTGTCAAAGTTGCTCACCATTTCAAAATATTTTATTGCAGATTTCAAATATTAAAAATGGAAATGATAAATCCCAGAATGGGCCAGTCAACTCAAATATTATATCACTTCTAATGCAACAAATGAACCAGATCTGAATTGATTCCAGTATTGTATGAATGGAGTCTAGTTTTTAAACTGTTAAGTTTTTCCTTCTCATAAATGTTTAAAAGCATAAAGCTCTACATTTTTCAAATTTACATAAATGTAAATTGACCTGTTCTTCATAGTCTTTAAAAAATAAAATAGATCTGTATATATTTACAGTGGTACCTCGGGTTACATACGCTTCAGATTACATACACTTCAGGTTACAGACTCCGCTAACCCAGAAATAGTGCTTCAGGTTAAGAACAGTTTCAGGTTAAGTACGGACCTCCAGAACGAATTAAGTACTTAACCCGAGGTACCACTGTATATACATGGGATTGTGCTCACATTCCCTCTATATATGTAGCCCAAGCTTCCATGAGAAAGACTGTGCAGTAGCTAACAAAATAAATAACCACCATTATATGTACTTTTCTCACTTGACCTTTGACACAATCCAGAAGGACCATTATTTCTGAATATTTTGCTGTTGTTCACCCCCATTACAAACTGTTGGCAATAGCTTCACAACAGCCCATAACTTTGGCAGACAGGGTCTTGGGTTTGAGCCCCACATTGGGCAAAAGATCCCTGCATTGCAGGGGGTTGGACTAGATGACTCTCATGGTCCCTTCCAGCTCTACAATTCCATGAGTCTAAAGCAGGGACTTCCATGGCTGTGGAAACCTCCTTAGAGTGGAGGGCCATTTCTGCCAAACCCTAACCTTCAGCAGATACACCAGGGGTTAGGATTGTTCCCAGACAGATTTCTATCACTACCATCCTGCTTCCAATATTGTTTGGGCCTGCAAAAGCTTTGGTCGTGCTTCAACTCCGGTTCACATCCTGGTTCATATCCAATTGGTGCTTGTCCCATAAGCCTCTTGGTGAAATCCTGTCACACTGGATATCACAAACGTTCCTGTTTATCTTTTGCCCATTTTTTGCTACACTGTAGTGCAAGAGTGACTCTCCACATGGCACTAACACAGTAAAGCATACTTACCTGGGAGTAAGCACCATCAGACCAAGTGTGACTTGTTTCTAAGTAAATGTGGACAGGACTGTGCTGCCTTGTATTTAAAAATCCACTGTAATAATGGAGTTCACTAAGGTTCTTAAATTAACCAGACTTGGCAGGCCATCTTCTCAGATAAAATCATGGGACGGAAGTACCGCAGATGCATTGTGTCAACATAAACATGCCACAGACCTGTGACTGTCCTGGCTGACAAGTCTGCTTTACCTAACAATGACAAATCATTCTAGAGCTAGTGAGATGATATTTTTATGGTGTCGGCTAATGCTTCACTTACACCCTGTTTTTCTTCTGACCTTCACAAATAAAAAGAAAAATTACAAGTCTATGCTCCCTGAAGTCCAGTGCCATTCTTTGTAAAGAAGGCCCCTTGTCCCTGCAGAGGTGTGCATACTTTCCTCCCGTGGTGTGATCCCCAGCTGGGGTGTATGGGATGTTAGGGGAGTAGTAGTACCTCTGGTGGGGGACACATTGTACTCTTGGAGTAGTTTGTCCCCCTTTGGTTCCAGAAGCTGTTGACATGCGATAGTAGCCACATACTGGGAACAGCATTGACTGGCTGCCTAAACAGGTGAGGGTAGCTGATGGGGCCCAAACCCTTGGTGAATTAGGGACTTCCCCTGCAAGTGAAGACAAGTTCTGTCAAATTGAGCAGATGAGACCAATAGTGGGTCCAACAGCCAAGAAGGTGGTTTCTGCACATGCTATAGAGGGAAGTGAGGGGCAGATGGGGCTCGTCCACCTGGGAAGGTAGCCCATCTAGGAGAAGGAAAACTCTGACCCTAAACCTCCATTGCCTTGTGGGTTATCTTTGAGAGAAGAAAAGGCGAAGAAGCAACAAATCATACTAATCTGAACTGGTTGGGCGACACCTTGTACGCCGCCTCCTGACAACTCCTGCAGCGCATATTGCGTTGCTCTCCTTTGGACCACATCAGCGAAGCCAAGGAGGACGTCTTGTCATCTGGGCAGCCCAGAACCTCCATACACACTGCCCAGGCTTGTCCCCAACCCCCAGGGTGGTCACTTTGGTGCTGCTAACACAGCGGTTTGATTTCACGCCTGGAGGCACACTCCATTCTCTCTATCTCGACAAATGGATGCCAACAAGATCCCATCCTGCTAGGGTGCAAGTGTGGTTCTTTTCCATTTGATCACAGTCCTTTCCCCAAGCAAGATGCCCACTGGGTGGGGAAGACCCACATTACTTCCAAAACAATAGGAGGGACAGCACCAGATTCCCAAAGGGACGTATTCACAAGGAAGGGGCAGCCGAGTAAGTGGGCTTTAAGCAAGGAACTACAGGACCCTCATAAATATTCAACAGGTTTAGTGGTGGGTGAAACTAAATGCCACTGCTAAGAAACCTGATGTTAAGAGGAGTCCCAGAACTCCTAAATTAAGGAGTTCTTAAGCCTGGTAGCGCAGTTGGCTCTGGCTGGCTTCAAGAGCTGCTCGCTGCCATGGCACCCACCATTTTTCCTCTCCAGAAGTCCCCATATGATGTGTTGCACACAAGACACATCATTTGGGGACTTCCAGTCAGGAAAAATGGCGGGCACCACGGCAGAGGGCAGCGAGCAGCTCCTGAAGCCAGCCAGAGCCAATTGCACTACCAGGCTGGCTCTGGGATGCTGAGGCTGCCGCTGCCACATTTCCAAGGGACAGATTTGCAAATCTGGGGACATTCCGGGGAACAAGGGACATCTGGTAACCCTAAGTTACATGACATCCGACAGACAGGCATAAGGAGCAGGGTCTTCCCTGCTCAGAATATTACAATATAATTGACTTGACAAAATTCCCTGGGGAGGAAATTTTCTAATGTGGGTGCCACTTGCAAGAAGGCACTATGTGCTGTGTGGAGAAGTACTTTATATTTTTGGTTCCGAATCGTCCAACATTCAGTTTCCTTGGAAGTAACATTCCCTAGTAATCAGCATCATTCTAAACCAAAATAATTGTGTCTTCTGCTATGCACTTCTCTGCACTTCAAAAGAGCTAGCATCTACTCTTCCCCATCTCTCTTGCCTCCAGTAGGAGATGATTTAAAATTCAAATCTTATCCTTCAAAGTATCTGCGGCCTCTCTTGGATTTATATCATGTGTAAATAAAAGGCCATCAAAATAAGTGAATGCTGATAAACCCGATAGGCCCTGAGGGATGGGGTCCTTGGCAGTTTCTTGGCAAGCCTTTTAGATTAATCCGATTTATGTTTTCCAGCTCAGAGATGGGTTTATTAAACAGGGTGCCTTGTCTCGCTCTAACGCAAAGCTGCACATATTAAAATATGAATTTCTCGTATGTGGCTGAAATGAATTTAAAAGATTGCATCTCTCTGTGTTTGCATTGCTCCTGGAATTTGAAGAAGGAAACAAGTTAATGGCTATTTTAATGCTGACCTTTACTCATATTACACATGTTAGTTCTACGTGGCATGAAGTTCAGGACAAACGCCTCCATTCTCATCAGGCGTGCGGCAGAGTTCGCAATGTTCTCTTCTGCCTGGCAAATATACAAACACAATCAATTCAAAGCACTTGACAAAGTTATTATGGTAACCCTACATTGCTGATCTACAGTCAGTCAGAAATACCGTATTTTTTGCACCATAACACTCACTTTTTTCCTCCTAGAAAGTAAGGGGAAATATCTGTGCGTGTTATGGAGGGAATGCCTACGGGTGGCATGCCTACGGATTTTCCTCCTCTAAAAACTATGTGCGTGTTATGGTCGGGTGCGTGTTATAGAGCGAAAAATACGGTACATTTGTTTTGTATTTAAAAATACTAAGAATCTAAACTAGGCATTCTACAATATTATCAGATTATCAGTCATTTTATTCAATCATTTCCAGTGCGGCTGAAGTGCCCTTTTTTATATAAAAAAGTAACAGATGCTAGGAACAAACGCCAAAGGATCACTACTGGGTCTCTCCTTGTAAGTTTCCCAACGATTCTGGATGGTCACTTTTGGAAATGGGCATAAGTGTGAGTCACCAAAGTGAATCTTACACGGTTGCCACCAGCTGAGGTGGCTCACTCTCTCCGTCTTCCCCCTCTCCTCCTCCTCCTCCTCCTTCTCCTATGTAACCCCATAGCTCTACTCCATCATCCTTTTTCTCATCGTCCGCCCCCGCCTCCTACTCCCTGTCTGTTGACTTGGCACATGTGTTCATCTCACTATATTACCTCCACACCAGTGAGCGTCACATGGCTCTTGTAGATTTGAGAGCAAAAGGCCCAATTCACCTGAGAGGTCTTTTTAAAAAATCTTCTCCCCCCTCCCCCAAGTTATTTTTAAAGTTATATATTTATCTTTTAAGTAGGGTTAAAGTACCTATTTATTTAAGTGTGGTTAAGTGTAATTATGCCTATGAAATAAAAACAAAAAAAGTAACACGTGTGTAGATTTGAAGTGTTTAATCACTAAAACAACCATGTTGCTGGAAATGGCAGTGACTGAAAAGATGGCAATGCTTTTCTTTTTAATATAATAAATTATTAGTGCGATTACACCTTTTCATCTAAGCACTAACGCGATATACATGCAGTGCTTTTTTATCCAAAGAAATGTTTAGGGGTACTCTCATTTTCCTACTCATATTGAAATACTGCCCTTCAATGAGAAGAAGAAGAAGAAGAAGAGTTTGGATTTGATATCCCGCCTTTCACTCCCTTTAAGGAGTCTCAAAGCGGCTAACATTCTCCTTTCCCTTCCTCCCCCACAGCAAACACTCTGTGAGGTGAGTGGGGCTGAGAGACGTCAGAGAAGTGTGACTAGCCCAAGGTCACCCAGCAGCTGCATGTGGAGGAGCGGGGAAGCGAACCTGGTTCACCAGATTATGAGTCCACCGCTCTTAACCACTACACCACACTGGCTCTCAATGAGGCCAAACTTAGATTCACAAAATGTTTAGGGGTATGTGTACCCCTGCGTCCCCCCAGAAAAAAGCAGTGTGTGTGTGTGTAAATGTAATGTAATGGTGTAATGTAAAAAAAGCCAGAAAAGTTTTTCTCACTAAACAAAATACTGATTTAAAGATAAATGGGGTGATAAAGGGATACCTACCAAAAGCTTATAATGAAGCTATGTACAGTAATGATAGGCTTACTTTACTGGCTTGAGACACCACTGTGCATGTTGAAACCACCCTTCCTAGGAAGATGGGAGAGGAGCATTGAGAACGTTTTACACCTGTAGAGATTGCACCATCCTTGCCACCTTTTCTGCTATCTGAGAAAAGATGGAAGAAGTATCTGTAAAATTCAGCAAGACATTGGCTTTATTGTGCCTTGGCGTGCATGCCCCGTGACAAAAATGAGTGAACCAAGTGTAGTATTTCAACTCTATGCTTCTAGTTTTGCAGCGCTCCAAGCAATCCTGCATTGTCTGTGTGTGCGTGTTTGAGAAAGCTGCTGTGCTACAAACAATTAAAAATATAGATAGAGTCTTCTGCCCGATTAACCAAGGGCACCTTTTAAAATTTATCAAATTACTCTCGCAGCTCTGCTAAAAATATAGCTACATACACAAGCCCACTGCAAAGAAAGCTGAACTGTCAGCGCTGCTGTGCAGCTGTATTCTGTTGAAAGTGGACAGGGCTGCAGTATGACAGTACTTTCAACCCAGAGAATCTCTAGACCCTGCCAGATTCCCTCTGTCTTAAAGGGGCTTCCTGACGCCATGTTGAGGCATATGATCAAGGCCTGTATTTTAAAATGAGCTTAAAATATATATTTGCAAATGTTTGTATGTTTCATGCCAGGCAGAAAAGCAGCTGGCTAAGTACTCTGGCAGTTGTTTATCTTCCTGCTCTCCTGGACAAGGGCCCCACTGATTTATAGCAGTAACAGGAGACAAGTTTCTCAAAGTTGTAAAAGGGAATTACAGGCTGGGAGCAAAGGTTATACTGACCCTACATATTACAGAATACAATCAAGCTGCAAAAACACTAATTAAGAGTTGGTAAATAGTAAGATCTCTGTTTAGATAGAATTTAATACCATGAGCCATCTGTTTTAGCCATTTGTTTTGGAATGCAGGGGCAGCAGGGGCAACAGGGGCAAAAGGTGATCTGGTAATTAAGGTGCCTTGTTGAGGCAAATAGCTACTTGTCTGCCATTTATGGATAGAAGGAAATATAGCTCTTTGTCTCCCATAAAAGGTAATAGGAAATGGGTGTATCTTTTATGATTGGTTCTAGCAAACAGCCAATAGGAATTTCCACCAGGCTGATTGGACAGAGGCAGCCAAAGGAGGAGCAAGGGGGCTGGGCTGAGGAAATATAAGTGCTGGCCATCAGGGCTGGAGTGGGCAGAGCTTTGGTAACCATATACCACCGTGTCTCTCATTTATTTGTCTGACAAATAAATTATTATTTTAATTTCTCTATTGCTGCGTTGAATATTTCATTCCAGCTAAGCGTTAACCACAAGCAGGGTGCTACAATGTGAACATTATTTCTAAATCAGGAAGACCTGACAAAGAGGATATGGACATTAGCGAGTCATGAACAGCTGTGTCACGTCCTGAGAATATATAGCATGTTAAATTCCAGTGAAGCAAAGAAGTAAAAATGACTAGTTTAAGGTTTAAAAGTAAAATGTGGAATGAGTTCCAAGTCTTTGTGAGCTGATGCTGTATGTTTTGATCTTTCGTTGTTAAGGCTGCAGTCCTGCAAAGTAGTAGGCCTGCAACTTATGAGTGATTTACTTACACGGTCGCAGTTTTGGGTAGGATGGTGGGATATTGTATAAATGAATGGAAAGCCAGAGGGGGTGAGGAACAGTCAGAAAGGGCTGCCTGAGATCTGGTGTGATCTTCCCAGAGCCTGGTAAGGTAAATATAAGCACATGGAAGTGGTTTGGAGGGGGGTGTCTTCCTTATTTTGCATTATTTTGCCTTTGTGCACAGACCTCCCCAGATCGTAGCCCCTGCATATGTTGCGAGCCCACTGGACACAGCTACCTGGGAGTAGGCTCCCCTGAACAAGTGTTGGAAGATGGGCTTCCAAATGTTTGGGAAACTTTCAATTTTAGACCTACCCTTCCCCTCTCCACATCTTTGCTGCGTTGCTTTTATGTGAACCAAGAGCAGCCATTATCCGCAGTCAAGAGCTTTGGAAGACGATAAACAAACCAGAAACTATAAACAAACCACATGAATATTTAATTGTGCTGCGCTTCAATTATTTATGACCCTGCTTAAGGGCATCCTTTTCAACGCAACGTAAGACTTAACAAGAAATCCCAGGATGTTTTCTTCATACGGACTGGTACTGGGGACAGTTTTTACTTATCAAAGATCGCCCACAACATTTCACTTCCCAAACAACTGCTGTCAATAATTCTTGAAATGTCATGAGCTACACCATGGGAAGGCAAACTAAGGCCCAGGGGCCGGATCTGGCCCAATTGCCTTCTAAATCCGGCCCACAGACAGTCCGGGAATCAGCATGTTTTTACATGAGTAGAATGTGTCTTTTTATTTAAAATGCATCTCTGGGTTATTTGTGGAGTCTGCCTGATGTTTGTACATGAGCAGAATATGTGCTTTTATTTAAAATGCATCTCTGGGTTATTTGTGGGGCATAGGAATTCGTCTCCCCAATATAGTCCGGCCCCCCACAAGGTCTGAGGGACAGTGGCACGGCCCCCTTCTGAAAAAGTTTGCTGACCCCTGCTATACCATAATTTTACTTGATGCCTGCTCAAGTTTTCCTTCTGCAAACTTCCAAAACTAGTTTAGGATTGAAGCTTGATATCAGGCAATTCCCACACACCCCCAGCGCAGCACCCTCCCATCTCACATTGTTTAGGAGGCATGGACGGCCCTACCATTAGGTAGGTGGTGGTGGTCACCTGAGGAAGCAGATGCTGATGGGCATGGATGGGCAGCGAGGTGCTGGAGGACAGAGCTGCATGTGCCACATGACCAACCCAGCACCCCATATGCTAGCCTGTTACCCTCAGGTGCAGTGAAGGACGGGTGCTGAGGTAAGTTTCAAATGCCTGAATCAAGAGCTCCCCAGCCTTGTTGGGATGAGGCTTGTCTTGGCAACTCCTGACCCAGGAGAAGGAGGAAGAAACAGAGGAGGACATTAGATGGTGGGGAGCCAAGTGGGTGGAGGGAGGAAATCTCCCCTTTCCACTTTGACTTTAGTCACTTTGGAAGGGGGAGCAATGATGCCAGTTCCACCCTCTGACCTTCCTGCAGAATGAAAAATCTCAGCAAAGGCTGGGGTCCACCTAGGTTAACAGTAGCCGAAATTCTACTCAAGAAACTTCATTATTTAGAAGGCATTTGACCTTCTGGGGTCTCCATTGTCAAAACTAAGTTGGAACGTCTTTAAGTGACAAAAGCTGCAAAGTCTCCAAGTTATAGGACAACGAACTGTAGACAAGCTACACGCCAATGAAAATTGCAACCAGTTTACTTTGTTCTTTAAAAATGGTTTTGAAGGGCAATATTTCCTGCTTTGATGCCACAAAGAATGACTGCTGTAACTGGAGTATAAAGACAGAAGACATGTTTTGATTGCACATGGCTGGGGTTTATTGCTCCGAGTTAATCGCTTTATTAACATCAAGTCAATACTGGCAGAATCATCTGTGGAGATCAAGCCGATCATCTTAAGCTCACGGACTTTATTTAATCCTATCCAACAGGTGCTGCATGAGAGTCTAGTTAAATTTTGCCTAATCTGTGGACTCCAGGCTAAACCAAACCACTTGCATAGTTGCTTTCTTGCTCAGGCTGGGAAATAGATGGGTTTGCGGTGCAAGTCTCTCAGTGTAATACATGTCATTAGCTTAAATATCAGATTTGAGAGTCAACTTTTGTAAATGGCTGAAAGAAAAACACCCTGCAGGTGTGAAAACAAGTTTTAGAAGTACAGTGGTACCTCGGGTTACATATGCTTCAGGTTACATACGTTTCAGGTTACAGACTCCGCTAACCCAGAAATAGTGCTTCAGGTTAAGAACTTTGCTTCAGGATGAGAACAGAAATTGTGCTCCGGCGGCGCGGCGGCAGCGGGAGGCCCCATTAGCTAAAGTGGTGCTTCAGGTTAAGAACAGTTTCAGGTTAAGTACGGATCTCCGGAACGAATTAAGTACTTAACCCGAGGTACCACTGTACTGTATGTTATGAAGCTGCCCAGAGTGGCTGGGGAAACCCAGTCAGTTGGGTGGGGTATAAGAAATAAATTAGTAATGGTAGTGCCAATTTCTTGCCAATTTCTTTTCCCCGGGACTGTTCCTCGACTCTTAATACAGTGTGTGTGTGTGTGTGTGTGTGTTTGTGTGTGTGTACCTCTGACCTGTGCGCTTAAGGGTTTAAGAAGTGCCTCAAATATGCTCGTAGTTATGCATTGGCAAGAGAAAGCAGACTTTGGTTCAGTTGATGATCGGTTGAGCTGCAGCCTCCTGGATTGACTGTGCTAGTGAGTTCTCAGGGGCTTCAGAGAACCACGACACGCAGAAACACAATGAAGCTTTCCCTGTCATAGAAGTAAGTGATGGCAAAAGCATTGCCTCCTGAATTTACACTACTAACCCAGGCATATTGAAAGCTTCTCCCAGAACTCAGCCTAAAAAGGCATCTTCTTGCTTTATGGTTGGGGAAATCTCGGTGGGTTATTCTCTTCTCATGGGTGCTATTTATTGCTCAGAGAGCAGGCATTGCGTCTGCCAAACTTATTCCTGCCACACAGCTCTGAAAAACAATAAGGAGCCCTAAAGATTTACAAGAAGCTAAGGTTAGCAAGTCTTAAAGGTAAAGCCTAATTTTTTTGGCTTGGGAATTTGCATGCTCTGGACGGGGACAGGGAGAGGCTATAAAGAAAACATGACAAATTAAAGTTTGCCCGATTCTCTGACAGGTTATGGCAGGGATGGCTGCCTTGTGGTCTGCTGGCTACTTCTGGTCCCCCAATAGATTTTTTGTGACCTCAAAAACCCCACTCATTTGTCTTTTTAAGAAAAACATTGGAAAGGAACTTTTTAAGGGACATTTTGGAACTCACTCTGAAGGGCACACGTTTTAAAGGTATAACAGCCTTTATTTCCACATACTGTCACATACTATTTTGTGGAAATGTAGTCACATATTTTGTGACTTTCAACCTCTGCTGAGATTCTCTCAGCAAAGAGTACTTAGCATTCAGGAATTCTCTCATATATATCTCTCTCTCTCCAGGTATTATTTATTTATTTATTTAAAAAAATGGTGAAACAATTTTTTACACTTCAGCCAATCTGACACACACACGTGACCCCAGACAGTTGCCTATGGGTCAATGTGACCCTCAGCCTGAAAAAGGTTACCCCCCCCCAGTTCCACGTTACAACAGTTTGGGAATTGGCCTGTCTTATTCAGCTGCTAAAACTCTCCTAGAACTCAGTTATCAGCTATGTAGGGTAACTTTGCCAAAAAAAAGAGGAAACCTGTCACCATCAAGAGAGTAAAGGAGGACAGAGATCTGCATACAATCTGCCTAGAAATAATGGCTGTAATTTAAACAGAAACCAAGGACATCTCACCATAGTGAGGAATAGCGTGATCAGGTAGGTGATCTGTGTGCCTCACTCAATCTGATGTCCAGGTTTTCAGTGTTAATGGGAAACTTCAGGACCCCAGCTCCCCTTATTATGGTTTAAACAAGTCTAACCCAACAGACCTTTGGATAGAAAACACCTCCAACTAGAGCTTCATCTAGAATAGGGTTTCTCAACCTTGGGTCTCCAGCTGTTGTTGGACTACAACTCCCATCATCCCTAGCTAGCAGGACCAGTGGTCAGGGATGATGGGGATTGTAGTCCCAAAACAGGTGTCCAAGTTTGGGACACCCTGAACTAGAGGATTGCCCTCTGTAAAGTCAGACTCACGGCTACCAGGCTCATGGCAAAAGCAAACCTGTTCTGGATGTGATGTAGCCCTTCTGTCCCTCTGTGATTGACCTCTGTGGCATGGGCTGGTGGCATCCCCAGGCTCTTGTGGATGAATGTAGCAATGCTTAGCAGAGTCAGAGTCTGCTTTTTACTCCTTGCTGAAAGGCAGAACAAGGCTGCTGAGTGTCACAAGACAACACTTGATCATTTGAAGCCAAAGAACCAAAATAATCCTAAAGGTGATATGTATGTCAGGGGAAGCAGCCATGGAAAACATGGACTCCTTCTCATGTTACCATTTCAAGTTGGGAGCATCTGCCAGGTGGCTGCACTTGCCTGTGCACTGCCAGAAGTGTGCGTACAATGCCCTGTACACAGGAGAACTGCGACATACATCCAGTGGAGCTGTGTGCACGCTTAGCAGAGATATGCAGGAAGCGAGGCTGTGTAGGCATGTGGCATCACGAAATTTATTAATCTGCAGCAAATCAAAACATGGCTGGTGTGAGCAGTGTCTCACACACGTCTTCTCTGGCCGAGAGCACAGAACAAAGAGCAGGAAAACAAAAGCACAAAGAACGGAAGTTCTCTTGTCTGAGTTTCTGTTCCCCAACTCCAGCAGTATGGAATGTAAATAAGGATCACATGATCCAGCAATGAGAGAATGAATTATTGACAAGAAGTCCCAGGCCTTGTGGGAGAAGCCTACCCAGAAGCTCCTTCCCATCCCAGAAGGACTGGCACTGGTGTGGGGGAAACGCCATAGCACAGGACTTTCTCCTTTGGCTGGGTCTTCTGATGTGATCCAAAGTAGTGCAGGGAGAAGGGGCACGGGTGGCGCTGTGGGTTAAACCACAGAGCCTAGGACTTGTCGATCAGAAGGCCAGCAGTTCAAAGCCCCGCGACGGGGTGAGCTCCCGTTGCTCGGTCCCTGCTCCTGCCCACCTAGCAGTTCGAAAGCATGTCAAAGTGCAAGTAGATAAATAGGTACCACTCCAGCAGGAAGGTAAACAGTGTTTCCATGCACTGTTCTGGTTTGCCAGAAGCGGCTTAGTCCTGCTGGCCACATGACCCGGAAGCTGTACGCAGGCTCCCTCGGCCAATAAAGCGAGATGAGCGCCACCACCCCAGAGTCGGCCATGACTGGACCTAATGGTCAGGGGTCCCTGTACCTTTACCTTTAGTGCAGGGAGAAGTCGTGATGCAGCAGCTTTCATGCACAAACATGCGAAGGGGTATTGTGATATAGCCATTCCACCTGCGAGAACTGTTAAGCACAGTGATTTAATTTACTGGGAATGCTTAAATGCATTATTGTGGCAGACACAATTGTGCTGGCAATGGATATTGGTCATAATATCGAGACAGAGGTGTGGGAACGATTGTGTAATAATGATATAAAGTTTACAGCCTGTTACAACCTGAGGGAAAATTACCGTATTTTTTGCTCTATAAGACTTACTTTTTCCCTCCTAAAAAAGTAAAGGGAAATGTGTGTGCGTCTTATGGAGCGAATACAGGCTGCGCAGCTATCCCAGAAGCCAGAACAGCAAGAGGGATTGCTGCTTTCGCTGCGCAGTGATCCCTCTTGCTGTTCTGGCTTCTGAGATTCAGAATATTTTTTTTCTTGTTTTCCTCCTCCAAAAACTAGGTGCGTCTTGTGGTCTGGTGCGTCTTATAGAGCGAAAAATACGGTACAGTATATGAAAATGATGTATAGATAGTATTTGACACCTAATAGTTGCGATCCTATGATGCTACTTGTGTGAACGATGCGTTTGAATGGCTGGAGTCAACCTGTGCGGTTCTTTAGCATTGGATCAGCACCTGGTCTAATGGTGGATGGAAAAGAGCCGCACGGTTAACCTTGCCTACGCAGCGGCGCAGTTCCCATGCGGCATGCAGCTGCTTGGGAATTGCACCGGGCGGGAAAGCGGCTCCCACACTGGGGCTTTTGTCAGTCTGTTTCTAGACAGCAGATACCACTTTTAATTAATTATTTTTCCGTGCCAAGATCTGAAACCCAAAACAGGAGAAAGGGAGATTCACTCACAGATCCCTGTAAATAGCACCACTGTTCCCCTCCACCTTGGAAAGTGCATGGGATTTTGCTCTCTTAAACTGTTGGAAATCCTGGAACATGGCAAGAAGCCTGGAATGCTCTATTCTTAGAGCGAGAAAATATAAGTAGGTCAAGTTAAAATAGTTCCTGTAAACATTGCCTCTCTGTTCAGAATCGTCTCTGTTCTGTCTTAAGACCAAAGTGCCTCTTATCATTCTTTCCTTCCCAGATTTGGTTTGTTGTCACTTTCTAAACCCCTGTCGGATTTGTGCTGATGATGCAAAGTACAAGTAACACTGCAGATCCATACAAGGAAACCGCAATGGCCACTGCTCAGTGTCTTCAGGAGGGGATATGTGATGAAATGGGAACAAACAGTTGGCTATTTCTTTAACTTCCCAGTTCTTTTCTGGAGAGTTGCAGATTTCTCAAACTTATGAAAACCTCAGCAAGATACCACCATCTCAGTTATCTGAACCAATAACTGGTTTGAGGATGGCCGTATATGCCCGTAGAAAAGAGCAGAAAATGTTTGTGGATGTAGCATCAACGAGCCAAGAGACTGGATCCAGACTAAGTTAGCTGAAGTTGGGTAAATCAACAGGGTAAGTCAGTCATTGCTGAAGTCCTATTGATTTCAAAGTGTACCAAGTCAAACTAATTTAGGTTGCAGTCCTAATCCCACTCACCTGGGAGTTAGCCCCATTGAATTTAACAGTACTTACAGTGTTTCTGAGTAGACATGGCTAGGATGGTGCTGCAGACCTGGATCCAACCCATGTCCTTTTTGTGATGCTGGGGAAACAATTGTCAGCAAGCTGATTTCTCCAGCAGGACTAACAGAAACTCTGGTGGTGAGGGCATTTAGATCAGAAAACGGGTTTCTGACAGCCCCCAGCACTACTGCTCTGACCCAATTAGCTCTCACATCCCTAGGGCTGCTTTTAAGTGATAATAAATATATCAGGAGATACAGCCACAGCTCTGCCACTTAACATATGGCTTGGCCCTTATTTGCCTTCTATTCCTAAATTAGAAAGCCCCCAAGACTTTAGCCTTTGTTCCAGCGAAAAGTTACTTGGATCCCTTCATCATGTTGGTTGTCCTTTCTTACACTATGTCCAGCTTTACTGACACTGGCTCAGGATTAATTTCTCCCTATGTCACTATTGGAAGAGTAGTAGATCATTATGGGTCTGCAATCAACGCAGCACAAACATTATGTCTCTGCAAGCAACACAAACAATTCCAGCACTGCAAATAAAGAAGATTGATGCTGTTGCTCAGTTCTTCTGTTACTATCGAGGGAGGTATGGCGGTGGGGGCAGATGTTACAGGCGAAGGGGATCGAGATATGGATACGCTCGTACCCTTTCCAATCTGCGCCCCATCCCGAGGGACGAGGGTAGGGTGAGCAAGGATTACTCACCTCCGTCACTGGTGCTGTGCAATGCCAGGTCTATAGGCAATAAAACCGCCACCCTGCGAGATTTCTTTATCTTGCAGGGGGTCGACCTGGCTTGTGTGACGGAGACCTGGGTGCGCGAAGGGGCAACAGTTACCTTACGAGAGATGGCGCCCCCGGGTTTCTCTGTCCTCCACCAGTCGCGGACTGTGGGCCGGGGGGGAGGGGTGGCATTATTAATCCGGGAAGATTGTCCTTTCAGGGCTCTACCATCGCCATCGATCCCCGGCATCGAATGTGTTGGCCTAGTGTGGGGCTCCGAGGAGAGCTTGGCTGTCTGGCTGGTGTACCGGCCACCTAGCGCACCAGCAGCCACCCTGTCAGGCCTGCTGGAGGCGGTGGCCGGCTGGGCCTTGGAGTTCCCTAACCTATTGGTATTGGGGGACTTCAACATCCATGCCGATGCCACTCCCTCCTCACAGGCTCTGGACCTGGTGTCTTCCATGGCGACACTAGGGCTCTCCCAGTTTGTTTCGGGCCCCACACATCAAGCAGGCCACACGCTGGATTTGATCTTTGGCGTCGGTATAGATGTGATCATGTCTCCTCCGACGAAGGTGCCATGGTCTGATCACTACGCTCTGAAAGCCAGGATTGACTTTCCACCCCCACCCTGCTTAGGTGGCGAGCCAATTTGGGCTCGCCCGCAGAGGCTGATGGACCCCGAGAGATTCCGCCAAGCCTTGCGGGACCTTGCTCCCCCTGGCAACTCATTGACTGAGCTTGTTGAGGGCTGGAATGCCCAGCTCCTGGCAGCCATCGATGAGATCGCACCTAAGCGCCCTCTGCGACCCCGCAGAAACCGGGCTCCCTGGTTTACCGAGGAGCTTCGGAAAATGAAGCGGGACCTCAGACGGCTAGAGCGAGTATGGCGGGGTGCCCGTGACGGAGCCTCAAGAACATCTTATAGGGCTTTTATGAAAACCTACGAGATGGCGGTGAAGGCTGCTAAGAAGTCATACTTCTCGGCCTCCATTGCATCCGCTAGCTCTCGCCCAGCGCAATTATTTAGTATTATTAGGTCTTTAACGTCCCTTGAGGGACAGCCAAATTTAAATAACAAATTGACACACGGCTGTGAGGCATTTGCGAGCTTTTTTGCGGAGAAGGTCTTGTCGCTCCGCCATGACCTCCCTGCCAATTTGGATACAATAAAGGAACTGGAGGCCCCTCGACTGTCCTCGGGTCCAGTATTGGACCACTTCGACCAGATATCCCCAGCCGATGTGGACAGACTCCTCCGAGCTGGAAAGCCCACCACTTGTCCTCTCGACCCGTGCCCGTCTTGGCTGATTAGAGCGTGTCCAGACGAGGTGCGGGCCCCCCTGGGGAATATCATCAATTTGTCCCTTGGCACGGGGACATTCCCAGGGGAACTGAAGGAGGCAGTGGTGCGCCCGCTCTTAAAGAAAACATCATTAGATCCTTTAGATCTATCCAATTACCGCCCGGTTTCGAATCTTCCGTTCCTGGGTAAGGTGATTGAGAGAGCGGTTGCTGAACAGCTTGGTGGGTTTCTGGATGAAACATTGGCTCTGGATCCATTCCAGTCTGGCTTCCGCGCTGGTCATGGGACCGAGACGGCTCTGGTCGCCCTAACAGATGACCTTCGTAGACAGCTGGATCGAAGCGGGTCAGGGCTGCTGATTCTTCTAGATCTATCAGCAGCTTTCGACATGGTCGATCACGAACTTTTGGACCACCGCCTTACCGACGTGGGGATCCAGGGCACAGTCCTTCAATGGCTGCGCTCGTTTCTCTCCGGTCGGGGACAGAGGGTGGCGCTTGGGGGGGAATTGTCATCGCGCCACTCCTTGGTGTGTGGAGTACCTCAGGGCGCGATACTCTCCCCGATGCTTTTTAACATCTTTATGCGCCCCCTCGCCCAGCTTGTTCGGAGTTTTGGGCTGGGTTGCCATCAGTATGCTGATGACACCCAACTCTATCTGTTGATGGATGGCCATCCTGACTCGGCCCCAGACACACTGACCAGATGTTTGGAAGCTGTGGCTGGATGGTTACGTGGGAGCCGGTTGAAGCTAAATCCTTCGAAGACAGAGGTCCTGTGGCTGGGACGGGGCGATATGGGATTGGGGGGGCAACTCCCATCTCTTGCGGGGGCGCAATTAGTGCCAGCACCGTCCGTTAAGAGTTTGGGTGTAATCTTCGACACCTCCCTTTCCATGGAGGCGCAGATTGCAGCTATAACAAAGGCGGCATTTTTCCATCTCCGCCAAGCTAAGCAGTTGGCTCCTTACCTCTCTCGCCCTGACCTAGCCACTGTGATCCACGCGACGGTCACCTCCAGACTGGATTATTGTAACTCGCTCTACGTGGGGCTGCCCTTGAGACTGACCCAGAAACTCCAGCGGGTGCAGAATGCTGCAGCGAGACTCCTTACGAGGTCTTCGCTGCGAGATCACATTCACCCGGTGCTATACCAGCTGCACTGGCTCCCGGTGGAGTACAGGATCAGGTTTAAGGTGCTGGTTTTAACCTTTAAAGCCCTATATGGCCTAGGACCCTCGTACCTACGGGACCGCCTCTCCTGGTATGCCCCACAGAGAAACCTACGGTCTTCAAATAAAAACATCTTGAAGGTCCCAGGCCACAGAGAAGTTAGGCTGGCCTCAACTAGAGCCAGGGCTTTTTCGGCTGTGGCTCCGATCTGGTGGAACACTCTGTCACAAGAGACCAGGGCCCTGCGGGACTTGACATCCTTCCGCAGGGCCTGCAAGACAGAGCTGTTCCACCAGGCCTTTGGCCAGGGCACAGCCTGACTCCCTCCCTCGGCAATCTTCGCAGAGCTCTGGCCCAATGGTTGCTAGTGGCTTGAATTAATTAATTTTTATAATGAATGATTTTAGAATGTTGTTTATGTTGTACCTTTGTACTGTTTTATTGTTGTTAGCCGCCCTGAGCCCGGCTTCGGCTGGGGAGGGCGGGATATAAATAAAATTTATTATTATTATTATTATTATTATCACAGCTCAGAGTGTCAGCCAGAGGCACCAACTTCCGGGAAAGATAGTGGGGGCCCGACACAAAGTTCTGACATCACAAGCACAATGTGGCACGTTGTTTTGATGTCACATGCGTGACGTTGCGAGGAGCCAGGGGCAGAGCCAAATGCAGTGGCAGCACAGGCTTAGCGGTTGGCGGTCCCCATCTCCCCCCCCATCCTTGGCCAGTGGCAGCAGCAGCAGGAGGAGGAAGAGAAGGAGCCACCAACCACAGATCCATGCCACGCTTGACTCCAGTATCATCCTCGTCCTCACACTGCGCCACCGACTGGGGGCTGCTTCCCCTGTCCCTCCTCCATGTGTCAGAAGAAGGGGGAGCTGCCGGCCACCGAAGCTGCGCTGCACCCGGTCTGCATGCAGCCTCCTCCACCCTCTGAACATTGGGGGGGACCCCAAAGTGCCCTGGCGCCTATATGGTGTAAGCTCCAGTTTTGCCGGAGGGGGGGTAGGCACTTGGGCTTGAGTGCACCTCCTCACAGAGGCGTAGGAAGGTCAGGTGGTACCCAGTGAGGAAAATTTATTGCCACCCCCCCCACACACATTGATTTTTTTAATTTTTATTTTTGCCTGCAAAAATGGTTTTACATTATTTCATATTTTCTTACAAAGGAATGTGGATTCTGTGCTTCTGATAACAAGTAGGCGACTGTGGACAGATTCATAAATCCACAGGATGGATTGTGTTTTGGCTTGTGTCATTTTATTTATATTTATTGTTTGTTTATTTAATAAAATTTATTTCAAAAAAACCTGCAAAGTGGTTTACCAAAACAAAAAAACAAAGCACAACAGCAGTAAAATCAAGAAAAATTAACAATCCTACTTTAAAACACACAAAAGCTAAAATATTAAGATAAAAATTACTTCGATTTCCTAAGCATCTAGGTATGCTTGCCTAAAGAAGAATGCTTTTAGCAGGTGTCTGAAAAGAGTCTAGCAAAGGCATGTGCTTTGTTGCAATAGGTGGGGAGTTTCAAAATGCAGGTGCTGTCACAGTAAACAATGCAGTACAGATATTATGTGGAACCTGTAGTAATGCTTGAAACTACTAAAGGGGAGGTTTTATTTATTGTGATTTCACCATGCTCTGTATTATCTGAAAAGGAAAACATTTATTTAAAAAACAGGACTGCACAGCAGCAATCTAGTCTCATCATGATCAGTGGGACTTATTCCCAAGCCGACGGTACATAAGATGGGCTGCAATCCTATGCACCCCTTGCATCCAACTTGTACCTAAAACTCTGCACAAGCCTGCACCAGAGAATTGTAGAGTTGGAAGGGACCCCTGAGGGTCATCTAGCCAAACCCCTGGAACAATGCAGGAATCTCAACTAGACCATCCCTGACCGATGGGCATCCATCTTCTGTTTTCCCCCTAAGCCAGGACACACAACGGATAAAGACACAACAATAGAGACTGGAGGTGGGGGAGGGACGCCCAGTGGGGGGTAGGGCAGTTCATAAAAAAACTTTTTTTTTTTGGAAAATGCCTGCTCCAGAGGTCTAAACTAGGGATTATATAGCTATATATGAAATTTCATGCATATCAGTTAATATCTTGACCCTCCTCCACGAAAATAGCTGTTTACTTGGCCGTTTTCCTATGTCGTGAAGGCTGAAATTTCAATTCAGTGGAGCAGGGTCAAGATATTAACTGATATGCATGAAATTTCATATATAGCTATATAATCCCTAGTGTAGTAAGATAAGACCTCTGGAGCAGGCTTTTTAAAAAAGTGTTTTTTTATGAACCGCCCTAGTAGGGCAGTAATTGTTCCCTGATAATTTTTCACCCCCCTCCATGATGGCAACCGGGGCGGCCTGCTCCCGCCCCCCTTCCTACGCCCCTGCCTCCTCACAGCCATCACCTCAGTTGATTTGTTTGCTCTCTTCTTCTGGTCCCAGTCCACACAAGCGCCCCCAGTGATTGTGCAAGGACAAATGGCGCTCCATCTGCTCAAGCTTGTCATTAAATAACTGTGTGGTTGGAGAGGGCACGTGAACAGCCAGAGCAGCTGGGCCAGGAAGCTCTGCACATCAACGGTGAGACACCTGCAGGGGTGCGAGGCTTGGCTGAGCCTGGCAGTGCCAACTCCTGACGCCAGTCTTGTCAGCTTTCCTAGAGATTCTGCCGCCTTATCATCAGGGTATCGCTTCTTTTCCCCTCCCTCCCTCTGTATACACTGGACATTTAAGCACATTTCCCACCTCAGAGCATCCTGGAAACTGCAGTTTGTTAAGGGAGATGTAACTCTGTGAGGAGCAAACTACAGTTCCCAGGATCCTTTGGGGGCAAAGCATGCTTTGAATGTCTGCTACATACACAGCCCAACTCGCTCCATGACCTTTATTTTCCACTATGGTGGGGACAGCTGCTTTGGGAAGGTGGACTTTCATCTGCTTGATGCTGCTTGAGGGGAAACATCCCTCAGGTAGAAGCTGCATGAATGCTGATATGAGGGAAATTAATTGTGTCACCATTTGGGGCTTGCTTCTTACAGCATTGATGTCATATTAGAACAGCTGCAAACACTAATTCTGGCCTAGACAGGGACTTTGGTTCTGATGCAACAAGGCTATTCTTGTGTTATTTTGATACTGAACGAGGGGCACTCAAGCTTGTGTCTGGACTTTCCGTCTAAGCAAGGGCAAGGCATCTATGATTTTGTTACATTTTATGTACTTCAAATAAACCATGAGGAAGAGTTCTGAACAATTTGTAAGAATGTTCACTTACATTGTACCTAGTCACTCTGATGGGAGCTGAGATATGAGATTGATCATATGAACTGTTGATTACAGAAAGGCGTGGGTGGGTGGGGTTTGCTATGTCTACAATTTAACGGGAAATGGGGGTATTTGCCTGCTTGCTACAAGCCCACTGTTATTATTTTTTATTCATTTCTATACCACAAACTCTTGTGGTGTACAAGATCCCAGTTAAAACTACCACCACATGAATGAAAATCAGAGCAAACTAGATTAAAGGACCAGAAGTGCAGAATGACAAAACCTGACAAAAAGGTTGTTAAAACAGGGAATTGTTTTCATAGGAAGCATTTTGGAAATAGCCAAGTCTTAAGTGGGTGCCTAAAACTCATTACAGCTGGTGCTAGCTGGATTTCATTAGGTAGTGTTCCATAGAACTCAAAATGAAGTCCTATTCATGCATTCTCTGAACACGTGCGAACATAACATCGGCTGGCAAACATTCCATCCCAAACTGCTTGACTCCCCAGCCTTCCTGCACTGGGTGGGAAGATCTGAAGGAGGGTTCAAAGCACGTTCAGATGAATACTAGACCACGTCACTTTTGCACATAGAAAGGTTTCCTTTTGGAGTGTGAAAAAGCAGTACTGTAATTGCTCACCGTTGGAGGAGCCCTGTGGCTTTCAGTGTAACTGAGTTCCCCTTGTGTGGAAAGAGGCAAGCCCAGCAAAGCCAGTCATGCTGCGATGCAATTATATTTTTGAACCAGACATCTGGAATCAACTCTCTAGCACTTACACATGGATTAAATAGCTCTGCTGTCCCATTGTCAAGTTCATGTTCAGTATCCTTGCATGGGGGGGGGGGAGAGTCTGCTTTGGTTCTGCACAGTTTGGTTGCATTGACAGGTTTGCCACTAAAACAGCCAGAGAGAGTTACAGTAAGTTCCACTCCAGAAATACTCAACTTCTGAATAGCAGTTTATTTTCAGAACCAAGGGCAGCACCTACTAATTTACGCCAAATAATAATAATAATAATAATAATAATAATAATAATAATTTATTATTTCTACCCCGCCCATCTGGCTAGGTTTCCCCAAAATTAATCTAGGCAAGAGTTCCAAAAGCAACAGTAGCAAAGCCAAATTCTGCATACCTAAAGGGACTTGGGACTTGAGTTCTGAAAATAGCAGCTGTCCATGCCACATGGAAACAAGTTTTTGAAAATGAACTTGCAATTTGTGATATGGCACAGGGGTCTGCTGTTCAAAAGGGGAAGAAGAGCATTTTAAAAACCCTCAAAAACCACAGATCATGCATGAATTCAGCGGATGTATGTAGCAGCTGCTTGCATTCTGCCCCTAGTTTTTTGGGTACAAAACATTAAGTTAAGGAGAGCATCCATAATAGCAAGAAACACAAGTTGCTGCAAAGAGGAAGGTCACTGTAGCAAGCTCTAGTGAAGTGAGGGGCATTTTACCTGTTCTCTAATGTTAACCGAAATGTGCTGGGGGTCTCCTGATAAATGTATAGTTTGGCCCTTACATACCATATGTGGAAGAAATCAGCAGCAGCAGCAGTATCTATTACATTTATACCACCACTTTTATCTTCCAAAGAGCTCAAGGATTCTCCTCCTCCCCATCTCATCCTCACAGCAGCCCAGGTTAGGCTGCAAGATGGTGACTGGCCCAAGGTCACCCAGTGAGCTTCGTGGCTCAGTGAGGATTCGAACCCTGGTCTCCCAGGTCTTAGCCCAACACTCTAACCATTGCACCCCACAGGCTCTCATGGCATTGGTGAATGAGTGGGAGCCATTCAACCGAGTGACTCAAACAGAATAATACGATAATGCAGAGAAGAAAGGGCTGGGGAACGGTCACCCAGAGCTGTGCTCTGAATCTTAGTTCCTTCTCTGCAATAAGGAGGTTCAGTTTGCCTCCTTTTACCCTCTGACTTTGCTGCTGTCACTATTTCCAGTGTGGCCTGCAGTTGCCTAGCAACCGGGGTATGCTTGACTATATGGCTCCTGTATACAAGAAAATATGCCATCTGCTCACAGGCCTCTCGTTTCAACTGTGGCAACACGATCCGACGATCGACGCGCAGTAGTGAGAAACACAGCTGCGACATTTGGCAGAGATGCTCTTGGCATCTCCCTGTCCTGTGCCCAACAGTGAATCAGATTAGGAAAATGTCCACTGTAGATTAAAGATATGTATACACTGTGTAACGCAAGATCACTGTCCCGTTAGCATCGTCAAGATGCTGGTCTGAAACTGCAAACTCCCTTGTCTTGGAGGACAAAGATGGCAGCTTCATGCGTCTATCCCAAACGCCAACAATTCTGTGAGGGGGGGAATGTGGGGCTCAGACAGCATAACAACAGTCAAGGAGACAAAAAAAGAAAGAAAGAAGAAAGCGGAACATTATTACAAATTAAAATGCTCTGGAAAATAAACAGGCCAATATCCTGAACAGCTCTCTTTAATTAACACTGTGTGCAGACTTGCCAGAGGGGGTAGATATTAGGGTGAGGCTTGGGGTTCAATCCTGCTCCTCTTCTCAGGTGAAAGCTTGTTGTATGTGAAGTATGCATTGCGTGGCAAAGTCCCGAACCCCCCCCCCCAGGTTGAATAAAGACACTTGACAACAGTATTTTAGGTTAATGGGCTAAAAAAAGCCACAACTTTATTGGTTACAGATTGTGAGCGGTATTGGCTTAGGCATTGGACCTAACCGACAATATCTGACTCCCGCCCGTCTGCGCGGAGTCCAGGAAGGGTTAACCACCAGTAGGGGGAGTCCTGCTGATGCACATCAACTAGGAGCTCCCCCGGGGCCACCGATAGGGGTCGTGTCTTAACCCCCCTAGCCTCCCCAGGCTTCAGACTGGGCCATGCCCCCGGAGTCCTCTAACGGAATACCCTTCAATGTGTGGGGGAGGTGATGGCGCTACCTCTCCTCTCTTCTCCAGCAATATTCCAATGCATAACCACCAAATCTGTAGGGTAGGGTCAGGGATGTGATCCTGTTCCTCTTCTTACTTGTTAAGTAACATATGAAGGGAGGTTGCATGTAAAGCCCTAATGCGTTCGCAGCTAAGGATTTCCAGGCTCACAGCTCATCTTCTCATCTGCTCTGGATTTCACTTAATTCTCACATTTCACTTCTGGCACAGGCTCATGAAGTGGCTTGCACAATAATTTGTGAAGATAAGCTTCTAGAAATTACATCTGTGCTGCACTGCCTCTGTAATAATTAGGATCTCGCCTGCAGGCTTCCCCAGCCCCCACCCTTTTCTCCCACATACAGGAAGCAATACTTCTTTTTAAGATGGCATCTGCTTGTAATAATAAAAATAAGAAGTTTTTCAAAAATTAAAAATACCCAATGAATCAGGGGACCTCTTAGCCAACCACATTGTTTGCAATTAATCGATCCAACCAATATACAGTGGTACCTCAGGTTACAGATGCTTCAGGTTACAGATGCTTCAGGTTACAGACTCCGCTAACCCAGAAATATTACCTCGGGTTAAGAACTTTGCTTCAGGATGAGAACAGAAATTGTGCAGCGGCGGCAGCGGGAGGCCCCATTAGCTAAAGTGGTACCTCAGGTTAAGAACAGTTTCAGGTTAACAATAGACCTCCAGAACAAATTAAGTACTTAACCCGAGGTACCACTGTATTGACTAAATGTTGCAGCCTTAGGAACAATCAACACATTCAGGGTAGCAGGCAAAATATAAACTGGTTTGGGGAATCTTCCTGTGAGGCTTACCAGGAACAACTACTTATAGTTGGACTTTATTTTTTATCAAATGAATGACAGTAAGAGTATTTACACGGTGGGGCCAATGACCTATAGGGATAGAAGGCTCTTCTACAATGGAGGCCTTCAGACAGGACTGCACAGCCACCTTTGGGAATACTCTGGTGGCAGATACCTTGCATCAGGCACGACTAGATGCTTCAGGTAGGTCTACATGGCCCAGATCTGCTACCTCCTTGGCAGCCCCTCAATGCCACCTCTACAGTGGCCTCTTGATGAATAGGAGGTGCTGGTGGTCTCCTCCCACTCTTGTAGATCTTTATTCCCTCATTGTTCCTGTAGATTTTTACTCACTCCTTCTTTGCTGGTGGGGGGCATAACATTTTGAGATTCACCTCAGGTGCCAAAATGTCTTGTGCCACTTTAAAAGTTTGTAGAAAATGGAAGGTCTTCAACAGGTGCCAGAACATCAGGAGAGATGGTGCCTGTCTGATGTGTAAAGGGAGGGAGTTTCAAAGTGAAGATGTCCCCATACTAAATGCCTGAATCCTATTTCATATGGAACACACCTCCTGATAAGACGGTATCTGTATAAGACCCTCTCTTGCAGACCCTCTGTTGCAGTTCTCGATCTGGAATATAAAGGGGTGAGACAATCTATTCTGGAATAAATCAGCCCCATATAACCTACATGCTGATTTATCCCAGAATAGATTGTCTCACCCCTTTATATTCCACATTGAGAATTCTATAGCTAAGACCATAGAGTAAGCTGTCCTGCCAGGCTTTCCTCACTTTGGAAGGAAGGGTTGCCAAACTCTCTCTTCCACCATGGAATCCTACCTCTCAAAGGAGCTGGTTCAAAGGAACCAGAATGTTAAAAGAGTTCAATTGAACCAAATAAAAACATATTTTTTAAAAAATCAAAAGCAATAAAATGCTTCCCAAAAGCACATAGAACATCTAAAAACATTTTTTAAAAAACAATCACATACCCTCACAGTTCTTAATTTTACAGTTGCCATGGTCAGTATATTTCAGTCTTCGAATGGCTGGGTAAACAGGAATGTCAGCACCAGAAGCTAGTTGTGCAGAGGGGTGATTGGCTAGCACTTGTGTCATCACAGGTCGACTTCTAGTCCCTCATCACCCCTGCATCGTTTGAAAATTCATGCCTTAAAATATATATGCAACAACATGTGAATGTTAAATTCAATATATGTACATTGGGTGCTTTATAATTTCTTTTTAAAAAATAAACAGGCCACTTAGCGCAAGAGGGGTGGGAGTGGTGCAAGACTGAGAACTGAGTCACAATTTGAATTGCTGGCATATGTCCCTGTCAATTACACTGCAAATATCTTAATAAATTATGAAGGAGGGAGGGTGCTGACTCACCCAATGGGAGAAAAGTTCATGGCTACTCCTAAAACCAGCTGATGTTTCTGTTGACTAAGATGTCTGTTAATATTAGGCCTTTGCTTCCTCCAGTGTTTAACCTTGTAAATGCTATCCATGAGCTTGATTTCCCTCAAGGCAGCTGAGTCAGCTCCTTCTCCCCAAGGATCAAGCAGTGTGCATGCCTTTCCCATTCCTGTTAAATAGGAAGCGGTCTGCTGAAGTGTGCCAGAAAATACCACAGAGGTTGCACCTCACAGGCGAATCACTTCACTGATGTTGCTACTAGGCCTGGGGAGAAATCCAGCTTAAAATGCAGACCTGCCTAAGTCACGGTCCCTGAAACAATATTCAAACTGAAACACAGCTCTCTGAAATTTGCACTTCTCCAAATTTTGCAATTCACATCTCCAAAGGAAAAATGTGTACACAAAATGCATGCATTAGGGGAAAGTGTGCATAGAAGTCAGTGTGTAAGTGAAAATAACATACAAAAATGCATACAGTGGCACCTCGGGTTAAGTACTTAATTCGTTCCGGAGGTCCGTTCTTAACCTGAAACTGTTCTTAACCTGAAGCACCACTTTAGCTAATGGGGCCTCCTGCTGCCGCCGTGCCGCTGGAGCACGATTTCTGTTCTCATCCTGAAGCAAAGTTCTTAACCTGAAGCACTATTTTTGGGTTAGCAGAGTCTGTAACCTGAAGCGTATGTAACCTGAAGCATATGTAACCCGAGGTACCACTGTCTTGGGAACGATGTGTATATGCTCCCAAGTTGTGGAATTTCCTCCCCAACAGAGGTGCTTCTGAATTCTTCGATATTATGCAGCTTTTGATGAATGCTGAAGACACTTCCTTTCCCTGGCCTTTGACATCTGAGATGTGTGTTTTCAGGGCACACCCTATTCCTGTGATTGCAATCTGTTGTAACTGTTTTTTTAAGTGCTGAATGGCTGTAACCTGCCATGGGACTTAGTGAAGAGTGGATAATAAATTTAATTATGATGATGGTGATGATGATGATGATATATTGGGCAAAAATGCCACCTTGTGCTCCTTTGGGAGAAAGGACAGGATATAATTTTTCATCATCAATATCAGAAGTGCACACTAAAATGCCGATGAATTTTTGTGATGGCTTTCTTTTTCTCTTTCACTTTAAAAGGTAAACTGATACAGAAATGTAGAGAACTGAAATAAAGATCTGACTACTGTGAGAAACCAAAACAGACAGATTTGTTCGTCCTTCGTTGCTATTTGGAGTATGCATATGCTCACTTTTGCCTCAAGAAATTTAACTGCTGGAGTCATCTTTGCTCTTATCCCAAAGCTCTTCCAACTATGCATCACCAAAGAAGATAACAAAAGCGGAACAATAGAATCACACAATCATAGAATTGGAAGGGATGCTGAGGATCATCTAGTCTGGGGTGGTCCAACGTCCAACCCAAGGTGGGGTTTGCTGAAGGAGGTGCAAGTCTCTGGCAGGGTCCTAGAGTCCTCACGCCTCCTTTCCAAATCCTAGTTGGTGTTTTCCCAACTTTGTTTTTTTAAAAAATAATTTTTATTAACCGACCAATCAAATCAAATCACATCACATAAATTCCGAATTACAAAGCCGAATTTTATTTTGTTGTTGAGGGGACCCATATTTCAAGACCCGAAGGGGGATTCTGATCATCTTCTTGCTACTGCGTTAATATCCAAATCAGTCCAAATAAAGTTCATAATTCTATCCAGTCTTATCTTGCTGTTTCCACATCTTATCTTGTTCGCATATTTTTTCTTTTTTTCTTTATGATCTCTTCTGATAATCTCCTTAAGCAGATAAGCACCAATTATATCCTGTGTGGATTTTTCCGTTCGTCCAATCCTCATATCGAGATGGTTTCCATATATCATCACTTTCATAAATAACATCGCTCTTTCCATCATTAATCTCAGGATCTGTCGTTCTTAAGTCCCACTGAGGAGTCTCACTCACAATATAAAAACATCTCTTTGACTCCTCCCAGACTCAAGTCCTCTGACAGAGCTTGCCAACATGGCGACAGTATTTTTAACTGCATCATTCCAAAGCTCTTAAACTTTACCACGCTCTTCTTAAAACATGCTTTGGTTAGAAAATTCATCTCCACACAGTCGTAAATCCACAGCTTAAGTCATTAAAACAGCATTTCTGACTTGTGAGGGGGGGGGATTCTTGTTTAATGACATAGAGGAAAGAAAGGAAAGCCCCCCCTCCCCCATCCAGTCCCTTTGCCATACCGAGTCTTGGCATATCTTCTCATGATTGATTCTTGTTCCTCCGACTCGTCTTGTTTATCAGAGATCTCTTCCGTTAGCAGTCTTTACTCCCCCTCCTTCCTTGAAATATGTGCATTCGCTTCTTCCTAATTGTTCCTTTTGAAGTTCTTGTAGCTAGTGGCGCGGATCAGAGACAGCGTCCAGGAGCACCGAGATCCACAGGAGGGCATTCTGCCTAGTGCCCCCATCCCCACAAATTCGGGGGTGGTATAGGGCACAGCAGGCAAGGGCAGCCCCCCCACAATACTGGGGGGGGGTAGGGAGGCTATTTACTCCCATCACAGCTTCCTAATTACCTCCTGTGGGTCAGAGAGATGTTATCGTCAGCCATCTTCCGATGCGCCCCTAGTGGCCCCTCGGTGTTTTCCCAACTTTGAGAAGGAGTTACTCCCTTCTCTTGGAGCATTTCTGACCATGGGAGTATTTCTGACCCAGCAGTTCCTTAAGCTTTTTGAAATCAGCCATCTTGGATTGAGTCTCCTCTGTGGAACAGCATTATGAGAAATTGCAGTCCCGTTATGTAAAGTTATATGGGGAGGACTACATGCTGCTTGGTGCATTACTGAAGAGGAATTTGTCACAAACACGGGGACGTTAAATATAGACCAGGGCCTCACGTCTGAATATGTAAGGGATGAAGAAGGAACTTGGGACGGGCATTTTTTTAAAAAAGGTTAAAGGATATGGATTTGTTTAGAAATGGGAAGCAAAGATCCACAAAGGGTAGAATAATGTAGGATCAGACCAAAGGCCCCTCTAGTTCAGTATCTAGTTCTCACAGTGGCCAATCAGGTGCCCGGGGCAAATCTACAGGTAGGACATGAGTACAACAGCCTTCTCCTGTTCGTGCTTCCCAACACCTAATACTCAGAGATGTACCGCCTCTGACACTGGGGGTAGTAGTATCTAGTAGTATCACTGGCTAGGAGCCAGTGATACCCTTATCTGAGAGAAGTATATAAGGTGGAATCAAAGAAAGCAGATGCAGGCACCAGTGATGGGCTGTTGCACCTGCCCAACATGAAGGCTGCCATTTTATGTTGGAGACTCGGCAAAACTCACTTCTATGCAGACATGCATGGGGTTACGTTGGAGGAATCTGAAAGTGGTCATTGCATTTCAAATGGACTGAGATCAAAGCCTACTTTGTTGACTTCCTCAATCACCTTCTTGTTTAATCGACTTGCCTCCTCTCTCCATAGCATGCCTGCACCCTCTGCTATTTCAATTCCCCTCAGCTCCCTCTCATGACCCCCAACTCCTTCCCTGAACATGGCTCTTCCTCTCCAGGCTGAGAAAGCCTCTCGAGATGTGTGTACACATGACCGGCTCTAGCGCACTCCCACCGCTGGTGTTTGAAGCCAAGTACACAAGACGCCAGCCACAATCCATCAGTATCCTGCAGCTGCTTGAGAAATACACCTGATGATGCACTTTCTCTCGAACCAGCTTCCATCCGATTTGAAAACAAAAAGCTGCACTTAAGCTGAGGTGTGCTTATTTCAGACAACCGTTGCCCTCTCTCTGGTCTGTACAGCGGTGTGACTCAAAATGCTGCGCAGGGGAGAGGTGGGAAACAACCACACCGTGTTTCAAGCTGATGATGTGTGTGTATGTGCATAGCCTTGGGTCCCGTCCCCCCCGACAGATGGAGGCAAAGGAAGAGTGAATTGTCCCTTGACACAATGTGAGGCTTTCAGTTTGCGATTAGAAATCTGAATGTGCTGCCTTTTAGGATCTCCTTGCTGCCTTTATGTCGCATGACGACTCCTCAGCTACATCAGGCTAGCATGCTAGGAAACCATCCACAGGACAGGTCATACTGCCTAAGGATTTTTCAATTGCCCTATCTCGGTCACACTTTGGCCCATTTAACCAATGCATGACATTCTTTATGGATAGCTTAGATGGTTTGAGTGTGGTGCTGGTAACACCAAGGTTGCAGGTTCCATCCCTGTATGAGACAGCTGCATATTCCTGTATTGCTGGGAGTTGGACGAAATGATCGTCGGAGTCACTTCCAATTATAAAATTCTATGATTCCGTGACCTGGCATTTATGTACATGTTGGTGTCCTAACTGGTCCTGTGCTAGGCGTTCTTCTCTATGCTTCAAGGTGAAGTTAAGTATGGAAGCACCTTCCGTTTTAAGAAGTGAAAAAACATTTCCCACATTTAATGCAAACCGGGTTTTCTCACTGAAATAAAATAAAATGGGCTAACATAAGCTCCAGGCATTTCACCCCAGTATGGCTCCCCTTTATCACATACACAGCCCAACAAGACAATGACAAAAATCCACCAACAGCATACAAATCAGTATGGCTAACCTGAACCAAAACACCCACCCACCGCACTCACGCATGAAAACAAAGACCACCACAGCCATCTACAAATGAACAACCACACCCTAGGCCAACCCCAACCTCTCTCACCACCAAAGGAACACAAGTGAACAGCAGAAAACCTGCACAAGCAACGCTGACACCAAACCCTACATATATTAAGTAAAATAGAAACATCGCAACCTGACCCCACCCCCACCCGTCTTTCCCCCCCCTCCACCCCTTTCCCCACTTTCTTCCTAATGTCTAAACAAATGAAACTGATTTGTAAAAATGTTACATGGAAAAAATACAAGAGAGAGACATTGCACATACTTTTGTAAATCAAGAAAATCTTTAATAAAAATACATCTTTTTAAAAAAGCTCCAGGCATTAGAGACCAGTCCTCTTTGTCTCTTCAAAACATTAGGCACCAACAACACTATAAAAACATATAAAGAAATAAACTAACTAGCTAGCAAGCAAGCATGCGGTTAGGGGGAGAGCATCAAAACACTATTAACTAATACACTAAATAATACACATAGCAATCAAGATACACATGTTCAGAATACTTTAAATCTGAACTCCTTTCTCTGCATTTGACATCAGTACTTTGTTACTTAAGACTTGGCACACAAGAGCTATTTTGCTCCCACTGTTCTATCTTTGGTTAAACGTATAGGAACACGATAAGTCAAAGAGGCTGCTATAATCAGGATTTAAGACAGCAACAGGTGGCTGCGCTTATCGAGTAAACTAAGGAGAATCTGGAATCCACTCAAAAGGCTGAGTAAAGTCTTGCCTTGATCAAGAAGAACACAGAACATTCCTGGCAATTGTGGTCCCCTCTCTCTTTGTGGATGATCCTTTGGCTTTGAAGCAGAATTGCCTTTTTAAAAAATCTAGAAGTTCCCTCCTCTGTTAAGTATTCCTGGGCATTCTTACAATCAACCGCAGGAAAGAATCCAAAGGTAATATGTAAATCAATACATACCCCTCCTCTCTCACTCCATGCATAAATAGCCTGAGCAAAATTCCGCTCATCAGCCCAACCTCTCTTAAATATGCAGCTGGCGACGTCATTGTTTTTGTTGCCAATTCCCTTGCTGGTCTCCTTCCTCTGGCTACTTTAGTCCCAGCTGAGGAACTGGGAATCCAGACTGCACTGGGAGATGAGGAGAAGCTGAGGAAGCCCTGGGTACCACAGGCTGAAGCTCTCTGCTCCATCAATCCCCTTCAGGTAGACTAAGAGATGTTCTGTTTTATATGCATAGATCTTCCTTCTATCTTCAAAGGTGATAGAAAACTTAAACACCCAAAGTTTGAGAACAGTCTGACATTTAAAGCATCTTGTGTTTATGCTGAAAATGTCTCATTAGTCCTTCCTGGTTCTAACAGCGTGTAACATTGAAGTTTCCCTAGTTTTTATTTATTTATAAAAAATATGATATTATATAATGCCTGCTGGTTGCAATCATTAACATTTATTTTATCAGGGTACACCTGTTCCTTTTCTATGGGCGGGATTACAATTTTACTGCACCAACAGCTTTAGATTATTTGTCTCATTTATTCTCTTTCTACACTTGTGAGACAAATTGCTATTATCCCCAGGAACTGAGACCAATGAGAAATGAACTGATCAGAGCCGCTTATTAGGACTGAACCCAATAGTCATGGCAGATTTGACCTAAGGGCTGTTAGAACTGAAGGCAATATAGCATTTGCAATATCATTTACGAAGATAGGCAAAGTCAAGTATGGTTTCAAATTGGACAGGGTGGCACATGCTGAGATTCTTGCATTCCTCAGGTTCCTTCCAACTCTACAATTCTACAATTCTTTGATTTGATGATTCTATGCTGATCTGACATTGCACAAGGCTGTTTCTACATAATGGTTGAGAAATAAGCTGTGGGCTGCAAGTCTGAACTAAATCTCAGCTCGGCGGTGAACCACAGCTTTAAGCCACTATTTCTCAGCCTGAGCTTTTCATCTGCAAAACAGAGGAAACATCATGATGACATACCTTACAGGGGTGTTTGTAAGAATTACTGAGAAAATCTACATGAAGCACTCTTAAAAATGCACTATTTAAATGTTTATGATTGTTAATGTATTTTAAAGATAATACTATGAGGTTTTATGAAACTCAGTCAGATGGGCAGGGTATAAATTATTAATATGAGTTTATAATGCCAACACTAATGTTTGATGGTATTATTGCTTTCAGTTTTCAATTCTATACACACATGGTTGGTATTAAGTCCGCTTCTACTCAGTGGAATTAAGGATGTAATCAGTGGGACTTACTTTTGAATAAAAAAATCATAGGATTGCACCATTACGTTCACTAAAAAAGGCACAGGGTTGATGGTAAATTTCTTTATCCATGACTTACCTAGAGAACTTGAAAAATTAAATAAAAGACATGAAGACCCAGACTAGCTGCGGTTAACTAAATGGAAATCTTTGCTGCTTATAATTTCTTTTTTCGAAACTGGTAGTGCAGCCTCTTAAGCAAAATTCAGCGTTTTGTAACTACGTACAGAAGAAGAATAGTACTTTTCAAAGATGTATGGACCAAAGCATTGCCAAAGATGTAGAAAAGCTAATGGGAACTGTGGTTTGTACCAGTCATTGTGCAGACTTATGCTCTTAGAAGACAACTAACCTCCATGCGGGTTAGTCGCTTTGCTAAGAAAAATGACAGAGAGATGAAAAAGAATGGGCAACCTGATGTTCCCATCACCCCTGACCACTGGCCATGCTAGCTGGAGAGGAAGAGAACTGGAGCCTAGTAAAATCTGACCGTCCCCAGCTATCCCATTCCCTCAAAGGAATTAAATCATGGTTTTTCTTTTTAAAATAATACATATTAAGATTTTAATCATTACATTCCCTTTCAAGTGTGGTTGCCAATGTCATTCCCCTTTACAAAACCATAAATAAAGGTATTGTTATTTATCATTATTAAGAAAAAGGATCGCAAATCCAAATGAGATCCTCAGGATTCCAGTGTGTGGGTGTGTGTGCGTGCGCTTGTGTGTATATATATATATATATTTGGCGACATGGAGAATAGAGACCATTTCACAGCAGAAATTGAAGAAGGCGCTAAGCTGTTAGAGATACCTCCTGCTATTTTATTTTTTTTATATCTCTTACTCGCTCTAAAGGTTAGCAGTTGAAATAACATTTACTTACAGTGGTATAAATAGTGTTGGAGCAGCTTTCTGATTTCCACACGTCTTGTTTTGTTGGGCTTTTCTCCTTGTTCTTTAGGAGAGGACAAGGTTGATCTCAAGGACAACGCGAAACGAAAGGTGGCCCTTGGCGTTTCCCCCCACGGCCTCAGATCTCCCCTCGTCTCTTCGTAGCCATGGAACGGTCCACACAAGAGCTCTTCCTCAACTTCATGATTGTACTGATCACAGTTCTCCTCATGTGGCTTCTGGTGAAGTCATACCAAGACTGAAAGACTCCCTCCTACCCCTTGGGAGTGAGTGAGGGATCTACGTTCAGAAAAAGAATGCAAATTCTACTATATAGGAGCAGTCCTATGCTTGCTCTTTGTCTGTGTGTCAATTTTTTTAAAAAAGAAAACAATACTCTAAAATACCTCTTGCCTATATCTGCCCACAAATTCAAATTGACCTAGGATGATGCAAATATGTAAGCTAGCTACAAAGCAATGAAAGCACTGAAGTATCCTTGTCCTTCACAATCAACACATGGAGCCATTATGGTGACTACGAGCACCTTTCAAGTCTGTGTCTGTCTGTTTTCTGATTCCCTCTTGTTTGTGTGGTCAGATTTACATACCTGAAATGTGACCACGTAGCTTCATTCATCCTCTGTTGCTGTCATTTGAATAAAAAACTAAGTAGGATGCATTTTTTCCCTTCTCATTAATTTTCTTCAAAAGATAAATATGTTGGCTCATAAGGGCAGGGTGGTGGTGGATTCAAAGCCACATTAGGGCAATACCTTTATTAGGTCCACCAAATTGTCACAAAATAGCATGCAAGGTGCCACTCCGAAGAAGACCCTGCTCCTACGCTTTGTAGATGCTCTGTGGAATTTGGGAAATGGAAGCTAGAAAAGGGCCCTTCCTGAAGACACCAGAAGTACACTAGGAGAGAGAACTTTTCTTGAGATACACCAGTCCCAGGTCACGTCAGTCTAAATATATATATTTAATTAAACAATAACAGCGCAATTCTATAGCTGTCGGCCCCATTAAGTTCAATGGCAGATGAGTGGGTATATAATTATGGGGGGAAACTGTAGCTTAGTGATAGAGCATCTGTCTTGTACACAAAAGGTCATAGTTTCAATCTCTGGTTTCTCCAGGTAAAGCTGGGGGAAGCTTCTGCCTGAAACTCTGAAGAGTCACTGCAAGTTGGTGTAGACATTACAATGATCCACAGATGGACCAATGGTTTGACTCAGCATAAGGCAGCTTATTATGTTCCTCCTAAGCTCTCCTATGTTCTTATGATTGCAACCTGAGCTAGCCAACAATAGCCCTCTCTGCAATGCCATCCTGTAATTAGAATGGCACTTGGTTTATAACAACCCTTCTCTTATTCCGTACTGAATACCTTTTCAGATAGCTATTTGGAAAGGGCTTTAAGGTCAAGGGTCGGGGCTGAGTGATTGAGTCCATGCTTAACATGGGAAAGGTCCTAGGGTCAATTACCAGCATCTTCTAGTAGGGTTGGGAGAGACCCCCACTGCAACCCTGGAGAGCCACTGCCTATCATAGAATCGTAGAGTTCGAAGGGTTCTTAAGGGTCATCTACTGGTCTAACCTCTTGCAACGCAGGGATTTCAGCTAGAGTCTACATAACCTTTGCTTAAAAACCTCCCATGAAGGAAAACCCACCACCTCTGTTCCACTGTCAAACAGTTCTGTCAGAAAGTTCTTCCTGGTGTTTGGTCAGGATCTCATTTCTTGGAGTTTGAATGGCCAATGGTAGAAGGCAGCTTCTTATGCAAGCCTCATCCGTAATCTCTTCTCATCTGAAGCATTAAGATTTAAGACAGGCTTCCTCAATCTTACAACCTCCAGAAGTTGTTTAGCTACAGCTCTCATCAGCTCCAGCCAACATGGCAAAAGGTCAGGATTGATGAAAAGGAAATGACTGGCAGAATCCGAGACCAGGGAGAAGAGTTGGTGGAAGAAGATTGGGAGAAATTTAAAGACTATTTACAGAAATATTGTAAAATTAATGAATGTTAGAAGGATGTTGGATAGAAATTAAGGGGTTTTCAGCTGTAATACCACAAAGGAATATGAAAAATGGATTATTAATAGGTAAAAATGTAATGTTACAATAGCTTAAGATTAAAGACTAGGATAAACAAAGAGGGTAAGGATTTGCTGAACCAACAAACTGAACTGGAATACAAAAAAGGGAGGCGTGAGGAGGTCCGGGAAATAAGCTAATGAAAAATAAGTAATGGAAAGAATTAGTTGTTTTTAACTATTTTTATTTTGTATTTTCTTACTTTTTTATTTTTATTTTGTAATACTTTGAAAATTTTAATAAATATCTTATATATATATATAAAAAAGGATTGATGAAAAGGGCAGCCCGGCAGCAAATGGAGGGCACCTTGTTGGATACCCTCCCCTTATTGGCCCTGCATCTTTCTTGGATTACTGTGGAAATGCAAGGCCACCGTTTGGAACTACCTCTGCCGCTCTTCCAGATACTACCCCTTCTCTTCAGTAGAGAAGGTACAGTGTTAGTCTTTACTTCACTTGCATGCTCCTAAGCGTCTCATGTTGCCCTACCAGTGTTGGAAGGAGCAGAGTTGTGAGGTAACCTAAGAACCCTGTCCCAGAAGAGAACTTGGCCTGTGCTAAGTGAGAGGTCATAACCTTGGCACTGGACTCGCCTATCAGGAGAAGCTGCCCACACTTTCACTAATTCTCACAATTCGGTTGCGTGCCATCAGTGGCCTCTGAATCATGCAGCCGCCTCCCGAGAATGGCTAATCATCTGTTTCCATAGGCCGTGAATCCCCTGCAGTTTAATTTGGAAGAGTCTTGTAGTTCACATGCCGTGCCTCTGTCTCACATCAGTGTGCGTGTGTGTCTTCATCTGATATTATGAAGCCTTCCCCTGACATTAAAATGTTTCCAAGGAACTGCTTGGGAGCCTCCACAGCTATTTCCTTCACAGAGCGACAGTTTCCAGAGGGGTTTAGCAATCAATCCCTCCTCCCAGAGAAATCTGGGAGTTGTTGCTCTGCGAGGGGAATAAGGGTCTCCTAACAACTCTCAGTAAGGGATGCGGGTGGCACTGTGGGTTAAACCACAGAGCCTCGGACTTGCTGATCAGAAGGTTGGCGGTTCGAATCCCCACGACAGGGTGAGCTCCCGTTGCTTGGTCTCTGCTCCTGCCAACCTAGCAGTTCGAAAGCATGTCAAAGTGCAAGTAGATAAATAGGTACCGCTCCGGCGGGAAGGTAAACAGCGTTTCCGTGTGCTGCTCTGGTTTGCCAGAAGCGGCTTAGTCATGCTGGCCACATGACCCAGAAGCTGTACGCCAGCTCCCTCGGCCACTAAAGCGAGATGAGCACCGCAACCCCAGAGTCGGTCACGACTGGACCTAATGGTCCCTTTACCTTTACCTTAACAACTCTCAGCACCCTTCACAAATTACAGCTCCCAGAATGCTTTGTGGGAAGCCATGGCTGTTAATAGTGCTTTAAATATATGATGCAGATGTGGCCTTAATTGACTGACATTCCCTCAGGCCTTATCTATATCACACACCTCCATCATGACGGGCCTTTTAGCAACCAAGTTAGATTTCTTTTCAGGGCCAAGAACGAAATAACATTCACAAAGGGCATGTCATCAACAACAGCATGCCAATCTACATTCCTTAGGACAACAAAAGCAGCATTAAAAGAACCATGGAGATCAAGGGGAAATAGGTCTGTATAGCTTTGTTTGGTGATGCCCCAAAGGTCACAGAATCTTTCTAAAATGCTAAATAAGGAAAAGGTCAGAAGGACCTTTATAAAGCCTTAGTTCTCGCCCAGATGTAGCACCGAATAGGAGTTGAAGTCTGATAAATGTTGACACTTTCAGAATGTCGCCCTCAAAGGCTCACTAAATCATTCCTCACTTCTACAGCTGAGATGGGTCGTCTTCTTTGCCCAGGGCTTATTTTCAGTTTAGCTTGTAGGAATGGGGGCAGAAGGCAGGGGCAGAGGCGTAGCGTGGGTTGTCAGCACCCGGGGCAAGGCAAGTAATTTGCGCCCCCTAACCCGTGGATTTTAGCACTCGAGACTTGAGCGCCCCCCCCAGATGTTGCGCCCGGCCCCCCCTGCACCCCCCACGCTATGCCACTGGGCAGGGGTGGAATTGTATGCTTTCCAAAGTCATTTAGCACAGTTGTACTAGCTAGTCAGCTCTTATCCTTGTTACCGGAAAAATTCGAGGGCTCCCTTGGACAAAAACAAAGACACCAACAAGGATAACTTGGAGCAAAACAGCAGCCTGTAGGCTTGGCCTTTATTGAACTGTTGCAACAGGGTGTTCCCCTCACTTGCAGGAGAGAGGAAAGACAAAGAAAAATGGTGTGCAAGGTCTTATAAAGACTTTTGAAATTCCCATCCTGTAGGTCAAGCCCACCCCCAGAAACATCATGCATACATTACAGAAAGGAGGGGTTGAGGGAGGGGTGGTGGTGGTAACCTGAGTGTCCTGTCACCTGGCTGGTTCCCTTCTCCCCCTCCCCATTTTCAGAAGACAAAAGGTAGTCGCAGTTTCCTGCCCCCTGAGGGAAGAGCTGATCATTGTCCTTTGTTCCAGTCCATGCTGAATCCACTCCCATATGGAAGTTCTTTGTGATCTTGATTGTCTTCTGTCTAGGACCATCAGGGTTGGCATAGCAACGGGGCAGGGCTCCTGTGGATGAGGGATTATGGCTGCCCTGTATCAAACCTTCCCCATTTTGTAGTCCTTCCTTCATGGAGTAAAATAAAAGTGGAACAGTGCAAATCCGATGTATGGTTGATTTTCTATGAATTTATAACAGAAGCGTAGTGTATGTAGTGTGTGAGTGTGAGTGTGTGTGAAGTTTGTACAAACTGAATGATTGTTCCTGCTACATCCTGAAGCTTAAATATTCAAGCTTTTTAAAAAAAATCTTTAGAACTTCCAAGCTACAAATATTTTGCATGGCAGGGGTATGCTTATTCAAAAGGCATTCATTTTCACTGGGCTGACGTAGAAGCACAGGAATCTGCCTATACTAAGATGAACCACTAGTCCATTTACCCCAGTACTCTAAATGGCAGTGGCTCTCCAAGATTTTCTGACAAGAGTCTTTCCTAGTTCTCCAGAGATTGAACCCGAGACCCACATGCAAAGCAGATGCTGTACCACTGAGCTGCATGTTCGCTGTGGCAGTTGTAAAGACATCTACTCCTTGTACGGGAAGAAAAGGAACAGGTCACACATGAATACACATTTCAAAGTTTGTGCTTCAGTTCTCATAGTTTCAAAAAGTGTGGATTTGATAGATTCACCTTTAAATGTGAACCAAATGAAATTTCTCCCTCATCCTTACAGGTCACATTTATATGCTCCTCTAAGAAGCTCAGGGCAGCATACATGTTTTTCTCTTCAACTTTTTCCTCACAAACTTGTGGTCCATAGTCATCCAGTGCTGCTCACAAGGCATTGAATGGTAAAACAATACTTTTGTCTACATCTACACTGACTTTGAGTATTAATATCCATCATCCCACTTCAGCCAAAGTCTCTTTCATGCCCTCTTTTGGAAAAACCCTCACAGCTTTTCAGAGTGGAACATAATCACTACACCCATCGGTTGAAAAGTTGTATATAATATTCATTCCCTGGGATCAAATTCACAGAGCATCCCATTTTCCATTCTCTCATGCCTGTTGGTCCTGCCTATTTTAAAAGAACTTGAAACGGGGAGCTCAAAAACAGCCTGAAAGTTCAGGCATGTCAAGAGGACTCATGATTGACCCAGATAGCCAGGATCTTTCACACTTCCTTAAAAGGACTTTTACTCAAGTCTACCAAGCTATTGCCTCAGGCTATGCACTCCTCAAGTGTTTTCCCACAGCAGATCCATTGGGGCCTGTGCATTCTGCCTGTCAGCCTTAGTAAAGGGGCTTCTTTTAGTTGTTGGTTTTTTGCAAAGAGCTGTCAAACACATTAGCATCCTTGGCTCGACAATGGCCTGCTTTAACACCAATTCAAATATTACAGAATCTCAGAGCAAGTGGCACCTTGATGCTTGAGTTGACATTACGGTTCAAGCTGAATTATGGGAACAGCCAGCATTATTGAAATTGGACAAAGCTGCAGGAGGATTGAGCGGGGAAAGTGTAAGAGAATAAAATTATATTCACTAGGTTGGTGCACAGGTCTCCTGATTTGCCCCACCTGGATGAGGATCAGGGCTAAGGATTTTGGAAACCTTATTTTCAACATAAGCTTGAGAGCAGAGGAGGGGAAGGAGGCACTGCACGTCCTTTTACCAACCCCCCAAACCAAATAACAAGAGGCAGGCTTGATCCTGCAGAGTGCTGATTTTTCGTGAGTATCTTCTCTGCACATAAGGAAGCAATTTGTGAAGCACAAAGCACACAGCTTTGAAACTTCTGCTTACCAGTTGGTAAGCAGCAGGATTCGATCCTGTGTGGTGCTGGGAAAGGAAGAGGTCTGGCAGGAAGGGCAGGTTAGGCAGTAAAAGTTCTACCCACAGCCTGTCTTCTCTTGCAGCAATGCACTTGTTGAGCACATCCTCCCTTTTCCGTTTCTCCTTCTTCCCCCTCTCATGCTTTTCTCCTTCCTAAAGATTTTTGCCTGGCATCAAAGAGACATGTATAGTTATATAGAACTTCCCTGGTGTGCACACTCCATGGGCAGGATGCCAGGAACAAAATGGCCTCTCTCTCGTCATCATTTGCCTCACAGCAGAATGTGCGGGCAGACAAGCCTGGTCCTACCTTTAGCCAAAGTGGGTTGTCTGCCTCAGATCGTGGCTGCTAAGGGATAGGGCGTGGAAGGCAGAGTGGTGGGCCCTCTTCACAGTCTGCCCTCACCCCTTAAATTAGGACACTGCCTTCAAGCATGGTGGGTGCTGTCTCATCACTGACGTTGTGGTAAGACTCAAAATGGCAGCCCAGGTCAGCTTGTATACATGCAATGGTGAAGTGGCCACCAACTTATCCTTTACCTCAGGTAGCAAAATGCCTTAAGCCAGCCCTGAGGGCATGGACAGATGGGGCTTTGATGAGGATGATGAGCGTATGTGTTTGGTTCCTCAAACCACATGTAGGTAACTAAAGGCTGTGTTCAGCCCATGAACAGATGGAAATTTCCAGTCCTAAATGATAGTGGTACAGCATGTCAGCTGGGATAGCCATTAGGGCATGAGACTCAATCTCATGGCTGTGGGTTTGAGCCCCACATTGTACAAAAGTTTACTGCATTGCAGGAGGTTGGAATAATGATCCTAGCGGTCCCTTCCAACCTTACAATTCTATGCTGCAGCAAAGTCTACGATTCTACGTTGCAGCATGGCAATGTAGAATTATTGTAACAGTGGACTACAACAGTATTCTATTGTTGGAATAACACTACATTTTGCAGACCTTCTGTGAAATCTAAGCTGTCACATACCTGTTGGGAGAAGGGTGAAAGGAAAATGAATAATTCATTGACGTCGGGACTGTTTCCAACAAAACAGCGTCTGTTTTTAAATAATTCATGCTATTTTATTAGGCACAAGTGGCAAAGAGATAGTCAAAAGCCTCAGCAAGCATTACGAATAATAGCCCCTGGGCCTCATTAGTACAAATTCCCACTGAACATTCTGACCCAAATCTAGTTCCAAATTACATTTTGGGATGGTTAGTCAGAAGGCAGCTTGTTAAAAAAAAGTGGGAGGGGGAACTGGGGCAGTTTACACAGTAAGGCTTAAATATATCTGCATTTGATGTTGCAGCTGCAATGCTTCTGCTAGTGAACAGAAAAAGCCAAACAGCTATGCGAGGCACTGACGTCCCTTCTCCCTGAAAAACTTAAACCAAGCATTGTCAACACATTTTTGAGCTTGGCATTTTACACAATTCTGTGGCAAATAATGTTTATTGCAATAGGGAGCGTCAGTCGATCCAGACACTCAGATGTGCACCTTTATAATCACAGGTGCTTTCAACCTCACCATTTGTCACGTTCCCACCCTACTTTTAGGTGGTTAGCGAAAACCTGGAATGAGTGAGAATCCAGAGACTTCACAAAAGCTCTTGAGCAAAGCCAATTAAAGTCGTCACCCAAGATGTGATGGGTGGTGCAAGCCGAGATGCTACCTCACTATTAGGGGGAAATATACCTATTGCTGGACACGGGTGGCGCTGTGGGTTAAACCACAGAGCCTAGGACTTGCCGATCAGGTCTGCGTTTCGAATCCCCACAATGGGGTGAGCTCCCATTGCTCAGTCCCTGCTCTTGCCAACCTATCAGTTTGAAAGCACATCAAAGTGCAAGTAGATAAATAGGTACCGCTCCGGCGGGAAGGTAAATGGCGTTTCCGTGCGCTGCTCTGGTTCGCCAGAAGCAGCTTAGTCATGCTGGCCATATGACCCGGAAGCTGTACACTGGCTCCCTCAGCCAATAAAATGAGATGAGCGCTGCAACCCCAGAGTCGGTCACGACTGGACCTAATGGTCAGGGGTCCCTCTACCTTTATACCTATTGCTTCTTCAGAGAAAGCATAGCTGAATTACTGTGCTTCATCCTGCCCCCCCCCAACCCAACACCTTTCATGAATGCACCTGGGCAATAAAAACATATCACTGAAGTTCTTGAGGAATAAACCACATACACAAGAGAGCTTCCTGTTTGGAGTGACGTAATTTATTCATATAATCCACAAATAATTAGGCAATACCTCAAATTTAATCTTGCTAGGCAAGCAACTTCACAAACTACCCGGAATACTAAACTTCAGAAGGTAAAAAGCTACCATGGGTATGAAGTGCCATGGTAAATACGATTTGATACAGACTACACATGGTGTCAGAGGTGCTGGTCACAATCCGACAGGGAATGCTCCTCTGCAGGCCCCGCTACCCACCCAAACCAAATGTGCGCATGAGCACTGTTGTATACATATGTACATTAACTAACCGTTCCAACAGGGTTGACATGAGAATGTTCCGTACAGAAAGTGCATGTTTGCTTTTTTTAAAAAAAAGTCGCATTGTCCAATGCTTAACCGCCAGTTACTTTGTTTTCTTCGATGCCTCTTTGTTAATTTATTCCTCTTGGCCTAAAATTCAATACTTCAAAAATGAAGAAAATATAGATTTGTGTGTGTGTGTGTGTGTTTTTGGTCCCCCCTAAAGCAATCAAGCACACACATGATCAATTTGTGTCACATTCTGTCACCTAGAAATGCATGTTATTAGCTCTGCGTTTTCAAAGCAGTGCTATTTCAATTTGGCCATGATAACAGGAGTAGGCTGAACTGTAGGCTAATGCAAACTTGTGAGAAAACAAACCCTCCTTGGATACTCATATAATAACTGGTGTATTTATTTATTTTTTGGTCTTTGCTATCACAATGTGGTCAGTGTTCTCAAACTTGCTCAACACACAGTTTCCCAGAATTCATCCCATGTCCTGCGTATGCCAACTGTATCTCCACATTTTAATCATAAACTTTATTTTTAAAAAACTGCATGAAATATGCATGGTTGCTTGGAGAGAGAGAGAGAGAGAAAAAGTCTTCGCCTTCAATGTACTATGTTGGCATGAGGTGCAAGTCACATACACTGCCTTCTAAATATTGTACAAAAACAGGACACAATTCAGCTGAAATTCAGTGCTTTTCAGCCTCACTGATTTCACTGGGAATGGGACCGTTAAAAGTACTCCCCTTTAGCTGCATCATAATGTGTGTTTTTTAATTAAAAAACCAAAAACCGTTCTTAGCTATCATAGAACAAAAGCAGTCCACAAATACAAATTTTCAACTCAAATATTTCACATATACAAAACACCCCCAACAGCTAGGGAAATGCCATTCTTTAATTAAATGCTGAATTATGGGGTGGCACAAGGAGAGTGGTGGGGAAAGTCTAAAAAAACCAGGGGGGGGAAACCAAACTTCTTCATACAGGACATCAATTCATAATGTCTTAACACTGCAAAATGCCGCAATATGAGCTCTCATAACTTTATTACAAAACCACCCCCCTCAGAAGCAGTATGAGGAGCTGGCTGGAAAAAGAGAGAGAGCGCGAGAGAGATGAATACTGCACCAAGAAGCATGCATACCATCGCTATGGTCATTCAATACATTAGCGATTTATCTCTAGGATGGTGGCATAACACAATAATGAGGCAGTGTTTTCAAAAAAAGCAAACCAAGTTTCACGGCTACAGGTTGATCAGGCTTTCTGAGGCAGCAAAGTGAGGGCAGAGGGCCATATTCGGATTCTGGAGCTGTTTGAGAATGCGCTTGTGGAACTTCTCTCGCACACGGTTGAACTCCATGATGTCCAGGGGGTCCTCCTCAATCCAGAATTTATGGAATTCGTGCATCAGATAGCCTGAGAGAGCAAAGGATACCCGAGTCAAATGGTTAGAAATCAGAGCAAACCCAGCCTCCCTTTTCCTAGCTTCTCCTACCACAGTCCTCACTCCTCTCCTCTTGGTTTCACAGCCCCATTCATCTCATAGGGTCCCCATTCATTTTCTGCCCACTGCATCAGTTGATACTATCTGCCTTTGAAGCCTTCTTCAGTCCCAATTTCTAGGCCAGCCTATGGTTGGTCCTCTCCTGTCTTCCTTAACTTTTGGCAACTGCTTCCTTATTTATTTCATAAAAATTTATAAGCCGCTCGAGCGCAGTTTACAAAGTGCAAGCGGTTTACAAAAAAGCTGAAAACTAGAAAAAATATTGCTAATAAAAATTAACAATAATTTAAGACATTTAGAAACTTAAATAACATTGCTCGGCGAGGGGCACGCAAAGCACAATTCAGCTCCAACATCCCTTACAGCTTGGCTAAAATACCTCCAGCGAAAGAAGAGCATATCTCCTCTCAAGGCTGGTCTCTTCTACCTTCCACCAGATCCCAATGTTTAGTCAAAATATGCTTCCTTGCGATTTTCAAAATAAATCCCCAAGTATAGAGCTTGCAATCAAAAGCTGTCCTCAAACAGTGACCTCTCAAATAGCACAAGAGACGCTTAAAAGAAAACCCAATTGGCAAAATCCACAGCAGTATCCTAAACTACTTTTCTTGCAATCCCCACCGTGCTTTTTGAAGATGTGGAGTTTAAAATACAGTGTGGAAGAGCATCTTTTCAAAAAGTGGGACAAAACCTGGGGGTGCAGCCTCGGACATTTTACTTCTACATCGGCTACCATTCTCCATATAACTAAAATGTCCGAAGGATGAATTGGGGGGGAGGGAAATACAATTAACCTGCCAATACATTTTCCAGTGGATCCAGAACATGATATTCCAAACTGCAAACAAATATCCAGGTATAGGCAAGAAGGCAACTGATGTTTCCGGAAATTGGTGAATATATTTCTGACTCTTGTAAAGCTTGTGCGTATTCCATTTTGGAGTTGTGCACCAGCCTTGCATATCAATTAGTTTCAGATAAATAGGGAAGAGCAGTCTACATTGCCTGGAGTGTCAGAAATGCTGCTGCTGTACAGAGGAGGGTGGCTGAGTTCCACACGATCAGGCACAATAAAAGCCAAGGGGAAACGGGCAAGTGCAAAGACAGCCTGAATTTGACCTAATAATTGCAAGGCCAAATGAGTCCAGCTATCATTGCCACACAAACAAGAGCTCGCTGCAATTCTGACACGTTGCCTGGGGAAGTCTTTTTTTTAAAAAATGTAAAATCTGTGGCTTATCTCCTCAGCTGAACTCAGCGAGTGGAAACTGAGGAACAAGTACACAGCAGTTTTCAAATTATGTAGGAACACTGTGAATAAATTAATGGATAAAGGACCCCTGGATGGTTAAGTCCAGTCAAAGGTGACTAAGGGGTTGCAGCGCTCATCTTGCTTTCAGGCCGAGGGAGCTGGCGATTGTCCGCAGACAGCTTTCCAGGTCATGTGGCCAGCATGACTAAGCCGCTTCTGGTGCAACGGAACATTGTGATGGAAGCCAGAGTGCACAGAAATTCCGTTTACTTTCCTGCCACAGTGGTACCTATTTATCTACTTGCACTGGTGTGCTTCTGAACTGCTAGGCTGCCAGGAGATGGGACAGAGCCACGGGAGCTCAACCTGTCGCAGGAATTCGAACCTCTGACCTTCTGATCGGCAAGCCCAAGAGGCTCAGTTTAGACCGCAGAGCCGCCTGTGTTTGGTTGGCAAAGTGGATATTTTATTGCTTGTTTTTAAAAAACCATCCCCCACTTTCCCTCTTGACTAAGAAGTTGCGGAAAGCAGCTTACAGATATAAAATAAAAAATAAACACAAAAATCCAACCGTTGCAAAACAAATCACGCAATTGGAAACAGCAGCATATCACACAACGGGCAGCACTAATAATCAGTATACATTAAGCAGCAACAGAACTGCTGTATTGAGCAATGGCCTCAATAAGACTATTTCCTGGCTTAAAGTTCCTGCTCATTCACAACCTCAAGAGATTGCCTGGGGTTATCTTTTAACCCTAACAATGAACTTGCCTTCTGAAGAACTTAGAGAATGACTGGGAGGATATATCACACATATGGCTATGAAGTGCTTTGTAGTGCTAGGATATAATTTTTGAGAACACCCTAAAAAATAATGTTAGATCCCTCTGTGCTGCTTGTCCCATCTGAGCCCAGGTGCTCTGCAACTAATAAGGGTCATGTCACTGCAAGAAGGAGCAGGGAACAGAATAGGGGAATATACAGTGTATGAAGACTCAAATCAAACAGCATTTATTGGCTGTGCAAATAGAGCAGCACCACCTCGTGGGTGAGATGTGTCACTGGCCAGTCAAAACTCAAGTGTTCCAATGCCACAAACGAGTTTTGAATTCTCTAAGGTTCAGAAATGATTCGCTCCGATAAGAAACAAACAGAAAACTTGTCCGTAGGTGTGCATACACGCCATTTCTTCACTATTAGTGCTGATCTCCTTGTTAGAGGAAGCTGTGATGAACGGCAATTGCTTCATTGCCCCAGTTGAAATGGTGCTCAGCAATCTGGGAGGGGGGAATTGGGGGAGAGGGGGCTTCCAAGGTTCAATAGTGCCGAAAGAGCACCTCTCTCTACTTCTGGTGGGGACACCTGGGGGGCGGGGGGAAGTCTGGTGCTCCTTTCACCGCTGCTGTTGCCAAAACACAAGCTGCAAGTTCTCACTTGGCTCAGCACGAGAATCACAGTGAAGGAAGGGCGTATGGGATGGAGCAGCTGTGATGGCTGTAGTAGGCAATGCGTTTTTTCTATAAAAAACTGTTTAGGGGGACTCTCATTTTCCTACTCATATTGAGTAGGAACATTAAGATTCACAAAATGTTTAAGGGGTATTGCGTCCCCCTGCGTCCCCCCAGAAAAAAGCACCGGTTGTAGGGGTGCAACTTTTTTCTTTTTCATGCAGCATCATTTATTTATTTATTTATTTGCTTTTATACCCATACTGTAGCACCTGGGAAATTTAGGTCTGCTGTAATTAAAGTGGATTAAAGCACTCCGCTGCCCCAACACAACAAATCCACTTTAATAAAGAAGTAAAATTTCTGCAGTTGGGAGGAAAATGTATTGAAAAGTAGGGAACGAACAAGATGTATAAACACAGGACAGGGAAAACACAATGAATGCTCATTTTCATATAACCGCCCCACAAATAATTCAGAGCAAATGCTCAATGAAGACTGGATATAATCTAACCTCCATGTAAGCTATGTGCAAGCAAATCAAGACAAATGCTCAATAAATAGGTCCTCTGAAGGACACTACATTTTATAAACATTAATTAGACAATGCAGACATTATTTTGGATTCATTAATTTCCCCCCTTTATCTTAAATATGCCTTCATGCCTTTATATTGTAGTGTTCTTGAAAAATAACAAATGTGTTCATTAAACTTTGAAATAAATAAGAAAGAGTTTTCTATGGCGCCTTTGGATGTTTCCATCCTGCTTCTTTAATAAAAAAATTTTAATCTGGGGCTGCATTTTAAGTTGAACACAGGCTCCTTTAATCTCTACCGGGGAGGGTTCTGCAAAATCCATGTTGCTCTTCAGGGACTGGGGCCCCCAGACAGTTCTCTCTCTGTCTCAAAGTCACATAGAGATTCATAGTGGAAGAGAGTCCTTGGGATTGGGGATTATGCCGGCATTCAAGTAGGGAAAATATACTGTAATTGTTAAAAGTGAATTGCTGTTTACTTATTATTTGCTGATATTTTGAGAGTTAGTTTTATTGTCCATTATATTCTGATGGATTATTGAATATTACTTAATTTGATATAAGCCATTTATTTTAATGTTATGTTTTTATTGTGACTTTTTTATATTGGACCAGATTGTTATAAGGTGTACAATCTTTGTTGTATATTTTGTTTTTTCCTTCAGCTTACAAAACGCCTTGTGTACAGTAATAATAATAATAGGAAGAAGAAGAAGAAGAAGAAGTTAAATTTGCATACCACCCTTTATCCACAGATCTCAAGCATGGTAATATAGAAAGGCGGTATACAAACGAGAAAAATGAAATGAAATAACTTCAAAAGGAAAACAAATCAATAAGACAAGATAAATGACAGTATCAGGAAGGAAGAGAAACAGATTATGACATGGTACAGTAATTTTGTTGAAAGGAATTTTGTTTCCAATTACTTTGTGGTTGTTAGGACACAGTCAAAGCTTGCAACGGAAACATGGAAAAAGTTTCTTTGGTTTGAGATTACCAGTTGTCCCACAAAATGGATCATTCCCCAGACAAGTGTCAAACTTATTGTAAGGACATAATCTAACCAAAGGAATGCCAGCGATGCTTTGTATAATTGATCACATGAAGCAATTAAGGAAGGACGCTACCAACACAACAAACACAATTATTCTCTCTCTCTCTCTCTCTTACACACACACTTACAGAACGTCTGTTGGAAATGGGATAACGTTGGAGCCTCTGGAGCAACATTGTAGAAGTGTGTTTTCAGAGCACCGCTCACAAGCAGGTTGTACGCAAGGTCTGTGATATTAATGCCAACAATAGCAAAAGAGTAGCTGCAAGAAACAGGGGGCGAAGATTAAAAGATTTGGCGGTAACCAGTCACATCCAGGAAAATGGCGGCACGGAAATACCAACTACAGGCGGTCCTGACTGACAGTCCCCAACACACGAAGTTGCCTTACACAGAGTCACCTAGTTCAGTAATATCTACACTAGTGGTGAGGAATCTCTGGCCAGAAGGCTGATGGATTGATTGATGGACTGATGTACCACCCTTTGGGGGGAGGGTCACAGGGCAGTTTACAGCATAAACACACAAAAATACGCAACATAATTAACAAAACAACCCCTCCCCAATGATCCCAATTTGGACTGCGAGGCTGCTCCTCACAAACCACACCCACCTGCCCTATGCCTGATGCTATAGGCTGACCAGCAGTTACAGTCACCTGACACTGTTATGGATGGCCCTGCTCACCTATCAGACGTGACCTGTGGAGGGTGGTGGACTGAGGAATCTGGCCTACCAGCCAGATCTAGTTCCCCCACCCATAGAGCCTGCAGTGGTTTCAGGAATAGGTTCTTCTCAGCCCTGAGGATGTTGGGGGTTTGACCAGGGACCTTCTGCCCACAAAGCTCTATGGTCCTTTGAACTTTCCAGATGTTTGGGCTCAATAAAGTCTTCTTGAGGAGAGACGGAGCAAAGTGATTCACCACCAGTGCTGCTGCTGCTGTTTTGGGGATTCTCCTAACGCCCTCTCCCAAACCATTTTTTTTGGGGGGGGGGCTTGAAGGAGGAGAGGAGGGGGAAGCCCTGCTACACAATTGGAAGCTCTTCTGCAGAGCTTCCCTTGACAGGGTTCGTTAGGTGAATCCCAGCCATTAAGCTTAACCAAGAGTTGCTTGACGGTAATACCCCCAATCCCTTATTCCTCCACTTCAATGATAAACATGGGGTGAGGAATGTGTGGCCCTCTAGATGTTGCTCATCGTCAGGGACGGTGGGAGATGCTTTACAGCAACATCTGGAGGGCCACAGGTTGTCCCTCCCCGTAGTTAAGAATAACTGATGCCAGCGAGCATGAAGGTTGGGCATATGGAAAGTGGGAGGTCAAATAAGAACTTCAGAACAGTCTGCTGGAACAGGCCAATGGTCCATCAAGTCCAACATCTCACCAGGGCCAACCAAATGCCTCTGGGAAGCACATGAATGAAATGAAAGTACCGTAAGTAAAACAAAATGATCAACATGGTAACGACAGCATAATCATGATTTTTTGACCTTGGAATTACATACTTACCCAATGGCCTTATCAAACTTTTTCTTCTCCCATTCAGCCTTGCTGAATTTGCTGAAAAATAAAAAAATCGGAAATGGTTTTCTCTCTCTGCATGGTAATCGTGAAAAGGTCTATCAACTTGGTATCATTTTATTCTTGGTGTTGCAGGTTTTTGTATTCTTTTACGCTCCACAAGATGTAAACTTCTATAGCCAATCTGACCTGCTTGCCTTGTGCCCCAATCCCATGCTCATCAGTGCAGTCTAAAAGAGCTCTATGCCTTGGATATTCCCTGTCTGGTGGTGGACACGAATCAGAGGTCACCTACTATGCTTCACTGCTAAGGTGTTTTTAATGTTAGGGATGTATGTGAGCTGGCCCTCAGTAGGCTCAGTTTAAACCATTCAACACATCTGTGATACACAGAGGCATCGCTGCATTCCCGAACTGCCCCCAAAGGTCCATTCCTCTTCCAAGAGGGCAGTCAGTGATCAAAGTTTCATAACAAAGTTTTCTCTCACGTTCTTAAGTTACGTTATTACACTACTGCACATTTCAACACTCATAATGTTTTCAGTGATATTTAAAGCTACTATTATTATTATTATATTTAAATAGCTGATGAAGGTTTTGAAAATCCACATGACAAGACTCAGGATGTATAAGACCTTGGATGATGGTTGCACACCCAACCCAAGTGCGTTGTCTGAATGTCACCCAATGCCTTTCTGCACAATGGGAAAGTGTGTGTCTAGCTGGTTTTTTATTCTGCTGTAGCAGTTTATTTTTTAAGGTGGTGCTGGTGTGGAAGGAAAAACTTGGTAAGTTATAAAGCGAGGTGACCTGATGTATTTCAGATGCTTCTAGTTGACCCAAGACATGTTGGAAATTTCAGCCTCTCAGACTTCCAAATTCAGGGTGGTACATTAAGCTAGTTTCCCCACTCCAACATTTGGGGAAATGATCAAAAATTGTTATATTTATGTGTTTGGGGAGAGCAATGATCTACAGAGGCTTCTTCTAAATTTTGTTGCCGGCTTTAACAGAGATTTTGTTAGCCTCATTCCCCCCCCCCCTATTAACTGAAAACCAGGATGAAAGCAAACACACATTTTTAAACATACATGTTGGCTTCCACAAACTTGAGTACATCACACAAGAGATAGCATACAGGAAAAGTCAATAGGGTTCAGCACACCACACAGTTGCAAAAGCGTGTATTTAATATCCAAAATGATGGTTGAAATAACACACACTGTGTAAATATAAAATGTAATTGTATTTGGTATTTCCCACAAGACCTTCAGAGTGGCTTAAGATGGGGCCAACTCATTTCATCCTCACAATTTTGTGGGGTTGGGGAGGATCTCCACACTCCCTCTCAGTTTGTGTCTGAATGGGGCAGAAACATGGCTGCCCCTGCCACATCTATCTGGGTACCTGTTGGTTTCTGCTTAGTGGTTTTTCAAATTGCTTATATTATTTTCATTGTATTTCAACTGTATTCTAAGCAGGGATTTGCCACTGAATCTAGTGGGCCTTCTGCATACTCAGACCTTATCAAACTATTTCTGGAAGGTTTGTTTTAATCCCTTCTACTAACTCACAAATATGCTTCTGCATCCCTGGGGAGTCTGCTGAGTAACCAGAAACTAATACAGTGGTACATTGGGTTACAAACACCTCAGGTTACAGACTCCGCTAACCCGGAAGTAGTACCTCGGGGTAAGAACTTTACCTCAGGATGAGAACAGAAATTGCGCACCAGCAGTGTAGCAGCAGCAGCAGGAGGCCCCATTAGCTAAAGTGGTACCTCAGATTGAGAACGGTTTCAGTTTAAGAACGGACCTCCGGAACAAATTAAGTTCATAACCAGAGGTACCACTGTACCTGTTTCACTTGCCCACCCAGTGAGCTTTATGGCAGAGCAGGATTTGAACCTAAGCCCAAAACTCTATGAGCAACAACAGACTGATTCCGTCTCCTGCTCTTCATCAAGAGCGTGATCAGTTCATCAAAAGGCACTACACATACTACTTCTTAATACAAGTCGTCTCCTAGAAAGTCTAAGGTCAGGCATAATATTTTAATTAAATACATGCATAGATATGGTTTATAAGTGTAAATATGATATACCTGGCACACTTGCAAAGGCTACATAGGGCATTACCATCATTTTGGCTAATACACAGCCTTGGAGTTTTCCTCTTTCTTTGGTGCTTTTGCTATTACAGCTGCTACAGCAGGGACTGTGTATATTTTTTTCAGACACACTAGAAAGCACCAAACAGTACAAAACACACTTGACAGCAATAATTAAAGCCCCACCCCACCCCAAAGCACGAATCCCACTTCACAGATTAATAAAATATCGACACATTATATTTTTCATTACCGCCAACAACATCTCAACAGCAACAAAAAGGCACTCTAGAAGATACGTGTCTCTAAAATTATTTCTGGGTCTGGTAGATGCATTTTATTGGAAAACTGCATGCACAGACATGCACACAAAGAACGACGGGGGATTTGCTGCACCACAACTTTGCCACACAGAAAATGGAATATGGTTTTATCTAACAGTGCAGAAACACAGTAATACACACAGTCCTGAATTCTAAATCTATTTTGTCATCAAAGCCTACGCCTTTAGCCACCATTTCCTTTCCCCCCTGTGCTGAATTTATTTATTTAGTTTAGTCCAGGTTTGGACTTCTGTGTGATTTTTGAGGCTTGCCTTTCTACTTTGGCCTATTTAAAGAACTAAGAAGTGAAAAAGAGGATTGCATTCTTCAAGGAAAAACATATGCAACCCTCACTTCTCTCTTTCCTTCTCCTCCCCCAGATTATATAAAACTAATGAATCTGCAAGGAAACGGTGTTTAAACTAGACTGGAAGAAATGGCACTTAAAAAGGAAAGAAAAAAAGAGCTTGAAAACACCAATAGCTTGTGGTGTATTTGTTGTTGCTTGGCATTGCTAGGTGAAAATTCTAAAAATAAAGATGCTTCTGTACTGACTCAGCTTCATGGAGTGCAGTGTTGTCTTAAACATCTGTTAATAGAGGTAATCTATTAATCTTCCACACAGCGACAGACAGTATGGCATAATGGTCAGAGCGCTGCACTTTGGGCACCTGGATCAGTGTCATTCATCTTATCGAATAACCCCTTGGGGGGGAGGGAATACCCTAAGTGTCATAAATTCTCCTGCTGCTATCAGACATGTCTAGAAGCTGCAGTGTAGAAATTATCACTGCACTGAAAAATATCACATCTGGAACTGCCCTCAGCCACTGTCTGTTTGAAGGCATAAGCCCTTCAGGAGGCTGTCAACATTTTCTCCAGCTCTCCAGAATATTCTAACTGGTTCTATGCCATCTGCCTATTCTTGTGACCTTGGTACGAACATAGTGCTGCTCAAACGTTTCGGTGGTACTCTTGGAACGAAGACAATGTGCGCTTCTTCTGGCTGGGTGTGTGGCTGATGAAATTGCACGTGAGGGATTCACGTATAATTACTGTGCCCTTGGATTCCCTATTCCACAGACAATAACAGAGGCGCTATCTGGCATTAGATAATATAAGGATTTTCTGTACTTTTTCCTGGTGCTTGCTGCTGGTTTTTAAGCAACTTTTTTTTCCCTTTCAAATTTAAGATAGCAACATTTGGTTTTGTTGCTTTAAGACAGACTACTCAATTACACTGAAAACAGTAACATAAAAAGAGCCTTACAGAATCAGGCCAGACTGATGTAGTTCAGTTCTGTGTTTCCAAAAGCGACCAACTAGATGCTTTTAGGAAGCTCAGAAGCAAGACATAATAGTGATATATACAGAGAGCCCCTCCATAAATCCTTTTTACTGTGCATTCTTGATTATTTATGCTCATGCTAGCTATATGCAACTCAACTTTCAATACTGTTTGACCTGCAAAGGTTACAGGGTGGGCATCCTGCTCTGTTTCCAATCAGTGCACACAACCTTTTATGTCATAGTATTTCCAGGGTTGTTGTTGTTTTGTCCTGCTTCTGTTGTGCTATAGTGCACAGGACAGCAATAATGCTGTAACGTTTGGAAAGCACTGCAGAACAACCGCTAAAGCAGAACTGTGTGTGGATGACTCAGTATAAATACACCACTAAGGTGTTATTATTGCATCAGTGACACGCTACAGAATGCACACACCTCAGCCTACTGCATGGCCCTATAGTCCTTTCTCGCTATTGTTCACCAGCAACTGGAAAAGAAAGGCCAACCTGAAGGTTCTGTTGGGCCACTGTGACTACTAGTAGCTCTTGCTAGCTTTATCCTCCATGATGTTCCTATTTTGAAACCATCTAAGCATGTGGCCATTGCAGCACTTTGCAACAGTGACACCCAGAGATTCAATTATGCTTTGATCATGTGCTCTCCCTTTTTCATAGTAAGGTCAGCCGGTCGGAAAGGTACTTTGAAGTGTCCCATGTGTGAAAAATATATCACGGTCCTATAAGGAGGAGGCCAACCTATTGGTTGCTAGTAGAGATGGAGGTGGTCCAGGAGGTCAACTGGTTCAGTCCTCTGCCTGATGCAGGAATTGCACAGATACATCCTTAAGAGGTGGCTGTCCTTGCCTCTGCTTCAAGACCCCCAGGAAGGAAAAGCCCACCACCCTTCTGCCTCATTGGTCCAGTTGTCATATTGCTCTTCATGTCCAAAGGTTTCACCCAGTGCTCAGACGAGATCTACTCTCCTGTAACCTAATCCTGATACATCTAGTCCAGGCATAGGCAAACTCTGGCCCTCCAGATGTTTGGGACTACAGTTCCCATAATCCCCAGCTAACAGGACCAGTGGTCAGGGATGATGGGAATTGTAGTCCCAAACATCTGGAGGGGCTGGAGTTTGCCTATGCCTGACCTAGTCTTCGGGTGGAAAGCAGAGAGAAAGTCTTTGCCCTTTCTCGCTTTGCCTTGTCTTCCCACTAAGGCTCTGCATAGACATTATTATATTCTGGAATCAATGGGGCCTTTTTTCTACATCAGCATGCTCTGGCTAGGGCTGATGGAAGTCTGAAACATCTAGAGGGCACCAGGCTAGCAAAGGCTGTCCTAGAATATATATTTTTCTGCTTTAAGTTTTGAAAGGATTATAAAAGGCAAAAGGAAAAAAAAAATACCTGAGCTCCTCTTTAGTGACTTCCCTTCATTGTGAAAGATGGGGGCGAAAGGGAAAGGAAAAATAAATAGCTTAAAAATCAATATAAACTTGGATTAAATTTTATGTATTTAACAGTAAAATCAGACTGTAGAACACATGGAAATGAGGCATTTTATCTCTCTAATCTTAAGTAACAGTTCGAGAAACACAGACAATCTTTTATGTTAACAGTAAAAGAGACGCTGAATTATTACAAATAGGATTTATTCATTCGAGGTGGCTGCTATTTCCAGCTTCAAAATGTTACCTGTATTTTGGTTGAAGGGAGTCAGAGAGGATTTGCTGAGCTGCAGCAGCATCACATTCAGCAAAATATCTGGAGGAGAAAAACACATTTCGGAGTTTTACAACATCGCTCCAAACATCTGTGGGTACATTTCCTCAAACTATACGCAGATACAGTGGTGCCTCGCAAGACGAAATTAATTCATTCCGCGAGTTTTTTCGTCTAGCGAATTTTTCGTCTTGCGAAGCACGGTGTCGGAAAAGTTTTGGAAAAGCTTCAAAAATCGCCAAAAACCTCAAAAAAGGCTACCACACCGTGTTCTATGAGTTGCTCCTCGAAGTCAGGTCGCAACTGCATTAACAGTGTTAAGAAAAAGGAAACAAACTTGCAAAAAACGCAAGACGTTTTCGTCTTGCGAAGCAAGCCCATAGGGAAATTCGTCTTGCGAAGCAGCTCAAAAACCGCAAAACCCTTTCGTCTAGCGAGTTTTTCGTCTTGCGAGGCATTCGTCTTGCGGGGCACCACTGTACCTGGTTTGTACATTTAAAATGTACCGTATGAACCAGGTTTGGCAAACATGTTTTTTTGGGGGGTGAGCTTTTCAACTGATTCTTAACTTCTATATTTTAAGTCATTATATTGTACATCTTACTTTAAACATGTTTCAGATATTCCTGATATATCATTTATGTTTTACAACTCACTTTCAGGTCTTTTGCATGCTATGATATTCTACCTGTACAAATGTTGGTTTTGTTCTGTGTGGGTCCATGACCAATAATAAAGAATATGTAATCTGTACACTTAAGCAAGACAGTCAGTCTTCTTTCCGTGGCTGTGAAGCTGCCATGTGCTGCTACACTCTTTATCTTACATACTGCAGTGTGTGCAATAGACTCCTATTAAAAATGATCTAAATAAATGCATTCACGCATGCTAGGGACAAAGAAAAGCTCCATCAGTGAGCGCATTTGTTTGAGAAATTATGGGGTGGGGTGGGGTGTCACAGATCAATGGCAAAATTAACCAGCTGTGCAAGAGAGAGAGAAAACGAGAGTGATGAGAGACGGAAATTGAATTGCTTTCTTAAAAACTGGATGCCTTAATGAATATTGTTTTTAAATATACAGGATTGGGGGAACCTCTGGAACAGATTCTGAGATGGGTGAGGAGAAAGGTAAAGGGACCCCTGACTGTTAGGTCCAGTCGCAGATGACTCTGGGGTTGTGGCGCTCATCTCGCTTTATTGCTTTATTGGCCGAGGGAGCCGGCGTACAGCTTCCGGGTCATGTGGCCAGCATGACTAAGCCGCTTCTGGCGAACCAGAGCAGCGCACGGAAATGCCGTTTACCTCCCCGCCGGAGCGGTACCTATTTATCTACTTGCACTTTGATGTGCTTTCGAACTGCTAGGTTGGCAGGAGCAGGGACCGAGCAACGGAAGCTCACCCAGTAGCGGGGATTTGAACTGCCGACCGTCTGATCGGCAAGCCCTAGGTTCTGTGATTTAGACCACAGTGCCACCCATGAGGAGAAGGAAAGCCCAATTGCTGGGTATGCAGAATGTCTGCTCATGAAGCACTGGATATAACTGGGATGTGGAGAATGTGAAATAAATTGTTCCTAGAAAAGAAAAAGAAATTACTTCTCATCAAGAGGGATGAAAAATTGCAGCAACTGTGGTAGGAACCTACAAGCTATCTAGAATGACAATTGCCTTAATAAAGCCTGAAACATATAAGCAGGAGGATAATTTATACCTTTAGGTTCAACCTTTAAGAGAAACAGAAATATACTTACAATAAGTTATACAGCCCCAGGAGGCCCATTCCTCTGAAATCTGTTTTAGGATCATCGCCTTGGAAACCAATTTCACACCACTGCTTGGAAATCCGGGCTTCCAATGGGAAATCAGGTTTCAAGCATTTCCATAGCTACAGGAGGGGGAGGGGGAGGGAAAAATCACAGGTATGTTACAACTCAGACCTTCAATGGATTGACATTTCTGAAACTAGTAGTTCTCTATGGGATTTTGCATTCATTGTTATGCACAGCATTCGGAAGAGCCTGGAGCAAATACAGATTGAGGAAGAAGTATTCCTTAGACATAGCAGACATTTGAAATACTGCCTCCTGGAAAAACCCAACCCCCCCCCCCCCATCTTTTGGCCTAATGTAGAAATGGTGTAAAAACATTGACAAGGGCTCACTGGGCATATTCACTGCCTCTGCATAAATGGGGGGGGGGAGACCCTCAAGTTTATTTGGTTGCAAATCTCAGTGCAGTTTCAAAGCACTAAGGCGATTAGTCTTCTTGATTCTCCAAGGCTTGAGAGATTTCCCCCCCTTAAGCCAATTTCACAAGGGCACAAACAAACAAGAAAATAAAAGTGACATATACAAGGAGAGCAGATTCAGGGCCCCTCAGCTTCACAGCCCTACCCCCAAGTAAAAATTCATACTGCCCTAAGAGATGCACAGCAAGAAATGAAGGGGTATTACCTTAGTAATACCCCTTAGTAATACCCCTTAGTAATACCCCTTAGTAATACCTTAGTAATATTTAGTATTAGTAATATTAGTAATATTTAAACCTTATTCTTTACTATTATTTTTTATTAGGGGCTGTGCCCCTGCTTGTGTTGCTTGTCACCTCCGTCTACCTACTACTGTCCCCCACTAACTGCCCCCCTTACCACCTCTGGCCAAACACTCTCTCCTGACAGGACACCAAAACCCCAATACTTTCCCCTCTCCTTTGGCCCACCGCTGTGGCTTTTCATTCCTGTCATTCCCTCATTCTGAGGAAAAGAAAGATTAACACCTTCATCCTCCAACACTCCTCTTCCCTATGGCTGTTTTAAAAGTAAACAGTGTCAGAAAACCTGATTGCAGGTCTCAAACAGACTGCATCATTTTACCCAAACATCCCTCCCCTATAGGAGATGTAGGGAACCTGGGACAAGGGAACCAAATCCGGCCCTCTGAAGTCTGTCTCCAGACCACATCCTCATTGGCCCTGCTTCACATTTATGAAACACCTGCCTTGGGTGAGGTGCATCTGTGTCATGGACTGGTTGGATGCAGAGGAGGGGGGAGGAGGCAACAACCGGGGAACCCAAGGGAAGAAGGCTCAGGGCCAGGGCATTGGTGGTGGTGTGATGGTAAGTGGTCAGAAGCTGAAGAGGTAACAGGGCTTAGTGAGTGGGGGGAGTCTGTGGCAAAGAGAAGAATCAGAATCAGAAGCAGGAGAGAGGTAAACACAGAAATGAGCCGATATTCTGAACAGGAGAATCTTTATTCTGAGTTAGCTACTCCAGAACATTTTTGTCTCAGAATCTACCCAAGGGCATATGTCCCCTGGCAGATTAATTCAGAGGGAATGTGGCCCTCGACAAAAGAAAAGGTTACCCACGCTTAGGTAAAGGGACCCCTGACCATTAGGTCTAGTTGTGGCCGACTCTGGGGTTGCGGCGCTCATCTCGCTTTATTGGCTGAGGGAGCCGGCATACAGCTTCCAGGTCATGTGGCCAGCATGACTAAGCCGCTTCTGGCAAACCAGAGCAGCGCACGGAAACACTGTTTACCCTCCCACCGGAGAGGTACCTATTTATCTACTTGCACGTTGACGTGCTTTCGAACTGCTAGGTGGGCAGGAGCAGGGACCGAGCAACAGGAGCTCACCCCGTCACGGGATTCGAACCGCCGACCTTCTGATTGGCAAGTCCTAGGCTCTGTGGTTTAACCCACAGCGCATCCGCGTCCCTCTATGCTTAGCCTAGATCATGCTAATAAATAAATTGGAGGTAACAAGATGTTCTCAGTACAGACAATTGTGCGGTCAAGCCTTTTGCGGAGACTGGTTTCAGTTAACAGTCTCTCGGAATGTAAAGAGCTCTTTGGAAGTGCACCTCCACGGCTTACCTTCAGAAGCATTTCTTCATGCTGGGGATCCTCAGAATCATAGGGCTCTCTACGCAGCTTTTCCACCTCTGCAATCAAATTCCTGTACCCTACAATCTGTAGGAGGCAGGCCTGCAGAGAGACACCTAGCCTAGAGTGAAAAGATGACAAATGGTAAGAACACTACGCTCAGTAATTTAGCTTTGCATGATTGACATTACCTCAGCGTGGAGCTACACTTTTATCCTTTCCGCCATTCATGAATGTGAAAAGGCATGCTCACTGAGGCAACGGAACAGCAACTCTGAACCTATGTTGCGCTGCCTGCACTGATAGCCGAGAAGCTTTGCCACAGGTGATGCCCAGGGCAGGGAGAAAAGCGAAAGAGACTAATGACATTGCTTCCCCCAAGGTCACATCATTTTCAAAGCTCCCTTTGACAACTATGCTCTTTGCTGCTCTCCCATAATCCTTCACTTCCAGCAGACCTGATTTGCTCTCTGCCAAGTGGCAATGGAAAACCTGGTGTGGATTTTTGTGTGTGGAAGGGGGACATGCTGCCCCACATTTGTGGCTCAGGTCTACATGGGGGGGGACCCACACCATATGCTCTAGAAGCCTGGATCCTTAATTCTGGGGAAGATGAACAGTAATAGTTTAATGATGAGGAAAATGCTTCTGAGCATGTGCAGAGCACACTTTTCTTCACATAATCTAGGAGCCAGGCCTGGTATTGGAAACAGATACCAATCATCTTTATAATAAGTGAAGCCCTGAGTAGGGCACTATTTTGGGGTGGGTGGGTCTGGGTTGAGATTGTAAATGCAAAAAATACGCATGTTTACCATCCCTGTGCACATGAAGAAATGACACAGGCAACATAAAGATGGCCAGTGAGAACGTAGGCTGAAGGAGAACTTCACACACAACCTAGGAACAGGAGTAGTTCTGTATCAAGGTAAAAAGGTAAAGGACCCCTGGACGGTTAAGTCCAGTCAAAGCAACTATGGGGTTGCGGTGCTCATCTTGCTTTCAGGCCGAGGGGGTCGGTGTTTGTGCACAGCCAGTTTTCTGGGTCATGTGGCCAGCATGACTAAACCGCTACTGGCGCACAGAGGACCGTGATGAGTGCCAGAGTGCATGGAAATATCGTTTACCTTCCTGCCACAGCGGTACCTATTTATCTACTTGCACTGGCATGCTTTCAAACTGTTAGGTTGGCAGGAGCTGGGACAGAGCAACAGGAGCTCACCTGGTTGCGGGGATTCGAACCGCTGACTCTCTGATCAGCAAGCCCAAGAACCTCAGTGGTTTAGACCACAGCATCACATCATGGATATATGCTGGAAACTTGGGATGATGTGGGTCAGGTAACTAAAGCATGGTCAGAAATCTGGGTGTCGGTGTCTGTGTTTGGCCTGTGTGTATATACGTTTACATACTGGCTCATTTCCACCTTTTACAAGCCATGGTTCAAGAAGCTGCAACATCTTGATTAATAATGTGGTTGTTACAGGTGGTGCTTTGCCTCCAGATCTAGCTGTACCATAGACATGAAAGGGCTGAACAGGCAGAAAATGAAACCAGACCAAGTCACCTGTGATCATCAGCGGGCACAACTAAAGGATCAAAGCAGGCAATACTGTGAACTTATGTGGGAAGAGAGACCCCCAAAGAGATGAAGCACACAATCATTTAAGCACACAAAATAACTTTTGCCATCCCACTCCATTCACACGAACTTACTGTGGGTTTACATCTGGATTAATCCTCTTCAGTTCCATGATGGCATCTATAGTTTTTTCAATAGCATCTGGATGAACACTAACTGAATTCTGGAGCAACTGGAAAAAAATGTTTTTTAACGCACATTGGTCACTGCCACAGGAAGTGAAGCACTACAGGAACAACAGAATGCAACTTTGTGAGAAGTATCACAGCCAATGTGGTGCCCTCCAGCAGTGGTGACGCCACAGATCTAGGCTTCTTTTTATGCATGCGCCATACTGAACATGGTCAACTGTATCAATATGTACACCTCATCCCTCCACCACCAAGTCTACTTTTCCGCAAACTGCATTGAGGTTTGTTTGTTTGTGCAATTGAGGGGTGTATAAATCTCATGAAATAAATCAAGTTAACAAGTAAATTGGCACCAGCTCAATCAGTGCCTTGGACAAGTCACGGTTCCTCTGTCTTTCCTTCCATCAGCTAAATGTGGTAAGTAGAGAGTTGTAGAGGAAAGTCAATCTTTCCATTTCTGTTTCCTTCCAATTCTTATTTCTGCAGTCTTAAGTAGGTTTACTCGTGTTTGTAAATTTTTTACAAAATGAAAGTCTGTTTGGAAATTGGCATGCAATACTGCGTACATCTCTCTCCCAATACAAGAACCATTGCATTCCCACAATTTTCCCATGAAAGAATGCATTTTTGTACAATGCTTTAACTACTCAAAGCATTTTTGGGCCTGCACTGCAAATTTGGAGAAGTATGAGTTTTGAAGGACAGTTGTGTTTGATTCAAATATTGGTTAGGGAAACACAAATTTTATATGTCTGCCTTAAAATACGAAAGATACAAAATTGTCTCCTGGCCTGAGCAGTGTCCTAACTCAAAAGGGTGTTGGGAAGAAAAATGTGGAAAGTTGCAAAATGCCTGGCACCTTAGAAACTGAGGTACAAAGCTTAGCAATATTCCTTGATGGTCTTGAAATCTGCGTAGATTATTCTGTATGATATCTCGCTAACATATGCTTGGATAAAGACTGACTAATGTTCTCCTGAATTTTATACCACTTTTAAGCGTACAAAACATTCTGCCAATTACTCGCTCAATTACGCTCACAGACAGTGCTTTGAATAGGGCTTAGCAAGACCCAACAATCAGTTGGCGGTTGAGTGTTGCTTAGTCGCTTTCAGAGTGCAGTGCATGATAAGAGTTCTTAAAGGGGCTTCTCAAGACCTGACAACCAGCTGACTTTGGGTCTTGTTGAGCACTCTGCAGCCCACATGAAAGCCAAGCAGGTTGGCAGAGGAGGGAACAATACAAATATCAGCTCCTCCTCCCACAGCCTGCTTACTTGCCTAGATGGAATTCAATGCACTCGCCTGCAAGGTACTCCTAGTTGCCTCTGGCAACCAGGCAAGTAGTTAAATGCAAGGCTGCATGAATGGCCTAATGTGGCCTTGTATGTTGGCAAGGAGGTTTTCTTGCTTGTAAGCCTGTGTAAGCTGCTAATACAATCGCCCAAACATGGAGACTAAAACACAAACATTTACTTACCTTGTTTTTTGAACTTCTCAGTGACGATTCTGTCAAGAAAACATTTTTAAAACTTTAACTTCTATTAGACTTTTTGCATCTTCAACAACACAGCCAACAATGAAAATACTATCACAAACCTTTGTAATTCTCTCCTTCCCAACTTTCCTCTTTTCTTATGCAGTTATAAAAATGTGTAGCCAAATCCCCACAAACAGTGAAGAAGCTTCTCATACTGATACCAACGAAAAGGCAAGCTATATTGGTTCAGTAACGTAAAATGCGTTTGCGATTGACTGGGTATGTTGACATTCTGCTCGAGGTTACAGTTTAAAATGCAAGTTGAGACCTAAGCTAATTTTAAAGCTATATACTGCAGTGTAATCTCTCTCTCTCAAACACACAGCAATTACGGCACAGAACAACATTAACTACCAGAGCAATGGTTTCAAAACCACTTACCGATTTTCATAGTTCTGCCAGCGCCAGGCTTTGTGCTGTAGCAGATCCTTTGCAACTCGCAGCGTCCCGTCAGTTTCCTCGCCACGAATTTCAGGCAGCGCCATAAGCATTTGCAATAGAAGTACAGGCAAACCTGGACAAGCATTCTGTCAAAAGAATCCTTAGAGTGAGAACTCAAGGAAAGCTCCTGAGGTGAAGCAAAGCCCCCCTGAAAGAGTTCCATTATTCAAAGTTATCTTTAAGAAGATTTCTAACACACACCATACTACTGGGGCCTACTGTCAGGAGTAAGAATGTTCAAAAACAAAATAATTAAGGTTCCGTTTAGTAAATGAGAGCCTGCCAGCCATTCTCGGACAAAAGGCATGCTGCTGCAGTTGTACATCTAGGGTGATTCACACCCCACTGCTATAAGAAATTGGGGTGGGGGCAGGAGGAGGAACTAGTTTATAGTTAGAAAATGGTTCAATGGGCCGATTTGAAATTTGGCACTGCCTGAGAGGTAAGTTTGAGGGTGATCAATCCTGAACTTACGGTCGAAAGGATAAGAAATGACTTATTCTAAACAACCGTTTGATGAGAGACTTCTGCAGATGGACAGGAAGTGTGTTTTTGGGGTGGCTTTTGCCGGAAACATTTCTCCATTTGTACGGTGTGTTTGCAGAAATGGGTTGTTGTGACATGTCAACAGGAACACCTGGAACGTGCTTTCCTCTAACAAAGCGTAAACGTTTCGCAGCTTTTATTAAAAAGCCGTTGCCGAGGCTAATGATAGTCAGCGGGATTTCATAAAAGCGTGGCCCGCACATGCTCAGTATAAACCTGTTCTGAGAGAAGGTTAAGTGGAGGGAGTGGAATGTTGAGAAATGAGAATGGATGATGAGAGACAGAGTGCGCTGGAAAACGGCAAGAATGTGTGAGGTTCTGAAAAGGACTAGTCTATGTGAAAAGGGCTGAAGGGCAGGAATGCTAAGTTGGTTTGGATGCAAGTTCATTAGAGCTTCTAATCAAGAGCTTCAGTCCGTAGGGTCTGGAATGAATTTTGGCCTCTTAGGTGGGCAGAAGAAAATGGTGCCCCTCAGGGAATGTCAAGGACCTTGTCCAAACTGCACACTTGATGTAGTTTCAGCTGAAGCCAAGAGAGCCACCAAACAGGAACTGTTCTTAAACCAACAAGTAACAGCATAGTAGACAATACACACAACCACCCTATGTCGATTCTATTCCCGATGGCCTACAACTTGGCTGACACAGCACCCAGTCCTGCCTGCAGATGGTGGTGTGTCATAGATACCAGCACAATGAAGATTGCATTAATCAGAGGTACACTGGACACCTGGTCCAGGGCTGGGTAACCTCTGGCCTGCAGTCCATATATGGCCAGTCAAGACTTCCCATTTGGCACCAGGCATGGGGCAGGTAGAGATGTGGCTGCTTCTCCTGTAGATAGCAGGACTGAACCACCGGCACATGAGCTGATGTGTGAGTTCAATCCTGCTTGGTTCAGTTGCCTGACAGAGTTCCTCGTATGGAACTCTCTCATGCACCCAAACCCTAAAAGGAGCAGGTCTGAACCGCTGCTTTGTTGCTTTGAACTGAGCCATGGGTTTGGTGTAGCATATTCAAACTCAGGTTCATGGTCTGTCTTGCTTCACACAAACCACGAGCTGTAGCCAAAGTCTGTTCTGTGGCTTAACACTCATAGTTTGTCAAGAGGAGATAAACCACGGGCCCAGGTTCAGATAATATGCTAAGCCAACCCATGGCAGAGCAGAAGTGGAGAAGAAGAAGAGCGGCCCAGATGACATCTCTGGGAGCCTGCATTGTCCGATCAGCTTATCTTAAGTACCAACATCAGTCAAAGTGGAGCCAGTAAGATATATGACATTGTTTCTGCAGCACAAAAAAAGCTATTACAGAACACAGCTCACAGTGGATACTACTTAGAAAGCACTATATTATAGCCAGATATCTAAAGTAAGATAATATTCATTTGGTGGGTACCTTTAAATGACACACTACTCGTCCATCTTAAACTTATGACATTGGAGATCTTCTTTAGGAACAAGAATGGAGAGTTAAAAGTATGGAATCTTTTGTTTTGTTTTACAAAAAATAATTCTTGCTTGTAGAAATCCTGCAATGAAAGCACACTATTCATGAAATGGATTACACTTTAAGATGAGCTGACTTTCCTAATTCCACTAAGATCACAAATTAATGCCTTTTTTTATAGAAAAGAAAAGAAGAAGCAGCGTTTTAACATGGCACGGCGTTTTTCAGAAAGAGGACTTAATATTTTTAAGAAATTAGAAAGTGGGTCAGCCCTTGACCCAGCACTTTCCCTCTTCAGCACAAACTCAGCTTGGCTGCAGGAGTTGCTGGAAGGAGGTGTACAAGACGCCATCCAACCATCTTAGGGACTCCACTTAAGGATCATTTCTGCAGGGCTTCATCATTAGCCTTTTCTTCTCCATAAGTTATCCCACAAAGCAGCGGAGGTTTAGGATCAGAGTTTTCCTTCTCCTAGATGGGCTACTTTCCCAGGTTGATGTGCCTCATCTGCCACTCAGTTCCCTCTAAAGCATTTGCACAAACCACCTTCTTGACCATTGGACCCACTATTGATCTTAATCTGTCAGAGCCTGTTTTTGCATGCAGGGGAAGTCCTTAACTCACATTTGAGACCCATTGGCTACCCTCACTAGGTTTGGCCAGCCAGTTGAAACCGTTCCTGGGGTGTGGCTGCTGTCACATGCTGACAGCTTCTAGGACAGGCATAGGCAAACTCCAGCCCTCCAGATATTTGGGACTACAATTCCCATCATCCCTGACCACTGGGCCTGTTAGCTAGGGATGATGGGAACTGTAGTCCCAAACATCTGGAGGACCGGAGTTTGCCTATGCCTGTTCTAGGAGCCACAGGTGAGAGCTGAGGGCAGGGTGGGGCCCAAGGGTGGACAAACAACCCCGGAAGGATGTGTCCGCTACCAGAGGTACTACCCCTCCGCTAACACTCCCGTACACCCCTTTCACACAAATCGGTAGTATAGCTTCTTCTTGCCCCAAGAGAGTGAGCCACTACTCCTCCAAGCGATGGCAGCTGTGTGAGCAAAGTCCACGGTTAGTTGGGTCCCTTGCTGCTGGCTCTCGCACAGATTTGGTTTGTCAAAATATAAAGGTGAAGGAATGGCTCACAACATATAATATGCCTTGACACAACTCTTTCATCCACCCAAAGACATTATGAGCACAGCTCTAGGAAAGCCAAGCTTTAGGCTTAAACAGGAAGCGACAGAGAAGGCAATCATTTTCGCTGCTAAGGACTGGTGTAATAAAGTTTGCTGAACCGCACACATTCATTATGACACTCCGATTAGCTTCATTTATGCTTCAGATAGGTTTTAGGTTATGTTATGCCTTTAATAGGTCATGCTATATTCTGGATTATGTTATGTTTTATAGATTATGTCTAAATAGGATGAGAGTTCGGAGATACGTGCAAATGTATATGTGAACCCGGTCTTGGGTGGGTGTTTGATTTTCGTTGTTGTGTATACTGTGTATATACGGACAATGACAATAAATTTATCTAATCTAATCTAATCTAATCTAATCTAATCTAATCTAATCTAATCTAATCTAGATAGAAAGCAGGAGCTTCCCTGCTTTCAGAAACCTCTTATAAATTTCAGAGTAAATGAATATGCAGATATGACCAGATCCAATGGCTTTTACAGGCTTCATATCAGATTGTCAGTGAAGGAGTCTGATAAAAACCTGCACTGGGTATTATGAAGAACGGGCTACCTTTCTCAGATGACCTCCTTCTGCATGTTTCTTTGTTTCCCTCAATATTGTACTAAGTAGTAGCCAGATTCTCAGATACAGAGATGAGTGATTTTTCTGTTTATCCATCTGTTTAGATATGGAAAGGCACTATGGCAACCGGAGTTCATAGCAGAGCAAAGTCGTTCAAAAACATTACATACTCTGCGGATCGTCCTCCTGATGCAGCTGCCTCAATGATTTATTTCTCTAGATGTGAGCAGACTACATATGAGAGCTGCTACATACGTCGAGAAATCAGCCGGGACCAAAAAAAACTGCTTGGCAATGTGCAACGCAGGTTTTCAGAAATGCCACAACCAACAGTCACAGCAGATTCTAAGAGAAGAAACCTGTTTTGGGCACTCTGAAATCATGTATGTTAACAAAAGCCACAGGATGACTAACAGAACAACCTGCACGCCAGGTCCATTCCCACAATCCTTCCGTCTAAGAAAAACACACACACTCAAATGAGCATATCTGAGTATGCCAGATTCATGTGTGAGGCTGTATATGTGGGTAGAAGGCAGGAATGCAAACCTGGACCCACCTGCGGACATACCTTTGTGAAAAGAAAGGCCCCATCAGCTGAGGTAAACATTACTAGAAAAAGAGGCTTGCTTGACTTTTCTCTTTATAGAGCAGAGGTGAGGAACTTCTGTCCCTCCAAATGTTGCTGAACTACAACTCCCATCATCCATGCCCATTGGCAATACTTGCTGGGGTTGGTGTGCGTTGTAGTTCAGCGACATCTGGAGGCTCAAAGACTTCCTTCCCATACCTGCTTTACCTGAACATCACTGACTGGCTTGTCTCTCAGCCTCTCTCACTTTCCTACTTTATTGGCCTTGGGCCCAGTATACTTGAAGGAGCCTCTCCACCCCCACTATTCTGCCCGGACACTGAGGTTACAGGGAACCAAGGAGAGGGCCTTCTCAGTACAGTGGTACCTCAGGTTACATACACTTCAGGTTACAGACGCTTCAGGTTACAGACTCTGCTAACCCAGAAATAGTGCTTCAAGTTAAGAACTTTGCTTCAGGATGAAAACAGAAATCGTGCTCTGGCGGTGTGGCAGCAGCAGGAGGACCCATTAGCTAAAGTGGTGCTTCAGGTTAAGAACAGTTTCAGGTTAAGAACGGACCTCCGGAACAAATTAAGTACTTGACCCGAGGTACCACTGTAGTGGCGCCCGCCCTCCCATCAGATGTCAAGGAAATAAACAACTATCTGACTTTTAGAAGACATCTGAAGGCAGCCCTGTTTAGGGAAGTCTTTAAAGTTTCATCTTTTATTGTGTTTTTAATATCCTGTTGGAAGCCACCCAGAGTGGCTGGGGCCAGATGGGCGGGGTATAGGTAATAATAATAATAATAATAATAATAATAATAATAATAATAAATCATCAACATCATCTCTACCTCTTTATCTGCATTTCCTTACCTCATGTTTCCTATCTTAGTGTCCTAAGACAAGGAGGAGGATAAAAATGTGTTTGGCACACAAAATTGAAGGTGGCTGCCTTATTTCCACCACAGAGCAAGACTCCATGATGCTATAGCAGAGGAGGGAAGAAAAGGGATGGTGAAGCTTCACGCTCTGCTGAGAAGCCAGACTCCTCCTTCCATCAACTGGTCACAGCCATTCCACCAGATTGGAGGAAGAGATCCATACCACCAAGAGACCAGCAATTTTTGGCATCCCCTCTCCTCAAATTGCTTCCACCTCAAGCTGGCCATTGGAAGAACTTGTAACTAAGAGCTGCTTCATAGTTCTACTTGTCCCGGGTGCTCTAGTTTTCCCTTGCTCCTTTCCCATGGAAAACCCGCTCTTTAGTTGTAAACCAGAGCAAATGTCAATCTGGGGAAAACCCAAATGGCTGTTTGCTCTGACTCAGCTCTGAAGAGTGGAGACAAAGTGTGGAAAAGCCCTAAGACTTGGCTTATTCTTATCTTTCCTCCCAATCCATTTTACTTTTGCGTTGTAAGCCTATGGGCACAGACTGCCTTAAAAAAAAAGTGATCTGTAAGTTACGCTGGGAGCCTTTTTTTAGCTGAGCAGCAAAGAAGGAAATGTTGAAATGAATAATGAATAAAAGAAGCCTCCAGAGTCCCTCTTGCAGGCTGTAGTAAAATACAACAGAGGGAGGGGAATGGAGATAGCAGAAACTAGTCAAGCCTAGATCTTTCCAAGAGCAAGGAAAATAAAGTCTTAAAAAAGCAGCAAAACACACACCAAATAGTGGTTGTGTAACTAGTACTGCATGATCAGCCATATGGATTTCTGGGTCATCACTCGTTCAGAACAGATTTATTGGAAGGAAGCTATACCTGAATATACAGTGGTACCTCGGAAGTCGAAAAGAATCCATTCCGGAAGTCTGCTCGACTTCCGAAACATTCGGAAACCAACGCACGGCTTTCGATTGGCTGCAGGAAACTCCTGCAGCCAGTCAGAAGCCCCGTTGGACATTTGGGTTCCAAATAATGTTCGCAAACTGGAGCACTCACTTCCGGGTTTGCAAAACGTTCAACTCGCAAGGTGTTCAGCATCCAAGGTACGACTGTAGTCATAATAAGTTCTTCTTTCTCTCTCACACACAGTTGGTGGGGATGGAGTAGAGCCAGCACATAACTCAGTTGGCCTAAAAGCGTGTACTGATTTCCCATAGGCTACTTGGCCAGCTTCACAGTTCTTGGATTAATTTGCAAGGCCATCAACAACTTGGTTCAGGACACCTTAATCCACATATCCCCACATGATCATGGAGGTCTTCAGGGGAGTCAGGGGTCCCCTGTGGCTTGGTGCCTGGTTCATATCCACCAGGAGCAGTGTGTTCAGTATTGTGGGCCTAATCCTATGGAACTCCCTCCGGGCTGAAATCAGAATAGCTCCCTCTCTGCTGAACTTCCAGTGCCTGGTGAAGTCATTAAAAATAAATAAATCAGCAGCCCTTTTAATTAAGTTTTCTGATCCCGTAGTTATTTTTAACTGTTTTCACTTTCCACTGTTTTTATCTTTATTGCATCTTCTTAACCTCACTCTGCACTGTTTAGAGACTTGAGATGCTAAACAGTATATAAACTGTTTAACTAAACAAACAAGGCACAGATACATACACAGAGTGAGAACTATAAATTACCTCAGTCTGTTCTTTTAAAAAATGTCGCTGATAAAATCCTGTTCTGTCATACTTGCGGGCTCCAAACATCCCACTGCAGCACACAATGTTTCCAAGAGTTGCCCCCATAGCACAAATGCTGTTACACACAATATTTTATGTTCCTTTTTAAAAAAGTTACCAATTATGGGTTTTATTTATGGCTTTTAGTTGTAATCCTCTCTGAATGCTTCTGGACCAAAAAGTAGGGCAAATATACTTTTTGCATATACATAAACAGTCAGGCAACAACCACAAACAATTTTGACTGAAGTCAGTGCAACTCACCTTTCCCATTACCTGTGTGAAGGATTTTAACCCCATTTAAATGCAATCTGCTTGTTTATGTATTATCACTCATTAACCACACAACATGTGCTGATTGGTTTACCAGTTACCGGGATGTCAGTGCTATCAACATTTTATCAACGACTTTTCATGTCATAACCATCACCACCTTTGCTTTTCTGCATCCCTTTTCCTACTAACCTCACAGTTTACAATGTCATCTCCCTGCCTCTCAAACCAAGAAACTGCAACTCAGTTGCAACCTCATGCATCTGCTGAAGTGGACTGTAATCCATGGAAGCTTGTGCCAAAATCAATTTGTGTGTCTTTAATGTGCCAAATGACCCTTTGATGTTTTTATACTTTGGTCTACCCAAGTAAAGAGGTCACCTCCACACTTGGAAACTCACAAAGCTACAACCCCCAGCATCCTTAACCAACTACGGTTCCTAGGATTCTTTGGGGGAAACGATGTACTTTAAATGTAGGGTGTGGGTGAGACTGTAATCAAGAACATGTGCAGTCATACCCTCTTCTCATCATGCAAATGGAGCTGGCTAGGCCTGGAGCCGGGTTTCTCCCCTCCAGTTCCTGCAGCCAGCGAGGCCTGGCCTAATAATAATGATAATAATAATAATAAATTATTACTTATACCCCACCCACCTGGCTCCCAACAGAATATTAAAAGCATGATAAAACATCAAACATTAAAAACTTTCCTAAAAAGGGCTGCCTTCAGATATCTTCTAAAAGCCAGATAGTTGTTTATTTCCTTGACATCTAATGGGAGGGCGTTCCACAGGGTAGGCGCCACTACCAAGAAGGCCCTCAGCCTGATTCCCTGTAACCTTACTTCTCGCAGTGAGGGAACTGCCAGAAGGCCCTTGGACCTGGACTTCGGCGTCTGGGTTGAACGATGGGGGTGGAAACGCTCCTTTAGGTAATAAGACTACGGTATAGTGTAAACAAAACTTTTATATGCACTGGGAAACAAACAAACAAGAAGCGGGACTTGCTGTATTGTGATATTCATTTGACTGAGATGGTCTGGTGCCGAACCAGCAATATCTCCTATGTATGCCTGCGTAACAGTTTATAACTCAGGCAGATGAACAGCCAAGCAGCACCATGGAGAGTGCCTGGGAGACTGGTCCATAGAGATCTACAAGCTGCTACATGCCGTACTGAGATTTAGCTTAGGAACTCCTCAGATCTTTCTATACGGCTCGAAATCAACTGCTTACTGTTTCAAATTAGCTCCTAAAAATACTGGTAACTAAAAAACCCCGCCATTACCCTGGTCAAAGACAAAAACTGTGCACAAGGTGTTATCAAACAAACATTCAAAAATTATATAAGAACTGCTAGAGCGTGATCAGACGCCTGCTTAGGAAGAACAAAGGAGGCTGTCTCACGCAGAATCAGACCACTGATCCATGTACATCAGGATTATTTACACCAGCAAAGTGGGCAACTCTCTCAGTCTGCTATTAACGTAGGCGCTTAATTCTTGCAGAACAAAGCTTATGAAGGGTACCATCTGGAGGAGGTCCACAAATGATGACTTGGCTTACCCGCCAGCCATTATCTGTGGTTGCCACCGCCAGCTGCAAGTGCCAAGAGACTTGGGACTGGGAGAGAGGAAGATCTGCTCTCATCCCTATTGCAGCTTGGAGAAGATAAGCAATGACTAGCGTCTCCTGCTATTTCTTTTCTTCAAGGAGTGGTGCAAAGCAGGTCTTACCCTGTGTACTTCTCAGTACCTTGCTTGCAAGGTGGCCAGGGAGACCTGCTTCCGGACAGCTGGGTGAATGGACACCTGTCAACATGTTTCCATCAAACATCCAGAGAAACCTTCCTTTTAGAGTTTTTCTGTTTTCTGTAGTGCTTTTAAAGGAATGGGCAGAAATATGCCCCCAATTGCCTTTTAAATGTGTGAAAGTTCAGTGCCATTATTTTCCCAGCTGCTGCATCAACACCATTTTCAAAACCTGGTTGGGGCTTCCTTCTAGAGCTAGCCACAGGCAATCAGTGATAATCTAATTTATTAATTTATAAAATGGTTTATAGATCTTTTTATGTTTTTATTTAAAGATTTTTCATGAGCAACAGAAGTACTTTCAGCATGTCTGTTTTCAAATCGTAGAGTACGTCATACTGTTCAGGTTCATACATTTTAATTTAATAAAAAAATCTCTAAGAGGTTTATACGAAAACAACAATGCAACAGCATTCAAGAAAGTTTCCTAAAAAAATAGATAAAAACAAAACACAAATGCAAAAAAACCCACAACCCACCTCAGAGCAGTACGAAACAAAACAAAAATTAAAAATTAAGAGTCAAGAGTTCAGGGAAGCTTGGATAAGCACACAAATTTTAAAGAGGCATATAGAAGTCATTATTCTCTTCAACTCACAAATTACCCAAGGGAGGCCATTTCAGATGGTGGGTGCTATAACCAAGAAGGCCTGTTTTTGCATTGTCAGCAAGTGACAATCTGCTGGCCATGGAATAACCAGTAGACACCCATCCCTCAGAAGCTCTTAAAGACCATCTTGCTCTGTAACGAGGGAGGTGGTCGTTATGATGTGATGTTGCATAGCCAATTGAATTTGGCTACATGATGGTATCACCAATGGTAAACAAAACCAGTTTAGAATGAGAGCAATTCTTCCTGGGCTGTTCACATCCATCCTGTCTGTCATGAATCACAAACTGCATGAGATGATGTCTCCAAGGTCAAACAAAAAACTATCCAGGGCAATGTTTTTTCAACGGCTGCACATTTTCATCCCAATTAGCAACAGTCCCTAAAACACATACACACATACACAAAATGACACCCTCTCCATTTGACACGTAAATTTAGCACTTCAGAGACTTGTGGCTTCTGTTCTGAGTTTTCATGCTCCCAGTCCTTAAGGCTGCCAATCAGGTTTGAAAGGCTGAACAACCAATGCCTACTGAGGGCAGTTAATGAAGGTGCTAGGCAGGACATCCGGTGAAATTGGTGTGTCAGTACCCTGCACAGACAATGAGACCATTTATACTTTCAACCGATCACAAGATGGGAGCTATTCTCGGCACAGAAATATTACCTTGGCTCTATAATAGACAGAGTAAGATAATTACTATGCAAGCAAAAATATAGGAGTGTTACCTCAGAAAGTGCTTCATTTTGGTGTTTTTGTTCTTCACTTCTTTCACTTTCGGGAACTATCCTCAGCTGATCAGAAGCAATGTTTTCTCCAGAAGTTAAATATGCTGCAAAAGAAAGTTGAACACATTTGGTGAAAGAGAAGTAAACAGGGCGCAAGTATAGTTATAGAAGTAAATAGGGCGCAAGTAAAAGAACTGGCAGATGTGATCTCAGAACCACTGGCAGTCATCTTTGAGAATTCCTGGAGAACAGGCAAAGTCCTGGCAGACTGGAGGAGGGCAAATGTTGTCCCTATTTTCAAAAAGGGGGAAAGAGAGAACCCAAATAATTATCTCCCAGTCAGTCTGACTTCAATACCAGGGAAGATTCTGGAGCAGATCATTAAGCAAGCAGTCTGTGAGCACCTAGAAAGGAATGCTGTGATCACCAATAGTCAGCATGGATTTCTGAAAAATAAGTCATGCCAGACTAACCTGATCTCGTTTTTTGACAGAATTACAAGCCTGGTAGATGAAGGGAACGCAGTGGATGTAGCCTACCTTGATTTCAGCAAGGCATTTGACAAGGTGCCCCATGATATTCTTGTAAAGAAGCTGGTAAAATGCGGTCTTGACTATGCTACCACTCAGTGGATTTGTAACTGGCTGACTGACCGAACCCAAAGGGTGCTCCTAAATGGTTCCTCTTCATCCTGGAGAAGAGTGACTAGTGGGGTGCCACAGGGTTCTGTCTTGGGCCCGGTCTTATTCAACATCTTTATCAACGACTTGGATGATGGACTCAAGGGCATCCTGATCAAATTTGCAGATGACACCAAACTGGAAGGGGTGGCTAACACCCCAGAGGACAGGATCACACTTCAAAACGACCTTGACAGATTAGAGAACTGGGCCAAAACAAACAAGATGAACTTTATCAGGGAGTAATGTAATGTATTGCACTTGGGCAAAAAAAATGAGAGGCACAAATACAAGATGGGTGACACCTGGCTTGAGAGCAGTACATGTGAAAAGGATCTAGGAGTCTTGGTTGACCACAAACTTGACATGAGCCAACAGTGTGACGCGGCAGCTAAAAAAGCCAATGCAATTCTGGGCTGCATCAATAGGAGTATAGCATCTAGATCTTGGGAAGTAATAGTGCCACTGTATTCTGCTCTGGTCAGACCTCACCTGGAGTACTGTGTCCAGTTCTGGGCACCACAATTCAAGAAGGACACTGACAAACTGGAACGTGTCCAGAGGAGGGCAACCAAAATGGTCAAAGACCTGGAAACGATGCCTTATGAGGAACGGCTAAGGGAGCTGGGCATGTTTAGCCTGGAGAAGAGGAGGTTAAGGGGTGATATGATAGCCATGTTCAAATATATAAAAGGATGTCACATAGAGGAGGGAGAAATGTTGTTTTCTGCTGCTCCAGAGAAGCGGACACGGAGCAATGGATCCAAACTACAAGAAAGAAGATTCCACCTAAACATTAGGAAGAACTTCCTGACAGTAAGAGCTGTTCGACAGTGGAATTTGCTGCCAAGGAGTGTGGTGGAGTCTCCTACTTTGGAGGTCTTTAAGCTGAGGCTTGACAACCATATGTCAGGAGTGCTCTGATGGTGTTTCCTGCTTGGCAGGGGGTTGGACTCGATGGCCCTTGTGGTCTATTCCAACTCTATGATTCTATTCTAGTTAGGTGGTCTTTACAAATGTCTTTAACGTGTGTGTGTGGTGGGATATAATCAAAGCCAAAAGATGCATCTAAGCACTCGAGGTCAGATTCAGCATTTGCAGAGTAGAATGGGTGACCCTCAACACATTCATGTTAAATGAATCCCTTTCTCGTTCAGGAGAAGGTAAAAACAAACTGTAAAATGGCTTTGTTTTCCTGAGTGTTACAGTTTAAATGAGAAAAAGTTGGCTAGTTCTTGTGACACTGCTACACAGATCCGATCCAAGCAAGCAAATATACACCTATTTTTAAAAGTTGTTTTTTTAAAAAATTACAATGGGTCAACTAAGCATTGAATTACATATTGCTTCAAATAAAATAAAATAAAGTACCGGTAAGTAGGCAGCCAGGTGAAAGGTGACAAAATGTTTGCTTGCTGCCGCCACTGAATTAACCTGCTGTTCGTTTTATCTATTTAAAGTTTATTGTGGGTGCTTCAGACAAACTCATTTACTGAGCATTCATCCTGATCTGTTTGTAAGGAGGTTAGACAATGGCCCCACCCGTACCCTACATTTAAAGCAGTATTTTACTAAACAGTCATGGCTTCCCTCAAAGAATCCTGGGAACTACAGTTTGTTAAGGGCGCTAATATTAGGAGATGCCTAGTCCCCTCACAGAGTTAAAATTCCCAGAGTTGTCAAGGAAGTGGGCTACTGCCAAACCAGCCTGGGAATTGTAGCTTTGTGAGGGGACTATCTTTGATAGCATGCATGTAACTAACGTCTGTAAATAATTCAGAGATACTTGAATAAAAGGTGCAACTTTTATCCAAAACTATACCATCATTATGAGGTTCTGATTTGAGATTATCTGGGTCCCTACTATGGAGTTCCTGAGGGCAGGACTTGTAGTGCACATCTTGTAAGTCAGAGAACTTCTGTTATAAGGAAGCCTGCTAATGAGGGAAAGGTGAATCTGTTCGTGTCGTGAAATAAATGACACTGAACAGCTTCACCATTTCCTCTCTGTAATGGAGCAAGGGTCTCCTTCAGGCTTTCTTGATGTTATAATTTTTGTTGCTATGCATTCCTTTTTCAAAGTCTCATTCTAACAGAATGTCTATGTAGCAAATATCAAAAGGGAGATCTATGAGCTGCATCCTATGCAAGGACTTCTGTGCTAGCGGGAAGGCGGGTGAATTTTAACGGTGCGCAACACAGGGATCCGAGGCAACGGCTATGCTAGCAGAAAACCGTTGCACAAGAGATTGTCCAATCTGTGGTGCAACGGAATTGCACCAGTTTATCCATTCTGCCACACGATGTGCTGCTGGTGCAAAACATTTCATCACAACAGAACAAAGTATACCGTTAAATGACTTGCGACTTAGCACTACTTTGGATGCAACCCAAAATGTGCGACTTACTTCCGGGTTAGCGCCACCGGCAATGGCAGATTTCCTCTGATCTGGAGGAATCCGCTCCGTGAAAATCAGGGTCTGGACCGCCACGGCGAGGCGGAGACCCATTAAAAACCACAGGCGGGAGAAGCCTGTGGACCTGGGATTCGGCTGGCACCTTTTGCACCTCCCCTACTCGCGGGGAAACCCGGCTACGGGGATCCGGAGCGACGTGGGGTGAGCGGCGTGGTGCTTCGAATCGATTGCTCTTTTCACGGAGTGAAGCCGCATTGCTGTTGTCGGAGAGCGCTGACTTTTTTCCTGTGGACAATTGGACTCTAAACAAGTACCCGTGAGTAGAACGAAAAATTGGATTATTAAACTTCGTAATTTGGCATCGGAGCGGGAAGGTCTAAACAGGAAGTCCGCCTTCCGCTTTTGTAAATAGTCTGAAGCAAAGACATCGCAAGCTAAAGTCTGGAAAGTTATCTGTAAAGGACTAAATTTGCATTGATTAAAACTACAAAAAACCCCTTGGAAGCAGGAGAAGAGGGGGGAAATCTTAAATTGTTCAAGCCTGCAGGAGAGGGAGTAAAGAAAGATAAATTTCTATCGTCTTGAACCTGGGAATGGGCTGTCAAAGATAGACGTTTTGGGAAAGTTCATTGACTGTGAATAATAACGTATGTTGACAGATAGTCAAATAAGAGGAACATATGGACTCCAATGCTTCCTTTTGCATTAAAAAGGAACAAAGATTTGAAAAACGAAAGCAATTTTGTTGCTGGATCTGCTTGTAAAAGGATGGATACAAATAGAAATTGTTTCCTCTAGAGGGAGCTTTTGAACTGTTGTTGGAGTGGACCTGGGGAACTCTACAGCTGTAGAGACCTGTGAGGATCGTGAGAAACAGAAATTGACCTTGGACAAGAATGTTGACACAGGAAGCATTAGTGTCTGCTTTGTGCAGGACAAGTGCTTTGTTGGAGCAGCTTCATGTGAAGATGGATTTGATGACCACTGCAATTGATAATTTCGGTCAAACAGTGAACACTGATATAGAACCTGCTCAAGAATTGACCCAGGAATCTGCCCTGACAGGGCAAGCCGAGGAGAAGACAAAGGAGGAGGTTGTTGTTGAACCTCAAGTAATACAAGTTGAAAGAGATGCGGCCTTGCAGGAACATAAGCTGTTGTTTCTGATGACTGAATCTGTCGGGACTGGAGATGGCAAGTTGGTCATATCCTCCTATGCAGGGATGTCCTGACTTTTGGGATTTGGTTTTGGGCCAGGAGGAGATTAGAGTGGTCGAGGCCCTCAACTTTGGAGGGACATTGAAGTATGCTTTTGAATATTTTTTTGGATTTCAGTGCTAACCATGGAGAACGGGCTGACTGGTCGAGAAGGGATAAAGACATTCTTAGGTTGTTCCTCCGAGATCTACTCCTCAGAGACAAAGGAAGGAAATTAAGTACAAGACCAGTAGAAGACAAAGTAAAGTGCAGGTACAATTATGAAGAAGATCTGCAGAAGGGACATGGAAGAGAGTTAAGAGCCTTGGACATAAGATCACCAGGTTGATGGACTAGATGGAATAGACAGAAAGGACTGACAGAACCCGAGACCAGGAAGAAGAGACGGTGGATGAAGATTGGCAGAAAGTTTAAAAATTCATTTAGAGAAATATTGCAAAATTAATGACTGTTAGGAAAATCTTGGAATGAAACTATTAGGCTTTAGTAGAAATATTATAAGGAGTTATGTATAAATAAGTTTTTAAGTTCTAAGGTTCTTTTTTATGGTAAGATAAGGCTAAAATAAATTAAGACAACTAAAGGACAGAATACAGTGAAAGATGGAAAGGATTTGCTGAGATAATCAAAAATTAGAATACAAAAAAAGGAGGTGTGAGGAGGTCGATGAAACAAGTTAATGAAGATAAGGATATGGGAATATTGGATTTTTTTAAAATTTATTCTTTTGCTCTTGTTTTTGATTTTAGTGTATTTTATGTTTTCTACTTTTTATTCTCTTATTATTGATTTGTATTGTTTAATCTCCTTTTTCTTGTTCTTTCCTTTTCTTTTTTTATGTAACTTTAAATTCCCAATAAATATCACTTTAAAAAACAAAAACAAAATGTGCGACTTACATGCAAAGACTATCCGAATAACATCCAGGTGAACATTGTCAGTGACTTTAGAGCAATAGGGGTTTTGCCTTCTTTGTTGCACCCCACAGTTGTGGAACTCCCTGCTGCTATTTGGAAGATGCTAGTAAAAGTTTTTACAGTGGTGCCCCGCAAGACGAATGCCTCGCAAGACGGAAAACTCGCTAGATGAAAGAGTTTTCCGTTTTGGAGGTGCTTCGTAAAACGAATTTCCTAAGGGCTTGCTTCGCAAGACGACAATGTCTTGCGAGTTCCTGCTGGGTTTTCCCCCTTCCCCCATTTTTTCTAAGCCGCTAAGCCGCTTATCAGCTGATCTGATCAGCAGATAAGCCGCTAAAAGCCGCTAATAGCGCTAATCCTTCAATGGGCTTGCTTCACAAGACGAAAAAACCGCTAGACGAAGAGAATCACAGAACGGATTCTTTTCGTCTTGCGAGGCACCACTGTATTCACGACTGCTTTCAGAGAGGGCGTGTACATATGTTACAGTGGCGTAGGCACTAAACCAAGTAACTGGAAATCCAAACAGAACTTCAAATCGATGCATTGCAAATCTTCGTTAGAAAAAAGAAGCGGGTAGACTTTCCTCCCAGACAGTTTTCATTTAGGGGAACAGAAAGTTTTTGTGCTGGGCTAAACCCCCAGATCCAATGGGGCTCCATTTCCTGACCTAACTCCAAAAGCACTTGTGATGGATTGATTTGGGGCTCTTCCAAAACTTTATGCAGCAGAATCAAGAAGTTCTGCCTCTCCCTAACTGTGAAGCAACTGGGAATAGCATGAATGTGGTTCCAACCAAATCCAGTAAAGTGGTACCTTGGGTTAAGTACTTAATTCATTCCGAAGGTCTGTTCTTAACCTGAAACTGTTCTTAACCTGAAGCACCACTTTAGCTAGTGGGGCCACCTGCTGATACCGCGCCTCTGGAGCACGATTTCTGTTCTCATCCTGAAGCAAAGTTCTTATCCCAAGGTACTATTTCTGGGTTAGTGGAATCTGTAACCTGAAGCGTATGTAAACTGAAGCGTATATAACCCGAGGTACCACTGTATTTTTATCACAGGCGGACATTTCATCATGCTACTGCAAAGGCGTTTTGGAGCCATCAGGAAAGTATTAAAATTTCAGTTTACCTGTTGGAGAGGGACGCTTGGGTTCACTGTTATGTGACCACATCATGGTATGACACTCAATCACTAAGGATTCTGCACATGAAAAGACTGTAAAAGGGCAGACATGCACCCATGTCTACTGACCCTCCTTCCCAACATTTTGAGCACACTTGGGATAAAAACATGGCCAATTGTACCATACAACCCAGAGAGGCAGTGAGGTTTTTGTTTTCATTTGAATGCAATCCTTTTATCCTGCCTACTGATCTCTCCCCTTTCTTCTTCTATCAGAAAGATCTGTGAATAAATTATAATGTCACCTGCTAAAAGGGAAAGCACTCTAAAGCAACTTTCCTGTTGGATATCATATGAGTGCTCGCTGCAAAACTACGCGAGCCCCAGCCGGCAAAAGCCTCTTTCATCAAGATTGCTTTTGACTGCCTGGTTCCTGCTGCTGTCCCTGAATTTAGCTGCAATTACTACTGACAGCAGTGGCACCTGCTTGAGGACAACGAGGAGGAGAAGAGAAAGAATGGCTAACAGCAAACTGATTTCATTAATGCCTTGGCAGGCAAGCTTGGCTTCTAACACTCCCTGAAGATGCCTTTGATGTTCCTTATGTTGTACCAAGACGGGAGGTGGGGAGAGGAGTAGAAAAGCAAAAAAGGAAAGGTAAAAACAAGAGGGAAAGCTGCCTGCCCCTCTTCCCTAATTTGACAGCGACCTTAAGTTGAAAACAACCATGTACATCAGTGCTCACTTTTTCTCTCTTGGGACATGCAGTCTAATTAACAGCTGCTTCCATAGATTTACTCAGCATCTGCAGACATTCCTGAATGAGCCAGCCATCCAATTCTTTAAGTGCCCGGAATGTGATTTGCAATTACTTGGCAGGGTGAAAGGTTAAATAGGTTTGGCCTTTGGTCTGAAGCAGCTTTCCCCAACTGCATGGCCAATTGTTAAGAGTCAGGGGGTGAGATTCAATTTAGTTTGCCAAATGGATCAAATTCGCAGTTTCTGGAACGGTACGAGAACCGAAGCAAGGCAATCCTCCGAAATTCACAGCCGTTCGAAACTTGCTGTGCGTTTCTCCAACCAAAGAACTGAAAAGTCAACAGGTGCAAAATGCCATCACCTTGACCCTTGTAGGGGTGAGGCAGTAGGAACAGCTTACCCAAATATCAAACCAGTTGCCCTGGTTGCTGGTGCATTTTCAGGGGCCCAATTTATAGTACAGTGGTGCCCCGCAAGTTTTGTCGTCTAGCGAATTTTTCGTCTTGCGAATCATGAAATCCCATAGGAATGCATTGAAATTCAATTAATGCGTTCCTATGGTCAAAAAAAGTCCAAACAAAGCCAAATTTGGTACAACAACAGTTTATTAACTGCTCTTTAAAGTCACACATACTGTAAAGAGCAGTTCAAAAATTGAAGGGAAAATAAATTAACTTTATAAACAAAACATGTCTTTGTTTTTAGACAAAGGAAACAAAGTCGCGAGACGTTTTCGTCTTGCGAAGCAAGCCCATAGGGAAATTCGTCTTGCGAGGCAAATCGAAAACGGAAAAACCTTTCGTCTAGCGAGTTTTTTGTCTTGCGAGGCATTCGTCTTGCGAGGTACCACTGTACTTATGTCTTTACCTTTACATCCTTAAATTGGGGTGGGGAATGCTTGGCCCGAATTTGGTCCACCAGCCTCCCCATTTGGCCTGCAAGACTGTTCCAGTCCAGCCATGCCCACCTGCCCCAGATCCCAGCATCATATATGACATCAGGTGAGGGGCAGGTAAAGCTGGGGGTGTGGATGAAAGGGGCTTTGCAGGCACCACCAGCAAAGGCACATTCCTCAGGACCAACTCTTAGGATGAACACACATGACCAGGAGCCAGACAGAAGCTGTTTCAAAAGCTTGTTATGCTGCATGGACCGGTGGCTTCACCTGTGGCCTAGTCTAGCATTACCATCCTCACCATGGGTAGGCAAACTAAGGTAAAAACCTTCTAAATCTGGCCCATGGACGGTCCGGAAATCAGCGTGTTTTTACATGAGTAGAATGTGTGTTTTTATTTAAAATGCATCTCTGGGTTATTTGTGGTGCCTGCCTGGTGTTTGTACATGAGTAGAATGTGTGTTTTTATTTAAAATGCATCTCTGGGTTATTTTGGGGAGATAGGAATTCATTCATCCCCCCCAAAATAAATACAGTCCGGCCCCCCACAAGGTCTGAGGGACAGTGGACCCCTTGGTACAAAAGTTTGTTGACCCCTGATTCTGACACTTCTAGATTATGTTTAAGGCAAGGAAAAGCAGCTCTGGAAGGTGAGAATTAAAAGTGGCAGTGGAAGGTATGTTTAAGTGTTTTACCTCATGTGTTGGAGACCTCCAGGTGCTGCTAACCTAAAACTCCGGCCAATGACCCATCAGGCCAATGACCCATCTAGTCTGGCATTCTGTTCTCACAGTGGCTGACCAGCAGGATTCGAACACAAGAGCACTCTCCCCCTCCTGTGGTTTCCAGCAACTTAGTATTCCAAACATCACTTTTCCAGTGATGCCCCTCGAAGCTCCTTAAGTGCCTCCCCCCACCCAAAATAGTTTCAAAATGGCACCTGATGTCAGAGAAGGAGAGATGAAAGCATTGGGTTTATTGTGTGGCTGGAAGCCGAGGAGGTGACTCTGGCAGAAATCGGGATGAAGATGGATGTGGCAGGCAGTGGGTTAAGGCACCATTCACTGGCAGCACACCCTAGGTCCAGATGTATTTTTAAAATACAAAATGTGCCTCCAATGTACACTCACACAACCGCTTCAGAGATGAATCCGGCCTCTGTTGCATCATGGTAGGACAATTCAACCTCTGCCAAAGCACAAGGAGGAAGCTAAAAGAGGTCCTTTTGGCGCAATCAAGAAAAGAGCAGATCCTTCATCCTGGCAAGATGCTTAACTAGGAGGGGGCAAGGTTAAAAAATATGCTAAAGAGGGGGAGATCTAGAGGAAGATAAAAGATGAAAACAGGAAAAAAACAGCAAGGAAAGGTAAGGTGTAAATTGAGTCATTCCGCTTCCTGATGTGCATTTTCAAGAGTGTTTGTCAACAGAAGTAATGTGGGATTTTATTTTATTGCTGCTTATTTAAAAAAAATAATTTGCAGCTGAATTCCTTGGCTTTGTTTGCAATTAAATCAACAGAATTCAGAGCCAACAAACAGAGACATCTGTCTTCCTGTTTTCTGATCAAAGAGATGTCAGAAGAAAATTAATAGCAGCTCCTGGAATGAGTTGTAGGCATTATTGACCTGATCACATTTTATTCTGCCCGTTCCTAAGAGACAAGAAAAGCCCTGCTTGGGCCTCCTGGGTTGAACAAAACAGGACCAAGTGATGAGCTGTGGCAAGGAGTCACCAACCCTCTTCCTCATAAAGTCCATGTATACAAATGTTTGTACCGTGATGCCTTTACACATATACAGGTGGATCTCCTCAGACACAGGGGTTGAGTTCCCGGCTATCGCATGTAGAAGCAAAATCATACAAGGCCAGAACGGCCACACACAACCATCTCCACCTGTCCGAAGCTGGTACAGAGTGGTCCCTGCCCCCGCCACACAAGGAGGTGGTCTTTTTAAGCCCCCCCCCCATGAGAGATGTCAGATGGCCCTTCCGGGGTTTGTTTTTTCCTGCTCTCCCACCCCTTTGTATTTATTTTCTGAGTTTTCAGACACAATATTTTCCCAGCCCAACTTGGAGTGGCCAGGACTCGAACTCAAGACTTCCAGCTCTATCACTGAGCCACGGTTCTCCCCGACCTCAATATTATTTATTAACTGCCTTCCACACATGTCTCAAGGTACAAAATCAAGCAAAACAGCTAAAACACAGTTTAAACCAATACAGTGGTGCCCCGCAAGACGAATGCCTCGCAAGACGAAAAACTTGCTAGACGAAAGAGTTTTCCGTTTTGGAGGTGCTTTGCAAAACGAATTTCCTATGGGCTTGCTTCGCAAGGCGACAATGTCTTGCGAGTTCCTGCTGGTCTTTTTTCCCTCTCCCCCCTTTTTCTAAGCCGCTTATCAGCTGATCTGATCAGCAGATAAGCCGCTAAAAGCCGCTAATAGTGCTAATAGCGCTAATCCGCTAATCCGTCAATGGGCTTGCTTCGCAAGACGAAAAAACCGCTAGACGAAGAGAATCACAGAACGGATTCTTTTCGTCTTGCGAGGCACCACTGTACCAAAAAAAATGTAAGCTGAATTTAAAAATAATATGAAGTGAACACACATGACAGAGAGACCTATTCATCCAATGACTGCCATTACAGTATCTAGTTTGTTACAGAGCAGAGGGGCATGAAAGATTAAGCTCAAGGGCCTTATCAAACCCTTTCCGAGATTCCAGTGCAGCTCACAGCACTTCTTCCACACGAATGACTGAACTATCTTCAGGGCTAGCTGTAATTATTTTCTCAGTGTCAATATCCTTCCAATTACTTGATAAACCAGAAACAATACAAAGCAGAATGAATTGCTGTGCAAGTGAAAAAAATAGATAAATAAGCCCCCCCCCGCCCTTTAAAACTCGTGGACAACTTGTGGGCGAGAAATTTGGCCATCCCAGTTGATTCGAGTTTGGCACCCGTACTACCTCTTCCCCTCACAGATCCATAATTCACACAATTTCATGAAAGGGATTGGCTGTTAGCACCCTCTGCAAACCATAGCTCTCTGAGGGGAATAGGAGTCTCCCAACATCTGCCAGCACTCTCAACGAACTGTAGTTCCTAGGACCCTTTCACCATGGTTTTTTAAAGAGACATGGTGCTACTTTTAATGTAGATCCAGACTTCATAAGGTAAAGGTAAATGGACCCCCGACCATTAGGTCCATTCACAGATGACTCTAGGTCTGTGGCGCTCATCTCACTTTATTGGCCGAGGGAGCCGGCATACAGCCTCTGGGTCATGTGGCCAGCATGACTAAGCCGCTTCTGGCGAACCTGAGCAGCACACGGAAATGCCGTTTACCTTCCCGCCAGAGTGGCACCTATTTATCTACTGGCACTTTGACATGCTTTCGAACTGCTAGGTTGGCAGGAGCTGGGACCGAGCAACGGGAGCTCACCCCGTCGCGGGGATTCGAACCACCGACCTTCTGATCGGCGAGCCCTAGGCTCTGTGGTTTAACCCACATCGCCACCCGCTGTGTATGTATCATGCTGTGTATTAAAGAGCATTCCAAGGGCCCCCAAAGCACAGCACCAAGCCAGAGATGAGACCCTTCCCCAAGTTCTCCGTCAGCACTCAGGGAAGGAACAAGGCTAACGAGGGAAACTTTTAATGGTTAATAGATTATTGTATTTTAATATTCTGCTGGAAGCCGCCCAGAGTGGCTGGGGAAACCCAGCCAGATAGGCGGGGTATAAATAATAAATGGTTATTATTATTATTATTATTATTATAACGACAACAAATAGTGGCTACCCATAACCTTTGAACTTCTCATGGAAGTTCTTCCTATACAGCTGTTAAATGGCAACGCTCCTCAACACATACTCCAAAAAGAAGAGGAAATGGCAGAAGCAGCAGAGTCCAAGAAAATCCTCCTTCAGTGCTTGTGTTGATGTTCTGCAAAATCTGGCGCGCGGTGTCCAGGACCGCAAGACTCAGGCTACAGTAAGTTGGTAAAGTGAGCCACATTGATGGTATCTCAACTCAAGGGGTGACGTCTCTTGTCCATTGCTGAGCTCCTTCGGCAGAAAGCACTAATTATTTAGCAGCGTCTGTTTCACTACAGATTGCTGGCATCCGAAAGACAGCCAGTGGAAAACTTACAAAGCTTTTATTTTGTCATGGTGTTTATACCACACTTTTCCTCCAAGATGCTCAAGGAGGCATACATGTTTTTCCCTTCCCACAATGACCCTGAGAGGTAGGTGAGGCAGAGCTGAGAGAGAGCACGCAGCTTGAGGGTGGAATTTGAACCCTGGTCTCCCACATCCTGGCCCAGCCCTCTACCCTTACAATGACTCTTCTGTTACGACAGCTAATTTTTAAGAAACCAGAGTGAGTGCTGTGGGCTTTGAAGATAAGGAGCTAGCACTGGGATACGTAACAGGTAGCACCACAAATCACTGGGAATACAGGAACAGGGATGCACAGCTTTTGGCTGGTCTTTGTATCTGGCCAAAATTTGCAACCACCACTAACGCCGCCTCAGGGAAGGCTCTGGGCCTTGCCTCTGATGTTGGCCTGAATTTCAGAGGCAATCAGAAGCAGCCAGCCTACAAAGACTCACACTGAACATGTCTCACTTCAATCTGGGGCAGGCGCATTCCAGAATGAAATAAATATTACCCTTGACATTTGGGGATTCCTCTAACAAAGACACACAATTTATTTGTATCTATGTTACAGGCCCACTTTTCCCTCCAGGGAGTTCTAGACAGTATGTACAGAGTGGGCCGCAGGTGGCCCTCTATTTAATTTTGTGAAAGGGGGGGTGGGGAGATGCCGGGTGTGTAAAAAAAGAGATGGAGAGAGAAAAGGAGGTGGCAACAAGACGGAAAAAGGGGGATAGGCTCCACTCACTCTGGGCTCCATCAGTTATCTGGTCCTGGGCAGATTCTGCCTGATGGAATGTGGCCCTTCACCAAAACAGCACGTCCACCTCTGGCACCCCTGGTTTGCCCCATTTTATTTTCACAACAACTCTTTGATGTAGGTTAGGCTGAGAGATAGCAACTGGCACTGCAACCCAAACCCTTGCTGGGTAGCAGTGCATCTTAAGGGAGTGGCAGAACCACTGCTTCCTCCACAGTGCAGCCACACATGACAGGTAAAAGGTAAAGGTAAAGGACCCCTGGACGGTTAAGTCCAGTCAAAGTCGACTATGGAGTTGCGCTGCTCATCTCACTTTCAGGCCAAGGGAGCCAGCGTTTGTCCACAGACAGCTTTCTGGGTCATGTGGTCAGAATGACTAACCCACTTCTGGTGCAACGGAACACCGTGACGAAAACCAGAGTGCACAGAAACACTGTTTACCTTCCCGCCGCAGTGGTACTTATTTATCTACTTGCGCTGGTATGCTTTCAAACTGCTAGGTTGGCAGGAGCTGGGACAGAGCAACAGGAGCTCACCCCGTCGCGGGGATTAGAACTGCCGACCTTCTGATCAGCAAGCCCAAGAGGCTCAGTGGTTTAGACCACAGCGCCACCCGCATCCAACCACAGCGCAAGGGTGGGAGTAGGCAAACCGCTGTGCCAGCCTGGCAGTGATGGGGCCCAATGCTGTGACATGATGGTAGCAGGGCCAGCGCCCCCAACTTGACTCAATCCCTCCCAAGAATGCCTTCTCCTCCCAGGCCTTGCTGCAAGCTACTGCTGGCAGGAATGCTGCAAGCAGCAACTGCACTCACCTGCACCTTTGGCAGGTGGAATGATGAGCTGTGCCAGTGGAGGCCCAGCAGGGCTGGGCAGAGGGACACCTCTGCCCGATCTAAACCTACCACCAGAGGAACAACCGCAGCTTAATCCAGGGTCAGCTAGTGATCTTGATGGTCAAGTGGGGGTTTGAACCTGGATTTCGCCACTATGCCACACTTGCTGTTAAATCACTTCCGATATCCCCTTTATATCACCTGAGGGAGGTGGACTCTGTTCTGGCGAAACAAATCTCTGGAACTCCAGTTCAGGGCTGAGCTTCCCTCCCACTGCTTCCCCCCGGAAAATCATTCCCCACCGCCAATCCATCACCAACCTTTTGACAAGAGACCCAGATTCCACCACCAAAAATGCAGTTCCGGCCTCAAATCTACAGGCTTACTCGAGCACTTGGCAAGCTAAGTGTGCTGCAGGGTCTATATATTATATACACAGCAAGCAAAGCTACTTGCTATGCTCACTAACAACTCATGGCTCTGCAAATAGCAGGAACGACGCCAAGAAGCAGATTTTAGATTACCTGTTTTAAGACATCAGCTACCATCTGGAGCTATGTGTATATTCACACTCCCACTGCTGGGACTATCACCAGCAATGTGTGTGTGTGTGTGTGTGTGTGTGTGTGTGTGTGTGTAAATGAAAAGGAAAGTATAATCAGCCTATGTAGCACCACCTTGGCGTTTTGTAACAGGAATGTGGCTTAGCTGCCTAGTTCTATTAGATCTGCCAGCCCCAATAGGTTAGGATCCCCAGGCAAAGGCAACATAGAAAATATATTTTGTCATTCAACAGACACTACAGCTCAGAGGAATACTTTAGTTGGGTGCATCATTATTTAATGCAGCTTTTATCCTATAGAGCCTGATGACTGCCTAAGCTAAATTAAACACACATTAAAGTGTCAAAATCCTTTGATGACATTCTAGATTGTGTGGCTAGCAATCTAGCCCATCAACGCAACCCTCACAGCATGCTTCCAGAATATTTTCTGCAAAAGGGTACGTTTGCAGTTATTACCATCAAGTGGGCAACCAAACAAATGCAGGTTTTTGAAATACGATTACAAACAAACACAAAAGGTTTACAACCAATCTGGATGCAGAGTTTTATAGAAACGAAGTAAAATAGGAAACCACGGGTCAAAGAAGTTGCAGAATGTGTTTCGATTTAAAAACGTGCAAAGTTTTATTTTCAGCGCCATGTAAGTATACAAAGCTATGAGGGAAAAAAACACCATGTAGTTTGGAGATTTAAGCTGATCACAGCTTCAGAAATTTACTCTCGAAATATTAAAAGGTTATCAGGCTAGGAGATTTCATCTTCCTGTAGTGTTGTTTACACGACATGAGTTATTTATCACTGCGTAGTAGAATGAGGAGGAGGCAGGAGACACTGCTCATATATTTATTGCAAGCAGCAGATTTTTGCTTCTGATGGAATCAGTCCATAGCTAAGTGACACTGCAGCCACTCTGAATATATTTTCCATTTAGCTGTATCATAAACTAACAAAAGACAAGTGAAATGTCCCGTGCATGCAAATCTATTTGGGGGAGGGGAAGAAGGACACACACACACACACACACACACACCAAGCAAAGCAAAGTCTTTGAGGCCATAAACTTATATGATTCTATAATTTTGCAAATACCAATTACAAAAACAAGCAGCAAACAGGGTTATATTTGAGCGTGCAGGTGAATTTTTTCAACCCCCTTTTATAAAAGAAAGTCTCCCTTTGTTGTGAGAAATGGAGATGGGTGACCTACAATAAAAAAGGATCCAGCAACTATCATGGTGTCAGTCTTTATAGGTTCCCCCATCTTCACTAACCTATTTTAAAGGGACAATACAGGCTGCCAGGACTGTTAACTAGAGCTGCAACAAGCTTAGGCACCCTAATGATTCCCCACTGCAAAACCTAATTCCTAACAGGTTGGAGGCGCTGCCTGTGAAAACAGAAATTTCTGTATCCTGCTCATACAGGTTCCCTTCTCCCTCTTCCTAGATCACCTCATATCGTATGTTGCTCTAATCCAAATTAGAAGCAATCAGGTGTTGCTTCCTCCTTACAGTAGCTTTTGTTACCTGCTTCCCACCATATTGGCTGCTCCACTTGTGCTGAGAGCTTGTCAAGCCATCAGCACAACACACAAACACACACTGCAGAGCAAGGCACCTGGGATACCAGCCCAGATCCTAATTTTTGTTTTTCAACCCTTTGCTGAGCAAATGTGGTGGGCTTTATTTACCTTATTGTTCAATTACTGCCTTGGGAGCAAGGATGCTACAGCATCTCTGTGATCCTGAGTCAAAGATATCCCTGACCACGCAACCAAAGGAATCACTGAGTGATCTATGAACCACTGTAAAACTACAGGTTTCCATACCAACTTAAGCCACATTAACTTTACGGATGGAGGGGACTCAGATCCAGGTCGCAATCCTGCGCACACTTACAGGGAAGTAAGTCACATGAGCAAAGGGGGACTTGCTTCTGAGCAGACATGCACAGGACTGGGCTGCAGTATCAGGCAACCTTATGAAGGAGGAGGCTGCACTGGACATAGCGGGACTTACTTCCGAGAAAGTGTGTGGATGAGATTGGGGGCTTCACCACCACTTACTTCCAAGGAGACCTCCTCCTTACTTCCAAGTCACTTCTAAGCTGAGACCACACACCATTCCCAAGTTAGATTTTGCTCAAGAGACTATACCTGTGGGTGGGGGCTGAGCAGTAAAGTGGAGGGGGGGGGAGGGAAAAACATAAATCCTCTGGAGCCAGCCATGAATTATTGGGGGTCTCCCCTGCTGAAGCTAAAACCAGCCACCATTCCTGCACCACTTGAAATTGTCCTCCCTTACTGCTTTGCTATTTTGCTGCTCTTTGGTGTTCTGCAGTTTTTTTTAAAGATTGGCAGGTTAAAACTCCTACATTCCCCCCCCCCCCCATTATTTCATTCGGGTTTTAAGGAGATTTTTAAAATCATACTGTTAATTGTTCCGCAAGTCACTTGGAGGCCCATTGGAACCAAGCGGCAAAGGCCCCCAAAGCGATGCTACATCCAAGCAAGGCCCACGGATCTCAAGCGGGCTTACTCGCATGTAAGCTTGCATAGGACTGTAGCCGGAGGCCGAATGAATGGGCTGAGGTGAATCCAAGCCACACCAAAGGCACGCTCTTGCACGCGCCAACTCAGAAGGCAAAAAAGGCGTTTTAATTCCACCCCCAGCAAAGAAGACATTGCACTGCACCTCTTTAATGCCCTGTTAACCGGCCAATGATAAAATAAAAGCATGCAAAGAAAGCAACCCCCCCCCACTAATGCTTACCTTCTTCGCCCGCCCACCCTCAACTGAAAGGAAACGCCAGGAGTATTTTGCAGCTGGCCAGAAAGTAACACCCAAAGCGCCTCGCCGGCAAACGAACCAGGAACCATCAATGAAAACAGACCCCACCACCAGCCCGGATGCCAGAAGCCGCGATCAATAGCCGCGACTCGGCCACGCCAACTGCTCCCTCCTCTCCGCCCATCTGCTCGGCTCGGCTGGTGCAGATGGCGGACCTGGGTGCAGGGCGAGCGCGGCGCCCCGGGAGCTCGCGCCGCTCGCCATGATTAATTGATTGCTGGTCGCTAGGCGACCCCGCGCCGGGCTCGAGGCTTTTGCAAAGAGCAGCACCACCAGCAGCAGCCGCTGCCCCCGCCAACCCCAAAGCGAAGGATGTGGGGTCAAATCGCGCCGCCCAGGCAACGCATGCATGCATGCAAGGGTATCTATGCAGCACTGGGAGCAATTCAAAATAAATAAATAAATGCAAGCAAGCGTATTTATGCAGCACTGGGAGCAATGCAAAAAAATTGCAAGGGGTTGCAGTGGGCGAGGAAGCGGGATGGCGGCGAGGCTCTAGATTTTGCAGAGAGTTGCACTGAGGAACGGAGGTGGGGTGCTGTGGTTAGGAAAGCCTGCCCTGCCCACCCCTGGCTGGCTGGCTGGCTTACCTCCTCGCCGCGGGCTCTCTCACAGTACCATCGCGCCGCCAGGCAAGCTGGCGAAGCTTCCCTTCCTGGAGCGAGCTCCGGCAATGTGGGTCGCCGGAGGGATCAAAGGAGAAGGGAGCGCGCAAGAGGCAGAGCCGCTGCCGAGCCCCGGGAAGGTGAGGCGCAGCAGCCTCGGCGAGCTTGAATGGAGGGAAAGGGACACTGCGCTCGTGGCGCATCCTACTGGCGAGGACTGCGAAGTGCGAGGCGAGGGGGCTGTGGGGGGAGATGCGCGCTGCCGCCCGTCGTGCCAGGGTCAGGCCCGCTCTATTGAGGCCTGTTGTTCGCCCTCCCCCACTTTGTTATAGGTGACTACTAAGGCACTTTAAAAGAGCGGGGAATATACCTACCCCCCCAAAAGGACGTAAAATATGCATGTGCTGAGTTATATGTATAGATGTGAATTTAGAAATAATCACTACTTTTTTAAAAATTGCAATGCGTCTCACAGATCCTCCCATAGCTGTCAACTTTCAGATTTGAAAATAAGGGATCAGCAGCCTCACCTGTCCCGGGGACAGTCTATGGGATATCTAACAATTCGGGATAGCAGCAGGAAGCAGCGGGAAACGGCGCTGGAATAAGGGAATTTCCTGCAAAAAAAGGGAAGGTTGACAGCTATGGATCCTCCAAGTGTCCCTATTTTCCAGGGACGTCCCTGATTTATAGAAGCCATCCTGGTTTGAATGTTGAAGGGTGTGGAGTAGTAGATAGGTAGCCGTGTTGGTCTGCCATAGTCAAAATAAAAAAATTCTTTCCAGTAGCACCTTAAAGACCAACTAAGTTAGTTCTTGGTATGAGCTTTCGTGTGCATGCACACTTCTATTTTGAAGGGTGTGGAGTTATCCGAGCCGCCTGAAGGCAATCCTGTACAGTTGGAACTTGGTTCTCAAAATTAATCCTTTCCGGAAGTCCGTTCCAAAACCAAAGTGTTCCAAAACCGAGGCGCACTTTCCCATAGAAAGTAATGCAAAATGGATTAATCCGTTCCACACTTTTAAGAACAACCCCTAAAACAGCAATTTAACATGAATTTTACTATCTAACGAGACCATTGATCCATAAAATGAAAGCAATAAACAATGTAGTGCAGTCACGCAATCAATCAACCAGTAGCTGAACTGGGTTCCACACAGTCACAAAAAAGAAAGAAAAAGAGCCACAAAAACACAAAATAAATAGCAAAAACAGACAGATCTCAGCGTAATACTCAAAGCGGAAGCGTGGCACTCAAATCAGAAGCATAACACTCAAAACGGAGCATGTTCGGCTTCCGAAAAAAGTTCGCAAACCGGAACACTTACTTCTGGGTTTGCAGTGTTTCGGTTCCAAGTTGTTTGAGTACCAAGGCGTTTGAGAACCAAGGTACCACTGTATAGGGAAGTTTTAAAAAAATGTTTAATGTTTTATTATGTTTCTATATACGTTGGAAGCTGCCCAGAGTGGCTGGGGCAACCCAGTCAGATGTGTGGCGTATAAATAGTAAAGTTGTGATTATGGAATGGGACATCCCTATATTCATCAGAGAAATGCTGGAGGGTATGATCTCACCATATTGGGGGATTCTGTGCTGTAGCCTGTATGCATGCTTATTCGGCTGACTAGGTGTTGATCAGCAACTTCAAAGCTCCTGCCCTTTATTATTTTATGGTCCTTTATCTTTAAACTGGACTTGGACCAGACAGCCACTCAAATAGAGGAGTGCCCTCTGTGAAGTAGGACACACAGACCCCTTGCAATTTGTGCAATGGTTAATTCCTTTTTCTTTTTTTGCTTGGTGTGTAATTCCTGCCTATTTCCTACTGAGGTGGTCAACCTGTATTTGACCTGGCATAGTTGGATGTTCCTCATACCTCCCGCCCCCCCAAAAAATCCCTGCACGTGGACAGGTAGTTTGTCAGGGTGCTAGCCTAGCCTTCTTCCTGACTTGCTAGTTTTCTATGCACAGGGAATTTTTACCAAGTTGCTAGTACAGTACAGAGGAGCATTGTTTGTTCTGTTCCACACACAACCCCCCTCATTAGTCTGGAGTAGTACAAGACCTGGGGAGACCTAGGCCTTGATGATTGGCAGCTGAATGTCAACCCCTGCGCCTAATGAAATGCCTTTGGGTTTGAAGTGATGTGAGGAGACGCAACAGTTCTCACTACCATGTGTGTATCTGTGATAGCCCATATACAAATCATCACTCAGGGCTGCTTGTGAGGCTGACTTCAGATTTTCCCAACAGCCGGGAGATTCTCCCAACTCCAACAGCCTTTGTGGCCAAGAAGATAACTAGAGCTTAAGCCTCAAAATTTGTTCTCACCCTTGGGATAGTGGAGGCGATTCATCCAGTTACATGCAGAGTGTTTTTTCCTCGTGGTTCACCACAAAGGAAATAAAAACAGAACATTAGGGATCCTCTGACGGGGGCACGTCTGATTATTCCCCCATGCGTCTGTGGCTCTTTCAGCTTTTGCTGAAGACTGAGCCTTTAAAGCCTGTTGTGGAAGGGGAGATTGTTGGGTTGTCTTTGCTTTTGCTTTTATTATGCATTTTCTTTTTTTTTTATACAGTGGTGCCCCGCAAGACGAATGCCTCGCAAGACGAAAAACCCGCTAGACGAAAGGGTTTTCCGTTTTTCGATGCGCTTCGCAAGACGAATTTCCCTATGGGCTTGCTTCACAAAATGAAAAAGTCTTGCGAGTCTTGCGATTTCCCCCCCTTCCCCCCTTTTTCTAAGCCGCTAAGCCGCTAAGCGCCTTTTAGCCGCTAAGCCGCTAATAGCCGCTAAACCGCTAATAGCGCTAAGCCGCTAATAGGGTTGCTTCGCAAGACGAAAAAACCGCTAGACGAAGAGACTCGCAGAACGGACTAATTTCGTCTTGCGAGGCACCACTGTATTGTGATTTTATGCTGTGAACTGCCCTGAGATCTATAGGGCAGAATAATAGTAATAATAATAATAATAATAATAATAATAATAATAATAATAATAATATGGACCTAGCCCTGTGGGACTCCCTGCCAGTAGAAGTTCGGCAGAAATCATCCCCACTTTCTTTGACATGCTTTCTGAAAACTGTGTTATTCAGGCATTCCTTTGCCATGTGAGTAAGTGTTCCGGTTTGCAAACTTTTTTCAGAAGCCAAACGTGCTCCGTTTTGAGTGTTACGCTTCTGATTTGAGTGTTATGCTTCCAATTTGAGTGCCACACTTCCGTTTTGAGTGTTATGCTGAGGTCTGTCTGTTTTTGCTATTTATTTTGCGTTTCTCTTTTTGCGGCTCTTTTTGTTTTTGTTCTTGCGACTGTGTGGAACCCAGTTCAGCTACTGATTGATTGTGTGACTGCAGTATATTGTTTATTGCTTTCATTTTATGGATCAATGCTCTTGTTAGATAGAAAGGTAAAGGTAAAGGAACCCTGACAGTTAAGTCCAGTCGCAGACGACTCTGGGGTTGCGGTGCTCATCTTGCTTTACAGGCAGAGGGAGCCGGCCTTTGTCCGCAGACAGTTTTTCTGGGTCATGTGGCCAGCATGACTGAGCCGCTTCTGGTGAAAGCAGTGCAACACACGGAAACACCGTTTAAATTGCTGTTTTAGAGGTTGTTTTTAAAAGTCTGGAAGGGATTAATCCATTTTGCATTACTTTCTATGGGAAAGCGTGCCTTGGTTTTGGAACGCCTTGGTTTTGGAACGAACTTCTGGAATGGATTAAGGTACCATTGTACCAAGGATTTTGGTAGGAAGTGCCTAGGCAGTATACGGGCACCGGTGGGCAGAATGAGGCCTCAGGTGGCAGGTGAAGTGGGCTGTGAGGAGCAGTCCCCCGGTCATTCCGCCTGAGCCTTGCAGATGTTTCCTTCTGCCGAATGACAGAGCTTTGTGTGGCGCAGCAGTGTGGGCCCCCTAAGCTAGCCTGCTTCCTCAGCAGTGGATGACGCTGGCCTGTCACCGGTGCCAAAGTAATAAAATAATGCACAAGTTATAAAAACAAAACTGAAATATACTCGGAGTCGAGAGTGGATTTCATGCTCTTTATTAAGCTTATAGTGGTGAGGAGGAATAGAAGTTCCCCCAGAATGTCTGCTTTATATATATTATTTGCACAATGGGCCCCATGTGATTGGCTAATTCCAAGATTCTCCTGTAGGCCAATCAGGTCGCGGATTCATTTCCACCTGGAGCTGGATTGGGGGGCTCCTGTGGACCAATCAGACTGCATTCTGGAGCCTATTGTTCTAGGACCAATCAGGCTGCTGCATTTTGGCTCCTATTCAACTCAGTAGGATCCAAACTGCAGCAGTCTGATTGGTCCTAGAACAATAGGATCCAAAACGCAGCAGTCTGATTGGTCCTAGAACAATAGGATTCAGAATGCAGCAGTCTGATTGGTCCTAGAACAATGCAGCAGTATGATTGGTTAGCAGGAACCACCCAATCATTCTCCAGATAGAAGCGAATCCACAACCTGATTGGTTTACAGTAGAATTCCGGAATTAGCCAATCATGTGCAGCCCATTGTGTAAATAATGTATATAAAGCAGATACTTTGAGGGGACATTCATTCATTCCTCCTCACCACTATGAGCTGAATAAAGAGCATGAAATCACTTTGCGACTCTGAGTATATTTCAATAACAAAAACCATGAAACAAAAACAGTTCCTTCGAGAAAACAATGAAAAACAATCCATATTTGAAAATAAGGCGAACATATAAAAACAAAGCTATGCATGTAAACGGTTAAAACTAGTTCTGGTACGGATAAATGGGATAAATATCCCTGCTTAAAAGGCTTGTCAAAAGTGGAAAAGACAACAGAGACAGCACCTGCCTAATAGGAGGAAAAGCCAGAGGATAGGTGCCACCTCTCTCAAGTCCCGATTCCTTTGCAAGCTGGCAGCATCATGTGTCCTCACAGCAGCTCAAGGTGCTGCTGCTTCCCATACATTTAAAAACATTTCCAGTTTTTTAATTTCTCTTGAAAGTAAGTAATGAGGAAGGCTGACACACCTCACAACGGAGGGCATTCCACAAATTGAAACCACCACCGAGAAGGCCCTGTTACAGGTCGTTGCAAATGTCCCCAGTGGATCAGGGAGTCTTTCTTAACCAACTGCCTTACTTCGCTGAATGCTGTGGCTCCAATTTACCCAATGCAAGGATTACCCTTTATTCAGTCTGGAAAGTTCCCCACTAGCATTTGCCTTCTGAATCAACAAGGTGTGTGGCTTTTTTTCTACAGCGTTGAAGTGGGGATGTCCTGGTCCTTTTAAGAGCTCCAGGAATGCAAACCTTGCTCAGTTTTGCCAGGCTCGTGCCAAGGAAGAATTCAAGGATGAGGCAACCAGGTTACCACCCCAGTGGAGTGAGTAATCCAGGATTAGTTACATTCTTAAATTTACAAGGAGGGCCTTGAATCCTTTACTGGACTGAAGCCAGTAATCCTGCGACCCTGACTCTCCTTAAACCAATGCAAGCTACACCATAGACATAAGCATCAATTCGGATTTTGGCGTGTTCGGTGCATCACAGGACCGTTACAAGAGTCACACAACAAGCCAGTATAGACAGCAAAATATGCACCTCTACCCCACACCCCCTCCTGCCTTCCTGCTCATTCTGGGCATCTTTCTGAATGTCTGTTCTGATAGAACCGCTGCTTATGTGTAAGCTCCTGCTCACAGCCTCCTTGACAAGGGATGGGATTGTGCACTAAAGAGAGAGAAAATGCCAAAAAGATAGCTTCTTTAGCACAGCTAGCATGAGAATAACCAGCTAAAGTTGCACAGCCTTCCAGCTGCCCACCGAATCCTAATTGTTTGTGACAGAACTGGGTTTTTTCTCAGGTTAATGTCACAATTTTCCTTAGGGGTGGAAGAGTATTCTGTGATATTAACTTAAACCAGAGAAGTTTTGCAAAATATTGGCCTCATCTCTCCCCGCTGAAAGGAGAGACTATTTTCGTAACTGCAAAAAGCTTTTAAGTTATTCTTTTCTTTTAACCTGTAGGATCATTCTCTTTGAAGAACTGGCAACAATTTGCAGACTTTGATGTGCCAGCAAAAGGGTTTTTGAAAAATAATTTTGACATATAAATGCAGTATGTTTACATCCCAACTCAACGTGAATAGGACTGAGCTGCACATGTACTGATTCTGCCTAAAGATAAAAGCTTATCCAGCCAAAGAGGAATATTGGACTAGGAAACAAAAAGCCACTGAAAATTTCAAAAAAGCATTTCTGTTCTACCATAGCCAGCCTTAGGCTAACAGCCAGATACTTATTTTTATTTGGGCTGGCCTTTTAACCACCTTCTTCAATTCTAGCATGACAATGCAAAGTCATACAATGGGTTCTTGGTTATGGGCCCAAACACCAATTTAGTAAGCCATGCCAAACTGGAATAATGTGTGTTCACCATCTCCACACTATTTATAATTGTATAAATGTCTACCATGTGGGTCATTGGTTGTCTGCCCAAAACTAAAACGTCCTAATTGCGGGCCCAGCAGGGGTCCTAATTTGGCCCATGAGACTGTTCTATAAGGGAACCTGACATCTGATTCCATAACTTCTAAGCTTTATTAGGTGAGAGATTTGGGGCTCATCTGTACTGTCATTTAATATACCTCCATTAATTATTCCTTGCTCTATGACAGGGGTCAGCAAACTTTTTCAGCAGGGGGCCGGTCCACTGTCCCTCAGACCTTGTGGGGGGCTGGACTATATTTTGAAGAAGAAAAAGAACGAATTCCTATGCCCCACAAATAACCCCAAGATGCATTTTAAATAAAAGCACACATTCTACTCATGCAAAAAACACACTGATTCCCGGACTGTCTGCGGGCTGGATTTAGAAGGCGATTGGATGGATCTGACCCCCGGGCCTTAGTTTGCCTACCCATACTCTATGACATTCTCCTCTAAATCACTGTCTTCCCACACTTCCCCTTCCCTCCATAGGCGCCAACTCCTAGGGGCCCAGGTCCCTTTGCCCCCCACAAGCCCCCCATAAAATATCTGAGGAGGCCAGGGGCCCCCAAAGTTGATTGCCATTGCTGCCTCCCCTCCTTTTTTCCATGTTTGGCCTTCATTTCCCATTGAGCCCTGTAAAAGAACTTGTAAAAGGGTTGCTGGATGCAAGAGAGCTGGGATCGGGGGAAAACCTCATTTCTTACAGCCCTTGCAATTGGAGACAGACAGGAAGAGAAAATGAAACTGTGCGCTCCATGGGACAGATTCATGGAGCTCTGCTAGGACAAAAGAGGAAGCAGCTCGCTGGTTGCTTGTCATTTTTAAAAATTAAATTCAAGACATGCTTTAAGAGCCAAGGGAGGAGGACATTGTCAAGAGCTTTGCCATTTACTTTCAAACTTCTTTTCTGCCATCCCTCCTATGTCCTTGTCCCCCTACCTCCAATATCACTGTCCTTGTCCGCACCCCCCCCATATTTTATTCAAGTTGGTATCTCTGCTTCCCTCAATCTGGATTTCCACATACCCTCTCCTTTCTCAGAGTATCCCTGGTATAAGAAAATCTGGATCAAGGGAGGGGAAATTGTGGGAAGGCAGTAATTTGGAGAAGAAGCTTACCATCCACATTAAAAGACAGAATGAATGAGCCCTTTCTTAAAATCTTGCACTTGCACCACCTTGAAAGTTGAAATGTAGGAAGAGCAAATATAGATAAGCATGGACTTTCAGAACCAGCAGTTTCATCAGGACTGGAGATAATAGTGATTTTAATATTGCTTTTGTCATACGTTCTGTCCCATTGACATCTCAAGTCAAAGATGGTTGAAGCAATACTGAAACAAAATGAAGGATCCATTTCAAAATCTGGTTGTGGCATTACACAACCAAATTTCTAGCTCTCATGGCTATGGACTGAAATCTGAGGAGTTCTGAGAAATCAGAAAGAGCACCTGAACAATTAGTTATTAATATAAGGTAAATGCAATGCCGAATCTTTTTAATACAATTTGGCTTTCTCCTTGCAAAACGGGGGATGTTTTTATATAGAAAATCTAGCCCTCCCTGCAGGCGTTAGATAATACCAGTCACAATATGAAAACCTGACTGAAATGCTCAGATGTAAAATCGACCTGACACACAGTGCAAGGCTTCTCTGGGTAACTTTCTAAAGAATCATAGAATCATAGAGTTGGAAGAGACCACAAGGGCCATCGAGTCCAACCCCCTGCCAAGCAGGAAAAGAGGGATAGCTTTAGGTCAATGTGTATTTTGTCAGATCTCTTTCCTGCCATGCACTTAAATGTGGCTACGAAACATTCTGCTGCCGTCCCATTATTTACATACAATAGGGAACAATCCGGCCCAACGTAATGGCAGAGTCCCAGTGATTTCAGTGAGGGAGATAAGAACATATGCTTAACTTAGCTCAGGTGTTGCCAACTTCCCCGCCCCACGGGCCAATTTGCACCCTGGAGAAACTGTCATGTTATAATTCCTGCTCCATGATTGCAGTCATGGGATTGTTGTCTTTCACATGACGGTGTATGTTTTGACTCCACAGAGTGGGAAGTGACGGAGACAGGATGTTTGTGTTACTGTGTTCTGTGAAGAGGGACTATTGTCCTTTGTTCTTTTCCTCTTTGCTCTCTGATGCTAGAGAGAGAGAGGGAGCCATGTTGCAGTGCCCCGTGTGTGTTTATATGTAAATAAAGTAATTAACCAAAATGTTGCTGAGGTCTGTCATGCAAAGCTGTGAAGACTCTGCAGCTCTCTAAGTGTGCCGGTGTCGGTTGGCATCAGTTGCTGTGATGTTTGGGCAGAAGAAAGCTTTTGAAGCCCCTGAACAATTGACCAGGAGGGAGAGAACATGCCAGTCGGGCATGTGTCTCTGCCAGGGTCCTACTCGAGTGTAAGCTGAACTCCTGACACAACACACGCACGTGTGCACACACACACAGAGTACACACCACAACTGATCCATTAGCTACAACAGAATGTCTCTTTCAAGCCAAATTTCAGTGGGGGGAGGGGACCCTGTGGGTGCCAGGAAAGGGCCTCTATAGGTACAGATGTGGTCACAGATGTTGGGCTGGCAACCCCCGGCCTCAGAATTATTTGCGGAGCAGCAAGCAGAAAAAAGATGGAGAGAATCTCCAATAAGCCAGTGGGCAAGCAGTGGGCAAGTGCTCTTGGAGTTGTGTCTTGAATCCACAGGGACTGTTTTGAGACAGGGGAGAAAGAGTGGAGAACAAAAGAGAAATTGAAGGGCTCCACCAAAAGGCAATATATGGTTTGAATCTGAGAGCAGCTGCCGATTAACTTTGACTGAGAACCCGCCTGAAACCCCAGAAAAACGATGGTGATGATAATCAGGGTTTCCCCCCAGCCAGAACTTGGTTCCGGCATGTCTTATAATGCCATTGCCATTTTAAGAGAACAAGAGAGGTATTCGTGGTGATTTCTGGCACCTCTATTTCTAGAAAAATACCACTGATAATAAATAAATGAGAAAATAAATCAGATTTTTTTTTGGGGGGGCGGGAATCGTATGTTTATTGTATTGGCCAGGATGCGATGTGATCTCGTTTATGTTTTTACTTTTTTCTTATATTATTTTTTTTAAAAAGCATTTACAGAAGAATTACTTGTTAAGGTTTTGCTTTAAAGCAGGAATATAGGAAGTTGCCTTATGCCAAGTCAGACTGTTGGTTCATCTAGCTCAGGGTTTCCCAAACTTGAGCCTCCACTTCTTTTTGGACTACAACTCCCATCATCCTTAGCTAGCAAGACCAGTGGATGATGGGGATTGTAGTCTAAAAACAGAAAAGGAAGAAAAAGTGGTATATACAGTGGTACCTCAGGTTACAGATGCTTCAGGTTACAGACTCCGCTAACCCAGAAATAGTACCTCGGGTTAAGAACTTTACTTCAGGATGAAAACAGAAATTGCGTGGAGGTCCCATTAGCTAAAGTGGTACCTCAGGTTAAGAACAGTTTCGGCTTAAGAACGGACCTCCAGAACGAATTCAGTTCTTAACCCCGGTACCGCTGTAAATGTAATAATAATAAAATGAAGCATGGCCTCCAATAGTTCACAACGACAATAGGAACATGCTCGTCACATGGAGGGGAACCAGGAGAGAGGGAAGTACCACTTGCAAACTGCAGAAACAAAAGAGGCAACTCTCAGAAGGGGCTTGGTGATAATGACATGCTCTCTCAGGCAGCCTCCACCCACGACATCAACCAGGTCTCATGTTTGGGCCCTGAAATCTCAGGGTCTGGGGTGCTCCTGGCAACCCTAGTTTAGCGTGGCAGCACCTACCCCTTTGGGAACTCCCTGCATATTGAGATCAAGCAGACACCTTTACTGTACTCTTTTCGACACCTGCTAAAAGCATTCCTGTTTATAGATAGGGTGCTTTAGCCAGATGCTTAGAAAGTTGAGGTAATTTTAATCTGCTTTAGTATTTTAACTTTTGCATGTTTTAAAGCAGGGCTGTATTTTTTAATTTATTATTATTTTTTGTAAATCACTTTGAGGTTTTTCTTACAGTCAAGTGGCCAATACATTTTATGAAATAATAAAACACTTATGGGGCGTTGTTATTGGTATGAGCTTAGGTATCTGAAGAAGTGTGCATGTACACGAAAGCTCATACCAATAACAAACTTAGTTGGTGCTACTGGAAGGATTTTTTTAAATTTTGTTTCGACTACAGCAGACCAACACGGCTACCTACCTGTAACTAGACTTCTCAGGGTGATCATGAGGAAAGCTTGCACTGCAGAATTCACCACTACAAAACTGCATGTATATATGTCTGTTTAATTAACTGCTCATCCATTCCCACTACCCTTTTGCTGATTTAAAAATAAAATGCAAGAGTTATCTTCTAAGTTTAATGTTGATGCCAGTTGCACATTTTTGCCTGGAGGAAAGCCTCATTGAACTCAGTGGGACTTATTACACATTAAGCCTATAACGAAATTGCAGGTCCCCCCCCCCATTTTTTTAAAGCCACACATACTGGCTGCAAACGCTCAGAAACTTAAAATGCAGAGAAGGGTGCGGAATAATGCTGCATGATTTCCACCAAAACCTAACCTTCCTTCCCCTTCATCACGCTCAGGGCTCTGAAAAACAAAGCAGTGTTAGCTTTACTTAATCTTTATCCCATCGAGACACAACGTAGTTTGGAGAAATGAAAAAAGAACTCTGCAACGTGATACCGCATGCGTGTAATGAAGGGGTTAAAAGAAAGCCGGGAATCTGCAAGGCATGACGGGAGTTGTAGGCGAAGAGCTTCATGGGAATTGTAGTTGGGCTGTTTCCTGCAGCATGGCTGCCCTCCTGTAAGGTAAGCCAGTTTCTTTTCTCTGCTTTGCTCTGCTTTGCAGAAAGGCAAATGGCAACATCTTTTAACCAGGCTGCAAATTCGAACCCAAGACAGGACGGATTCCTCTCCTGATTTCAGACTTGCGTGGCGTCTCCTGCTCCCGAGACACTGAATCAGCACTTTATTAACAGGATGTGGTCATGCTAACTCAGTTTTGGAAAGAGTGTTGTAAGGATCGTAGCCTAAAATTCCTGCCCAGACATAACAGCTGCTGTTTGCAGTGCACTCCTTTTTTTTATAATCATATTTATTAAAATTTCCAATAATAACAGAATAAGAAAATAAGAAAGATAAAGGAAAGAAAGAAAAAGAGAAACTAATTTAGACCCTTCTTTTCATAACCTTCTTTCTGGGACTTCCTCCTTCCCCTCCCGATTGTATTCCCCTTTATCTAAGTTGGTTCCACAAGTTCTCATCCCCAATTAAACCTAATATATTTTACTCATAAACCAATTTAAATTTACACCATCTTAGCATCACTCCTCGTCTTATAATAGAACAAAATTTTCCCCTAAGATCCGCTCTCATTCCTTCCACGAGTTCCCCCTTTCTAAAAAAAAGAAAAAACAGAAACATAAAATATCAACGTTATAAAGAATATAAGATAGAAAGTATAGAGAAATTCAAAAAGTTGGTTACAAAGCCTTTGGATTCTAAGGTTCCCCCTCCCTTCCCCGGTTTTGATTCCCCATGTCCATTTGTCTGTATGTTGTCGGCCTGGAGATCTTAAGTCCATAACCAAATTTATCTCAGTCCATCATGCTGCTTTCTTCGGATTTGGTTGTTTTAATGATGTTTAACTTCGAAAATCCAATCTAATAGAGGCCTTTAATTTTCTTTAATCTTTTGTTGCTCCTCCCATTATTCTTTCCGTGTCGTATTCAGTCATCTACTCTTTTATTTCTTGGATTCTCAGGTTTCTGTCTTGTTCAGCTGTCAAAACATTCTTATTCCAAAATTTAACGTCTCTACAGAGGTTTGTTATTCAGGGACACAGACTTACGTCCAGTTCCTTTCTTGCTTCAATAGAAGATTCTATTGTATTATAGTCACCTCTGTAGACAAAATAATATTTCAGTTCTGCAGCTTTCCCAGGAGATAAGACCTTTGCACATCCCAGAGTAGTTTTCCACATACGACACTTGTAATGTCCCGAATCCCCTCTAGAGGGATTACAATAACTTTGTATCCTCTAATCCAAAAGTCAATTTGTTGTTTCTTTTTCCCGACAGTTTATATCCATATTTATATCAAATTGTAACAAAATTAACCAGCAAAGAACTTGTAGCAAAGTCCTCTTTATAATTTCCAGTTTTGACAGCTCCTTTGACAGCTGTCAAAATCTCCATCTCTCTTCGCCAGGCTGTCCGAATCGCCCCGGTTCCCGGGGGGGGGGTTGCTTTTTCCTCACCTTCGACTCCTCTCCTCCAGCACAGTTCTTATAATTCACATCGTGGAGTTGGTAATTTTTATCATCAATAAACTTCTGAATAGATCTTGGTTTCTCAGTCCTTGTTTTAGCATGTTTACAATCAGGGAGGGGACTGACTTCCTTTTTTGGATCCCCTCCCGCTCGTGCCAAATCCGGAAAAAAATTTTCTTTTTTCCTCCTTTTAAACCCGGTTGCCCAATTACTCACGGGTTGTTGATCAATTGTCCGAATTTCCTTTAGAAGAAGCCAGCGCTCTCCGCCGAATGGCATGCGGCTGCGCCCGGCAGGGGAAGCGGAGGACTCAAAGCACCACGCTACTCCCCGGCGCCCGATCCGTAGCCTTTAAAAAGGCTCTTTCACAAGCCGGGAGAGCGATAACGGTGCCAGCCGAGTCACCATGTCCACGGGATCCGTTCCCGTGGTTTCTAAGGGTCCCCGCGTCGCCGGCGCGGTAGGACCCAGCCCCTGCCGAGCAGGCTCCCTCCGGAGCTCGGAGGGAGTCCGCCATTCGGCGATGGCGCCAACCCGGAAGTCCCCTGCAGTGCACTCCTTTTTTTGAGGCTTTGGGGGTGTAGGTGGTGGAGCAAAGGCAGCAAAAATAGACACCACAGTCCTGGCTTTGATCCCGTGTAAAATCTAGTTGAGATCCCTGCACTGCAATGGGGTTGTAGTAGATGACCCTTCCAGCTCTCCAATTCTGTAATTCCATAATTCTATGGAAACAACAGCAACCTTGAGCATGTTTATTTATCCATCAGTACCGCTTCCATGAAGGGTGGTGCTGTGGGTTAAACCGCAGAGCCTAGGACTTGCCGATCAGAAGGTCGGCGGTTCGAATCCCCGCGACGGGGTGAGCTCCCGTTGCTCGGTCCCTGCTCCTGCCCACCTAGCAGTTCGAAAGCAGGTGAAAGTGCAAGTAGATAAATAGGTACCGCTCTGGCAGGAAGATAAATGGTGTTTCCGTGCGCTGCTCTGGTTCGCCAGAAGCGGCTTAGCCATGCTGGCCACATGACCCGGAAGCTGTACGCTGGCTCCCTCGGCCAGTAAAGCGAGATGAGTGCCGCAACCCCGGAGTCGGTCACGACTGGACCTAATGGTCAGGGGTCCCTTTACCTTTATCTTACTGCTTCTATGCTACGTTTAGCCACGTGTGAGAGCAGTTGGAGTAATTCTGTTCAAAGATCGAGAGAAGCAAAGGGCCTCCCATTTCATGCCAACTCACTCAAAGTAAGTTCCATTGAGCTGAATGGGGCTCATTACTGAGTCAGTGGTTTGTGTCATTTCAATGGGTTGCTTCATTTGTGGTCAGATCCTATGCTGTATAGAACGGTCTGCTGAATTCAAGGAACTCAACCATGATAATGATGATAATGTTTTTGGTTTTTTAATATCCTGCTCTTCTACTTAAACGTACACACAGTAGCATACAACAAAACCAGAAATACGGCCCTAAAAATTCTCTCTCTGTAATAAAAATGTCTCTATGTGCATTTAGGGACCTGCAGGTAGGGAGACAGCTGTTTTCCTTGTGATCTCTTGCATGCTTTCTATACACATCTGGCTGGCCACTATGAGAACTGAATCTGATCCAGCAAGACTCTTACTATGGTCTTATATATTTAAATTTCTAAAAGCAATAGCTATACGAGTGTGAGAGATGTGAGCATATATATCAAGAAGACTTGTATGCACAGTTTTCTGTATGCCTTCCCAGAAGTAAGCTCCATTGAGTTCAGAGGAACTTACTCCCAAGTAAGTGTGTGCAGGGTTGCAGTATTGTTCTCAAGTAAGTGTGCAAAGGATTGCAGCCCTAGGGTGACCAGGCGGGCGTAAGAACAGGTCTTATGTGCTTTCGATAGCTAGGTAGAAGAGAAAATTGCTGCAGATACAGCTTCTCATGCAGATTTAAGAAAAGTTGCATCGGTCAAAGTTCCCACTTCTGTACAATTTCTCTTTGCACCTGGTTGTGCTAACCACGCTCATTGACCAAGGAGCTGTTCTTATACTGAATCCAACAACTGATCCAGGAGATAATGACTGTCTTCTGTGTCAAATGCTTTTCCATGCTGGCATCTTCCTCAGCTTGGGGGATCTTGATGGGTACCAGTGAACATGCCACAGGTTCATACTAAGACCTTTCAGATTTGTTTATGTTTATTTATAAAATAAATTTCTGTCCAGCTTTTCCTTTCCAAAATAGGGGTACCCAAATGGCTTACTAGATGCAGGACACGTCTTCTGCCACTGAGTCAGAAGAGGCCACTTCTAAAAACCTGCTTTAGAACAGCTTGCTATAATAGCTTAAAGGTAAAGGGACCCCTGACTGTTAGGTCCAGTTGCGGACGACTCTGGGGTTGCGGCGCTCATCTCACTTTATTAACCGAGGGAGCTGCTGTACAGCTTCCGGGTCATGTGGCCAGCATGACCAAGCTGCTTCTGGCGAACCAGAGCAACGCATGGGAAATGCCTTTTACCTTCCCGCCGGAGCGGTACCTATTTATCTACTTGCACTTCGTGCTTTCGAACTGCTAGGCTGGCAGGAGCAGGGACCGAGCAACGGGAGCTCACCCCGTCATTGGGATTCAAACCACCAACCTTCTGATCAGCAAGCCCTAGGCTCTGTGGTTTAACCCACAGGTTGCTGCTAAATGCTCTGCTACTTTACCTCTTTGCTTTGTTTTAATGGCAACTCCAGGGCATTTGCTAGCTAATACCAACCTTTTCAGAAGGCCTCAAGTTTTTCACTTGCATTAAGATTACAGCAAAGTCAATTTTTTACTCCTGTGATTCTGTAAGCTAGGAATGACCAGAAATAAAAGGAGAATAACGTTCAAGAGCGTGGGGAATTATAAATGGGCAGAGTGCACCATCTACTGGTGCAAAGGAGACTCTCTCTTTTGTCAGTACAGTGAGAAATAGCCCCAAAGGGGCTGAATCAGCTTGTTCCATCTCTTAATTGTGGAGCTCAACCCAATTTTTTTTTGCTGAGGAAAGAAATTGTGTTCACTGGAAATTACTTCCCAGTAAGTATTTGCAGGAGGGCAGTCAGTGTTGAACTGTGTTGCAGTTTCAGCAGCCTTATTTTGGTTTTAGGTGCTGTGTTTATATCCTGCTCCCACAACCAGAGGGCTCCTACAGTGGATTGCAAATAAGCTACAACAATAAAACAGAAAAGCAAACAAACATAAAGGGCTCAGGGGAAATCTCATGGCGCTCATCTCTAACTTCATGAGACATATGAGAATAATATCAGCCAATTTCACAGGGTTGTTATAAGGATTAGGGAGCAGTCCTATGTGCAAAAAGCTGGTGTAAAGTCACACCAGATCCAAACCCTGGTCAGCAGTGGGGCTGCTGCTCTGCCTAACCCTGGCAGAGGGAAAACAAGCCATTAAAACTGGGTTCTTTGCAGGGTTGCCAGGTCACGTGACCGAGCTGAATGCTCCCACCATGCCCCTGGGATGAGCAAGTTACACTGGTTTGTATCTTCAGACTGAGGATTTAATGCCATATTGGGTGATCTATAAAGAGCTTTATAGGTCAAAACCAGGATTTGTTGCTGACTGTTTTTGTTCCGTTCAAGGGATTTAAAACCTGGTCCTTTCTTTCCCCCAGATGGCATCTTCTCCGTTGACCTTTTCATCATGGAAACAGACGGCATCGGTCAACAGAGACTCAGTAAAGCAGAGAAAAAGCTGCGGCAAAAACAGATGAAGGCCAGGCATACCCTGCTAAGGCACGAGGGGATTGAGTGCGTGTCGTACCCCACCAAGGTGATTTGGGAGTTGAAGTTGCTCCTAGTTGAATGTGAATTGTGTTTTAAGTAGGTTTGCTAAGAGATCGTTCCCACTGATCTTAATGGGTCTCATTGGCCAGGCTTGCTGTGGCTAATTGGATTTGGAGTTCAGCAACCTCTGGAGGGCAGCAGGTTAGAGATGGGGAAGGCTGGTGTGGAACAGATCACATGGCAGAAATCCAAGCTGTTGGTGAAATGGACAACTACCCATCCTGGATTAATATGTCTTGAGTAGATTTTCCATAAATGAAAGCTGCTATAAATAATTATATATGGTGCAAAATTCAGTGGCCAGGTTGCTCACCAGAACAAGATGGTTTGAGCATATAATGCCAATTGTGACCCAACCCAACTGCACTGGCTGCTAATTATTTTCTGGGCCCAATTCAAAGTTCTGGTGTTGACCTATAAAGCCTTACACAGCTCAGGATCTCAATACCTTAAGGACCGCCTCTTCCCATACAAACTGACCCAGACCCTGTGCTTGTCATCTGAGGCCCATCTCTATGTCCCCCCGCCTTGAGAGGTTTGGAGGGTGGCAAAACAAGAGGGGGCCTTTTCTGTGGTGGCTCCCTGTCTGTGGAATGCTCTCTCCAGTGAGGCTCGCCTAGCACTATCATTAAATGTATTTAGGCGCCAGGTGAAAACATTCCTTTTTAGCCAGGTTTTTGACCATTAAATAATCTATGGCCTGTTAAAGGTGTGTGCATGTGTGTGGATGACTGTTATTATGATAGTTTTTATGGCTATGCTGTCTATTACCATGCTTTGTTTTACGTTTTTATTATTATGCACTGTAAAATATATTTTTAATGTTGTCCACCGCCCTGAGATCTTTTTATAAAGGGCAGTACAGTGGTACCTCAGGTTACATACACTTCAGGTTACATACGCTTCAGGTTACAGTCTCCGCTAACCCAGAAATAGTGCTTCAGGTTAAGAACTTTGCTTCAGGATGAGAACAGAAATCGTGCTCTGGTGGCGCGACAGCAGCAGCGGGAGGCCCCATTAGCTAAAGTGGTGCTTCAGGTTAAGAACAGTTTCAGGTTAAGAACGGACCTCTGGAACGAATTAAGTACTTAACCTGAGGTACCACTGTATATGAATCAAAATCATAACAACAACAACAACAACAAAAATTCTAGCTATTTCAAATCTAAACATTTCATTTTGTTTTTCAAACAGAGCAATTCTGGGATAAGAGCCTAATTTCCTCTTTTATTTCTCCGATGTGTTTATGGAATGTTGCTTTCAGATGAATAAATTAGTGTTGATTACTCATGTCTGTGTCTCACTTGTCCTCCCCCCCCCCTCCACCGCCCTCCTCTTTATCTCCCGGTAATTAGAGCCTGGTGGTTGCCAACGGAGGTCTGGGTAATGGTGTAAGCAGATGCCAACTGCTCGGCGTGGTGCAGGATTGTGGGCTGGTGAAAGCTCTCCTAATGCCTCCCGGTAAACCATATTCATTTGTGAAATACGGAAGGACAGAAGACTCCAAAAAAGCCTATGACTCCCTCAACGGGAAGGAGATAACGGTGGAGGACTCTGGCCAAACAGTCGTTCTCTATTTCAACTTTGTGGGAAAAGGTATTGCTGCTGTATTTAGCTAATAATAATAATAATAATAATAATAATTTATTATTTATACCCCGCCCATCTGGCTGAGTTTCCCCAGCCACTCTGGGCGGCTCCCAATCGAGTGTTAAAGACAACACAGTGTTAAATATTAAAAACTTCCCTAAACAGGGCTGCCTTCAGGTGTCTTTTAAAAATAGGATAGCTGCTTATTTCCTTGACATTTGATGGGAGGGCATTCCACAGGGTGGGTGCCACTACCGAGAAGGCCCAGGTGATGTAGGAAATTTTTCGGAGACACTGTTGATGGAATTTTTTGAGGAGTTGGAGATGGCGTTTATAAACACATGGTGTATATGCAACCCTAGTCCAAGATCCAAAGGAAGTAAATTTTGTGACTTTGAGCAACTGACCCTGTTCCCGTAGCGTTAAATGGCTTTTGAAACTCCCTTCAGCTGGGGAGGGGGCTGCTAAAAATGTCTAACTCGCTTCCACGCACCTTTGGGCTCAAATATTTGTCGTTCTTTTGATCCTGGACGTAGCATTTAGACATGTCTTCTTTGGCCACTCTGTATTCATCGCCTGTTGGCCACAAACAAACTCTCAATCCTCGTGAGAAGTCCTGGGAAGAGACAATCGAAGGCAGCTGACATCTCACCTGGAACAGCCGGGGGAAATGGTGACCTTTTCCTTTGACAAAGCAGTCAGGCGTTTGAATCTGAAAAGCAGCCGGGTTCTCTGGTCCTAAACAGAAGGGGGTTTGCGTGGCACAGTGTGTGGGGACCAAGCCTGTGGCGCATGACTAGAAGGATTACTGTCTACAATTAAGCTTGCTTTTGGCTTTATCGCTTAATTCACTAATGCGCTTTCCATAAGAAGTTTTCCAAGATCTTTCTAGTCAGGCAGGGGCTTGAGGTGAGCAGGTTTCCCCCTACATCTACTTCTTACAGCACCTTTCTGTCAATATATTATATGCAATTCTCAACCATGGTTTGTTATTACAAGAAGAAGCCTAGTCTCTCTTCTGGGCTTGTGCAGCCCCTCTCATTTTTCCTGCTGCAAGGATGAGATTGGAAGCTTTACCCTTTACCTTTACACTGGTTAGCATATTATTCAGACCCTAAACTGTGGTTAATCATAACTGTGTTTGGTGAAAGTAAGCCAGCTTTATAAACTGTGGTTTGAAGTTGCCCTGTTTCCACTTACCAAAATTAAGATTAACCACAGTTTGTCTGAGTGAGGATAATAAGGCAAGCTTCAGTTAACTAAAAATGGAAGTAAAGGCTTATAAACTACACCTGCTGGCTGCTTCAGAGGGGAATGAGGCAGCATGGAGGGGTAGGAGTGGGTAGCTAGGCTCTTTCTGGTAATATAAACAACGGTTTAGTGTTGCTTCCAGCCAAGCCCTATATTTAACTGCTTGGTCATTTTTGATGTTGCTACCTGCCTAGAGAGCATTTAAAAATTGGCAAATTTGAACATCTAGATAATTACAGAACTTGGTTGTTCGAGAACTGTATGTCTATGCAGCTTGAAAGAACAGCATGGGGAGTTCTTCAATTTTTTTATACTCCTAGTTCCTTGGGAGAACATGACACCTACAGCCTTGCCTCCTGGCCTGAAGATAATTGAGGAGTTGGTTTTGCCTGAGGAAGAAAAGGAACTTTTAGAAAGCATTGATTGGGCAGAGGATGAAGTCACCTCAACTGGTAAGTAATGCTTCCTAAGAATGGCTGTTATTTTGGATGACTGCCAATCACATATTTGCTCATTCTTTGAGGGGATTTTGTTGTTGTTATGGTAACGGGTTCAGCTCCCCAATTTTGGGGAATGAGGCCAGGGATCTGGAGCAAGAGAAATAACTTTCCTCAGAGCTATTCCCAGGTACTCCGCTTATGCCAGAAACACTGGTGCAAATGGGGCCTGTTGTGGCAGGACTTTCCTGGCCTGAGGAAATGCTGTTTCCCACATGAGATTCAGCCTCGGAAGTCCTAGTGGATCCACAGGTTCCTCCTGTCCCGATTGGAGCTAAGATCGTGAAAGTAGGCTTGGCCCTTTTAAATGAGGAGGCTCCTCATGCTAAAGGCAGAAGTACGGTAGTTACTCAGATAAAGCAGGTCCTCTTTGAGCCTGGCTGGTGATGAGCCAACATTTGAGGTTCTGCTATAATGGCAGTTCCAGCCTGAGTGCTGCATAGAGCTATCTTTCAGCATTTGGAGTGAAAGCACTCTGCAGAAGTAGAAAATAATAAAGCTTTGTTTCTTTCTGCTGGTTCCCTCACTGCGCGAAGCAAAGTTACAGGGAACTAAGCAGAGGGCCTTCTTGGTAGTGCCATCCTCCTTGTGGAATGTTCTCCCTTCAGATGTCAAGGAGATAAAGAACTACACAACTTTTAGAAGACATCTGAAGGCAGCCCTGTATCGGGAGGTTTTTAATGTTTGATATTTATTATGTTTTTATATATGCTGTAAGCCGCCCAGATGGGTGGGGTATAAATAAAATAATAATAATCAGTTAATGGAAATACTGTCTTGATAGGAAAGATTCTAATTCTATCCAACCAAGGTAAAGGTGTTTTGAGCCATGCTTGTTCTTAATCCATGGAATTTTGACAGTTGTATGTTCCCATCTTGCTAACTTTTTAGTCGACAGGTTGGGAATCCTCATCATTCCTAGCCATGATGGCCAGTTATCAGATATAATGGGGATATAGTCGAACGCATCAGAGTGTCAAATTCTTCCTTTTCTTGCTGTCATGGTTTTGGACTGAACAGTGCTGAAATTTGGGCTGGACAATGAATTATTTGCCTAGATACTTGCAAGTGCTGTGAGACAGGAACTGTGAAAATAAAGATGATTAATTGTTTTAAGGATTTGCATCATTCCATTCCAAGAAAATTCTGCTTGAGGTGTTTTACAGCAAAAGATAAACGTGGATATTAATCTTATCTGTGTAAGCTTCCTTAGTTATGGGTGGGGAACTTGAGTTTCCGTGGTTCAAAATCTGGAATTGTTTTGGAAAACATTTCAGCCTTGGTGGTTTGATCAGTTTAGTTGCTTGCTCATGGTACTGGTTTATAACAAGCACCCTTGCCATCATCTACATAGACAACAGTGACTTAAGAGCTGGTTTGGAGGTTTAACTGCACTACAATAGACAGCAGATGTGAAGTTCACTGGTGCCACCTGCAACCTTTTTGATAAAGTGATGTGCAGATCTCTGGCACACACCTGAGACCAGACACACAGGCTTGAGGATTCATGAATTTGACCAAGTGACTCACTCTGTGCAGTGGAAGCGAATCTTTCATCTGTTGTTTGTGTATTCATTGCAGCAATTGCAGCATCCAAGTTGTCTCGAAGGCTGCTATTTATTTCCAATGCCTCTTTATGTTATTTAACCGTAGTAAAAACAAAAACCATAGTAAGAACCAAAAAGCTTTTTGTGGGAAAGTGTGTGTACACACACACACACACACATACAGTGGTACCTCGGGTTAAGTACTTAATTCGTTCCGGAAGTCTGTTCTTAACCTGAAACTGTTCTTAACCTGAAGCACCACTTTAGCTAGTGGGGCCTCCTGCTGATACCGCGCCTCTGGAGCACGATTTCTGTTCTCATCCTGAAGCAAAGTTCTTAACCTGAAGCACTATTTCTGGGTTAGCGGAGTCTGTAAGCTGAAGCGTATGTAACCTGAAGCGTATGTAACCTCAGGAACCACTGTATATGTATAAATATGTGTGCAGGTTTTGGTGTCTTCGGGTGTCTTCCCGTGTAAGAGTCGGGGTGTCTGTGCGACGTTTCGACGAGGTCTCACTCGTCATCTTCAGGCTGGTGCTTTCGGCTTCTTGTTACTGGAACAGAGCAGAGTCTGGTGTTTGAGTTCCTATAAATACTGTTGAGGGGTGTGGTGTATAGCCTCCAACGTTCTGGGCAGAGAGGAAGTTCCTAGATTAGTGTGCCTTTTCTTCTTTTGTTCCTTAATTACTTGAGGGATATCTTGGGTGATTTCATGAGTGATATTCTGAATATCACTGGGTGGGTCATTAAGTGTAGATTAGTTGCTAAAGCTTTCGTGTCTTGACCTCTTGAGCTTGTGAAGAGTTTTTCTGAGAAGATGGCTGTGCTGCATTTAGTTGTGCTCTGGCTTGGCTTCGTGTATAGGGGCGAGCTATGGTTTTGTGCCTTGTGCCAGCCAGATCTGTGTAGGGATTGCAGGGGGGTGCAGCATCCGGAGGTGCCACTATAGTTTGGCTACTGGATGGAGTCTGTAATATGTCTGTGGAGAGGGTCTGGGTTTGGGTCTGGTGTGGTTGATTGGTGACGGCGTTCTGTGTGCCTCTGGTTCTGGTGTCGGTTTTTGTGGGGAGGGCTAATTTCCAGATGTCTGGCAGGCGGGACGTGTCGTCACGCTTGTTCATGTTGTGAGGGTGTTTCTCTATCTCGATGGCTTCCATGATTATTCTCTTGTGGTGATGTTCCATGTTAAAGAGCAATTTGGAATCTGCAAAATTAATTTCGTGTCCTGTTTCTTTCATGTGTTGGAAAAGAGAGGAAGTTTTTTCTTCTTTTTTGACGGCATTCTTGTGTTCTGCGATACGTGCATTTATTCGTCTGTTTGTTTGTCCAATGTACGTGGCTGGGCAGACTTTGCAGGGTATTTCATAGACCCCTTGGTTTTCCAGCTGGATTTTAACAAGAAGCCGAAAGCACCAGCCTGAAGATGACGAGTGAGACCTCGTCGAAACGTCGCACAGACACCCCGACTCTTACACGGGAAGACACCCGAAGACACCAAAACCTGCATTCCTGTACCCGTGAAAATCTACGAAAATAAATATGTGTGTGTATATATAAGATGTGTGATTCCTGTTGTATATTTTGTTGCTTCTTCCGCTTGTAAACTGCCTAGAAAGGCAGTGTGCAAATTAAAAGTGAAATGAAATGAAAATGACTCTAGTTGAAAAACAGGATTACTCAATAAAGTACAGTAGCACCTCGGCTTACATAGCCCTCTGGTTATGTAAACTTCATGTTACGAAAGTAGTAAACTCGGAAGTATCGAACCGGGTTTCTCCGCGTGCGCAGAAGCGGTCTACCGCCGTGTGCGCATGCTCAGAACAGTGATCCTTGGGTTGCGGAAACCTTGGGATCTGGCTGGACCTCTGGAACGGATCCTGTTTGCTACCGGAGGTTCCACTGTACTTCACAAGCATTATCTAGTAATCTGTACAACAACCCTATAAAGTGATCTTGAAGGTGAGAGGGACTGAGGCTGAGAGAAAATGTGGATCATCACAGACCACAGAGTGAGTTGAGGGCGCAGGAAACTTTCAAACTCAGAACTTCCTGAATTTTGGCTTGGTCCTTAAGCCACTATGCAACAGCAGCTCAAAATATATATTGTGGTTATTTAATTTTTTTCTGCCCTTCCAAACATGGCTGTTTTTCTTCCTTTCCATTTTCGCAGCTCAGAAGTCTCTGAAACACAGGAGGGTAAAACATTTTGGATACGAGTTTCGATATGATAACAACAATGTTGATAGAGACAGACCCTTATCTGGAGGTGAGCATCCCAATGGAATGCCTGTTTTGTGTGTCTTCCGTTGAATAATCAATACAGTTTTCTTCACTGATTAGTAGTGGTTGCAATTCTGTATATGCTTACTGGGGGGTAACTGTTGTTGAAATCTGTGAAACTTGCTTCCAAGTATACAATAGAAATGGGCTTGCAGCGCAAGGCTTCCATTCACCTAGGTTGTAATCTCAAACATGCGGTTGACCCCCAGGTAAGTGGGTCTTAAAGGACTTTGGCCTAGATATGTGTTTGAATCAATTTCCTTTTAACGTGTTTAGGGAAGAGTCCAGAAAATGCTTGACAATGAGTGGCTTTGAAAATCTGACATGCATATGAGATGCACAAAACCTGAAGAAGGTAGGAGTTTTTGAAGACCAAAACATTTTGGAAGATCCAACATTACAGCTGGTACATTACAGCCTGGGAACGGCTTCGACTGGCTGCCTAACCAGATGAGGGTAGCCGATGTGTCTCAAATCCTCAGTGAGTTAGGGACTTCCCCTGCATGCGAAGACAGGATTGAGCGGGTGAGACCAATGGTGGGTCAAGAAAGCAGTTTCTGCATGTGCTGTAGAGGGAAGTGAGGGGCTGATGGGGCTCATCAACCTGGGAAGGTAGCCCATCCAGGAAAGAGAAAAGTCTGATCCTAAACCTCCACTGCCTTGCGATATATCTTCAGGAGAAGAAAGGGCTAAGGAGTAAAACCTACACTATCCAGAGTGGAGTGAGAGCTGGCCCATAAAGAAGGCTGATCGCCGAAGAATTGATGCTTTTGAATTATGGTGCTGGAGGAGACTCTTGAGAGTCCCATGGACTGCAAGAAGATCAAACCTCTCCATTCTTAAGGAAATCAGCCCTGAGTGCTCACTAGAAGGACAGATTGTGAAGCTGAGGCTCCAATACTTTGGCCACCTCATGAGAAGAGAAGACTCCCTGGAAAAGACCCTGATGTTGGGAAAGATGGAGGGCACAAGGAGAAGGGGATGACAGAGGACGAGATGGTTGGATAGTGTTCTCGAAGCTACCAGCATGAGTTTGACCAAACTGCGGGAGGCAGTGGAAGACAGGAGGGCCTGGCGTGCTCTGGTCCATGGGGTCATGAAGAGTCGAACACGACTAAACAACAACAACAACATCCAGAGTGGAGTCCTTAAGGTGGTTGGATGGCACCTTTCATGCCTCCATCTGGCAACTCCTGCAGCCAAGCTGGTGCCAAACGTATTGCTCTGATTTTCTTTGGACCACAACAGTGAGGCTGAGAGCGGGGTCTTGTCGTATGGGCAGCCCAAGACCTCCATGCACACTGCCCACGCTTGCGCCCCAGAGAGTTCACTTCGGTGCTGCTAATGCAGTAGTGTAACTTCACCCTCAGAGGCGCACTCCATTCCCTCTTGAGGCAGACGGATGGGAACAACTGCGGGAGGATGGAGTTGTAAGCGACTCCTAAGCACTTTCCCCTCACATTCTATTAGGAGACGAAAATTTTGCTCACAGCAAGAAGTAGCCGTGCGAAGCCTGATCGTTTGCACATTAAGACAGTATACATTACAGTTCGCTTCATCCCTTTCCCTGCGCATCAGAATTAGCTCACTCCAAGCGAGAGGCACAGTAGGATAATCTCAAATTCATTAATTTGGCAAATAAATTCAAAGTTGCCTTCTCCAACGGGCATGCCAGTAAGCAAACTCGTGCTGTGATCCAGGGAACACCGCCCCCCCTCCCACCCCAACTCACGCTTATAAAGATGCCGAGACCATTTAGTTGCAATTAGCCTGTTTCTAATTGCTTTATGCTGCTAGCACATTTAAGAAACATGAAAACAGTCCCTGTGAAAATCCCAAGCTGCTTCCTTCTACAATAGCATCGAGTGTAATGTTTTCAGCTATGGAGCAGAAATGTGCAAGGTGAATAGCCATGGCTACATTTGTACATGGCTACATTTATACCCTACTTTTCCTCCCAGGAGCTCAAAGCCACAGGCTTGTCATTCTCCCTCCTCCTCTTAACAGCACAACAGCCCTGTGAGGTAGAATTAGGCTGACAAATCGTGAGAGGCTTAAGGTCACTCAGTGAGCTTCATAGTTGTGCAGATTTAAACCTCTGTAGTCCTTGTCCAACGTTCTAGTTACAACACCATAATGGCAAAAAAACCCAACTTGTACAACCCCATATAAATGTAACTGACATGTTTTCCTTTTTGTGGTGTATTCTGTATGAAGAATTTAAGAGTTGAAACTTCGCAGCTTTCCTAATTGTATGCTTTATTTGTTTTCTGATGTGGGAATGTTTTGTTGTGGATGAGGGAAAAGAGAGAAAACCTTCTGCTTTCATATTTTCTCACCGCCTCAGGTCTCCCAGATATCTGTAACAAGCTTCTTGCAAAATGGTTGAAGATGGGGCACATTAAGGAGAAACCTGATCAACTGACTATAAATCAGTATGAACCTGGACAGGGTATGTACACGTGTTGCACTAACATCTTTAACCTGACACAAACACCCCTTAATCAAAATAAAAAAAATCCTTCCAGTAGCACCTTAAAGACCAACTAAGTTAGTTCTTGGTATGAGCTTTCGTGTGCATGCACACTTCTTTAGATACACACCTGAATGTATCTGAAGTGTATCTGAAGAAGTGTGCATGCACACGAAAGCTCATACCAAGAACTAACTTAGTTGGTCTTTAAGGTGCTACTGGAAAGAATTTTTTTATTTTGACTATGGCAGACCAACACGGCTACCTATCTGTAACTGGAACCCCTTAATCAAAATGCCTTGGTAAATGCAGAAGTATTATTGGACATATGGGAGGTGTCAGTTCCTTGGGTATATGGGGCAAGCCCTCCAAGGTCTCCAGTTGATACCCAGTTGAAACTGAAGGCCGCAGTCTTACCTCTTGTTAGGAACCTTGAAAGCTGTCTTATATTATCAAGTCCATTGGTTCATTTGGCTGGGCATCGTTGACAAAGTTGATTGGTAACAGCTTTTCAGAGTTTTAGGTAGGAGTCTTCCCAGCCCTTCTTAAAGATGGGGGAAGAAATTGATCTTTGTGTGTGTTTTGTTTAGGCAAACCTATCTAGACATGTTACTGTTAGTGCAAATAAAAATATATACAGTGGTACCTCGGGTTACATATGCTTCAGATTACAGACTCCGCTAACCCAGAAATAGTACCTCGGGTTAAGAACTTCGCTTCAGGATGAGAACAGAAATTGTGCTCTGGCGGCATGGCGGCAGCGGGAGGCCCCATTGGCTAAAGTGGTACCTCAGGTTAAGAACAGTTTCAGGTTAAGAACGGATCTCCAGAATGAATTACGTTCTTAACCCGAGGTACCACTGTAAAGGCAAATTCCTGGATGTTAACATCCAAGTTAAGAGCAAGTACTCTTTGTTGAGAGAACCCTGGCAGAGATTTAAAGTCACAATCTATGCAGCAAAGTAAAGCGTGGAAATGTAGGCTGTTTGACCTTTAAAATATGCTTTTCCAAGTGAGTGCTAAATTTTCCCTGTTCCCCCAGCACAGGAAAAGACCACACATTTGGTTAGTTAAAAATTGGTGTACTTACAAACTCTGCCAAGGTCAGGTTTATGTGCTTTCCTGTACATCAGCCAGAAAAGTTGCTCAGGTAGTAAAATTTCTCTGAGTTACAAAGTGGTAAAAGTTCTTGGATTATTGGTATAGGAACTCAAGAATGTCTGGTGAGAGCCATGCGGCTGAGCTGGAGCAACCAGTTTAAAGCTCTTCACACACACTGAGCATATCAGGTAGACTGGGTACAACAATGGACTTGATTGCCTATTTCCTCCCAAGGTGAGAGGAAGGAAGGTGAGAGGAAGTGCTAAGCCTAGCAGGACAGCTTACTCTCTGGCGTTAACCCCTTCATTCATTAATTGAACTTGAGCATGTTGGTTATATAAGGCTGGGTATCTTAGTTATAGGGACGTGGGTGGTGCTGTGGGTTAAACCACAGAGCCTAAGACTTGCTGATCAGAAGGTCAGCTTTTCGAATCCCCACAACGGGGTGAGCTCCCGTTGCTCTGTCCCTGCTCCTGCCAACCTAGCAGTTCAAAAGCACGTCAAGTGCAAGTAGATAAATAGGTACCGCTCCGGCGGGAAGGTAAACGGCGTTTCCGTGTGCTGTTCTGGTTCGCCAGAAGCGGCTTAGTCATGCTGGCCACATGACCCGGAAGCTGAACGCCGGCTCCCTTGGCCACTAAAGCGAGATGAGCGCCGCAACCCCAGAGTTGGTCATGACTGGACCTAATGGTCAGGGGTCCCTTTACCTTTATCTTAGTTACATGTGAGTGATCTCTTTTTTAGCTACTGTAGATTGTAATAATCTTTCCAACCCCCCCCCCCATTTTTTTCAATAGTTTTAATGTATTATTATATATTTTTGTAAACCGCTTAGAGGTTCTCTTATAATCAAGCGGTATATTAAGTTTGAGAGATATATGTAAGGATTGAACCTGGGACCTTTTGTATGCAAAATGTGTACTTTACTGCTGTGCAAAACCCCTCTCTCCTAAAACACCTAGTGATGCAAAACATATGACATGATAGCATCATGCAGTGACTTGCCCTGCTCCCTACAAACGTAAGCTTATAGTGGAGGAATGCATGGCTACAATGCATCATATACAGTGGTACCTTGGTTTAAGTACTTAATTCGTTCTGGAGGTCCGTTCTTAACCTGAAACTGTTCTTAACCTGAAGCACCACTTTAGCCAATGGGACCTCCTGCTGCCGCCGCGCCGCCGAAGCACGATTTCTGTTCTCATCCTGAAGCAAAGTTCTTAACCTGAGGTACTATTTCTGGGTTAGCGGAGTCTGTAACCTGAAGCGTATGTAACCTGAAGCGTATGTAACCTGAGGTACCACTCTACTACATTTTGCATCCCTTAGATGGGGAAATAGTAAGAGGAGTGACAGTGGTGCTGTGTTTGGTGCCAAATTTGCATTTGCTGTAAATTCTAGTCCTAGCCTAAGGCATCCATAGCACTTGTAACAAGATTTCTTTTTTCTTTGGCTTTTGTTGTTGTTAAATGTGATTTATTACCTGTCATAAACTGGGCTGGACGGCTAGGAGTTACAGTCCAAAACCTCTGAAGGACACTAGGTGGAATGAGACTTCTGTAGAGAATGAGGGAAGTTTCTTGGCCTACCGGTGTACAAGAGTAAGACTGATGGTGTGGAAAAGTTGAAAAATAGATTCTCACATGTACTGAACCATGGCTTTGTTTTTTGTTGCAGGAATCCCTCCTCACATAGATACGCATTCTGCTTTTGAGGATGAAATCATAGCTCTAAGTTTAGGAGCTGAGGTAATTTGTATATCTTTTTCTGGGTTTTTTGAGTAGAGGCCAGTTGGGTTCCTCCCAGCCATTAGGGAGAATGAGGGGACTGCTTCAGGCAGCAGATGCTGAGGGATGGGGAGATGAAAAAAGTGTGTGTTTACTGTAGTTTTGCACCACAGTTGAACTGAGCCCAGTATGCAGTCTCCTTTGACAATACTGCCAAGCTTCCTTGTAGTGCACTCATGCCTTAACTTGCTTGGGGTGAGGAACTAAGCTCTGTGCCCTATCCAAGTTTTCAGTGTTGCTTTCAGGACAACAAAAGTATTTCTATGTTCTGAGCGCTTGTAATTTCATGTTATGGGGGGGAAACCCCTCCTAGTCTTAAAAATAAGTTGCCTAGAGGACTGAGACAGACTTGGCCATCTCTTTTCTTCACCCTGAAGCTATTTAGCTACACCTGTTGAATTTTAAAAAAAATATGAGATGAGGATTTCTTAGAAGTAGCTGTGCCGCCGGTGGAATTCTTGCAGGGAGCTTTGCCTGAAAATCCTTTGTGAATAAAAAATAATAATATTTAATCCCTCTGTTTCAAAGGTTATTTTTGAGATGTACTGGCCTTGAAGTACTTTTGTCTGTCTTGGTCCGTCCTGATCCAGGAACTAATGGATGCTTCTTATCTTCCATTGTCAGTTATGAAAGCTGACATTGGTGTACAGAAGCCTTTTCTTAAGAAGAGACAACAAAAGCAGAGGCGGGGGGTTGAGCAGGAAGGACACCTGTGCGTTTCCGAGATTGTGTTGTTATGCAGCTAAGCTCTTTAAAGCAGAGTGCTCTAAATGAAGTGGGTCTGTCGGCTGATTGCATTTTGCTGAAACCTTTAACGGGGGGTTCAAAACACGGGAAGCAGCGATTCTTCGTTCATCTAGCCCATTTATTATCTACACTGATCCTGTCGGCACTCTACAATACATTTTAAACAGTCACGGATTCTATCAAAAGAATCCTGGGATGTGTAGCTTGTTAAGGGTGCTGAGAGTTGTTGGGAGGCTAATAATAATAATAATAATAATAATAATAATAATAATAATAATAATAATATATTATTTGTACCCTGCCCATCTGGCTGGGTTTCCCCAGCCACTCTGGGCGGCTTCCAACAAAGATTAAAAATACATTAAAATGTCACACATTAAAAGCTTCCCTAAACGGGGCTGCCTTCAGATGTCTTCTAAATGTCAGGTAGTTGTTTATCTCTTTGACATCTGATGGGAGGGTGTTCCACAGGGCGGGCGCCACTACCGAGAAGGCCCTCTGCCTGGTTCCCTGTAGCTTTGCTTCTCGCAATGAGGGAACCTAGAGCCTTCACTGAGCTAGAATTTCCAGAATTCTCAGGGAAGAGGGATTGATAGTTAAAACACACTCAGAATTGTAGCTCCTCACAACTTTCAAGACTCTCAATAAACTGAAGTTCCCGGGGTTCTTTGGGGGGTAGCCATGACTCCTTAAAGGATTATGATACAGCTTTAGAGGTATATTCCAGATGAGGCCTAGGTTCTCAGGCAGAGGCCTTTGCCATCACCTGACCCTTTCTTAACTGAAGATGCCAGGGATTAAGCCTGATGTGCATGCACAGTTTGAGACTGCTTGGGAAACATCCGGGAGAGGATGAGCATTAGAGAGGGTGGAAGGCAGAGGCCTTTAGTCCTGGCAAGTGTTCCATAGGGCCAAGGCCTGCTGGGAAGTGTTGCTGAGTTGCATGCTGTTTCCTTGAATACAGAGTCAACTTCACTGACAACTGAGCCCTGTGTCTTTCATGTTGACCCGTGTCTGACTCCAAGCCCTGACAGAAGTGTTTCCTGCCTGAAACCCCAGAGAGTGGCTTCCAGTCAGTGTAGACAATGCCAGTGGTCAGACTTTCTATGTTCCTATAACCAGACTTATTTCACAGCAGTTTTGATCGCTTAAGAAAGGCAAAAGTTGGGAATTGGGCTTTGTAAACAGAGCTTGATGGGGGCGGTCTGCTTCTTCTGCCCAGTTCACATAGCAAGAATTTGGGGAAGTGGCAGAGACACATGCCAGCTGCTAAACTGAGGACGGCAGGACGGGTCTTCGTTTCACTGCTGAGATACCCTTGTAAGTTCCACCCAAACGCAGCCATGTGTCCGGCAGTAAAGTAAAAACAGAATTCATGGTTGGTTGTTTTTTTTTAAAGAGAGAGCCAGCATCCACATTCTTTGCCTTGAAAAGTAACTGCGAGAGATGAATCTCGTCAACAAATGCCCTAAAGCTCCTCTGTCCAGGTCTTTCATGCCATTTTGTAACAGAATATTAATTCCCTGCTTTGATGAAGGCAGCTGCAACAGCCCAGTCATTGCCTGATGGATCAGTTCCCGCTGTGGCAGCCTTTGCTTCTGGCAACATCCTTGTTCCTGGTGATTCTGTAATATGTTTTGTACATTGGTGCATTCATTGTAAAACATCCGGCATAGAGTGTTGTGTGGTTGTAAAAGTCTTTACAGATTAAAAAGCTGTGTAACTGGTGATTAGTAGCAGCCAGAGTAGTGAGCTAGTGAGGGTTGTGTGTGTTTACATCTTGGTCTCCTAAGTGGCAGAGGTGGAGTGGGTTCTGGCTTGGCATCAGATTTGCTCCAGCCACCTTCTCTGAAGAAGGAGGTCCCTGTGCGATGGGGCAGGGGCCAGAGGAGAATCTGAGGCGGAGGGACATGCTTGGAAGGGAGGTTATGGGAGGCAGTCCTGAGAGTTTGCCTGAGCCTCCTTTGGAGGGTAGAATCCCACCCCCCTAAACTGCTGCAGTCCTCCCTGGGATCAGACATTGCTAAGAGTTTGTAATCTGTAACCTCTACCATGGTGGGTCCTCCAGGTCTAACTCTCTGAGCTCCTTCTCCTCCGAGTCTGACCACTCACATGACATTTCAGGGGGAACTCATGACAATCGCCTTCATTTGGGGTTCCCTTACTTCCTGTTTCCATAATAGGAGTCATCGTATTAATGAAATTTGTCCTGTGTATATCAAAATTACACCAAGTTGCTGATACCACTCCCTTGTACATGGGTGGTTCCAGGGAGCGGGTGGCGCTGTGGTCTAAACCAGTGTTTCCCAACCGGTGTTCCGCGGCACACTACTGTGCCGTGAGACGTTGGCTGGTGTGCCGTGGGAGGGAGGCGGGCGAGTCGGGCGGTGAGAGGCGGCGGTGGCGAGGATCCGCGTCGAGCCAGGGGCGACTCCGCGGTAGTGGTGCCGAGCGGCGGGGCAGCGCGTGCAAAAGGGAGGAGCGCGAGACAGTGGAGGAGGAGGAGGCCGGCATGTCCGGGCAGCAGCAGCAACAACAGCAGCAGCAACTCCCGGCGACGGCTCCTCAAGCCCCGCCGCCGCCCCCTCCTCCGCCCACTATCGCCGCCACCACCACAACAGCCGCCGCCGCCTCAGTTACCGCCGTCCCTCAGTCCCTCGCTCTGCTGCCTCCTCCCACCCCCGAAGCTTGGAGGTTTCCCGGCAAGGGGGAGGGAAAAAACTTTCACTTTCGTGCGTCCCTCCCGGCGTGACGCTGCACGCTGACGTCACGGGGCTGTAATGGTGGTGTGCCGTGAGATTTTTTTCAGTAAACAGGTGTGCCGTTGCCCAAAAAAGTTTGGGAAACACTGGTCTAAACTACTGATCCTCTTGGACTTGCTGATCAGAAGGTCGGCAGTTTGAATCTGTACGATGGGGTGAGCTCCCGTTGCTTGGTCCCAGCTCCTAACAACCTAGCAGTTTGAAAGCATACCAGTGCAAGTAGATAAATAGGTACTGCTGCGACGGAAAGGTAAACAGCGTTTCCATGCACTCTGGTTTCTGTCACGGTGTCCCATTGCGCCAGAAGTGGTTTCGTCATGACCCAGGAAGCTGTCTACGGACAAAAGCCAGCACCCTTGGCCTGAAAGCAAGATGAGCGTTGCACCCCATAGTCACCTTTGACTGGACTTAACCGTCCAGGGGTCCTTTACCTTTTTTATTTTTATTTTTACATGGGTGGTTCTGTTTTGGCTGCATAAGCAACAAACCTAAATATTTGAAGAAGAGGAAATGAGATAACAGTAATTATTATTAATCGGAACGTCACCGAACAATTGGATACATCCTTTGATTCACATTGTGATGTGCACATCCTCATCTGAAATTATGTGTGACTGTAAGTCAACTGTAAGCAGATACTCTGTAGGAAACCATCTTAGCCCATCCTTTAAAATGTATTTGCTCTGCTTGAAAAAAAATAATCCTAGGCCTTCTTCATTTTGCAAGTAATTTATTACCCTTTTTTATATCCTTCTGTTGCATCTTGCATTGAATTTGCACTCATAATTAAGAAAATCACGTAATAAAAACTGGGGAATGGATTGTACTTTCCAAAAGGTTAAAAAAACCACCATGTACATAATGTCTAAAATTCCACTTAATTTTTCTGCAGTTCAGGTTTTTAACCAGACCTCCAACCATGAAGGCAAATGAGCACTTTGAAAGTTTATTGCATTACTGTGAAGTGGAGAAGTGCAATTATTCTCCTGTCGCAGACAGAAAACACAGTGGCTAAACACCTTTCGAGAACTCTGTAGAAAGGTAGGGTATTATAGCTAGGGTTGTGTGGGTGGTGATTATGATACAACCAGAAAACATAATAAAAAGGGAGAATGCAGCATTAAGAAAAACCCGCTTTAAACCAGTGGACTTAAAGCTTCCTTTCTCAAAGAAAACCTTTGCACATTGATTTATCTGCTGAGGAATCTGTCTGCCTGTGGGTGTTTGTGTAAGAACCTTCCTGGGGCTTGTCCAAGGGGTGTAGAGTTCAGGGGGCTACTTACACATCACACACACACGAAATGCACCAGCAAAAACAGGTCAAAATATATGGCAAATATTAGCATATAATTTGCATATGCAACTTTATGTGTTTAGATGCGAGTTCAGAAATAATTTCTAGAGTTTAAATAGAAATGCAGTACATTTCATCATAGTGGGAAAGATAACCTGTGGTCTGATGCTCGATGGGAAATTCCAAGACCTCTGTTTTCCTTTGTTATGGTTCTTTATCCCTGTACTGGACTGTGCCCAGGCAACCCTTTAGATAAGAGAACTGTCCTCTGTAAAGAAGGATACATGACCACTCTGGGCACAGTCCGTTTAAATGGGGTGCTGGCCAGGCCTGTTCAGGTTGATCACTGCTCTGTGATCAACCAGACTATGCTGGCTCTAGGATTTTGGGAACCCTCAGCCAAGATACACTCGGTCTATCCCCTTACCTGAGACAGGTGTGGCATTTCTCTCAGGCTGCCTTCGACGTTCTTGGTGCTCCATGAAAAGGAACAATGGTGGAACTATTTGGTCAGGGGGGCATTTTTCAGTCTTGGGATATGACTAAAATAGTGGGATTTCTGGTCACAGAATACAGGGATCTTTAAGTTCCAAATTCAGATTCCTACCTAGAAATACTCAAATGATTGTAGCTATTCCTACATGGAGCTAACACAATAAGTTGGTCGTGATAAATACAATTGTAATCCTCATTTTCTTTCTGCACATCAGAGACTTGGGATTCCCCTGCTCCCAGGACGCTATAGTAATTTATTTGCCTAGGATAGCTCAGTTGGTAGAGCATGAGACTCTTCTACTGTCAAATTGTTCTGTCTTAAAGGTAAAGGGACCCCTGACCATTAGGTCCAGTCATGGCCGACTCTGGGGTTGCGGCGCTCATCTTGCTTTATTGCCCGAGGGAGCCAGCGTACAGCTTCCGGGTCATGTGGCCAGCATGACTAAGCCACTTCTGGAGAACCAGAGCAGCACACGGAAATGCCGTTTACCTTCCCGCCAGAGCGGTACCTATTTATCTACTTGCACTTTGATGTGCTTTCGAACTGCTAGGTTGGCAGCAGCAGGGACCGAGCAACGGGAGCTCACCCCGTTTGGGGTGGCGGATTTGAACCGCTGACCTTCTGTTCGGCAAGTCCTAGACTCTGTGGTTTAACTCACAGCGCCACCCGCGTCCCTTGTTCTGTCTTACTGTCAGTTAAATAAGCAGTAGCCTCCTGATTTATGTGTTCCTGATCAAACAAATGCTTGTGTTGCAGCTCACTATTGCGTACATGCTGCTTCCCCCAAGGAAATAACCTATTTGCTTGGAAAATGCAAAAAGGCAGACCTGCAAAATGGCCTTTTCTTAAGCTGCCTGGTTAGGTGTGACTGTTGTATTCATGGCTTCCGGATGGTGTCTCTAGAGATGCACAAACTGCCTACATGCCTGCTTTGTTGCGGGAGCATTGCTTCAACTCAGGCTCAGCTTCTGTCAAGCTCTAAACAGATTTCAGTGACGTGAGCCTACGGAAAGAGTCAGGGTCCCATTTTGCAAACTGCCAAAGTAGATGTGACAGATGAAGCTACGTTTTGTAGAGCTAAGCATCCTTAGGGACGAGGCTCTAATTTTTTGTTTGTAAAAAGGTGTTTTCAAGACGAATTGAACCCTGATCCCTCCTTGCCTCCACTCTGCACCATCACAGGTACTCCCGCCCCCAAACCCTTCTTGCAACCAAGCAAAATCCCCTTCCCAGACAGGATCCCCCTAGATAAGTATCTGCCTTGTATTCACAGCCACTAGATCACTTAGGAGCATGGGAAGCTGTCTCACAGCAAGCCAAACTGTTTGTCTGTCTAGCCTAGTTTTGTCTGTTCTTGCAAGAAGTGCCTCTCCAGGGTCCACGGCAGAGAAAGGTCTTTTTCATCCTCTGTTCCCTGCTTGAGACAAAAGCTTCCAACTTTGTGATTTTGTAATTCTGTACCAGTCTATCCCAGGGGGCTTCTCAAGGCTCCTTACGGGGCTTTTCAGCAACTAGTTTCCACTGATGTAAAAGGCTCAGCGAGTGGCGAATGTGGCCTCACAATGAGAGCACACTTCAGCCCAGCATGTGGGTCCCTGTATTCTCTCTCCCCTTTTTAAAAATAAAAATTAAACAGGCTATTCTGTTAAGACACTTGCCCTAGTTTATTTCTTTTGTCTCTGGCTTCTTTATATTCCCACATTTCTCTCAAAGACTCATCCCACAAATCTTGCATCCTGCTGTTGGTTCTTCCATATATACATATGTGTGTGTGTGTGTGTGTGTATGTATATATACCGTATATATTTATATATGTATGTATATGTATGTATGTATTGCAAGGCTCCTGGAAAGGTATGGTTTCAGCTTTCATTCTGATTCTTCAAAAGGAACCCCACGCTGTAAAATTCCTCAGCTCATCAGCCTCACACACAAAAACATACCTGCCTCCATCTTCCTATGGCGATGCCTGTTTCTAAGTGAGCTTCTCTTTTAAAGCCAGAGTTAAAACTACAGGCAGCCAGTGAGAAGGGTGGCACAGACTAGAATCTGTGTAATGAAAGAGTCGGGTATCTTCGCTCAAAGAGACAAAAATATAATGTGCCTATTTATATATTTCATAAAATGTTGATTGTAAAAACCCCCTCAAAGAACCATCATTTTTAAAGCAGTTACTTTTGAAGGGCTCTGTTTTGATGGATACCTGCATGTTCAATGAGACACAGATACTTGTTCTTTGTAGGAAGCATACAAAGAACCAACTCATAGGGGCTGAGGTCTCTTTGTCCTCCCATAAAATACTTGAGGGGGCCACCCCCGCCCCCCGTTAATGGACATTGTCATTCAAATGATGTGAGGGTCATGTGACCGATTATGCAGGGTGGGGCTTATCTGCCCCCCCCCCAATATTTTATTCAAGTTGGCACTCTGGTAGAAGGATTCTCATTGGGTGTTTTGTACTATTATTTAAAAAAAAATCCTGAAAATTGCAGAGTGAGTTAAGCTCTCTCTCTCTCTCTTTTTTTTAATGCAAAGTTGCAGAATTACATTTCTGTTGACTTTGCCACATCATTTTTCATTTTTTGCCGCAGGGTAATCGCAGCCACAGCAAAATCCAGAAAATGCTACTTGTGCTTAAATTGTGTCTCCATGGGGGAATCACTGTCCATCTTTCAGACGCCTTCAATTGTCCATTTACTGCAAGGCGAGAATGATTGGGAGCAGTATGCTTCGGAATTCCAGCTGCTGGAAACGTCAGGAGGAGAGAGTGTTGCTGCAAATTTAAGGTCTTGCTTGCGTGATCCTCCCTGTAGCCATCTAGTTGGTTACTGTGATAACAGGATGCCAGGATGGGCTGATCCAGCAGGGCCCTTATGTTCTTACTGTCTGTTATCAGGCTCAGCCCTTCTGCACTTCACTAATCAATACAAGTACTTGTCAGATTGTAGTGAAATCCTATACACTTCCACCAGAAGTAAACCCCATTGAAGTCAGTGAATCAGATGAATGTCTCCTTCCCAAGGTACATAACCAGAGCAACTATTTCCAGATTAATTGGTCAGCGTTTTCTCGACTTTCTGTCTTGTTTTTGTCGTGTATCTCCTTTTTTAATCTCATCATTACTACAAAACAGTGGATCGTGCTGTGGAATTGCTTTAGCATAGCAGTGGCTAATCTGTTGCCCTCCTGGTGTTGTGGGACTCCCAACTCCCAACATCCCAAACCGCCCTGGCCATAATAATCAGGGATATTGGGAGTTATGGTCTGGCCGGATGCATGGGAGGTATCAAACTGGAGAACCCCCAGGGGAAGGAGGCTCAGACTAGTGATGGAATGACAATGAATGGTCCGATGAAGAAGAGGGAGCAGACTGGGAGGAAGGAGGTGTTGGAAGCTGAAGAGGTGACAGGGTTTAGTGAGCAGGGAGAGTCTATGGCAGAGAGAAGCCCAGAAGCAGAGGCAGAAGAGGAGAGGGAACAGGAGACAGTGATGAGTCAGGCTGCTGAAGAATCCACGGAGTCTCCCCCTCCTCCTGCGACCAGCCCCTGTCTCCCCTGTTATTTCAGAACACACAGAGAAATTACAAGGGTGGAGCAGGGCAAAGACAAAGAGGCAAGATGAAGGAGCCTCAGGTTGCCTGGGAAGGAACTGGGAGAGGAGCCTTAGGCAGCAGTGGGAAGGCAAGGTCCCTCAGTCCTTGCAACTGCCTCATTGGGGCAAGACCTACTGAGAAAAGTTGTTGTGATCGCTAGGCCTGTGCTGTTTTGTTTCTTTGAATAAAGAGCTAAGTCCACTGACACCAGGTGTTTTACCGCTGACCTATGCCTGACACCTGGAGGGCCAAAGGTTAGCCACCGCTGTTCTGACAGAGAGCTTTTTGTAATATTAGGCGGGGAGATAACAATCTTCTTATTAAATACCGCCCACTATGTGTAATGTACATACGCTGCAAGGATCTTGGAGCAAGCTCCATCCTCCGGAGAAGGCCGGGAGTGAGGAGGAAGGGGAAATCCCACAGATATTGAGGAGCGTGCTCTTGTGCTCAAGTCCTGCTTTCAAGTTTCCCACAGGAACCTGGTTGGCCATTGTAAGACTAGGATGCTGGACGGAATGGGCCATTGGCCTTATCCAATGGCTCTTCTTATGTTCTTATTTATATTGAGATATTTTTCCTCACACACATTAATACTCTGCCTCCCTTTCCCCCTGTTTTGCCATTGCCTCTGTTGGTGCAGGTTTACAAAAAGCTCTTTTTGACCAAGGCCTCTACTGAGGTAGGAGAATGCAGGTCTCAGTTGCTAGGCAACCACTGTTGTTTCTACAGGATAGGAGGGTGGCAGAAGTTGCCTAGCAACCGCCATGCAGTTTTTCTCCCTTTCATCCTAGGCTTAGTGCTCCATTTTGTGCCTTCAGGGCTGGGACTGAGGGGCAGTTTCCTAGGTTACCTGGCCTCTAAATTGAACAGTTGGGCTGTTGGCATGCTTCTGCCCATCCATCCGTCCCCATTTGCCTTTCCTTTATTATATTATATTTGACATTTTAAACCTGTGTTATCCTCATCCCTATTCTTACAGTTCCCTTTTTGCTACATTCTTATTATGAATTATAAAGGGTTTCAGTATCTGTTATCCTTAATTATGCAGGTCAGCATTTATATCTCTTTCTCCCTCCCTTAAACCCTCAAGGAGTTGCAAGCGCACTAGGACTTAAACCCCCCAACCCACTCAATAATAGTTTTAATTTGTGCAAGAGCTCTACCAGTGGTGGCTACTTAGAACAACAACAAACAAACAAACTTTCAGAGCTATTTTTGGAAGATCAGAGCATGAAATGAACTTGGCTGCAACTGATGCCTGTCAGAATTGAGCAGCAGCTGAGCTGAACTGTGGAGCATTAGAAAGTAGCTGTTGCATTTCAGCAGTATTCAGCTCAGGGATTGACTAAGAAGGGCTAATTTCATCGAGCCTGTGACGTCATTCCCCCTTTGTTACGAGAGTCTATTTTAAGGCTGTGGCAAATTTTGTCGGAAAAGTTTTCTGCATACAGATGGAGGCTGTGGAATGATAAAACCAGAAGGAGGCACAATTGGTCTTTTGAGCAGTGAAGCGAACTTAAATTGGCAATCACTAGTTTGGCGGTATTGTCCCTCCGGGATGTAAAATGGACTTGGATAATATCTTCAACACAAAAGCCGTAGCCCCGGGGATTTATACTTCCATTACTATGCCGGGATAAAATGTCCTATATACAGCAGTGTCCTTTTGAGCCCTGAGGGTAGGTTTTAGAACAATATGTCGAATATTTGTATAACTAGCAAAACCACATTTATGAATCTGTATACCAGCGCTATAGTTTGTCAGATGGAAATTCCAGCCAAAGTATATTCTTGTTGCTTTTGCTTTTGATGCGGTGTAATATCTGTTTATATCTGCCCGAGAAAGGCATGTTGAGCCCACAGGGTGACATGGGCACTATCTTACAACGTCTAGGGCATATCCCCTGTGGGATGTGCAAGTTATTCTTCGGCATGGGCAGTGCTGAGCGCGAATGCTGTTTTGACAAGCGGTAACTACAAGTGTGTACATGTGTACCCACAGAGAGGTAGGGGAGCAAGGTGCACAATTCAAAGCACTGATTTGAATCTTTAAAAGCCCTTAACAAGCTTGGGTTGGACATACCTCCAGAGACCTCTTAGTAACACTGCAGCTGCTAAAAAGCAACTGGAGACATCATTTGGATCGTACCACCTGTTGCAACAAACGTGAAGAGCAGCGATAACACAACTGTGAACTTCCTTTCCTTAGAGGTCTGTTAACAATCAAAGAACGAATTCCTTCTGTAGGATGTTCTTCTTTGTAGTGGCAGGTCCAGGAATTTCGAGTGCGGGGCTTGTTAGGAAGTCATTCTGCAAAGAAACAGAAAAAGGTGTTTGTAGCTTTAAAGAAGTTTTCATTAATCGTTAGGAGTGACAATCTAGGTTGATTGGTTACAGCTGGGTATAAAAATAAAAAAGGATGTTGCAGGTTGCACTTGCCTGCAGGAGGAAAGAGTACCCACATGCTGTTGTGCAAAGATGTATGTAAATAGTTTTGTATATAATCGCTTGTGAACCAGCCAAGAAATAAAGTAACTCATGACTATTTTGCACAAGTCTTATAGTCTCTTGTCATCTGCCACCAGGAAGAAACTCTGCTACAAGCTGTTTAAAGCAGTTTTCTAGAGGAGCCACCACACCAGCAGCAAGCGCAGTACAGTGGTATCTCTGGTTGCGAACGGGATCTGTTCCGGAGGCCCATTCGCAACATGAAAGGAATGCAACCCAAAGCAGTGCGTCTGCGCATGTGTGGGTTGCGATTCGCCGCTTCTGTGTGTGCCTGTGACGTCATTTTGCGCGTCTGCACATGCGTGAGTGGCGAAAGCCGGAAGCAACCCTTTCCAGTACTTCTGGGTCACCGCGGGACGCAACCTGAAAAAACGTAACATGAAGCAAACGTAACGTGAGGTTTGACTGTAGAAGTGTGTGGGCAGCAACCTCCAATAGGGCTTGGGCAAGGTGCAGTCTAGGCCGCAGCCTGAATGGGCTTCTTTGCTGTCTCTGCAATCTGTTCACTCGACCAGTCCGCCAGGCAAATGGAGGGTGTTGCTGCATCTCCTTTCTCTTGTTACTGCTTGCATGTTTAAAGAGGCCTGGTGAGCAAGGGCCAGAGAGAGGCCCTTTCCCATGAATGAGCCTAGCCATATGCTCAATAATGCCTACCATTGATGCCAGCTTTGCTTCAAGGCCCAGGATTGAGCAGGTGTGGCACAGCTTATTAACCTGAGGAGTTCTGTGTGTTGGTTTGACTGCTGCTACCTGTCCCCAACCTGCTGAGGAGGGATACGAAAGGTTTCATCTATCTATTTCGAGTTAAATATATTTCTTTTATTTTGCATATAAAATAAGAATGTATGTCTTTGAGAATGCAGTATTTCATATGTTTCTGCGAATCCCCATTTTTCTTCATTAGGAGTTAAGCACAACTGTAAGAGTGTTGCAATCTCAGAGAGCAGTTTCCCCAAAAGGGTTTTTTACAAATCCATTTCAAAAGCAAGCCATGCTGCGTTGAAATTAAATCCACATGTTTCCTATACGATAACGTTGACCGAAGTGATGGCTTTCATTAAGTTTGTGGGTCTTCTTGCTAAAGAGTAGTTTTTCTTTAAACATATTCTTGTATTTCAGGCCTGGAGAATCCTCCATGATACTTTCAAACAGGAATTTCAGGGACCCTTATCAGTCTAGGTTTCCCCCCCAAGCCATGGAAATTCCTGCTTGGAAGCATCTTTCCCCTCATGCTACACCCAAATTCCGCCCATAAGGAAAGAAGGAAGGAAAAGAAGGAACATAGCAATTGTGACTTTGTGTGGTTGTTTGGGGGCCCTACAATAATAGATGTAAGAAGTGTTTGCTCTTAGGTGGAAGGAAGCCCTCATAGGACTTAACTCCAGAGCGTATGTGCTGAGCTGAAAGGGACATAAAAGTGTGTGTGGGGGGGGAATTAAGAAATTGGTCCCCAAATGTATGTTGGGATTAAAGTGAATTCCAGGTCTGAAAAGGTTGAAGTCTGTGATTCTGCATTGACTAGCAATAGCTCTCTGGGCTTTGAACCTGAGCTGCAGCCCCATGTACCTGGGATGGTGCTGCAGGTATAGCGAGGAGTGGTACCCAAAGGAGGAGGGGGATTAGGTGTGCATATGGTAGATTTGGAGGTGTAGATACCCGCTGCTGGGACAAAGAGAAGCAGAAGGACATAATTGTCATGCTCCGCTCGTAAGCACACTGTTCTGACATTCAGAAGAGAATAGTGGACTAGACAGACCTTGCTCTGGATCCTTATGTTCTGATTCATCCAGAGGGTCTGATCACGTCAGAGGTGGCGGCACTTGCCTGCATCAGTGCTAAATTTATGGGTTCCGGGCATATTCCAATGTAGCGAAATCCTCTCAAAGAGGCAAACAATACAGAGACTAAACAGCATTAAATGCTTCTTGTTCGTAGAAGGAAGGCGGCTGAGGAAACAGTGGGAGCCTTTTGTAAGAAGCTGAGCGTGGGCAGTTGGTGAAATTTAATAAACCAGGCTATGCTGGGAGCCTGGCTTGAATCCTTGGCTTTGTAATCACACAAGGTGCCCAAGGCCTGCATTACTTTTCCTGGGGGGGATTAAGTTCTCGCTACACCAGTCAGCGTGAGAGAGATCAAGAGGCAATGAAAACTGTTAAACTCTTGGCCTCAGGAGCCAAAAGTTCCCGGCAGCAAACTTTCAGCAGCAAATACTTTGTGGCTTAGGGCAGGCAGACTCTAATTCCAAATAAGCAAATCGATAGGAAGGAGAAGTAGGGGGGCCTTGTGGCCTGGCGTTATCGGACAAGCAATAAGATGGCAAGTTGCGTATTGAAGACATGTGAGGTCAAGTCCTTTGTATGTCATCAGGTGGGATTTGCCTGCCTTCCAAATTGGCTGGCCACCAGCTCCTCATCTGTTTTGAAAATTAGGGCAAGGTCTAAATTTGTTTTTAGAGAACCAAAGAGCATGTAGTGGTAGTTGCATCTGTCATGTTGGACTCGAGTTTGGGCCATAGTTCATCCTCATCCTCCATAAGTTTTACTAATTTCAATGAGCCTGCTTTGAGTAGGACTTAGTTGGATACGACCCAAACACTTTCCCTCTCCTGGTATCTGAAGAAGAAAGACATCAGCACGTCAGCTGATTTAGACCCCGTTTCCTCTTTCTTGCTCTAATCTACACCGGCTACTGACCCATCTCTTGCTTTGCTCCCATCCGATGGGTGGATGATACACCGGTTTCGATTTGAAAGTTCATTCATACTTGCTGCAGTTCTTACTGCAGAGAAAGGTAACCAGGCAACGGTGTCCCATGTCCTGGTTACCTCCGTATTGCATTATTGCAATGCACTGCACATGAGACTTCCCTCGAGGAGGACTTGGAAGCTCTAACAAGTGCAGAATGCAGCAGCATGCACTAAGTGTGCTCTCACACTTGTTTGTTCACACTTAGTCATGGTTTAGCTTAGTGTAGTGTACAAATCATGCCAGTATAAGACAGCTTTTTGTGTTCAAGAAGTGTAAGAGCAGAGACATCTATCTATCTCTATATCATCTATCATCTATCTATCTATCTATCTATCTATCTATCTATCTATATCTTCTATCGTTGTTGTTGTTGTTTAGTCGTTTAGTTGTGTCCGACACTTCATGACCCCATGGACCAGAGCACGCCAGGCACTTCTGTCTTCCACTGCCTCCCACAGTTTGGTCAAACTCATGCTGGTAGCTTTGCGAACACTGTCCAACCATCTTGTCCTCTGTCGTCCCCTTCTCCTTGTGCCCTCCATCTTTCCCAACATCAGGGTCTTTTCCAGGGAGTCTTCTCTTCTCATGAGGTGGCCAAGGTATTGGACCCTCAGCTTCAATCTTCTATCTTCAGCATCTATCTATCATAGGAGATGTAATAGATAAGCAGATTCCATTTCAATAAAGGTTTAAAATAGGTGAGCTGCTGCTCAACCCCCGTGGTAGCAGTTTGCAAGCTGTTGAGTTCCTTAGATCTGCCGAATGAAGAGTTAAGTGTAATCTGGAAGTTGGCCTACAGCTACAGAATTTGATCCAAATAAAAGGTATCACTTTGCAGGGCTTTTGTTCCTCTTTCTTTCTTTTTTAAAAAAATCACATTGCATCCCTTATTGTCCATGCCAATGTTATAGCTATCATTATCAAACAATGACTCACTTTCTATATAGCCTCTTTAACAATGATTTCCCCCTCCTTCTCTCTCTCTCTTTTATTTGTCTACATGGCCTGCCAAATGCAATTTCACCTCTGTGCAAGCAGCCTTGTGGTACTTTCCTAGCTCTAAGAAATGCCCCTGTCTCTCCCAGCTGCTCTTCTCTTTGAATTCTCTCCTCCCACCCCACCTCCCCTGCTCCCACCCCCTTTGCATTATTTTGCCCATGCCTTTAGCAGTGGGAGCAGCCTTCAGAATGCAAGCGCCTGCTCTGAAGTCTATCTAGGCATCTTTGCATGCTCTGCCACGCATTCCCTCGTCACGAACGCTTGCTCCAGCGTCATGTTTACACTGCAGAGTGGTATTCTTAGCTTCATGCGTATCGCTCACGCTTTTGAGGGAAGGGCTGGGTGTGAAGACACGCTATTCCGACCCCCCCCCCTTTGAAAGAAACATTGGAAAGCATTGTGCGAGATCAAATATCCAGCATTGCCTCCCATAATATAGACACATATAAAAATTTGTATATATAACACGTATTATTGACTGCAGTCCTTAGCGGTGCACAATGGGCAAGCTGGAAATTTGATCTTCATTGGCTTTGCCACCTCCGAGAATAAAGAAAATGGGTAGAAGCGAAAATAGTAATTGGAAATCGCTCCTGTGGAGGAAAGCTGTCATGAGAGGCGGATTGATTTGGCAGTGGCAGAAGTAGCGCTATTGATTGCTAGTCCTGAGTGAATTAAAAAGAAGACCAGGAGCCTTAATGCACCTCCCTCCCTTTCCTTTTGTGCCTGTGGGTGTGGGGGGGACGAGACAAAGAAGTGGCGACTTAGATTGCATTGCTGGGATAAAGACTTACAAAGAGGCAGGGAGATGCTGTCTGGCTCCTTCAGTGAGTGGCCTCGGCAAGGCGGAGTCAGAACAGAAGCCTTTGAGACTGCAAAAGGATTATTATCATAATTATTATTATTGCTATTATTATTAAAAGTGGGATAGAAATTACTTTCTGGAAGGCTTCTACGATGGCATTTGAGGAGGCGGAACTAGGGCAAAACCCTCTTGCAAAATGTGGATGTATACTTGACACTCTTTATTTTAAATTATTTCATTCCATGACATCTTCATAACACACTTTACAGTACATTTCGAATTATAGCTATTTTCAATTCTATGCGTATGTATCTAAATAGCTTTTCCTTATTCCTCACCCTGTGACTTCCCTCCACCACCTAACAGCTTCTTCTGTTTAACACTCTGTTTCTATTGTGTTGTGAATATTGGTTTTAATTTCCCCCATAAGTCATCTAGCCATATTTTGCCTTTACAAAGTTTGGCTGATGCATATCAATAAATTTGTTTTGCAACAATGTTTTTCCATGTATTCTTCTACACATATTGCCACTATAACAGTGTTTTTCAACCACTGTTCCGCGGCACACTAGTGTGCCGCGAGATGTTGCCTGGTGTGCCGTGGGAAAAATTAAAAAATTCGAAAGATTTTTTTTTTTTAAAAAAAGTCAAATTTTCGATTGGGGCGCCGTCCCCGGAGGGAGGCGGGCGAGTCGGGCGGCGAGAGGTGGGGCGGCGGCGGCGAGGAGAGGCCGCCCAGCGCGGGGCTCTCGCCGTCTGCCTGCCTGGCTGCCTGCGAGCTCGACGGGCAGCGCCTCCGTCCGCAGCGCCCGCCTCGCGGCTCTCATTCCCTGCCCCTGCCAAAGCTCACCCAGCCAAGCCGCGCTCTCCTTCCTGCCTCGCTTTGCTGCCTCCTCCTCCCCCCCCCACCCCCAAAGCTTGGAGGTTCCCCGGCGCTGGCCCACAGGTTTGACCCCCTTCTCACACCTGTTCGCGCTCCTTGCACGGAATGGGGCGGATGGGGAGGAACGGGGCTCGCCGCTGCCTCCGCTCGCCCTCCCCCCCTCCGCCGGCGGTCCCGCGATTCTTGGCTTTTTGGCGGTTGGCACAGAAGGAAGGCAAGGGGGAGGGGGGGAAATTGAAACTTACACTTTCGTGGGTCCCTCCCGGCGTGACGCTGCGCGCTGACGTCACGGGGCTGTAATGGTGGTGTGCCTCGAGATTTTTTTCATGAAACAAGTGTGCCTTTGCCCAAAAAAGGTTGGGAAACACTGCACTATAATATCCACTGTTGGAGGCAGCAATGCTTCTAAATACCAGTTGCTGCTACGCACAGTTCCTACTTGCAGGTTTCCCATAGGCATCTGGTTGGCTGCTGTGAGAAGAAAATGCTGGACTTAGATGGGCCACTGGCCTGATCCAGCAGCTTCCTGTGTACAGTGGTACCTCGGGTTACAGACGCTTCAGGTTACAGACTCCACTAACCCAGAAATAGTACCTTGGGTTAAGAACTTTGCTTCAGGGTGAGAACAGAAATCGCATGGCGGCAGCAGGAGGCCCCATTAGCTAAAGTGGTATCTCAGGTTAAGAATAGTTTCAGGTTAAGAACGGACCTCCAGAACAAATTAAGTACTTAACCCGAGGTACCCCTGCATTTTAAACATTCCATGTATAAAATGACCCCCAACTTTAAATTTAAAAAATTTTGGGGAAAATATACACGGAAAAATACAGTAATTTCATTTTCTATTTTGCTCCATGTGTTGTCCATACAACCTGCAACCCACCAGGTTTTGCACAGCCCCACCAGCCAGATATGGCAGTCCTTTACTAAGTCCTTAAAGTTCCCTCCCCCCCCGCCTGCCTTGGACTGCAAAACCAGGGTTGATGTCTAGGCCCTGGCAGGCCACCCTAAACGTCAATGAATGGCCAACTAGATGTCTTTGGGAAGCCCACAAGCAGGACACGAGGGCAATAGCTCTGTCATGGTGTACCCCAGCTACTGGTATTCAGAATCATACTGGCTTTGATCCTGGAGGTAGTATATCATTGTCTTGGCTAATAGCCATGGATAGCCTTGTTCTGTTGTATGAATTTGTCCAAACCTGACAGGAGCACGTCAGCAATAGCTCACACGGCTTCAGTTAACTCTTTATTCAAAGAAGCAAGGCAGCTCAGGAGGCCAGGCCTAGTGAGCAAAGCAACTCGTCCCGATAAAACTTGCTCCTATGAGGCAGTTGTGGGGACTGAAGGTCCCTGCCTTCCCACTACTCCCTAAGTTTCCTCCTCTCCGATTCCCTCCCAAGCAATCTGAGGCTCCTTCGTCTTACCGGTCTTTGTTCCACCATCATCATACCTCTTTGGATTCTGGGAAACCGGAGGGGAGGGGAGCTGGTTGCAGCAGAAGTGGGGGACAGCCCAGCCTCCTCATGAGCCTGACACGTTGCTGCCTCTTGGCCCCACTCCTCTCCAGCCTCTGGTTCTGGAGTGCTCTCTGTCACAGACTCTTCCTGCTCACTAAACCCTGTTGCTTCTTCAGCTTCTGCCAGCCTCCTCCTTCCAGTCTGCTCCCTCTTCTCCCAACTGGTGCCTCCAGCCAGTCCATCACAAAACCCCTTGTAAAATTGTAGGGCAGTAGCTTAGTGGCAGAGCTTTTGCTTTGCAGTCAGAAGGTTCCCAGGTTCAATCTCCAACATCTCCAGGTACACCTTGGAATGTCCCATTCCTGAATACCTGGAGAGCCACTGCCAGTCAGTATAGGCAGTACTGAACTTGGTGGACCAATGGCCTGACTGTACAAGGCAGCTTCTGTGTTCCCAAAGACTGTGTGATTCTGAGTGCAAATGCCTACTGTGTCCGTACACACACAATCAAAATGCTGATTTCTGCGGCAAATCTTGCCTGTTGTCGTTTAGTCGTGTCCGACTCTTTTTGACCCCATGGACCACAGCACACCAGGCACTCCTGTCTTCCACTACCTCCCACAGTTTGGTCAAACTCATGCTGGTAGCTTCAAGAACACTGTCCAACCATCTCCTCCTCCGTCGTCCCCTTCTCCTTCTGCCCTCCATCTTTCCCAACATCAGGGTCTTTTCCAGGGAGTCTTCTCTTCTCATGAGGTGGCTAAAGTACTGGAGCCTCAGCTTCAGGATCTGTCCTTCCAGTGAGCACTCGGGGCTGATTTCTGTAAGAATGGATCGGTTTGATCTTCTTGCAGTCCATGGGACTCTCAAGAGTCTCCTCCAGCACCGTAATTCAAAAGCATCAGTTCTTCGGCGATCAGCCTTCTTTATGGTCCAGCTCTCACTTCCATACATCACTACAAATCTTGCCTACTTACAGTTAATTCTCAGAAATGATTTCCCCCTCTTTTCCACAGATTGTTATGGATTTCAAACATCCGGATGGACATGCCGCAGCAGTTATGCTGCCTCAGCGTAGCTTGCTGGTAATGTCTGGAGAATCTAGATACCTCTGGACCCATGGGTAGGTGTTGACAGTCAGAAGTTAATGATATTACATGCATAAAAGTGGCAGAGCAGACTGGCGGCAGACTTCCCTTCTTGTTTCTTTAGCAGTCACCAGTTAATGATGATAATCCATTTGCCGTTTTTTGGTTATTTACAGCAGGTCTAGGGAGTCTGTGGTCTTCCAAATGACCCTGGACTCCAACTCCCATCCTCCCTGATCATTGGCCATGCTGGCAGGGGCTGATGGGAGTCGGAGTCCAACAACAGCTGGAATACCACAAGTTCTCCACTCATGAGGAATAGACGTGATAGGCAGGGACGTGGGCCCTTTGAAGAGATGCCCATTTATGTTGGCTTTAGAAACCAGGCTAGATGTTATAGGATAACTAAAAATGGTGAGGTAGTGTGCACGGGTATGTGGTTTTTAGGTCTGCTTTGTTCAAACTCGCAAAGCAATGATATGATTTGCTGCAGTTTATTCTGCCACGGCTGAACTTGGCTCAGCAGCATAGAAGTCAATAACAGGCTGAGCGCTTGACTTGCTGGGAGTCAAGTGCTGATGACTTTTCAAGTCAGCAATTCTGAGGGGCTCTCAACTGGTCCCCTGGACAGATATATCGCCTCTCCATGGCAAATTCTGCATTAATGAAGCTTGTTTATCAAGTTGAGGGGGGAAAGGCTGGACATGAGAAAGATTTGGAGTTTTCCCTGAGGAAGCTCAAACAGACTGTAGAGAGGGATACTTGGGCAACATAGTTCCCAAGATTCCTTTTCCTGTACCAGACAGATTTATTCATTATGTTACGATCCCACCAATCCTCCCGGGTGCTCGAGAATGGTATTTATGGGTCTTTCCTCCCACTTTCATTCTCTCAGCCACCGTGTGAGGTAGATTAAATAGAGAGGCAGCCTCTTGCCCAAAGAGAACATCATGGCTGATCAGGGATTTGAACCCAGGCTCCTTTGAGGCACTATCCAGGGCATTGCCCTTGCCCTGAAAGGTCTGCATTGTGGGCATTCCTTTTGTCAATATCAAGGTCCGTAAATAATTTCAGCAAATGAGATATGCAGATCCAAGAGGGACCTGCAGCAATATGTTGTAGTGCACAGTAATTCAATTTAGCCCGGCAATGTCATAGTCTCGAACTCTGAAGAGCAGGAGGAACCAGCTGTCTCTGGGGGGCTGTTGTACCCCCAACTAGGCAAGCTTCTGATGCTGGTGTTTCAAGAGCTGGTGGCCCGAAACCTGCAGAGCCTGAGATGAGTCGTCCCCCCAGGTACATAGACGTTTAGACCCTTGTCTCATTATTTCACAGGTTTCCATGAACCATTTCATCTAATATGTTTGTCATGTGTGGTGAGCCAGTGTGGTGTAGTGGTTAAGAGCGGTAGTCTCGTAATCTGGGGAACTGGGTTCGAGTCTCCGCTCCTCCACATGCGGCTGCTGGGTAACCTTGGGCTAGTCACACTTCTCTGAAGTCTCTCAGCCCCACTCACTCACAGAGTGTTTGTTGTGGGGGAGGAAGGGAAAGGAGAATGTTAGCCGCTTTGAGATTCCTTCGGGTAGTGATAAAGCGGGATATCAAATCCAAACTCTTCTTCTTCCTCATGTTAGATAATAATAATAATCCTAGCTTCTGTTTTGTTTTAAAGCATCACACCTAGGAAGTTTGACATTGTTCAAGCATCTGAAGGACAGAAAATTGGAGCCGTCACTGCTGACATTGGAGATTTAACCTTGAATAAGAGAGGGGAAAGGACATCTTTCACTTTCAGAAAAGTGAGGAGAAGCCCTTGCAATTGCTGTAAGTTCCAGTTATTCAGATGTAAACAATGGAGCTCGTTGGGTCCCACTCCTTTAAGGCCATAGTTCCCCCCACTTAGCCCTCAGCTCTTAAAGGCATGGCTGGATTAACTGCTCCTCATTAAACCTTGTGCCATGTTCATTCTACACTTGTACGGAATCAAATGCTCATGGCAGTTCTGACTCTGTGGAACTCCCTGCCCATTGATACCAGACCAGCACCTTAACCATACTGTTTTTGTCACCTGCTAAACAATTTCTTTTTCTTCAGGCAAGTCTGGCCATCTATGTAAAGTCAACATATATTTTAATGAGTGATTTACTTTAGAGTGAGTATTTTAACTGCAGATCTTATTTATAATTTTTAAATTATTTGGGGTCAATTTGTTTTCAACTTCTGACTTTTATCAGCAATATTAATGTATATTTTATGCAAACCGTTTTTACAGTTAAGCAGCATGTGAATTCTGTAGAAGAAATGCATTTTAAAAAAGCAAGCTTCAACATGCCTTGCTTAGGCTACAGCATCTTGGGACGCTTACCAAGTATTGCAGCAGTAGGCAACGTGGTACCCTGCAGATATTGCGGACTGCAACTCTGGCCTTCCTCGCCATTGACCATGCTGCTGTCCAGGCTGATGGGTGTTGTAGTACGGCAACATCTGGAGGGCACCATATAATCTATCCCTCCTGTATCCCAGGAGGGTCAGGCACTCATCTCTGGGCTCTGCTGGCCTCCGGTTGTGGAACAAGCTGTCTTGGCAATATGGGAGCCCCAAAGGAATAAACTAGGGCTGAGTGGAAGGTCTATGAGAGCTAACAGCCTGCAGTAGGGGCACTTCTTCCCTCTTCTCTGGATATTCTTTCCAACCATGCCCTAGGGCGTGACAAGTGGTGACCACTACATTCCTACTGGTCCCATCCTCCTCCCTACTTCCATGACTCTCCTGGGGCTCTTTCAACTTGTCATGGATCACCCAGTGCCAGTGGCGTAGCGTGGGTTCTCTGCACCCGGGGCAAGGCACGTAATTTGCGCCCCCTAACCCGGGGCAAGGGGGACACGGGTGGCGCTGTGGGCTAAAGCCTCAGCGCCTAGGGCTTGCCGATCGAAAGGTCGGCGGTTCGAATCCCCGCGGCGGGGTGCGCGCCCGCTGCTCGGTCCCAGCGCCTGCCCACCTAGCAGTTCGAAAGCACCCCCGGGGGCAAGTAGATAAATAGGTACCGCTTACCAGCGGGAAGGTAAACGGCGTTCCGTGTGCGGCTCTGGCTCGCCAGAGCAGCGTTGTCACGCTGGCCACGTGACCCGGAAGTGTCTCCGGACAGCGCTGGCCCCCGGCCAATAGATGTGAGATGGGTGCACAAACCCCAGAGTCTGTCAAGACTGGCCCGTACGGGCAGGGGTACCTTTACCTTTACCTTTAACCCGGGGCAAGGCAAGTAATTTGCGCCCCCTAACCCGTGGATTTTAGCACTCGAGTCTCTTCCGCGCCCCCCAGATGTTGCGCCAGGTGCAGCAGGCCCCCCTGCACCCCCCACGCTACACCACTGCTCCCACCACAAGTCTTCAGGACAGCCTTCCGAAGGCTGGCGCGGGGAGAAGGTCTCTCCGCCCCACCGCCAGCCTTCGGAGGAGGTCCGAGGACAGTGGGGTTCCTGCTTCCTCGAGGAGGGCTGGCCAAACGCGCGCCCCCAAATGTTGCGCCCGGTGCGGCCGGCACCCCTGGCACCCCCCACGCTACGCCACTGCCCAGTGCTGATCCATTTCCTCTGCAAACCTTAATGCTGTCCCTTCCAAAGCTCACCCTCTCTGATTGGATGGGTGGAGCAGCAGCAGTAGGTGAGCAGTTAGATTCCTGCCCTTTTGACTGGGTCTGGGTTTTTATTCCTTGGTTGGTCTGCTGCTGCTACACAATATTGATTTCACCCGGAAATAACCTTTTTTCTTTGTTGTCTCCTTTTAAAAACAAACCACTACCCCTTCTTCTCGGCTAGCGACAAATTTGTCTTTGAAAGTGCAGCAGGAGTAAGCAATATTTCCCACCTTTTAGCCTCCAGAAAGCATTCCTGTGGCCAAAAAACACCCTTTAGAACAGAACGAGCACCTTAATCAAAGTAAGGCTTTTGAGTCGAGCATAGCTCTAGCAGTTCAGACAGTTTTGCAAAAAGCATATGATCGATGTGTTCTGAGAAAAAAAAAAAGATTTTTGATTTGCTTCTTATGGTGTAAACTTTGGGAATTGCTGTTAAGGTTTGTTGCCACATCGGCACACCTAGGGAGGGTGGTTCTATGTAGTCACTCAATAAAAGTTTGGGCTTTTTGTTGCTGGTGCTACGCCACACCCTGAAGCATCCTGTCTTCGCTCTTATTTAAACTTGTACGATGCAGTTGTACCATTTATGCATGCAACGTGGTGCAGATATAGCATGGAAACCATGGTTTGCAAATTGAGACCCAGCCTAGGGGCACACACTCACTCTCTCCTCCCCTGCTCCTCTGCCCAAAGAGAAGTCTTCCTTCCCTTCCTATCTCAACATGAAAAGTTTTGAAGAGTTATTTGTGCACTGGTGCTAACTACGCAACAGTTTATTCTAACCATGGTTCTCTTTTGAGCCAGAATTTGGTATTATGGTTTCATTTGAACCATTAACTTCGGTGCAGTGTAACTTTAAACCATGGTTAATGTTGACAGTTACATGCAGACATGTAAAGTGAGTCTTTGTAATCAGGCTTATAGGGTTGCTAATCTTCCCTTCCAGTAGAAGCCCCTTACGCCTTGAGAGATGGCACTCCAAAAGATCCCCAGAATTTTGGAGGGTGTATAGGGGGCTCAAAGTACAAGGGGTAGGATCTGGAAAGCCCCTATGCATGGGTAGAAGACTTCTAGTGTTTTGGATCCTAGCCATAGAGTTTTTCAGATACAGTTCCTAGGTTGTAAACCTAGGTCTAGTAACTATGCCTATACCATACTCTTGTACCCTGATCCTCTTAGAGTATCTCAGTTTAAACTGTTTAAACAGTTTAAACAAAGAGATATACCTTTTAGTTCAGTGTTTCCCAGACTTGAGTCTCCAGCTAGCTAGCAAGACCAGTGGATGATGGGCATTGTAGTCCAAAAAGAGCTGGAGACCCAAGTTTGAGAAACACTGATTTAGTTCATCAAATGTATAGATTAGTGTAGATCACTAACTAGGTAATAGATGTGCCATTATAAATTCAATTCAATTCAATTTTAAAACTGAAACTCAGAATGTGCAATTTGGTTTGCGGTTTTCAAAATTCTCTGTTAATCCAAAATGGACCGCTCTGGTTCGGAGCACTGTGTTCTGTTTACAGACAAATAAATCCTTATCCTTTCCTACCCTGCAGCTTATCCTTCTGTGTGTGACAGTCAGCGTAAGGACACGGAGCCCTCCTTCCCGGATAATGAGAGTGAAGCCTCGAAGCTAGAAGAAAAGTATGTCCACGAGGTGTATGAAGGGATTGCCACGCACTTCAGTAGCACAAGACACAGCCCATGGCCGCGAGTCGTTGAATTCCTGAAGACTTTGCCGTGTGGGGCTGTTGTGGCTGATGTCGGCTGTGGCAATGGAAAGTATTTAGGAGTCCGCAAAGACTTACATATGGTAAGGAACTATGTGGTTTCAGTCCTCCTTGCTTTGAAGGGGATAGTTAACCTATCAGAATTGCATCTCCTGTGGCATTTTTCCTGCATGGAAAGCTTTCTCTCCCTTTTTCTTTTTCTTTCTCCTCCTTTCCCTTCCCTCCCAAAAAGGTCCCACAAAGTGACTTACAACACAGTAGTTCAGTTTCAAATACATAGGCTGGAATCAGGGGGAGGAGCCTGTGACTAATGTTTCCAATCCCTCAGATGGCGATTCTGACTTTTATTTGGCTTTGGAAGGTCACCTGAGTTGAGCCAATATTCAAACAGGCCATTCAAAATGATAAAGAGTTCCTAAAGCCCAATAAAGCCGTTGTAACAACTGTGGCATGTGTCAGAACCAGGCCAGGGTTGTGGGTGGCTGAATCTGAAACCTGGAGCATGTGCTTGTCGGATTTTTAAGCCTCAGTCAGAGGAAACTGGCCACTCTCCAGGCACCCGGCTTAAGATCCTTGCTGACCTCCCCGTCTGCGTCTCCCGGCAGGATACAGGCAAGGTCACTATCGGCAATCCCACTCAGCGTGAGAGGGACACACCACTCTTCCCTCCTCCCTGCCTCCCCCAGGGAGGGGAAAGAGACAGACAGAAATCTATTTACATGTCTTTATTTCTGTTATTGCAGCAGTACAGAGAAACGCGTCTGTACTCATCAGACTCCAACAGCAGAGAGAGATATAAACTCCACCCCTGTACTTCCAGTACAGGTCAGATGACACTCTGAGCTAACATCCGGTGCTCAGTACAGTGAATAGACTGTCCCTTTGTTCCCATGGTACAGTCCCAAACATCAACATCCTGTTTCGCTTTGCAGCCACCTGCAGCTCGCTCTCGCATTGCTGCTTTTCCGTAACAGTGCTTGCCATCACGGTGGGATCCTGGCTGTCAGTTCCTGGCACTGGCTGTAATGCACTCAGTTGCAAATTATGGATGTGGAGAGGCAAATTGGCACTCGCTTTTGAGATGAATAAAAATGAACAGTATCCCTTTATCTTTGAGTGAACTCGTTCCTTCCTCCTCCTTTGAATTGCAGGGCTGCTTTCCATGGTGCTGAAACTCCTGGCTTCTCTTTCTTGTCCAGAGTCCACCAGCACAAAGCCAGCAGGGGCAGCTGTAGCATCTTGCCTCCTGGTGGGGACAGAGATATGGATCAGGACACTTATACTGCCTGCTGTTACCACCAGTGTTTCACATCGCTGCTCTCCGTAGAAGCCCATCAAGCCTGTGCAGAAACAATTGTTGTAGCTTCTTAGGCTTGGCCATAGACCTAGACTTCTGCAGTTCTTGGTTCCAGCTGGGGATCCCCCTGAAATTGTGCCCCCAAGTCCCAGCTTGGCTTTTCCACTGCCTTGAAGTTTTTCCTCTCCAGTGTGTCCTGAAACTGCTGCATCTGCATTTTGACAACTAAATTTTGCCATTACAAGCCTAACCGGTTTGGTCGACTGTGCCTGGATTCATGCTATATTACCATATAATGATACCTGAGGTTATATGTAATATTCCCAAGAAAAGTCAAGAAAATGTGATAACACAGAGAGCAAAGTTCCATCCCCCCACTTTCAGGCAGCGCTTGAAGATTAAAACCCCAGGAGAGCTGCTTCAGCTGTAGAGTACTTTTCACAGTTGCTGTTCAAAGTACAAAGCCAGAGGGGGGGGGGAAGACAAAGTAGAGCAAGGGTAGGCAATCTGTGGCCTTTCACATTTTGATGGACTTCAACCCCCATAATCCCTGGCCGCTGGTTGAGGTCCCCTGAAGGGCACAGGTTCCCTACCCCTGCTCCCAGAGCAAAGGTGACCAATTTCTGTTGAGAAAACAGAAATTGGTCACCTTTGCTCTGGGAGCAGCGGTAGGGAACCTGGGCCCTTCAGGGGACCTCAACCAGAGGAACCACATTGCCTTCCAAACCATTGTCAAGTCAATAACAACAACAACAACAACAACAACAACAACAACAACATAATAATAATAATAATAATTGTACCCCGCCACTCTGGGTGGCTTCCAACAAAGATTAAAAATACATCAAAATGTCACACATTAAAAACAGCCTTCAGTTGTTTTCTAAATGTCAGGTAGTTGTTTATCTCTTTGACATCTGATGGATGGATGGATGGATTCCACAGGGTATAACTTTGCTTCTCGCAGCGAGGAAACCGCCAGAAGGCCCTCGGCGCTGGACCTCAGTGTCCGGGCAGAATGATGGGGGGGGTGGAGACGCTCCTTCAGGTATACTGGGCCAAGGCCGTTTAGAGCTTTAAAGGTCAACACCAACACTTTGAATTGTGCTTGGAAATGTACTGGGAACCAATGTAGGTCTTTCAAGACCGGTGTTATGTGGTCTCGGCTGCTGCCCCCAGTCACCAGTCTAGCTGCCATATTCTGGATTAATTGCAGTTTCCGGGTCACCTTCAAAGGTAGCCCCACGTAGAGCACATTGCAGTAGTCCAAGTGGGAGATAACTAGAGCATACACAACTCTGGCGAGACAGTCTGTGGGCAGGTAAGAGCTTCATAGCTCTAATAAAAAGGAGCTTAGACATTGCCAAGGAATTACATGCACAGTTCAGAGCCGTGAAACATGACATTGTGGAAGAAAATCCCTCACTTTCATTACTGCACTGGGGGCGAAACGTTAACCCCGCACTGATTGAAAGTAGGTAGATTGCCAGGGGCCAGTTAAAATTGCTTTGTAGGGCAGATATGGCCCCGTGGGTTGTGAGCTAGAATCATAGAATCATAGAGTTGGAAGAGACCACAAGGGCCATCGAGTCCAACCCCCTGCCAAGCAGGAAACACCGCTGGCCACCGCTGCTTTAGAGCACAAACCCTGCATGCACAAATGTGTTTCTGTGGTCTTCTTTCGGGTGTCCTTAGTTTGGAATATTCCAGGAACTTTCATCAGCTCAGCACATAGTGAAACGATGGAACTTGCTCCCACAGGAAACAGTGATGACCACTAACCTAGATGGCTTTAAAGGACAGATGCATGAAGGCAGTGGCGTAGCGTGGGGGGTGCAGGGAGGCCGGCCGCAACATCTGGGGGTTAGGGTTAGGGGGCGCAAATCCACGGGTTAGGGGGCGCAAATTACTTGCCTTGCCCCGGGTGCTGACAACCCACGCTACGCCACTGCATGAAGGGAAGGGTAATCAATGGGCTACTTGCCATTTTGACTGTGTTCTGCCTCCACAGTTAGAGGCAGCAATGCTTCGGAATGCTTCTTGCTGGAAACCACAGGAGAGTAGAGAGTAGAGAGTCTTGTGCTTGAATCCTGCTTTGGGGTTTCTCTGTTCAGTTTCTGTTAATTGATTCTCATGGGAACTTGCAGATTCTGGCTTCACACAATTAACTCAAGGCAGTGTCAATTTACTGTTGGCAGAAAGCCAAGGTCTGCTTGACCTAGAAACTGCTTACTCTGATTGGTTAACGACCAGCACTCAACTCTGTTATCTGGGAATGCTAGCACAGTTTGGTGTTAGGTGTGTTAGGAGTAAAAGTGCTGTGTATGGTTATGAGAGAGAGGGAGAAAGAAAGGATTTATTTTGCTTTGTTTTGTATGCAGAAACTCTGCTGGTTTTATTTTTACTTTTAATAAATCCTGTAAATAGTTATTCTGAGTCTAGCTGACTAGTCATTTCCACCTCGACTAGCTTCTTCGCTGTGCAGGAAAACTCTGCTACGTTTGGGCTAAAGCTATTAGGGCTATGCCTGACACTTCAAAGTTCCATGATTCTCATAGGTATCTGGTCAGCCACTATCAGAATACAGTTCTGGACTGGACGGGCCACTGGCCTGATCCATCAGACGCTTCTGAAGTTCAGTCGACATATCTGAAGTCTTCCACTGGCCTCCCTCTTATGATGGTGGCCTATTTGGCTTCTGCCAGTGTAGCTGGTCTTCTACCAAATCCTATGGCATCTCAGCTGATAGACCCTAGCCTTAAGATTGCTCCCTACGAGTAATAAAATGTTAACTGGCACACAATTTGAAAGCCACTTTTAGACAGTAAGCAGACCCCAAGCTGACTTGCTCCTGAAGAGGCCAAGGGAAGCTTTATTGTTGCTTAACTTTCTCCCTCTTCACAGCAATCCGTCATTAAGATTTGTCTCTCCAGCAAGCTCTCTCATTCAGGAACTGGCGTCTGCAATGTAGTTAATATCCCAAATCAACTAATAATTATTTTCAGGCTACAACATTCAGGCATAAACACGCCCACTTATAAATCAGTAGATTCCTTCTGGTTAAAAATAAATTGCCTGAAGCAGATGCATTATAATTCCAGACAGGGAATTATAATAGGAACTTTTATTTTATCAGTGAGCAGAAAGAAGGGAGATAAACATGCCTGCCAGTTATAACGATGATAATAATAAGCATACATCAGGTTGCTCCACTATTATTGCAGCATCCCCGGCAACATCACAACGGCTCACTTCATAATTTTGGTGTGGTTTTAGCTTGGGTCTGAATTGTTTGACAGAGTGTGTGAGAAATAGCCAAAGGAGTATTGAAATTACCAAGAGATTTTTGAGAGAGACTCTTGGGGATTGGAAGTGAGTGATAGATTTGCTACACTGGCCAAAAGGCAAATGTGGATTTGGGATGATGGGAACCTTGCACATCCTTTCAATCAAAGTATTGCTTTATTAGCTAATGAAAAGGGAACATATCTTGCAGGTGAAGGACTCAAAACAGCAGACAGGTGAAAAGAAAGCCAAAAATAAAAATAGGGAGCCCACTGGGTATATGACACAATTCTCCTTTTCGTGGCGGCGAGAGATGGCCTTCTCGTTTTTAGACGCAGCCCCTTCTCTCTGAAAGGTGACGCAGCAGCTCTCTGTGAGGGAAAACAAAACACTACGTGAAAGAAATGTTAAAGGTCTGACTCAGAACAAGTGAAGCAAGGGAATTTCTCTCTCCTTTCTCTGTCTCGCACTGTGGCTGCATGCTGTCATCTTTCTTGCTGTGTTTGTATGAATTTGCCCGAATTTAATTTGCTTCCTCGAGACTCTCATGCTATTAGTTATAGCTGAGATGTTTCTCTAGGGAGCCACATAATTTCATTTGGTGGCTGGATTTCAAAATTAGATGTAGTTCTCTCTCCATCAGCTTTCTGATGAGTCGCATCAATCAGGTTTCAAATGGACTTAAATGATCTAATTCCACCAGGAGGAGTTAGTTATTGTGAGGTAAAACTAAAATGACCACAGTATCCTGTGGTTCTTTTTGTTCCCTGAGCTTGGGGAGATAATCAGCATCTTGTGGATGGCAGGCTCCCTAATAATTATTATATTTTGCATCTTCCTATCTCCGTCGCTAACCTGGTAATAGAAATAAATGTGGCCACTGCAAAAAATAAGGCTCTGTTCTAGGGTGAAACCATGGCACTTTGGTTTCTTTCCTTCACAGCCACAAGAAATGTGGACAGGAAGAACAGAACAGCTCCTAAGATTCTTTGGGGAAAGCCATGGGGGGACCATGTGTTGAGATTCCTGCATCTCAGGGGGTTGGACTAGATCGGGCCCGTTCAGCTCCCAAGAGACTGTGATCTACTCCCAGTATGAATAAACTGGCAGTGATCAACCCATTGTCATTGAGGATTGACCAGAGTTGTTGAGCTTTTTTTGGGGAGGATTGACCAGAGTCAATAGTTGACAATAGTTAATAGTTGTTGAGCTTTTGGGGGAGAGGATTGCAGTTTACTTAAGCCCGTGATCAACCAGGATCACCAAGGGATCTACCTATTGATCGTGGTCAGCCAGTTGGACATGTCTGGATCCCTTCCAATTCTATGATTCTATGACTGTTTAAAGTGGTATAATACTGCTTCAGCATCTTAAAAAGTAGAGACATCACCTTGCCAACAAAAGTCCGTATAGTAAAAGCTATGGTTTTCCCAGTAGTGATGTATGGAAGTGAGAGCTGGACCATAAAGAAGGCTGATCACCGAAGAATTGATGCTCTTCAATTATAGTGCTGGAGGAAACTCTTGAGAGTCCCATGGGCTGCAAGAAGATCAAACCTCTCCATTCTTAAGGAAATCAGCCCTGAGTGCTCACTGGAAGGACAGATCCTGAAGCTGAGGCTCCAATACTTTGGCCACCTCATGAGAAGAGAAGACTCCCTGGAAAAGACCCTGATATTGGCAAAGATGGAGGGCACAAGGCGAAGAGGACGGCAGAGGACAAGATGGTTGGATAGTGTTCTCGAAGCTACCAGCATGAGTTTGACCAAACTGCGAGAGGCAGTGGAAGACAGGAGTGCCTGGCGTGCTCTGGTCCATGGGGTCACGAAGAGTCGGACACGACTAAACGACTAAACAACAACAAAATACTGCTTCAAATGTATGGTTATGGATGTGCGGCAAAGGCACTCTGCAGATGCTCAGGAGTGTTCATCTTTGTTACTTCACCTGCTGCAAGGCTAAACGTTGGGATTTCAGACAGGATGATGGGCTGAGCCAGATGAAACCTTGGTTCACATAAGCATGGGGGGAAAGAGAGAATGAATTAATTAAAATAATATGAAAGTGCCTCTGATAATCCAGTAAGATCATTACACCTTCTTAGCAACTCGTAATTATCTGTGTCCAGTCATTATGGGCATGCCTGCAGCTCCCATCGTATTATTTATATCAAATGCAAATTTAATCTGAAGCCTGTGTAGCCTTTGCAGTTTCTTCTCTGCATCTCAATTGAGGTAAGCAATGCTCCTGGGTCTTCCCCCCTCTCCCAGTGCAAGATCTAATCTTTTGTTTTGGGCAGTAGTGGATTCGCTTTAATACATAGGACGTTACAAGCAAGCCCGACTGCACAATTATTTGATATAATTTAGATGCAAATTAGGAACCTCATATTCTGCCGGTCGTAGGCTTTCTTCCTCTTGGTTAGCTTAGCTGCAGCTCATTACGTTTCATCAGAGTACAGTGTTGCCTCATTTCAAGGTCACTCCAGTATTGTCTTTTTGATTGAATTCCTGCTTCCCAGTCAATTTATACTGTACATATTTGGGACAGAGTGTGATTGAAATCAGAAGAATTGTGCCTCTTTTTTTAATCATGAAAGGTGGCCATACAGATACAGATACAGTCAATGAAGCACTAACTTTTTCCTCTTTTCAGCTGCTTGTTTGTATGTGGGACCCATTCACAGAATTGTTCAGAGACTTCTAGAGGTGGAAGGGACCCTGAACATCATTTAGTCCAAGCCCTTGCAATGCAGGAATAGGCAGCTGTCCCATACAGGGATCAAACTTGCAGCCCTGGTGTTATCAGCACCATGCTTTAACCAGCTGAGCTATAAGGCTACTTAAACCTTTGAACCTCATTGGACTCTTAATTGCTTCGGCTTTATTGGCCAAAATGCCTGTTTGAAGTTGAGTGCTGCCTTAAATTTCTTTAATCTTTCTCAAGATTTCAGGGAGGGAATCCTAGCTCATTGGTAGAGCATCTAGCATCCACGCAGAAGGTACCAGCTTCAATCCTCAGCAACTCCAGTTGGGCCTGGGATGGAATATCCCTGTCTGAAATCCTGGAGAGCAGCTGGCAATCAACACAGACAGTTCTGAGCTAAATAGCCTATATAAGGCAGCTTCCTGGTAGAAATGGCTGCTGGTCAAAATTTGCCTGGTTTGCAATGCTTTTTAAATTCTTTTTATTTAATTGCATTTTTAAAAATAAAAAATAGGTGTTAGCTTCTACCAAAGGCCAACGACATTTTGAGGAAAGGAAACCAAATTATTTTATTCTGGGAGTAAGGAGCACTTTGCTTTTGACACCCTCTGCAAAATCCAAATGATAACGAACTACTTTACTGGGACATTGTGGGACAGAGGAGGCTCAGAAGACAAGACAGCCATCACAGTGCAGCATTTCAAAGGAGATGGCATTTCTACCACACATGCTGGAGAAATCCAGAGGTGCCATTTGAGCGTGTCACATCTCGACAGTCCTCTTTTATTCCTCCTTTCTTCAAATTCCTACGCAAGTATGCGGTTAAAATTTTGAAGAAGTGAGACCCAACCTTGAGATACTCAATTATTTCTTCTGCAGAGGAAAAAAATGTGCCAGAAATTCAAAATACTTGCAGGCTTTGTTGGGGGGGGGTGTCTGAAGGAAAGTAGATCTCCTGCCTGTAGGTGACTTTTGCAAAATCCGCATGAAACTTTTGTATGTATCTTGTTAAGAGTGCAATCCTTCCCATTTTCTCTTGCAGTTTGGCTGTGACCGTAGCATGACTCTTGTTGACATTTGTGGAGAGAAGGGATTTCAAGCCTTCGTGTGCGATGCGCTCAGAGTACCAGTACGAAGTGGCTCATGTGATGCCTGTATCTCCATTGCTGTCATCCACCATTTTTCAACAGTGGTATGTTAAAACTCTTCCCTATGATTTGTTGCCATATCCTTTACACAGCAGCACTGGATGTCTTATACAGTTGTAACTTGGTTCTTGAACGCTTTGGTACTCGTACATTTTGGCTCTCGAATGCTGAAAACCTGGAAGTGTGTGTTCCGGTTTGCGAATGTTTTTTGGAAACCAAATGTCTGACATGGCTTCTGATTGGGTGCAGGAGGCTCCTGCAGCCAATCGGAAGCTGTGCCTTGGTTTTTGAACGTTTTCCGAAGCCGAATGGACTTCCGGAACGGATTACGTTCGAGAACCAAGGTACGACTGCACTGGGTCAGATTGCTTGTCCATCTAGTCCAGCATTGTTTCTTCCAAAGGACAGCAGCTTCCCAGGGGTCTTGGGCCAAATCCCATCATCCACTTTGGCTTTCAGTGGCTAAGACTGAGCCGATATGAACTGGTTTCTGTTGCACTTTCATTTCCGATGATGGGTGGGGCTAGGCCATCACGACACCCATGTTTAACTTCTCAGCAATTAGCTGGCTAAGAGAGCCACCCTAAAGCCAGATGAACCAGGGTGGGCAGGGTGAGATCCATCCAATGGGTCTCTGGCTGAGCTGGGAGGTTTCTGGTGCAGCCAGGCTACATTGGCATAACACCCCATTCTTCGCTCAGCCACAGTACCTTCCCCATCCAGGCTTAGCTAGGGCCCAGCTGTCTGAGTTGAGCCTGCTGGATCTTAAGCCATTGTAAGCCCTAAAAAGGATGTCTGGAGGGGGCGACTCAGGCTGGATCTTAAGTAGGGCTGGGCGATATCTGGTTTTCAACATCACAATATATCACCAGCTAAACATTGTGATATACTGATATATTACAACGTCTGAAATAAGGATGGAACTATGTAGAGGCACTAGGCTGGCTTCAAGGTTTTTTCCACATTGTGATTTTTGCATAGCACACACACACATCATAATTTGCGATATATTTCCAGGTCAAAAACTATGAAGCCGATATGGACTTCAAACCAGTTTTGGATTGCCCAGCCCTAACTCCTAAGCCTGTTCAGAATGGTCTTGTGACCCGGCCACCTAGCATAAATTAAACCAGCAGAAAAGGTGGTGTCACTCAAATACTGTCTTAAGTACTTGTTTTCCCTCTGCCAGGCTTAGGCTGGCTCATTCAGCAGTAGTCCCACTCCTAAGCAGGAATTTGAATCTGGCATACGTCACAGCTGCTTAATTTATGCCAGCTTGCTTTACTCCAGCGTCTTGTGTCTAGGGTTGCTCCTATATGCAACAGACACACGTTTCAGTGTACGAAAAGCTATGGTGCCCAAGGCTTGGTGCTGGATACCCGAAGGGCTACTTCTGCCCATATGAACCTGTGCACACACTCCAGTTCTTAGGGGAGGAGGCCCTGTTCTGTATCCTACCACCATCTGAGAAGCCATTGGTAGGTGGAAGGAGCAAACCCTTCTTGCATAGAAGAGCCAGAGCCCAGATCATGGATTGTCTTGTTATGAAACATCCAGATTTAGGCACCAATTGTTATCTTTTTTTTCTTACTTGGGCACACCTTACAACAATGTGCTTACATCTGTGACATTGGTTGCTCCTTTTTCATTTGAGCAAGCAATCGTAAAAATGGCAAGCATAAGCAGTCTTTTAAGAGAAAAACAACAACGTTTAAATGGAGCTTGATAATTGCCGTGGGTATTACAGAGCAGGAAAAAAATTATCTTACCAAATAAACAGATAAAGAGCAGTACAGGTGTTCCTGATTATATAAACCACTAGAGCACATCAGTTTTCCTTTGCTGTACTCGAGGCGTTGCTCTCACTTGCAGTCCTGCTGCTGTTAACCTTCGGACTGACTTGATCTGCTTTCCCCTTGACCAGGAGAGAAGGCTGGCTGCTCTCTGCGAATTAGTCCGGCTGCTGAGGCCAGGTGGAAGAGCCCTCATTTATGTCTGGGCTATGGAACAGGAATACAAGAACCAGAAGTCTAAATACCTGAAAGAAAAAAGAGCCAGTGGTGGTGTGTCGGAAGAGCTCGGCAGTGACCCAGTAGAGGAAACGGGCGACAGTGACTGCCAAAGTTCAGTGCACCCCAAGAGCAGGTGTTGCAATGCAAACCAGGCCGTTCATGCTAAACTGCCTGTTCATACCAACAGAACATCCTTTGGCTCCCAAGACTTGCTGGTCCCTTGGCACCTGAAAGATGGCATGAAGAAGAAATCCAGGCATGTCCAGTCTCACCGACCTGCGGGATGCTCTGCAGACTCACAGGAACTTAGTCCCATATTTCACCGTTATTACCATGTCTTCTCCAAAGGAGAACTGGAAGCGCTCTGCAAAAGGCTAGATTGCGTAGAGGTGCAAGAGAGTTACTATGACCAAGGGAACTGGTGTGTAGTTCTTGAAAAGTGGTAACTTATCAACAAAACCTTGCAGGCTGCCAAAGTGGAAAGGGAACGTATTTGACATAAATATTTGGTTGCAAAATGGTATTTGGGCGGCATCTGGCTTTTAGCCGTGGCTTTATGTTTATAAAATAAATATTGTTTTTACAGTGTTGCTGGGATTATTTTACTTACCAGCTCTGGCTTTACCAACCAAGTATATTTCATTTCTCTTGTTAAATTTGATATTCTGCCTTTCTACACTGAGGTACTCAAGGCAGTTTACACCCCTTAACAAGGACAGCCCCAGCAGCTGCATGAACACACAGTTGAATCAGGACTTGTCACTAAATGCAGCACCTGCAACTTGAGTCAACCAGCGGAGTAAGACAAGATGCTGAATAACAGTAAACGGGCCTAAAGTGAAGGATTGTCTAGGACAGTAAAAATAAAATAAAGTAAAATGGTGGTTTTGGAACTGCATAAATAAATGAATGGGTGCTCAAGGAATCAGAGGAGGTTGAAGAGAATGGATCGTGAAGTTACATGGAAAGAACAATTAAGAGCATAAGAGCAAATATTTGTCCTGAACGTAAAAGTTTATTATATAAAGTTAAGTAGCATTGGCAAGTAGAAAACAAACAAACAGAAGAACCCATTAAAAAAGGCAATATAAGCAGAGACTTATAAACTTTAAACTAATCCAGAATCACAAGAGACCATAATGTTCAGCAGAGTCATTGGCTCATTTCCCCAGTTTCCTTATGTACAAATGTTCCCCAACTCTTTACAGTGATTTAATTTTCATCTCTGGTTCTCAGCAATGTTCCCATTACCTTCCACAATCTTTGTAAGCCTGCCATTTTATTTTTTAGATGGAATGCAATGGATTGAGGGCTGGGTTAAAAGAGGCAGGGGTCTAAGGTTTCTGTAAGGCACCAAGCAGGTCTCGAACCATGATTTCCAGCCCCTGCTCTCCAGCTCCTTACTTCTTGCACCACCAGTCCTCCTGAGGCCAGGCAGAGTAGGCTGTGTGTGCCCTCTAAAGGTAAAGGTAAAGGGACCCCTGACCATTAGGTCTAGTTGTGACTGACTCTGGGGTTGCGGCGCTCATCTCGCTTTATTGGCTTCCGGGTCATGTGGCCAGCATGACTAAGCCGCTTCTGGCGCACCAGAGCAGCACATGGAAATGCCGTTTACCTTCCCGCCGGAGCGGTACCTATTTATCTACTTACACTTTGATGTGCTTTCGAACCGCTAGGTTGGCAGGAGCTGGGACTGAGCAATGGGAGCTCACCCCGTCATGGGGATTTGAACCGCCGACCTTCTGATCAGCAAGTCCTAGGCTCTGTGGTTTAACCCACAGCGCCACCCGCTTCCCCGTGCGCCCTCTAGGCTGCAGTTTTAGCCCAGATGCTGTCAGCTGATCCTCCCAAGTCCACATCTGTTGCTATAAAGCCAGCTCATCAGCCTAAGCATCTTGACTGTAAAGATGTTGCCGCTTCCTCTTCCTGACAGTTCGCTGAGACTGTGACGAATGCCTGCCTGAGGCCTCACATCCACTTCTGGTCCCTTTAGTGCTGTCATCCTTCCTTGAAACTCAGCCTTTTGCATGTCTCTGTCCTTGACTCTGACCCTTCAGTCTTGGTCTACCTCTTCTGGCACCTGACCTCTAGCTGTTCTACAAACACATTTCTTGTCTCCGATCCCTTTGCTCCTCGCGTCTGCCTGACCTCTACCCCAGCTGCTGGCTTTCTAGTCTTCCTTTACATGGAGCTAACTGGACCCCCAGCTGCAGCCCATCTCAAAAGTAGGTCAACACCTAACAGCTTCTTAGACTACTTGACAAGGCTCATCTGAGGTATGTGTGGTGCTCTTCGGGTATCTCTTTGCCATGATTCTCACAGGCTCTTGCCAATTAAAGTGGATGAACAGATGCTTTATTGCTGACATTAACACGGGAATAAACTGCTAAGGTTTGTAAGTGTAAGTGTAAACACATCTGTGTGCCAAAGTAAGAGAAACTGATGTCTTGGAGATGTCCAGCGCTGGGCAGGAAATATGTGATAGCTTGAACTACCTTGAGAATCCTCAGCTCAGCTCTTTGATGCTGTCTCATGTTGGGGTGAGGAGAATATTTTTCTCTCTCTTAACCCTGAGAATGTGTGGGTGGATAGGAATTCTCATTGGCTTTAAGACTGCGCGCTTATAGCCCTGAGGGTAAATCAATAACCAATTACTTTCCTTTGCATTTGCTTTCATTATTGCAAATGCATTTGCAAGGCCCAGCGAGACTGCCAGAATGACATAGCAGACAACTCAACCACAACACAATGCGAATGACAATATAAAGCACACTGGTCAAGCAATCCTGTAGGCACACTGGAGATACTCAGCTGCCTATCCAATATCCACTCTGGGAGGGGAGGGGGAAAACACACAACTGGAAAATCCTCAATCAGTGGGGGAACTTTCACAGAAACACCACCAGAGTCCACCAATTAGGTGCCACGTTGGTGGTGACACCCACACGGTGCCCCCCCCCAAGCAGCCAACGAAGTTGTATCAATGGATAACACAATCCCAATACATAATATGGTGTGTCATTTTACGGGGTAAAACTTAATTTTTGCAAATTTCTTCAGCGAGCGGTCTTAAGAATACGTTTTTTCGATGCTGTGGAAACTTAAACCAGAAGACGTGATTTCACAGGTCGAAGGATCATAATCTATGTGGGTCTTTTTGGTTGCAGGTGCCGAAACAATGGCTTTATAGGCAGGATGAAAGGGGAAGGGAGAAAGGGTGAAACTGGCGGCGCCAACCATGCCTTTCAGAAATATATGTCTCCTGCTAGAATTCCTATGCTGCTTTCCCCCTAATTATCTACAGATTATGCTTGCATGTTTTGTCTCTCTGAGAAAACAGAAATAAATTAGGGCCCTGCTGCTGACACTGCATAGTTTGAATTTCAAATGTAGCCACACAGAATCCTCATTAAGTTTGCCTGTAATGTGGAATTGTGTAGATACACACACACAAATCATATATATATATATATATATATATATATATATATATATATATATATATATATATAAAATCTAGGAACTTCCTCTCTGCCCAGAACGTTGGAGGCTATACACCACACCCCTCAACAGTATTTATAGGAACTCAAACACCAGATTCTGCTCTGTTCCAGTAACAAGAAGCCGAAAGCACCAGCCTGAAGATGACGAGTGAGACCTCGTCGAAACGTCGCACAGACACCCCGACTCTTACACGGGAAGACACCCGAAGACACCAAAACCTGCATTCCTGTACCCGTGAAAATCTACGAAAGCATATATATATATATATATATATATATATATATATATATATATATGACTAATAAAATACCTTTCGGCCTTCTCAGCACCTTGAAAGTTTCCACTCTCGTGAGCCACCAAAAATGAAAGAATTCAAGGAGGCATGTGCCGGGGGGCAGGGGGAGAAGGGACACATCCAGTCAGTCAAACAAACACAAATGGCCTAAAATTGTGAGGTATTGCCTTATCTCAGGAAATACTGATTTCATCCACGAGAATGAACAGCCTCAGGACTTGCCATCAGGGGTCAGCTTTATGAAGCATCTGCTAAGGCCCACAGGGCACGCCCACAATCTCCTGGCCCCACTGCTGCTTCTCCTTACTATTGTCACACCTGAGGAATCAGACAGAAGTGGGGAGCCTCAGCTTTGAGGTCTCCCAGGTCTTTCCATCAGGCCCTTGGGGGTCTCTGCAGGCCAGATGCATCCAATCAACCCTCGTGCCAGTCCTAATTTAGTGTTGGGGTTGGTTGTTGTTATTAGATTTATATACTGCCTTGGGGCAGTTCCCAGGATAAAAATATAAGGTAAAACCACAAGTAAACAGGGCTTTTTTTCCAGCTGGAACTTGCCGAATCTCAATTCTGCCACCTCTCAGGTGGGCGCCATTGCCATTCTAAGAGAACAAGGGAGGCTTTCATGGCGAGTTACGACTGTAGAGTATTAGTTTTTGACTGGGTGAATATTGTCCTTGAACTCCGATAATGCCACTTGCTTGTCTGCATTGGGGAATAAGAGAGTTGTGTAAGGGTGTGCAGGATCTAAGCAGCTGTGAAAAGGTAAAATTTACCATGATCCCTCTTCCCCTGGACCCTTTTGGGTCCCTTGCCCAAAAAGGTAAGATGCCCTAGGGATGAAAAGTATTTCCTACCCTGCAATGTCAGTGGACTTATGTTGGGGGGGGGGGGTCTACCAAGGAAAGTGCCGTTGATAACTAAGGAGGAACGAAGGGGAAGAGATAGATCAGTTAGGTATCTCCAGGAAGAAAGCAATGATAAAACAGCAATAAAGCCGCATTGTTTATAATATTTTTTCTGCGGTTTCTCTTCTTTAATTGCTTTTTTTTTAGCTTTTTGAACAAACTATATGTGTTTTTTAACAGACAAGAAATGAAAATAAAAGTAATGCATGAAATATGTTCCTTGATCATTGCACATCATTTAAGGAGTTCAAACAGAGGATAGTGACTATTGTAATTTATAATATTTACAAAGCTTTGCAATAACAGTTTTTAAAATGCAGACATTGATTTCCATTGGGCAGCTTTCCCCTGATGTGAAGCAAACGATGGGCTAATGTGAATTAACCAAACTGTTTGCTTGATTGTCTTCAGCTTTTCTTAAGCACTCAAAGAGAACCTGAAGAGATCGGGAGTGGGGGCTGTGAGCTCTTATTTTGCAAACTGTATAAGCTTATTTCACTTGGCTGAAAATGAAACTTCTTCACCCAGATGCTAAACATGTACTGGGAATCTGAGTCATATGCCAGATTCCTCCAAGTTTTTAGGTCAGCTTCTCCCAACCTGGTATCCTCCAGAAGTTTTGGACTACAAGTCCCAGCAGCCCCAGCTAGCATAGCCAACACTCAGGGGTGATGGGAGTTGGGAGTTCAGTGTCAGCATCGCCCTAGAGCCAGTGCGCCAACTGGACTCATGTACCTCAACCCCGACTGGGCTGGGCGAGCTGGGTAGCACCGCCAGAGACCTCCTTTCTCACAGGAACAGGTCACAGTGCTGTGGACTCACAGCTTAGAGCTGAGAGCACCGGATTCACTGTCTCAATACTACAGTCGTTGCGCAGCAGAGTTTTGCAGAGTCTTGCAGAGTATAAACCACTCGGAGAGCAGCTCTGTAGAATATCTTCCTTTTATTTTATAACTACAACTATAATACAAAACTATATACAGAGCTGAATATTCTAAGCATAAATCAATGCTACACTGAGAGTCTACAGCTGCTCTTAGCAGCAATCTTATCTCTAGGATCTCCAACACTCTCACTTTCTCCGATACACTGACTGACTGACTGACTCTCACACACAGTGATATGTTGCTGGGCAGAATAAGTAGATAGGCAGGACACGCCTCCTCCTCTGTGGAGAGTCAGCAGAGACCATCAGGAAATGATCAGGAGATTCTTGGGTATGGGAGGGGTGAAATCTCCTCATTCAGTGATGCCTGCACAACACCTCATTGGAGTAGTCAGGCTCCCCGACTTACTGGCTTAGCTCAGGAGAAACTGGGATAGATGGTCTAAAGTCATGGGTCACCATTCTTGCTTTTAACAGGGACAAAGCTGGCTTTTGATGGCCAGGGATAGGGTACAAGATCATTCATACATTGCTGCCAGGTCTGAGTTATTGGGGTGCCCCTTAAAAAGGTAAAGGGACCCCTGACCATTAGGTCCAGTCATGGCCGACTCTGGGATTGCGGCGCTCATCTTGCTTTATTGGCTGAGGGAGCTGGCGTACAGCTGGTCATGTGGCCAGCATGACTAAGCCACTTCTGGCGAACCAGAGCAGCGCACGGAAACGCTGTTTACCTTCCCGTCAGAGCGGTACCTATGTATCTACTTGCACTTTGACATGCTTTTGAACTGCTAGGTTGGCAGGAGCAGGGACCGAACAACGGGAGCTCACCCCATCGCGGGGATTCGAACCGCCGACCTTCTGATCAGCAAGCCCTAGGCTCTGTGGTTTAACCCACAGCACCACCTGCGTCCCGGGGTGCCCCTTAATATATCAATAAAGGAAATAGATAGAACAATCCCTCTGGATAGCCTTTCCTTTTTTCCCCAGGGAAAGGCCCTACACTGCCCTCTTAGACTGAGTGGTGTGTATAAATTTATGAGAATAAAAAGTTGTCAATAGGGGAAAATGGGAAAATTCACTACCTGGTGGAGAAAGGGGAAGGAGGATGGGTAGACCTTTGGTTAAGGTCATAGAGAGAGCTGCCCATTATAAGGTGAGGCACTAGCCAGCAGAAGAGCTGGGAGGCTAGGAGAAGGTGCAAAGTGAGAGAACTGGGTTAATGCAGCCGCTGCAGCCGCTGTGGGTTAATGGCACCAGATAAATGAGCATGACAGTGGGAAGCTGAGACAAATGGCAGCCAATTAAATGGAGTCAGCCCAGTGGAATGGGAACAGAGATGGGAACAATTAAAATAAATGACCATGGTAGATATTAAATATAGCACAGAAGCACAGCAATCACTCTGCATGGCAGCGGGAAACAGAGAGGCTGCTCAAGTAGGTTAGAAGCAGACAGTTGCAAATGTCCATGGAAGTTCTAGCTAGAGGCTGAAAAGGGACATCGGGGGCTGATTCTGAAAACCCTTGCACACCTTTGTGCAAAACCCGGTGTCACTCTGAAAATCAACGATTTAGTTTGGCCCTGCCTGGGAAAGATGCAGAATTGCCCACTAGTTTGTGATGGCAATTGGAACTCTATGGGTAAACTGGGTTTTAGATTACGTACATCACCATTCTCCAAACTAGGGTTGCCCATCAACCATTTAAAAAACCCTCATGCTGCCTGATGTTGTGCTTCAAACAGAAGCTTGATATGCAGAAGAAAGCAGGTGCAACTTAAAAAAAAAGTTAGATATATAAAGGTAAAGGGACCACCGACCATTAGGTCCAGTTGTGTACCTTCCCGCCGGAGCGGTACCTATTTATCTACTTGCACTTTGATGTGCTTTCAAACTGCTAGGTTCACAGGAGCAGGGACCGAGCAATGGGAGCTCACCCCGTTACGGGGATTCGAACCGCCGACCTTCTGATTGGCAAGCCCTAGGCTCTGTGGTTTAGACCACAACGCCACCCGTGTCCTTACAGAGATATAAGTTACCTTTATTGACAATGTTTTGGCATGAGTAGCGAAAACATAGCCCTGGCTGTGCACAAGAGAGATTAAGTTGAACGTCGGAAGATTCAGAGGAGACAAAGCCCTTATTTACACAGTGGCAAAGTTAAACTATGTAATTCGCTTTCGCGAGAGGCAGCAATGGCCACCAACTTGGATGGCTGTTAAATTCAGATCAGAAAATTCATGGCAGATGAGGCTACCAATGACCACTAACTACAATGGCTATGTTCTGCCTCCATTGTCAGAAGTTTCTGAATGCTAGTGGCTGGAGACCATAGGAGGGCAAAGGTCGGTTGCTCTCAGGTTCTGCATGTGGGTATCCAATAGGCACCTGATTGGCCGCTGTGAGAACAGGATGGTGGATTAGATGGGCCATTGGCCAGACCCATTAAGCTCTCGTAGCTTCATCTGAGGATGGAGTGACCCCCCCCCATGTCTTTGCTGAAAGGAGATTTACTTGGGGCTCCTGACTGCAGGACTGTTTTTTGTATCAGTAGACTTGGGAGATCTTCAAGATTAGCAGAAGTCTGAAAAATCTTAAGGGGAAAAACTCCTAAGGGTGCATAGGTGTGGCGGGGACAGCGAAAGTGGCTCAATGGCTGATCTGATGTGTCGGTGTATAGGAGCACCCCGCACAGCAGGATTTTGTTGGAGATCCCGCTTGTTGCTATCTACATTTACTGTTGTTGGCCTCTGTCTGCCTCGAGAGATAATGGCATGCACCTCTGGGGGTGAAGTCAAACCACTGGAGAATCACAGCTCCTGCTGTGGCTGCAGAGACCAGAAACTTGCAACTGCTGCCTCCCATATTACTTTTGCTGTGTTAGCAGCACAGAAGTGACCTCCCCAGGGCGCAAGCCTTGGGCAGTGTGCATGGAAATCCTGGGCTGCCTTGACGACAAGACCTACCCACCCCCCTTTCAGCCTCATTGATCTGGTCCAAAGGAAAGGAAAGCAATACGTTTGGCACCAGCTTGGCTACAGGGGTTGCTCGATTAAAGGCACAACTGTAGAAGTCAGCTGAGAAGTAAGGTAAAGGTAGAGGGACCCCTGACCGTTTAGGTCCAATTGTGGCCGACTCTGGGGTTGCGGCGCTCATCTCGCTTTACTGGCCGACAGAGCCGGCGTACAGCTTCTAGGTCATGTGGCCAGCATGACTAAGCCGCTTCTGGCGAACCAGAGCAGCACACGGAAACACCGTTTACCTTCCTGCTGGAGCGGTACCTATTTATCTACTTGCACTTTGATGTGCTTTCAAACTGCTAGGTTGGCAGGAGCAGGGACTGAGCTCACCCCGTCGTGGGGATTCGAACCGCCGACCTTCTGATCGGCAAGTCCTAGGCTCTGTGGTTTAACCCACAGCGCCACCCACGTCCCACCAGCTGAGAAGTAGTCAGCCCCATATAACAGCCAGACAAGATAACAGAAGTAAAAAAATAAAGCATAAGAACCTAAGAACCACCTGCTGGATCAGGCCAATGGCCCATATAGTCTGGCATCCTCTTCTCACAGTGGCCTATGGAAAACGCTCAGGCAGAACCCAAAGACAAGAGCACTCTGGACTCCTGTGATTTCCAGCAACTAGTATTCAGGAGCAATCCTGCCTCTGACTGTGGATCCCATTAAAAGGCTCAGGTTGGCATGAATAAGGCCTAAGCAGTCAAAAATTTAGATAAAGTACTCTGCCAAGCAAACTCTGAAATATGAAGTAAGAAGGGCAACATTTGGATTAGCCGAAATTCAGATAAATGGTGCAGCTTGTTTATGAATTCTGGGATGACCTTTCTAATGTAACGAAAGCAAAATGATAGTGGTGGTTCATTACGACAGTATTGCTCGCAAAGTTCATTGTCACACATGCAGCGAAATGAGGTGGTGGAGGAGAGACACTTCAGGCTGCAGGGGGAAACCACACATCTAATTCTCCTGTATAAGCTAAAGTTTCCTGCAACAAGAGAGCTGGCACACCCTGCTGTTCTCATTTTCTTTCTTCTCTCCTCCTCCTCCTCCTCCTCTTTTAATATTATTAACAAAGAGGAGCATTCAGAAAGACAGTTCTAATCACCTGCAGTCTACAGTGGTACAGCCTTCTTCACAGCCAGGCAGGATTGGTGGGGAGGGTCTGTAGAACATCAAGACCCCTATTGGTGGTAGGTTCCAGAGGAATCCAGCCAGCTTCTGTGGGGAGGGGAGGGTCTATATATTGTCAAACGCACCTCCTGGAAATCTTCCAAAACTGAGAAAGTTGCAGAAAGGAGCAGCCAAAATGAACAGGAAGGTTGCAACATTTGTGACAGTTTAGTTTAGAAGAAAGAAAAGGTGGGGAAGGGGAAGGGCACGCAATAGAAGGGTGTAAAGCAATGCATGGTTTGGAGAAAATGAACAGAAATACGTTTTGCTCCCTCTTTTATAATACTAGAACCTGGGACCATCCAGTGAAGCTGGATATTGGAACGTTCAGGAGAAAGACAAATACATCTTCACTGCTGGAAACCCCGGGAGGCGAAAGTGTACTGTTGGGTTCAGATCCTGCTTGAGAGCTTCTCACAGGCATCTGGTTGGCCAATTTTAGAACAGGATGCTGGACTAGATGGACCATTGACCTGGTCTGGCAGGATGCTCTTATGCTGCAATCACCTATAAAGAGGGCATTTATCCCCAGTTTTAGGCCAGGTCTATCTTTTCCCTTGCTGGTGTTCTTGCTTGAATAGCAGTCAGTGGTACAGTGGTACAGTATTGGTTTTGAATGTGTTCTAGTGCAAGTTGCTGTGAGATTACTTTTTTGTAAAAGAAAAATTAATATGTAGAATCAATCAACCAACCAACAAACCTTGCAGGGTTGCCCTTGAACCTCTCACCGCTAGGGGAACTGAGGTGAGCAGGTATTGTTAATTGGTGTTGCAAGTCAATCACATTATATGGGGTAGGGGGGCTATTGGGTTGTTTTTGTTTTTATTATGTATTTTGTGGTTTTATATCTTGATTTTATTCTGTGAACTGCCCTGAGACCCCCGGGTATAGGGCGGTATGTAAATTCAAATAATAATAATAATAATAATAATAATAATAATAATAATAATAATAATAATTCTTTTCCTTGCCACTTTGTTTGTAGGCCAGTGCTATGTTTCACAACATGCTGTGGGAAAGGACAGGTCGTCCATCACTGCGTTAATTTGATGAGCATACTGATTCACTTATCTGGAATTATCCCATTAGCAAGAGCCTTATGTCATTAACAAGAGCCATAATTTCATTCTGTTGCACAGATAATCAAATTGCACTGTTAATTAATATACAGCTTCTAGGCCTAGTCCTGCATATACAGCTTCTCATTTATTGCACTGTATCTTTTTTAAAAAAGGAAAAACTTTAAATATATTATCATAGCTAAATCCAAGCAAGGACCCCCCCCCCCAATTGCTGACTTTCACAGGGGTGGGGGGAAGAGCTTCTTCAAGATCTTGCATTGATTTAGGTGGCCTCCAAGAACCACTCCAACTCTTATTATTCTGTGTGTGGAACTCCATCTGTCATAGCTGGCAGCAGAAGCCAGATCCATAGTTTCATGGTGTAAGACCCTGACCACTCTTGGTCAGAAGAGAGCTCCAAAGACTCCCCAGGTGGACTTGCTTGGATCCCTGAAACTCCCCAGTAGGGAGGCTCCAAAATGATGACCCCAATAGAGGCTTCAATGGAGGTAAAGGCCTAGCAGTCGGGAAGAACTCCTTCCCTGGCTCCCAATAATGTAGCTCTGTCCTTGGACCCAGAACCACCTTCTGCAGCAGAATGGCTTCCTCCTTTACCTTGCCATGTACAAGCTGCAGGAGGGACTTCAGCACTGTCAGAGTACTCACCTATTGTGCTGGTCCCGTGGGTTAACCGTGAGACAAGGTCCGAGTCCAGTCCAAGGTCGAGGGTGCAGTATGGAGGCAGTCCATCAAAGCTGAAGCTGGGTCCAAGGCAGGGAGTCGGGTGAGGTCAGGAGCTCCGGCAGAAAGGCAGAACAGGGTGCAAGCAGGAACTGGCTACCAATAATGTTGCTCCCGCAACTTGGGACTGGGGCTGGCTGGCTTTTATCTGCCTGGAGGCATAGGACGGCCCCGGTCCACAGGTGACTCGCCTCTCCTGGCCTGGAGACGAGCACTCCTCCTGCGGGAACTTAGTTCCCTCCACTTCTCTGCCCTGAGTCTCTGCAGCTCAGGAAAGGCTGGACCCAGAGGCAACCTCAGCTTCCTCTGACGGGGCTGAGAGTGGAGCACTTGCAAGCAATGGGTCCTCCATCACCTCAGGAGCCAGAGCAGACTCAGCTGGTGCCTGCACCTGAGGATCCAGCACAGGTGAGGACCCTTCAGGTTCATGCCCCAGCCCTGGCTCAGCTGGTTCTGGAGGCGGGGAATCCTGTGCAGGCTGGGATTCCTCGGGTTCAGCCTCCTAGTCCGAATCCCAGGCTATCACACCTATAATCCAGCTCTCTCTAGGGAAATAGTGCTTGGAACCCATGTAGCTGAAAGATTGCCTGCTTCCTTATATGCCTGCCCAGGCTTTGAGGTCATTGGGGGATGCTATTCCCACAGTTCTGCAGTTCTCTGAGATGTAGCATGTAGTGACTAGCCAGAGGGCATTCTCAACAGTGGCCCCTCAACTCCTTTCTCAGCTGTGACCAGCACCAATACTAATAGGGTTCTGATCCCAGATTAAAAACATGGCTGTTCACCCAAGTATTTGGCCTAAGGGGTGTCCCTCACATGGCTTATGTTGTTAGCGCATTGTTTGATTTTGTATGAAGTTGCATTACATTAAATTTTGTTTTGTTTTATTTTTTATGTTGTTTCTTGCTCTGGGATTGTGTGAACAATAAGAGCGGGTTATAATTTACATCCATCAAGGTCTGCAGGACTTCATGAAGTTGGGTCAGCTCCTGACTAGTGCTGGAGCAACATTCCTAGTTACCATCTGATGAATCTACATTCAGCCAAATTCAGAACCTTATTCTACAAGGGAGCTTTCCATGGTCCTGACACTGAGCTTTCTGACTGCACCTTGACTTAGTCTGCATGAATACCATTCCCAGTAGTTCTAGCCTTTACAGGAGACACATTTTACACTCCATGAATTAAAATGTTAGATGATCCTACTTAAATTGGTCCCTGTGCATACAGCAGGGATGACTCCACGGCCCAGAACCTTATCAGAATTGGCCTTGTGGGCCAAATTTGAGAGGTGGGCAGGGCTGCTCACCTGTCAATCACCTGGCAGCTCAATGACACCAGATGATATGATGCTTTGAAGTCCCCAAGTCCTGCACACCAGCTGTCACTAGCCCATTGTAGTAATGCCATCTGATTGATAGGCGAGTATGGTTTGCAAAAAAAAAAAGTGATTAGAACACTATGAACCCATACTCAGGGTGCATCCTCTGCTGGTATAATTAATGTGTAATGCATCATATTAAGACATTATATTTAATGCTGCATGTGTGGGAACTAGGACATGACACCCATTTAACAGGTAACCCTACACAGGTAAGGTTCTTTTTAGATAGGCTGCTGATCCCAATAAACAAAGGAAGATGGGGTACTCATGTATAGGGTTGCTTTTCAACAAGCGATACAAAAATTAATAGCAATTCCTCATATTCTTGTATCCTCACATAGAAGAACTGAAGTTGGAACTGCATTGCTCAATCTAACACACGTCTGTTCAAAAGTAAGCTCCCTTAAGTTCAATGGGAGTTACTCCCAGGTAAGTGGATCCTTAAGGGATGATTAGAGCAAAACTAAAACCAATTAAATAAGAGGAAATTCTGCTTGCTGGGTAAATGTTCTAGGGTATATTTTTTCTGGTGTGAACTTTGTAGATTTCTTTATGGCTAAATATCTATCCTAGCACAGAGATTACGTTAAAAACCTGATACAGGGCTGTTAGCGTTATTCCCTAACAATGACTATCTGAAACCATCTGGTGTGTGAAATTTTAATCCATCTGTTTAAATGTTACAGTGGAGGCATTTACGTATGAGGTCCTGCCCTCTGGATTGTGAAGATGTTGGCCTCGCGCTCTTGTGTGCATAGCAGCGCCTGAGACTCACACACATTTCTCACGATCGGTGACGCATAAAATGAAGCTGTGTGTATTTCAAAAATGTTTTTGCTGCTGAAGGCTTTAAACAATTCAGCCACTTCAATCTATGGTCTCTCCCGCAATAGTGTGTTTCCCTGCAGCTGACCATAAACAGCCTAAAAATTACAAAGTTGAAGGACCTGAACTTGCTTTTCTTAAAGCTCCTGGCACAATAGTGTCTGGATGTCAACATGTGAGGTTCCTTGCTCTGGACCCAAAGTTGATTTGTGTGTCTCTTAAAGTTTTGCACAGAAAGGAAAAATTTCACCAGGTGTAGCTTTTGCAATGATAGGATAAGCCATATTAGGCAGGGTTTTTTTCTTTGATTCAACTTTTACTGGTGCAGAAGGTCTGTCTAGCTGGGACCATAATGGGGCGCTAATATGTATGTACACAGATCCATTTTTTCCTGTAGACTCTTCTGCACTTTTGTCCACCCACGTTAACATTCAATTTTATATCCATCTTGATGTTTTGTGTCTATACTATGGGATAGGGCTTGATGGGATGTATTCACATGGTATAATCTTGTCCTGTCCCATCAATTATTACTTCCCCACCTTCCAATTCCTTTTCTGCACACCTTCATTCATTCATTTAAAAATGAGTATCCAGCAATTCTAGAAACCCAAACTCCATTGTGGGGATGTAGGCAGGTATCGGCTTACCTGTGCATGCACACCATAAAAAATATAAAAAATGTTTTGCCATTGGAATTGTGTAATAACAAACTTCCGCCAAAGCAAATGCCTCAAGCATGCTTCACAGTGGACAAAATGGAGGGTTAGGTGTTTATAGGGAGGAAGGAAGGAAGGAAGGAAGGAAGGATTTTAAGGATAATGGGCTGTGTTCAACATAGCATTAAGCAGATTGTTCCATTGGTGCAAGGATTTTTCCTTGTGCAATGGAATGATCTCCCTCTCTCCTCCCCTGTGCACACCTCCTAAACCTATTCTGGGTTCGCCCCCCGCCCCCAGCCTCAAAAGGAAATTTTGTGGCTGCGTTGAGGGTATGCACAAGGGGTAATGGAAGGAGGGAAATCCCATTGCACTAGTGCCAATCCTTTCACTAGGACAACAATTTAGTTGACTATCACCCAATGGTAATAAAAAAGTGTGCACCACTTCACCTCCTCCTCCTGCTGCTTTGTACATCTTCAACACAAGCACCAACACAGGAAAAAATGGGAGAGGGCCACCCACCAGTTCTGTTCATTTCTTTGGGCTTGCTAGCACAGATTCCCCACACATAGGAAGATAGGGAGCTGCCTTATGCAAGTTAGATCATTGGGCCACCCAGCTAAGTATTGTCTACACTGACTGACAGCGGCTCTCTAGGGTTTCAGGCAGCGATCTCTCCCTGCCCTACCTGGAGATGCTGAGAACTGAGCCAGGGGCTTTCTGCATGCAATGCTGTTGCTTTACCATGGAACTACAGCTCACATGTCCAGCAATGTGCAAAGCAGGGGAGCTGGGTGGTTTTTGGTTGTTCGTATGATTTCTCAATAGACTAACTCTATTTTTTGTTTTTATTTTGGTCAAGACATAAAATAGCCCCAGTTCAATCCAAGGGATCGTTTTCAAAAGCAAAGAGACTGATCTGAGAAATAGAACATTCTCAGAAACAAACAGAATGAGATGGAACCCATTTTTGGTCTTCAGAGCTGCCATTTCCCATAACACCCCATCCTACCATTTTCTGTCTCATGGGTTATGGCGTTTTTGCTCTCTGAATACTGAATTATGTCTGGAGTTCAGATTGAGAGCTCATACAGCAACATCCAGGCTTTACCCATTAAATTTCAGCTTTCGTCGTCATTGTCTCAAACAAAGCACAAGCTTCCCGAGCAAAAAGAGGGAGAAGCATTTCCCTCCCGCCTTTGACACCCTGGTGAAACCTTCCATTTTGCAGGAGCTGCTCCCCACAATGCCCCCGCTCACAGACACTGAACAATATTTCTTCCTCCTGGCCTTTTATATATATATTTTTAAACAGAATGATTGCCTTTTCTGTGAATAACGTTGCGCATGGCACTGAAGGAGGCATGTGCAATCACTCATTGTGGAAATCGCCAGTGGTTCATGCTGAGAGCACATAAAACTCTCAGCTAAATGGGAAATGGTGACTCACACTGCAAAGGTTAATGCCTCCCTGTTGGAGTTCAGTTATGGGGAGCAATGTCACCGGAGACCATTGTCTTTTATTAACATGGCTGTTCCTCCCAGTAGGAAGGATTATAGAGCAAAGGTGAGCAAAACGTCACCCTCTTGTAAACATGAATCTATACTTAGGCAAGATTTTTAAAGCAGGCAGTTGAAATAATGCCCTCTCCCTCCCCTTTATCTTTTTTTATTATTAAAAATGCTTTTCCTATGGTTATTAGAGAGCCTGAGGGGGGACTTGCAGGACATTTTTCCCCTTCAAAAATGACATAAGTAGGATTAACCAACTCACACTTTGACAATGCCCTTTATATTGTTTTAGAAACGCAATAGGTGGGATAAATATTTGAGTGAGAGCAATCCTATTACAAGCCTGGGCCAGCTCCTCTTAAACCTTCATCATGTTGCTGATTATTGAGGCAACTACAGTATTTGTAATTACAAGAGGGCACTGCAACAAAATATGCTTCTGTTTTGGACTCCTACCAGCCAGCTCTGCAGCCTTCATGTTTTTTTCTTTTCTATTCCCTGCCGCCATTTTTTTTTTGTCCCCCACTCCAACAGTTAGCTGGCATTCCATGACACTGAGCATGCTCTGTCCTCATTGGGCTATTTGGGGGCTACCCCTTCCCTTTAGGATTTCTTCCATGTTGGAAATAAAGCATTATCCTGGAAAAAACTGACAAGTGGGGTGCTACAGGGTTCTGTCCTGGGCCCATTGTTCTTCAAGATCTTTACAAATGACTTGGATGAAGGAATTGAGGGGATGGTCATCAAATCTGCAGATGACACTGTTATACTGTGTCCAGTTCTGGGCACCACAATTTATGAAGGATGTTGACAAGCTGGAATGTATCCAAGCCTTATGAGGAACAGCTGAGTATGTTAAGCCTGGAAAAGAAGAGACTGAGGGGAGATATGATAGCCATCTTCAAATATCTGAAGGGCTGTCACAAGGAAGATGGAACAAGCTTGTTTTCTCCTGCTCTGGAGGGTAGGACTCAAACCAATGGCTTCAAGTTACAAGGAAGGAGATTCTGACTAAACATCAGGAAGAACTTTCTGGTAATAAGAGCTGTTCCACGTTGGACTGGTTTCCCTCGGGAGGTTGTGGACTCTCCTTCATTGGACGCTTTTAAGCAGAGGTTGAGCAGCCATCTGTCATGTATGATCTATTTGAGATTCCTAGCATTGCAAGATATTGGACTAGATGACTCTTGAGGTCCCTTCCAACTCTACAATTCAATGATTCCATGATCAATGCTTGCAATAAGTTACCTGAATCAGTGGGGGGCGATAGAAAGAAAACCTGGCCAACTCAGAACCACACCTCTAAGGAACAACTTGGATTTGAAAGTAAAGTATGTGTGGCTGCGATGGAATGGTATATAATTATCCCTGTTACATTATCTGGGTCTCAGATGCCTAATCCAACTTCTGTGCCCACCCCCTTGTGATTAGGTGTCTAAGAGGAAATCATTTTTAAAATATGCAGTGGGAAGCAACTTCAATGTGTAATGTTACGTGTCTAAGGGTGTTTGAAGAGAAGACAAGCATCACAAGAAAATGTCAAGGGGGAAATCTAGCTTGAATATCTTGAAAGTTAACCTTTAAGGACACACACTGTAGAAACTGCTACCCTTTCAGGGGACACTCAAGGGCACAGTACCGACACCTCTTTTGTTGTTGTTAAAAAGTTTGGCACTTACTGCAACAACTTCATGGTGAGTACCGGCACCTATTTTTCTAGAAAATCTTTCAAATTATTTAAGCTAGATTCCACCCCCCCACCGACATTTTCTTGTGAAGCTTGTCTTCTCTTCAAACATCCTTATGTTAATAATAGCCCTGCAAGTTAGGTGAAGAGGGAGTAACAGGTCCAGTATCCCCTAGTGAGCTTCATGGTTGAAGTGGGGTTTTGAATCTACATCGCCTCAGTCTTGGTCCAACATTGGGTGGGATGTTTTCAATGCATTTCACCTCTCCTTGGCTTTATTGTACAGTGGTACCTCGGGTTAAGTACTTAATTCATTCAGGAGGTCCGTTCTTAACCTGAAACTGTTCTTAACCTGAAGCACCACTTTAGCTAATGAGGCGTCCTGCTACCGCCGCACCGCTGGAGCATGATTTCTGTACTCATTCTGAAGCAAAGTACTTAACCTGAAGCACTATTTCTGGATTAGTGGAGTCTGTAATCTGAAGCGTATGTAACCCGATGTACCACTGTATTTATGTGAGGTTGGGTTTTTTTGGTTGCAAGTCGCTTTGGGTTTTGCCTTGTGCAAGAAAAAAAAGCGACTAACAAATAGTAATGAATAAAGAATGCCGCTGAGATGATCTCCCTCTCTTTCTTTTTAAAGAGAAAGGAAAACAGTAACTCCCTAATGAAGCCTTGGGCTGTTTCCTTCATTTGACCAAGGCTGGTGGCGCCTCGGCATCCAGCTGCTGGACGTCATCAGTTCGAACGCTGCCCTTCAGGCAACCAGGAAAAAGGGGTTCCATGGCAACGCCTAGGAACACTGAGCACGCGCGAGGAGCAGGAGGAGGAGGAGACCATGACGTAACCTTTCGCTCCTCCCTCCGTCCCTCGCAGGTTTTTTTTTTACGTCGCTTCTTTACATGCTTGCGCACGCGTACTAGCGCGGGGTGCAGGACCCGGAAAGAGGGGCCGGTTTGCTTTACGGCGGCGCTCGGCGTTTTCCCTTAACAAGCATGGCGTCCGGGTTTGAAAGCGAGAGGACTCTGGCGGCGCGCAAGGAAGAGAGGCGCCGCCACCGCGAGGCGCTGCTACAGCAGGTGACGGACCGGCTCGGCTTGTCAGCCCGTTGCTGGGCCCTGTTCCCACCCCACTTCCGAAGGAACCCTCCTTCTCCTCCTCTCTTTCTCGCTTCCCTCCGCCCCCATCCAAGCGTCGACGGGACGTTTTTCACCCCTTTTTTGTCTTTATTGTGTAAATAACATGAGGTTCTCGCTCCCCCACCCCCCTTTAGCCCTTGTTTTGAATCGCCCCCCCCCCCAGGTAATAGGGCCATTTCCCTATTTCGGAACAGCAGCTCTCTGCAACGGCAGGACATGTTTAAATTCCTCTGTGATTGCAGGAAGTATCCCCGAGGACTCTGGGAAATGTAGTTCTCGGAGTTGGGCTAAGGACCTCTGCGCGGTAGTTCTGAGCATCCTTCCCAAACCGCAGGAGTCCTTGGGTGAGGAGGTGGGAGAGGAGCAATTGCAGTTAAAACTAGTGAAAAGCCAATGCGGGTTTGTCTTTTTTGGGGGCTGCCCTCTTACATTTAGGACATCTTCATGAGGACGTTTGTCTCCATCTATGAATCCTTAGGTCTTATATTTTTTTAAGTTGAATTCAGGAAGCACCCTTCATCCGAAGATCACGGGACTGGGATATACGTTTATTGCCTGCGCATTTATCAGCTGAACTTCTATGGTTTCTGTGTATGCATTTCCACCTAAAGTCATACCTCAGGTTGAAGTAGCTTCGGGATAAGTATTTTCGGGTTGCGCGCTGCGGCGACCCGGAAGTAACGGAGCGTGTTACTTCGGGGTTTCGCCGCTTGCGCATGCGCAGACGGTCAAAATGACGTCACGCGCATGCTTGGAAGCAGCAAATCACGACCTGCGGACGCAAGTTGTGTTCGCTTCTGCATGTGAACGGGGCTCCGGAACATACTACTGTACTAGGGGTCAACTGGTCCTAAGAGTTGCTTTGTACATCACAAAGCTTTCCTACACAAAAGTTACTTGTGTGAAAGAAATTGTTTGTAAATACCCCCCCTCATAATTTTGTCCAGTGTGGTGAATGCACGTGCACCAAATAGATGAATTGTGTGTTAAGGATTGTTAGGAAAGGGATTAAAAACAAAGCCACCGATGTCATAATGCCACCATGCACATCTATGTTGTGACTGAACTTGAAGTGCTGTGTACAGTACTAGTTTCCACACCTTAAAAAGGAAGCTTGAGGGCTGGAAAATGTTTAGAAAAGCACAAGTAATATGAGGATAGCTTTGGTTGGTTGATGGTTGGTTCTGTGGGATTTATCCTTTGGGGGAGATATTCAGTAGAGATTGATCTTGTCATACATTCTGTTTCACATCTATATGAAGCTGTTGGGAGGCGAATCTGGGGGTGATGACATCCAACTTCGTTATAATTATTTATATTTATTACTTGCTTTACTCATAAAAGTGACTCAAAATGACTTACAGCACAGTATTACTGCTAGAACCATTTAAAAGAAGCAAGCCAATGAAAAGGTTTTAAAAAATCTATTCCAATAAAAGAGAGGTCTTATGGAACCTGCCCCATTAAAAGAGGTCACAAGTTCTTGAAACCCTTCAAATAAGGGTGAAAAGCCCAGGTAAAAAGAAAAAGTTTTGCCAGGTGCCTAAAAATTAATCAAAATGGTGCTAGGTGATCTTCCCTGGGTGGAGCATTCCCCATAAGTGGGGAGCTACCACTGAAAAGGACCATTCTTGTGTTTCCAGCTTCTGACCTCTTGTTGATGGGGACCATGGTGATGGGTCTCAGATGATAGTTGCAGATGACCTTTGTGGGGCACAAGCCTGGGCTGCCCAGATGACAAGTCCCCACCCTTTCGGCCTTGGTGATGTGGTGCAAAGGAAAGCAGAGCAATACATTTGGCTCTAGCTTGACTGCAGGAATTGTTGGAAGGAGGCATACAAGGCGCCATCCAACCATCTTAGGGACTCCACTCTGGAATTGTGTAGGGTTTACTTCTTAGCCTTTTCTTCTCCTGAAGATGTCCTGAAAGGCAGCAGCTACAGATTTTTCCTCAGGGTTTGCTCCCAAAGCCTTTCTCATGAATCAAGTTTAGCCGCAAAGCAGTGGAGTGTATAGGATTACAGTGGTAGAAAAGGCACTCCCAAGTTGAGTTCTCCTTCTCTTCCACAACATATTGGATTATTTACTCCATGTTGTGATAGCACATGTTTTCCCCATTCCTGCTAGTGGCAGCCCATGGCGTGAAGGGAAATAGAATATCATGATTTGGGATAAGTGATGCTACATGTTAGTGGGAAAACACGATGCAAAGATGCTGTCTTCAGAAAAGGTCCCCTGACTGCTGTAACCCATAGTTGTGCTCTTAAAAGCAACAGTTCTCTTGGTTTGTTTTTTCTTGTGTAAATGATGGCAGTATGCAAAACACATGATCCAAGCAGCTTTGAACAAATGGCCTTCATACCTGATAAATGCAAGGTGGCATGGGGCTGAATACTGAGGAAGTTTGCTAGGGATGTTGCAACATGGCAGATTAAAAAATCCTTTAGTGCAGATTGCCTTTCTGCCTTGGGGAAAGGCTATTTAGAACAGAGTTTCTACCCTGGAGAAGATCAGAATGTGTGAAAGAGAAAGTGACAATGCTTGGTTGTGTTTAGCTCATTGGTTTGGATTGGGGCATCAAAATAGAGACTGGTTTAGTAGAATTGCAATTACCAGAGTATTTTTTGAAAACAGTTGTGATGCCTGAGGGGATGTCATCGTGGGTGCATCAGCTGGTGCTGTCAGACACTTTCAGCACCTGTACTAGTATTTCTGAAGGTATCTGATTACTGTGGAAACAAATGCAATGACCAGGTTTAATTTTGAATTGACATTTCATACAAAAATAAAAAAATAGCTGTGTAGGATCTGCTTTAGCCTGTTAGACAGGAAATCATGAGATTAATCTAGTACTTGTGTGTATTTTCTTGGAGGTAATCTCCATAGAGCTCAGTCAACCTGACTCATGTATTGTGCATAATATTGTAGAATTTAACAAATAATTAAGTTATTAGTATTAAATATAAAAGTAACAAAACAGACTTAAAGCACCTGGGGTTTATTTATTAGAACTGAATTCCAATTATTCAGTAATTAAAAGGTTCCTGTTTGACAGTCCAAGTCACTATGTTTTCTCCTTCTGCCTATCCTTTGTAGATTTGATTATGAATTCTATATATGATCTGTGTTTGAGAAGATGTGATGTATTTGCACTTAATTTTTATTTATATTGTAACTGAACTATGGTGTGAGCAGGCAATGGCTTAGATCTCAAGATCTATTAGTTATTTGTGGCTGAGAGGGATTTGACTTCTGTTTTGGCTTAAACGTTTCCCCCCACCTGCCATGGCCTTACAGGATATACCATTTTTAAAAGTGAGAGGAGTTTTAAAAGCAGTTTGTTTGATATGGTGTGGCATCACAATAACCCTGTAAATCATTGTTTTTAAATGCTACTGGTCCTCTCGGAGCCCTTTGTATCTCAGCCAGTGTTGCAGCAGATAGAAATTGTAGTGTATTTTACTGTTCCTTCAAGTGCATTAGAAATTCTTTTTCTATCCTGCTTGTGAAAAATGTGAGGTTTAGCATTGCTTCTGAGAACATTGAAGAGGGCCTCCTGGAAACTATGTCAACTCTCTCAGGAATATAGCTATAATTTTATGAAAAATGCCTCTCACTCCATAGAGATATTGGAGCTTTTGTGCAGGATTTAATAGACCATAATATTCCTCTGCCAAATGGTGGTAAAATGGTGATTTTCACTGAAATTTCATAGAGAAGGGGTTTTGAAAGCATTTTTAAAAGTGTCCTTTTGTCTCCATCTTTGTTTCATTCATTCTGTTTATGCAAGAACTTTCTAGAGTGGCTTCTATATTCATTTGCAAAGGTGAACATACTCAAATAGTTAACATTTTGTCCTCCAAATAATGGAATATAATGGTGTTCCATTTTCTGGGTTTTTTTCTTTTAAAATGTACTAGTTTTTCCACCTGCTTCACAGTGGGGTTTCTAGAGTCTCTTCTTCCTCCAGGAGAGGAGGACAGTGATTTATGGGCTTTGCCACTGCCTGTAAGGCAGGGAGGGGGAAAAAGAATGGTCAGAGCCATCAGAGATGGAGATGAGCACACAGGACATGCCAGTGGAAGAGGCTGTTCAGGTGAATGACAGCCTAGTCAAATCCCCACTATCCCTCGCGCCTCTGTCTCCTAGAGCCAAGAGGGGCCTGAAGAGGGAAGAGCAGCGAGGGCTTCCATTTAGGAGAAGTCTCAGGTTGCTTGCGCGCACCCCACCAGATGAGAGTGCAGAAGTTGGAGGGGAGTGTGGTCCCACTGCTGCAGCAACTGCTCTGCAGTTACCACTCACTATACCGAGAAGACATATTATTCCCAACCCACCAATTATTACAAAGCAAACTTTGGGTGTACAAAAATGCATAGGGTGGAATACAACATTGTACTCTTCTCATTGTTCTGTCTGCGCAAGCACTGCAGCTTGCCAGATGGAATGAGCCCTCTCTCTCTCCCTGCTTACGTGCTATTCTAGGGTTTCTCCAAGCCCCCACAAGCCAATTTTGGTGTGTGAGGGGAGGAAAGCCCCATTGCGCAAGTGGAAGTCCTTGCACAGAGCTTCCACTGATGTGGCTGGTTAGGTGAATCTCGCTCATGGCAGCAATTAAGCATAATTTATAGGCAGCCTATTTATCCACTTCCACCTAGGGCAATTTAGTATTAAACAAGTGTTAGCAATTTCACTCCTTCGATGCTGCAGATGAGATTGTTGTAAATCACATGCCTGTCTGGGACAAGTGTGGGAAACAGAAGACAGTCTTATGTCTTCCTCTGTAATGTACTTTCACTTTTATTTGTTCTGTTTGTTCTCTCGGAGCTGGAGAGAACGGACACTATTATGCTTTTGTCTGTACATAGTGTGTAAATAAACAGTAGATTAGCTCTATGATGTCTCACTCTTCTTGCTGATACAGATAGGTAGCCGTGTTGGTCTGCCATAGTCAAAATAAAAAAATTCCTTAGTTGGTCTTTAAGGTGCTACTGGAAGGAATTTTTTTATTTCTTCTTGCTGAGGAAGTGCCAGAAGCTTAGTGTGCATATATCATTCTGATGCATGTTCTGATGTATGTCATTCTGAAGCACACTGGAAGAGAAGGGAGATGCCTTTTCCAGAGCTGCGTGTACCGGAGGACCACTCTCTTTCCATCTCTCACCCAGATAGGACTGCACAGAAAGCCCACAATTTACACACATTTAACTTGTGTACATTCAGCTTTACGAGCATGGTAAAAGATAAAATTAAAAAGGGGGTGGAAAATGGGATGTTCTGAGGAAAATGGCTTTGGCAGTCCCACCCACCATTGAACCCAGTGTGTTTTGACTATACATGATTTTGACTTTAGGTGCAATCCTTGGAATGTAACCCCTACGTAAACTGCTGGCTTCCTGTGATCTATACCTGTTCAGTTTCTCATGGAGTGGCATTCAGCATTATTGAAATACTTTTTTTTTAAAGCTAGTAGTTGATCTTTTATCAGCATAAGTGACTGGATAGGTACTGAAATATACACTTTCGTAGCCAAAGCATGAAATATGGTTGGTTTATGCCAAAGGTTATATAGCTGATCATGGTTCTTGCAATGTGAGGTTGTGTTGTCATGAACTTTGAAGATTATGTTGTGAAAATAGTGAGTCAGGAGCTGGAATTCATTGACACATTCCAAACATGACCTTCTGTTATCTTGGTATGTCCTCTCAGAAAGTGTTTAAGAATCTCTAGAGGCCATTCCACTTATGCAACAGCAAACCTAGCTACTAGAAGTTCCTGTTGATACATTTGTGCATTTGTGTGCGCACATCTGTGAGGTGCATTTAAAGCTTTAGACTTCCTATTGTGCCTGGAACAATAGAAGTTAAATGCAGCCAGGCTCATGACATGAGGCAAAATTACTGGAAGGTATAAATTAATCTGTAAGGGCAAAAGGAAAATTGGCAGGTATTTCTGCGGTATTGGACAGCACTAATGAGCTCTGGCTCAGAATGAAAAGCTTGCACCGGGTGAGAGTTGAAAAATGTGAAGTAATTAGGCTTGGCTTTTGTACCACAGGAAAGAAACCAGCAACTAGCAGGGGGATTTAATTATAAAATACAGAAGGGAAGAAAGAGATTGATGTCAGTAAGCTTTGTGTGATTGTATTAGGCTAATGGAACAAGAGGTCACTGCCTGATTTTTGTTTCTGCTTTAGTCTGGACGAAAAAAGTTTTCAAGGGGCTAGTTTAAATGAAAGTGTAACAGACCTGGATGTGGGAGTGATGGAATACTGAAATTTAGGAATGAAACATGTATAATGCAGCCATAAATAATAATAATAATAATAATTTATTATTTATACCCCGCCCATCTGGCTGGGCCTCCCCAGCCACTCTGGGCGGCTTCCATAAAAACCAAAAATACAATAAAATATCACACGTTAAAAACTTCCCTGAACAGGGCTGCCTTAAGATGTCTCCTGAATGTCAGGTAGTTGTTTATCGCTTTGACATCTGCTGGAAGGGCGTTCCACAGGGCGGACGCCACTACCGAGAAGGCCCTCTGCCTGGTTCCCTGTAGCTTTGCTTCTCGCAATGAGGGAACCGCCAGAAGGCCCTTGGCGCTGGACCTCAGCGTCCGGGCAGAATGATGGGGGTGGAGACGCTCCTTCAGGTATACTGGACCGAGGCCGTTTAGGGCTTTAAAGGTCAGCACCAACACTTTGAATTGTGCTCGGAAACATAAAAGGTAAAGGGACCCCTGACCATTAGGTCCAGTCGTGACCGACTCTGGGGTTGTGGCGCTCATATTGCTTTATTGGCCGAGGGAGCTGGCGTACAGCTTCCGGGTCATGTGGCCAGCAGGACTAAGCCGCTTCTGGCGAACCAGAGCAGCGCACGGAAACGGCGTTTACCTTCCCGCCGGAGCGGTACCTATTTATCTACTTGCACTTTGACGTGCTTTCGAACTGCTAGGTGGGCAGGAGCTGGGACCGAGCAACGGGAGCTCACCCCGTCGCGGGGATTCAAACCGCCGACCTTCTGATCGGCAAGTCCTAGGCTCTGTGGTTTAACCCACAATGCAGCCATAGTGGCCTCCAAATGTTGTTGGACTACAGCTGTCATCCTCCTTGACCATTGACCTTCTTGACTGGGCTGATGGGAGTAGGAGTCTAATATCATCTAGAGGGCACTAGGTAGACAACATCAACATCCATCAACTACACCCACACTCACTTACGGACTCACTGTTAAGACCGTGTTCATGGAAGACAATCTTACTTGTCTACGAGTGATCGCCAAAGAAGAATAAAGAAGAGTAGGTAGAGAAAGCGCTGTAGTACACAGTTCTGCGATTAACACCTGAACTATGTTTTTGGCCTGGCATTAATTTCAATGAAATATCCCTGAGTGACCAAGCTTGTAATTGGACATCAAAGAGTAGCTCCCACATATCCTCCTCCCCACCCCCATCCCGGTTACTTCTAGTAATATAAACCACTTGGTCACACCATTGCTTTTTCCAGCCTGTGCTCAGCTAATTTAATGAGGCAGGGAGATTTGTAGTACAGTGATGTCGCCTCACATATTTTGCATTACTGGATATCTTTTGTGGGGTGGGGAGAGGAGGCAACAGCATAGGGCTGTTTGCTGGAGGAGGAGGAGCTATACATCACCAGTATCTTCTAGTCTGGCCTGAAACCTGGTGACCAAATATTTGCTAGCAAATCCTCCTGAGGGTGTGTGTATTTGTGATGGGCACAGAGTTACTTGAGGTACAAGATTAGTTGGTGGCTTTAAGGATGGCACCTGATTTGATCAGGATGTCTGGTGTGATTTCCTTGTTGCCATTGTCCCACCACTGCCTTTCCTTACCCTTCTTCAGGAAGTCAGCCTGAAGACGTGAGGGCAAAAATTGGGCAGGGCATGCGTCCATCCTCCTTGGGCGTGTCTGCTTCTAACCTTACCTTTCTGCTTTGGGTGGGAAAGTATGGGGAGCGCTTCTAAATGCATCCTACTGCTCATGCCTAGAAGTCCCTTTCCAACCTTTGTGCTAAAGATGTGAAGGTTGGGTGTGTCGGGGGTAGCATACACTGAGATGTTGTAGGTTTAGCCTGCCCTGAGCCCCCAACACACGCCTAGCCCTTGTGCGTTCAGACTGAATCGCTAAAGAGGGCACTTGTATTGCGGCATGTATAACCCCTGCTATCCATTTGGTAAAGGTTTTGTAGATAGCAATAGTGCTGATTTACATTGCTGTACTAGTTAGAAAGACCTAGATCAGCCTACAGCCCCAGTGCAGCACTGCAGGTTGTAATGTTGCACTGGTACAGTGGTACCTCGGTTTACAAACACCTCGGGTTACAAACACTTTGGGTTACAGACTCCGCTAACCTGGAAGTAGTACCTTGGGTTAAGAACTTTGTCCCAGGATGAGAACAGAAATCGTGCGGTGGTGGCACAGTGGCAGCGGGAGGCCCCATTAGCTAAAGTGGTACCTCAGGTTAAGAATGGTTTCAAGTTAAGAACGGACCTCCAGAACGAATTAAGTTCGTAACCAGAGGTACCACTGTACCTATAGTACCCCAGAGGTACTATAGCAGTGTCTGTACTCTGTTGTAGGCATTTATTTTTCAGTGCAGTAGCTCACAGGACCAGATAGCGAACTTTTGTGAAAGCTTTTGTAAAATGAGTGAGGAGGTAACGTGGTGGAAGTTAGTGCCATTTTATCATTCCTTGGTTGAGTGAGTGAAGTGATGACCCAATAAATCATTGTGCTTTGGCTGATAAGCCACCAGGTGCTCAGCTTGTTCCACTGCATCCACTCTCTAACACTTTGCTTATGTTGCAAAAAAAGAAAATGGGGAAATTTATACATATTTTGCACTTAGCTCAAACTCTGGGCACGGAATCTTTAAAGTGTTGCAGGATGACTTAATTATGTTTTTGTTATAACAGACTAGATTGGGAATTCAGTTTTTGCTTGTGTGGTCAGATATAACGTTACTTTTCAGATCTTAGTCCAGCTTTCAGTGAAGAAGCAATGACTGTAATTCTTCTATTTTTAAAAAGCCGTTATCGCTATTCTGATGCACCAGTGGTCTGACAAATTAAAGTAACAAAGTTGCATACTTGCCCAGAATTAGAGTACTGTATTTCACCAAAGTGAAGTTGATTTTTCTCCTTTTCTCTTAATTAAGGCAAAAGTAGATTATGAAAAAGAAGAGCGACGCAAAGAACTGAAGCGACTGCGAGGGGAGGATACATGGATGCTGTCTGATGTGAATGAACGTTTAGAGGAATTGGGAAAGGTGATGTTTGTCACACCAACTAATAAATGCTTGTGATTAATGTGTAATGACTATGCTAAAGCAGCATCATATAAAATGATGCTGTTTTTGCCATTGCAATTGTATTCATTTGTTCTGTAAAAAGGCTTTCACTTGTTCCTGTTGCAAAGGTATGCAGATAGGTAACAATGGTTTAAAGGCAAATATCAAACGTGCTTAACTGTCTGTTTCCTGATAGGTAACCAACTAAAACTAAAATATACCACCTGCTGAAATTCTCAGTGACTTCAGGATGAAAAAGAAAGTTTCACTAGATTTCAAATTAAAACACCAACAGTATAATAATAGTAAAAACAATGGATTAAAAAGTTCTTGGCTAATGCCAAAACAAGCATCACTTACATAAGAGGCTCTCTATTCATTATTGTCTATTATATCTCTGAAGCCAGAGGCATCTGGGGAAGGCCATCTGAAGAAGATATTAAGGACCATGTGATTCATATAGGAGAAGATGGAGGCTTCTTTAAACAGTAGATTAATATTTTAAACAAATCTTCTGCAAGATCCTTTTCTGTGATGGCCCCATCTTTGGGTATTTCCATTTACAGGATATATGTAACTGTTTTTAACTGTTTTTAAATGGGTTGCTTGTATATACCTGCATGAGCTTTAAGACTGACACCTGAACCCCCAAGATCTCCTGGACTGAAGTTTCCCGCTTCATCGGAACATGTGTATAATTTCTCACAGAAGGCAGCTGTGGACTCTCTTATAGCTTCTCGTTTAACTTTTCAAAACTGTGTTAATCTTTGCTAATCTAATCTGGGATATGATTCAGGAAATCTCATCATAACAATTTGAAGCTTCTGGAAAAATGGTTGCACAGCACTGGCTACAACTTATATCAACATACAGTGGTACCTTGGTTCTCAAACTTATTCTGTTCCGGAAGGCCGTTCCAAAACCAGAGCGTTCCAAAACCCAAGGCGTGCTTTCCCATAGAAGATAATGCAAAATGGATTAATCCGTTCCAGATTTTTAAGAACAACCCCTAAAACAGCAATTTAACACGAATTTTACTATCTAATGAGACCGTTGATCCATAAAACGAAAGCAATAAAGAATGTACTGCAGTCACACAGTCAGTCAATCAGTAGCTGAACTGGGTTCCACACAGTCACAAAAACAAAAAGAGCCGCAGAAATAAAAACGCAAAATAAATAGCAAAAACAGACAGATCTCAGTGTAACACTCAAAACGGAAGTGTGTAACTCAAAACGGAGCACATTCGGCTTCTGAAAAAAGTTCGCAAACCGGAACACTTACTTCCAGGTTTGCAGCGTTCAGGTCCCAAGTTATTTGAGTACCAAGGCGTTTGAGAACCAAGGTACCACTATGTATGTTTATTTCACATGTAGATTCACATTGCTATTTCATAAAATAAGGTGTGCCTTATTACTTCAAGTCTTGTAGCCTGACGTGTTGATATCGGTGTTTCTTTAGGAACATTCTGTTACCAAAAAGAAGAAAAAGGAGAAGCGTTCAAAAAAACATAAAAAAGAAAAGAAGAGCAAGAAGCATAAAGTTGAAAAAAACAATGATTCATCGGATAGCACCTCTGTAAGTTTTAATAATCTGAGTCAGCAGTAGGTCGAAAGCTATTGCCACCAGTATTTGACATTGTCGCTCATATATTTTTTATGTACTTATAAAGGACAAATATGTTGTACGTTTAAAGTACTATTGCCAGTACAATACAACATAAATCCCTTCTAAAACAAAGAGTGTCGATTCAGTCTCTGCAGTAACTGGATAGCATCTGAATTAAGGTGAGGGCCAGTACTGGTAGCATTTTGGTGTCTCCTAAAAATCTTAATCTCTTGGGCCTTTTCTGGGCATTGATACCAATTGGGTGCAATAAGCATATCTGTTTGGGCTTAAAGTTGGCTGCATTTTTTTATTTTGTAAGAAAGTTTTAATGCGATCTTAATGTATTTTTCTACACCAAGAGAGCACTTTCTCTGTTGTCTTTATAAATCCTCTCAAACTCAACACCAGTGGCAGATACAATTTGTTCAGCGAATTGACAGAAAGTTGAGTTCACAGCAGTACATCATCAAGTTAGCACTCATTCCTGCTCACATTTGCGGGTGTTTCTGGAAGAAGCAGAAATAAGAGGCAAATTCCTCACTGTGTCTCTCATCACATCTCTGTAGTAGCCTCAGCACAGATGTCAGTTAGCCATTAGATATGTTGTCCTGCCAGGCAGAATGATGATGGTGGTGCTTTTAGTGGGATGCTTGGGGAAGGAAAATATTTTTTCAAATTTATTGCTTCTACCGATGCATTTTCAGTGGCTGTGATCTGTACCATAGTGCTGCTCAGGGGAAACATCATACAAAATTAAAGCATGTGTTTTGCATGTGCAAGGTTCTAGGTTCAGTTCTTGGTATCTCTAGTTAATGGACCTCAAGTAAGCAGAAGACTATTGAAGAACTACTGCCAGTCAGACTCCATTATACTTGGCTAGTTTCACCACTGGTTTGACTTTGTGTAAGGCAACTCCTTATATCTGATGGCCAGGATGTTTTCTCTTAGTCTGTGAATTTACTTTGACCTGGTCTTATTTCAGTGTTTAGGTTCTTATATAAAATCAGGGGTTGAATCAACAATGCGGTTATATTTGTAGTGTTTTAATTCAGTACTTCTGAATTATATTTTCACAGTTGTTTTTTTTAAGCCCATTAAATATAAAATGTAACATGAATCAGGAACTATGGAGAGACCTGGTCTTATTAGAGATATTGGATTCCTAGAATCATAGAATCATAGAGTTGGAATAGACCACAAGGGCCATCGAGTCCAACCCCCTGCCAAGCAGGAAACACCATCAGAGCACTCCTGACATATGGTTGTCAAGCCTCTGCTTAAAGACCTCCAAAGAAGGAGACTCCACCACACTCCTTGGCAGCAAATTCCACTGTCGAACAGCTCTTACTGTCAGGAAGTTCTTCCTAATGTTTAGGTGGAATCTTCTTTCTTGTAGTTTGGATCCATTGCTCTGTGTCCGCTTCTCTGGAGCAGCAGAAAACAACTGTCTCATTACATATGCCAATCATCTGCATACTATCCCTTGCTTTTTCCTGTAGGACTAATTTCAGTCGTCAGCAGGTTTACCATACCCATCGAGTCCATCACCCATCTTCTACTACCCTCCTGAGAAAAACCCCACCCCACCCTCCCACTATATATAAGGGTCTGGTGACTTCTGTTTCAGTGTATCTGAAGAAGTGTGCATGCACACGAAAGCTCATACCAAGAACAAACTGAGTTGGTCTCTAAGGTGCTACTGGACATTTTTTAAAAAATGTATTTCAACATTTTAAAAAACATCAGTATAAAACTGTAGCATCAAAGATATGCAAAGCACAAAAACACGTTCTTAGAACTCGAAAGGCTGGGAAAATTAAAAGGGCTTCACATGATAGCAAAAAGACTGCAGTGTAGGCACCAGGTGAGTCTCTCTAGGGAGGCTATTCAATAATTGTGCTACCCTTGAAAACATTATTTCCTCCCATCTTGCCTCTTTTGGCAGAGACACATAGAAGAGGGCCTCAGATGATGGTCTTATGGTCTGCAGGCATAAATGGAAAGACAAGAGTCTTCAAGTGACCTGGCCCCAAACGGTTCGATTAGGTTTCTCTCCTGAATGCCTTTTTAATTCTGCCCCCATCTCATTTTAAAAGAAAAGAATTGAAATGCAGTATTAATGTTGCCTTTTCTCTCCTCACCCCCATTCTATAGTGCTATAAACCCAGTTTTGTAAGAATCAAATGATACTGGGAAAACCTGCCTCATTTTTAAGAGGTCATTTTAATACAGGGAAAATATACATACATCATTATTCTTTGAAACAGTGGGTTCAAGGTTCAACAGTCTGCAATCTTATTTAGCGTTGTATCAGTGGTGATGGCATCCAAGCTAATAAATTGGTCCTGCTTTTCTTTTTGAAAAAAATTGCTTTAATGCATCTCAGCCATTCCTGACTCAGACACCTTTTATCTGCATGTCTCCTGCTCGTGAATGCATGTAATGCCACCCCAATTCTATTAATTTGAAATTTCTTTCTACTTCCCTTTTTCTTCATGACATAAGGTAGCCCTCTGAAAGTCTGTCACTATTTTTTTTTTTAAACTGGACTGATTTTAAAGGCATAAGGCCTTTCAGTTCCTCTACAAATTTTCGATTTACACCCCGCCTCCCCAATTTGTCTTTAGGATTCATCAGAGGAATGGGTGGAGGCTTCAGTTTCACAGTCTTCGAACACAGAAAAGGCCTGGAACGCGGGCAAGAAAGAATCAGATGATGCAGGAAGTCCCAAGGCAGTTCAGGTAAGCACCTGTGGTTAACTGTTCTGAAGTATTTAGGATTTCTTTTAAGAGTTAAGGCCGAAACAGGTGGTGGTTTTCTTAACTTTCAGGAAACTTTCAGGAGAGTGGAGAGTTGTTTTGGATTGGAGAGTAGGGATTTTAATGCTTTTCTTCATGGCACTCATCCAGCTTATATTATCCATCCAGGAGCTGCACTCAAGGAATAAGGCAGGGAACCCACATACTTTTCTCTGCAGCTATGAGCAGGTTAGAAAGGTGATGGTTTAAATCAAGAAAACGTCACGGGAGAGCAGACGGCTCAGTCCCTCCCTTTGGACTACCCCTGAGTTTCTTTCTTTATTAATTAAATTTCTATCCTGCCCTTTCTCTCAAAGCAGCCTATGGTCAGTATAATTAAAAATAAAATACAGATGTGTTTAAAGTATTTACAAACAATTGCACATTGTCCCAGCTAGCTAGTACAGTGGTGCCTCGCGAGACGAAATTAATCCGTTCCGCGAGTCTCTTCGTCTAGCGGTTTTTTCGTCTTGCGAAGCAACCCTATTAGTGGCTTAGTGGATTAGCGCTATTAGCGGTTTAGCGGCTAAAAGGCTATTAGCGGCTTAGCGGCTTAGAAAAAGGGGGGAGCGAAAAAAAATCGGAACACTCGCAAGACGTTTTCATCTTGCAATGCAAGCCCATAGGGAAAATCGTCTTGCAAAGCAGCTCAAAAACGGAAAACCCTTTCGTCTAGCGGGTTTTCCGTCTTGCGAGGCATGCATCTTGCGGGGCACCACTGTAATTTCAAGCTAGCCGCCAAATGCCTGGTTAAACAGGAATCATAGAATTGTTGATTGGAAGGGATCCTGAATTAATAATGTAGGGGACAGGTGTACCTTACCAGGGTGGGTGTTCCACAAAGGGGGGGGGGGGTGGGTGCCATGCAAGTGTAAACTTTTTCTTAGCTGAATAATTTTCTGACCAGTTATATAATTATTAGAGTTATTTCTATGCAGTAGAAAAATATCTAGTAGACCGGCCTAATTGACTCGAATGAATTTACCATATTTTTCGCCCTACTTTTCCCCCTCCAAAAATGAAGGGGAAATGTGTGTGCGTCCTATGGGGCGAATGCAGGCTTTTGCTGAAAGTTCCCACCGGGCGCCGCAGGCTTGCGGATAGCTGCCCTAAGTCCGGGGTGCACAGCGGGCCACAGCGTCGCACTCCCCGGGCTTCAGATAGCAGCAAGCTCCAGGAGCGATGGCGAGGTTGAGCGGACTCGTTCTGGGGGCTGGGGTCGAGGGAAGCTCGGGCTTCCCCCGCCCCCACCCCGGCAAGCTCCGGGAGCGATGACGAGGTGGAGCGCAACCTCGCCTTCGCTCCCGGACCCCCAGCCCCGAGGCTAAAAACGAAGCCAAGACAGCTAGCGGGATCCACCCCGCTCGCTGTCATGGCTTCTTTGCTCTTTGAGGCTCGGGGGGGAAATAATTTTTTTTCTTTATTGCCCCCCCCAATAACTGCGCCCTATGAGCCGGTGCGCCCTATAGGGCAAAAAATACGGTAATATTTCTGAAACAAAAATGTGTATCCTGTGCAGGTATTCTTGTTTATAGATTAATACTGATTGCATGGAAGTTTCATGGACGCTATGATAATGCTTTATTTTTAATCTGCAAGCTGCTCTGGGTGCATTTAGGGTGAAGAAGAGGGCAAAAATGCTTCAAATCTACCATATTTGAGCCTGTGTGGGTTTCCTAACTGTTGACGCCTATTCTAGCCCTCCTAATCCTACTACGAATTAGGTATTCCATTTTGCTGACGTACCCTTGAGGAATTGAATATGAGATATGTCAAGAAATCAGTGAGACAGGAAGAGAACAGCTGAAAAATTCTGTGTGCCGGTCTAATTTAAAAAAGAATTTGGCTGGTTATAAAGCTACTTGAATGCTAATATGTGCTTTCTGAAATTCATATACACACACAAACTTTATTTTTATGAAGTGAACGTTCTGTTTTCCTAAACCTGTATTACAGTTTTTTAGGTTGCTTGTTCCTCTATTTGTCTACATTATAATAATTCGAACATGTTTTAAAGAAGTCAGTTTATTTATTACTTCATAGCGAGAGGAAAAAGATGTTGGGGAGAAACAAGTGGGCCTTATTCACTTATGCATTGGGATCGTGATAGCACCCGAGGCAGTACAGCGTTCTGCTCAGGCAGCCATGTGCTTCACCAAAGTTTAGAAAGAGGTGGATCTGTTTTCAAACACTTTATTTCTGGTTGATTCAACAGAAGTGTGGCAGCATTTCTCCAGTGATTAGGACTGTGAATGCACTGTGGTTAAATGTCCACATGCTGTCTTGGTTTTCTTTCATGTCACATGCCTTTGCATGTGACATGGATTACATGCAATCCTTCGTGGATCTAATCACATGGATCCTTCATGGATCATTGCCTTGTCGTGGTGAAGGGGCTTGAATAACTCAAGAGAAGCTCTGAGCTATACTGTGCAGGGCCACCCAAGACGGATAGGTCATAGTGGAGAGTTTTGACTAAACGTGAATCACCTGGATCAGGAACCGGCAAACCACTCCAGTATCCCTGCCAAGAAAACTCCATGGACAAAAACAGTAAGGAAATCAGCCCTGAGTGCTCACTGGAAGGACAGATCCTGAAGCTGAGACTCCAGTACTTTGGCCACCTCGTGAGAAGAGAAGACTCCCTGGAAAAGACCCTGATGTTGGGAAAGATTGAGGGTACAAGGAGAAGGGGACGACAGAGGACGAGATGGTTGGACAGTGTTCTTGAAGCTACTAACATGAGTTTGACCAAAGTGCGGGAGGCAGTGGAAGACAGGAGTGCCTGGTGTGCTCTGGTCCATGGGGTCACGAAGAGTAGGACACAACTAAACGACTAAACAACTAACAACAACTATCTGCTGTCCATTCTTGCTCCAGGGTCTTTTGGGGGACATAATTGCTCTCTAGGTTTCTCTGCTGCTTTATCATGTGAAATTTTCACTCAAAGTTTGCTAATTTATATGAATTTTTATTCCCCTAGGCACTTGTGGCTAGTGGTCGATGATTCTCTTTCTATAATTTCAAATGCTCTTTCTGGCTTCACTGATCAGGACAGGCTGTAAAGGTTGAGTTTTGACAACTAAGCAAAAATCTCCAGTCCAGGGGTTCACCCAAGCACTTGTTGGTCTGCAAATTCACACCAAGCTGATTCTCTGCAATTAAATTCTGCAGTGCATCCTCAAGAGTTCATAATTAATCAGTTGGTCTAGGATCTAGGGGTCTTAGTAGACCCCAAGCTTAACATGAGTCAACAGTGTGATGCAGCAGTAAAAGAAGCTAATGCTGTTCTAGGTTGCATCAACAAAAGTCTAGTGTCCAGATCAAGGGAAGTAATACCACTGTATTCTGCCGTGGTCAGACCACACCTGGAATACTGTGTCCAGTTCTGGGCACCACAATTTAAGGAGGAGGTTGACAAGTTGGAATGTGTGCAGAGGAGGGCAAACAAGATTCTGGAAACCAAGGAATGGCTAAAAGAGCTGGGTATGTTTAGCCTGGAAAAGAGGAGACTCAGAGGAGATATGATAGCTGTCTTCAAATATCTGAAGGGCTGTCACAAGGCAGAGGGAGCGAGCTGCTGCAGAGAGTAGGACTCAAACCAATGGCTTCAAGTTACAAGAAATAAGATTTTGACTAAACATCAGGAAGAACTTTCTGCTGTTAAGAGCTGTTTGACCATTGAACAGACTTTCTTGGGAGGTTGTGGATTATCCTTCCTTGGTGGTTTTGAAGCAGAGATTGGATGGCTGGCTGTGATCTAGTCCAGCCCCCCCTGCAATGCAAGAATATCAGCTAAAGCATCCATGACAGATGGCATCCAGCCTCTGCTTCAAAACCTTTGAGAGAGGAAACTGGTTTCCATAAGAAACTGACACTGCCTTTTGGAGAAAAGAACAAACGCCTTGACTCAGTTGGGGAACATTCCTGCAGAGCTTGCAAGATTTTGGAACTCAAGTTAAAATATTTGTTTTGGCAAGTTTTAGAGCAGGCTAGGGTTATTTCATTCTGTAGTATGGTTTTTTGATTCTGGATTGATTGCTTTTATGCTTGTTGTGTTGTGATGCCAACCACACCAAGCTTTTGCAAAAATTGGAATGTTAATTACAGTAACAAGTGGGAGTAGGGGAAGTATAGATACTGAAACTCTATCTAAATGTAACATTTGCCTAAGAATGGAGACAGATCCAGGTTAGCAGCTGGATTTTATATTTTCAGAATTGGGAGATCAATTGTTCATCCTCCATTGTTGAAAATGTAAATTCCAGTAACTAATTCAGATTTGTTTCCAGCAATCTTTGGGGCAGTTTTAGGTAAAATACCACACCTACATAGTATCTAGTAGACTGTAATTTGAATGTCTGCTATCTCCTCTCACATTCTATCTTAAGGTGGCCACTAAATGCACCCTCCATGGTTTCAACATCAGCCAGCTTTTCTCCTCTTCCCTCTCACAATACCCATCTTCTGAGACTCCAAAAAGCTTGCACACAATTTTGTGACAAGAAGATTTTCCTAATAGAGGTATTGCCGTATTGTGGATTTACATTTTATTGTAAATCCAAATGCATTCTTGCTGCACCTTCCCTGTTCTGCCTACTTGCTGCCCCCCTCTGTGTCAGGAGTGCATCATCTTGTCTGTCTGGTGTGGCAGGTGCTACTGTACAGCTGCCAGTATCATCCCATTCATTTTATTTTTGTCCTAGGCTTCTGAAATTGCTTTTCTTGAAAGGCCTTCAACCCGGCCCTTGACACTGTAGATACAATTTTGTGCTTCCAAATGAAGGCGCAGATAAACATGTACACTAATTGGAACCACTTAATGGTCCATCTGATGTCTGGGCACAGTTTTGAGTAGCTACGTGTCATGAGAGCTATGTAGTGCACCTGTGACCCATGATGGATGATGCATCTGCCAAATTGGCCTGGACACATACTGAAGCTGTGTGCAAAGAGAGCCATCTATTTTTCAGCACTCTTGGGTTTAGGGGTATGCAAATTCTCCTGGAGGAATGAGTCACAAAATATAAGACCCAAATGGAGGAAATGAAAAATCCATATTATTAATCTTGATAGGAATTTGCATATGTTCTCACTCCCACATGTACCACCACACAGAAACACACACACACACACACACACACACACACAATATGTTAAAAAGTATGAAAACAAAGAATATTAGAGGAATCTTGTCTATGAATTCTCATAAGACCTCTTAATGAAATTCCTATTTTACGTGTACCAAAAAAAAGTATTCAAAGTATCGACCGAGCATTCTGATTTCAACATCACTAAGTTTGGCTTTGACTCCCCCAAAAAAGTCTCAGACTAGGTCATTACTAAATTTGAGTTGGTCATAATGTGCAATAAATTATCTTGTTTTATTTACAGAGGGATGAGTGGATGTCCTTGGATTTTATGTCTGTGAAAACATTGTCTTCAGCAGCATTGAAGGCTGAAAAGCAAATGGAAAAATTACTGGAGAAACAGAAAGCACAAGAAGATCAACAGGTATGTTAGGTTCTTAACTAGTGTAGTGCTATGAGAAATTAGTAATTGTAGTAAGCTTACGGTACTTATTAGCTGCCTTAAACAAAAATTGGATTTCTTCAAGTAGCAGCCTTCCGTTTTGGGACTTTAGCTTTTTTTTATTGAACATCAGCATCAGGCATTGCTCTGCAAAATAAGTCACTGGTTCTTTGATTAACGTTCAGTAGACAATTTTGGTAGGCAACTTTTTTACTTCTTAATATGTTTAAAACAGCTCCCCACGGGCCCTAAACAAACTTGTCCAACAATCCTGATTTGTTCTATATTGGGTTTCCATTTTGGTGTCTAAAACATATCAGTCATGTGGTAAGAATATTAGCAAAGCACTCTATCATTTATATCAAGATAGTTTAAGTAAACCAATTCTTCATTTACATTTTATTTGAATCTTCGATACTGCAAAGAAGTGATTGGATCACCCCCACCCTTATTTAATGCATTACAAGTTTGATGAAGCTAAAGCACTCTCCATTTTCAGTTCAGTTAGGGAATTTTATATTTTTTAAATGCTATTGATATTTTTGAATAAATTAAGAATCTTTATTGTTTAAAGTCACAGGCTATCACAATATAAGTACAGCAAACAATCATTTCAACTCATTAAAAGAAAAAGCAATAAATAAAGGAAACAAAACACACACACACAAAGGAAAAATAGAAAACAAAAAAATAGTATTCTCTCCAATATAGATCATATGCAGAGTAAGGTCTATAGGTATTTAAAAATGCCATCAAACAAAAGGACACCCCAGCTACCCACTTCCAGGGTTTTTGAATCCTGGTTCATATCTTTTTTAGCTGCAAGAGCAAATTTTGTTTTTTTGGGTGGTAGTGAACACATATGTGCAGGCAAGCAAAATACATATCTGGTCCAGGAGGGCTCAATATGACAGGCACCAAAGGACACAATTAAGGAATTTGTGCCTATGGTGCTCATATAAAAGACCACTTAGTAGCAGTAGTGGCTGGCAGGGTGGTGGGGTTGGGGTCTCACAACTTCCAAACATGTTTTCCGCTTACTGGGAGTGTGAGGGGCAAGAGACCAGGAAGCTTGACACAGTGTGGGTGTGGCAATGGAGCCTATCTTCAGTTCCTTCTTACCACACATGCACCCCCTAACTTCTCCCCCTCTCCCTCCTGGTAAGCATCAGTGGTGCGTGGTGTTGAGAAGCCGGGAAGGCAACTGGTAGCTGCTGCTTAGTAAGTAATGGGAGACATCCTCAACCTCGCTAGACTTATATTTTTGCAGCCACATATTTTTAAAAGCCAAAGCACAACATTTATTGAAAAAATCTGATGCTCCATACAGAATTATTTAAGATGCAGCTAGTATCGAAGTGTGCTTGGTATGGGGGTGAAGGGGGCTTCCACAAAGCTGCCGTTGATTTTGTTTCTGTTTTGTAAAAAGGCCATTCTTTCTGAAAGAGAGCTCAACCCCTACTGGAAAGATGGAGGCACAGGCTTGCCAACGCAAGAGAGCACATCAACAAAAGGTAACATCTTTTTATGCAAGTTATAGGGCAGCTCTGTTTCTCTTCTCTGCAACCCCTTATTCATGCTAAAAGAAAACTAAATATTTGCATGCAGATTCTACTACTACGATCTCTGGATTAAAATCTTAGCACATAGCCTTGCAGAATATATTTTTAAAACCTTGAGTGGCTTGACCTTCAGTTTGTACAGCGGAATTCTTCCTTGTGAACTAATTAAAACAGAAAACCTGATTGCGTTAGGACATGATGAACTGTTGTCATCTCATTTGGTCTCTTTCATTCCATTACACACATTGTAGCTTTAAAATATTCTGCTGCTGAACTCTGTGTGTCCCATTTTCAGTGAAGTGAAATCGGGATGCAGTTGGTGAAGAATATTATTTATGTAACCTTTCCCCCCACTGCACTTCTTCCTCAAGGGTTATTTTGTCTGTTTGTGGTAAGAGCAGATGAGGGGAAAAATGTACTTTTCAACACATTGTATCCACTTTATAAAATTGTACAAACAGTTGTGTTTTGAATGGTAGAGATTGTCGTATGAAAGTTATTCCTCTGCCCTTTTAGAAAGACTTAAGAGGAACAAATCCCATCTACCTATTATACCATCAAGAGAAATGTTTCAATATTTCAGTTCTATGTATGTCCTATTAAAGAGCCTTCTTTGCTTGGAGGTGAAGAGAGGTGGAATAAACTACCAAGGTATCCTTCTGGGGTGGCGGTCTGAGTTAGGGGAGGGTGGCTCCAGTCCTTTGCAGTGGTTCCAGTCCCACTTGGATAGTCGTTTCCAGAGGGTGATGCTTGGGGAGTGCTCTTTGTCCTCGTGGAATCTTGAATGTGGAGTTCCTCCAGGTTCAATTTTATCCCCCATGCTGTTTAACATTTACATGAAACCGCCGGGTGGGGTAACCTGGAGTTTTGGAGTGCATTGTCAGCAATGTGCTGATGACACACAGCTCTGCTTCTCCTTTACACATCTGCAGGTGAGGCAGTGGATGTGCTGGACTGTTGTCTTGCCTTGGTAACGGACTAGATGAGAGGCACTAAACTCAAGCTCAATCTAGATAAGATTGAGGCACTGTTGGTGGGTGGTTGCCTAGATTGAATGAATGTGAGGTTGCCTGCTTTTGATGGATTGGGTACGTAATTTGGGGGTGCTTCTTGATCCTTGGCTGTTGCTTGAGGCTCAGGTGGTCTCAGTAGTCCAGAGTGCCTTCCATCAACTTTGGCTGATGGCCCAGCGGTGCCCCTATCTGGACAGGGATAGGTTAACTTCTGTTGTCAATGCTCTGGTAACCTCTGGGTTAGATTACCACAACTTATTATAAGTAGGGCTGCCTCTGGTTCAGAAATTTCAATTAGATTCTGGTCTGAATTCAGAGTGCTGGTTTTGACCTATAAAGCCTTACCAAAGTATCTCAAGGGCCACCTCTCTCCATATGAACTGATCTGGACTCTGAAATCGTTCCTTGCGTGCCTCCTCTATAAGAGGTCCAGAGGATGGCAACACAATAGTGGGCCTTTTCTGTGGTGGCTCCCCGTTTGTGTAGTCCAAAACATTTGGAGGGCACCAGATTGGCAAAGGCTGTGATAGAGCCAAATACTTCAGACTAAGAACTGCATTTGAGAAAGTAAGTAAGCAAGGGGCATATTTGGGCAATTCAAGTTTAAATGGTTTAGATGTGCATCTATAAAAAGAGGAATGTATGAAATAACCCTCATGCTTCCTTTATGAATGCTGCCTTATCTGTGATAATGAGTTTGCTTTCTATAGATTCCCTTTCCACCTTCCCAGTTTCTCAAGCAGAAACGGAATAACAACCTTCTTTCGGAGCTTGTTCTCTGAATTTGATAAAATAATGATTGGCAAGAAGATGGGAAGCCTGTTAATTCTGCTCTCGACACATTCGAAATAGGTCTAATATTAAAGCGAGTTGGGCTGTGTTTCCAAATAAGTGTAAGAACATGAGCTCAGAATGGAGAGCCGTGCCAGTGTGAAGTATATTTCTGGAAGAGCTAGCATTTGTTACGTCTATGACGCACGACATATGTAGTTAGTGATAAGGTTATGATGTTAACTTGTAGTATGCAAATATCCCAATTAATTGCTTTCTTTTGTAGTGACAGCAGTCGAAGATGGTGGGTTAAGTTGGCTGAAGAAATCCTACCAAAGAATGAAGGAGCAGTCTGAGAGAGAGAAACGGGATTTGGAAGAAATTGTGGCTGAAAGATATGGTGTAAGTTCTGAAAGAGTACTATTTCCCCCTACTATATAATATTAGTGCAGTGGAAAAACGTTGTTCCCTCGTAAAGCATAAATAAGTAAATCTACCTTGTTTCAAGCAAAAAAGAAGGAAGGAAAGAAAGAAAGGGCCAATCCAATCCAATCTTAATTCATATAGTTTCAGTAGATATTGATGTAGATATAAACTTATAATTTATAATTGGACTCACAGGTATAGATCCAGTTCTATAAAAGTAAGTAAACACTTGGTTTATGATGATGATGATGATAATAATAATAATAATAATTTATTATTTATACCCCGCCCATCTGGCTGGGCTTCCCCAGCCAGATGGGCGGCTTCCAAAAAAATATTAAAATACTGTAATACATCAAACATTAAAAGCTTCCCTAAACAGGGCTGCTTTCAGATGTCTTCTAAAAGTCTGGTAGTTGTTGTTCTCTTTGACATCTGGTGGGAGGGCGTTCCATAGGGAGGGCGCCACTACCGAGAAGGCCCTCTGCCTGGTTCTCTGTAACTTGATAACATATCGTTTATGTTTGGTAGTGTTCACTTCATGGCCGCTGTCCAGCTGTGTGTGCATTAGTCAGAGATGTGCAAGTGTAGTCCTGTCCACAGAGTAGCCTATCTGTATTGGGCCACACATTTCCTCCAGTATTGCTAAATGGTTTCCAGTGTATCAAGATCAGTACATTGAAAACCAGCACTTAGGATTGATTCCAGTGCAGCACTAAGTAACTATCCCATTAGTGCAAGGATTTGTGCTTGTGCAATGAGACTCCCCCCCCCCCCGCCCCAACACTCAGCCAGCTCACCTGTGTCTGCACCAGAAACAACCGTATCTGGTGCTGGTGGGTGGAATAGAGGGAGTGGAAGTCCTATTGTGCAAGTGTACATCCTTTCAGTGATGGGACAATTACTTAGTGCTGCCTTGGATGCAAGTCTTAGCATTGTAGAGGCAGCTCACAGATATGGCTAGGAGTGATAGAGAGACTAAGGCTGTAATTCTGTAGCTTGAATCCAGACTTAGAATGGACCCATTGAAATTGATGGGGTGTAAGTTAGTCATGACCTAGTCCTATTGATTTCAGCTGGGTTTTTTGTAAGCATAACAGAGTCTGGATTCAGCCCCATGGAGTTAGATTTGGAATATCTCCTGTTAAAACCAGTGGGGCTTTTGAGTTTGAGATTAGAGAAAATGTGAATTGGCCAATAAATTGGTTTTTTCCTGGTACTGTATAATACAGCCTTCCCCAACCTGCTGCCCTCCAGATGTTTTGGGCTACAACTCCCGGAAGGGCTAGCCAGCACAGCTGTTCCAGCTGGGGCTGATGGGAGTGCAAATTCCAGACACGTGGAGGTCACAAATTTGGGAAAGGCTCGTATAATTGATGTAGTGTAGCCTAGACTCTCAAGACTCCATGTTTGGAGACTGTAATGCTTCTGAATACCAGCCACTGGAAATTGCAGGAGTGGTTTTCCAGAGGCATCTTGAGATGAGCCATTGGCCTGATTCTGCAGGCTCTTCTTATATTCTTATGACTTGGGTTCAAATGCCTGCTCAGCTATGAAGCTCACTGGGTGACCTACCTGTCCACTTTGCATGGGATTGTTGTGAATGGAGGGAGGGAATCTGTGAGCTGCTTCAGGAAAGCATAGAATAATGAAGTAGTGAATGATATTACAGTGGTACCTCGGGTTAAGTTCGTTCCAGAGGTCCGTCCTTAACCTGAAACTGTTCTTAACCTGAAGCACCACTTTAGCTAATGGGGCCTCCTGCTGCTGCCGCGCCGTTGGAGCATGATTTCTGTTCTCATCCTGAAGCAGAGTTCTTAACCTGAATCACTAGTTCTGGGTTAGCGGAGTCTGTAACCTGAAGCGTATGTAACCCGAGGTACCACTGTAATGTTCTTGGGATGTTAGCAGACTTATATAGCTTGTGTGTCCGTTTCAAACATAGTTCATTTAAGAATGGACCACGCTCTTTTCATCATGCAGTTACGTTCTCAATTGCTGCTTTATGCTAAAATGTCATATGCTTTCCCTTCTTTCTTGCAGTCAATGGAGCTATTTCAGTCAAGACTTGAAGAAGCCGAAAAAGCAGTAGCCCCCCAGAAAGCTTATTATAGGAGAGGCTGGCAGAAATGTAAATATTCAGGAAACGAATGTAGTACGAGACAGGAGGAAGAAAAAGGGGAGCAAGAGGAAAGCAGTATAGAAAAACGTGCAGTGAAAGAACGACTGGAGGAGAGATTTAATAAAGAATATTCTCCAGAACAGAGAAGTTACAGGAGAGACAGACCAACAGAAGATAGAGAACCGAGGCATAGCAATAAAGCCTTCCCCTATAGAACTGCAAAGGAGTCTTATCAGATAAGAAATTATGATAAACCTTTTTCAAGCCCTTTCAAAGCTGCATTCTTGAAACCTAATGATGATGGGGACCAAGGCAGCAGGCTGCAGAGTCCTGCATCCCAATTACTTACTCCTAGTTTGATGAGTCGTGGTTTCAGAAAGCCTGGCTATAGCGATGATGCTACCCCAAGATGGCGCAAAGCACAGCCCAAGGAAGAGGGTGCAAGAGCCACCCTGGATGAAAACCCACTAAAAACTGAAATGGCTGTTACCCATAGAGAGAAAGATTCAAGAAATAAACAAGAAGAGATACCAAAAGGTGCCGTTCCAAGATGGCGCAAAGCACAACCCAAGGAAGAAGAAGCAAGACCCACCCTTGATGAAAACTTGTTAAATACTGAAATGGCTGTTACTAGTAGGGAGAAAGATTCAAGAGAGAAACAGGAGGAGATCCCCAGAGATGCTGTACCAAAAAAGGAGCCATTGGACAGCAAATCGTCTATCAGGTATTTTATTTTATTTTATTTTATTTTGTATTGACTATTTTTGCTTGAGGTTTACTTTTTAGGATTGCAACCTTTTCGTTGCTGTTGATCATCACTTTTCTGCCTACATCCTGGTTAAGTACATGCCACGAGGCTTGTGTAATTTTAAAGAAAATAAACATTTTTTAAAAAAGCTGGTGCTCAAATCAGCCTGAAAACAACTTCCCGTTTATCTGAAAGTCCTTCCCTCTAATTCATGGAGCTCTGTAGTTACTCGGTGGCAAGAGAAACATGCACTGCATTTGCTCAGGGGAACTTTAATCTATTTTTCAAATTCTGTAAGTTGAGAGCTGGCCTCGAAAGCAAATGAAGCCTTGCAATTAAACAAAAGGGTATCTGAAATTATGCTCTGTGTGCCTGGTGGGATTAGGCTTCCATCTCGGCCCACCTACCATCCACACATATGTCAATATTTGTTGCAGAGACTATCACTGTTGTATACCACCCTTCATCCGATGATCACAGGGTATCTTACAGTATAAAGCCTAAACTCATAAAGGTGCCTGGTTACTTGAATAGAAAGGATGGGGGAGAGGAAACGTCAAAGGGGGCACCGGAAATAATTCATTTAGTCCAACGTGTCCCTGAAGAATCACTTGACTTAATCTGAATGGGTTTAAACCACTAGCCTCTTAATATGTGTTGCAAGACTTGAAACACATTGGACTAAATCCTGTTCGGTGCTCTTTGGAGGTCTTTTCTGTCTCCTGCCCCCTGGTCCTTGGATAAAACATAAGAGATGTAAAAAGTTGTAGGAGGCACAAAACAAATACCGAGGGTATGATGCTAGTGGGTGCTGTTTAGCTCTGAACTTTTTCTTTGGGAAAAATCCACAGAACCTTTTAAGTTAAAAAGCTATTAGCCTTGGTATAAACTTTATCTCTTAGTAGTATGTTGATTTCATTTGTATGCAGACAACATGCTTTTCTTTTCAACTTGGATGGCAATTGAGTGTGTCTGTACATTGCGAAATAGTTTTTGGTTTTTTTAGTATTCTGCCCAAGAGAAGGGATGTGGAGCAAAGTGTTTCTGATTCTTCAGGGTGAATGGCACTACCTAGATGCGAAGTTGATGATACCACTTACTTGAAATACTTGGAAGACTGAAACACTTTGTGCTACATTTACGATGCACATTTAGACAAACCTGAGTTGATTGAGTGGATTCACTTTCTAACCTCTTTCTCCCAAGCATTTGCATTTCCTGTACAAAGAACTTTTAAGTCTGGAGAAACAGGAACTTCTTAGAGTTGGAAGGGAGCACGAGGGTCATCTAGTCTAACCCCCTGCAATGCAGGAATCTCAGCTAAAGCATCCATGACAGATGGCCATCCAACCTCTGTTTAAAAACCTCCAAGGAAGGAGAGTCCACCACTTCTTATTGGAGTCTCTTCCACTGCTGAACAGCTCTTACTCTGAGAAAGTTTTGCAACTTGAAGCCATTGGTTCAAGTCCTACCCTCCAGAGCAGAAGAAAACAAGCATGCTCCCTCTTCCATGTGGCAGCCCTTAAGATATTTGAAGACAGCTATCATACCTCCTCTCAGTCTCTTTTTTTCCAGGCTAAACATACACAGCTCCTTCAACCGCTCCTCATAAGGCTTAGTTTCCAGACTCTTGATCATCTTGGTTGCCCTCCTCTGCACATGTTCCAGCTTGTCAACATCCTTCTTAAATTGTGGTGCCCAGCATTGGACACAGTATTCCAAGTGTGGTTTGACCAAAGCAGAATAGATCTGGACACTATACTTCTGTTGATGCAGCTTAGAATTGCTGCTGCATCACACTGTTGACTCATCTTAAGCTTGTGGTCCACCAAAACCCCTAGATCCTTTTCACATGTACTGCTAGTAACCCAGATGTCCTCCACTCTATATTTGTGCATCTGGTTCTTCCTGCCTAGGTGCAAAACCTTACATTTGTCCCTATTGAAATTCATTTTGTTAGTTTGCGCCCAGTTCTCCTGTCTGTTAAGGTCATTTTGAATTCTGATTCTGCTTTCTGTGGCATTAGCTACCCCTCTCAGTTTGGTGTCATCTGCAAATTTGATGAGCATCCCCTCAATTCCTTCATCCAATTTATTTATAAAGATATTGAACAACAATGGGCCTAGGACAACCCTGCGGCACCCCACTTGTCACTTTTTTCTGGGATGATGAGGGACCATTTATGACTACTCTTTGGGTTTGGTCAGTCAACCAGCTACAAATCCACCTAACAGTTACCTCGTTCAACCCACATTTTATCAGCTTCCTTGCGAGAATATCATGGGGGACTTTGTCAAAAGCCTTACTGAAATCAAAATACACTACGGCCACAGCATTTCTCTGATCTACCAAGTTTGTAATTCCATCCAAAAAATAAATCAGATTGGTCTGGCATGACTTATTTTTGAGAGACTCATGCTGGATCTTAGTAATCACAGCATCCTTTTCTAAATGCTCACAGACCAACTGTTGGATTATCTATTTTAGGACCTTCCCTGGTATCAATGTCAAGCTCACCGGTCACCAGTTACCTGGGTTTTCCTTGAAGATGGGGACAACATTTGCCTGCCTCCAGTCTGTAGGAACCTCACCTGTTCACCAGGAATTCTCAAAGATAATAGACAAAGGCTCTGAAATTACATCTGCAAGCTCCTTTATTACCCTTGGATTCAGCTCATCAGGCCCTTGAGATTTCAATTCATTTAAAGTAGCTAGACGTTCCCTTACTACATCTTCTATCTTGGGCTGCAGCTCCCTATTTACATCATTTACTCTTTTGTCCTAGCTCCTCTGGTCTACTCCTCCTCCCAGAATCAGTGTCCAAGGTTGAGAGCATGGAAGCAATTTTGCAACTCTAATGACAAAGTGTGTTTTGTGACTGTCTTACTTCTGTGCATCACATTCCTCCAGGGTTAGACTCTTGCAATGGGCAATCTTTATCCACCCTGGGGGGGGGGCACCCAAACTATCTTGGTGCTCAGTCTCAGCCAACTCAGCTCTCTATCAAGTAACTCTGCATGTTGTCCTGGTGCTTGAGGTGTGGCTAGGCAGGACTCAAGTTGCTGCACCCTCACTTCCAGCAAGACAACCAGCTTCCACTTGCTACAATTGTGTTGTTGCTTGTTCTCTGGCAGAAGGACAAACATGGCACAAGGGTTACAGATCACTCCCTCACCCTCCATGTTTCTGGTCCTATGCACACCAAGAGACAGAACTCTGGGCCTCCCCCACTAAACGCCCTTGCAAACGCCTCAGATTGCGAGGTCTGTTTGCGAACTCCCAGGATCTGCACTGAGCAAAGTTTGCTGCTGGTTGCTAACTCCTCCCTTAGCCTGGGAGTTAGGAGTACAACTTGCAATGTATTGGGTAGCCCACTAGAAATGCATTGGACTTGGCCTCGAGGCGTTGGCAAAAATGATGTGTCCTTGCTTAAATTTAATTACAGAATTAAGTTTAAGGTGCTACCCAGTAGACTTTTTCATGTGCTATTTTGAGGCTAGGGCAAGGAGAAGGTTATAATACAGTGGAAATAAAAGGCATGGTTAAAAAAATAACAAGCCACCGCAGAGCCATTAACTAGAGCCAGTTAGCAATTCTTCTAAAGAAAGAATTTCTTTAGTCTCAAATAGCTGTGGAATTGTAATTGAAGGGGTCGGATTTGGAAGACAACCCCTAAAGATGTTTCTCCCATGACTTGGAGCTACTAAAATGTGCATTAAATGTGCTCATTAAGTTCATCTTTGAACAAAGTAGCCTCTTTATAACGGGGAGAAGAGACAAATATTGATTCAGTTGTCTTTAAGTTTCAATTAAATATTTAGAAGCCTTAATTAGCTGCCCATTAATTTTCTTCTTAAAGCTGCTTTCATCTTTATGAAGTCCTGCAGCCAAAAACATTAAGAAAAGGGGAGTGGCATGGGGGGAATGGGAAGAAAAAGTCATGAGCTTGGTGCTCTAATGTGTGCAGATATCAACCACACTTGTTTCTGTAATACTGCAAGAATATAAAAATCTGATACAGTAACACATCGCGCAATGATTACTTTATTAATGAATTGTGATAAGGGGGTGGCTTACATTGTTAAGGGCTTATAAAATCCACTTCTTTTCTAAATAATGTTTTACATCTGGAGAAGCAGTTCTTTCTAAACTTGAATAAAATACCAAGTCAGAATTGCTTTACTAGGGGATGACTCATTTACTTTGTGATTCTTCACTGCTGTCATGGGTCTAACAGATATTTAGCAGATACTTTCTTATCAATTAATTTACAGAGTTTTACGATAGCATTGTAAACAAATAAAGATCAACTATGTAGGTATAGTAATAGAAGAAAAGAAAGGTACTTTGTCTATAACAACATTCTCAACTTTGCATTGGCCTTAGTGAATGGGGGTGCATGTGTTGATTATGTTTTCTCTATTTCTCCTCTTCTGTATGCTGAATGGCTTATGTGTGTTTGACCAGGTCTGTTTCAGAAGATGAAAAGCCCCAAATTCTTAGTGATGAGGAGATGAACAAATTGGGAGCCAAGATTGTAAAAGCAGAATTGATGGGAAACAAGGTATGTAGAACAAGAGTATTGAGTGTGCTTAATGTATCGCTATATGTTCAGACTGAAGCACTGAGAGTTGAAACCTATACTAATAAAGAGAGATCTTTGTTCAAAGCATCTGGGAGCCCTGAAGCCTTCAGATAATTAAGCCCATTTACCAGAATGTACATTTAATTCCTTCAGTGGGTTTCACTGATTTGCCTTTGGTACACATAGCAGCCAGATGTGAAAGCTCTTGATGCTTGTAGTAAGGATTGTTGACTGCTGCAAGGTGTTTCTTGAAAAGTGGCATATATAAAAATGAAAATCTGTATATGGTGCATTTGGTATTGCTAGTGAAACAAAATTCAACAATATTTGTTCTCTTTAAAGGATTTAGCAGGAAAGCTTCAGACTCAGCTTGACAATGCACGCAGGTTGAAAGAAAGCGGAGCACAGACTCAAGCTAGAAAGTTTGAGAAGGAGGTAAGGAAACCATGTCCTATATGTGTTTTGGAGTCTGGAACAAAAGCAGCAGTGACAGAATTGCAGCACCTAGAGCTGTGGTGTCGTCGAATATGGTTTGTTAGCATCGGGAGAGAGTACCTACAAAACAATCAGTAACCAATGCTGTGTGCTAACATATTATCTTCTGGCGTGAAGCTGTGAAAATCTTTAAGACACAGTTGAGCACAGCAAATGCCATGTTCAACTAAGTTTATACATTCAGTGGAGAAGGGATGTGGCTCAGCGGTAGAGCCTCTGCTTTGCATACCAAAGGTCCCAGGTTCAATCCCTGGCGTCTCCAGGTAGGGCTGGGAAAGGCTTCCTCTCTGAAACCCTGGGGAGCCACTGCCAGTCAGTGTAGACAACTCTGAGATGGACCCAGGAATCTGAATTGGTATACTATACTCCTAATCTGCATGAGTGTTTGCATATCTTGTACATTGGGGGATAAATGTTGCTGCTGCAACTATGCCATTAGTGTATGTGGAGCTCCACAGAGTAGCATAAGCCAAAGACAAGTTCCTGTCTGAGGAGCTTACAGTCTAAATGTAGGCAGTGGTGGGAAGGAAGAGGTAGGATAATGAAGCGAAGGATGAATGTGAGCAAGTACGGTTTCACATACATTACTTAGGCTTCATGCCAGCTGATGAGGAGGACTAAAGAGGTTAAGCCGAAAGGCCTTAGCTAAATAAGTGGCTTTTATGCTGAAGTCTGAAGGAGGAGAGATAGAGAGGTAGCACCACCTTAGTATTATGAGTTCAAGGTTTGGGAATATCCAGCTGCAAGAAGATTGGATGGAGTCTTCTAAAAGATCAAGAGACCAATTTCTCTCTGAGAATCTGAGAGATTTGTGGCTTACGGCTTGGATACAAAGAGCTACACTAGTAACATAGTCGTTGACTCCTCCACTCTCTGATGCCTTGCTTTGCAGCCGCATTTTAAAATTTTTACTTTTGTCTTCTATAATTGCTGTGTGTCAAATTTTCTTTAGAACAAGATTTGTAACTATTTGAAGTTAATTTGAGGATTCTAATGTTAAGTCAGGGAGCGTAATTCAACCTCTTTGGTATCGCTGGATATTTGTGCAACATTGTGATTCGTAATTAACAGTTCACAAACTTGGGCATTTATAATTCGCAAAAATCTTTCTTTGTCCCAGTTCTGTTACACGAATGCTTAACTAACGCCAGTGTTAAGTAAATTAGGGACAATCTTAGGGAAAATGCATTTTTCTCCTTCTTCTGTAAGCATTAAGGCCTGGAGATTGCATCTTGCTGGCAGGTTGCTTATCTCAGTATCCAGAGCTCAATCTGATGACTCCTGGATGCATCCCCAGGGAATGGTGATATTCTGCAACAGCCCTGGCCTACTGGCTCTCTGTTTAATAGCAAACATTCATCCCACGTCCCATTTAAAACCACCGCTATCTTGATTTTTTCCGATTGTGGCATATTGTGGTCTTTGGTTAGGAAGAGCTGTAGGCTGATGATACATGTAGTGGAATTAATAATATTCTACAGTGCCTTTGCTTCCATTATTTCAGTAGTCATAGAGATGGATCAAGTCTTGCGTTGGAGAGGAGTGATTGTATCAGGCTTGATTAATTTGTTTATATGCTCAGCTATAATATGTTTGTTTTAATAAATATACTTGACAGAGGAGTGTGATCCACGGTTTGTAATAACTCTTTCTCATTCTTTGTCCCCAACATGCTTTTTGTTGTTGTCGTTTAGTCGTTTAGTCATGTCCGCCTCTTTGTGACCCCATGGACCAGAGCACACCAGGCACTCCTGTCTTCCACTGCCTCCCGCAGTTTGGTCAAACTCATGCTGGTAGCTTCGAGAACACTGTCCAACCATCTCATCCTCTGTCGCCCCCTTCTCCTTGCGCCCTCAATCTTTCCCAACATCAGGGTCTTTTCCAGGGAGTCTTCTCTTCTCATGAGGTGGCCAAAGTATTGGAGCCTCAGCTTCAGGATCTGTCCTTCCAGTGAGCACTCAGGGCTGATTTCCTTCAGAATGGATAGGTTTGATCTTCTTGCAGTCCACGGGACTCTCAAGAGTCTCCTCCAGCACCATAATTCAAAAGCATCAATTCTTTGGCGATCAGCCTTCTTTATGGTCCTGCTCTCACTTCCATACATCACTACTGGGAAAACCATAGCTTTAACTATATGGACCTTTGTTGGCAAGGTGGTATCTCTGCTTTTTAAGATGCTGTCTAGGTTCCAAACGTGATCCACCTGGAGCAGGAACCGGCAAGCCACTCCAGTATCTCTGCCAAGAAAACTCCATGGACAAAGACAACATGCTTCTTAGAAGTGCACTACTTGGTTGACATAATTTTTTTCAAAGGAGTTTTAACCTTCCCACCTCCAAAGATTTCAGGTAGTTTTATGGTAGATTAAGCTTTTAAATACTTTTCTGTATTGGTAAGGTGCCTAAGCTTTTCCTTGTTATGATGTTCCCTGTCAAAAGTAAGCATTTTAAAATTGTTGAATCTTCAAAGAAGCATTAGGAAGCAAACTGAACTAAATAAATGTCCATGCATAAGCTAGAAGGAAAAACTAATTGGCAATCTAGGACACCTTGATCAAATTTCCTGCATTCACACCTCTAAAGTATGTCAGTATCTGACATCAACCTAAACTTCACATTGTAGACTTGTAATCATAAATCAACACTGGTTTCAGTGTTGTTAGCTCAAGAGCTTTAAGGCAAGAAATACTATTTTTGCTTTCAAGACTGCTGGATCGACTGGAATTCGTTTGTTATGCAAAAGTTCTCCTTAGGATAACACATAAATGCACACATGCAAAAAAATCAAATTAGTTAAATAAAAGTCCAAAAGTAGCTTTTGACCTCCCAAGTCTACACAGTTATAATACAGAAATTCCTGTGACAATTCTTCTGTAGTTTTTCTAAAGCTGGCTACTTCACTGATGTATAGTTTTAAACAGCCAGCTTTTCCTTTTATTTTTGGCATTCAAATAACAAAAGCAAATCTCTTTACTCCAATGTGATTGTTTCAGATAGTTCTCTAATAATGATGCATGAGCCGTAAGAAGGAAATTAACTGAATGCAAGCCAAAAACAGAATTTCCGGTAAAGTTTCCTTGGAATCCTTAAGAGAATATTTATTTATTTTCCCCATTTTTGTTTAAAAATATATGCTTATTTGCAAATAAGAACACTCAGAGCTTGCAGTAGCTGTTTCAGAGTGTATATGCTCTGAGATCTTAACAGGATTAGTAATTCGACTATGGCATTGACAGTTTTGTAAAATTCTGGGTATGTTTTGAAAGTTGATTGTACACAAGAAGTATTTGAAATTTACCTTCAAGACTGAAATCATCTGCTGCCCCTTGAGCATGGTACCAAATTGAAAAATCAACAATGCAGATTTGTGGTGTTCCAAGGCTGAGTTACAGTTTCAAAATTTCTGTTGATTGTTCTCTTTGAATCTGTGCAGTTCTCCTCTTCTTTAGGGACCACTGTAGATGTAATGATTTGAGCATTACCTCCCTGGAATGAATTCACTTCCTCCCACGTTAAGAGAAGCTAAGGGACAGGCTGCCACACACATTAATCACAGTTAATTAAAATGCAGTTCTATGCATGCTTTCAATAATAGTTCTTATTGAACCCAGTAGGGCTTACTTGGTAAATATGCATAGGCTTGACTAGTTAATTGACTTCAAATGCTGGTTAATTGGGGGACTTGGTTAGATTTAACCAGTGCTATTTTTCTAGAAAAAGAGGTGCTGGAACTCATCATGAACACCTCCCATGTTCTCTTCGAATGGCAATGGTGTCTACCTGAGAGGTGCCGGAACTGAGTTCCTGTGAGTTGCTTCTGAAAAGCCCTGGATTTAACACTGGTTAATATAACCCTTCCATTGTTTAACGGAGGGCGGGGGAGCATGCAGTCCTGCAGCACACTCCTAATTTCTTAAATATGCTGATAAGATCCTTCCTTCTTATGTCTGCAACAGCCCTAAATGTCCTTTGTGCCTCCCTGAGCAGTTAAACTTCTGCCTCTTCTACTTTTAGAAGCTACTAATGCAGCAAAAATAATAATGAGCATGTCCCGCCCCCCCCACCGCCCCCCCAATTCATGCTCATGTTGTCAAGGACAATGTCACCTTGTGAAACGTGGACATTTAATTTCAAGACACAATAAATGACTTCCTCCAGGCTAAGGCCGGAATCAACAACAGGAGATGCAACTATTATAGCTAAATGGGGCGCAGGTTCTGATCCAAATAATGTTGTAATTAGTGTGGTTTTATATTCAATATCCTGTTGACGTTGGAAGGAAATGACAGGAGCAATTACAAAATTAAACATCCTAGAAGGTGCACAAAGTTGATACAGGCACTGTAATAGAGGCTCGGGTTAAATACACAGCACAAACTGAAAAAGTCAAGCTGTCGAGTAGAGGCATAGGGGAAGAAAGCTTGCTTAAAATGGAAGAAGCAAAAGCAGGTGAGCTGTGCCTGCAAGCATGACAAAATGCATAATAAGGCAGGCAAACTCTGCAATTTGACAAGTGACATGTCAGAGATATACTAGTAAGAATACAGTTCGTTTTATGAATCTGCCAGAGACTTCTGGGGACTAAGCCATCTTAGGAAAAGATAAAATACATCATATATATTTGTACCACGGCAGAGAATACGCTGTTCAGGTTCTTCATAGCAACAATGTGTTCTTATTGCAGACATTAACAAGAAAAAATTATGCCAGGGATTTTATTACAGGTGATTAAATCTTGAACGTTTTTCAAAAATTGCACCACAAATATAAGAAACGACATTGTGAACAGTTTGTCAGTAGTACTGGTAGTTAATGTCAGAGGCAGAATTGGTCAGATTCTCTTTCTTTCCATGTCTCTAAATTTTGGGTTGCTTTTAGACAATCCCTTCTTGTAGAGTCCTGGGTTAGGAGGAGAGCCTCTGGAATTGCAGGTTCTGTGCCACATGGACTGCCAGCCAGATCTTTTATGAACTTACCCAGTCAAGATTATTGTCTGAACCTATGCTCAGAATAATGCCAGCACCTTCACAGGTGAGATGAATAGAGGCAAGACAGGGGCTTTCAGGACCTAAAGCACCATCATGGAACTTTCTGCCAGATTACTAGACTCAGTTGGCATAGACAACCAATAACATTGTTCGTTTTAATGGGGCTTGCTGCAGCTGTTTCGTCGACATGTTGGTTGAGTTTAATCTGCTTAATTTTGTTGCATTTTCATATTTGTGTTTTTATGTTGGGAATCTTTGAAGCAGAGAGGAAGGATGCCAATATTTTACATAGATAATATGGTTGAAAGGAGAGATTGTTATAATGCCATTTTTACTCCTCTGGAGGCACATCTTGAAACTATGGGTTGTATGCAAAACAATGTCATTGGAGTTCCCCTGGGAACTTGCGTTCCCTCTTCTCCCCCTGCTTGCCCACCAAACTTTCTCCAGTGGGTTCCCCATCCCCTCATCTGATTTTAAGGGTATGTGAGGGACTGCAATGAAGAGGAGAAGAGGGGAAAGTTCTGTTCCATTAGTGAAAGTCTCTTCCCTTTGAGGTTGTTCTCAGCCCTCCTGGTCTTCCAGTGCTGTGTGTAAACTTCTCTTTTTATTTGTCTCAAATGGATTTTGTTTGTTTTGCTTGCTGCTGTCGGTTTTCCTGATACGTTTGCCTCTCTGCTGTTTTAGCCATTTTTTAACACCATCTTTAATTGCCCCCCCCAGCTGTTTTGGATATTTGTTTTGAACACGAACGTAAGACATAAGGATTGTGAAATAAAGATAGTTTGGATGTGCTCAAGAGCTTAAGCATACCTAGTGGAATTTTATTGTATTGTATTGTATTGTATTGTATTGTATTGTATTGTATTGTATTTTTTCTGGTAGATCTCTTCCTTCTGCACTGCCCCTGTTGTATAGAATACTCCTTTTAAGACTATCCTAAAAGAGGTTTGATGTACACCATGGGGCATTGCTGGGAGAATAATAGTCCAAAGTTCCCTTGGGCATGTGAAACAAGTCAGAGGGTTCTTTGGATCCTGACTACACTTGAAATATAACAGCATGATGTGCTAAGCCATGACACTCTGCCCTTAACATTTCTTGAGAAGTAGGAGCGGGATTCGCCCAATAACCCCACCAGTAGAAGGCCTCTGCAAAGACTTCTGCTTGGGCAGTGGGCATTTATTGCTGTCCTGCCCCTGCACCCTCCCAAATTGGCTCTGGACAGGGTCAGGGGAACCCCCAGAACAGCATTGGGGGACAAGAGGGGTTCTCATTCCATCTGTCAGGCTGCAAGGCTTGTGAAGACAGAACATTCATTGAAGCGCAAAGTTCGATCCCCCCCTAGGTTTTTTAACCACTTTAATCAAAGATAAATTGGAAACATTTCTAAATATTATACCCAGGAAAATAGTATTGTTTGTCAGAACTAATGAGATTTTTACATCCTTGGGGTTTAGTAATGAGATAAGTGCATGTAATACAGGCAGCCTCCTACAGAAACTTGGATGATAGCATGCATTTAGTAACAGATGGGCTGTGGCCTGAATACCCAGTTGCAAATGTTTTCCAGCTCTTCATAATTTTTAATACCTGCCAGTTCTTTTGCTTGAATTTTTCAACTGAAAAATGCATTTCTCCCCAAAAGTCCTTTAGCCTTTGCGTTCCACACTGCTATTTCGTTCTCTTATTTATGCAGAGTGAGCTTAAAGAATGTGCATTTACGAAAACCAGAAATAATTGTCAGCTACAACGCGAGTTGCTCAGCTAAGTGATCTGTACCAAGGACAAGATAAGAGAGATAAAACTCGCCTCTGGAAAATACACCAGCCAGCCATTCAACAAGAACAGTCTTGTTTCTTAGTTAAGCAACACATTTGGTGAATTACCACTGTTTTTGTGCACATACAGATTTTTCACTAATGTTTATTTGGGTTTTTTTAAGGGCAGTATTAGGGGAAGAACAATACTTTTCTTTTAGAAAATGAGAAGAGAGGGGGAGTAGACACAGCATCAGTTTCTGTCTTATGCTGCCACCATTAGAAGCAGATGGCTTGTAATGTTTGGCTTCTGATAGCTGTATTTTTTGTTTATTTGGCACCTCTCTGCGTTGGGGGCATTGCTTCCCTCTGATCTGCAGGCAGCTCAATTTGCCTAGCATTGGCTGTGGCCAATACAACCATTTATTTAAAAAGCTCACTTACCTGTGAGTAAGCCCCGCTCAGCTCAGTGACACTTACGTAGGAGTAAACATATACATGGACTTCATCAGTTAGATTATAAGCCTGCTATCTTTCAAAAAGTGAGAGCAGGCTAAGTATGAAATAAAAAATTACCGACAACACACAGTTCATGGATATTATAGAGTGGTAGAACTAGAAACTCACTGTTAGGTGCCCTTTAAGGTTTTAGTTTTCTGTAGCTCAGCAGTTCCCTCCATTGAGTTGCAAGTTAAGCTATGGAATAAGTCAGCTGCTGGTATCTAGAAATGGGTTGCTTCGCTAATCATTCTCAAAACTGATCTTGACTACAACAGTAAGTTTGGGGGGTTTTTTTGGGTGGGGGCTGAACATCTCCAAGGAGCCTGAGTTGCTCACAGCCAATATTGGAGGGCTCCAACCCATTCTGCCTTTCTCTTCTGCGATCCTAAAAAGATTAAGTGCTGCCCTAGACATTATATTAAATGCAACGAAAGGCTTAATACTCCCATTCGTCACAGTCCTCACCACCTCTTGGCTGTTACTTAGAAGGACAAAACTAGACACTTTAAATTAAATCACATGTTAAATATCACGCCAGCTTTAGACCTAAGAACTGCCTACCTTCAGAGTATATATATTTCACAGTTACTGCATGAGTCACTGTTCTGAGCATGCTTCCTAAGGGGAAGGTGTTAAGTTCAGAGTTCATGTAGAAAAGCAAAGAGCATCATCTGCCCTTGTGTCCTGCAAATCTGTATTGGGAATGATTCTGCCATTTAAATCTTACTTGATGCACAGAGGCTGCTGAATTACCTGATCCCAGTGGAGGTTGATTGGAACGAGGGCAAGGCCAGGGCAGTGAGTCATGCAGGAATGTAGTAGGCAATCTTCTCTGGGTGTGTGGTTCTTCAGTTTTACAGGCTTATAGCCTTATTTAACCATATGACAGGTTGGCTCTGTTTCAGTGAACAAAAGCAAAATGTTGTAGAACACGATTACATTTTATGAACCACAGGAAGGGCTTGTTCAAGAGTGTGGTTCCTAGACAATAATATCATACTACTCTTGAAAATCATTGTAAAGTCTTAAAAAGTTATTAAAGTAGATGATTTCCACAGTATTACTTTTTGGTTTTGTACAGAAGCTCTTAGCAAAACTTTAGTGTGTTCATCCTGTCTAAATGAGCACCATTAAATGTGGCAGGTTGAACGCTCATAACCCAAAATTAGATTATTTCATAAAAGGCACCAGTTTTTCACTGCTTGTTTCCCTCATTTCAGAGACCGCAAATATTTGAGGGCTACAAAACCATGTGTGGCCCATTTTCAAAATCTAAACTATATGTTAGCTAAACATTAATTTGGTACATCCCTGTTTCTGTGTTGATAAAATTGGAGATGCTTGAGTTTTGAAAATCCATTAAGAAGGAAGCTCATCAGTATAACAGTATGTGTAATTGGTGTTCTAAGGTTCATTAGTCAGTAGTCTCCAAAACGTAAGGAAAACACTTTCATGAAACTAATTACACAGTTTAAGATGAGTAATTAAGCTATATTCCTTAGATGAAGATGTTTGGCTTTTAGCCAATGCATCTGGGGTGTGTGGAAGTTCTTTCAATTAACTGCACAGTTTGTAATATGTGCATATTTAAGTACATTTAGCTGATGGGAGCCTGACAGCTGAGGTTGCCTATCTGGGTAGCAACTACTCCTGTTCTCTTTCACCATTCAGACATTTGGTCTTGATGCTGTTGATATTACTATTATTACTGAACTGGTGGGTTTACGTCTTTGGCCATTAATGTTTTATGTTCTTTCGTATGGCGATTACTATTGACTTCCCCTCTACTTCTTTAACTGACGGCTAGATTGTTAATTGTGCTATTTCAGATTTTGTAAGTTTCTCGAAGGCTGTAGAAATCTTTTCTACAAAATGTCTGGCCTAAGGAAAGACTTCAGTGCCTAGTGGTAATTCCTACTCACCAAATGAACCCAGACCAGCAACTATTTCTAAGGCTGCTTTTGAAGTAGGATGGTGTCCCACAATGCAGAGTTTTGGTCAAGCGGTTCAGACACCATAGATCATAGAATCATAGAGTTGGAAGAGACCAAAAGGGCCATCGAGTCCAACCCCCTGCCAACCAGATTTGGTTGAGAAAAAGAGAGAAGGGCTTAAACTAAACCAACAAAAGTGAAAAGTAGCTTAAATTAGTGGAATTGCTGTAGCTGCAATTCCAACCAGAGGTTGTAAAGCTAGTACTGAGATCCTAGACTATTTTTGCCACAACCTGACTGACTGCAGATATCATTGCTAAAGACTGGTTGTTACCCATTTGTAGGCATGAACCTGTCTAATTTATTTATTTATAAATTTTATCTGTAAGCCGCCATGAGTCCCTGTCTGGTTAAAAAGGGTATATAAATAAGTATATAATAATAAATGTATTTATATATGCTAAATCACACAACATATCGAAGTGGCTCACAACATTATAATGATAACCGTAGGCCTGCAGAGGCCTGGCAGAATAAAAAAGATTTTGAACAGGCATTTAGATGTTGGCACAGAAGGTGCCAACTGATCAGCAAAAGTTGCCCTGTAGTCTCAGCCCATAGCAGGAATGGTCCAGCTAGCCAGGATCAGGCTCTTTGTAGGGATCGTAGAGGGGAGAGACTTTTCAGGAGGGAGGGAAGAGAAAAGAAACCACATTTTCACCTCCCTGCAATATTCCACAAGTATCTTACATAGTGCAAAAGTGAATGTGTTTATATTTTGCACCTCTCTGAAATGTTTTATTGCTGTATAGCTTGGAGGGGAGTATTCTGGAGAGTGGGAAAAGGAAAAAGTACCCCTTCCCCATCTCCTCCATTATATATCTTCCACTTAAAGTACAGGTAGGAGAAGCTTTTTTTTTTAAATAAAAAAACTCTCAGTGGCACATATTCTTCTCACTCCTCTGTGAATCTCATCCCTGTCTCCAGCACTCAGTGAGTTTCAGGGGCTCAGAGCAGGCCCCCTCTTTTTCCAGCAAACAGTTGGCATTCATATTTTCTGGAAATAAGTGACTATAGATCTTCCTGGTACCCTATGTTTGGGTGTCCCTGTTTTGCCTACAAATTGAGAGACACAGGATCACTCAAGTTAGATATTAATGGGAGTGAATCTTTGAAGAGAAGTTGTGCATTTTGTTTTAAGATTTAGTCTCTATCCAAACATTATATATCATCTATAATGCCTTTGTGATATCATGCCTGGATTAATTTTGTTTAACACTTGGTGTAGAACCGCAGTTATCCTTGCATCATCTTGAACTCATGCAATATGCATCTGCTCATTAACACACACACACACACACACCTTTCTTTTTGAGCAGTGGTCTTTTCCTTCCTGTCCCTGTGATATAGGGACTCCTGAAATTTTTATCATTTTCTTTAGCTGCTAAACATTGAGAAGCAGTTCCAGTTTAATAGTTGGTGACTTCAAGTTATCAGTCCTCTGTCAACTTCCTTTGCTTGGCTGCTCAGAGTCAACTGGCTGCTCTGCAAATTAAACTGTGTGCATTGTGAGCCTTTTTCATTTTCTGCTGTTAAATTATGGAACAGTCTCCCTCTCAAGAGGCCACACAAATAAGTCCCTAAGATTGTATTTCACTTAAGACGCCATCCTTTGAGATTTTTGTTTTGGCCTTCCTGGATTGTAATGCATTAATTGGTGAGAGTCTCTTCCACACAGTCTCAATAATTCAACTGACCTGGGGGGGATATGCACAACACTTGAATAAACAGCTATCTGAGTAATCAAATACTCTATTTACATAAGTTTACATTGATGTGGGCAACGCTCAGTGAATGTAGATAACCTAAACTTGAATGTAGGTAACCTAAACTTAAATAATTTATTCTAGTGCCCCAGAAAGCAGGACTAGATCAGAAATTACTGTTTTGAATCCTTGCAATCCTTATTTAAAAATGTAAATATATTTAAACTGTCCACTATTATGGATCATTTACTTTGGACAAGTTTAGACTGAATGCTAAATCTCTGTAGGTCATGATTAACAAATCAGAAGCTGTCCTTAGGGGATGAGTTCTGTTCTTCCATACAATTCTTGCCTTGCTAGCTTCCATTCCTGGTGCTAATTATAGTTTCATATTCAGTGTATACCATTGCAAACCACAGTGCAATCCAAACCAAGATACATAAATTCAGTCCCCATTTTATGAGGGGAAACTCGTTTGCATTGGTGCACATGTAACATGAAACCCTGGTTAACACTAGGAAAGCAGGAAAATTGCTGGCTTCCAATTTACAAACCATGGTTTAGGGAAGTTTTTAATGTTTGAAGTTTTATTCTGTTTTTAATGTTCTGTTGAAAGCTGCCCAGAGTGGCTGGGGAAACCCAGCCAGATGGGCGGGATGGAAGTAGTAGTACAGTGGTACCTCGGATTACATACGCTTCAGGTTACATACGCTTCAGGTTACAGACTCCGCTAACCCAGAAATATTGTTTCAGGTTAAGAACTTTGCTTCAGGATGAGATCAGAAATTGTGCTCCGGTGGCACAGCAGCAACAGGAGGCCCCATTAGCTAAAGTGGTGCTTCAGGTTAAGAACAATTTCAGGTTAAGAACGGACCTCTGGAACGAATTAAGTACGTAATCAGAGGTACCACTGTAGTAGTAGTAGTAACAACAACAACAACAATAATAATATGCTTCATGATTACTTTCCTTATAATTGCTTTAAGGATAGTTCAGTACCACTCTTAACAACCAATCATTAGTGTAGAAAGGTTTTGTGACATTCATTCACGCTCCCTCACACACTCTCACTTCTGTTTCAGGCCAAATCTTGAGATCGCTTATGGCCTTATGGGCCATTCCTCTTATAGTCCCTCCTGTTTCCTGAGATCTTCATTGTGTTCAGGTCTCGGGTGTTCTTTCTGATATGGAGACTGGAAGCAGTCAATTTTCTGGCCATTGACTGGAACCAGAATATGCTTCTCTTTGCCACTGGATATTTCCATATAGTACATCCTCCTAGTGGTCTTTGTTCCTCTAGCTCAGCCTTTCCTAACCTTGGATTCCCAGATGTTGTTGAACCCCCATCATTCCTGACTGCTGCTCCTGCTGGCTATGGATAATGGGGAGCAAAGGTTGGCAGAGGCAGAGGCCAGGGTGTTGTTCTCCTTACTTCTGCAGCCCCCAGGGCAGCTAATTGTAATTATACCCCAACTATGATTCTGTAGGTGGTGTGGGTAGCATGGCAGGTAGATTATGCTTCTAGGTTTTCTAACGGCGCTATCTCATTGAAAACCAAATGTTTTCATGGCTCTTTTAACCATTTAGTATGAATTCTTGTTCCTTTTCAATAGCTTTCTTCCTGGTCTAAATCACGGGTACCCTGATGGTAAAGGTAAAGGGACCCCTGATTGTTAGGTCCAGTCGTGAACGACTCTCGGGTTATGTCGCTCATCTCACTTTACTGGCTGAGGGAACCAGTATACAGCTTCTGGGTCATGTGGCCGGCATGACTAAGCCGCTTCTGGTGAACCAGAGCAGTGCACGGAAATGCCGTTTACCTTCCCGCCGGAGCGGTACCTATTTATCTACTTGCACTTTGACGTACTTTCGAACTGCTAGGTTGGCAGGAGCAGGGAGCAAACAACGGGAGCGCACCCTGTCGCAGGGATTTGAACCGCCGACCTTCTGATCGGCAAGCCCTAGGCTCTGTGGTTTAGACCACAGCACCACCCTGATGGTGGTGTTTTCCAAATGTTGTTGAACTCCAACTGCCCCTATGACTAGTGGTTGTAGCCCAACAACACCTGGCAGCCACTTGGTTAGCTACCCCTGGTCTAAATACTTTTGATTTAAAACCAGTTCACTTAAATTATTCAATCATTGTACAGTAGACAGGTCAGTATCAATCCTGCATTTCAGAGAAAAGTCTGAGTGTGGTTGTAGAAGGTGGGTCTTGACTTCAAAAGAAGCCAGGGCTTCTTGCGTCATTGTTAAGGCTGAAATCCTGAGCACACTTTCCTGGGAGTAAGCCCCCATCCAACCGAATAGTACTTCTGGAAAGCCTTGTGTCGGATTCACTGTAAGACTCCAAGGTGCAATGCTATGCACACTTATCTGGGGCAAGCCCCTTAGAACACAATGTGACTTACTTCCTGAGTAAGCTTGCATAGGATTTTGCTGCTCTTCACTAGCTATGGTAGTGCATTCTTGATAAGTGTAGGACAATTTTGGAGAGCTTTTTATGGAATTCCATTCTTAAAATCGCTTCTATACCGTTGCCTCTTTTGGTATCGATAATGCTTTTTTCTTATAGTTTTCTTCATGTATTTGTACCCTAATTGTAAGCCACCCTAGGTAATTTTATAGAATTTCAGGATATGTATCCAGCTGAAGAAGGTATAGGTGACTTACAGTGGGTCTTTGTGGAGAAAAAGTTTAACAGGGCTATAGGAAGCATGTCTTTAGAACCTGTATGCATAGAGGTTTGGATCTGAATTTTTTTAAAACACTGGGAAATAAATCAAAACTACTACAGTATATGACATATAAAACATCTGGTGAGCATGAGAGGTCTGTTGCATTGCACTCAAATGTTCCAGTGAATTCTGTTACATGCCAATGTGTGACTGATGAAAAATACTGACCTTTCCTCAGACAGATACATGAACGGTCTTGACATGACTTATTATTTCTTCTTCTGTGTTAAACAATTTGCAGAATTTATATTTGAGGTTGTTTAGTAACTGGAGGTTGCCCAGTAGCTGCGAATAGCCCAGAGTATTGCTTTGGACCCTTGTGAGCAGAGGTTTAATGTATAAATAAATCTTATTAAGTTAAAATCTATGCTTATTTTTCTGGATAAAGAAGGAGCAAGATCATTTGCTGATGAAAATGTAGTAAAGGGCAGTTGCGTTTCTCTTTCCCACCTTTTTGCAGCCTTTATCCAGTATTTCTGTGTAGGTTCACCTGAAGTCTATAATTAAGCCCTTAGAGCCCTGGTGCTTTCATAACCACAGAACTTTCTTACTCTCACAGAGCTGTCAGGGATAAGCTGTCATTATTGGTAAGGAGAACAGATGTGAGGTAGACACATAGTTGATTTGTCTGAAAATGACTTGGATAGAGATTTATATAGGCATTTATTAAACTTGACAAAGCTGGATTTTAATGAGCCCAATTTTGATGACATCCCCCTTATTAGAGCTAATTTAATCAATTAACATACAATGAGCTGCCGCTTTCTAATTACTGAGCGAGAAGCTTATATTCTGTCCTCTAATTTCCCCCTCTTTAAATTTAAAAATACTTTCCCAACTCTTTGACATCAGACTAAGATCTGATACAGATATAATGCTTTTGTTGTTGTTTAGTCGTGTCGTTTGTCCATGGACAAAGACAACAGATATAATGCTGTTGTTGTTTAGTCGTTTAGTCGTGTCCGACTCTTCGTGACCCCATGGACCAGAGCACGCCAGGCACTTCTGTCCTCCACTGCCTCCCGCAGTTTGATCAAACTCATGCTAGTAGCTTCAAGAACACCATCCAACCATCTCATTCTCTGTCGTCCCCTTCTCCTTGTGCCCTCCATCTTTCCCAACATCAGGGTCTTTTCCAGGGAGTCCTCTCTTCTCATGAGGTGGCCAAAGTATTGGAGCCTCAGCTTCACGATCTGTCCTTCCAGTGAGCACTCAGGGCTGATTTCCTTCAGAATGGAGAGGTTTGATCTTCTTGCAGTCCATGGGACTCTCAAGAGTCTCCTCCAGCACCATAATTCAAAAGCATCAATTCTTCGGCGATCAGCCTTCTTTATGGTCCAGCTCCCACTTCCATACATCACTACTGGGAAAACCATGGCTTTTACTATACGGACCTTTGTTGGCAAGGTGATGTCTCTGCTTTTTAAGATGTTGTCTAGGTTTGCCATCGCCTTTCTCCCAAGGAGCAGGCGTCTTTTAATTTCGTGACTGCTGTCACCATCTGCACTGATCATGGAGCCCAAGAAAGTAAAATCTCTCACTGCCTCCATTTCTTCCCCATCTATTTGCCAGGAGGTGATGGGCCCAGTGGCCATGATCTTCGTTTTTTTGATGTTGAGCTTCAGACCATATTTTGCGCTCTCCTCTTTCACCCTCATTAAAAGGTTCTTTAATTCCTCTTCACTTTCTGCCATCAAGGTTGTGTCATCTGCATATCTGAGGTTGTTGATATTTCTTCCGGCAATCTTAATTCCGGCTTGGGATTCATCCAGCCCAGCCTTTCGCATGATGAATTCTGCATATAAGTTAAATAAGCAGGGAGACAATATACAGCCTTGCCGTACTCCTTTCCCAATTTGGAACCAATCAGTTGTTCCATATCCAGTTCTAACTGTAGCTTCTTGTCCCACATAGAGATTTCGCAGGAGACAGATGAGGTGATCAGGCACTCCCATTTCTTTAAGAACTTGCCATAGTTTGCTGTGGTCAACACAGTCAAAGGCTTTTGCATAGTCAATGAAGCAGAAGTAGATGTCTTTCTGGAACTCTCTAGCTTTCTCCATAATCCAGCGCATGTTTGCAATTTGGTCTCTGGTTCCTCTGCCTCTTCTAAATCCAGCTTGCACTTCTGGGAGTTCTCGGTCCACATACTGCTTGAGCCTTCCTTGTAGAATTTTAAGCATAACCTTGCTAGCATGTGAAATGAGTGAAATTGTGCGGTAGTTGGAGCATTCTTTGGCACTGCCTTTCTTTGGGATTGGAATGTAGACTGATCTTCTCCAATCCTCTGGCCACTGCTGAGTTTTCCAAACTTGCTGGCATATTGAGTGTAGCACCTTAACAGCATCATCTTTTAAAATTTTAAACAGTTCAGCTGGAATACCATCACTTCCACTGGCCTTGTTATTTGCAGTGCTTTCTAAGGCCCATTTGACTTCACTCTCCAGGATGTCTGGCTCAAGGTCAGCAACCACACTACCTGGGGTGTACGAGACATCCATATCTTTCTGGTATAATTCCTCTGTGTATTCTTGCCACCTCTTCTTGATGTCTTCTGCTTCAGTTAGATCTTTACCACTTTTGTCCTTTATTATGGTAATCTTTGTACGAAATGTTCCTTTCATATTTCCGATTTTCTTGAACAGATCTCTGGTTCTTCCCGTTCTGTTGCTTTCCTCTATTTCTTTGCATTGCTCGTTTAAGAAGGCCTTCTTGTCTCTCCTTGCTGTTCTTTGGAAATCTGCATTCAATTTCCTGTATCTTTCACTATCTCCCTCGCATTTTGCTTGCCTTCTCTCCCCCGCTATTTGTAAGGCCTCGTTGGACAGCCACTTTGCTTTCTTGCATTTCTTTTTCATTGGGATGGTTTTAGTTGCTGCCTCCTGTATAATGTTGCGAGCCTCCATCCATAGTTCTTCAGGCACTCTGTCCAGCAAATCTAAATCCTTAAACCTGTTCCTCACTTCCACTGTGTATTCATAAGGGATTTGGTTTAGATTGTATCTTACCTGTCCAGTGGTTTTTCCTACTTTCTTCAGTTTAAGCTTGAATTTTGCTATAAGGAGCTGATGATCTGAGCCACAGTCAGCTCCAGGTCTTGTTTTTGCTGACTGTATAGAGCTTCTCCATCTTTGGCTGCAGAGAATATAATCAATCTGATTTCGATGTTGCCCATCTGGGGATGTCCATGTGTAGAGTCGTCTCTTGTGTTGTTGGAAAAGCGTGTTTGTGATGACCAGCTTGTTCTCTTGACAGAACTCTATTAGCCTTTGCCCTGCTTCGTTTTGATCTCCAAGGCCAAACTTGCCAGTTGTTCCTTTTATCTCTTGATTCCCTACTTTAGCATTCCAATCCCCTATAATGAGCAGAACATCCTTCTTTGGTGTCACTTCGATAAGGTTTTGTAAGTCTTCATAGAACTGGTCAATTTCAGTTTCTTCAGCACCAGTAGTTGGTGCATAAACTTGGATTACTGTGATGTTAAAAGGTCTGCCTTGGATTCGTATCGAGATCATTCTATCATTTTTGAGACTGCATCCCAGTACAGCTTTCGCCACTCTTTTGTTGACTATGAGGGCCACTCCATTTCTCTTACGGGTTTCTTGCCCACAGTAGTAGATATGGTAGTCATCCGAACTGAATTCGCCCATTCACGTCCATTTTAGCTCACTGATGCCCAGGATGTCAATATTTATTCTTGCCATCTCATTTTTGACCACATCCAACTTACCCAGGTTCATGGTTCTTACATTCCAGGTTCCTATGCAATATTTTTCTTTACAGCATTGGACTTTCCTTTCGCTTCCATGCATATCCACAACTGAGCGTCCTTTCGGCTTTGGCCGAGCCGCTTCATCAGCTCTGGATCTACTTGTACTTGTCCTCCGCTCTTCCCCAGTAGCATGTTGGACACCTTCCGACCTGAGGGGCTCATCTTCCAGTGTCATAACTTTTATATGCCTGTTGTCTTTGTCCATGGAGTTTTCTTGGCAGGGATACTGGAGTGGCTTGCCGATTCCTACTCCAGGTGGATCACGTTTGGTCAAAACTCTCCACTATGACCTGTTCATCTTGGGTGCCCTGCTCGGCGTAGTTCATAGCTTCTCTGAGTTCTTCAAGCCCCTTCGCCACGGCAAGGCAGTGATCCATGAAGTATCTAGATATAATGCTAGATACTTGCAAATCATGGTTTGCAAATCCAGAATCCAGTCTCGAGAACTATGCCTCTTACCTTCTCTAGATCAAATTTGCTCTTGCCTTCCCTTGTTGGTATTAATGATGGTTTAGAGCAGGGTTTCCCATTGGGCCTCCAGCTGTTTTAGACTACAGTTCCTACTATCTCTGACCACTGGCCCTGCTAGGTAGGGAGTGTGGCGTTCATACGGAGCCCCTGGTCGTCTCACGGACTATTGACCCGTACACCACTAATCCGCTGCCACCAAGCAGGTCCTCCCTGGTAAAATCACTTCAGTCTCAGTCAGCTTTTCAATTAATAAAGAAGAGTGTATTTTATTTCAGACATAAAACAAAACTGCTTGGCAGGGGGTTGGACTCGATGGCCCTTGTGGTCTCTTCCAACTCTATGATTCTATGATTCTATGAAAACTTTTACAGCATTCCAAACGGTGTTCCTCTTTACTTTCTTAATCTTATGTTCCTCTCTCTGTCTCTGCTACCTCCCCACACGCAAGGACCAACTGCCCTAACTGTCTCTCTATTACCAACTGCCTTTCCCAACCAGCCAACCCATGAAACCCAACCAACTGCCCACCAACAACTCCCAACGAACTACTCCCAGAACTCCTCTCAGAACTAGTTTTATAGACCCGCTGACTCCACCCCCCTGGGTCAGGTCTGAGCATCCTATTTAACTATTTCCCCTCCAGCACTCTCTCATATATGTTAACGTCACAGGGAGTTGTAGTCCAAAAACAGCTGGAGACCCAAGTTTGGGAAACTCTGGTTTAGAGTATAGCGTGCTTGTTCCTTTTATCTGTGTTTGCCAACCACTTGAAACCAGGGTTACAAGTTCTCGTGTAAGTGGAGGTCACAGTATCACTTTTCTTCCTTTATTGCTTTCATGAAAGACCAAAGCAGGCATCCTAAAGGATGCTTTATATGTAGGATAGCTGTGTATTATGCATGTAATTATTTAAAATATTTCATACCTCCAACTGAAAGTTTTTGAGGGCTGTTTACAGCTCAGGTTGTTCTGAAGTGGATAATTCCAGGCAAACTGTTTATATACATCTGAAAGTGGCTAAACCATGTTTAATGAAACACTCTCAGTTATAAGGTTCTTACACTGAAAAATTGCATTTTGGATAGCTTCTTTTCTTTGGTTTTAAGTGCCATTTTTAGGCATAATATGACAACTGTTTTAAATGACCCCCATTTCAATTTATGTCCTCTATTTTTGCACCTTTGTACAGACAGCAGGCTTCAAAGAAGATAATGAAGTGGTTCTTGTCAGAACTGATCAGTCTGGTAGAGCATGGCCTGTTAACACTCCAGGAGAACTGCTGGAACCAAGTGGCAGAAAAAGGAAGCAGAAGGTATGTGTAATAAAGATGCTTATTTCACATCTTTTGTTATAATAAATATTACTACTACTATTATTACTTTCTTAAATGTAGTGTATAGGACAAGGGTTTGGGCGGGAGGATGTGAGGAAACTCCAAATACCATATAAGAAAGCTACCAGACTATTTACAGAATTTACTTGTATAAATTTGGGGCATTTGTATCCTGCCCAGCCAACAATGTCCTCTGGGCTGTTCACAACAATAAAATACAAGTACAGTCCAAAACTAGAATGGTCAGTGCATAAGCAGATCAACACAGAAAACTAGCATAAAACCATGACAATATTGCCATGAAATAGTCAAAAGTCAATAACTTCCCCATCTCCACATCCTTCTCTCATGGGCACTGTGAAAGACACGAAGCCACAGACATGAAGTTGGTATCTGTTTTCCTCCCATCTGAAGTGGCAGTAATAAATCTTATGTAGTCCTGTTTGTAATAAATGCTTATCAGTGCTTTCCCCACAAATGTAAGAGCACCTGCCTTTGACGTACATCTTCCAATAATTTGAATAGCCTTTTTCCGAAGATTGTTGTGTTGACAGCGTCTAATGAGAAACCCCACGAATTCCCTGTTGTATCAGTTTGGGCATACTTTACTGAAATTAGGTATGCTTTGTAAAATTTAAGTGCTGAATTGCATTCAATTACTTTTATAAAGTTGTTTGTAGATTGGATTTCTTTTAGCATAACCAGACAGTGGCACCAAATGACTATCCATGTACTTGTTATTCATTTTCAGGTCACTACTCATGTGGAGAAGGAAAGGGTCCGCTATTTTCAGGATGATGATAATCTGAGCCTGAATGATTTGGTCAGAAATGAAAAGATGAGGACAGCAGAGGATCAGAATAAGCTGTTCATGAGAATGGCATCAAAGGTAAGGCCCAATGTGTCGGAACTTATATTGAAACCTAATGAGCGCTTCCAATATATTAAAAACCCTTACTTTCAACTTTTTATTTAATTCTGTTTGGAATAACATACTCTAAGATGTATCAAGATCTTCACGTTTGAGGAAACAATGTGATTTGTTCCAGTACTTTATATTCGTTTTATGAATGTAATTTTACTGTTTGTATGCTGTTCATAAGATCATGGTATCATTTTCTTAATGTTGGTGGCTTAGACATTTTCGCAAATAATAAAAAAATAATGATAACTGGGGTTCTGGGGCAGGAGAAGAGAGAGAAAAGGAAGCATTTGCAGTTACTTCACAGGCAGCGGCATCTGGGCTGCTCTCCAACTTATATCTGAGCCCTGATTTTCCTGGACTGGCCCCAGTACACCATGTTCGTTACCATACTGACTTTCAGTGTATATAGCATCATAATACCTTGGTGCAAAACCTCATATAAAAATCTCATGTATATGAACTCTGTAGATAAACTTAAACTGAAAGGTAGCAATTTTAATTTTTTGCTGTAAGAGCACCATCTGAAGCCATTTTGTCATCTGTATTAATGAAGTGCACAGAACTGACACCCATATAATGACTTTCTCTTTCATGCTTTCATTTGTGAGGAAAACGGGGGGGGGGGGGATACAGTTGAAATGGATGTCATCTTCTTGATATTGCTGAAAGTCTAAAAATGATATTGTGACTAGTGTGTGAGAAAGTGGCCCTTCAATACTGCAGAGGATTTTCATTCATCTTTTTGACTGAGATATTGGCTTTGGTGTGTCTGCATTATTTTAAATCAACGGCTGTTCCTCAGTTCTGTTGCAACCAGCAAAATAAAGAAATGTGATTTCTAATGTGCAGTAAGGAATCAAGGGTATCTTCTATTTTTCAGTTTGCCTTGATATATCCTTTAAACAAACTTTTTGAACTTGAAAACTTGATGGTAAAATCACATTGAGATCAGTCTCAGTGCCTTTGCTGTCAACATGAAAGTCGACTAGATTTCACTTGTGTGTAAAGCTGTCCAACTAGATGGTTTTAAAGCAGCATTAATGTTCAGTAGAAATTACTGGTAGAAATAGAGATTTGTGAAGGAGGAAGGCACCTTGGAGTAAATAAAATAATTGATTCCAAGAAACGGAAAGAGTAAGAGTAGCAAAACAAGAAGTGTTAAATTTTAGGGAAGAGACATTTTTTGGACACCTTTGAAAATTAAGAACCAGGTAGTGTTGGGAAGAGTTACTGAATAGGGATTCAGAAGGGGATGGAGTTGGATGAATTTAAAATTGCTTGCAAGTAGCTCAGTGGTTGACTACATGCTTTGCAAGTAGAAGGTCCCCTGTGTCAGTTCCTGGCATCTCTAGCTAAAAAGGCCAGGAAGGATGTGATGGAAAAGATACCCCTCTGTTTGAGGTCATGGAGAAATGCTGCCAATCAGAAAACATAATCCTAAGGCAGATTCCTAGCTTCCAAATGTAAGGACTTACAAGTTTCACAAGCTGGACAGGGAAATAGACGTCTGCCTTGAGTGTGAGAGGGGAAGTACAGAGCCCTACCACCACCAGCTCCTCTCCCTTATTCTTCCAGCCACTGAATATATCTCTCACCTGCCCATACCACCTCTTGGCTCCGGAAAGCTGCTTTGAATTGTAGACAAGGGCAATCCAGACACAGTGGGAGACATTGTCTAGAGCAGGGGTAGGAAATTGGATCTATCCAGCAGGCAGGGTCCGGATGTCCCACAACCTCCACAAGCCACTTAGGTTGCTGGGGCTGCCCACCTGTCAAGCATCTGACATCACCAAGATGCAGGATAACGTGCTTCCTTTGCTGGCATGTTTTGATTTCCAACTCTGTGGGGAAAGGACATGCGTCTCTGTGGGGCTTGCTGTAAGCACCAGCCAGCCTTGTGCAAGAAAAGTAAAAATAATTTTGCAGGTGTGTAAGAGAAGACATCTTAAGTTCTATGGAACTCGCCTAATCATAGTACCATGTCAACTATTGCACTAACGCTTGTGAAACAAGTAGTGTCTGTTTTTCACTATTGTTTATGGGGAGCCAGACCTGTGTAGTTGATAGACAATTGTGCAAGGCAAGTATCATTGTTTTGTTTCAGTAGGAAGAAGCTGTTGGCAGACATTCTAGCAATGTTCGGATTAGTTGGCAAACCTAGGCTTCAACAGTCATAGTAGGACTTAAACTAGTAATAAGGAAAATTTGCATAATGAATCCTCATCAATGCAATATTTAATTAACACCTGGATAAAAGCTCCCTTCGTTTTACTGCGTTAGAGCTGAGCCCTAAATACATTTACAGTGTGTGTATATATATATATATAATTCACAGCCCTTTCGGCTGAAACCTATTGTTTTTCCTAACACCAGCAGGGTTCTGTCCCCCCCCCCCCCCAGCTTCCTGTCATGTATTTGGAGTATAACATTCCTGAAATCTAAATGCTTCCATTTAAAATGGGTGATGTCAGTGTTACCATGGCAATTGAAAATCGCACGGATCCAATTTATACAATCTATACACCTTTTCCCTTTCTGGCAGATTTTCAGAGCAGCAGTAACGCTTCTTGCATTCATGTAGAAGGTGTATCTTGAATTGCGATTGCGTTAGTGTTATTATGGGAGAAACGAATGTTCAGTGGGTGAAGGCAAGGGAGAAGCGTATCAGCTTACGAAAGACGGTGAATGGAAAACTAGTTGCACAACCGTAGTAATAAATAGAGCCCAAATACGCAAGCATGTGTTAACAGGACTTTATATAACAGAAGGTGGGATTTTTTCAAATTTAAATATATTTTTTTGCTTTTCTCCACTATACTTTGAGATGGCATTCTTAGGCAAAGTATACGTTTTTATGTTGGTTTTTGTGTTTGGCCCTGCTGCCATTTTCCTAAAAGCCACCCCCATAACTGTGGAAACTGAAGAAAGAGAGAAAATTAGTCAACTTCATGCCTCAGCGTCCTAGCCAGCAGTGCACATTCTGGGGCAAGCCAAGCCTGTACTAAAGGGAAGGACTCCACTTGAACCGGGATGGAAACCGACTGTTGGCGCTGAAAACAGAAAAGGTGGCAGAGCAGCTGTTAAACTGAAGGGAGGGGGTAAAACTGGCAAGAGCTAAGGAGGTGCCATTCGGAATGAATCTCTCCCCCAGGGATGAATTTTAAATGCGGGTGGCATAGAACTAGGCTTGTGAGTGCAGGACCACAGCATAGCAATTCAGAGAGGCCAAAGCACCGCACTTGAAGAGAGAGGATGGTCTTCAAGGGTTTATATGCTAATGCCTCTGAGCCGGGGTGAGTGAACTGGACTGTTTGGTATTAGAGGCTGGCATTGATAGAATAGAGATGATGGATACTTGGTGGAACAGAGAGAACCAATGGGACATATCATAGTTATCTCTGGATATAAACTCTGTAGGAAAAATAGAGGCGGACTTGCCAGAGCTGGTGTCGTTCTGGATGTCCAAGAGAGCGTTGAATCTAGCAAGCAAGGAAACCCCAAAGGGGCAGAATTCTGATAATCAAAAGATAGCTGAGAGATAGCAGTCCTGCTGCTTAAGAGGAAGAGATTTCTCCTTCAGCATTGTAGATGGGGATCACATCGTTCAAATAACATGCCTTTCTTAAAAGACCCCCTTTGGCCTGTAGTTGTAGCGTACGTACTAATACACTTAAGTGCTCTATGCGGCTGCCATCTTGTTTAATAAAAATGGCTTCAATTAATCATATATGTCCGACCAGGGTAGTTTGGATGCCAGGAATATCTGACTGGCATGTATGGTTACACGTCCATGGGAAGCTTATGTAAGTTCCTTGCCTATGGTCATCTTCACCATCATGTTTTAATGGGGCCTCACAGTGTTATGGGTCAGTTTTACCAGTTTCATAAGAAGTTGCTAAAAAACGGCGCATTGCTGGGGCAGGATCATTTTGCTTTTGTTCGCTTTCTCACTTGCCTTTTGATTTTAAACAAGATTAGATGAGCTCTCCTATAGTGGTGTACTGCAAGAGAGTGCAGAACTGGGGATGGTAACAATACCCTTTATTTTTGAATTTTATTTCAAAATTGAGAATAGTAGAGCATATATATTAATAATCACTTGTTATAATGAATTGGAATGAGGAAGTGATACTGGATTGTGGGAAACTTTATGGCCACACTTCTGTAGTCAGTATGTCAAAAATTATGGGAGGAATTCAACGTCACACTGTTAGAACCAACTACCCTATCCCTCCTCATTTGCTGTTCAGAATGTTCTCTTGCAACCCCCACTCCAGCCAATTTAATGCAGAATTGAAGTACTCCAGTTGCATATGGACCTTGCCACGTGCTGTATATCATATTCCATACGGATGTTGCCTAAAACAGCATGATAACATAATAAGAATACAGTGGTACTTTGGAAGTCAAACGGAGTCCGTTGTGGAAGTGTGTTCGACTTCCAAAATGTTTGGGAACCAAGGTGCGGCTTCTGATTGGCTGCAGGAAGCTCCTGCAGCCAATTGGAAGCTGTGGAAGTCGTATTGGTCGTTCATGTTCCAAAGAACGTTTGCAAACCGGAACACTCACTTCCAGTTTTTGAGCATTCAGGAGCCAAAGCGTTCGACTCCCAAGGCATTTGAAAACCAAGATAAGGCTGTAATGTGCCTCATCTTTATGCATTTTTTGTTCTTGTCAACTTTTTCCATATGTGTACCCTGCCCTTCCACCCAGCAAGGCAGTGTTACCTGTGATCACCCACAACAACCCTGAGAGATTGGGCTGAGAGTTGGTGATTTGCTGAAGGTCATCAAGGAAACTTCATAGCCAAGGAGGAATCCCTGATCAAAGTCCATCTTTGTCCACATTGACTAAATCTTCCTTTTGCTTCAGTTTTCAGAAAAAACGGATAGAGAGTACTACACTCTGGATGATATGTTTGTTTCCAAAGCGGCAAAGGGCGAGCGAAGCGGCGAGGAAGAGGGAAGGCAAAGGAAACAAGCAATCCGTGAGCATCAGCATCTTGCTGCACGCATGGAGAAGTGCCCTTACTGCTTTGGTAGCGCTGAACTTCCAAAACACCTGATTATTGCGATTGGTAACAAGGTAAGGAAGCAGCACAGCCTGTTCTGCGATGCAAATGGGAAGAAATAAGAGAAGGCTGTTTTCCATTCCATGGTTTTATGAGATTAAAAGTGAGATTGCTTCTTGTGACATGAGTTATTGCCTTTGAATGTTCCCGGCCCTTCCAATTAGGAGGAAAGAGCCACTTCCTCAAGGGTGCGACTAAAATGATACGACTCTTGTCTTGAATGATCAAGTTAATCTTCTTCAGTACTTCAGATTTGCAGGTGACCTTGCTGCAATGATATGCAAGAGCTGAATATTTAGGTTGCATAAGGTGGGTAAATAATTTGGAGGCCAAATCATGGTAAGAGAAAAAGGGTCATAGAGGGGATGTTGAAATTAGAAGCCAGAAAACATAATAAGGTCCACAAAGGCAAAGCAAAGTCATCCAGATTTCAGCAGCACTACAGACAGCAGTCACTGCCTTTTAAAATAAATTTTGGGTTAGTTCAAAGAGCATATGGAAGTTTTTACTTGAGACCAACTTGCTGCAGTCCAGATGACACTGAACTACAGCTCCCATCATCATGACAATTGACTGTGTTGACTGAGGCTGATGGGAGTTAGGAGGACACTCTGTGCGGTGTAGTGGTTAAGAGCGGTAGATTCATAATCTGGGGAACTGGGTTCGAGTCTCCGCTCCTCCACATGCAGCTGCTGGGTGACCTTGGGCCAGTCACACTTCTCTGAAGTCTCTCAGCCCCACTCACCTCACAGAGTGTTTGTTGTGGGGGAGGAAGGGAAAGGAGAATGTTAGCTGCTTTGAGACTCCTTCAGGTAGTGATAAAGTGGGATATCAAATCCAAACTCCTCCTCCTCTTCTTCTTCTGTTTTAGAATTTGCCCCACCCACCTCAAAAAACGTGCTAGAAGTATGTGTTTACTTCAACATCATCATAGTTCAACAAGAATCATATTTCCTCAAGTTGATTGCCCCCAAAAAGTATTCTGACTTTGACCCATCTAGATTCTCTGGATGACCAAACATTAAGCTAAAATACATGCACAATTCAACAAAATGTAGATAAAAATAACCAGAAACAGACCACAGGATGAATGCTTAGCTCTGACCTCAGTAATGACTGGGCTAAAACTTAAAACACAAGAAAAGGAACAGTCTATATTCTGCTAATTTGGGCTCTTTAGCTTCCTCTCAGATATTCACATAGCCATTATCCTTCACCATGTATCCCACAATATTCCCTTACTCATCTTCCTCTCCCCATCACTCCAGTTTTTAAATAGGTTACATAATTTGATGTCCATGTTTCATAATGTTGTAAAACTGGTTTTTTTTAAGTCAGCCAAATGCCTCCTTAAGCAGATGGCCATATGATCACTTTAGACCGAGTTTATTTCAGCAGGAACAGCCATCAGCCTTACCTCTAAATGCAGAGGTTTTAGAGCCTTGAGGATCTCAAAACCTAGGAGGGACATATGAGAGAAGACGCATCTTGTACAGAAACCCCTTTATTTGTTAGGTGTACTGGCTGTTGTTATTGTGCCTGGTTTCTGACTCAGGGTTTTAAAGAGTAAAGGGGAACTAATCTGTACCCAATGTTGGGATGTATGTGGCTGACTAAGGGTGCATCCCTGGCCACTGCTCTGCAAGGCTTCCTGGGGTGGTAGGGCCACCATCACATCTGCAACCTTGCTGAGCAAGTGGGCTGGGTGGAAGGGGGCAGGCAGATTTCTGCACCAGCCTGGGGCCAGCATAGTGACTGGGACTGAATTGGGCTGACTCAGCCCCACCTGCTCCTGTCTGGGGGCTTTCTGGTGGCTTCTGTCAGCAGGGAACCTGCACATTTGGTGGTTGGAAGGGAGAGCTCTGCCTGTGGAGTGATACTGGACTCACTCTGCAGGTGGAGGTCAGCAGGGCTGCCCAATCCAACCCTGTTCCCCCCTGCCCCACAGAGGGAGTTTGGATTGTTCCATAGGTCTTTTCATGGAAACAAACACGCAGAGACAGGCAAGCAGACAGGCAAGGAACTTTCGGATGCAGTGCATGGCCTAGAAGGGCAAGATTTTGGAGTTGGTAGACTCAGCGGAGGAACTGAAATGTGTAAAATACAATTAGTGTTCTGCATTGCTCTGTGCAGTGTATGTCAGAAAGAGATTCGTCTTCACAGGCATATCTCTGTTCAGCAAAGAGATCTGGGCATTCTCCCAGTGACTTAAGATGAGGATGATTAACCTTTTTGGCTCCAAGGGCCACATTGCATTACCACAAAACCTCTGAGGGGTGCATGTCATGCTCAGAACACAACATAGGAAATTTCCCTGTGCTTATTAATTTTATGTGCTTGGAACTACCTACAGTAACTATATACTTTGTACTGGTTCAGAGTATATAGTTACATAATGACCTCATGCTCTCCTCCCCCCACCCCAATTCTCTACTTCTCTAATATAGTTGTGTGGAGGAGATAAGAACCTTAAATATTTCAATTAGTCACAGTTAGAAACTGGGTTAATCTTAACCAGGCATAGGCAAACTCTGGCCCTTCAGAGGTTTGGGACTACAATTCCCACCATCCCTGACCACTGGTCCTGTTAGCTAGGGATGATGGGAATTGTAGTCCCAGACATCTGGAGGGCCAGAGTTTGCCTATGTCTGATGAACTATGGGTTAGTTGAACCAATCCTGCTTCATAAACTTTGCTTTGAAGTTGACTTCCCCCCCAAATCAACTATAGTTAAGACTAAACACAGTTTGTCCTGGTTCAGATATAATACTTGGCTGCAGTTAGTCTAAAACAAAAGTGCACATTTCTGACCTCTTCCCTGCTATGCCAGAGGACAAGGGAAGGGAGGATCACGCAGAGGCAAGGCTCATTGCACTCCTTCCTAAGATTTGGTTTATTGCTTTGTCCAAATGAGGAAAAATACAAGTATAACCGCTCATAGGAGAAGCATACACTGACTCAGGGTTGCATGAAATTGTGTTTGCGATTTTCTGTATGTGGTATAACGTCTTAGGTGGCATCTCTTTGATAATATCTGACATAGCATTTACTTTTTTAAAATTCCCTGCATCATAGAATAAAAGTGTTTCTACAGTATGTGTTAGCATATAATTGCCATAACAAAAGATTTTTTTTTTTTGTACAGCAGAATAGACTAAGACCAAATACTGTCAGTGAGGATAAAGGCTTAAGCATTGAAGTGAGCTTGCTTAACAAATTGAGTTGCCTTGAATTTCTTGTATGAAATGCTGCTGGAGAATGATTATTTCGAGAGGCTTGCGTTGATTATGATGATTTTTCAGTAACAAACTTACAGAGAATAAAAGGCTTGCTCTGGAGGGCTTGCGATCTGTAAATCAGTAAAGAGACCAGAGCAGCAGGGAGCATAAGAGAGAGTAATATGTGATTATTTCAGTCACGTATACTGAGGTTTATAAATAGCATTGTTGGATCCATAAGAGAATATTCCAGAATCTACCATGGGCAATACATTTATGAGGACCAACCAAAACGTCACCCAAAAGTGGCGTGCCCTTCAGGTCACTGGAGTTCTTAACCGTGGAAATTGTTAAACAAGGGTGGGGCTGGGGAGGCAAGGGAGGGAGAGTAGAAAAATTAGGCTGAATTTGTAGCCATGAATTTTGGTAGGTTGTAGACTCTGTTCCAAAGTGGAAATTGCAGGAATAAGTCTCTACTAGGTGTTACAGGCATCAGATTGCACACTGATTCTGCAATAAAGAAGAAATGGCTACTGTTTTTTAAGAGCACAAAATCTAACAACTTGTAACCCAGATCTGGCTTCGGTAGTGCAGGGTGTGGGACTAGGGGATTTTTGCCAGAGGCTTTGTGGGGGAAAAATGGGGTTTAAAGTAAAAATCTTTCCCATTCTGCATCTGTACTGGAATTATTTTCAGGTGTTTCACTTGTTGTATCTTACACACATTTGCCTCTCTGGGCTCCTTCAGGAGGGCGGGCGGAACATAAAATAAATAAATAGAAGCTTCAACCATCTTGTATTCCACCCCCCCTCTCTCTAGGTCTACCTGTCATTGCCAAACTACCAATCTCTTACTGAAGGCCATTGCTTGATAGTTCCTATGCAGCACCACATTGCAGCCACTCTTCTAGATGAAGACATCTGGGAAGAAATCCAGGTGAGCAAAGTCTTAGGCTTGATGTGATCTGTTGTGCGGATTCATATCTAAACACTGTCGATATGAACCAGCCAAACTTGGCACTTGTAGTACTCTTAATTTCAATGGGAAACATTTAACCATCTGTTTGCTCCTTCATTGTGACTGGTGGGAATTAGTGTTTTCTTTTTGGTGGCATTGTCCCTTTTGCTGTGAGAAGGGCAGGCTGCCGCTTGGGGGTGAGTGGAGAGGGGACCGTTATGTGCAGCATGCTCCTTGCAGCCGTGATACAGTAGATGTATTCAGAGATGAGTTGCCTTCTCCATCATCTGTTGGAATAATACACAAGAGAGCCAGTGTGGTGTAGTGGTTAAGAGCGGTAGTCACGTAATCTGGGAAACCGGGTTCGCGTCTCCGCTCCTCCACATGCAGCTGCTGGGTGACCTTGGGCCAGTCACACTTCTTTCAAGTCTCTCAGCCCCACTCACCTCACAGAGTGTTTGTTGTGGGGGAGGAAGGGAAAGGAGATTGTTAGCCGCTTTGAGACTCCTGAAGGGGAGTGAAAGGCGGGATATCAAATCCAAACTCTTCTTCTTCTTCTTCTTCTTCTGAGTGCTTTGTTTGAAGACTGTGAATAGATGGTTTTTTTTTTAAAAAAAACTGAGATCATTAAGAGAGTTATGGGAAGTTCATAGCCAAATCTTAACTTTCTGCAACTGAGACTTTTCTTTAGTCTACAAATCTGCATTCTGAATAAATGTTGTGAAGTATAAAAATAACACACAGTGGGTGTATAAAGGTTAGCGACATTTAACATGTCAGTTTATCCGACCCAAATAACCTGATTTGAAAGTAGAGAAACTTCAATACAGTGGTACCTCGGGTTAAGTACTTAATTCGTTCTGGAGGTCCGTTCTTAACCTGAAACTGTTCTTAACTTGAAGTACCGCTTTAGCTAATGGGGCCTCCTGCTGCCGCCGTGCCGCCGGAGCAAAGTTCTTAACCTGAAGCACTATTTCTGGGTTAGCGGAGTCTGTAACCTGAAGCGTATGTAACCTGAAGAGTATGTAACCTGAGGTACCACTGTACTGTTTGTTTGAATGAGTGTAGTACTTGCACATCTTTGCCAAGCACCGGCCACATTAAAGGGCTAGTAAATCTACAAATTGGCCTAAAAGAATATGGGGCCAGTTTATATTGAACAAGCTTGTGTTCTTTGGACATAGAACAATCTCGAAGTGGGTCAAGTTGGGATGTGTCTGTGATGGTTTGGTCAGGTTAGACACCAGGCAAAAAAGAAAGAGGTTTGCATTTTCCAGAGTTCTCATGCTGGTTCGCATACCTGGTTTGAGTCTCTCTCACTGATCAGTCTAAAGTTGAGGTTAGTAAATTCAGACTACAACTTTGCCCTTGGTGCATCAAGAGTCTCCTTAATATACTACATGGAGATTTCTGGAGTCAAGCATACTTAAAACAACAGTAAGATGAGCTCCTTGGTAACAATTTATTCTCAAACCAGACATTAATGTTATTAAACTGAAAGCACATGGACAGTTTACATTTGAGGATAATGTTTATTTGGGAGGATTAATTGAGTGAGCAAGAGGTCATTCAAGTTTCTAGGATTTGGTCTCATGTAGGAGGCAAATGAAATTCAACCAAGAACTAAATATAAACTCTTGGAATATCAATATAATGGGAAAGTGTAATTAAATATGCCTGGGAAATTCTGCAAAAATGCTTAGAAGATACCTTTATTCCACAAAGAGCATGTCTCCAGAGTAGCTTGGCTAATTATGGACCCACTAAATAAATAAAAGTCTTAATAGAGCTTTTATAATCTCTGAGAAGATTCAGAGCTCTTTTAAATTTGTTTTCTGTTAACAGAATCTCTTTCATGCTCCCTTTCCCTTGCAACATGTTGAGACATTTGTCATATCGCATCTGTTTCTGCTCTCTATCCTTAAGACTGGTAGTGCATGGCTTAATTATTCCAGTTCAGGCTAAGAACGTATAGGAATCAGCATGAAAAACAAGCGGACCCCAAAATCATGCACTAAGTTTCAGTCACCCTCAATATTCCAGTAGTATTTTGTAAACACCAAGTTAACAGTGTTGATAGCAAGCCTAGATTGGCAAGGACCTCTTAAAACAAGCATAGTAAGTTTTGCTTTGTTTCTGAATTGCATGAACATTATCTACCATGCCCATTCTAAGGAACTATAGGGAGCCATTATGTTGTCTAATAGATTTAAATTAGTCTGGTTACATCAGAAGTATATGTGGGAAATTTTTTTTGCCTTATATAGAACAATTAGTGTATTTCTTACAGCCAGCCAAAAATACAAAATGCAGAATCACACCCTCAATAAAAACCAGTCAAAATAAAATAAAACAATATGCTAAGAACTGACAACCATAAGAAGTCTTAAAGATAGGCTTTCAAATTTTCACCATCTGTGAAGATGTTTGTTCTGCCAAAAAAGCTGAAGAGGCTCTCTAAAGACAAACCTGGAAACAGTCTCATAAGAGGATGATTTATATATTATTATTTTATAAAAAGCAAACAGAGTTTAGGGGCAGACAGATGCAGACCCTGAGGCCATGGGCCCTGTAATCCCCCAGGCTAGCACGTGTAGCTCTCATACATCTTAAATGGCTTTAAAAGGTTGTTAGATAAATTGATGGGGAAGAAGTCTACCAATGGTTGATAGCCATTGCACCCAGTATTAGAGGCAATATGAACACCGAATGCTGGTGGTCATAAGCAGGAGAATGATGGCTCATGTCCTCCTTGCCGGCTTTCCATGGGCATCTCGTTGGTGACTGCATGAGCATAATACTGGTCTAGTAGATGGGCCTTTGGTCTGGTCCAGCAGGGCAGTTCTTACGTTCTTAAGTCTGTATATTTTGTTTTCTGTTGTCCTATGAATTGAAAAGTAGCATCACAGTTTCCCCACCATTAACTCTTTCTTAAATGAGTTTTTCTTGCTCTGTGCATGTATTCAATGAAATGATTCCCTTGAAACGCCAAGGCTTGAAATGGATTAGGCCCCTGAAATGGACTTTGGACATGCCTGTACTATGGGATATAAAAACTCACGTTAATATCTTGACGTAAGCTCAGTTGATTGCTTAAAATGAGAGGCCGTTTTGCTTAGGATCTCCATAGGCCATGCTTGGCACAAGTGTGCTGATCTCAAGGGAAATGGGAGGAATACAGGAAAATGAGGACCTCTTACCTAGTTGTGAAAATGGTCTCTCAGCATCTTCCGGCTATAAAATTTTGTCAAGATACGGCACTTCTATTTAAAAGAATATATGTAGCAAGTTAATTATGTATTGCACAGGGAAGGGGAGATGTTGTTTAGACCAACTAGAATTTGAAAAGCAAATATAGGTTGTTTATCAAAAGCTTACAAGTTTAGAGACAACCACCTAGTAAGTTGCCTTATTTTTTTAGTAAGACTGTTGGTCCATTTAGTTCAGTGCTGACTGGCAGTAGCTCTCCAGAGCTTCAGATGCCAGGAATTGAATCTAGAGCCTTGTGCATTCAAAGCAAGTGCCCTACCACTGATTTACTGCCTTCTTGAAGCTTTTTAAATTACCTTAGTAGCTGCAGTGGCGGCGGCAAAAGAGCATTTCCCCATTTAATTTGCTTTGAAAATCTCCAAAATATCATTGGTAGAATGGGTGCTAGTGGAAGTGACAGGCAGTAATGTGTCAGCTGTTGAATTAATTCTTAGTTTCCGCAACTAGAACAGGATAATGAACAGTTCTGCTTACTGATGTGTGATTCTTGAAAATGCTGGCCAGGGGGTTGTTTCAATTTAATTTGCATTTAAATGTCATGGCTTCTCGGACATCCTGGTGCCAATATTTTTGCTTGACAGCCGTTAGCCTGCCTTCACGGCCTTTGCTTGGCTGCTTCATAGCAATCTTGAGGCAGATGTGCTTTTTCGGGGAGAAATGTAAACTGTAAAGCAAAGTCAGAGATGGAAACTTCATGTGCCCTTCCTTCAGATATTCTCTAAATAAATTTTGCAGAGAACTTCCTTTGACCTCACAAGTGCTATGAACTTTGCCCCCACCCCAGCTATTGTTTTAAACGTGCACCACTGCATGACAGAACCAAGTGCTATTTGACAAGAGAGTTGGGAAATACCATTCTAGTTTGGGAAATGTTTCCATAACTTGACCCTGTGGCTCTGAAAGACCTAGTATCTCTAAAGTCTCATTTTTTAAATGATGCAAAAGCTCGACCCTGACAATAAATGTCTATGCTATTCTACTGGAGTACCAAGGGTCAGAAGCACAGGATTCCTAGCATGCCAGAAGATGACCACAAGCTAGTATTTCTGTGCCATTGAGGACCCCATTCTCCCATGTGCCAGGGTGGTTTCTGGTGCTGCATGGATGTGCTGGATAACTCATTTGGTTGCCCATCCCCACTGAAGCAGGTGAAATGAAAGATTTTTCTTCGAGACCCTGGAGGACTCTTACCAGTCAGAGTCACTTAGTATAAAGCACCATAATGTGTTCATTATAGTTTTTAGGGAGAGGGCTGTGCAACCCTCTTCAATTGTCAAATGTGTGAATTAGGCAACAACTTTGATTTCTCCAGGAAAGAAGAGCATATTTCTTTTGATTTATGGATGTGTGCATTGGTGTGCATCATTTGGTCTTGTGATAAACGAATGCCATTGCTTTCACGTGTTTTCCACGAATGTTTAGAACGACAAAACACCAAAAGCAAATATGCAGTTTTGTTTGGAAATGTAACACAAGGGAGTTGATTTCCAGTGTGGCCCATGAAGATAATGAGGTTGTAAAATGAAATGTGAATTCTGTGATTTATGGCCCTGGCACATTTCAAATGCTCAGTCAGCTTAAGTTACGTCAGGCTTGTGGTTTCCAACTTGTTATAATTTCATATGAGCTCAATTCTTGGCACCTGCCTCCTCTTGCCGGATGCCGTCACACCATTTCAGGTTTGGGTACCAAAATCATCTCTCATTTATTGGAAATCTAGACTGTGATTTCTACCTTATCTGTTTGTTTTAAAACATGCCAGATTCTAGGCACCACTCAAGATAGAAACTGATCTACTCCATGATCAGTTGTGACATTCTATCCTATAGAGGAAAATGAGTGAGTATACACACAGGTCAAGTCTGTTACAGTAACAGGTTGGGTAAACTTCTGCACAATGGAGATGAGAGACCCAAGATTGCTTTTCTTTAAGGAAATATTAGTATCTGGCTTAAAGGTCAATCATTCCTGATGAAAATGTCACTTTTTGATGAATTGTGTAATTGGAAGGAAGAGTGGAAGGATGGTGGCATTTGGAGTCTATGCAAGTCAAGGTATTAACTTTTGAGGAAATGAAACTCTCAGGCCTCCCATGGTTTCTGCCTCCATTTATGATGCCCTCCAATTTTTTGAACTTCAGTGCGCCTTTCATTTGACAGAAAACAACACCTACAGTTGCCATTATGCATGTAGTATAAATATTTAAAATTACTCATCATGTTCCAGTGTTGAGCTCATTTTATTTTGAATGCAATGTGACATTAACCTATGAGAGTTTGACTTCTCAATAATGCCAGATACTTAACCGCAGCTGTTGCCTAACATTTCTGTGATTGAAAACTATATGTATTTTGACTCCTCTTACTCCACACCCTCTCTTTTTTACAGATATTCAGGAAAGCTTTGGTGAAGATGTTTGAAGCTCAAGAGTTGGATTGTGTCTTCCTTGAGACAAACTTAAATTTAAAGAAGCGATACCACATGGTATATGAATGCATCCCCCTCCCAAAGGAAGTGGGTGATATGGCTCCCATCTACTTCAAGGTATCTACAAACTCTCCAGTTTCCTCACTTTTGCGTTTTGATCATACCACTTTTGTTTTTTTAAACTGAACTAAATTGGCAGTTTTGTTTTTTTAAACTGAACTAAAGTTGGCTGTGTGAAGCTGAAGAAAGTAAATAGATTCCCTAAAATACATCAGTTTATCTTAACTCCCCTTCTTCAAGTGAAATTTATTTCACCTCTTCAGGTTTCCCAAATTATTTGTTTGAGCAAAATTGGAAGTACAGAAAATAGGCTTCTGAAGGAAACAGGTATTGTTGTATCAAATTAATCCTGCTGTGCAGACTGGATAGCTCACTATGGCCCCTGAGTTGGCAGCATGAACAGGCCAGGGTTTTTTAAAAACCAGATTTTCCAACTGCACAAACTCCCTACCGAACACCCCACACTAAAAATAACGGAGCTGAGGGAGCCGAACGAACACAAAGCATGCTTTGCTCCTTACTTACGCCTTGTCTCAGTGTCAGTTCCTCCATGACAGCCAGGAGCTAATTCTTTCATGAATCTGCCTGAATTCAGTAACTGACAGGTGCAAAACCAGGCATACTTTTGAGGGCATTTATATGGATGCGATAAAGCATCTCCTGCCCAAAGATGAACATGAAGGAAAAGAAGTTCTGGTCAAAAAGACAAAGGTATTTTCATATGGTTTGGGCAGTTTGCTTTAAGTAACGGGGGCTGAGCACATTCTGCCCTTAGATCATTTGTGAACTTCGAGTGAAGGGTAGTTTATAAATTACATTAATAATAACCATCTGTGTACATGCTGTCTCTGACACCGTCTGCCATTTTAAGTGCTTAATAAACACAGGCACTAAATGTGTCTAATTCACCGCTGCTCCAGAGGCAAGGATAGAAGTTGCCAATGTAAGTGATCTGTATGTGCTGGATGTGTAGTTATGCTCTCTCTCTCTCTCTCTCTGTGTGTGTGTCTTAATTTTTCTTCTTCAAATGGCTGAGGAGCTGTGCTGTTAACCTGACAAGATTGTTTTCAACAGGGCTGTTTTGGATGCAGCTTCTGCTCACAGCTCTATATGGGTATAATGAGGCTGGGCCTCAGTCTAATAGGTTTTCTCCTCAACAATTAAAGTGAGCAGTCAACATGGGATCTCCTTTGCTCTTCCGCTTGCAGCAGAACAAGGCAGGCAGAGAAGAGGGAAGAGGGAAGGGCCATGTCCGAGTGGTAGAGCAGGTGTTTTGCATCCAGAAGATCCCATGCTCAATCTTGGCATCTCCTGGGAATTGATCCTGCCTGGAATCCTGGAGAGCTGATACCAGTCAGTGTAGACCGTTTTGAGCTGGATATAGCAATAAGCTGACTCAATACAAGGCAGCTTCCATTATTTCACTGCATCTAGAGGAGTATAGGGCAGCACTCTTAACATACAAGCTCTGCTGAGTATCTGAACATGGTTTAGACTTGGAACTATTTAAGATAGCGTTTTGTGGCAGTAGCAACTTAAAATATATGTATGCTAGATTTTAATTAACATTGGCAACAAAAGCATGACCTTTACCTTTGGTTTTTCTTATGTACAAAAGGAGCCAATATAACTTAATTAATTCCTGTGGCCTTTTTAATTTGGCAAACTGAAAATTCTCATTTCAAGGTAATTGTATCAGGCCCAAGTTAGACCGCAGTTGTAAAGCTATAAAAAGTGAAAGGCACTGAATAAAATTGGTATAAAATCAGTCTTCATTATGCATTAATGCATGTAAATTGAATTCTACAAATTGGAGAAATGTCACGAAGTTAGTTTCTGGCATTATAAAATTAATATTCGTTCTTGAAATTGCACAGTATTCTAACTGCTTTTTATTTATTTATTACAAATCAAGTTCTACTTTATGGCATATGGTGTCATTCTGAAAGTGTTTCATATGTTGTTGCAATATCTTTTCAGAAAGCCATAATGGAGTCTGATGAAGAATGGTCCATGAATAAAAAGCTGATTGATCTATCTTCAAAAGATGTTCGCAAGTCGGTATGTATTGAAGCTTGTCCCTTGTAACATGTGGGCAGTTGTTGTTTTTTGTTCTCATTTTCAAAAAAAAGTGGGCCAGGTTTTAAAAGACCCAGAACAGTAAAAGGAGAAAAGACAATAAAAATACAGTTTATGTAAGACGTGAGGCTTTAATTCACAAGTCAAATACCGTTGCAGTGATGTTAATACAAAGATCTTTTGCTGGAGTTCGGAAAGTTAAAATGGATAAATTGACGCCAGTAATGCAAATCTTTTAAATATTACTCCTGGTTTTTCAAGGCACTAGCTATCATGGCTGAGGGTTTCGTATTAATGTTTCGACTCAAGTATCAGAATGTCTAGGGCTGCAATCCTAAACACACTTGCTAGGGTATAAGCCCCGCTGACTCAGCAGGACTTACTTTGGAATAAGCGTGTATAGGATCACATTGCATAGCCTGCCCTTATGTAGCGATGGCTTACGGAAAAGGTTGTATTTGCTTGGCATCAATGCAGCCTCCTTTCCAACCAACAAGATGGTTTATATCCTTCTCAAGGGCTGGAGCAAGGGGCAAAGCTCTGAAATCTATAGACTTCTTTTCACAAAGACGGCAGTTGAATATAGTTTGTCGTGCAGAAAGGCTGCTGGAAGTTGTAGTTGAGGCATAGGCAAACTCTGGCCCTCCACATGTTTGGGACTACAACTCCCATCATCCTTAGCTAACAGAACCAGTGGTCAGGGATGATGGGAATTGTACTGTTTATCTTGCTGTTGCTCCCGGTTTTCTACCTATTTCCTGGTCCTTATTTAGGGCATCTGATGGTTCATTGCCTTCCAAAATTAGTCTCCACGTGTCCTTTTCATTGACAGTGTGGACCGTATTCACATTTTCAGAGTAAGAAGGGTCATAATCACTTGATGCTTCCCCAGAGGGAATTCTAGTGTATAGAGTTTTATTTACTGCTACTCTTTTGTTTACATTTATCCTTTTTTTAATTGGACCTTTTCTCAGCAGAAGAAAACTGTGTGCTGCAATGGCATATTTTAAATCCATAAAAAAAGCATGAGGAATTGTTAGTAAATTATTATTATTCCTGTTCAGGGAAGTTTTTAATGTTTGATGTTTTATTTTATCTTTAATATTTTGTTGGAAGCTGCCCAGAGTGGCTGGGGAAACCCAGCCAGATGGGCAGGGTATAAATAATAAAGTACAGTGGAACCTCTACATGCGACCATAATCCATTCTGGAGGTCCGCCCGGAGGTCGTAACTGGTCACCGGGAGAGGCACCGTTGTGCGCAGGCAGCGATTGCCTGCTTCTGCGCATGTGCGAACGGCGATCACCGCTCATGTGCATGCGCGAACAGCAGCAAACCCGCCAGTTACTTCTGGGTTTGCCGCGGACATTGGGCGAAATGAATGCAAGCAGAGGTGGACATAAGAAGAGGTTTGACTGTATTATTAATTATTAGTAGTAAAGGGACATTGTGTTTGTGTCCAGTTTGCACATCGTGGCAAGCCAAACTATGGCTTATTGGGACAGCAAGACAAACTTGACAGCAAGACACACTTGCTGTCTCCTGGGGAGGATCATGCAGCCGTTTTGCTCCTTCTTGCTCCTTTTTACTCCAACGCTCTGTGGCTGTGATCTAAGCCAAAGTGTGCCTTGGCGTGTTTTCCGAACACGGGCTGTAGCCAAGGTTTGTAGTTAGTGAGGAGGGAACTTAACCGTGAGTTCCTGACCCTGACAGCTTATTGACATGTTTCTGCCCTTCATAGTTCAGTTCCTTGCAGTTCAGGGTTTAAGAATTGTGTGTGTGTGTGTTTTTTGCTTCATCAGCCTCCAAGATATGTCTAAATGAGCTGGTTGTCAGTTTTTTAAGCTTCAAAAGACAGCCCCATGAACTGTCTTTCCTTTGCATGAAATAATGAATGGCCTCTCTGTCTTTTTAGGTTCCGAAAGGTTTGCCTTATTTCTCCGTGGACTTCGGCCTACAAGGGGGCTTTGCTCACGTCGTTGAAGATCATCGCAAGTTCCCCCTTTATTTTGGAAAGGTATTTATTATGTCACCTGTTCAAAGAGGCTGATGTGGGAGACCCTCCTGCACGCTCCATTCTGAGAAGCTCACTGCGTACATTAGCAAAGTTGAATATACATGGCAGTTTTATTACTGTGTGCTAGTTTAGAACATCCCAGGGACATGAAGAACGTTTGTTATCTCAGGGTTTGAGTTGTGTAATTAGCCATTCTATATGATGTTGAGATCTTACCATTCAAAGCGAGAGTTGTAATAAATGTTTGCCTGGAGGTAAAGGACTAATTTTTTTTAGCAGGATCAATATTGTGAGCAGAGAGAGAGAGAGAGAGAGAGAGAGAGAGAGAGAGAGAGAGAGACTCAATAATGGATTTAGGGAATAACTTAATCTTCTTTCCCCCCACAAACAGAATCTCTAATGCTGTGGGTAGATTTGCAGGGGATGTGGCTGTCAGTTTAAATCTCCTGTTCCCACTCCACCCCCGTAGTCCTTAAAGGAAGTAGTTTGCATAGAGCACATGTGGGTGAGTCACTTGTTAAAATGCAGAGCTGGAATGACCCCCCCAACCAATCCAATTGTACTTTGTAGTCCTTGTTTTGAATAGGTGTGAGTTTCCAAGGTTAATTAAGAGCAGTAATATTCTTCTCTGTCTGTCCTGCTTTAAAAGGAAATAATTGGTGGCATGCTGGATTTGGAGCCCAGGCTGTGGAGAAAGGGACTGCGAGAAAACTTTGAGGACCAGAGGAAGAAGGTGTTGCATTTTGCTCAGAGGTGGAAACCGTACGATTTCACCAAAAGCAAAGAGTGAAGCTTGTGACGATGCAGTACCTGCCAACAGACCATCAAGATCCATAAAATCAATCCATTTTATAGAAAGGCATGTGTTAAGGATGACAGGATGTTTTCTACATTCCTAGTGAACACTTTTAGGGGGGGAATATATTTTAAAATAACGCAGTCCATACATTTAATTTGAGTTATTTACAAGGCAAATTGATTTCAACACAATGTCATTTATTTATATTTAATGCCTCATATTTTCTGCTGTGTGCTCTTTTTATTAAAGCCCTTTTCATAATACCTTGTTTAAATCATGGCCTCTGGGAGGTGCTGTCAGATGCACACTGTGCACTTAAAAAGAAAATTGATTTATTGACATTTAAACGTCAAAGAGAGAAAATATCTCTAAAACTGGCTAAACAGCATTAAAGACTACTTAGGCAAATACCTTTCTCAACAGCCTTGTGAAAATGGAAATGCCAGTATTCTCCCAAAGAGAGAGTGACTAGGTAGAGAGAGAATTGAGCTTGGCAGGAATCTTGAGACAAGATGATTCACTCTCCTGTTAAAGTCCAGTAACTAACAGTTTTTCAGTGAAGCAACAAAATAAAGGTTTGCAACAAAGTAAACTGGAAAGGGTAAAGCATGACTTAGGTCATTTCTGCAGGAAGGGAATTTTTGCCTCGCAACTGGATTAATATTTCAAATGGCACAGTGGCATGGAGGAATCCCAGGAAAGGTGCATAGATGGTCCAGAAATCTGTGTTTGATAGTATTCAGGTAGTGGAAATTGAACAGAGGACATGGGTTGCGCTGTGGTCTAAACCACTGAGCCTCTTGGGCTTGCTGATCGGAAGGTGGGCAGTTCGAATCTGCGCGATGGGATAAGCTCCCGCTGCTGTGTCCCAGCTTCTGCCAACCTAACAGTTTGAAAGCACACCAGTGCAAGTAGATAAATAGGTACCGCTGTGGCGGAAAGGTAAACGGTGTAGGGTACTTTTGTTACATGGGCACACAGTATATTAGCTCTGCTCTCATGATGGAAATGCATTTGCAGGTCATGTCAAAATAAGAATCTGAACCTGTTTTGTTTATGGTTTTGGCTGTAACACATTCCCTTCCCTGTGCAGTAGAATGGCTTGTTCAGATTTGGGTGGTTAAAGGAAAGTACTTGTAAAGTTTACAGGAATGTAAGCTGGGTTGGGGAAACTCCTTGGGGAAGTCACAACACTGCCAAAAATTGAATTACACTTGTGCTTAGAATACCTTGGTTATTCTTCTGCAAACCACGGTGGACTATAGCTATAGTTCACATGTGCACTGCACACAAGTTACTACTTCAAGATTCTTGGGATCCCAGAAAACTGGATCAGCTACTTTGAAAGTGCCCAGTCTCTAAATTCATGCCATGGACTGGTTGGACGTAGAGGAATGGTGGGAGGAACCAGCTGGGAAACCACCAAGGGAGAGGTTGGCTGCACACAGGCAAAGTCTCCTCTGCTTGGAAAAAGCCCTGGAGAGGGGGGAACTTAGATGGCTGTGGGGAGGTGGGGACTTTCAGTCTTGGCAACTGATTCATGGGTCCAGACCTACCAGGGATGAGCTGCTGTGCTCATTGGGCCTGACACTGCATCAAGTCTGTGAAGATGGTGATTTTGCTAATAAAGAGTTAACTCAAACTTTGAATGGTGTGATTTACTTCTGGCTCGCTCTTTGACAATGACACATCCATGTGATGATTTCTTTTTTTCATGGAGAATAGTGCATGGAGCCAAGTACTGTATTCTAAATTGATGACTTGACGTAAGCCAACATGCTGCCTTTGAGATGTTGTGAGCTACAACATCCATCATCCCTGACCATGGTGGCTGAGGCTGATGGGAATTCTAGTCCACCTGGAGGGCACTATGTGGACTATCCCTTTATTATATGGAAGTCCCCATTACTTTGGGAGCTACAGCAGCAGGAGACCCAGCAGACAACATACCTATTCAGGAATCTGAACCTATGAAGAGTGGTCCTCTCCTGTCTTAAGCAGAGATAACCAATGCCTGCAGGTCTAACAGATTAATTACTAGACATTCCTTCTCGGTCTGCCAGGGGAAAGTGAAGTTCAAAGGACAAGAAAGGAGATTTTAGCCTTTGGAGAAACTTCCTGATAGTGCAAGCTGCTCAACAGTGGAATATACTGGGGTGGGTTTGCCATAATAGATAAGGAGAAAGAAAAAGAAGGCACCTTTTATCATATGTGGTGGATGTGTCCTAAGGTTAAGGACTTCTGGGAAAAGATTTCTAATGAGTTGGAAAAAATGTTGAAAAATACATTTGTTAAGAAACCAGAAGCCTTTTTACTTGGAATAATAGGATTGGAATTGCCCTAAAAGATGTTAGATTATTTTTGTATGCCACTACAGCGGCAAGACTGCTATTAGCAAAAAATTGGAAATCCCAAGAAATACCAACAGTAGAAGAATGGCAGATGAAGATGTTGGAGTTTTTGGAGTTGTATTAGAAAGAGGATTTTGGAGAACTGTTACGAAGGTGTTACAATGAAATTCAGTTAGGGGGGAATCAAGGAAGTCAGACTACAATGAAAGTTAACTTGGATTCTAGAAGTAATGACTTTTCTTTTAGTGTTGTAAGATGTTTTGTTTTGTGTTTTTTACATGTTCTATTTGTTATAAATGTGGAAAATCAATAAAAAATTTTGAAAGAGGAAAACATAATAGATAAGGAGAAGTTGTGTGACCATCTGTCAGAAATGTCATAGTGCAGGATTTCTTGCATCAACAGGGTTGTACAAGATTACCTTTGAGGTTCCTTCCCATTCTAAGCCTAAACTTTCATCACAGCACTCCATCATGCACACCATAAATGCTCTCTCCTTGGCTGTATCTGCATCAAACGATCATCTGGGCTCAAATACAGTTCAACACCCACTTGCATTAAGTTTGCCAACTATCTGACTTCCGTCTTCCTGGTGGCTTCCTGGGTGGCTCCAGAGGTTAAAGGAGAAAGGCATCTCCTTTTGTTTGCTTTGTTAGATAATGCAAAATACATTTCATTTATATGGTGAGAATGTTAAAGTATGCACTTGACTGGGAGAGCCTTGGCTGCTGTTAAGGGGCGAGAGTCCAGCCAAAGCAAATATAAACTTTCCAAGTCATGCTATACTGGGAGTCACTTGGCCTGGTCATTAAAAAACCCTGGAATTTCCAGCTGAAATGAAAAGCTGAAACTAGAGCATTGCCCCCGAGGGAGAAACTCTGGGATGATTTTTTTTTTTTAAGTGACCAAGATAAGTATCAGAAACTGGTCAGACCAAAAGAGGCAGCTCCTTGGATATTTGCAGTGTTAGTTGTCCTATGCAAGGGAAAAGAACTGCAGCCGTTATCCCCATGATAGTCTTTGTGGCTCCTTCTGTGGCAAGCAGTATTGTTAGTTCGCTTCTCTTCACAATCGGGCTTGTAAGAAGCTCCTGCAAATAGCATGCTTGATGTCTTGGGGGATGGCGTGGAATTTATTTCAAGGTTTTCAAAGAACACATTAAGCTGACTTGCCTGAAGCAGACCTGTGCTTGTGTATTCCAGCAGTAGTTCTCTGGCAAAGATGCTTTTCCCAGTCCTGCAGCTGGATTCGCACCCCACCCCCCTTAGCTGGAGAAGCTGATGTTTGAATCCTACACTTGCTTGCAAACTCTGCTCTCCCACTGTGCTGTGGCCTCTCCTTTCAGAGGCTTTGCGTCTTACTTGGATAGGCTTCTCATTCTTAATTGCACAGACTCTATTAAATTAGTCTTTTGTGGGGCATATAACTGCATCTTGTCATACATGATCTGTACATATACGCAGCACATACTGATTCTCGTATCATTTCTCTCGTCAGACCCAGACAACAGCACGTTGAATTTCTGCATTGAGACTTCTGCGTCTGTTGTGGCAACCTAGTAGAGAATGCATTTCCGAGGAGTAAATGGGCATTTCTGGAAAACTGCCTGGTGGTTACAACTCGCACAGGATGTGGCAGCCAAGGCACTAGCAGGTGCTTCTCCTACTCACTTGTAAATATGGCCAGCATGACTAAGCCACTTCTGGTGAAACCACAGCAGTGCACGGAAACGCCATTTACCTTCCCGCCGGAGCGGTACCTTTTTATCTACTTGCACTTTGACGTGTTTTCAAACTGCTAGGTTGGCAGGAACTGGGACCGAGCAATGGGAGCTCCCCCTGTTGCAGGGATTCGAACCGCTGACCTTCCGATTGGCAAGCCCAAGGCTCAGTGATTTATACCACAGCGCCACCCGCGTCCCTAGCAGTAAACACACCTACAATTTGAAAACCCACTCTTATGTAAAACTAAACAGTAAATATACAATCTGCATTCTTCTTTCGGAATATTGGAATCCTCCTGTTTTTTCCCGGAAGTATGGGAGATTTACAAGAATAAAATAATGAGATGTTGGCTATACTTTTCATTTTGTTTCTTCAAGAAGCTTTCTGTTTTCTCAACTGTTCTTTCAAGAGCTTTCTGATCTTTTCTTCGTATCTTTTATTTCTCAAGGGAGCCATGTTTTGTACAGCACAGAAGCAACAGATTGTTTAACTTGTCATCTGACACCTGTATGAATAAATATATCTTGACCCTGGATACAACTGGATGCTGAGTTGTGTGTGAAAAGCAAATGTTCTCCCTTCCCATTCAAAAAAGGAAAAGAAAAGAAAAGCTAAAAGTAGAAGTTAATACTTAGGGGGGTTATGAGTGAACGAGTGAGTGTGTTTAAACCCTTACAACATAAGTCAGCAGTATTTTTGTAGGTATTAAAGTGATGAGCATGCCTTGCTCATGTTTACTCAGATCACTTTTCTCTATCAATGGTGGGAAATCTGTGGCCTGCCAAATGCTGCGGACTACAACTCCCATCAGCATCAGCTAGCATGGTCCAATGGGAAGAGATGATAGGAATTGTAGTCCAAAACATTGGAGGGTGCAAAGTTGGGAAAGACTGGTCTGGAGAGTTCTGGTGTTTGAACCTGAATTATCTTCCTGCTGCTCCATGCCTCCTTTGTTCTGAGAAGGATGTGGTGTTTTCCTCTTTTACGAAATGTAAACAAGGGATTATTTACTGAGCCAAGTACTTGAGGACTTCCTGGTCAAATAATGTCACAGGGCAGGTATTGCAAAAGCTTACATTGTTCTTGCATTTTCCCATTCTGCTGCAAACTTCGTTTTCCTCCTGCAATTCTGAAGGCCATATAAATTCCCTCTTCCTTCAGTTGAACATTAACACTTATAAACTCTATGCCTGAGATTTCCCCCCCTCTTCTCAGTCCTACTTTTGCCTGAACCTTGATAATGGTAATGCATGAAAAAGCTATGGCAGAAGCTTTCCAAATCTTCGTTAACACTCAATCAAGCAGCTGTTCCTACCTGGTCATATAGCTCATTTCTACCTCTTAACCCGAAGTGGTCAGAACATCAGTGAGGCAAGAGGGATGTTTTCCTCCCCCTCTCATAATGTCAGAGGGAAAAAAGAAGAAACGCCATGGTGCATCTGCAACAGCACAACCAGACGCCTTCATCTGCCCCAGCTGCAACAAACCATGTCTCTCTTGTATTGGTCTCTACAGCCACAGCAGGCACTGCAGCTCTCCAACGGTTTGACTTCACCCCTGAAGGCACACTTTTCCATTGTCTCCTAGCCCTCCTAACCCTATTCCTCTTGAACAGAAGGGTGGAAGATTTGGGACAGACAAAATAAAATACTTCTTCACACTGCACACAGATAAATCATGGTGCTTGCTGTTCAAAGATGTGGTAACCTGAGCAGCTTTAAAATGGGGCTTATAAATGGCTACTAGGATTCCTTCGAATATCACATACTGGGGGGCAGCAGCAGGAGACGGCTATTGCCTTTATCTCCTGAGAGCCTTTATCTCACTAATAGCCAGTGTGGTGTAGTGGTTAAAAGTGGTAGTCTCGTAATCTGGTGAACCGGGTTTGCGTCCCCGCTCCTCCACATGCAGCTGCTGGGTGACCTTGGGCTAGTCACACTTCTCTGAAGTCTCTCAGCCTCACTCACCTCACAGAGTGTTTGTTGTGGGGGAGGAAGGGAAAGGAGAATGAGACTCCTTAGGGTAGTGATAAAGTGGGAAATCAAATCCAAACTCTTCTCTTCTTCTCCTGCTTGAAAGCTTCCCATAGGCACCTGGTTGGTCACTATAGAAAACAGGGTGATGGGCTAGATAAACCAGGTGTGGAGAACCTCCAGCCCTCTAGCTATTTTTGAACTACACATCCCATCACCCCTAGTCATTGGCCATGCTTGCTGAGGTTAATGGGAGTTGTAGTTCAGCAACAGATTGAGGGCCAAAGGTTCCCCACACCTGAGATAAGCCTTTGGTACGAACCAGCAAGACTTACCCTCTAATTTTAATTGTTACTCCAAGTCAGGTTACCCAAGGCTTCCCCTAGAGAAGGGCTGGGGATCCATTTTCAGGTTGGACCACATTCTGTGGACCACATGCCAGTAGTGACAGGGGCCAGGGGCAAAAGTGGGTGGAACAACTGGTGTGAATTTTACGTTTGTAACAGGTGAGTCTGTGGCTGGATCTAGACACATAAAAAAAAAACGTTTCAGGAAAACGCTTTGTAAAGCTCAATGCAAAATCGCATTGCCGAAGAATCGAACACTACAGCACTATCTGGTGTCGTAGTGTTATAACACATTTATAACGCTTTTTTTTTCTAATGTAGCTGCGTCGTACGTATGCTCATACATCCTTCTCAATCCTCCATCCAGGCAAACAAGAAGCAAGATAAGTATTCAAAGGCACATTCCAGGCAAGTGGAAATACTCATGGAGCAGAAAAGGCAGGGCCAGTGAGGAATGGGGGCCTGCAGGGAGCGTGTGGGGAGAGCCCTGAGGGTCAGATAGAGATGGCTGGGGCCCCCACATTTAGTCCCCTGAGGTTCCCCATCTCTGCACCAGAGATTTGGCCATGTCCAAGCATGATAAACAAATGAAAGAAATCATGATTGTGCACACAGATATTGGGATGCATCTTTGCAGCGCCAGAATGCTCCACGAAGGACATACAGCGCCACAATCTGTATCTATAATTACACCGTCAATTTTTTTTAGAAACATGGGAAGAGGCTGGTCCATTAACCTCTTTTCAGAAAATGGCAGCAGCGAGAACTTAGTCATGAGAATACAATTCTTGGTTATATATCTCAGCTGCCAATCATGGAGGAAAATGTGTTATGGCTTGAATAAGTGCTAAATTCCATTTTGGCTGATAATTCTAAAATCTTGATTTGATTTTTCTAGCTGCTGGAAAATATTCACAGCAAAACTTAAATCAGAGGAGTTTCTTATTGAGTCTTTGCAAGTTCTTTTAATTTGGACAGGCTTTATAGATTCAGGGTTTTTTGTTTTTTTTTTTGCTGCCAATGGACTGAAAATGTTAGCACTCATTGTGTCATACTTATTTTAAATGTGATTTTATGTCTTTTATTTTTTTAAATCAGTTTCTTAATCTGCTATTGCAGTCTTCAGGCTGGATTGTTTTATGAATCTAAATGTTCAAATACCCATGTTAAAGTATAGGAGACATAAAACAATGGAAATTTTCTCCATCTCAACAGAGTGCCCAGATATGACGACCTCCTCCTCCTCCTCCTCCTCCTCCTCCTCCTCCTTCTTCCTGTTTAGACTCTCCATGACCCCATGAACCAGAGCATGCCTTGGAAATTCTCACTTTCTTCTCAAAGCTTCTCCTTTTTTATGTCCATGGAGTTTTCTTGGCAAAATACTAGAGTGGTCTGCCAGTTCCTTCTCCAGGTGGATCACATTTAGTCTAAACTCTTGGCTATGACCTGTCTGTCTTGGGTGGCCCTGCATGGCATAGCTAAGAGCTTCTTGGAGTTATTCAAGCCCCTTCGCCACGACAAGGCAGTGATCCATGAAGGGGCCAAATATGACTTAGGAAAGTCCTTAACTGGCTTGTTTCATGGATACGCTGTTGGTACCACTGGGACTTCTTTAGTCTTGCTGGGAAGTTGCTAGACTAGAAATAGAAGAACCACAACCAGGTCGTTGGACTGGCTACTTCAAAAGTCCCCCCTGTCTGTAGGGAAAGCAAACGGGAGCTCCATCCTACTGGTTACTTTTGTCTTGAGTGCAAAAGCTTCGCCAAGGAAATAATCTGACTGAGAAGTAATTTTCAGAGGAGGCGCTGGACGGTGCAGAGTCTAACTTCATCTTGGTCATGCTGCCAAAATAATTGCTTGCCCTTGATGCCCGTCACATCAGGAATACCTGATGTAAAGTGTCCCACACATCCTAGAATATCTCACTTTTCCTTAGGATGTCCCTATCTTCATCGGAGAAATATTGGAGGGCATGGAGTTATGCAACCCCCCAGCCAAGGAGATAAGCCAAGGAGATAGATACAACCTCTAGAAGACATCTGAAGGCAGCCATGTATAGGGAAGTTTGTTGATGTTTTATTTTATGGTTTTATATATGTTGGAAGCCACTCAGAGTGGCTGGGGCAACCAAGTCAGATTAGTGGAGTATAAACAATAAAATTGTTGTTGTTGAATAGGACGTCCCCATTTTCATCAGAGAAATGTTGGAGAGTATGTACTCATGGATAGTTAATAGGACGGTGAATATTTCTACATTGTGAGATTACTAAGTCTCAGCACCTTCGTGATCTTATCAGCGAAGGCTCTATAGCAGTGGGGGCTAACCTACAACTTGTAGGCCATATTTGACCCCTAAGAGTCCACCACCCCCACCAGATGTTGAGTGCTGAAGACTGGAACCATCCCAAACTCATTTTAAACTCCCACCTGCCACCTCAGGAATTACCTTGTAAATATTCTGGGAAACTGATTTCTATACAGAATAGGCTCTAACAGAAAGAATGCTGTGATAATGGCAGCAATTTAGGTAGAGGATCAGATGTAGAAGCAATGAGATGACACACAAGTAATTTTAAGGCCTATTACCTCATTACAAATGACAGAACCGTATTTAGGCAATTCTGTTCAAAGCAGACAAGCAACATTTAGAAAAGTTAGCACGTCAGGCATCCAGACAGGAGTTGTTTTGTGACAGGCTTTCATGAAAAGTTGCGCGTGAGGCAATAGTAGTTGTGATTAGGGGTATGGCTCATGCATGAATTCAGCCTGATTTCAGGTTTCTGAAGGCCGCTGGGCCTTTAACACACTGAGCAATGACTCTGAAACTACCCTGTGCTTTTCTATGCTATGCATTTTTGTATTTCTATATTGTAAACCACCCTGTGATCCTCGGATAACGGGCAGTATAGAAATTTTATAAATAATAATAATAATAATTGAGAAATAATGATATAAGCTTACTAAGGTGATGCTTCAACAGACCTGAGAATCTCATGCAAGATTGCTAAGACTCGATATAGAGCCCGAAACTGACAACAATATCTCCAAGATGGCAGTTGAGGGGAAGCTGTCAAAATGGTGCACGGCACTCCTTTGGTACTGTGAGGCATGAAATTGAGTAATGCTCTGACCGAGAACAAGTACGTTGCTAAAATGAGGGAAGCTTTTCAGGGTGACTGGATGGCTGAACTCCAGATACTCATCACTCAGTTGGCAGGCATTACAAAAACTGGTAGTGAGGGTATGACCTTAGTGATAGGTAATCAGACTGAGCTTGCGCTATTAAAAATGGTGACCGCTGTTACTGAAGCTTGAGGAATATTCAAACCATGAGATTAGGAAGATTTTTTGAGTGGCACTGGGGGGGGCACATCACAGAGGAAAAGTAAAGGCAGACATGGCCATCTTTTTACAGGTTTAATGGCTTGGATCTGAACATTTCTCTCTCCTTTGACGATTTTGAAAGGGCACATAGAGCCCTGGGCCAGCGATCTCACTCTGATGACCTCCCCTGTAGTACCACCATCCATTTTGAATGTTACTGCTTGAAGGACTCAGTGTTTAGGACACTTCACAACTTCAGGGAGCTCAAATACGAGGAGCTAACTGTGGATGTCTTCCAAGATATCTGATTGGGGGTCTTGAAGCAGGGGCAATTTCTAAACTGCTAGCAATGAGCCGAACAGCTCCTGAAATAGCTAAAAATCTCCTACTTTACCGCAGATCCCTTTGCAAAGGAAGATTCCCTCCAGAACAGCAACAACCACTATTTGCTTGCTTAAGCTGAAAAAACTGCCCAGTTACTGAGTGCACAGTTACATTTTATGCTAATGTCCCATGGGAGGAGAAAGTATGGGGTCACAAATGAAGTCTTTGCCTACATCCCATTCTCTGGGTGATCCGAGACAGACCCCCAACAGTCTCTCTCTCTCTCTCTCTCTCTCTCTCTCTCTCTCTCTCTCTCTCTCACACACACACACACACACACACACTGTTTGCAAATGGAAGCATCTAGGTACAGTTACATTGATGTTGGCTATTTGTGCCCTGTGTGATCTCAGTTTGGATTGTGGAGCAGGGGCACTTTGTCACATTGCTGGGCTAGGATTGGGCATTGACACGCAGGAGAAGGCTTACAGAGCTCCCTAGAATGGCAGATTTCTTTCAAAATGGCAAACCTTTAACTAAAGAACAACTGTGGAGAGCTAGTCATGATTTAACTATGTCTGATTTTAACTGTACTAATTCTACATTCAGTGAAGGACCCGTCTATGTGTGCCAAAGCTACTCAACTTCTCAGTCAAATAGAGGATATACAATTTATATATAAAACATTCAAAAATAATTAAAATCAACAATAAGCTAAACGCCTGTTAAAAACACATGGGTGCTGCCACACTAAAAAATTAATTTGCAGACTATAGAATAGGTTGGGGGGGCCCAAGGAGCTTTGCAATCCTTATCCTATGAGAAAGTTGCACTTTCCCTCCCTAGGTCTGCCACTCTTAGGACCTTTTTTGGCAATGATTACTCCTAACCCTCCTGAAGTGACTGGTCTTCTGCAAAGGGCATTTCCACAGCCCAATCCCAAGCACCTTGACTGAATAAGTTTGAAAGCCTTTAATATTATAAAAGTAATTTTTTCACATTTCAGTCATGTTGTCACTCAAACTATAATCAGGTGTATTTCCATCTAGATTGCCTTGAAAATGAATATTAACATCTATATTTCACGTTAATATTCATTTCCAAGGCAATCTACATGGAAATATGCCTGATTTTGGCTTGAGTGACAACTAGACGAATCTATTAATTCCACTTAGGATTTTATATATGCATGTGTGGACTGCTCTCACTAGTAACAATTATTAAAGTTTCTGTTATGAGGAACCAATACGAGGAGTGAGACCTAGACATTTTTGCTGTTATCCTGCAATTTGACTTTTCCTTATGGATTCCTGAAAAACTGTTTTTTGTATTATTTTTTTTAAAGAGGGAGCTTTGCATAATCCAGATCTAAGCATGCTGTGCTGAAGGAGATGGACAAGATTAGAACCTTCAAGCGCCAGCGATTTTCTAATGCATTTCTTTGGCACATTTATCAGTTTCAGTTGGCATATTATTATTTTTTCCCCTGGCATGGTTCACATAGAAATTGCTAATGTTAAATGTACTAGACCTTAATCTGTGGTTATTTTTTATGAGTTTTTTTTAAGACAGCGTTCTATGCTGATTTGAAAAGTTTACATTTTTATCCGTTACCGTTGTCTAGTTGGCTTCTATTTTTTTTAACCTATGATGTGCCATGTATTAGTGTTTCATGTGCTGGTAGGAAGAGCCTAATAGTTTCTGTGTTTGTTCTAGAATATCTGAGGACGAGATGAGTGCAGGGATTGAGAACTTTTGCCCCTCATATGTTGTGGAACTACAGCTCCCATGCTGTTGACCATGCTGGCTGAGGCTGATGGGAGTTGGAGTCTAGCAACATCTGGAGGGCCGCAGATTCCCCACTGCTAGCTAAAGGTAAAGGGACCCCTGACCATTAGGTCCAGTCATGACTGACTCTGGTGAACCAGAGCAGCACACAGAAACACTGTTTACCATCCCGCCAGAGCGGTACCTATTTATCTACTTGCACTTTGACGTGCTTTCAAACTGCTAGGTTGGCAGGAGCAGGGACCGAGCAACGGGAGCTCACCTCGTCGTGGGGATTCGAACCGCCGACCTTCTGATTGGCAAGTCCTAGGCTCTGTGGTTTAACCCACAGCGCCACCCGCATCCCCTCCCCACTGCTACTTGGTCTCAAATTCTCCTCCCTCGTATCATCCTTCTCATCACACATTGCACCAATGTTGTCAGCGATGCACCAAGACATATGTGGAAGCCCCCATATGGAGGACTATGCTGCAGAACAGCAACAAAGTGTGCAGAATGTTCTTCTGCATGCAGAATTAAGCATCTCAAGGGTCTTGGTTCTTTCTTTCCAAGCAAGGTTGCAAAGATTTCACCTCTAGCCTGGTGAACTCACCAAAGCTTACTGTGTCAAGCTGAAGAGGGTTTGCAGGATTTCGAAGCACTGTGCAAAATTGTGAACAGTGACAATAATGGAATGCCTATGAACATTAATTAATTAAAGTTGCAGGGAAACTTTGCTCAATGGGAACTTGCATCTCAGTAAAGGATCTTCGTCATGAAGCTAGCAGAGCATCATACAAAATCCTTTGTTGAGGCTGCATTTAGCTCTGCTTCCAGCTGATTGCAGAAAGCGATGCTTCCGCAGCACCGAAGAGACCTAGCATTTCACAGTGTAATCTGCATATCACTGAAATTAAGTTAACATCTGTATTTTCAAAGCAGCCATTTGTTAAAATATGTGGCTTATCAAAGATGCTGCAGAATCAGATTTAAATCTCCTATTTAGCTTTCCTCGAAAGAGATGTCTTTCAGCTTACACACTGGAAACAGTTTCTCTAAGTTCCTGGAACAAAATGGGGGAGAGAGGTCCAGTTTTTTATTTTGCTAGGGTGTGATGTGCGTGTAAAATAAGAGCTCTCCCTACCCCTTCACAACAGAAAACAAAGGAGGAAGCAGGTGGCAGCAAAACAGCTGGCAGCTGGTGCTCTAATGCGATACATGAGTTTCTAATGCCATTACCATTTACATTCCTAATGGCATAGCAGAGTGAGTGTTAAATGTGACATTTAATTGCAACACTGATATCATTTGCTGTCAGGTTAGTTTTAGCAAATAGCAGGGCAGACAGCACTGGATGGCACAGGCCCCTTCTCACATTACGTTTACAATTCAGAAGATGTTTCAGTGCAGGTATCCCACACACTGCTCAGGTAATGTGAGAAGTCCCAGGTCGTGCAGAAAGTGTTCAGGCTGCAGCTGTTCCCTTCAGAGGGAGGTGATTCTGTCAATTTTACTTTCCTTTCCTTTTTCCAATGTTAAGTTCAGATCTCCACATTCGCATATCAATTTCAGAATTTTTTTTTAATGTCCCCAAGAAAATTTATCAACAGTTTAGTGTGAATTTCTCCTAAAAGGCATGTTTTTATACAGCCACTTCTCTAAATATAAGACATTTCTGCATGCTATTCCCACCCATATATGCATTTTCGTGCACATCCCTTGACACGTTGCATTAATTGCAAAATTCTGAGAACTGCGTATTTTTTTTATATATATAAATATTTTTTATTACATTTTTTCCAGATAAATACACCAAGTCAGATATACAAAGAAACAAGAATAGAAAGAACAGAAAAGAAGAAAGATTCATCATTTCAAAGCTTTTTTCAGTCTTCTACCGGACTTCCCCACATCCCCCTCACCGTGCATTCTTAACAATAAAAATGTCAGCAAATTATAACCTTGTTTCATGCATTCTTTTGTACTTTCAGATAGTTACATTTAAGTTTAAATTACTTATTATCCATTTACTCCAAAAACCAATATAATGTTATAATTTAAACGTTAGTCCTTTCATTAATGTAACTTAGTTTCATATACTAAGAACTGCGTATTTTGAATAGTGGTTGTACTGCGGTTCTTGGAGTGCTTTGGAAAATGCAACTCAGGTAGGGTCACCTGTTGAATGTGAGCAGAATTGATTTTCTCCCGGTCTCTAGTTCCCTATGCCGCCACCATCACCACTCTCAGGATTTATTTATTTGATTTAAAATTTTGATGGAGAATTTACAAGGCAGCTTGCGCAGCAAAGGGTCATCAATAAAACACCAGGAATCCAGGAGAAATAGGTTGCCAGGCTAGACAAACCTGATCTCCGGCTCAGCAAGACAATTCCTAAATATGTACGTACATATAAAGCTGCCTTAACATAATAAGAAATTGAAGGAGGAATGGCTTATGGACTATGTGGAAATGGCAAAGCTGACAGAAATAATAAGAGATCAAAATAATGAACTTTTTTTTGGACTATTTGAAAAAGCCCTACAGTCAAATGAAATCGCGGGCAGGATTCGAGACAGGAGTAGTGGTAGAAAAATGACAAGTATTAGATGGATTTCTGTAATAGATAATAGTTTAATATATAATGCAGTAGAAAACAGTATGGGCAAAAACACTGTGGGTTGAAAGTCAATATATGACATAATGTAACTATTCAATTTGAAGTCAATTCGTAAAAAATAAAAAAATGAAATAAAAAATTGCATTATAAAAAAGCACATGCATAAGAAATTGGTGCCTTTCAGTAAAAGATGAAAAAGTGACACTTATCATAGAAGGCTGATTTCCAAAACACATATTAGTGAGAAGCAATCTAGATTAACAGGACCAGGTAAACCCTTTCTATTTTTTGTTTTGTTTTGCATGCTTGGAGGAATTTAGGTGGTCAGCTATACAGATACCAAAAGGAATGGATGCTGGCTAAGGCAATTTGTTATTTTGTGATGAATGACCTAGTAGGTGATTTTAACTCTTCCTGCGAAGAATTGGCCTTTGCTCACTCTGCTCCCTAATCCTGCCAAATGCTCTTTTGACTACTCTTTCCCCCTTCTTTATAATGTGTGTCTTATTCCGCACACACACAAAAAAAGAAATCTAAAGGACACTGGGCGGGGGACCTTTGGGGGACGCGGGTGGCGCTGTGGGTTAAACCACAGAGCCTAGGACTTGCCGATCAGAAGGTCGGCGGTTCGAATCCCCGCAACGGGGAGAGCTCCTGTTGCTCGGTCCCTGCTCCTGCCAACCTAGCAGTTCGAAAGCACGTCAAAGTGCAAGTAGATAAATAGGTACCGCTCTGGTGGGAAGGTAAACGGCGTTTCCATGTGCTGCTCTGGTTCGCCAGAAGCGGCTTAGTCATGCTGGCCACATGACCCGGAAGCTGTACGCCGGCTCCATCGGCCAATAAAGCGAGATGAGCGCCGCAACCCCAGAGTCGGTCACGACTGAACCTAATGGTCAGGGGTCCCTTTACCTTTACCTTAAAGGTCACTGAGTGGTGCAGTGGTATCGGCAGTGATCTCATACACTGCCTACCCGGTGTAGATCATCCACCAAGGCCATTTCAGTCTGTTTGTGGGACTAAAAACCAGTATAATTCAGAAATCCCTGGAGTTGAGTCTTCACCTCTTGCTTGAATGCCTTCTTCCAAAGTGATACATTGCAGACTGGCCCTTCGTCAGCCATGGCAGCAGTTCTAGCAGTAAAAGAACAAATGGCATGATAATGGTCAATTCTGGAGTCAATTTGGGTGTACTGTGGATTCTGTAAAAAGAGCATCTACTTTCTCTCCTCCACACCCTTCCCTCTGGTTGCCAGGAGCTGCAGAGCAGATGTCATTAGATGTGTCGTGCCGGCTGAATTTACAGGTTTCTGCTTGGTGTGCTAGCAGAGATCCCGCTGAAGCAGAAAGGATCAGGGAACTGAGGTTACTGGGAAGAGACGCTAAGAGCAAAATCTATGTGCTGTGCAGCCAAGCTGAGAATGAGTGAGTGATGGTGACACAGAACAAGATGATGTGATATATATATATATATATATATATGCAGGTTTTGGTGTCTTCGGGTGTCTTCCCGTGTAAGAGTCGGGGTGTCTGGGCGACGTTTCGACGAGAGTGAGACCTCGTCGAAACGTCGCCCAGACACCCCGACTCTTACACGGGAAGACACCCGAAGACACCAAAACCTGCATTCCTGTACCCGTGAAAATCTACGAAAGCAAATATATATATATATATATATATATATATATATATATATATATATGCTTTCGTAGATTTTCACGGGTACAGGAATGCAGGTTTTGGTGTCTTCGGGTGTCTTCCCGTGTAAGAGTCGGGGTGTCTCTCTCTCTGCCTAGGAACTTCCTCTCTGCCTAGAACGTTGGAGGCTATACACCACACCCCTCAACAGTATTTATAGGAACTCAAACACCAGATTCTGCTCTGTTCCAGTAACAAGAAGCCGAAAGCACCAGCCTGAAGATGACGAGTGAGACCTCGTCGAAACGTCGCACAGACACCCCGACTCTTACACGGGAAGACACCCGAAGACACCAAAACCTGCATATATATATATATATATATATATATATATATATATATATATATATGCATGCGCACTACTGAAATACAAGAAAAAGAAGGGGAAAGATTTCTGAAGATCAGGAATTAGAAGATTAGAATAGGCCTGGCAAGTGCAACATAGCACCCATTTTAAAACCCATTTCAGGGATGTAATCATTGCAAAACAGACTGCTGCTAGATAAAAGATTCTAGAGTATGGTTCCATCTTTGGAAGGTTCCACACTGAAGTAGAGCTGAGAAGGGCTAGACCAGGAATGCAGAATCTGTAGCCCTCCACATGTTGTTGGTCTCCAGTGCCTATCACCTCTGACCACTGACCATGCCAGCTGTGGCTGTTGGGAGTTGTAGTCCACAATATCTGGAAGGCCACATACCCTATCCATGGTTTAGAACTTGAATTTATTTTCAGTGCCAGGACCGGGCCCTAGAAAAGATGAAACCAAGAAGAGAAGGGTGCCTCTGGTCACTGTGATAATTCTGTGTACTTGCATTGTCACAGATGGTGCTTTTTCCATTTCATTGCCATTAACCCCAATGATTACACCAGCAGCCTTTATTATTGCATGTTTATAGGTCTGATAAATGAGACTAACACTTCATGAACGGAACAAAGTAGACTCTGGTACGTGAAAGCTTATGCCAAAATAAATTTGGTAGTCTTTGAGAGAACACTGTGTGCTTTAAGTGTATGGCGCAGATGTAACCATAGTGAATTTTCCTCCCATTGTAACTAATGAGAGGGTGGTGGCAATATCACCCCACCGACACGGCTCTTAAAACTGGTTGTGTTCACAGTTGTTATTGCAGAAGATGCAACTTACTTTGTATATCCTATATCAGACACCTGACCCCAAGGAGCTATTTGCTCCAGTGATATCTCTGAAGGGTCTTACTGGATCTCCTGCAGAGGATGGTTTACTGCTTACTGTGGCATCTAAGGCAGGAACTGGTTTGGGGAATCAATAAAGATAAGTAGATTTATAGAGGGTGGATGTGCAATTTCTTAACCGAAAAACAGGCTATGTTTGCTTTTACTACAAATACTACAAATAGTCCAAATTTGCTTAAGAAACTATTTACTATCCACCTTTACCCCCTTTTCTCTGGGTCCTGGGAGCAAAACCACACGCAGTGTATAACTGTAGGCTGATAACCAATTTATTACAAGTTTTTTTTTAAATCACCCAGCTTTTGAAATATACAGTGGTACCTTGGGTTACAGACGCTTCAGGTTACAGATGCTTCAGGTTACAGACTCCGCTAACCCAGAAATAGTACCTCGGGTTAAGAACTTTGCTTCAGGATGAGAACAGAAATCGTGCGGTGGCACAGCGGCAGCAGGAGGCCCCATTAGCTAAAGTGGTACCTCAGGTTAAGAACAGTTTCAGTTAAGAACGGACCTCCAGAACGAATTGAGTTCTTAACCCTAGGTACCACTGTAAATGCTTCCAGGCAGGGCAACTAGGTCAGGCACTGGCTGTAAGGCCCAGTGACTCAGAAAGACCTCTTACTGGTCTGACCCAGGGCCAGACTAGTACATTCTGGCACTTGAGGTGAACTACAGAATCATGCCCCATTCCCTGCCACCACTTAGAAATATAAGAATAGTATGTTGGATCAGGCGATTGGCCTATCTAGTCCAGCATTTGCTTCTCACAGTGGCCAACCAGATACCTGTGGGAAACAAGGGAGCAGAACATGAGCTTTCCAGCAACTGGTATTTGGAAACATGGCTGCCTCCAGCTGTTGGAAGAAATTTAGTGAGATGGAGGTGATGGTGTAGAAGCAATTCTACATGCTATTAGGCTTCCAATTCTTATACCAAGAAGCTCTTATACCAAGAATCCCAGCTTTCCCATAAAGCTCGCATGGCCAGCTTGAGCAAATTACAACTGCTCATCCTAACCTACCCTACTGAACTGAGTGGGACTTACTTCTGAGTAGACATGCAGACAGTATAAGGAACAATTTACAATAAAGGAATAAACACTCCACATGTTCCCTACAAAACCACCAGCTGCTGAACCATTGCAATTAAATAATTTAAAGTGATTGGTTATTTTTCCCTTCAAAATTAAAGGGAAGAGTAAATACAAAGTGCTTCGTACGTCAGATTCACAATTTCCCTTCATTTGGTGCAAGTATTTTGTTTTCAGTATAAACAGGACTCCATTTTTGTAGCTGATTGTATGCACAATGCCCTCTTTGTGTACTCACATTGTGTAAACATTTCTGTTGTTTGTTAGATCCCAGCTTTAGGCACGTGCATGCATGCAAACACCCACCCACCCACCCACACATCTCTACACATACAAACACAACACACCTAAGCATCAGGGAGAAAGTGGGGAGCATCTCCCGACATTGCACAGGCCGGTGTGGCTTACTGGAAGACTGCACTAGCCTGCGTGGTGTTGGGAGATGCGTGTGACATCACAAAACCTGCAGTGTCTCCTGACACTGAGGGGGCCAGGCACCCTTCAAGCAAAGAAACCTCAGCCCCCTAGAGTCAGTGAGCCTGCTGTGCAGCCACATTGCAGGCAGCAGATTCCAAAGGCACACTGGCCAGCAACAGTCTTTGTGGTCATCCAGCAGCTTAGTCAGTCAGGGCCATGGCAGTGGTGATGGTACAGGGTGGCCCTGAGAGCAGCAGATGGGGTGTGGGGTGGGGTGGCACATGATTCACATGATTCACCCTAACCCTAACCCTCACCATCTTCCATCTAATAATTGTAGGTCAGTATGGTTCACGACTGGGCCAGGCCCAGCAGTCACTACTTGAGGTTCACACATTGTGCCCTCAGCTTTTAGTGACAGTTTCTTCCTCCTTTCACTTATTACAGCCATCCTAAGGAATAATAATGCCCAAGTGAGCAACACGATGTCACCAAGAGGTCATTTTCTTCTGGTTTACTTTGCCTCAGACCAGTTCCAGCCCAAAAACCCCCTTGCAGCTCCAAGAGGTTTAGCAGAATCAAACTGCTTCCTTAATGCCGTAGTCACTATTGACACGTAATGCACATTCAATGCAAATAAACCTACTAGTGGTCTTCCTTTACCTTTTACAAGTTTGGAAAATATTTCATTGTCTCAGGATATGACCTGGCTCAGACCTCTGGGCTATAAATTCCCAAGGCTGCTTTCCTTCAGCTAGCTTCAGAGCAGAGATACCATGGATCTCACTGCCTCACCTGCGTTCTTCTTGATCCTCTGCTGCTGCCTTGGGCTTGTGGAAGCCCGAGACTTTAATTCCGTCCTTTCTGTGACAAATGGAGGATCTTGGGGTACCTGGGGGCTAATCCAGTTTTGCCCTCAGGGATATGCTCATGGCTTCTCACTGAAGGTAAGGTTTCCTCCAGGGTTGCTGTCACCATTGGCTTACTTTGAAGTTCCTCCCTCCCTTTCTTTCTGAACACCTTCTGAAGATGGGGAAACAATAGGGAACTGATGGACTCTTAAGTCTATTAGTCCAGAGGACTAATATGGGCAATGAGGGCCTCTTATTGCCCTAATATGGGCAATAAGAGGTTGAGTAGCCAGATGGTAATTTGGGCCACCAAGTGAAATATATTAGCAACTTATGCAGCAGTGCTATTTTTCTAGAAAAAGAGGTGTCTTGTTCTCTTAGAATGGCAATAGTGCCCACTTGAGAGCTGCCGGAAGTGAGTTCTGGCGAGTTCTGGCTGAAAAAAGAAAAAGCCCTGGTATGCGGGCAGATTATTTGGTGGTGGGGCAGTGCATCCTGTTTCACTGCTTGAGGCAAAAGGGGAAGATCCACTTTGTCCAACTGCTGCTGTCACTACCACCATGACCTAACTACTCCAGCCGACACCACCTGCTCTGCTTCCACTGTGCTCCCAGCCATTGGGCTATGGGGGCAAGATTATGCCAATTTGGGGTGAGATCTTGCCCCAAATGTATGTGGTCTTGCTCAAAATCAGTGCCAATGGTGCTTCTCTGCCAATAGTGGAGACAGCAAGGGATGTGGGGCACCCTTGGGCATGCTACATTTGTGGTTTCTGGCACCTGAAGCAGCAGCCTCACCCTGCCTAATGACTGGGTCGGCTCTGTTTGGTGGGACTGCTTACATGTAGGATGTTTTCCAACATATCTCCAGATATGTTGGACTCCATCTCCCATCAACTCCAGCCAGCAAGACAAATGATCTGGGATGATGGGTGTTATCATCCAAAACATCTGAGAGGGATCAAAGTTGGGAAGCCTGCAGTATTGGAAGTGATTGCCAGTCTTAAAAAAAAAAAAATCACTCAAGGTTTATAATTACGGCTGAATGCAGTGTGTCTCATCACTCACCCACAAAGAATTGGATTGTGCAATTCAAAAATAAACAACAAAAATACATACACTCACACTCATACAAAACAATTGTTTTGCAGCAATGTCATGTTTTGGTTTGCATGGTACGCTTATCTTTTAGATCTACTAGCATGATTCTCGTCCAAGGTGAAGGAGATCCCGATTGAATCCCCTGGCAAGCAGTGAAAAAGCTGTAAAGAAGAGCACAGGACCTTTAACTAATTTTGGCTGTGGGGGAAAGGCAGTGCTTGGAATGAACTAATTTGGTTTAACGAAGCTGATTGAGTTAATGCAAAAATCTGCACATGAAAGTGATCCCCATAATTGCCAGGAGAACGAAACATGAATTAAACTATTTACATCCCAGTGTGTGTTTTTTAAATGTCTTCAAAGATTCCTGAAGTATGTTTTATACTTCAGGACAGCAGCTTGCAACATTCTGAATGCTTATTTTTTTTCTTTTCTGACGATCATTTCAAGGAATGAGTTTCACATGGGCTGTTATGGCTGGTGTGATAGCTCAGTTGGTTGGGCATGAGACTCTTAATCTTAGGGTTGTGGGTTAAAGCACCATGTTGGGCAAATAATTGCTGCATCGGGACTAGATGACCCTTGTGTCTTAAGAGACTTAAGAGAATGGATAATTCTAGCTGAAAACTGTTGCATCCATGTCACGTTAACTGAACTTAGATCTCATTGAATTCATGATTTACTTTTGACTTTGATTTTTGCAATCCTTGGTTTATCCTCAGATTTAACCCAGTCTCTTCGTCTCTCTTCCCACTAGGTAGAGCCACACCAAGGTAGTGGTTTCAGGGAGGATGATACAGCCCTAAATGGAATTCGCCTGCACTGCACTGACAGTTCAGTAATTGAGTCTGCAACTGGACCGTGAGCATCTCTCTGGATTTCATTTCTTTTTGGTTGCAATTTTTGGGAAGGTGTTGGTGGGAGGGGCTGAACTGAAATTTGTTATGCTAGGTTAGACCAGCACAAAGAAACCATAGGGTTCACCTTGCTTTTTCTGACCTCTCAAAGGGCACCAACTCTAGCTTTTTGCTGGCTTCCAACTCAACTTTGCAGGACCCCAAAATTGATAGCAGGCCTGGTTTTAGAGGTTGGCACTGTTGGTCACTTGCCAATCCCTGTATCCCACCTTGAGCTTCCTTTCTTAGTTGCAACTCTTGCTCTCTTTACAAGTTCACTGAATCTCTTTGAACGAGGGACAGGAGGAAGGACAGGGAGCAGCAGCTTCTGGCTATCTTGCCCTCTCCCTCTTGGTCTGCCATAGGTGTTGGACTCAGAGAAGCGGCTAAGTGAGAGGGCAGTGATGGGAATTAAGGAGGCAAACATTTTACCCAAAACTAAACCTGGATCTGTCTCTGCCTCATGGAAGCCAAGAAAGAAATAGAGATAAATGGAAACTCCAAGTCTGTTCAAGAGAACAAGGATTTTATTCAGAAAACACCATATTCCAGTTGGGAGAGATCAGATATTTGTTTATTTAATATTTACAATCCCCAACATTTCAAAAAGTTCTATGCAGTATACAGTCTAAAACGCCAAACAATATATCCTTAAAACATAAAACAAAACCAAAAACCAATAAAAGAGGAAGGCACTATGCCTCAGAAGAGTTTTCTAGCTCAAAAGAAGTTGAGCCCCAATAAATGGATAATTGTGTGCTTTTTGAGACTCTCTCCTCTTTTCCAGTAAACAAATAATTGTTCTGGACCATTTCAGGCCCAGAAGATCTTAGGCTGTGATGAGCAATACTTATTGGAAATGATACATTAAAGTGACAATTAACTGTTTCACAGACTCAGACAGCAACAATACCTGCTTCTGGGTTCCTGGAGAATTGCTTCTGCCCTCACCAGGAGCAGGGAGTGTTGGGGCAGAAAGGAGGGGCAGAGGCAATTGCTTTGTGATACTTTGGATGCAACAATGCAGAGCCCTTGAGACATTGGGGGCATCCTCTTCGAATATTCACATGGACCTGATCCATTTAGATGTAAGCAGAAGGCTCCCCATGTTTTAATAATTAACACCAGTGTCTTCTCTGACAGGTGGGGAACCTGGACAGGGATTCAGTATTGCCCTCAAAGCAATCTGATCTCTTACTCTCTGAGAGTGGAAGAAAACCAGGGTAATGGTGACGATACGGCCGCCAACAACATCCAGTTCACCTGTCAAGATGGAACTGGGCTGATGGGCCAGGGACTTAACTGGGGTAGTTTTGGCCCATGGAGCAATCGCTGCTCCTCTGGTTATATCTGTGGGATCCAGACAAAGGTGGAGTCTCACCAAGGCGATGGCGATGACACAGCACTTAATGATGTGAAGTTCTTCTGCTGTGATTGAACCCAATGTACCTCCGCCCCTTACGGCATATCTCTGGTACTATTCGGTATTTGTGAAGGTTAACAACAATTAAATATTGTCCTGAGAATTGTGTGTGATTCTTTTGAACAGAATTCTGCACCTATCACTTCTGGATGAGAAGCAATGAAAAATATTAAAGAAGGGGCACAACTATGCAGGTGTTGATTAACAAACAAAGACACAGTGTGCTGAATCACGGTCTGAATCCTTTCTGTTGGCCCCGAGACTTGACTCAAAAAGAGGCCACAGACATAACTGGTTATCCTCCAAATCAAGAGCCAAAACCTGGGTCAATAAAAATGCTTTTGTCTAGCACCAAGAGGGCTTCCTTAGCCCCACATTGACATTTTGGGGTTTCTTTTTTTTGGCCTAGAACTGAGCTTGTTTTTTTTGTGGGAGGGGAAAGCAGTGTCATGGCTCTGCCAAGGCTTCGGGAAAGCTATTCCTCCCTTGGTTGCAACAAGAGCAGAGGAAACAAGGTAGAGTCCTTTTTAAATGAGTTTTAGTTAATCCTAATAGCGAGAGACAAAAGAAAGCATCAAGCCTCAATATGGCATTACTCCAAACTGGGCTCCTCCTCCCACCTCCCTTACTGTGGCCACTCGTGGTCAAATGTCTCTGATTCCATTGTTCCTGCACTTTTATCAAACATCGTGTTCTGGGAGAAGGGGGATCAGAAATACTCTCCAGTGACAGCATGTCATCTGGCTGCCCTGCTACAGTCTTCTTCTTCTAACACTGCCCAACTCTTTTGTTTGTCTGAGCTGTGATTTCCCTCAAACTCCCCAAAGCCCTGCTGTAATTCAGTGCTGCCTCCCCCTTCTCCTGACTCTGCAGGAGAAAGGTGCGTGCGTGATCTTCACCACTCCTCCCTCTTGCCCTCTTGAGTCCAATCCCTGACAAGCAGGGAATCACAATGCCTCTGTTTCAGATTTGAAAATCATCTGTTAGAGGATGCTTTTAAAGATGGCTTAGAAATGTCAGCTGGCAGAATGCAGCCGCCTGCTGGGAGCCAAGATGTTGGCACACGTAATATCAGTGCTGTATTTGCTGCGTTGGCATGCCCTCCAACATTCCTCAGATGAAAATAGAGACATTTTTTCTACATCAGTGTGCCCCCCTCTCCCAATGGAATATGGGGAAAGAGCAGGGATGGCTAAGCTGCCCAAACGGCTGTTACCAAGAGGTGTATGTCATAATACCGTACTGGCAAATGTCTTGGTTATATGATATATGGTAAAACAACATGGTAAAATCAACCAGCTTTGGGTGTCAGAAGAGGCTTCTACACCAGATGTTTCAAGGCAGCAATTTCTGCGCCAGCATAATAGTCTTTATGGTCAGCAGCTATGACTCCTGCGCACCTGCGTGAGCCAGGCACACTTAGGCCTGTCCTGTTGGCTAATTGCAGATTAGTTGCACTGCAGAAGGCATGCTGGGGAGACCACACATTCAAGAAATGCAAAATAACTTTTGCTAGGTTTTAATAGCAAAAACAAAAACTCCTTTTACACTAAATTAAAATATAAAAATAAGCATGACCCATCCACTAGGGTACTGGGAGAGCTCCATACTGCTCTTTATATACCATACCCAACAGCTTAATTACCAAAACTTAACAGCACCTGCTATATTGCTTCGCAGCTGTAAAACTAGGTCACGTGATTTGCTCTGGCCTTAAAAGAAATACACATCTTGTGAAACAATAAGGAACCCTCAAGTTTAAAGAGATCATTCAGCAAGGCCGCTCCTGCCACTACCATCACCCTGATCAGATGCGTTGAGCGGTACCAACTGGTGGAGCTGAGAAGTGGAGCAGCAACAACAACAGCTGGTGCCCAACCCCCTCTCCTCCCTGCAGGTCCCAGTGCATCACTGTGAGGGGTTGGGTCATCTCCTTCCCACACACTCGCCCTTCCCCACTCCCTTTCCCTGATTGTAGAATTTGGGACTCTGCACAAGGCTGGATTAAGCTTTAGACAAAATCAAGAAAAGGGGGGCACCACAGAAATTTTCCATTGCCATGGACCATATATTGCAGCTGAGGGCAAAAGGCTCCCACAATAAATGGAAGAATTACAGGGATATATACTACCACAATAGCAGTAAATAATAATAAACAATAATAAAATAGTTATAATAGAGATTAATCAATACAACAAAATTAGACTCTGGTAACTGGTAAAATGCCACTCGTTCCACCGAGGCTCACATGTTTATATTTTGAATGAGATATGTATGGGGGCACTCAAATCTTTTAAGTGTTTAGGGCAGAGCTTTCCAAACTTTTCATGTGGGTGACAAACTTTTGAGACATGCATCGTTTCACAACACCATAATTCAGTTTTACTAGCAAACTAGCCCCTTTCCAGCCCTGGGAGGAGCGCGGGGAGCATTTGCATGACACACCTACTGTTATGCGTCCAGGTTCCTGGCTTGATAGCACAGTAAGCGTCGTTAATTAAAAAGGAGGAAATATTGCAAAAACAAACAGATAGCTCCGGACGCCTGTAACATAGCCTCTGGCATCATCAATCAAGATGACCCTTCTGAAGTCTGTTTCTGGGTTTTACAGAAGATATTGACTCTTTGGACCTTGCATCGTTTGTTTTGTTTCCTGTGTAATAGCCTGCCCCTTAGGAGAGATTGGGTCAGCTCTAACCTCTTCCCGGTTGACAGACTACTTCCTTCTCTGTTCCTGCCTGATTGACTTTGGCTGGGTTCCAGCACTCTCGCAGTCGTCCCCTTATCAACCGGCATTCCAAGGGGCACAGGAGATAGTTCTTCCTCCTGCATGAGAGTTAACCCTCTCTGTTCCTGGCTGCTTTCCTCAGCTGGCTGCAAATCTTCACTGGGAGCTGGCTTGTTCCTGACACCTACACACTGCGGCTGACAAACAAACACATCCCGACACAAAGTTTGGAAAGCTCTTGTTTAGGGCTTCTAAAGGTCTTAATCTGGCCCTGGCCCTGCATGACATAATGAAAAGCTGTGATGGCTTAAGGGTTTTTGTGGTGGTCTCGGCATTTTCAGGGCAGTTGGTGTCAGGGAATTGGAGACAGAGAAGGGGGAGAGAATGGGGACTTACAGAGATAAGCCTCCGTTAATTAGCAGCTGTTCTTCCTCGGAACACTCACCAATCATTCCTGACAGTTGGAGACTGTGCATTGGTGACCTATTCATTTCTAGACCCCATTTAAAGAGCAGGACATTGGTTTAAAGCTTAGTAGGTTTGGGACCAGGTTACCTGAAGGACTGCCTGTAGCCATTTGAATGTGTCTAGCCCTAGAGATAGGTTTCTCCCATTGAGATATATTGCATCCATGGGCCCATGCCTGTGGGATTCTCTCACTAGGCACCTAACTAGTGGCCCTAGACAAATTATTTATAATCCGGGGGGAGAGGGAGAATTATACAGTGTCAGCTAAATTCTACATATCTTGTGTACACTTGAAAGAATGTATGGTGAATTGTATTGAATAGACTTGTCTTTGATTTGTATTTCTTTTCTTTTTTCAAAATACCATATATAATAATGTAATGTTGTCAAGCAAATTTAATAAAATGAATAAAAAAACAAAAAGCAAAACAAAAAATGGCTTCCTAAGACTATTGCCAGGCAATAAAATCTAAGACAGAAGAGAAGTCAAAACCTCATAGAAGGCTCATGAGGCTCTTTAAGGGAAGCACTCTTTTCGCATTTAGAAATGGAAAACAAATGAATCAATAAATGTCATTCATTGAGGCCCATATTTACGTTTCAGGACAAAATGGCTTCAAATAAGCAAATAAAATCAGCCCATGAGTACTGAAAACTGATCCAGCTTCCCCTTGGTTTGTATTGTTAGAGGGTATGCTACAATAGTTTCATAATCTGTAGTTTATTATGCACAATATTCACACGCAAGCAGGAAGTATCTTCTGCAGACAATTTGTGTGTTCCTCCATCATTTATTGTCTCTGTGGCTTGCTCATCCAAATGCCAATCTGTGACTTTACTCACTGGCTAAAAATGCTGAAAATTGGAAGCAGGCTTATTTCTCACTAAGTAGTTAGACAGAATAGTGTCTCCACTTCCCCCCTCATATCTTGTCTTCTGGAGATGCTAGATATGCTAGATCGGAATCCAGCCTAGCTAATGGTCTAGAAAGGAAGTCAGTATGGCAATTGCAGTGGCGTAGTGTGGGTTGTCAGCACCCGGGGCAAGGCAAGTAATTTGCGCCCCTAACCCATGGATTTGCGCACCCTAACCCCCAGATGTTGCGCCCGGTGCGGCCGCCCCCCCTGCACCCCCACGCTACGCCACTGGGCAATTGTATCAGATCTTCCCACTTAGCCATGATGCTCACACCATGACCTTTGGCCAGTCACTCCCTCTCAGCCTAACCTAGCTCACAGGGTGGTTGTGAGGATAAAATGGGAGGAGAGAAAAATGTCTGTGCCCCCTTGAGGTACATGGAGGAAAGCTTAGAATTGGAGATATTGTGTGTGTGTGTGTGTGTGTGTGTGTGTGTGTGTGTTTCATTGCTTCCCACCCAGAAGTGATAGGTGCAAAATTAAGTAATTAAAATGAAAAGAATCACACACTACTTTCATGCCAATATTTAATTGTGGTTAACATTCACGACTGCTGAAAAGCAGCAGAGATACTTGGTTCAGCCACTGCAAAAGAACTTCACATCATTGAGTGCTGTGTCGTCGCCCTTGCCTTGGGGAGACTCCACCCTTGTCTGAATGCCATCAATGAATCCGGAGTAGCAGCGACTGCTCCATGGACCAAAATTACCCCAGGAAAGTCCATGGCCCATCAGCCCAGTACCATCTTGGCAGGTGAACTGGATGTTGTTGGCTGCAGTATCGTCACCTTTGCCCTGAGGTTTTTCCACCCTCAGAGAGAAAGAGACTAGATTGCCACGGGGGCAATACTGAATCCCTGTCCAGGATCCCCACCTGCCAAAGAAGACACTGACCGTTAATTAGAAATGGGACAGGAATCTGCTTGCTCCAAAAGGGATCAGGCCATTACTAGCATTACAGAAGGATGCTCATAGTGTCTCAAAGGCTTTGCATTGTATTCAGAAAGTACCTGCTGCTCCTTCCTTCCCCTCTACCCTCCACCCCTGGTGAAGGCAGAGAAACCCATGATCACAGAATCAGGTATTATCAGTGTGTGAGTCTATGAAACTGTTAAATTACACATTGATATCTGCAATAAATATTGTTTGACACAACCTAAGATCTTCTGGATCTGAGATGACCCAGAATAATTATCTGTTTCCTGGAAAAGAGGTGGGAAACCTGAAATGGGGAGAAGTATCAGTTTATTGGGGCTCAACTTGTTTTGAGCCAGGTAGTTCTTCTGAGGAAACAGAACCCTCAGAGGATAATGATAATAATAATAATATTTTTTTATTATTATTTATATCCCGCCCTCCCCAGCCGAAGCCGGGCTCAGGGCGGCTAACAACAATAAAACAGTACAAAAGTACAGCACAAACAACACTCTAAAATCATTCATTATAAAATTAATTAATGTTAATAGGATGTTAATAGGACATCAGAAGATGTAATATGGGGCATTACTTTGGCTGGCTACTTTTTCAAGAAGAATCAGAAACCAGCAACTAGGGGCTGGGCCAAAAGAGCAGTTAGTCAAATTCAGGGATCTCCTATGAACAGGATCTTGGAGCAGTATGGAATAGTGGGTAAGCGATACTATCTTAGGAAGAGAGGTGGTAGAAACTTGACGTTGGTTGCCACTGCTCAACAACCCCCCAAAAGAGAACTGGGTAGCCATGTTGACTTGCCCTCCTATCGGGTGCTGATCTAACCCAGCCTAACAAATTTCGGTTCAGCCCCTTCAACCATTATCTTCCAAAGAAATGAACCAAAGCGGAGAAGAAAGCAAGAAAGCCACTCACGGTCCAACTGAAGACTCAATAACTGAACCATCCGTGCAGTGCAGGCGGATTCCGTTGAGGGCTGTATCATCACCACGGCCTTGAACTGGCTCTACCTAGAGGGAAAAGAGATGCAGAGAGTGTGATAAATTTGAACTGCTGAACTACTGACATTAATCTAGTATATATTTTGGGAAATGGTTTTTCCATGTGTATGCTCTCTATGAGTATAGCCACCTCTTGAGATATTGTCACCAAACCTGGTTCCTGAGGTGAGGGTCTTTGTGGAATTTTGGGTACCAGGCACCATTTTGAATCTAAATGGCAGACCAAAACATGACTTGGCAATACCGCTTTACATTTTTTCTGTGTTCCAAAATTTTAATAATTTCCATTCCATTCCATTCCATTCCATTCCATTGAGTTAAAATAACTCCTTATATAACAGCTATAATCTTGTGATTTCAATTAGTGTTGATATAATAGGTAATTTATAAAGTTTCAAGTGAGGAACTTTAGCTGTAATCCTTATTCTTTCCTGTCTGTGACAATTTTTTTCCACGATGCTTTCCCATCCATATATGGTGTTGTATCCTTTATTCCTGCAACTGTTGGTTGCAGGAGAAGCTGGTAGGTTGGGAGAAGCTGTTCTCTTACAGTTTCCAAAACTCACTGCATCGCTTTGTCCCGTGATTCAGCTTCCAGTAAACAAGCCGTCTTTGCTGTTTTTCCAGCCTTGGAAGAACAGTCTGAATCCAGACTGCAGATAGTTAATCCAAAAACTTCTATTCTTGCAGCTGGCAGACTCCTTTCCTCTCTGCCGCTTATTTATGGCCATTTATCCTTATCTCCTTAACACATTCCTTTGTGGATAATCGAGGTTGATAGCAATTGATAGCAATTCTGGCCATTTGGCCTAGCACCTCCTTAGTTAAGAGTCCATCCCTGTCCTATTGCTTCCCCACATTTCTTGTTGAGTTAAAAAACTGTGTTCTGGGGAGTGTTCAGAAAAAAAAAACAAAGGAAGGAGAGAGAGATCTGATTGTGAAAGCAACCCAACAGCAAGCCTTACCTTCAGTGAGAAGCCATGAGCATATCCCCGTGGACAAAATTGGATAGTTCCCCAAGTGCCCCATGGTCCTCCATTTGGCACTGTGAGGATAGAGTTATAGTTCTTCTCTTCTGCATGGGCAAGGCAGCTGAAGAGGATCAAGAAGAGCATAGTAGTGATGGTGAAGTCCATGGAAAGCAATCTATTCTGAATCAAGGTAGAAAGAGTCCATCGAAGAATAACAGCCTTGAGAATTTATAGCCCAGAGACTTGGGCTGGGTCACATCTGGAAAATATCTCAGAAATAATAAAGAACAAGGCGGCACCACCTGTAGATAGATTTGCATGAAATACCTATTGTGTGTCAATATTGGCTACAGAGTTAAGGAAATAGTTTGATTCTGATAAGCTTCTCAGAGTAGCAGGGTATTTGAGTTGGAACCTCTTCAAGCCAAAATAAACCTGTAAAAAGTAAACTATTCTGTCTTGATGGTGTCCTGCAACTCACTTTGGTACTATATCCACACCCTTAGAACAGCTACAATGAGAACTCAGGACAGAGGAATTGTCACTAAATGCGGAAGTTAGGAGGTGTAAATGTTCAGTGGAGACAGCCAGGAGTGGCCCCATATTCAGTCACTTAGATGGTGGCAGACTGAATGGCCAGCCAGCCAACGGATCATGGGGCCACTGTTGTTGCTGGCCAGTGTGCCTTCTCAGTCTGCTGCTTGCAAAGTGGCAGTGCAGGTCTCCTTCAGGTCCTTCCACCCCATAATCACAATGAGAAATCAGGTAGGGGAGCAGTAGGATGTCCAAGGCTAGCAACTTTTCTTAACTTCTTACATGCTTATATAGTGCAGCCATTTCGAGCCATTGTATATAAACACTTACATAAAGTGTTGACAAAGGCATTCTTCAGGGCGCCCTCACCCACAATGTCAGGAAGGACCTGACGGAAACCTGCGCTGCCATTTTGCAGGCAGCAGATTGAGAAGGCACACTGGCCTACTCTTTCCCCCTTCTTTATAATATGTGTGTTATTCCCCACAAAAAAAAAAAAAAAAAAAAAAAAATTCAATGAAATCTAAAGGTCACTGAGTGGTGCAGCAGAAGCGTCAGGGATCTCATGCACTGCTTACCATTCCCGGTGTAGATCATCCACCAAGGCCATTTCAGTCTGTTTGCGGGACTGAAAACCAGTATAATTCAGGAATCCCTGGAGTTGAGTCTTCACCTCTTGCTTGAATGCCTTCTCCCAAAGTGATATATTGAAGACTGGCCCTTCATCAGCCATGGCAGCAGTTCTAGCAGTAGAAGAACAAATGGCATGAAAATGGTCAATTCTGGAGTCAGTTTGGGTGTACCATGGATTCTGTAAAAAGAGCATCTACTTTCTCTCCTCCACACCCTTCCCTCTGGTTGCCAGGAACGGCAGAGCAGATGTCATTAGATGTGTCGTGCCAGCTGAATTTATAGGTTTCTACTTGGTGTGCTAGCAGAGATCCCGCTGAAACACAAAGGATCAGGGAACCAGGGAGCAGAACATGAGCAAAAGAGCATGCTCCTCTTCCGTGGTTTCCAGCAACTGGTATTTGGAAACATGGCTGCTTCCAGCTGTGGATCAAATTTAGTGAGATGGAGGTGATGGTGTGGAAGCAATTTTGCTTTATCTGAAAAAAGAAAGCCAGACTTCTTCTTCTACTTCTTTTAAACATTTTATTGGTTTTTACAAATACCATGTACAAATAAACACAAATTAGTAAAAACATATCTGTATGAGGAGATTCTCCGAATCTCGAGACTTCCCCCCATCCCATCCATGGAGTCTTATTTTAAGCATTTGCAACTGCATATTCATCTGCCATGAATCCTAAAGACTAACTGACATAAAACAACTTTTACAGTGGATAGTACAAGTTTAATATTTGAACAACATCCTCAACAGGAGAGAGGGAGAAATATTATCAATTTCTGGTAAGATTAAAGTATTGCACCATTTTCAGCTGTTGTGAAATATATTTGCAGAACTTCCTTCCCCATTGAAGGGGGAAAATAATCTTATCAGCAGGATTGCTAAATATTTTTATTACTTTTTGAGTTTTGTAAGCCATAGTGACTTTTCATTTTGGAGCAAGCCTCTTAAAACGGGAAACCATGAGCATGATCAGGGAAATAGGGTAAAGTTAAAGGGTAAAGGGACCCCTGACCATTAGGTCCAGTAGTGGCCGACTCTGGGGTTGCAGCGCTCATCTCGCTTTATTGGCCAATGGAGCCGGCGTACAGCTTCCGGGTCATGAGGCCAGCATGACTAAGCCGCTTTTGGCAAACCAGAGCAGTGCATGGAAACGTCGTTTACCTTCCCACTGGAGCGGGACCTATTTATCTACTTGCACTTTGACGTGCTTTCGAACTGCTAGGTTGGCAGGAGCAGGGACTGAGCAACGCTGGCTCACCCTGTCACGGGGATTCGAACCACCGACCTTCTGATCAACAAGTCCTAGGCTCTGTGGTTTTTAACCCACAGTGCCACCTGTGTCCCTTGATCAGGCACATAGGTAAAGGTAAAGGTACCCCTGCCCGAACGGGCCAGTCTTGACAGACTCTGGGGTTTGTGCGCTCATCTCACTCAAGAGGCCGGGGGCCAGCGCTGTCCGCAGACACTTCCGGGTCACATGGCCAGCGTGACAAGCTGCATCTGGCGAGCCAGCGCAGCACACGGAAACGTTGTTTACCTTCCCGCTAGTAAGTGGTCCCTATTTATCTACTTGCACCCGGGGGTGCTTTCGAACTGCTAGGTTGGCAGGCGCTGGGACTGAGCAACAGGAGTGCACCCCGCCGCGGGGATTCGAACGGCCGACCTTTTGATTGGCAAGCCCTAGGCGCTGAGGCTTTTACCCACAGCGCCACCCGCATCCCGATGATCAGGCACATACCAGAGAGTAAATGCTATCAAATTCAGTGGGACCTACTTCTGAGTAGGCATGAAGACAGTATAAGGCACAATTTAAAATAAAGGAATAAACACTCCACATATTCCCTACATAACCACTAGCTGCCGAACCATTGCAATTAAATAATTTAAATAATTTGCCCTTCAAAATGATACGGAAGGGTAAATACAAAGTATTTGTATGTCAGCTTCACCATTTTCCTTCATTTGGTGTAGGCATTTTATTTTCAGTATAAAACAGGAATCTGTTTTCGTAGCTGATTGCATGCAGCAATGCCTTCTTTGTGTACTTACATTGTGTAAACATCTCTGTTGTTCACTAGATCCTAGCTTTAGGCAGGTGTGTGTGTGCAAACACACACACACATCCCTACACATACAAACACATCAGGGAGAAGCCGGGGAATGAAGGGTTACGTGACGTCATGTGCGTCTCTTGACACTGCACAGGCCAGTGCACCTAGTGGAAGGCTGTACTGGCCTGCGTGGTGTTTGGAGATGCGTGTGACACCACAAAACCTGCGGTGTCTCCTGACACTGAGGGGGCCAGGCCCCCTCCCCAAAAATATTGAGAGGGCCAAAGAAACCTCAGCCCCCTAGAATCAGTGAGCCTGATGTGCAGTCATACTGCGGGCAGCAGATTCTGAAGGCACACTGGGCCAGGAACAGTCTATGTGGTCATATGGCTGCTTAGTCCGTCAGGGTCATGGCAGTGGAGATGGAACAGGGCAGCTCTAAGAGCAGCAGATGGGGTGGTGGCCGTGTGAGATTCACCATCCCTCACAATCTGCCATCGAAGAAGTGTAGGTCAGTATGGTTCACGACAGGGCCAGGCCCAGCAGTCACTGCTTGAGGTTCACACATCCTGTCCTCAGCTTTTAGTGACAGTTTCTTCCTCCTTTCACTTATCATAGCAGTTCTAAGGAATCAGTGAGCAACACAATGTCACCAAGAGGTCATTTTCTTCTGGTTTACTTTGCCTCAGACCAGTTCCAGCCAAAAAAAACCCTTGCAGCTCCAAGAGGTTTAGCAGAATCAAACTGCTTCCTTAATGCCGTAGTCACTACTGACACGTAATGCACATTCAATGCAAATACACCTACTGGTGGTCTTCTTTTACCTTTTGCAAGTTTTGAAAGTATTTCCTTGTCTCAGGGTATGATCCGGCTCAGACCTCTGGGCTATAAATTCCCAAGGCTGCTTTCTTTCAACTAGCTTCAGAGCAGAGATACCATGGATCTCACTGCCTCACCTGCGTTCTTCTTGATCCTCTGCTGCTGCCTTGGGTCTGTGGAAGCCCGAAACTTTAATTCTATCCTTTCTGTGACAAATGGAGGACCTTGGGGTAGCTGGGGGGTAATCCAGTTTTGCCCTCAGGGATACGCTCATGGCTTCTCACTGAAGGTAAGGTTTCCTCCAGGGCTGCTGTCACTTTGAAGTTCCTCCCTCCCTTTCTTTCTGAAAACCTTCTGAAGATGGGGAAACAATACGGAACTGATGGACTCTTTAAGTTTTTTAGTCCTCTGCTTTATCTAAATTATGGACAACAAAAGGTTGAGTAGCCAGATGGTAATTTGGGCCACCGAGTGAAATATATTAGCAACTTGTGCAGCAGTGCTATTTTCCTAGAAAAAGAGGTGTCTTGTTCTCTTAGAACGGCAATAGTGCCCACTTGAGAGCTGCCGGAACTGAGTTCTGGCGAGTTCTGGCTGAAAAAAAAAAGCCCTGGTATGCGGGCAGATTATTTGGTGGTGGGGCAGTGCACCCTGTTTCACTGCTTGAGGCAAAAGGGGAAGATCCACTTTGCCCTACTGCTGCTGCCACTACCTCAACCACCTACCTTGCCCAAAATCAGTGCCAGTGGTGGAGGTGCTTCTCTGCTGACGGTGGAGGCGGCCAGGCAGATGGGGCGCCCATGGGCATGCCACCTGGGGGGGCTTCTGGTGCCCGAAGCAGCAGCCTCACCCTGCCTAATGAGTGGACTGACTCTGTTTGGTGGGACTGCTTACATGTAGGATGTTACAGATAGGTAGCCGTGTTGGTCTGCCATAGTCAAAATAAAAAAATCCCTTCCAGTAGCACCTTAAAGACCAACTAAGTTAGTTCTTGGTATGAGCTTTCGTGTGCATGCACACTTCTTCAGATACACTGAAGAAGTGTGCATGCACACGAAAGCTCATACCAAGAACTAACTTAGTTGGTCTTTAAGGTGCTACTGGAAGGAATTTTTTTTATTTTGATGTAGGATGTTGTCCTATATATCTCCAGATAAGTTGGACTCCAGTTCCCATCAACCCCAGCCAACATGACAAATGGTCTGGGATGATGGGTGTTATCATCTAAAAGATCTGAGAGGGATCAAAGTTGGGAAGTCTGCAGTATAGGAAGTGATTGCCAGACTCTATTTTTATTAATCACTCAAGGTTGATAATTATGGCTGAATGCACTGTGTTCCATCACCCACCCACAAAGAATGGCTGGTGTGATAGCTCAGTGGGTTGGGCATGAGACTCTTAATCTCAGGGTCATGGGTTCAAGCCCTATGTTGGGCAAATAATTCCTGCATCGTATGGACTAGATGACCCTTGTTTTCCCTTCCAATTCTGATTCTTTAAAAAAAACTATGAATGGAACACAGTAATCAGGTTTTACTTGGTGTAGAATTCTTGAAATTAACACACATGAGTCATGTTATTACTATCAACGGGACTGCGCTGTACAAATTTTAATGGAATACTACCCTTATTTTAAGCCTACGCCCTCCCTCTTAGTCATCTGCCCAGGGAAAGAGCTTTATCTCTATTGCTGCATGGTTAGAAAGGGGCTGCATTCCTATCTCAGGCATGGAAAATCTACTCTGGCCATGGTAATAGTATCCAGGTGAGGCTGCAGACTTAAGGGCATGCATAATTCCAGCTGAAAACTGTTGCATCCATGCCAAGTTAATTGAACTTCGATCTTATTGAACTCATGATTTTGTCAGGCTTTCGGGAATCGGATCCCTCCCCTGGTGGCAGTAAATAAGCAGATCAAACGAAAGGCGCGTTCTTACCAGATAAGTTCTTTAATAATCACAGTGAGAAGCAAAGTGCTGTATATCTCTCTAAATATTGGCGTTGCTCCCAGTAAAGGTTCACCCCCTCTGTCCCCATTAATCTACGCCACTCCTACGTTGAGTAATCTGAGCTTGTTGCTGTTGCACTTTCCTTTTTATCACTTTCCAAGCCTTTCTAGTCTTAGGTGAAGTGAGGTCAGGAATGCTGTCCAAGGACACTGAATCTGCCAGCTGTCTCTTTCCTGGTGTTTCCTATTCTGGCTGTTCCTCACCCAGTATTTCCAAGCTTTTCCCCTCTGGGCTATGCCCCTCTGCAAACCACTGTTCTAAATCAATACTGCCCTCCTGCCCTTGGGGGCGGACAGATAAATGGAGGGGGGGGGCCTCCCATCATTCCTCCTCAGTCCAGTCCCTGACAGATTTACTTTGACTTTGATTTTTGCAGTCCTTGGTTTATCTTCAGATTTATCTCAGTCTCTTTGTCTCTTCTCCCACCAGGTAGAGCCAAACCAAGGTGGTGGTGTCAAGGATGATGATACAGCCCTAAATGGAATTCGCCTGCACTGCACTGACAGTTCAGTAATTGAGTCTGCAAGCGGACCGTGAGCATCTCTCTTGATTTCATTTCCTTTTGGTTGCAATTTTTGGGAAGGTGTTGGTGGGAGGGGCTGAACTGAAATTTGCTGTGCTAGGTTAGACCAGCACGAAGAAACCATAGGGTTCACTTTGCTTTTTCTGACCTCTCAAAGGGAACCAACTCTAGCCTTTTGCTGGCTTCCAACTCAACTTTGCAGGACCCCAAAAAATTGATAGCAGGCCTGGTTTTAGAGGTTGGCACTGTTAGGACTTGCCAATCCCTGTATCCCATAGGTGACCCAGTATGGACACCTTGAGCTTACTTCCTTAGCTGCAACTCTTGCTGTCTTTACAAGTTCACTGAATCTCTTTGAGCAAGGGATAGGAGGAAGGACAGGGAGCAGCAGCCTCTGGTTATCTTGCCCTCTCCCTCTTGGTTTGCCATAGATATTGGCCTCAGAGAAGGAGCTAAGTGAGAAGGCAGTGATGAGACTTAAGGAGGCAAACATCTCAGGCCCAGATGATCTTAGGTTGTGTTAAGCAATAATGATACATTAAAGTGATAATTAACTGTTTCACAGACTCAGACAGCTACAATACCTGCTTCTGGGTTCCTGGAGAACTGCTTCTGCCCTCACCGGGAGCAGGGAGTGTTGGGGCAGAAAGGAGGGGCAGAGGCAGCTGCTTTGTGAAATTTTGGGCACAACAATACAGAGCCCTTGAGACTTTGGGTGCATCCTCTTGGAATATTCACATGGACCTGATCTGTTTAGGTGTGAGCAGAAGGCTTCCCATGTGTGACTAATTAACACCAGTGTCTTCTTTGGCAGGTGGGGAACCTGGACAGGGATTCACTATTGCCCCCAAAGCAATCTGATCTCTTTCTCTCTGAGAGTGGAAGCACCCCGGGGCAAAGGTGATGATACGGCTGCCAACAACATCCAGTTCACTTGTCAAGATGGAACTGGGCTGATGGGCCAGGGACTTACCTGGGGTAATTTTGGCGCATGGAGCAATCGCTGCTCCTCTGGTTATATCTGTGGGATCCAGACAAAGGTGGAGGGTCTCCAAGGCAAGGACGATGATACAACACTTAATGATGTGAAGTTCTTCTGCTGTGACTGAACTCTATGTGCCTGCGCCCTTTACAGCGTATCTCTGCTACTTTTCGGTATTTGTGAAGGTTAACAACTATTAAACATTGTCCTGAGAATTGTGTGTGATTCTTTTGAACAGAATTCTGCACCTATCACTTCTGGATGAGAAGCAATGAAAAATATTAAAGAACTGTTCTTAACCTGAAGCACCACTTTAGCTAATGGTGCCTCCTGCTGCCGCTGCGGCCCCGTAGCATGATTTCTGTTATCATCCTGAAGCAAAGTTCCTAACCTGAGGTACTATTTCTGGGTTAGTGGAGTCTGTAACCTGAAGCGTTGTAACCTGAAGCATATGTAACCTGAGGTACCAATGTATTGATTGATATTATCCTTCCTAACTCACACTAGCAAATTTCTTCATATAGCAGAGTACTGTACATTCCCGTATCACACAGCAGAAAGTTGGCTGCAGACTCGTTAGAATCTCTTAAAATAATAAGCAATTCAATCTGCCTTGCCCAGATTGGGATATGTTCTTGGTAAGACCCCTTTAATCCCTCCTAAAAGAATAAAGACACAACAATCTTATTCATAAGTAACAAAAAGAAGTTTACTCATGATCGGACAGAGCACTGTGTGATTCCTGAAGGAAGACTTTAGGCTTAAAGTTACAGATACATAGAAATAGGTTTACCCCATATGGGAGATAACCCAGGGACTGCTGGCTGAGAGCCAGCAGTGCAGTCCAGGTGAAGCAGGAAGCAGGCAGGACGAAAAAGAAGAGAGGTGGCTACATGACTTGGCCTTTTACCAGGTCTGGAAAGGTCATGCCCACCTACTGGTCATATGCAAAGGAAAGGATGCCCCAGCCAGGTGTAACAGGATGTTTAAACTGGCCGGACCAACATTCCCTTGCATGTCCACTCTAGCCAAACAGGTAATGTTGTACTTGACTGCTCCAGTGGATTACATCCCCCTCCACCCCGCATTTGAATATGGGGAAAGAGCAGGGCTGGCTAAGTTGCCCAGACGGCTGTTACCAAGAGGTGTATGTCACAATACTGTACTGGTAAATGTCTTGGTTATATGCAGCAGCCTTTTATGATATATGGTAAAACCACATGGTAAAATCAACCAGCCTTGAATGTCAGAAGAGGCTCCCACACCAGAAGTTTCAAGGCAGCCCTTCTGCACCAGTAACATAGTCTCTATGGTCAGTGGCTATGACCTCTGTTCACCTGCGTGAGCCAGGCACCCTTAGGCCGCTCCTGCTACTACCATCACCCAGGTCGGATGCGTTGAGTGGTACCAACTGGTGGAGCTGAGAAGTGGAGCAGCAACAACAACAGCTGGTGCCCAACCCCCTCTCCTCCCTGCAGGTTCCAGTGCATCACTGTGAGGGGTTGAGCCATCTCCTTCCACACACTGGTGTAGTGGTTAAGAGTGGTAGTCACGTAATCTGGGGAACCGGGTTCGCGTCTCCGCTCCTCCGCATGCAGCTGCTGGGTGACCTTGGGCCAGTCACACTTCTGTGAAGTCTCTCAGCCCCACTCACCTCACAGAGTGTTTGTTGTGGGGGAGGAAGGGAAAGGAGAATGTTAGCCGCTTTGAGACTCCTTAGGGTAGTGATAAAGCGGGATATCAAATCCAAACTCTTCTTCTTCTTCTTCTTCCCCACTCCCTTTCCCTGCTTGTAAAATTTGGGACTCTGCACAAGGCTGGATTAAGCTTTAGGCAAAATAAACACACACTTATCAAGAGAAGGGGGGCGCCACAGAAATTTTCCTTTGCCAGATTTACCATGGACCATATATTGCAGCTGAGGGGAAAAGGCTCCCACAATAAATGGAAGAATTACAGGCATATATACTACCACAAGAGCAGTAAATAACAGTAAACTAGTAATAATAGAGATTAATGATATACATCAATAGAACAAAATTAGATTCTGGTAATTGGTAAAATGCTACTCGGTCCACCAAGGAAGCATTTGCATGACACACCTACACACTGCAGCTGACAAACTAATGCATCATGACACAAAGTTTGGAAAGCTCTCGTTTAGGGCTTCTAATGGTCTTAATCCGGCCCTGACCCCGCATGACATGATGAAAAGCGGTGATGGCTTAAGGGTTTTTGTGGTGGTCCCGGTATTTTCTGGGCAGACTATGCATAATAATAATAATAATAATAATAATAATAATAATAATTTATTTATACCCCGCCCATCTTTGCAGGCAGCAGATTGAGAAGGCACACTGGCCAGCAACAACAATGGCCCCATGATCCGCTGGCTGGCTGGCCATTCAGTCAACAACCATCCAAGTGACTGAAGATGGGGCCACTCCTGGCTGTTTCCACTGAACATTCACACCTCCTTTTTAAAAAAATATAATTTTTATTAACAGGCCAATCAAATCACATTAATTCCAAATCACATTAGTTCCAAATTATACAGCCAGATTTTTAAAATTTTGTTGGGGGCACCGGAAGGGATCCAAACTTCACTCTTGCTGCTGCTTTAATTAAACAGTTCTATCCAGTTCTGTCCAGATAGTCTCTTTGTTATTTTCCTCATCTTCTTGTTGTTATCATATATTCCTTTCTTTGTGATCTCTGATAATCTTCACAAGTGAGTTAAAAACAAACATATCCTGTGTGGGTTTTGCACTCTCCAAGAGTCATATCACATAAAGGACAGACGCCATTTCCACACCTCCGTAAAGAACATTCCCACAGTCTGTCCGTTGATTTCCACAGGCTTGCCAATCTATATCTCAGGGGGCCCTGCTAGGTCAAGATCACATTCTGATAACCATACATTCACATTCCGATGACCCTGGTCCTCCTCCCCCTCGTCGTCCTATGGGCAAGCCTGTCTTAACGAAACTCCATTTATAACTGCGTCATAAAACTTTCTTTCCATTCCCTTATGTTTCCACCAGTCCTCTCTTTGATCAGTAATTCATTTCCACACAGTTCTTAACTCCTGCTTGTGATTAGTAATTTGCAATGATTCTTCTCTCTGGAGGGGACGGTTATTAGTACTCACATAAGACAAAAAAAGTTTTTTCCTCCCCCCCTTTCCGTTTCACTCCAACATACCAATCTTTTAATGATGATTCTTCACTTGATTTATTTGTCCAGCCCGTCGCTCCGCTCACAGAGATCCCATTAATCAGCAGTCTTTACTCCCGATCTTCACTTGATGTATGTGCATTAGCTTCTTTCCAATTATATATTTCCAATTATATATTTCGAGCTAATGCGAACCAGTGCGCGATTAGAGACAGCGTCAGGGAGAGCCGACCTCATCCGAGGGCTTCGTGCCAAGTGTCCTCACCCCCTACTTTCGAATCCGGGGGTGAATTAAGGACACAGCTGGCAAGGCAGTCCCCCCCATTCCCTTGGGGGGGGCAAGGGAGGCTGCATACTCCCATATCAGCCTCTTAATTACCTCGTGTGGGTCGGAGAGATGTTATTGTTGGCCATCTTCCAATGCGCCCCCTGGTGGCCCCCCCAAACATTCACACCTCCTATCTTCAGTATTTGGTGACAGGTCCTCTGTCCTGAATTCTCATTGTAGCTGTTCTTTTTATTATTATTAATTATTATTATTAAGATTTTGCAACAAATTTTAACATAATCAAAAATTCAAATTACATTTTACATTTTCAATTACGCCCCCCTGACTCCCCACAACGTCCCTTTCTGGTTTATTGCAAATTTACTTCTTCTGCTTATAATTTTGTATGCCTTATGTATTAAAATTAAAGTTGTACCTTGTCAGTCAGTTCTTCACATTTTAACCTCATATTTATGTTTTCTATTTGTATTACTCAAATCCTGCAAGTGAGTTCATTTCAGTGCATTGTTTCTGTATATGCATCATAAGAGGTTCCCAATCTTTTTAAAATGTCCGTATTGCCCTTATCTTTAAGTCTCTCAGTTAGCTTCGCCATTTCAGTGTATTCTATCAACTTTTCTTGCCATTGTTCTTTTGTTGGTATTTCATCGCTTTTCTGTCTTTGAGCTAGTAGAATTCTGGCCGCTGTTGTTGCATACATAAATAAATTCTTGTCTTTTGGTAAATCTTGTCCTATAATACCTAATAAAAAGGCTTCTGGTCTTTTAACAAAGGTTATCTTGAACATCCCCCCCCCAATTCATTATAAATCATATCCCAATAGTTTCTAATTATTTTACAATTCCACCACATATGAAAAAATGTAACTTCCTTTTCTTTGCATTTCCAGCATTTGTTGGAGCTTGTTCTATGCATTTTGGCCATTTTCACCGGTGTAATATACCACATATACATCATTTTCATATAATTCTCTTTCAACAGTATGCAGTCTGTAAATTTTAAATTACTTCGCCATAACTTTCCCCAATCTTCCATGTGTATATTATGCCCTATATCTTGTGCCCATTTAATCATTACTGATTTTACCTCCTCATCTTTTGTCTTCCATTCTAACAATAAACTATAAGTTTACAGTGGTGCCCCGCAAGACGAATGCCTCGCAAGACAGAAAACCCGCTAGACGAAAGGGTTTTCCGTTTTGGAGGTGCTTCGCAAAATGAATTTCCTATGGGCTTGCTTCGCAAGACGACAATGCCTTGCGAGTTCCTGCAGGTTTTTTTTCCTCCCCCCCTTTTTCTAAGCTGCTAAGCTGCTTATCAGCTGATCCGATCAGCAGATAAGCCGCTAAAAGCCGCTAATAGCGCCAATAGCGGTAATCCGCTAATCTGTCAATGGGCTTGCTTCGCAAGACAAAAAAACCGTTAGATGAAGAGAATCACAGAACGGATTCTTTTTGTCTTGCGAGGCACCACTGTACTTTAATAATTTACCATTCTCTTCTATTATTTCTCTTTGGAATCTAGATGTGGTATAACTAAATCATTTCTTATTGTCTTCCTTAAAAACATCATTTAATTGACAATGTTGCAGCCAGTTGTAAACCGAATCTTTTATTTTATCATAAACTTTAAGCCTTAGTTTCCCTTCTCTTTCTGCCAATAAATCTCTATATGTTGGGCATTTTGCCTCCATATTTATTCTTTTGATTGACATCGCCTCTGTTGGGGCTACCCACCAGGGTGTTTTTTGCTCTAATAAGTCTTTATATTTTCCCCGTACTTTTATTAATGCTTTCCTAATTATATGATTGTAAAATCCTTTATGTATCTTCCCTTTATTATACCATAAATACGCATGCCAACCAAATCTGTTATCATGTCCCTCCAAATCTAATAAATCAGTATTTTCTAACTTAACCCAATCCCAAATCCAAGTAATGCGGCTTGCCTCATAATACAATTTTAAATCTGGAAGAGAGAAACCTCCTCTATCCTTAACACCTGTTAATATTTTATATTTTATTCTAGGCTACTTTCCTTTCCATATAAATTTGGATATATCTTTTTGCCACTTCTTAAAGAAAACTGCATCACTTATTACCGGTGTTGTTTGTATTTGGAAAACATTCATTTTGATTGCTGCAATTCTTCCTAATAAGGAAATATTTGTCCCGTCCCCCCCCATATTTCTAGATTCCTTTTTACCTCATTCTAGCATTTTTCATAATTGTCTTTATAGATATTATGGTAATATTCCTGGTTGTGAGACAAATTCCTAAATATTTAACTTTTTAATGAGTTTCTATTCCTATGATTTGAGACAATTCTTTTTTATCTGCTTCTTTTAAATTAATAATTTGGTCTTGTTTTTATTTAATTTAAATCCTGCTACTTGGCCAGACTCCTGATTTTTTTCTATAACTTTTGGGAGAGAGTCTTTAGGTTCTTCTACCATAATTACAAGATATTCTGCATAGGCTTTTAACATATATGATTTTTTGCCTATTTTAATTCCTTTAATATTTTCATCTGCTCTGATATTTCTAGCAAGTACCTCCAACACTAATATAAATAATAAAGGTGATAATGGACATCCTTGTCTTGTGTCTTTTTGAATTTTGCATTCCTCTGTTATCACCTAATTTACAATTAATTTTGCTTTTTGGTCTGAATATATGGCTTGAATTCCTTTCCTAAATTTATCTCCAAATTTCATTTCTTGAAAATTTCCCCCATGAATTCCCAAGAGACATTGTCGAAGGATTTTTCCGCATCTGTGAACATCAGTGCTGCTTCCTTTTCATTTCTCAATTCCAGGTATTCTATGATGTCAATAATATTCCTAATATTATCCTTCATTTGTCTTCCTGGAAGGAATCCGGCCTGATCTTGATGTATATAATCTTTCAGTACTAATTTCATCCTATAGGCCATTATGTTAGCAAATAGTTTATAATCATTATTTAATAATGAAATCAGTCTATAATTATTAACTGCTAACACATCAGCCACTTGTTTTGGAATTAAAGTTATATATGCCTCTTTCTATGTCTCTGGGGCTTTCCCTGAAGTTAAGATTTCATTCATTATCTCCTGTAATGGTTTCAACAATTGATTGTTCAATTTCTTATATTATTTTGCTTTTAATCCGTCTGGTCCTGTCGATTTCTCTATTTTTGCTAAGTTGATGGCATCTAGTATTTCCTGTATTGTTATGTTGGCATTTAAAATTGTTAATTTCTCTTCTGCTATCCTTGGCAGAGTACTACCCTTCAGGTATTGATCTATATCTTTACTTTTTTCTCTTCCTTTTCTATATAGTTCTGTAAAATATTTAACAAAAGCCTTCCTAATTTCTTAGGGATTGTCTATAATTTTGTCATTTAATTTTATTTTCTTTATATATTTTTTTGCTCATTTTTATTTAACTGCCATGCTAATAATTTCCCTGGTTTGTTTGCATACTCAAAATATTTCTGTTTCATTCTTTTTATCTTCCACTCTATTTCTTGGTTAATAATCATTGAATATTGTGTTTGTAACAATTTTATTGCTTGTTTTATAGACTCTTTATTTGGTCTGTTTATTAGCTGTCTTTCATTTTTCATTAATGCCTCTAAAATTTCCCTTTTCCTTTTCTCTCCCTGTTTTCTTCTGTATGTGTTTTGCTGAATAAATAGACCATTCACGATCGCTTTACTGGCATCCCATACTACTTGAATTTTGTTTTGTTTTTTATAATAATATTTATTCCTTTTACAACAATTTAAACACTTACAAAAAAACAAAGAAAAAACAGTACATTACAATACAAAAACACTACATAAAAATTAACAAAACAAGAAAGACAAAAACAATTTAAAAACACATCAAAAACAAAAAAAGGAAAAAACTTCCAATATCTTATCTTTCTTTCACATATTTCCATGGCCTCCTCACACCTCCCTTTTTGTATTCCACTTCTATTAATTATTTCAGCAATTCCTTTCCATCTTCCCCTGTTTTCTGTCCTATAATTATCTTAACACATTTTAACCTTATTTTCCTTTAATACTCTATTAATCTATTTATACTTAATTCCTTATAACATTTCTACTGAAGCCATATAACTTCATTCCAACATTCTTCTAACATTCATTAATTTTACAATATTTCTATAAATAATCTTTAAACTTTTCCCAGTCTTCTTCCACTGACTCTTCTCCCTGGTCTCGGATCTTGCCAGTCTTTCCTGCCAATTCCATCTAGTCCATCAACTTCATCTGCCATTATCCAACACTTCAGTGCTTCCAAGAGACAACCATTCTCTCAGCCAGCAAGAAGCAGATGGTTCACAACAAAGTTTAGGGGTCTGGCAGGGCAGGTCCACCTCCTTCTTTGGCATCCATCAATATCTTAAATTTTACTCGAGGCTTCCTGCCCTGCCAAACAAATCCAGAAACATCCCTCTGCCACCTCCTGAAACAATCCATCCCATCCAAAACTTGCACTGTTTGGAACAAAAGCAACATCCCCGGCAACACAGCAACCCCCATCCCCACCCCAACAGCTCGGCCCAACAATAGCAACTTCAGATTTGTCCATATTTCCCAATCCCCCTTCTCTTCAATCCAACGTCCTTCACAGTTAGCCTTAAATAAATTCACATTTTTGGCGGTCATACTGACCCCCCAAAGCCTCTCTTTCTCAACCGATGTTAGTCCTATCTCCTCCTGAAGCTCTGTCAAGCTTTCCTTTCCCAATTCAGGTAGGGTTTCTTTAAGTTCCATCATATCAGATGTCAACTTATGTTCATTGAGTTGCCTTTGAATGGATGGGGCTCTCTCACACTCTAGTTGTATTGTTTTACATTCAGCAGCAAGGGTTTTCTCCCTGACTTCATCAGCAGTTTGCCGTATCAAGGTAAATTCCTGTATCAATCTCTGGATGGTTTCTGTGTTGGTGTTCACCTCTTGTCCCAAATTGTCTGTTTTCCTGTGAAGCTGTTCCAGCGAATCGTTTATTTTCACTAATATGACCACTAAGGCCTCTTCTGTCGACATTTCGTCTGTTTTTTTCTTTCCATCTGCCATAACACTTGAAAGATTCAAGGTCAATCCCAGAGTCTCACAATTCTTATCTTGCAGCTGGAAATCCCCCTAGCCCAGCTCTTATAAAGTAACCAATTTCAGAGACTTCCACTAGGAGGAAACAGTTTCTATTTATAATAGTCAACAGTGTCCCCTTTAAACGCAACTCATACAATCCAAAGTTAGTTTCAGTTTTCAGTTACTTTTTACTCCTTTTTAGAAGCAGCCGGAGACAATAGAAACAATGTATTTCTCTTACTTTGCTAGCTGTCAAGGAACGTTCTAAGTGCTGTCAATGAACATTCCAAAACGTCAGTCCTACTGGCAGCCCGTTTCCAGGGTCAGAGCGGTGGTATTTTAATTCCCTTCACTCTCTCCTGCAGGCATACTTAGTCCAGAACTTCCCCCCCTCTTCTCCTGCCTCCAAGGGGGGTTTATGCTCTTTACCGATGAAAATTTAGTCTTTTACAAAAGGCTTTCCAAGACTTCAGCCTACAGCCTCCTTACCTCAGTCTGTTTACAAATAGGGAAGGCAGACTTCCTGTTTTGAACCTCCCCGTTTCAATGCCAAATTAAAGGAAAAAGTCAATGCTCTCCGGCAACAGCTATGCGGCTTCGCTCCATGGAAGAAGCAGATGATTCGAAGCACCGCACCGCTCACCCCACATCGCTCCGGATCCCCGAAACCGGGTTTCCCCATGAGTAGGGGAGGCGCAAAAGGTGCCCGCCGAATCCCACGTTCACAGGCTTCTCCCGCCTGTGATTTTTACGGGTCTCCCCCTTCACCGTGGCGGCCAGACCCAAATTTCCACAGAGCAGATTCCTCCCGATCAGAGGAAATCCACCATTGCCGGAGGCACCAACCCGGAAGTCTTCCCCATATTACTTGAATTTTGGTGTCTTTGTTAATATTTAGATCAAAATAATCTTCTAAGGTTTTTTTAAGGTTTTTTCAAAAAAATTTAGATCCTCTAACAAGTCCTCATTTTATCTCCAACTAAAAGTGGATTGAATTTCATCTTGCATTTCCAAAAATACAGGGCTATGATCTGATATTGTTCTTGGGATAATCTGTATTTTCCTTACCCTCAACTCTAATTCTTTAGACACCCATATCACAGTGATTCTTGCACTTTCCCCATGTACATTAAAGTGAAATGTGAATTCTCATTGTAGCTGTTCTAAGGGTGTGGATATAGCACCCAAGTGAGTTGCAGGACTTCATCAAGACAGAATAGTTTACTTTTTGCAGGTTTATTTTGGCTTGAAGAGGTTACAACTGAAATACCCTGCTACTCTGAGAAGCTTATCAGAATCAAACTATTTCCTGAACCGCCAGCCAATATTGATACACAATAGGTATTTAATGCAAATATATCTACAGGTGGTGCTTTCTTGAGGTGGCACTTTCTCTTGTCTTTCACCTTTCCTGAATTCTCATTGTATCTGTTAGGGTGCTCACTGGAAGGACAGATCCTAAAGCTGAGGCTCCAATACTTTGGGCACCTCATGAGAAGAGAAGACTCCCTGGAAAAGACCCTGATGTTGGGAAAGATGGAGGGCACAAGGAGAAGGGGACAGAGGATGAGATGGTTGGACAGTGTTCTTGAAGCTACCAGCATGAGTTTGACCAAACTGTGGGAGGCAGTGGAAGACAGGAGTGCCTGGCATGTTCTGGTCCATGGGGTCACAAAGAGTCAGACACAACTAGACGACTAAACGACAACAACAGAATACCCAAGTGTGTTGCTGTACACAGTAGAGGCAGAGGGGATTAATTTTTGCAAGATTAATTCCCCTTGGTTGAGTTCAAGATCAGATTGCAGTAACTCTGGGTAGTTCAGTGGAATCAGCTTGTTTCACAACGTTCCTTGCCACTGCTGAAATGATGTGGTTTTAACGAAACTCTGTCTACTGGTGGTGTTACCTAATCTCTTACTGTGTTCTGAAATAAGTGACACAGCTGAAATTTCTGGGCTATATATTCTCAAGGCTGCTATTCTTTGATGGACTATTTCCACCTTGATTCAGAATAGATTGCTTTCCATGGACTTCACCATCACTACTATGCTCTTCTTGATCCTCTTCAGCTGCCTTGCCCATGCAGAAGACGAGAACTATAATTCTGTCCTCACAGTGAAAAATGGAGGACCATGGGGCACTTGGGGGACGATCCAATTTTGTCCATGGGGATATGCTCATGGTTTCTCACTGAAGGTAAGGTTTGCTGTTGGGTTGCTGTCACAATCAGATCTCTCTCTCCTTCCTTTGTTTTTTTCTGAACACTCCCCAGAACACAGTTTTTGAACTCAACTTTAAATGTGGGGAAGCAATAGGACAGGGATGGACTCTTAACTAAGGAGATGCTAGGCCAAATGGCCAGAATTGCTATCAAATGCTCCCTAACCTCCATTATCCACAAATGAATGTGTTAAGGAGATAAGGATAAATGGCCATAAATAAGTGGCAGGGAGGAAAGGAGTCTGCCAGCTGCAAGAAGAGAAGTTTTTGGATTAACTATCTGCAGTCTGGATTCAGACTGTTCTTCCGAGGCTGGAAAAACAGCAAAGACAGCTTGTTTACTGAAAGCTGAATCACGGGACAAAGCGATGCAGTGAGTTTTGGAAACTGTAAGAGAATACTTCTCCCAACCAACCAGCTTCTTCTGCAACCAACAGTTGCAGGAATAAAGGATACAACACCATATAGTGTTGTATCATTGTATATAACACCATATTGTATACAACACCATATAGTGAGAAGTGAGGTTACAGGGAACCAGGCAGAGGGCCTTCTTGGTAGTGGTGCCTGCCCTGTGGAACACCCTCCCATCAGATGTCAAGGCAATAAGCAACTACCTTACTTTTAAAAGACATCTGAAGGCAGCCCTGTTTAGGCAAGTTTTTAATGTTTAATGCTGTATTATGTTTTAATATTCAGTTGGGAGCCGCCCAGAGTGACTGGGAAACCCAGTCAGGGGGGCGGGCAGTGCCAGATTTACGTATAAGCTAAACAAGCTATAGCTTAGGGCCCCCACTCTCTTGGGGGCCCCTCAAAAAATTAAATAGAAAAAAACCTGGATGTACATTTCCAAAATTTAAGTTAAGTTTATTACTTTGATAAAATACATATTTTGTTATGTGCAAATGGCTTTAGCTATGTTTAAGTTCCTTAAATGACCATATAGCAGATATTCAACACAAAAAACAGTGGCAATTTGTTGTTGACAAAGGACAACAGGACATATAAAGGGCCCCATTACCTTCAGTAGCTTACGGCGTCATCAAACCTAAATCCGGCCCTGTAGGCGGGGTATAAATTATAAATTATTATTGCATTATTATATGGATGGGAAAGCATCATGGAAAAAAGTATCACAGGCAGGAAAGAATAAGGATTACAGCTAAAGTTCCTCACTTGGAACTTTATAAATTACCTATTATATCAACACTAATTGAAATCACAACATTGTAGCTGTTATATAAGAGATTATTTTTACTCAGTGGAATTGAATGGAATGGAAATTATTAAAATTTTGGAACTCAGAAAAAAATGTAATGCAGTATTGCCAAGTAATGTTTGGGTCTGCCATTTAGAGTCAAAATGGCGCCTGGTACCCGAAATTCCACAAAGATCCTCACCTCAGGAACCATTAGGGCCAGGTTTAGTGACAATATCTCAAGAGGCGGGCACACTCATAGAGAGCATACAAATGGAAAAATCATTTCCCAAAATATATACTAGATTGATGTCAGTAGTTCAGCAGTTCAAATTTATCACATTCTCTGCATCTCTTTTCCCTCTAGGTAGAGCCAGTTCAAGGCCGTGGTGATGACACAGCCCTCAACGGAATCCGCCTGCACTGCACGGATGGTTCAGTTATTGAGTCTTCAGTTGGACCGTGAGTGGCTTTCTTGCTTTCTTCTCCACTTTGGTTCAATTCTTTGGAAGATAATGGTTGAAGGGGCTGAACTGAAATTTGTTAGGCTGGGTTAGATCAGCACCCGATAGGAGGGCAAGTCAACATGGCTACCCAGTTCTCTTTTGGGGGGTGATTGAGCAGTGGCAACCAACGTCAAGTGTCTACCACCTCTCTTCCTAAGATAGTATCGCTTACCCATCATTCCATACCTCTTCAAGATCCTGTTGATAGGAGATCCCTGAATTTGACCAACTGCTCCCTCTGGCCCAGTCCCTAGTTGCTGGTTTCTCATTCTTCTTGAGGAAGAAGTGGAGGGCCAAAGTCCCATGCCCCACATTACATCTTCTGATGTCCTATTAACATCCTCTCAGGGTTCTGTTTCCTCAGAAGAGCTACGTGGCTCAAAACAAGTTGAGCCCCAATAAACTGATACTTCTCCCCATTTAAGGTTTCCCGACTCTTTTCCAGTAAACACATAATTATTCTGGATCATCTCAGACCCAGAAGATCTTAGGCTGTGTCAAACAATATTTATTTCAGACTGCGAAATTTAACAGTTTCATAGACTCACACACCGATAATACCTGATTCTATGATCATGGGTTTCTCCGCCTTCACTAGGAGTGGAAGGTAGAAGGGAAGGAAGGAGCAGCAGGTACCTTTTGAATACAATGCAAAGCCTTTGAGACACTAAGAGCCTCCTCTTGCAATGCTAGTAATGGCCTGATCCCTTTTGGAGCAAGCAGATTCCTGTCCCATTTCTAATTAACGGTCAGTGTCTTCTTTGGCAGGTGGGGATTCTGGACAGAGATTCAGTATTGCCCCCGTGGCAATCTAGTCTCTTTCTCTCTGAAGGTGGAAAAACCTCAGGGCAGTGGTGACGATACAGCAGCCAACAACATCCAGTTCACCTGCCAAGATGGTACTGGACTGATGGGCCATGGACTTTCCTGGGGTAGTTTTGGTCCATGGAGCAGTCGCTGCTACTCCGGATTCATTGATGGCATTCAGACAAGGGTGGAGTCTCCCCAAGGCAAGGGCGATGACACAGCACTCAATGATGTGAAGTTCTTTTGCAGTGGCTGAACCCTAAGTACCTCCCTGTATCTCTGCTGCTTTTCAGTAGTTATGAGCGTTAACCACAATTAAATACTTGCTTGAAAGTAGTGTGTGATTCTTTTCATTTTAATTACTTAATTTTGCACCTATCTCTTCTGAAGGAGAAGCATATCTCTATCTCTATCATCTCTATCTCTCATCTATCTATCTATCTATCTATCTATCTATCTATCTATCTATCTATCATCTATCTATCTAATCTAAAGAAGGAGTGACTGGCCAAAGGTCATGCTGTGAGCATCATGGCTAAGTGGGAAGATCTGATACAATGGCCATACTGACTTCCTGTAAGATCATTAGCTAGTCTGGATTCCGATCTAGCATATCTAGCATATCCAGAAGACAAGATATGAGGGGGAAAGTGGAGGCACTATTCTGTCCATTTCCATCCTGCTTGCTTTGAACACACATGCACCCCAATGCATCCCAAATGCACCAGAAACATGAATACTAATCCAAGACCAGTCCTCCCAGATGTGCAGCACTGAGGTGGGGGAGGGGGTGGAAAGAAGAAGGGCAAGAACCCCCCCCGAAGGAGTTAATGCCCCACTTGCCCCTCCAACTCCTGGTCTCCATGTGGCTTTTGTAGTCTGCCCCCTGCCCTACTGGAATTTCCTTTTTTTCCTGGTAATCAATAGAACCAAAAGGGAACAACTTTTGCAGGTTTACCTTGCTTTGGACGAATTGCAGTACAGATTCACAGAAACTGAGTGGTTTATCTGAATCAAGCTATTTCCTAAAGTGTTGACACACAATGTTTACTGCAACTCGTTTCTACTGGTGCTGGGGCTGCACAGGGCCTGGAGAGAGAAAAGGGCTCAGTCTCTTAGATTATTGAATAATAATAATAATAATAATAATAATAATAATAAAGAGAGGTGTAGGAATAACGAGGACGACAGGAGGTTGGATGCAGGTGAGCTGTGCAGAAACACGCTGGCAAGCATGCTTCAAACAAGCTGCATGGCTAGCTCTGCCAAGGCTCCTTTTATTAGCAGAAGTCAACAATTGGAAGCAGTAGTGAAACCACTCTGAACATGACGTATTTTCATCTAAGCACATTTCCATACACACATGTCAGCAGGTGTTTCCCTAAAATGTTCCCCAATACTTGATTACATCTGCGTCCCTGGTTATGCTCCAGCCAAGCATTATGTCTAGTAACCAAATCTGAGAGAGGACAAACGGTCAGGGGGAAAACCCTGTTTGCTAGCCAAGAGGCAGAAGCTCAGGAGTGTGCCGGGTGCGAGGTGTGCCTCAGCAGAAGCGGAGCGTTACTTCCACAGAGAGGGAAGAAAGGGCGCCTCTAGGCCCATTAGAATGAAGGTTTTGAAGCAAGATGTGCAGGCAGCTTTCAAAAAATAAAAAAATCATTTTTTGCTGTATTACAACAACCACAATCCCTGAGAAGGCCGTTATGGGCTAACATGTCTTCCTCAACTTCTATAAAGCAGACATTGCAAGCCATGATAGAGAAGTTTAAATAAAGTTTATATAAGATCTCAGGACAGGTGTTCTGCAGGCTGACATAATCCGCAATGCCTCGCTCTGCAGGAGGGTCCTGGGCTCTCACCACAGCTATCCATGGAAGTGGCTGCATGATCAACTGGCATGGTGTTGGTGATGGTAGTGCATGGTCCTAGCAGCACTGGAGTGGGGCTGCATGATCCACTAGCGCATGCAAGCTGCTTCCTGAGAAACATAGGTCAGAATGGCTCAGGATGGGGCCAGTCTTGGCCGTCCCTATGTGAGATTCACAATCCCATCCTCGGCATGTGGTGGCACTTTCTCTTGTCTTTCACCTTTCCTGAATTCTCATTGTATCTGTTAGGGTGCTCACTGGAAGGACAGTTCCCGAAGCTGAGGCTCCAATACTTTGGCCGCCTCATGAGAAGAGAAGACTCCCTGGAAAAGACCCTGATGCTGGGAAAGATGGAGGGCACAAGGAGAAGTGGACGACAGAGGACAAGATGGTTGGACAGTGTTCTCGAAGCTACCAACTTGAGTTTGACCAAACTGCGGGAGGCAGTGGAACACAAGAGTGCCTGGCATGCTCTGGTCCATGGGGTCACAAAGAGTTGGACACAACTAGATGACTAAATGACAACAACAGAATACCCAAGTGTGTTGCTGTATAAAGTGGAGGCAGAGGAGATTAATTTTTGCAAGATTAATTCCACTTGGTTGAGTTCAAGCTCAGATTCTCAGTAACTCAGGGGAGTTCAGTGGAATCTATCTGTTTCACAAAGTTCCTGGCCACTACTGAAATAATGTGGTTTTAACGAAACTCTGTCTTCTGTTGGTATTGCCTAATCTCTTACCGTGTTCTGAAATAAGTGACACAGCTGAAATTTCTGGGCAATAATAATAATAATAATAATAATAATAATAATAATAATAATATATTATTTGTACCCCGCCCATCTGGCTGGGTTTCCCCAGCCACTCTGGGCGGCTTCTATAGAAACAAAAAATACTGTAAAATATCACAGATTAAAAGCTTCCCTGAAGATGTCTTCTAAATGTCAGGTAGTTATTCATCACTTTGACATCTGATGGGAGGGCGTTCCACAGGGCAGGCGCCACTACCGAGAAGGCCCTCTGCCAGGTTCCCTGTAGCTTTGCTTCTCGCAATGAGAGAACCGCCAGAAGGCCCTCGGCGCTGGACCTCAGCGTCCGGGCAGAACGATGGGGGTGGAGACGCTCCTTTAGGTATACTGGGCCAAGGCCGTTTAGGGCTTTAAAGGTCAACACCAGCACTTTGAACTGTGCTCAGAAACGTACGGGGAGCCAATGTAGGTCTTTCAAGACCGGTGTTATGTGGTCTCGGCGACCGCCCCCAGTCACCAGTCTAGCTGCCGCATTCTGGATTAATTGTAGTTTCCGGGTCACCTTCAAAGGTAGCCCCACGTAGAGCGCATTGCAGTAGTCCAAGCAGGAGATAACTAGAGCATGCACCACTCTGGCGAGACAGTCCACGGGCAGGTAGGATCTCAGCCTGTGTACCAGGTGGAGTTGGTAGACAGCTGCCCTGGATACAGAATTGACCTGCGCCTCCATGGACAGCTGTGAGTCCAAAATGACTCCCAGGCTGCGCACCTGGTCCTTCAGGGGCACAGTTACCCTATTCAGGACCAGGGAGTCCTCCACACCAGCCCGCCCCCTGTCCCCCCAAAATAATACTTCTGTCTTGTCAGGATTCAACTTCAATCCATTAGCCGCCATCCATCCTCCAACCGCCTCCAGGCACTCACACAGGACCTTCATCGCCTTCACTGATTCTGATTTGAAAGAGAGCTAGAGCTGGGTATCATCTGCATATTGATGGACACCCAGTCCAAATCCCCTGATGATCTCTCCCAGTGGCTTCATATAGATGTTAAAAAGCATGGGGGAGAGGACGGAACCCTGAGGCACCCCACAAGTGAGGGCCCAGGGGTCTGAACACTCACCCCCCACCACCACTTTCTGAACATGGCCCAGGAGGAAGGAGTGAAACCACTGTATAACAGTGCCCCCAGCTCCCAGCCCCTCTAGACGGTCCAGGCTGTCAATGCTGTTATTCTTCAGCCAGCCTTCTGTGTCTTGATTCAGAGCAGATCATTTTCCATGGATATCACCATCCCTGCTGTGGTCTTCTTGACCCTCTCCTGCTGTCTTGCACCTGCAGAAGCCCAATTCACTGCTTCTCTTCTCACTGTGTCAAATGGAGGAAAGTGGGGTACCTGGGGGCCGCTGAAATTTTGTCCACAAGGATATTTTGCTAATGGCTTCTCATTGAAGGTAAGGTTTGCTCCTGAGTTGTTGTCACATCTAGCTCTATCTAAATTTAGTTCTCTCCTTTCTTTCTGAACACTCCACAGATCATAGTTCTAGACCCAATGTTTTCTCTCTCTAAAAATGTTTAGGGGTACTCTCATTTTGACTCAAGAAAATAACCATTTTGTAGTTCAAATTGGGAAAAATAAATACATTAAGTGGAACCTATGCGTTAGGTAGGGAGGTCCTGAGCCATTGGCACCAATGACCTTTGGGCCAAATATGGCCAATGAAGTCCTCAGTTTGACTCAGAGAAGCCTTATTGAAATTAATATTCATTAGCAGAGTTCTTTAACATCAGTGTAAAACTTAGCTGAATAACACCCCCTATTTTCAGCAAACCCCCCCCCCCACTGTAGTGGTCTGAGCTAGAAGACAGGGCATGGATAATTCCAGCTGAAAACTGTTGGATCCACACCATGTTAATTGCATTTGTTAACCATGAGTTCAATGAGATCTGTTTGACTCTGATTTCAGCGCGACTAAGCATAACTAACTTGGTGTGGATTCAACCCTGTGTCCCTTAGCCATTATTTATATGAGCAGTACTAAAATCCTAGCTTTATCTTCACATTTATTAAATCTCTTTCTGTCTTCTCTCACTAGGTGGAGTCAGACGAAGTTCCTGGTGATCAAACAGGCCTGAATGGAATCCGCTTGCACTGCACTGATGGTTCAACAATTGAGTCTAAAGTTGGACCGTGAGTAGCTTTCTGGCTTTCTTTTTGGTGTAATTGTTTGAAAGGTGGTGGTGGTGGGAAAGGCTGAGATGAAATTATTTATGCTGGGTTAGATAAGCAGCACGAAAAGGTAAATGTCGGGATTCATCTTGCTTGTTCTATGCTCTCAAAGGGTATTAACTCTTCAATTTTGCTGTTTCATCTATGGCCCAGACAATCTTAAGTTTAACCATGTAATACGTATTGCAAATGAAATACCAAAGCAATCAGAAGGTCGGCGGTTCGAATCCCCACAACGGGGTGCATTCCCGTTGCTCGGTCCCTGCTCCTGCCAACCTAGCAGTTCGAAAGCACACCAGTGCAAGTAGATAAATAGGTACCGCTCCGGCAGGAAGGTAAACGGCGTTTCCATGCGCTGCTCTGGTTCGCCAGAAGCGGCTTAGTCATGCTGGCCACATGACCCAGAAGCTGTATGCCAGCTCCCTCAGCCAATAAAGCGAGATGAGCGCCGCAACCCCAGAGTTGGCCACGACTGGACCTAATGGTCAGGGGTCCCTTTACCTTTACCTATACCCATGTACCAATGATACCTAATTCTGTGCTCCTGGCCAAGGGCCACTACCTTCACTGGGAGGAGAGAGTGTTGGGAAAGGAAGGACAGGCAGAGGCAGGTACAGTGTAAACACATGAATGAGACTTTTGGAGCATCCAGTTGGAATGCTCACAAAGGCTTCATCCTGTTTTGAGCAAGCAGAGGGATGTTTGTGCATTTCTAATTAGCATTGATGTCATCTTTGACAGGTGGGGATCCTGGACACAGGCCCAATATTGTTCCAGAGGCAATCTGGTCTCTTTCTCTCTGAGAGTGGAAGAAGGCCGGGGCATAGATGATGATACAGCAGCCAACAACATCATGTTCATCTGCAAAGATGGAGAGGTGCTGAAGGGTCATGGACTTGACAGGGGTCATTTTGGCTCACCGAGCCGTCGTTGCACTGGTTCTATCTGTGGGATACAGACAAAGGTGGAGGATAAACAAGGCCTGAGTGATGACACAGCACTTAATGATGTACACCTCTACTGCTGTTTCAGAACCTTCTGCGTCTCCACATCTTACCAGGTTTCTCTGCTATTTTCAGTAGCCGTGGATGTTAACTATCATTAAATATCAGCTGGAGAATGGTGTGTGTCGATCTGAATTGTGTAACTCTGCACATTTCTCTTCTGAATGAGAGGAAATGAAAAAAAAATTTAAACAAGGGGCACAACTATGCAGGCGTTGGTTAACCAACATACAGATATTGTGCTGAGTCACAGTCTGAATTCATCTTGCTGGTCCTGAAATCAAACATAGCACACTCTGGCGTTTCCAACCTAGAACTGAAATTATTTTGGTGGGTGGGAAAACATATTTAAATCCAAATTTAGAAAGTAAAATAGCTTGCATTCTCTGTGGGGCTGCTTTTAAAGGTGTCAGCTGGTACAGAGTGCATCTGCTTAGTTGCTGGTAGGGGACAGGACTGTTGGAGGCAATATGCCTCTGAATAACACTTGCTGTGAATCACCAATGGGGAAAGCACTGGTTTTTGATTTTCCATAGGCACTCGGTTGCCCACTGTGAGAACAGGATGTCAGATGAGATGGCTGGTGGACAGATCCAGCAAAACTCTTCTTATGTTAAAAGATCAGAGCACATAATATCTATGCTTTATCAGTGCCATTGCTTACCTGTTCATTTCTGGACTCAGTATAAAATGCTGCAGATTACCTGTAAAGCAGCAAGTGGTTTGGGGCCAGGTTATCTGAAGGACCTGCACCGAAATTTATATGACCAGGCCTTGAGTTTAGCTTCTGAGGTCCTGCAGATGTATCTGTCATTCATATCTATTTGATTAGTCAGCCCAAAAGGGTGTGTGTGTGTGTCTATGTAGGACCTGAATACTTGTGAAATTCCCTCACTAGGCAACTATCTTGTGACTCCAGGGATGTTTCTTATACAGTGGTACCTTGGGTTAAGAACTTAATTTGTTCTGGAGGTTCGTTCTTAACCTGAAGTTACCACTTCAGCTAATGGGTCCTCCCGCTGCCGCCTCGCCACTGGAGCATGATTTCTGTTCTCATCCTGAAGCAAAGTTCTTAACCCGAGGTAATATTTCTGGGTTAGCAGAGTCTGTAACCTGAAGCGTATGTAACCTGAAGCATATGTAACCCAAGGCACCACTGTATCTGCGGGAAGAAATCATAGGGCCACAGTTGAGGTCCTATGTTAAGGGTGAATCAGCTAAACATTGCCTGTTTAAATAAAAAAATTCCTTCCAGTAGCACCTTAAAGGCCAACTAAGTTAGTTCTTGGTATGAGCTTTCGTGTGCATGCACACTTCTTCAGATACACACTTCTTCAGTGTGTATCTGAAGAAGTGTGCATGCACACGAAAGCTCATACCAAGAACTAACTTAGTTGGTCTTTAAGGTGCTACTGGAAGGAATTTTTTTATTTGGCTATGGCAGACCAACACGGCTACCTATCTGTAATTGCCTGTTTAGTTCATCAGAGGATTCCCATCTGGCAGGTAGAGAAAAATGTGGAGGCACTATTCTGCCCAACTGCTTAGTGAGAAACAAGCCTGCTACCCACTTTCAGATTATTTAGCCAACGAGTAAAGTCCCAGATTTGTATTTGGGATGGGGGTAGGAAGTACAAATCACAGAGACCATAAATACCCCCCCCCGTCCTATTCCTGGTTTGTGTCATTAACATATACTGTTAATTTTTATTTTGGGAATCTTAACATGTGGCACACAATTCTCCTGCCTAGAACTTATATGTTACCCCTCATTCCACTGGAATTTTCTTTCTTTCTGGTAGTGATTTTTTCCATGATCTGCAGCCTGCGAACTGTAGGTCAGAATGGCTCATTATGGGGCCATCCTGCGCCCCACCATGTATAATTTATAAATCTAGACTCAGCATTTAGTGACGTTTCTCCCTTCTTTCACATCTCCTGAATTCTCATTGTTGTAGTTCCAAGGATGTGGATATAATACCCAAGTGTGTTGTGGGACATTGCAAAGATAGAGAAGAGGTTAAATTTTTGCAGGATTATTTCGCCTTGGATGAGTTCCAGCAACTCTGAGAGGGTTTGGGGAATCCAACTCTTTTGTAAACTTCCTGGCCCCTTTTTGACATGATGTGCATTTAATGCAACTCTGTCTTCTGGTGGTATTGTCTGACTTCTTACTGAGTTCTGGAAATAGCAGCACAGCTCAAAGTCCTGGGCTATAAATTCCCAACTTTCTTTAACTTTCTGCACCTCGATTCAGAGCAGATTACTTTCCATGGATTTTACCATCCCAGCTGTGGTCTTCTTGACCCTCTCCTGCTCCCTTGCGCCTGCAGAAGCCCGAAACTATAATTCTATCCTCACAGTGTCAAATGGAGGACCGTGGGGTATTTGGGGTGCAATCCAGTTTTGTCCAGCAGGATCTTATGCTCATGGCTTCTCACTGAAGGTAAGGTTTGCTCCTGAGATGTTGTCACATTCAGCTCTCTCTAAAGTTCTTCCCCTCCTTCGTTTCTGAATGCTTCCCAGAACATAGTTTTAGACCTCCGTGAGGAGGGGGGGAGCATAGGCAATGGCTGTACTCTTAAGTCTATTATTCTCCCCCTTTGTCTAAAAGGTGGAGAAGTGTTAAGGAATGATGGGAAAGATATCAGCAACCAGGTGATGGGCTGGTTTCCTCTTCGCCTACCCTGAGGTTGATCAGGAGAGATTCTGTTAAATTCATTTCTTTACTGGGAAAGTATTCTAGCATGGTTTGTTTCTGTGTGTGTGTGTGTGTGTGTGTGTGTGTGTGTGTGTATGTGTTTAGGGGTGCAAGTCCCCCTCAATGCCACAGGTTGTATGTAAGTGGTTGCATCCTGTTGGCGGTTGGGCCCAGTGACATTTGGACCAGGTATGGTCAATGAAGCCCTTCCAACTGTCTCACAAGGCAATATCTTTTGGAGGTACTGTATTCAGCTCAGCTTTACTCAAGAGAAGCCTGATGCAATTAATAGACTTTAGTAGTGTTCATTAATGGGACAAATCTGTGTAAAGCTTAGTTGAATACCATCCCTATTTCCCCCACCCCTCACCCCCAGTGATCTCTGCAGGGAATAAAAGCTTTTTCTCAATGGTAAGATTGTTTTCTTTCTGTGCTATGTGGTTAGAATGGGACTCCATGATATTATTGAATGCCACCCCAGTCTCTGAGTGGTGCAAGATTCCAGAGTTTCCAGGCATCTAGCTGGGGTTCATGTTTTCTTTAGAGTGAGGCTGCTCCTCCTGCTCCGCTGGCACACATGGAGTAAAGAGATCTATTAGCAGTCGCTCTTCATCTCCATCCTGCAGTTTGTCCTCCACTGAGGCACTTTTCTCCTGCATCCCATTTTCCACATCAGGCTCCCAGGGGTTGGAGAAATCAGTCATCATCAGCTCCTCAGGTAGCTGGTCTCACTGCTGCACTAACTGCTGCTGGAGCATCTACCTGACCTACTCCAGGGAAGTTGCTGTTCCTCCCTTCATTTTGGCATGGGCACACCTTCCTCACAGGTCCACCTCCAGGAAACACAAATCTCACCTTCTGACACCACTGTTGCATACCAGCCCAATTTCCAAGTGGTGCGAGATTCCAGGAGTTCCAAGTGCTTACCCAGGGTTCAGGTTTCATTTTAGAATAAGGCACAGTGGAGACTGTGGTGTCTTTATGATTTATGGTTTAATTTGCACATATATACAACCTGAGCCTACAATGGAGAGGTTTACAGCATTACCTACAAAAGGGTTTTGCTTCTCTCATAGCCACAGCCTTGGATACAAACAGAAATCAAGCATTATTCTCTGGCCCTCTGCTTGCTGCTGTTCTTCTACCTCACATCACCAAAAACTCTTGCTCTAAAACCCGGGCTTGTCTTTCTAACTATCTAAGAGTTGAAGGATGGGTCCCACCCATTTGGTGTCTGGCACAGAGCCCCTTTTCCTTTGTTCTCTGAATGGGCCATCACCCAGATAATCACCTCATGAGGAAGCTAGCCTGGCATATTTTTCCCAATAGGTAGAGCCAGTTCAAGGCCTTGGGGATGATACAGCCCTGAATGGAGTCCGTCTCCACTGCACTGATGGATCAATAATTGAGTCTTCAGTTGGACCGTAAGTAGCTTTCTTGCTTTCATTTATTCTTGGTGTAATTGTTTGGAAGATGGGAGGGACTGACAGGAAATTACTTACGCTGGGTTAAATCAGCACCATCAAAAGGTGAACATCAGGATTCATACTGCCTGTTCAAAACTCTCAAGTGGTATCAACTCTAGCATTTTCCTGGTTTCAAACACTACTTTGCAAGACCACAGAATTCATGGCAAATCCAGCCTGAGGGGCTGGCACTGTTGGACACTTGCTGAGGCCTGTCCTTCAGTAGGGGACCCTGTACCAACCTCTGGCTCTTCCTTGCTTAGCTGCCGCTCCTCCTTGCATGTTCACTTAACCTCTCTGAGCAAGTGAGTAGTGCAAGGAGGAAGGAGGACGAGCAGATTCTGCTCTTCCTGCCCTCCTCTTTTGCCATATGTGTTGGACTCAGAGAAGAAGGCAAATGAAGGGGCAGTGATGACACTTAAGGAGGGAAACATTAAGGCAGAGCTTTCCAAACTGTGTGTCACAACACATTTGTGTGTCAGCTGCAGTCTGTAGGTGTGTCGCGTGAACTCTCCCCACACTCCTTCATGAAAAGTTCGGAAAGCTCTGTATTAAGGGGATCTTACTCAAGGCCAAATCTGGACCTGGCTCTGCCTCATGGAAGCCGAGAAACGAAGAGAGACAGACTCCAATTCTATTCAAGAGAACCAGGATATTCTTAGAAAACACCATATTACTGTCAGGGATTAAATAACTGGAAGGACTAAGTGAAGTTATTTGTTTGGGAGTTGCATTGAGTTCAGTGAGACTTACTTCTAGGTAAAGTGTTTGTCACTGGAAGGACAGATTGTGAAGCTGAGGATCCAATACTTTGGCCACCTCATGAGAAGAAAAGACTCCCTGGAAAAGACCCTGATGTTGGGAAAGATGGAGGGCACAAGGAAAAGGGGACGACAGAGGACGAGATGGTTGGACAGTGTTCTCAAAGCTACCAGCATGAGTTTGACCAAACTGTGGGAGGCAGTGGAAGACAGGAGTGCCTGGTGTGCTCTGGTCCATGGGGTCACAAAGAGTCGGACACGACTAAATGACTAAACAGCAACAAAGTGTTTGTAGGATTGCAGCCCAAGTCAGTTATTGTTTTTCCTTACAGGACCACTAATTATTAAAGTACTAGCCCACATTTCCTCCCAAAGAAGTACTTTATTTTAAAAGTACTGTTAAAACAAAACATATTCAAAACATTTGAACTTTTTTTTAAAACTATCTAAAGCCTACCCCTGTACCCAGGCATATGATACCCTAGTTGTTGGTGTTTTCTTCTTGACAGCAGGGATGGAGGATCATAATCCTATATCCCACATTACATCCTCTGAAATATACTGGTTCCTTTGCTTCAGGAGAGTTCTCTAACTTAAAAGAAGTCGAGCCCTAGTGAACTGATCTATGTGCCCTGTCATCTCTCTCCTCTTCCAGTAAATATATAATTTTGCTAGATCATTCTACCAAGCAAGATTTATTGTAAATGGAACAGCAAAATGATATCAAACAGTTTCATAGACTTACTAGCTCTACCTAATTCTGGGTTCCTGGCCATGGACTACTGCCTTCACTGGGAGGGGAGAGTGTTGGGGTAGGAAGGAGGCGCAGAGGCAGGTACATTGTGGACATTTGAAGGCAGCAATGGAAAGGCCTTTGAGGCTTTTGGAGCATCCTCTTGAAATGCTCACAAGTGCTTGATCCCATTTGGAGCAAGCAGAGGGATCCTTGTGCATTTCTAATTAACATTAGTATCTTCTTTGACAGGTGGGGATCCTGGAAAGAAATTAAATACTGTCCACAAGGCAATCTGGTCTCTTTCTCTCTGAGAGTGGAAGAACACCAAGGCAAAGGTGATGATACAGCAGCCAACAACGTCCAGTTCACCTGCCAAGACGGAACTGCACTGACAGGCCAGGGACTTGCCTGGGGTAGATTTGGCTCTTGGAGCAGTCGCTGCTATTCTGGTTCTGTCTGCGGGATCCAGACAAAGGTGCAGGGTTACCAAGGCGAGCGCGATGACACAGCACTTAATGATGTGGAGCTCTTCTGCTGTCGCTGAACACTATGGTGTCTCCTTATCATACAATGTTTCTCTGCTACTATCAGTTGTCATGGATGTTAACCACAATTAAATATCAGCTTGAGAATGGTGTGTGTCTATTCTGAACCAAATTACTTAACTCTGCACCTATCACTTCCCAATGAGAGGCAATGAAAAATATTAAATAAGGGGCACAGCTTTGCAGGTGTTGATAGTGTTGGAGGCACTGTTCTGTCAATTTGCTTAGTAAGAAACCAGCCTGCTACCAACATTCTGTATTTTCAACCAATATGTGGGGTGGGGTGTGTGGAGAAGTGCAAGTCACAAAGGTAATAAACCAGGCATAGGCAAACTCGGCCCTCCAGATGTTTTGGGACTACAATTGCCATCATCCCTAGCTAACAGGACCAGTGGTCAGGGATGATGGGAATTGTAGTCTCAAAACATCTGGAGGGCCACGTTTGCCTATGCCTGTAATAAACTATGGGGGAAACACAACAACTGCCTGCAGAAAGGACTTCCCAGTTGTGTGTGAACATCAGTGTACTTCCTGGTGAAGTGACCACTGTCCCAAATAGCTGTGTGATTGAGCAGCAACATTTATATTTCATAAGCAAGAGGGAACAGCAAAGGCAGATGTTCATGCTATTTTTAACTTGGGTCTTCCTTCCTTCCAGGTGTGTGTGTGTGTGTGTGCGCGTGAGAGAGAGAGAGAGAGAGAGAGAGTCTGTATACATTTTTAAAATCACCCAGTCAACACATATATAGTCCACCATTGTACCTATATTGAGGAGTGATGACCTTAGCGTTAATGTTTCATTGTCCAAATGGAAGCCTCTGAACAGGAGACAATTGCCTGCCCCAATACAGAGATAGACAGCAAGGTGCATCTCTCTGTGTCTAGGCCTGTCAACAGTGAACCTGATTTCCCCTTTTGATCATCTAGTTCAATTGAATTGAATGGATGCATCTTTAGGTGTGGGTGAAAGTGCAGATTCTCATTCATGGCCAATACTTAATGCATGCGAATATTTTTCTGTGATTGGGGCCAACACCACACATGGCTGATCTTGCCTGATTATTACAGTTGCTGCTATGGCAACTTGCCCAAGAAGCCCTTTGTTAGGGAGATTATTGGTTAATGGTGCATAGTGGTCATAACTGTGCATCATGCATATTTGACAATGTTCTTATTGTTATCATTTTTTATCACCACTTCTATAATGCTCAGATGTCAACATTTGCTTCATCATCTGGGATCTGCTGGCATATGGAATATCAGGTTTATCAGGCTATGCCCAGTTTCTTAATAATTGACAGTGCTCATCTAATGCTGTGTTCTTGTTGGAGTGTAAATGTTCCAGTGTAAATGTTAAACACTGGAACATGCTAGTTCATACTGTTACTGTCTGAACCTGGAGATGGAATGGGAAGGGAATAAAGCTTAAGTGGAAATGATTGACTTCACTAACAAGTAACTACTAAAAGAGAAGGGATAAGTGAGAGAATAATAGGTTCCCTTTCTATCGCCCCATACTGGTGCAAGGTAACTTGTTGCAAGCATTGTTACTTTAATCCCAACAATTCTTAGGCTTTCCTTCCAACACAACACCATGTACTGAGTCTGCACTTGTGTGCGACTCATGTGAGTCACACCAAATCGCTCTCCGAAAGGCCTTTTGGGGGCAGAATGCCTTGAAACATGCATTTTGGAGCACCACACAAGAGCACTGCCCCCCCAAGCATTTTTTGTGGGGCAACGATCTTGTGCAGCACCCCAAAACATGTGCATTTGGGCACTATGCCCGAAAAAAGTGTAGTCCAAAATCTCACAAGATTGCGGCAGCCATTTTGGCCTCTGTCCTCTCTTTAAAAAGGCATGTCCCATTTTTTTTCCTGGGCAGTTGATGGATATGCTTAGGCAGAGGAAATCTGTAGTTGACTATGTGTTGGTACAAGGATTTTGGATTGTGCCCTTACCAGCTTCCTATCCTTTCCATTCTCCTGAAATCTGGAAATGCAGAGAGGTTCTCATCATCTTTATATGTTTTTAAACTTTAGGTTTTCTGGAAGATCTCCAATAAGGTACTTGCCATAATGTTTGGCCTTCCCATCAACAAGTTGTGAAAAAAAACAACAACCACTGGTAAACAATATGACTGTGGGTGCTGGTTGCAGGGACAGAAGTTTGTCACAAGCACAGCTGCTCCAAGTTTTGATTGACATACAGACATTTTAGAAAAAACGACAACCCCAAAACAAAAAACCCCAATCTTTTCACGAAGTGTTACAGATGGTGGTGGTGGGAGGTCGACACAAATAAATCTTTGGTATTGCACAGAATGCAGCTTATGTAAATTAGAAACCTGGTTGGTTGCGATTTACCATGTGAGTTCTAAGCTTGCCTGCTGTCCACACGTGGTCCTTTTGGCACTAGGTGGCGTTGTGGGTTAAACCACAGAGCCTAGGACTTACTGATCAGAAGGTTGGTGGTTTGAATCCCTGTGATGGGGTGAGCTCCTGTTGCTTGGTCCCTGCTCCTGCCAACCTAGCAGTTTGAAAGCACGTCAAAGTGCAAGTAGATAAATAGGTACCGCTCCGGCGGGAAGGTAAACGGCGTTTCCCTGCGCTGCTCTGGTTTCACCAGAAGCGGCTTAGTCATGCTGGCCACATGACCCGGAAGCTGTACGCCGGCTCCCTCGGCCAATAAAGTGAGATGAGTGTCGCAGCCCCAGAGTCGGTCACGACTGGACCTACCTTTACCTTAAATATCTTTTTATTGACACATCCACTTTAAGGTTCCTTCTTTGGGTGCCCCCACCAAGTAAGGTGTGATGGGTGGAAAGAGTCCTTTTGGTAGTGGCATCCTGGTTATTTAATGCCTTGCCCAGCTAAGCTTATTTGGGTGGCCCCAGTACTATAATCCTTTTGGCATTAAGTGAAGACCTTTCCATTTTCCCAGGTGTTTTACATTTTTAAAGATATTTCAGTGCTTTAGGGCTGCTTGGTATGGTTTGCTGCTGTGATTTCTAACTGTGATTATTTGTTCCCGGTAATTATTGAACAATATATGAATGTTGTCAATAGGATAAAGAAAGACATACATTCATGCTTCCTCAAAGGGACTGGTTGCATTCTACTGGTTACAACAGGCTCAGAGCCAAATTCAGGCAAAATGAAGGACAGGAGATTCTCTTCTCAGGGATATACTAGGTACTGTACCTTACTGCAAGTACCTCAGTAATTTATCATTCATTAAGTAGCACAAGGCTACTCTGGTTTTGGATTTTAAATATATTACAAGATGTTCCTTCTTAAATAACAAGGTGTACCTTTCTTTTGAGTGGCTTATCTTCTTTCCTTCCAAAGGAAGCAAATGAGAAAAGGGAAATGTGTGCTTTTCCTTCACAAGACCCATGAATTCATTCAAAGGGTGATTGTTGCTTAAACACATTGTTGATTATTACAGTCTATACTTATTTATGTTTCTTGCAGACACATGTGCCAGAAATCCATAGGCCAATCAAGTCACTGGATGGATAGCAAGAGGGAAATAACCAATTGCATTATGCACAAAAGAATGAAAAGGGAAAGGGTAGAGTGCCAAAGTACACTCTAAGGCTAAATGGTTTTGGAGGCACATACTCAAGGAAACCAGTGTTGGGGGTGGGCAAGTCATAGAAACTCTATAGTTGTTCCTCTGCTCTCTGCTCAGCTATGGATAGTGAAAGGTGAACCTGTCCATACCAGTTTCTCACTATTTCAGTCTTAAGCTAATTTCTTTCTTTCTTTCTTTCTTTCTTTCTTTCTTTCTTTCTTTCTTTCTTTCTTTCTTTCTTTCTTTCTTTCTTTCTTTCTTTCTTTCTTTCTTTCTTCCTTCCTTCCTTCCTTCCTTCCTTCCTTCCTTCCTTCCTTCCTTCCTTTCTTTCTTTCTTCTCAAGAAAATTCGCCAGCATTTCAGTACATTTTCCTCCCAATATACACATGTAAATTTTTGCATGTAATGTCGCCTAATACAGGCAACTCTGCAGAGCAATTTTCCTTAATATAATGTGTTTCTATGTTGTATATGCATTTTTAGACATACTTACCCCAATATATGCCTTTCTTTACATCTTACTTGCCTGGAGAACTGTAGTGCAAAATTCAGAGAAGCGCAAATTTCAAAGGATGGCTGTGTTTTTGTTCTAGTGTTCTTTCAGAAACTCAGTCAGGCAAGTTCACCTTTAAACACAAACCGAATTGAATTTCTCCCCGATCCCTAGCTATGGGGCAGCCAAGCATGGCAGCTGCTGCTCAGGAGGATGACTTCCACATTGCCCTTCCCTGTTCTGCCCTATGCTCTCTGCCCTGCCTACATCCACATTTTACTGCTTAGCTCAAGGCATCTCCCATTCTGACAACTGCATTGTTCTCCTATCAGCAGCTTGGCAAGGTTAAAGGGAAGTGGTGCATGGATTGTGACATGGGATTAGACCAGTGACCAAACTTGAATGAGGTACAAAGGTGGTGGAGGACCCACCTGAATTGTTCTTGTGGTAAGTGTTTTTAGGTGGGGAGGCAAACCTCAAAATGTGTGTGGGGGGGCACTTTTCACACTATTTTCCAGCAGTATCTTAATGTGCCATCCCTGTTTTCAGTGACCTCTTCCTTGAGTTACCCCAAAAGGGGTGGCGGCAGTAAAAGTTTTGCCTATCACATGCCCTCCAACATTCCTCCGAAGAAAACTGGAACCCATGTCTTTAGGTGCTGCACTTCTGTGGGAGCCAGCTGACATGTGTGGCAGCAAGGCAGCAAGTCTTTTGATGCCATGCTCTTGCTGGACTTGCATGAGAACTCAGCGCTACTGCAAGTGTCAACACTGGCTGCAAGTGCCACCTCCTCCCTCCCTGGGCATGGTGGTGCTGGACAGGGGAAACGGGATAGTCCAGGATAAAATCAGAAGCCAGGATAGCTTCTGTAATTCCAGGATATCCTGGGAAAATTGGGACACTTGAAGGGTATGTATTCAGAGTGAGGGTAATGCTGACCTGCAGATCTCTAACAGCAGAGACACATGGCTTGATATACAAGAATGGTTGTAATTCAAAGATAGCTACTCTAGACTAGGGCTGCTTCCCATATCTCTTTTTTTAATATAATAATATTTATTAGTTTTCCAACAAATTGAACACAACACTACAAAAAGCCAAAAAAGAAAAAACATACAATAATACAATACAATACAATACAAAAGAAAAAAAAAACAAAAAAGCTGCAAAACACTAACATACAACTAACAAAACAAAACAAAAACCATTTAAAACACAGTCCAATTTCAATATCTTATCTTTCTTTCACTAATTTCCACGACTTCCTCACACCTCCCTTTTTGTATTCCACTTCTATTAATTATTTCAGCAGTTCCTTTCCATCTTCCTCTGTTTTCTATCCTATAATTGTCTTAACACATTCTAACCTTATTTTTCCCTTTAATGCTCTAATAATCTATTTATACTTAATTCCTTATAACATTTCTCCTTATAACAGGGTGAGGGTAATGCTGACCTGCAGATCTCTAACAGCAGAGCCACATGGCTTGATATGCAAGAATGGTTGTAATTCAAAGATAGCTACTCTGGACTAGGGCTGCCTCCCATATCTCTCCACTCTCAGCTTTCAGTAAGCCCCATAGTTGACCGATTGGGATCAGGAGCTCCTTGGTTTGGGTTACAGCACCGAAATGCTTTACAACAGTAAAGCATTTAATGTTCAATCTGTTCTTGACCAGCTCTTTAGATATGTACAAAGGGGTACTTACAGGCTCAGCTAGGGATATTAACTTAACAAACTGGTTTGTTAATCACTTCAGCAATTCTCTTCTACTATAAACTTGCATCTTACACATACAAAATCACAGGCTTGGTTGGGATCCAAAGACTTCATCCAAACCATGGGTAGGCAAACTAAGGCCCAGGGGCTGGATCCAGCCCAACTGCCTTCTAAATCTGGACCACGGATCAGCGTGTTTTTAAATGAGTAGAATGTGTGCATTTATTTAAAATGCATCTCTGGTTTATTTGTGGGGCATAGGAATTCATTCATTTCCCCCCCTTCAAAATATAGTCCGCTCCCCCCAAGGTCTGAGGGACAGTGGACCGCCTCTTTGCTGAAAAGGTTTGCTGACCCCTGATCCGAACCAATGCCCCAATCCTATAGCAACACTATAAAACTCAAAGGAATCAAACTGTAATCAGAAAAGCTAGTGGATCTTTTTTTGGTTAGTGCATCAACCCAAACTAACCATGGCACCTCCAGGGCAAATTGGATCCAGTGAGATTCTGTTTAGAGAATAAACTTATCAAAAATTCCTGGGATATAAATTAATTCACTGATTTCGAACATTCTCAAGACTTCTTCTTCCTCAGTGCTTCTGCAGTTGTGTCCAGAATTGGCTACCTTTGATGGAGCTCCTCATCAGCTCTGTGCTCTTCTTGACCATCTCTGGTTGCCTCTGGAAGTCAGAAGTCCAGAAATATCATGACGTGCTTACAGTGCCAAATGGAGGAGAATGGGGCACTTGGGGTAACACAGTGTTTTGTCATGAAGGATATGCTTTTGGCTTCTCACTGAAGGTATCTTTTTTGTATTGTCCATTTGCTTTGCTGGTTTACCAGTATGGGTCTTACCTTAAAATTCATGGCCAGCCTGTGCAATGAGGGCAGTATCTTAACAAAACTGTTATTGGAGGTGAGGATGGAGGTGGAAGGGATCAAAGCTCAGTGGCGAACCATATCCTTTTCATGTAGAAGGCCTTACAAATTCAAAATAAAACCCTCCTGCCACACTCAAGATGAAGAAACAGAAGCAGAGGAAATGCAAGCAGGAACTTTTTGATGACAAGTATAGAAGCTCCGAGAAGTCTTAACAGCTCCTTGTAGGTCCACATTTGAAAAAGTGACACCACTGTTATACTTTAACGTTTGGAAAAAAATAATGATAAATCCAATTTGGGGAAATAAAAATAATAACTTTTTTGAAAACCCCAGCGGACAATAATATTGTCTGGATCCTCCCTAAAAAGGGATTCAGTAAAGAATGGCAACTCCAAACTAATCTGGTGGCAGAAGCCCACGACAAGCCTGGTTTATTGCTGCTTCTTTTAACAGCAAATTTCATCGGCCACCAGCCAGCAGATATCCTTCTCCCCTGCCTGCTTCTTCAATGTCTTCATGCCATGCTATAGGATTTTCCCAGGGGCATTCTGGGAGGGAAAATGGTGGCTATGAATTTTGTGTCCACCAGAGGAAGTCCCACTACTACTAAAGAGGGAAGGGAGAAGGGAAAATAAGACAAAAAGTATTACCATAACTGTTACCAGTAAGGCCTCAGGGAACATTTATTACCATTTTGAAGACTCAGCCCCCTGAAAAATCAGTAACGCGGAACCCATATTTTCACAATCTGCTACTGTTTGTGGGTGGGTGGGGGTGTTAAACCAAGGAGCAGTTATGGCTGGGCCCTAGTTTGGCACTTCAATATTACGCCTCCTCCAAACAGAGGAAACCTCCTGAATAATATAGAGACATACTGTAGGAACAGGCCTTCAGGGATTCCGTTTTAGATAAGCCAACAGAGTTGTTACATTTCTCATAATGTTGACTCATCTGTTTTTTTTAAAAAATAATATTTATTGCTTTTCCAAAAAATTTAAACACTAAAAGAAAAAAGAAAAAAACACAAAAAACACAATACAATACAATGCATTGGAATAACAAAAACACAACAAAAACAATAAAATAAATCAAACAATTTCATTAACCCACCTTTCATTCACTTATTTCCACAACCTCCTCACACCTCCCTTTTTGTATTCCACTTCTGTTAATTATTTCAGCAATTCCTTTCCATCTTCCTCTGTTTTCTATCCTATAATTATCTTAACTCATTCTAACCTTATTTTCCCCTTTAATACTCTATTAATCTATTTGTACTTAATTCCTTATAACATTTCTACTAAAGCCATGTAACTTCATTCCAACATAATGTTGACTCATCTGGGTTGTATTGAACTGTCTGCAGGTTGCCTGAAAGGTGGATTCATTTTGGGGGGGTTAAAGATTTTATTCATTTTCAATAACAATCTTCTAATTAATAACAAATTAAATCAAATCAAATCAATCCAAATTACAATAATAACAATATCACCAATTATATATTCCAATTATATATATATATTTTGGGGAGGACTTCCCATGTTCCAGATGTCTAGAGATCATCATCATCATTCATATCTCTCCATTTTCGGCTATTTTTCAAATTTGAAACTAATATTGTCCATCCTTATTGTCAATCTCATCAGTTGTTGTTTCTGTGGCTCACGTCTTCTGTCGCAAAGGTTTTGTATTGTTAACCCACAGGAGGTACTTTTTTATTCATTTTGTTCTCTGTCCATTTATTTTGGTGTTCAGTCCTCTTACCTCTCCTTTGTTTGTCAAGTTCTCATTAAAGGCACTGGGCTTTGTTCCAAAAGTAAAGTTTATAAACGGCAAGTCAACAAGTTCTCTCGGATGTCTCTTAATGACCAGATGTCCGTATATGTCTGTATATAATGCTGTATTGTGGGGCAGACTTCCCAGCTGTGTATTATGTGGAAATTATTTAAATTCCTCCAAGAACAAAAGGACCCTCCCCAGATGTATTCAAGTCTCCAAGGCCAGATGAACTGCATCCAAGAGTATTAAAAGAACTGGCAGATGTGATCTCAGAACCACTGGCAGTCATCTTTGAGAATTCCTGGAGAACAGGCGAAGTCTCGGCAGACTGGAGGAGGGCAAATGTTGTCCCTGTTTTCGAAAAGGGGAAAAGAGAGGACCCAAATAATTACCGCCCAGTCAGTCTGACATCAATACCAGGGAAGATTCTGGAGCAGATCATTAAGCAAACAGTCTGTGAGCACCTAGAAAGGAATGCTGTGATAACCAATAGTCAGCATGGATTTCTGAAAAATAAGTCATGTCAGACTAACCTGATCTCGTTTTTTGACAGAATTACAAGCCTGGTAGATGAAGGGAATGCAGTGGATGTAGCCTACCTTGATTTCAGCAAGGCATTTGACAAGGTGCCCCATGATATTCTTGTAAAGAAGCTGGTAAAATGTGGTCTTGACTATGCTACCACTCAGTGGATTTGTAACTGGCTGACTGACCGAACCCAAAGGGTGGTTCCTCTTCATCCTGGAGAAGAGTGACTAGTGGGGTGCCACAGGGTTCTGTCTTGGGCCCGGTCTTATTCAACATCTTTATCAACGACTTGGATGATGGACTCAAGGGCATCCTGATCAAATTTGCAGATGACACCAAATTGGGAGGGGTGGCTAACACCCCAGAGGACAGGATCACACTTCAAAACGACCTTGACAGATTAGAGAACTGGGCAAAAACAAACAAGATGAATTTTAACAGGGAGAAATGTAAAGTATTGCACTTGGACAAAAAAAAATGAGAGGCACAAATACAAGATGGGTGACACTTGGCTTGAGTGCAGTACATGTGAAAAGGATCTAGGAGTCTTGGTTGACCACAAACTTGACATGAGCCAACAGTGTGACGTCGCAGCTAAAAAAGCCAATGCAATTCTGGGCTGCATCAATAGGAGTATAGCATCTAGATCAAGGGAAGTAATAGTGCCACTGTATTCTGCTCTGGTCAGACCTCACCTGGAGTACTGTGTCCAGTTCTGGGCAAGGGATGCAACATGGCCAGAATTACAGAGGCCTGATCGGTAGCCAGTAACCAGTGGCTAGATAACTAAGCTAGATAACCAATAGCCTGACTTAGAATAAGGCAATTTCCTGTGTTCCTGATGTCGGAGGCACTTAGTCCGAGATGAATACTTTTTTTTTTTGTAGGCAAAAATGGCTATTATAAAGAGTTCTGCAGAAGAAATATATCTACTCCCTCTGTGTTGTCTATCCCTCTCCCACCAACACCTGCCTTTAGTAAGACCAGCAGAATACTGGTGCCTGCAGAAGCTCACTGGTTTTCCTCACTGTGCCCTGCAAAGCTGTGGGAAAGAGGGCCGGTTCATCTCTTAGGAACAGTTTCCAACTGTTTTTCAAACTGGTGCTTTGGTGTGGAATTAATAATGCTGTGAGTTTCCTACCCTAAGTTCCAAGATGCTTAAGGATGGGTTGACTACAGGGTACCTTTTCCCTGTAGAGTTGGTGGGAAGGTGATTGGCTCTGCTAAGAGCCTAAGGCATTAGTCAGAGACAGAAGTAAGGAAAACTCACCCACCTTCAGTTAAGCACAAGTCTTAGGCTTCTGCACACATTACACTGGGCAGAGGTGTATCCTTTCTCTACACTTATACTAGTACTTATGTCAAAGAGTGTACACTGATTGATTTGTGCACCTCAGCTACAGTGCACACAGGTACACAGAATTAATTGTAAATAATGTGGTTATGGAAGAATTTAAAATAGAAAAAGGGACACGACAGGGGTGCCCAATCTCCCCATTGCTTTTTATATCGGTCCTGGAGGTTTTGCTGAACATGATCAGAAGGGACCAGCTGGTTAAAGGGGTACAGGTCGGAGTTAAACAGTACAAATTGAGGGCATTTGCAGATGACTTGGTACTTACTTTTTTATATAAATATTTTATTAAGTTTTCACAATAAAAAAGCATACATAGACACGGAAATTACAAAATCACAAAAAACAATACAATACAAAAATACAAACATTAAATACATCAAAAGAAAAAGAAAAAAGAGCTAAAAACACATATAGTAACAAAAAACAAAAATTCCCTCTTTCTTAATTTCTCATCTTCAATTAACTTATTTTCCCGACTTCCTCACGTCTCCCGTTCTTGTATCCCTTTTTTAAAAATTAATTCAGCAAATTCATATCCTATTAATTTATCTGTTGTTAATCCAATCTTACATTTTACTTTGTTGCTAAAGCCCCTGCGATTCATTTCAATGTCCTTAACATTCATAAATTTTACAGTATTTCTGCAAATAAAATTTAAATTTCTTCCAATCTTCCTCCACCGTCTCCTCTCCCTGGTCTCGGATTCTGCCAGTCATTTCCGCCATCTCCATATAGTCCATTAGCTGCATCTGCCAATCTTCCAAGGTGGGTAGATCTTGTGTCTTCCAATGCTTTGCGATGAGAATTCTTGCTGCTGCTGTAGCATACATAAAAAAAGTTCTATCCTTCTTTAACACCGATTGGTCCACTATGCCCAGGAGGAAGGCCTCTGGTTTCTTCGGGAAAGTATATTTAAATACCTTTTTCAGTTCATTATATATCATTTCCCAGAAGGCCTTGATCCTTGGGCACGTCCACCAAAGGTGAAAGAATGTACCTTCAGTCTCTTTGCATTTCCAACATTTGTTATTGGGCGAATGATATATTTTTGCAAGCTTGACTGGGGTCATGTACCACCTATACATCATTTTCATAATATTCTCTCTTAAGGCATTACATGCCGTAAATTTAATCCCGGTGGTCCACAACTTCTCCCAGTCAGCAAACATAATGTTATGGCCTATGTCTTGTGCCCATTTTATCATTGCCGATTTTACTGTTTCTTCCTCAGTATTCCATTTCAACAGCAGATTATACATTCTCGAAAGTGTCTTTACATTGGGTTCTAACAGTTCTGTTTCCAACTTTGATTTTTCCACCTGGAAACCATTTTTTTTGTCCAAATTATAAACCTCTCTTATTTGAAAATAGTGTAACTAGTCTCGCACCTTCTCTTTGAGTTTGTCATAACTCTGCAATTTCAATTTATCACCTTCCTGTTCTAAAATTTCCCAGTATGACTTGGTACTTACTTTACACTGGTACTAAAAGAGTTTTAGAACTAATTCAAGAGTTTGGTCAAGTTGCAGGATTCAAACTGAATAAACTAAAAACTAAGGTATTAGAGAAAAATTTAACAGCTACTGAAAGAGAGAGGTTCCAGAATGAAACAGGTTTAACTGTGGCCAAGAAAGTGAAATACTTGGGGATTAACATGACAGCTAAAAATGTGAATTTATTTAAAGATAATTATGAGAAATGCTGGGCAGAAGTAAAAAAAAAAAAGATTTAGAAATATGGTCAAATTTGAAGCTTTCGTTGCTAGGCCGCATTGCTGTGATTAAAATGAATGTATTGCCTAGAATGTTGTTTCTATTTCAAACATTGCAAATTGTGGACAAGATGGACTGTTTCAAGAAGTGGCAGAGAGACATTTCCAGATTTGTCTGGCAGAGCAAGAAACCTAGAATAAAATTTAAGATATTAACTGATGCAAAGGAAAGAGGTGGATTTGCCCTGCCAGACCTAAAACTTTACTACAAATCAGCAGCTTTCAGTGGCTACTTCTTGAGAATACAGACATTTTGGATTTAGAAGGTTTTAACAATGTATTTGGATGGCATGCATACTTATGGTATGATAAGGTCAAAGCACATAAAGCATTTAAAAATCATATTGCAAGGAAAGCATTGTTTAATGTTTGGATAAGATATAAGGATTTATTGGAAAATAAAACCCCAAGGTGGTTATCACCGATGGAAGCGAAAGCTTTGAAAAAGCTTAATATGGAGGCCAAATGGCCGAAATATTGGGAAATTCTGGAACAAGAAGGAGACAAATTGAAATTGCAGAGTTTTGAAAAATTGAAAGATAAAGTGAGAGATTGGCTCCAATACTATCAGATAATGGAGGTTTTTAAATTGGACAGGAAAATTGGCTTCCAGGTGGAAAAGTCAAAATTAGAAACAGAGTTGTTGGAATCCAAAACTAAGAATCTGTCAAAAATGTATAACTTGCTGTTGAAATGGAATACACAAGATGAAACAGTGAAAACAGCTATGATAAAGTGGGCACAAGATATTGGTCATAACATTATGTTTGCTGACTGGGAACAGTTGTGGACCACCGGTATGAAATTTACGGCATGTAATGCCTTAAAGGAAAATATTATGAAAATGATTTATAGGTGGTACATGACTCCAGTCAAGCTTGCAAAAATTTACCACTTGTCTGATAATAAATGTTGGAAATGTAAAGAAACTGAAGGTACTTTTTTTTCACCTTTGGTGGACATGCCCAAAGATTAAGGCTTTCTGGGAAATGATATATAATGAAATGAAAAAGGTATTTAAATATACCTTCCTTAAGAAACCAGAGGCCTTTCTCTTGGGCATTGTCGGCCAATTGGTGCCAAAGAAAGACAGAACATTCTTTATGTATGCTACAACAGCAGCAAGAATACTCATCGCAAAGTATTGGAAGACACAAGATCTACCCACCTTGGAAGAATGGCAGATGAAGGTGATAGACTATATGGGTTTGGCAGAAATGACTGGCAGAATCCGAGACCAGGGGAAAAAGACGGCGGAAGAAGATTGGAAGAAATTTAAGAACTATCTTAAGAAACATTGTATGCATGACCATGCATTAAAAAGGGACTCAAAAATAACTTAAACAAGGTTTTAATAAGGAAAACAAATACTCCATTTACACTAGATACATCAACAAACCAGACCCAACCACCAACCCATCCCCCAGGGAAATGGGAGAGCTAGATGCTGCTCCTTTACTATACAGCGGAAAGGAACAGCCAAGCATACTAGGACTCAATTTCTTGACTTTAAGAAAGCCGACTTCATAAAACTTAGGGAAGTGCTGGGTGAGATCTCATGGACAGCAATACTAAAAGGAAAGGGAGTTCATGATGGCTGGGAGTTTGTTAAGAGGGAGATAGTAAAAGCACAACGTCAGGCAATACCAATGAGACGGAAACATGGAAGTGCCTAAAGAAGCCAGGGTGGCTATCTAAAGAACTTTTAACTGAATTAAGATTAAAAAAGGATGTGTACAAAAAATGGAAAAGGGGGGAAACCACCAAAGAGGAATTCAAACAACTAGCCAGCACGTGTAGACACAAAGTCAGAAAAGCTAAAGTGCAGAATGAACTCAGGCTTGCTAGAGAGGTTAAAAGCAACAAAAAAGGCTTTTATGGGTATGTTCGTAGCAAAAGGAAGAACAAAGAAACAGTGGGGTCACTCAGAGGAGAAGATGGTGAAATGCAAACAGGGGACACAGAAAGGGCTGAACTCCTCAATGCCTTCTTTGCCTCAGTCTTCTCCGATAAAGAAAACAATGCCCGACCTGAAGAATTTGGAGCAAATGATTCAGCAAAGCAAACACAGCCCAGAATAACTAAGGAGATAGTACAAGAATATTTGGCTAGTTTAGATGTATTCAAGTCTCCAGGGCCAGAGGAACTGCATCCAAGAGTATTAAAAGAACTGGCAGATGCGAAGTCCCGGCAGACTGGAGGAGGGCAAATGTTGTCCCTATTTTCAAAAAGGGGAAAAGAGAGGACCCAAATAATTACCGCCCAGTCAGTCTGACATCAATACCAGGGAAGATTCTGGAGCAGATCATTAAGCAAACAGTCTGTGAGCACCTAGAAAGGAATGCTGTGATCACCAATAGTCAGCATGGATTTCTGAAAAATAAGTCATGTCAGACTAACCTGATCTCGTTTTTTGACAGAATTACAAGCCTGGTAGATGAAGGGAACGCAGTGGATGTAGCCTACCTTGATTTCAGCAAGGCATTTGACAAGGTGCCCCATGATATTCTTGTAAAGAAGCTGGTAAAATGCGGTCTTGACTATGCTACCACTCAGTGGATTTGTAACTGGCTGACTGACCGAACCCAAAGGGTGCTCATCAATGGTTCCTCTTCATCCTGGAGAAGAGTGACTAGTGGGGTGCCACAGGGTTCTGCCTTGGGCCCGGTCTTATTCAACATCTTTATCAACGACTTGGATGATGGACTCAAGGGCATCCTGATCAAATTTGCAGATGACACCAAACTGGGAGGGGTGGCTAACACCCCAGAGGACAGGATCACACTTCAAAACGACCTTGACAGATTAGAGAACTGGGCAAAAAAAACAAGATGAATTTTAACAGGGAGAAATGTAAAGTATTGCACTTGGGCAAAAAAAAAAAAAAAAATGAGAGGCAGAAATACAAGATGGGAGACACCTGGCTTGAGAGCAGTACATGTGAAAAGGATCTAGGAGTCTTGGTTGACCACAAACTTGACATGAGCCAACAGTGTGACGCGGCAGCTAAAAAAGCCAATGCAATTCTGGGCTGCATCAATAGGAGTATAGCATCTAGATCAAGGGAAGTAATAGTGCCACTGTATTCTGCTCTGGTCAGACCACACCTGGAGTACTGTGTCCAGTTCTGGGCACCACAATTCAAGAAGGACACTGACAAACTGGAACGTGTCCAGAGGAGGGCAACCAAAATGGTCAAAGGCCTGGAAACGATGCCTTATGAGGAACGGTTAAGGGAGCTGGGCATGTTTAGCCTGGAGAAGAGGAGGTTAAGGGGTGATATGATAGCCATGTTCAAATATATAAAAGGATGTCACATGGAGGAGGGAGAAAGGTTGTTTTCTGCTGCTCCGGAGAAGCGGACACGGAGCAATGGATCCAAACTACAAGAAAGAAGATTCCACCTAAACATTAGGAAGAACTTCCTGACAGTAAGAGCTGTTCGACAGTGGAATTTGCTGCCAAGGAGTGTGGTGGAGTCTCCTACTTTGGAGGTCTTTAAGCAGAGGCTTGACAACCATATGTCAGGAGTGCTCTGATGGTGTTTCCTGCTTGGCAGGGGGTTGGACTCGATGGCCCTTGTGGTCTCTTCCAACTCTATGATTCTATGATTCTATGATTCCTTATATACTACACCCAATTGCTGACACAGATTAATCAATACAACTCAGCAGCACCTGCTATGTTTCACAGCTGTAAAGCTGGGTCTCGTTAGTTTGCTCTGGCCCTTTAAAGACATACACATCAGGTGGAAAAATGATGAACCTTTACATTTAAAGAAACCATTCAACATATGTCTTGTTTCTTTTTTTTTTGGGCCTGGTCTTACTTGTAATTTTGTACTTTTATTTTTCAAGAAAGAATATAAAACAGAGTCCTAGCTTGCAAAAACAGCTTTATTGCAGTCTCTTTCTCTCATTTGCACCAGACACAGAGATACCAAGGATTGAGTGGTGATGATACTTCCCTCAATGGCATCCGTCTCCATTGCAGCAGTGGTGCAGTTGTACAATATTCCGAAGGACCGTAAGCATCTTCTTGATTTTTCTCTTTGTTGCTTGGAAAGTGATGCTGTGGGGGGCTGGCTGAAATCTATTATGTTTCAGCACCAGGACAGGATAATGTCAGGGTCTGTCATCCTCATTCTTAGCTCTCAGACTCTAAGGATACCAACTCTAGGTTGCCTTCCAAATTTCAGAGGAACCCAAGCCCCACATAACAAAGAGAAAAGAGGCTGCAACAACAGAGTACAAAGGAAAGGAAAAGCAGAGTTTCTTCCTGAGGACCACACATGCCAAGGAAAGAGAGAGCAAGAGGAAAGCACCATCTATCCTGAGAGTGGGGAACCTCAAGCCCAGGGGTCAAATGTGGTCCCCCAGGCTTCTCTGTCTGGTCCTCATGAATATCTGTGATTGTCAGGGGTCAGGACCTCAGGCAGGAAGGAGAGGCAGGCTGAGTATGAAAAGGCCAAGACCTTCCTAACCAGTGGCTGTGCCTTCCTGAGAGAAAGTAGGCACAATACTGCAGCTCTCCTTCCTGGCGGATGCACTGGCCTAAAAAGATCAATGCCTCTACTCAACAGCTTTTTAGCAGAGACCTTGATCCTGTGAGGTGCAGGTGCTGCTTTGCCCGTGGCTTTCTTGCAGGAAAGTCGTTACCACTTAAGTGAGTGAACCGCATCCTGCATGGTGCTGGTCACTGGACTGCATGAAGAAGCAGCAGCACCACACAGAATCAGGTCGTTCTGCTTAATATCTGATAGGCAAGAGCAACAAATACTACATGGCATCAAGGCACCCTGACCTTGTGGTGTGGGTGGCCCCTGGGTGGCACAGGGCAAATCCACCTACTCCAGGGGTCACAACACACAGCCCTACTTAGAAGTTGAGGTTTGGTAGACATGCTATACCTGATGAGGTCTACAAAAGACACATTTTAAAAATCTAAAGAGGCAACTACCCTCTTGACTTTCATGTTGGAAAGCAAATTATTCCAATTTGGCTTGTATTTCCAGAGAGGCAGACATTACCATATTGTCTCTTTTTTTTTGCAGGTTTGGAGTGTGGACAGAGGTTAAGAAATGCCTCACTCTGAAGGTGGAAGCCCCACAAGGGCTAGCTGATGATACAGCAGCCAACAACATCCAGTTCAAATGTGGAGATGGGACTGTACTGGAGGGCGACTCCACCAACTTCGGTACTTATGGCCACTGGAGCAAGTGCTGCCCCACTGGTGCCATCTGCGGGATCCAAACAAAGGTGAAGGATCAAGGTCTAGAGGATAACACAGCACTTAATGATGTCAAATTCTTTTGCTGTGACTGAATCACCTGGGCTTCATCCTGCTACAACACAGCTGCCTGTGTTCTAATGGTTTGTTGGCATGAAACTTAACCAACAATAAATCTTAACCAAAGAGTTATGTGTATCGTTTGTAGCTTTGTCCCTTCCTGATCTCAATTCTTTAACCCTGACTGACTTGGTTTTGGATGGGAGGACAATGCAATATGAAAGAGGGTACCATCCTAGACCCATAGTGTGCTATCTTTAGCCCATTGATCTTGCCAGGCCCACCAGCCTCTCAGTTTGTGCCATGAGGTTGCTTTGAACAAATTGCACCCACTTGCCAATCACCAGCCATCTTAGGCACACAGATCTCTTATGTCTGATCTAAGCACCATGCGGTAATATTTGAGGATTTGAAGGAATCTGGGCACCAAGCATAGCAGCCAACTCCTGGGGGCCGAGGTCTGTTATAGGATGTGTCCAAGGAAACGGAGGCAATTGGCCAGCCCCCAGCTGGCTTCAGCCCACCAGCTGTCAGCTGGGCGAGCTCCAGTACTTGGATCAGCATGTAATTAGAACTCAAGCCTCAGAAACCTTCAGAACGTTGAGCACGCTAGCCAGCGGAGAATAAAACTCTTCACAACAGAAGGGCAGAGAGAGGCTGTGTAAAGCATATTTAGAGTAGTTTATTTAGCCTACATCAGGACAAAGAAAACATGTCTGCTCTCCTTCATGTCCAAAGCAAGAAGCATAAGCAAAACTATACACAAAACGGAAGTTCCCAGCAAGCTGTGCTGGAATGTAAACAGGCATGTGACACACAACAGCCTGTTCCTCTTAAGGTGGAACAGAATATATCAGCACACTCCCCCCCACAAGTTGATGGGCATTGCCATTCAAAAGATGTGCATCATGTGATCAATTATGTGGGGCGGAGCTTACCTGCCTCTCCCCATATTGTATTCAAGTCGGCACCCTTGGCACCAAGCATCACCAAGAGCTCAAAGTGCTAAGCTCAGAGATAAGCCTCGGGCTGTTATTTGAGAGTAAAGGTAAAGGGACCCCTGACAATTAGGTCCAGCCGTGACCAACTCTGGGGTTGTGGCGCTCATCTCGCTTTATTGGCGGAGGGAGCTGGCGTACAGCTTCTGGGTCATGTGGCCAGCATGACTAAGCCGCTTCTGGAGAACCAGAGCAGCGCACGGAAACACCGTTTATCTTGCTGCCAGAGCGGTACCTATTTACAGTATCTACTTGCACTTTAACGTGCTTTCGAACTGCTAGGTTGGCAGGAACAGGGACAGAGCAATGGGAACTCACCCCGTCGCAGGGATTCGAACCGTCAACCTTCTGATCGGCAAGTCCTAGCCTCTGCGGTTTAACCCACAGCGCCAAAGGCCACATTTGCACATTTTCCTACTCCAGGAGTGTGGTGGAGGAGGTTGCAAATGCCTTTACTCTTAAAGTGCAGGCAGCATTTCACCTTCAATCTTTGCATAATGCTGAAACCAGAGAAAAGACTCTGCTTGGTCTTGGAGAGTAAAAAGCTGTTTTTTATTCTTAAAGGTTAGGGAAAAGGATCTCTGGCTTTCTGAATGTGTGTATGTATACTTGTCTGCCTGCCTCTTTCTCTCTCTATGTGTGTGCCTGTGGATTTTATTTATTTTCTATTTATTTATTTGGATTTTTATTCTGCTTTTGGCCCCATCCATCCATGGAAGATTGGCCACATTCCAATTTACCCCTTGGGGCGGAATCGCTTCCCTGCTCCTGCCATATAGGGATTGATGAATGGATATGTTATTTTCTTCTGACTCCTGAAGGACAGCAATCAAAACTATGGTTAGAGAGCAGTGGAGTAGTGGATCCATGATCACATCAGTGGTCCCAAATGCTCAGGTGGCTAGAATAGAAGTTTTCCCCTCTTCCGTTTGCTGCACTGGTAAACGGCTGTTGTAGCTGAGTGACCTAGACTGCCACCCTCTTGGCAGAGTGTGTCCCTTCTTATCAGCTGTGAGAGGAGCAGGAAGAGGAGATACAGGCAGCATGTGTGTCAGAGTGTGTGTGAGCATACTAGGGGTGACAAGGTGAGACATTCACTCTTGTGGTCGTGGCAGACAGAAGTGGGTTAGGAGGAGCTGCTTCCCATAGTGCTCAGCCCTAGGAAGATGCAGAGGTCACCTGGCTAAGAGGAGGAAAAGGCCTCAGAATGCAGAAAGCCGGAAGTGTGCACAACAGCTTACTAAAGTGAAATGAAGAGGTGGGGGAAGAGATGTTGCCAAAAGAGAACCAGGACATGGTGAATTCCCCACTTCATAGGCCCCTGGGATGCCCTCTAAGAAACATAGGATTGCTCCCTAAATTACACTAATGGCTGATTGTAAGTCACTTTGTATTGCTCTGGGCAAACACATTTAATCAATAAAATATATCTCAATAGAAGCAGCCCCCACATTCCAGCATTAAAAAGCAACAGTTTCAATAGCAAAGCATAAGACAATATGAAGATGAATATACAACATCACTAAAAAATATACAGCACACATCTAAAACCCTATGAATACAAAGGTTCAGTTTTAAAACTTCGGACAATAAAGACCACAAAGATGGCACCAGGTGGGCCTTTCCGGGAAGGCATTTCATAACTAGGCTGTCACCACCTATAAGACCCTGTATCCAGGAGCACTGGAAGAGAGCCTCTGATGATGATATTGGGGTCCAGGTAAGTAGACCTGGGAGGAGGTGATCCTTGAATTAAGCTGCTCCCAGGCCATTTAAGGAGTAGACAATAAATCACTAGTGCAATATAGTGAAATTGTCCACAAGCCCTTTAATAGCCTTGATACCTCATGTAGAACTTTCTATACTGTTTTCAAAGTCACCCCACGTATAACTCACTTCAGTTAATCTAACAGGAAGATCATGGATAATGGACACAAGACTACCTCCAGCCCTGTAAGGTTATAGTGTATCAGATTAAGCTGATAAAAATTCATTTCAATGAATGATTCATTTCAGCAAAAAATAAATAAATGGTGAAATGGACAGTTCAGCAATTTGTTTCAGTGCTTGCCTTCAAGCAGCAGTTAGTTTCAGCAGTTAGCTTTGGTATTTGGATTAGCCAGTTTTCTAGAGTCAATAATCTGTTTTAGAAATTAAAGGTCATGGATGTACTCGAGTGGAGAGTAGCTTCGAGAACACTATCCAACCATCTCATTCTCTGTCGTCCCCTTCTCCTTGTGCCCTTGAGCAATGGGACTTCCTTTCCTCCCTTTGCATCCCCTGCAGAACCTCAAAAGGTGCTCCAAAGTGTTGGGGAACCCTCCAGAGCAGATTTTTAGGGGTGGATGAGGAGCTGGCAGAGGAAGAAAAGAAACGAAAAGTCCCATTGCACAAACAGATTTCTGATGTCCATGTGAATGGATCATTGTTTCATTATTTTCCACCTTTGTTTTTAAATCCCAAACTTTGGTTCCAGAATGTCCATCCATATATTCATATGCTTCTGTTTAGACATCAATTGCAGAGACATTTCTTCCTTCAAAGCATTCACTAAAGCTGTTGCAGCCAGTGTGGTGTAGTGGTTAAGAGCGGTAGTCTCATAATCTGGTGAACCAGGTTCGCGTCTCCGCTCCTCCACATGCAGCTGCTGGGTGACCTTGGGCCAGTCACGCTTCTTTGAAGTCTCTCCGCCCCACTCACCTCACAGAGTATTTGTTGTGAGGGAGGAAGGGAAAGGAGAGTTAGCCGCTTTGAGACTCCTTAAAAGGGAGTGAAAGGCGGGATATCAAATCCAAACTCCTCCTCCTCCTCCTCCTCCTATTCTTATTCTTATTCTTATTCTTATTCTTATTCTTATTCTTATTCTTATTCTTATTCTTCTCTTGCTGTTGTTCTGTTGGAGTGCTTTTCATCCTGAGTAGGAACCATGTTTTTCAGGTCTGCTTCCTTGTCTGGATGTGTCCGTAACTGCCTTCCATTCAAACAAAAGTGCTGCTGCTGTTGTTTAGTCGTGTCCGACTTTTCGTGACCCCATGGACCAGAGCTCACCAGGCCCTCCTGTCTTCCACTGCCTGCTGCAGTTTGGTCAGCTCATGTTAGTAGCTTCGAGAACACTATCCAACCATCTCATTCTCTGTCGTCCCCTTCTCCTTGTGCCCTCCATCTTTGCCAACATCAGGGTCTTTTCCAGGGAGTCTTCTCTTCTCATGAGGTGGCCAAAGTATTGGAGCCTCAGCTTCAGGATCTGTCCTTCCAGTGAGCACTCAGGGCTGATTTCCTTCAGAATGGAGAGGTTTGATCTTCTTGCAGTCCATGGGACTCTCAAGAGTCTCCTCCAGCACCATAATTCAAAAGCATCAATTCTTCGGCAATCAGCCTTGTTTGTGGTCCAGCTCTCACTTCCATACATCACTACTAGGAAAACCATAGCTTTAACTATACGGACCTTTGTTGATGTCTCTAAGTGTCCCTAAGTGCCTTCCATTCAAACAAAAGTAGTGGGCAATATTGCTTTCATTCGCTGAAGTGGTGCTTGCTGATCTTCAAAACCTAAAGGCACCAAGTGTGGTATATCTTGGCCCATTTTTATGGCTCGTAGGGATAGTCATTGCTGTATGCGGATAGGAAGCACTTGCCTCATGCCACCATCTCCCCACTCCTCATAAACAAAGACTTTACAGCTCTGCATTGGCCTTTCTTTTTCATGATTGTTTGTATCCTCCAACAGGTCTTTGCAGGTCTCTAACAGACCTCACAGTTTGGCTTCCTGTAAAATTCTGAAGGGTACTATGAAGCTGAGGGTGAACTTCGGCAGTTCTGGTATTCTGTGGATATATTTACACTACAAAGTTATATTAGATTTCTACCAAGTGAACTGTCATGGCTTCACCCTGAATGCTTTTGTGAACAGCAGATTCATGGGAGAACTGTAACTCTCCCTTTGAGAAAACTAATCCACACATACAGTGGAGCTACAGTTATCAAGATACAAGACACCTTCTTTTCCCTCTCTCTGACACCCTCTTCTGTATGTGTCGCCCTCCCTCCCCATTTCCTCCATGCCTAGTGGTTTCCCATGAGAAGGAAACATCACTTTTGGTGGAAGTCTGAACTCCCTGCTTGAGGACTTGTGGCAATTAGGCGGAGGACCCGCATGTGGCTCAAGAGTGACAGTTTGCCAAACCCTGTTCTAAAGCAAATTGTACGGTCCTGGTCTTTGGTCTTGAAATGATGTCCTCACCCTTCTGATAGCTCTCTCCACTCCTCCTGGCAAATCGCTTCTGCTTGTGCAGGAACTTCCTAAAAGCCACTGGTAATAGAGGTGAGGAAAGCACAGGACCAGGAAGACTTCATAGTCCTCTCCGCCTTCTCTGCTCCATGATGGATCAGTGGAGCATGGGAGGTGTTGCTCAGGACAGAGAGTTCCTGCACTTCATTGTCCTGAACCCTTTAAATTCCCTGCTTTAAATTCCCCGCATTACTCAGTTTATGGACTCTCTCCTTCTGCACGTAGAGTAATTGGCAACTGAGAGACGGTAAGCAGAACTCCAAGTGAGGGCAAAGAAAGGTAAGAGTTGCAATGTAGCCAGAATGATGTAGGCCTGTTCAACTGTCAGACTTGAGTGAAGTAGAGCTGGGTGGCATTAGGCCCTATTGTGAAAAGTGTACCCCACTTTCCACACAAGTTTTCAGGGTATTTAAATATGCATTTCTTTTGAAGGGTTGCAAGTCTATAAAACAGAAATGGAGGGAGTTTGCATAGGAGAGACATTTTAGCAAGGGCAAAGGGTGGGTAAGAAATGCACATCTTAGTTAGTTTTTTAAAGTAATATTTTTATTACTTTTCAATTACAATCCAATAATAACTTCTGCTTCTTAATGGCGGCATTGGAGGGTTTTCAGCAGGCAAAGTGCTTTTGCACTCAGAACCTGGGTAAAGAGACGAACTGTGAGTGAAGCCTATTTCTCCCTGTCCCTGGGGGGAATTTGCAAGGATAATTACCCTCAATTATCTTTGTTTTTCCTTTGCCAACAATTTTCTGCTATCGTGGGGTCTGCTTCCATTAAGGCAGAACAGAACCGGAAGCTGCACATTTTAATTAGTTAGCTTACATCAGCGGTTACCAATGTGGCACAATTCTTGCCATCTTGCCTTGCCTTTCTGTTTGAGGAATTGATCTAGCCCCAATGTCCAGCAACTCTGAGTTGTCTATTGAAATCAGAAGTGTAGTCAGAAAAGCCATTAATTGGTTTTACTCATCAACCAGAAGTAATCACACTTCCCTCCAGGGGGAAACACAAGATTCAGGAACCTTTTGAACAGAGGAGAGAGAACCACACTTTCTGGGGAATAAATTCTCAAGGCTGTTATTCTTCCACTCAGTTTTTGCAGTTTGATCTGGTGCAGTCCACCTGCCATGGATCTCTCTACCAGTGTTGTGGTCTTCTTGTTCCTCACCTACCACCTCTGTGAGGCAGGAGATTGAAGCTGAAATATACTCAGAGTCGCAACTTGTGCAGGTGCTGGGTCAGGGCCTGTTTCCGGTAGTGGTAGCCTGCTGCAGTTTGGATCCTATTGAACTCAGTACATAACACCCCTCCCCTCTAAGTTCCAGTCCTGCCCGGGAGGTCGCATTCATAATCCTCGAGGTACGCCGGCGGCCTACGTGTTCGTTGCGGCCTGGGGTGTTCCCTGGTCCGGGCTCCAGGTTCTGGCTCGTGTTCCAAGGATGCTGGCTGTGATGGGGCTGTTTGGTCTGGTGCAACTGGCTCGCTCAGTCGTGGTTCTGGTTCCGGTGTCCTTTTGGCCTCACGGGTCCTCTCTGTATTTACTGATTCTGCCTCTCCTGCTGGCCCCTCCTGCTCTATGGGCCTCACTGCCCCGCTGTTCCCTTGGAACTCCTCTGACCTGTCCTCCTCCTGGTTTTCTCCCAGAAATCGTCGCCGTATCTGGTCGCAGTGGCGGCGCCAGCATTGCCCCCCATCCGTTAGCACCTCGTACGACACTGGGCCAGTGACCCTGGTGACTGTGGCGGGTACCCATGCTGGGCCTGCCCCAAAATTCTTTGCGTACACTGGGTCCTGGGCCTCGAAGGTCCGGGGGTTCCTGCCTTCCCCCACCACTACCTCATCCTGAGCTCTATCGGGGTGAAGGCGGTCCAATCTGATTGCAAGGCGCCGACCCATTAGTAGTTCAGCGGGGCTCCGGCCAGTCGTTGAGCTGGGGGTGCTGTGCTGTGCTAGAAGGAATGTGGCAAGGCGGTACTCCCAGTCCCCTTGCGTCATGCGGCGAAGGGTGTCCTTGGTGGTCCGCACCATGCGTTCTGCTTGGCCATTGGTGGCAGGGTGGAACGGCGCCGAACGGATGTGGCGGATGGCGTTCGGCGCTGTGAAGGTTTGGAATTCTCCTGACGTAAATGCAGTCCCGTTGTCTGAGACAAGAGTGTCAGGGAGCCCGTGGGTTGCAAACAGCCTGCGTAGTACCCGGATGGCTGCGGACGTGGAAGTGGACGGTACCAGTGCGACTTCCAGCCATTTGGTGTAGGAGTCCACCACTATGAAGAATGTTTTCCCCTGGAAGGGGCCAGCGAAATCCACATGCAGGCGTGACCATGGTGCTCGGGCGGACTCCCAGGACTGGACTGGGGCCCTTGGGGGATCTGGGCGGGATTCTTGGCAGGCCTGGCAGTGTTTGACCCAGGCCTCTATGTCTCCATCGATCCCCGGCCACCACACATAACTCCTGGCCAGGGCCTTCATTCTTACTACCCCTGGATGTGTCTCGTGTAGGGCTGTGAGGACCCTTTTGCGGAGGGGCTGGGGAACAACGACTCTGCTTCCCCATAACAGGCACCCCTTGTGGGCCGACAGTTCATGTTTGTGGGTTGTGTAGCCGGCGAATTCTGGCCCGGGGCTGCTGCTGGGCCATCCCCTCCACACCCAGTCCAGGACCCGGGAGATGACCCTATCTTTCTTGGAATAGTGTGCAACTTCTTGTGCCTGAATGGGGCGGTCGGGAAGCAGCTCCAGGCTCATAACCTCTTGTGCAGGTGCTGGGTCAGGGCCTGTTTCCGGTAGTGGTAGCCTGCTGAGGGCGTCCGCATGGCCCATCGCCTTCCCAGGTCGGTGAATCAGTGCGTATGCTGGCAAGGAAAATTGACCACCTGAGGACGCGAGGAGACAGCACTTGGGGGGTCTGCTTTTCGGGGGCGAACAAGCCAAGCAACGGCTTGTGGTCAGTCACCACGGTGAAGGGCCGCCCGTACAAGAAATCATGGAATTTTTTTACTCCCTTCACGATTGCCAGACCCTCCTTGTCGATTTGCGAGTAGTTCCGCTCGGTTGCGTTGAGTGTCTGGGAAAAGTACGCCACCGGTACCTCTCTTCCATCTGGGAGTTGGTGCCCCAGGACAGCGCCAATGCCATAGGGTGAGGCGTCGCATGCTAGCACCACCGGCAGCCTCTTGTCAAAGTGTGCCAAGACTGAGTTTGAGACAAGCAAGTCCTTGACTGCCTGGAATGCGGCCTCCTGGCGCTGGCCCCACACCCAAGGGGCCCGCTTGTCCAGGAGTCTGTGTAGGGGCTCTGCTACTGCCGCCTTGTGGGGAAGGAAGGAATGGTAAAAGTTCAATAGTCCCAAGAAGGCCTGAAGTTCAGTCTTGCTCTTGGGCGCTGGGGCATCACAAATGGCCCGTACCTTGTCCCCGGTCGGGTGGACCCCTTCTGCGTCCACCATAAATCCCAGAAAGTCCACCTGAGGCACTCCTAGTAGACATTTTTCCCACTTTACCTTGAGACCCGCCGTCTGGAAACGGTGCAGAACGGTGCGGAGGCGGTCCTCAAACTCCTCTGGTGTGGGCCCGGCAATCAACACATCATCGAAGAAGGGGGTGACGCCAGGAATCCCTTTAAGGAGTGAGTCCATTAGATTCTGGAATATGCCTGGTGCCACACTGACACCGAATTGCAGCCGCTTTACCCTGAACGCTCCTCTGTGCGTCACAATCGTCTGTGCCTCTGCTGTGGCCTCATCTACTGGCAGCTGTTGATATGCTTGGGCCAAGTCCAGCTTGCCAAAAATTTTCAACCCAGCCAGGGTGGCAAGGACATGGCTGACCACTGGCACTGGGTATGCGTGGGCCGTGAGGGCCTTGTTTATGGTACATTTGTAGTCTGCGCAGATGCGGACCGAACCATTAGGCTTGACGGGTGTGACGATTGGGGTTTCCCAGGGGGCATTAGGCACCGGCTCCAGCACTCCTTGCTCCACAAGTCAATGGTTCCTCAATGGTTCCTCTTCATCCTGGAGAAGAGTGACTAGTGGGGTGCCACAGGGTTCTGTCTTGGGCCCGGTCTTATTCAACATCTTTATCAACGACTTGGATGATGGACTCAAGGGCATCCTGATCAAATTTGCAGATGACACCAAACTGGGAGGGGTGGCTAACACCCCAGAGGACAGGATCACACTTCAAAACGACCTTGACAGATTAGAAAACTGGGCAAAAACAAACAAGATGAATTTTAACAGGGAGAAATGTAAAGTATTGCACTTGGGCAAAAAAAATGAGAGGTACAAATACAAGATGGGTGACACCTGGCTTGAGTGCAGTACATGTGAAAAGGATCTAGGAGTCTTGGTTAACCACAAACTTGACATGAGCCAACAGTGTGACGCGGCAGCTAAAAAAGCCAATGCAATTCTGGGCCTCATCAATAGGAGTATAGCATCTAGATCAAGGGAAGTAATAGTGCCACTGTATTCTGCTCTGGTCAGACCACACCTGGAGTACTGTGTCCAGTTCTGGGCACCACAGTTCAAGAAGGACACTGACAAACTGGAACATGTCCAGAGGAGGGCAACCAAAATGGTCAAAGGCCTGGAAACGATGCCTTATGAGGAACGGCTAAGGGAGCTGGGCATGTTTAGCCTGGAGAAGAGGAGGTTAAGGGGTGATATGATAGCCATGTTCAAATATATAAAAGGATGTCACATAGAGGAGGGAGAAAGGTTGTTTTCTGCTGCTCCAGAGAAGCGGGCACAGAGCAATGGATCCAAACTACAAGAAAGAAGATTCCACCTAAACATTAGGAAGAACTTCCTGACAGTAAGAGCTGTTCGACAGTGGAATTTGCTGCCAAGGAGTGTGGTGGAGTCTCCTACTTTGGAGGTCTTTAAGCAGAGGCTTGACAACCATATGTCAGGAGTGCTCTGATGGTGTTTCCTGCTTGGCAGGGGGTTGGACTCGATGGCCCTTGTGGTCTCTTCCAACTCTATGATTCTATGATTCTATGATTCTAAGTCGGTCCAATTCCTCGTCTATACGGGGTTTCAAGGCGAATGGGACCCGGCGGGCCTTGAGCCTCACCGGTCGTACTGCGGGGTCAAGCTGTAGCGCAATGGGGGCCCCCGTATACTGTCCCAATTTCCCATCGAAAACCCCTGGAAATTCCTTGCAGATGGCGTCCACGTCCACTTGTAAGGTAATGTGGTTCACCCCGGTGACAGCTAGCCCCAGTGGTCCAAACCATGCCAATCCCAGTAAACTAATGTAGGAGCCCTTGACCACAAGCAAGTCCAGTTGCCGCGTCCGCCCTCGGTATTGCACCCTGAAGGTCCCCACCCCCATTGTGGGGACCTTACGTTTCTGGAAGTCCCGTAGGGTGAATGGGGCCGGCCTGAGTTTGGGACCCCCAGTAGGACACAGTTTCCTTAAGGTCCTTGCCGAGATTATGGATAGAGTTGAACCCGTGTCAAGCTCCATGCGGCAAGGGGCCCCCTCTATCTGTACCTCTACATAAATTTTCTCTACGTTGGGGTGGGGCAACTGGTATACCTGGAAGTCCGTGAGCTCCGTCGAGTTGCCTTGGTGCGTTGGGCCCCGGTACCTGGGGCTCTTGGATTGGTCATCTGCTGCCTGGCGTCGGGTGGGCCAAGCCCGACACACCCGGGCGATGTGTCCCAATTTTCTGCACTGCCTGCACTCTGCGTTGCGGAAACGGCAGGTCCTCCTCTCGTGACTCTCCCCGCAGCTTGCGCAGTTCCCTCCTTCTCGTTGAGGCAGCTGTGGTCTGTGCGCTGCTTGAGTGCGCTGCTGTACTCGGTGCACCTCCTCCCTGTCGGATCCTGAGTTGTCGGTGAGGTCTTCATGGTGGACCCTCGGTTGGGATGGCAGGCTCGGCCGTGCCTCTTGTGTCGACCTCTCAGCAGCTTCCGTTGCCAGGGCCTCCTCCAGAGTGACCTGGAACGTTAGGTCCTTCTTAGCGTAGAGGCGTCGTTGCAGCTTCTCATCCTTCAGGCCACCGACGAGGCGGTCACGAAGCATGTTCTCCAGCTCTGAGAAGTTGCAGAACCGGGCGGCTTGGCGGAGAGAGGTCACAAACCCAGTCATGGTTTCCCCAGGGGCTTGCCGCTTTGCGTAGAAGGCATTTCGACGAGCCACCACTGAGGGCTGCGGCGAAAAGTGCCCCTTCAGCTGTTCCATTATTGTTTTGTATGGAACAGTAGCGACGTCTTCAGGCGCAAGGAGAGCCCGGGCGATTTCAAATGACTCCTCTCCACAGACGCTGAAGAATATCGCCCTCTTCTTGGCGTCTTCTTCGTTGGTGACCCCCTTGGCTTCTAGGAGGAAGGTGAAACGGGAGGTGTATGCTTCCCAGTCTCCAGATGCTGGGTTGAATGGCGAGAAGCTGCTGTTGGCTACCATTCTGAGTTCTTTGTGTCCCGGAGCTGAAGCCTGGATACACGGTGCGAGGCAGCGGTGCGGCAGGTGGCGGTGCTGCGGTGCTGTGTGTGGCAGTCAGCTCAGCGGGATCCCATCCTCGTCGCCAGTGAAATATACTCAGAGTCGCAAAGTGATTTCATGCTCTTTATTCAGCTCATAGTGGTGAGGAGGAATGAATGAATGTCCCCTCACAGTATCTGCTTTATATACATTATTTACACAATAGGCTGCCCATGATTGGCTAATTCCGGAATTCTACTGTAAGCCAATCAGGTTGTGGATTCACTTCTATCTGGAGCAGGATTGGGTGGTTCCTGCCAACCAATCATACTGCTGCATTGTTCTAGGACCAATCAGACTGCTGCATTCTGAATCCTATTGTTCTAGGACCAATCAGACTGCTGCCTTTTGGATCCTATTGTTCTAGGACCAATCAGCCTGCTGCAGTTTGGATCCTATTGAACTCAGTACATAACAGAAGCTATAATTCAGTCCTCATGGTGGCCCATGGCGGGGAGTGGGGAGAATGGGGAAAAATTGAATCCTGTCCCAAAGGACATGCATACGGATTCTCATTGAAGGTAAAGGCTTATCTATATCTTCTTTTTGATACCCCGATCCCAAGGAATAATCACAATAATGTAATATATATATATATATATTTTAAGTTGCTTCCCATCTTTCTTTCTGAACCCATTACCTGTATATTGCTGCCTGCAAGGTGCTTTGAAGTGTTGACTGCAATTCTTAAAGATTTAATAGCTCCCAAAAATCTCCATGCCACTTTGTCAATCCACACTGGAGAGGCTTAGAGTGAATTGCATTTTACATAAAAGAAAACTGGATGGACTGGAGGAAAAAAGGGACAAGGATACAGAAACGTTTGGAGTGCAATGAGCTGGCAATATTGTGGTCAGTTTTATCTTCCTGAAAAGTGAGCCCCCAACTGGAAAATACAGACTAAACTGTTAGTGTGGAAGCAACCCAGGTAAGTTCTGGTGTTTTCTAGGAGGGTTGCCATACGTCCAGATTTTCCCTGAAACGTCCAGGATTTCAACAACTCCCCCCCCCCCCGAAAGCTTAACAACTTTTTGTGTTTGGATTCTTACTTCTTGAAATAATATGGCAACCCTAACTTCACAAACTGGAGGAAACCTGCTGTAGGAGACGTAAGAGAGCGATTGAGGATGCCTTAGGCAGCCATTAGCAAGATCATTTTTTCCCTATCAAGTTTGCTTACTTGGGGCCCATTGGACTGGTTGCACCAAAAAGCTACTGTCTTTTGATGCAGCTGGGAATGTAAATCTCAATCTAGAACCAGTAATACTTGTACACAATTAGGGACATGTAATTATGAACAGATAACTGCTTATTCATGTTGCAAGCTACTACTTTGGAAAATTCAGACTAGTGCAAGAACATCAGTGCAAGTAGATAAACAGGTACCACTGTGGGAGGAAGGTAAAACTTTGTGCACATACGTTATTTAGGAATAATGAGAATAATAATAGAATAAGGATGTAGGGCTCAAGCCCATGACCCTGAGATTAAGAGTCTCATGCTACCCTCTAAGCCAGGCATCAGGATCCAAATCAGCTGCGTGGCTCCTGTTGACAAGGCGGAAGAGAGATCGCACGCTGTTTTGGGGGTGTGGGTATGTTATGTACTAAGCTTAGATGCAAGAACAATAGGCAGGTAGGATCCTAGAATGCAACAACAGATTGGCCTGCAGGAGGAGACACATCAGGCTCCAGGAGGGAAGCAGAATCAGCCAATCAGACGGGACTCATTGTGTAAATAATGTATATAAAGGCCAGAGGCAGGACTCCAAGTATATTTCAGGGTAGGATAAGTTTTGCACAGGACAGCTCCGCAGCCCAACTGGTTTGGGGGGGGGAGAGAGAGAGCTGCTGGGGGAGGGAGGGAGAGAGAGAAAGGGCTGGCTGTGGGGGGGGGGGGGAAGACACCCTGCACCCACCCCTGCCACCCACCCTGCACCCACCCACCCCTGCCTGCCCACCCTGCACCCATCCCTGGGTGGTAGATCACTCCCTATTTTTGATAATGGATCATAGAGCAGTGAGTTGCCGAAACCTGTTCTAAAGCACAGTGCACAGTACTGGTCTTTGGCACTGACATGATGTCCTCACCCTTCTGACAGCCCTCCCCACTCTCACAGGCAAATGGGTTCTGGTTGTGGAGGCATTTCCTAAAGGCACTGGTAATGGGGGGGGGAGGACAAAGAAGATTTCACAGCCTTCCCAATGCTCTGCTTTGTGATGGCTCAGAGGAGGTGTTGCTCAGGACAGAGAGTTCCTACACTTCATTGTCCCGCCCCCTATAAATCCCCTCCTCACATTCATATTTCCTCACTTGGCTTAAGGACGCTTTCATTCTGCCTGGCAGCTGAGAGAAAGTAAGAAGAATTACATTGCTCTGCTCTAAGAAGTTTGGTAAGGGAAGACAAGGGTTGCAACATGGCCAGAATTACAGAGGCCTGATCGGTGCCTGCAGAAGCTCACTGGTTTACCCCACTGTGCCCTGCAAAGCTGTGGGAAAGAGGACCGGTTCATCTCTTAGGAACAGTTTCCAACTGTTTTTCAAACTGGTGCTCTGGTGTGGAATTAATAATGCTGTGAGTTTGCTACAATAAGTTCCAAGATGCTTAAGGATGGGTTGACTACAGGGTACCTTTTCCCTGTAGAGTTGGTGGGAAGGTGATTGGCTCTGCTAAGAGCCTAAGGCATTAATCAGAGACAGAAGTAAGGAAAGCTCACCCAGTTTTCATTTTACTTTATTGAGCTATTTGGGGCTGATAGGAAGTATGTGTTTATTTCAAGTTATTTCAAGTTAAATGACAAGTTATTTCAAGTTATTTCAAGTTTAATGACAATTTGTATTTCCATCCCTAGGTGTGAAAATTTCTCCCTTCTATCTTACACCTGAGACTGGTTTGTGTGTGTGTGTGTGTGTGAGAGAGAGAGAGAGAGAGAGAGAGAGAGCGCGAAATCCCTTAAGAAAAAGAGAAACAAAAATTGGAGGGGGAGTTTTAATAGGAAGGCCAAATTGCCAAGACATAGGAAATACAACAACTTGGTTGTTGAATGCCTTGCGACCCGAACGTTTTGGCTCCTGAACGCTGCAAACCTGGAAGTGAGTGTTCTGGTTTGCAAATGTTCTTTGGAACCCAAACATCCGACGGGGTTTCCGTGGCCTCCTATTGAGTGCAAGAAGCTCCTACAGCCAATCAGAAGCCATGTCTTGGTTTTTAACGTTTTTGGAAGTTGAACGGGCTTCTGGAACAGATTCTGTTCAAGAACCAAGGTACGGCTGTACATTTTGGCAAGGGCGAAGGGTGGGTAAGAAATTCACGTTTTAGTTAGTTAGAAATCAAAAGGTGTAGTCAGAAAAGCCATCAACTGATTTTACTATATCAAACAAAAGTAACCACACTTCCCTCCAGAGGAAAATGCAAATTTGGGACCAGAGGAAAGAGCCAATATTCCTAAGGAATAAATTCTCAAGGCTGTTATTCATCCAATTCATTTTTGCAGCTAGGTGTGGTGCAGATCACTTTCCATGGAGCTCCCTCTCAGCGCTGTGGTCTTCCTCTTCTTCTCCTACCATCTCTGTGATGCAGAAGACCGAAAACATAATGCAGTCCTCACTGTGTCCAATGGAGGGAACGATGGCATATGGGGAAAACCTGAATTCTGTCCCACGGGATATGCAAATGGATTCCAAATGAAGGTAAATGCCTATCTATAGTCTGAATTTTGACACCCTGATGCTAAGGCGTGGTCACAATATTATACAGACGTATAATTCCACTGTCGAACAGCTCTTACTGTCAGGAAGTTCTTCCTAATGTTTAGGTGGAATCTTCTTTCTTGTAGTTTGGATCCATTGCTCCGTGCCCGCTTCTCTGGAGCAGCAGAAAACAACCTTTCTCCCTCCTCCATGTGACATCCTTTTATATATTTGAACATGGCTATCATATCACCCCTTAACCTCCTCTTCTCCAGGCTAAACATGCCCAGCTCCCTTAGCCGTTCCTCATAAGGCATCGTTTCCAGGCCTTTGACCATTTTGGTTGCCCTCCTCTGGACACGTTCCAGTTTGTCAGTGTCCTTCTTGAACTGTGGTGCCCAGAACTGGACACAGTACTCCAGGTGAGGTCTGACCAGAGCAGAATACAGTGGGACTATTACTTCCCTTGATCTAGATCCTATACTCCTATTGATGCAGCCCAGAATTGCATTGGCTTTTTTAGCTGCCACGTCACACTGTTGGCTCATGTCAAGTTTGTGGTCAACCAAGACTCCTAGATCCTTTTCACATGTACTGCTCTCAAGCCAGGTGTCCCCCATCTTGTATTTGTGCCTCTCATTTTTTTTTGCCCAAGTGCAATACTTTACATTTCTCCCTGTTAGAATTCATCTTGTTTGTTTTTGCCCAGTTCTCTAATCTGTCAAGGTCGTTTTGAAGTGTGATCCTGTCCTCTGGGGTGTTAGCCACCCCTCCCAATTTGGTGTCATCTGCAAATTTGATCAAGATGCCCTTGAGTCCATCATCCAAGTCGTTGATAAAGATGTTGAATAAGACCGGGCCCAAGACAGAACCCTGTGGCACCCCGTAAGTCACTCTACTCCAGGATGAAGAGGAACCATTGATGAGCACCCTTTGGGTTCGGTCAGCCAGCCAGTTACAAATCCACTGAGTGGTAGCATAGTCAAGACCGCATTTTACCAGCTTCTTTACAAGAATATCATGGGGCACCTTGTCAAATGCCTTGCTGAAATCAAGGTAGGCTACATCCACTGCGTTCCCTTCATCTACCAGGCTTGTAATTCTATCAAAAAACGAGATCAGGTTAGTCTGACATGACTTATTTTTCAGAAATCCATGCTGACTATTGGTGATCACAGCATTCCTTTCTAGGTGCTCACAGACTGTTTGCTTAATGATCTGCTCCAGAATCTTCCCTGGTATTGATGTCAGACTGACTGGGCGGTAATTATTTGGGTCCTCTCTTTTCCCCTTTTTGAAAATAGGGACAACATTTGCCCTCCTCCAGTCTGCCGGGACTTCGCCTGTTCTCCAGGAATTCTCAAAGATGACTGCCAGTGGTTCTGAGATCACACCTGCCAGTTCCTTTAATACTCTTGGATGCAGTTCATCTGGCCCTGGAGACTTGAATACATCTAAACTAGCCAAGTATTCTTGTACTATCTCCTTAGTTATTCTGGGCTGTGTTTCCTCTGCTGAATCATTTGCTCCAAATTCTTCAGGTCGGGCATTGTTTTCTTTATCGGAGAAGACTGAGGCAAAGAAGGCATTGAGGAGTTCAGCCGTTTCTGTGTCCCCTGTTTGCATTTCACCATCTTCTCCTCTGAGTGACCCCACTGTTTCTTTGTTCTTCCTTTTGCTACGAACATACCCATAGAAGCCTTTTTTGTTGCTTTTAACCTCTCTAGCAAGCCTGAGTTCATTCTGTGCTTTAGCTTTTCTGACTTTGTATCTACACGTGCTGGGTATTTGTTTGAATTCCTCTTTGGTGGTTTCCCCCATTTTCCATTTTTTGTACACATCCTTTTTTAATCTTAACTCAGTTAAAAGTTCTTTAGATAGCCACCCTGGCTTCTTTTTTTTTATAATAATTTTTATTGCATTTTTTCCAAATTACAGAAAGAACAAAAGAATAGACAAAATAGAAAGAAAAAAAGAAAAAAAGAACAGAAAATCACAACCATTTCAACAACTTATTTCAAATTTCCATTGGACTTCCCCACATCTCCCACATAATGCATTCTTGATAATAAAATTATCAGCAAATTATACCCTTATTTCGTGTGTTTCTTTATATTTTCAGTTGCAATTTAAGTTTAAATCTCTTATTCTCCATTTGCTCTAAAAATGTAACATAATATCGTTTTTACCCATTTAAACTTTGATTCTTTCATGAATGTTATCAATTTCATAGATAATAAATTTCGTTGCTGGGGCTAACGTTCCAAATCATACGGCGTCTTATGTTTCATACAACTTATAATACTTTTGCAGATAGTCTTTAAATTTTTTCCAGTCCTCCTCCATTGCCTCTTCTCCCAAGTCTCGGATCCTTGCAGTCATCTCGGCTAATTCCATGTAGTTCATCAATTGCGTCTGCCAATCCTCCAGTGTGGGCAAATCTTGGGTCTTCCAGTGCTTAGCGATAAGGATTCTTGCTGCTGTTGTAGCATACATAAAGAAAGTTCTATCCTTTTTTAACACCTTCTGGCCGACAATGCCCAGAAGGAAGGCCTCTGGTTTCTTGGGGAAGGTGTACTTGAACACCTTTTTTAACTCGTTATAGATCATTTCCCAAAAGGCCTTCAATCTTGGACAAGTCCACCAGAGGTGAAAGAATGTCCCTTCAGCCTCCTTGCATTTCCAACATTTATTATCAGACAAATGGTATATCTTAGCGAGCTTGACTGGGGTCATGTACCACCTGTATACCATTTTCATAATGTTTTCTTTCAAGGCATTGCATGCCGTAAACTTCATACCGGTGGTCCATAACCTTTCCCAGTCCTCAGACATAATATTGTAACCAATGTCTTGAGCCCATTTTATCATGGCTGATTTAACTGTCTCATCCTGAGTATTCCATTTAAGCAGCAAGTTGTACATTCTCGATAATACCTTGGTCTTTGGTTCTAACAACTCTGTCTCAAGTTTCGATTTTTCCACCTGGAATCCTGTTTTTTTTATCTAGCTTAAAAACCTCATTAATTTGGGCATAGTGTAGCCAATTTTGCACCTTATCCTTTAATTTTTCAAAGCTCTGCAACCTCCAATTACCTCCAATGTTTTCTATTATTTCCCAATATTTCGGCCAGTATGCCTCCATATTGGGTGTTTTCCGAGCTTTGGCCTCTATTGGTGAAATCCACCTCGGAGTTTTACTTTCCAATAAGTCTTTGTATTTTTTCCAGACCGTATATATTGCTTTTCTGACAATATGGTTTTTAAACATTCCATGTGTTTTCCCCTTGTCATACCACAAATACGCATGCCAACCTAACGAATTATTGAAGCCTTCCAGATCTAGGACATCAGTGTTTTCCAATAAAATCCAATCTTTCATCCAGCAGAAGGCCGCAGCTTCATAATATAACCTTAAGTCTGGCAGGGCAAACCCCCCTCTCTCCTTTGCATCGGTTAGTATTTTAAACTTTATTCGGGGCTTTTTGCCCTGCCAGACAAACCTAGAAATATCCCTCTGCCACTTTCCAAAACATTCCACTCTGTCCACGATCTGCAAGGCTTGAAACAAAAACAACATCTTTGGCAAAACGTTCATTTTTATAGCTGCAATTCGGCCTAACAAGGATAGTTTCAATCTTGACCAAATTTCTAGATCTTTTTTGACTTCTGACCAACATTTTTCATAGTTATCTTTAAATAGATTCAAATTCTTAGAAGACAGATTGACCCCCAGGTATTTCACTTTTTTAACAATGTTTAGTTCTGTTTCCTTCTGAAACCCCTCTGTTTCAGTAACTGTCAAGTTTTTCCCTAACACCTTAGTTTTTTGTTTGTTCAGCTTAAAACCCGCCACCCGACCAAATTTCTGAATCAATTCCAAAACTCTTTTTGTACTAGGTTCTGGCTCCTGTAATGTTAAAACCAAGTCATCTGCAAATGCTTTCAGTTTATATTGTTTCGCTCCGACCCGTATTCCTTGTACCTGCCGATCCTCCCTTATCATATTCAGCAAAACCTCCAGGACTGAAATAAACAATAAAGGGGATAGGGGGCACCCCTGGCGTGTTCCTTTTTCAATATGAAGTTCTTCTGTCACCACATTGTTCACTATCAACTTAGCTTTTTGTTCTGAATAGATTGCCTCTATTCCATTCTCAAACCCCCTTCCCACTCCCATCCCTTCCAAGTTTTTCTTCATAAATTTCCAAGAAATGTTGTCAAAGGCCTTCTCCACATCAATAAAAATTAACACTGCTTTGGTGTTAATATTTGTTTGTAAAAGTTCCAGAATATCAATAATATTCCTGGTGTTATCAAACAAATGTCTACCTGGGAGAAAGCCTGCTTGGTCCTTATGGATTACTTCATTTAATACTTTTTTAAATCTGTTAGCCAAAACATCCGCAAATATTTTGTAATCCACGTTTAGGAGTGAGATGGGGCGGTAGTTCTTAAGTTGAGTCTTTTCAGTTTCCACTTTAGGTATCAGTGTGATGAATGCTTCTTTCCACGTATCTGGTGCCCTCCCTCCCCCCATAATCTGGTTGCAAACCTCCATTAATGGTTGTATCAAATAGTCTTTTAACATCCTGTAGTACTTGGAGGTGAGTCCATCAGGGCCTGGAGATTTGCCTAGTTGCATATTCTGAATGGCATCCTCGATTTCCTGTTGTGTTATTTTACAATTCAAGATTGATCTCTTCTCTTGAGATAGTTTTGGTAGGCCGTTGTCTTTCAAAAATTGTTCTATCTCAGTTGCTTCCTCGGATTCTTGTGTATACAGTTTTTTAAAATATTTCTGGAAACACTTTCTAATTTCTCCCGGTTTCTGAATGTTTTTCCCTTCAACTTCTAAGTTGGTGACATAATTTAATTTTTGTCTCTTTTTCAACTGCCAAGCTAGCAGTTTCCCACATTTATTCGCAGATTCAAAAGATATTTGTTTCATTTGTTTGATTTTCCATTCCACTTCTTGGTTAATCAATTTCGCATATTGTGACTGGTGAAATTTGATTTCTCTTAAAGTCTCTTTTGATTTTGGATTCAATCTTAATTTTTTCTCTCCATCTCTTATCTTCTCCAATATCTTGTCCTTTTTACCATTCCAAAGTTTTTTCTTGATCGTATTCTGTTGTATCAGGAACCCTCTCATGACAGCTTTGCTTGCGTCCCAGATTATTCTCTTTTCCACCGAGGTATTCAAGTTGATTTCAAAATAGTCCTTTAAGGCTTTTTGGGCCTTCTTTACAATCTCTTGATCTCTTAACAGGTTGTCATTCATTTTCCATCTAAAGGAGTCGGCAGTAGTAAATCTCATTTCCATTTTCAAAGCGTTGTGGTCGGAGCAAGTCTTTGGGCAGATTTCTATTTTAGTAGTCTTAGGTGCCAGCCCTCTAGTTGCCCAGATTTGGTCGATTCTTGTCCATGACAGGTGGGCCTCAGAAAAGAAAGTTCCTTCTTTACCTAGGGGGTTTCTCGTCCTCCATAAATCAATTAAATCCATATTGTCAGTTAGTTCAAAGAAAGTTTTTGGTAGTCTTCCATCTTTGGTCAAATTCTGATTCTGTGACTTATCCATAAAAGTGGAGACAACCCCATTCATATCTCCCATCATAATGATGTTGGAATAGTCCAGGTAGTCCAGTAGTGTCTCATGCAGCTTCTTATAAAATTCTGATTTCCCCTCATTTGGTGCATAAATTCCTAATATCAAAACTTTCTCTCCTTGAGTCGATATTTCAATAGCCAGGATTCTTCCTTGTTCGTCTTTGAACAAAAATTTTGGTGATAAATTCTCCTTGGCGTAGATCACCACGCCTCTCTTCTTAACTCTATCTGATGAGATGAATTCTTGGCCTAATCTTTTATTTATTAACACCTTCCTGTGTATCCTGGTCACATGGGTTTCTTGCAAACAAATTATGTCCAAATTTTCTTTCTTTAGAATATGGAAAATCCTTTTGCGTTTTTCCGGGGAATTCGCGCCATTAATGTTCCAACTATACAGCTGCAGAGACATCCTGTATCAACCTGTTGTTACTCTTATTGGGCGTCTTCTTTTTTGTCCAAGTCCGAGGATGGTAGCTCTTTTCCAGACTCTGGTGGTGGCCAAATAGCTGCCGCTCCTTTCTGCAAGTCTTCTCCGTTGTCGTGTAGGTACTTCTGGCTGTCCTCTTTCGTTTTGATTTTTATCTTCTTTCCTTTGTATTTGAATGAAAGGCCTTGTGGAAACTCCCACCTGTATGGTATTCCGTTACCTCTCAAAAGTCCAACTAGGTCAGTGTAGTTAGATCTGAGATCCAGTAATTGTTTAGGAATATCCTTGTAGATTTGTACTCTTCTGTCCTGGATCTCAAGTGCTTTGTTAAAATGTAGGTCAAGTAGCTTGTCTCTCTCCTGCTTAGTCCTTAAGATAATCAGACAGTCTCTAGGCCTGTCCTTCCCAGCAATCCGTCCCAATCTGAATGCAGTTGTTATTTTGAAATCTGTATCTTCGTTTATACCCCAGAATTTAGAGAATTCTGCTGTTAAAAAGCCAATCAAGTCCTCTTTCTCAATCTCTGGGATAGAGCGTAATCTCAAATTATTTTCCCTGTTTCGCAATTCCACCAAAGACAGGTAGGCCTGCTGGTCAGTAATATGTTTATGGAGCGGCCTTACCTCTCCTTTCAGTTCCTCCACTTCTTTAGTTGCTGCTTCTGCTTTTTCATTCGCAGCCTCGGCCAATTTTCGATTTTCAGATACAGCGTCCTTTAGATTTCCAATATCTTGTGAATGCTTAGCCACCTGTTCGGAAAGTTTGGTGATTGAAGATGTGGCTAAGTCAATTTTTGCAGTTTGATCGTCCACTTTTTTATTCAAAATTGCAAATTGTTGTAACATTTCCTCTAAAAGAGTGTTAGATCCCCCAGCTGCCATATCTTCACTTGTTAACTGTTCAGCTTCTTCAGCTGGGGTTGTTGGTGATGGTACAGCCTGTAGAACAGCAGGGACTGAAGATCTACGAGCCTGGGAAGCCAAAGTTGTTTGTACCAATTTGCCTTTCCCTGCTTTCGACGCAGCTCTTGTTTTTACTTGGTCGCTCATTCCACACCTGTCTTTGGATTCAAGGTCAAATTATCAAAAGTTCCATGGGAAGGGCTGGCCTCAGAGCAAATAACCAAACCACAGAGAGACAAAACAAAGTTGGTTCTCAGGAAATTGTAAATCCCAAACTCCACTAGAGGGAGTATTGTTCAGTTCAGGAAAGAAGAAACAAAGTTTCAGTCGCCATTAAAGTTCCTGCAGTTAAGTAAATTAACCATAGTCTTTAGAGAAGACCTTTTCCCTCTGGCAGAGCCCTCTCTATGTTGCCACAATAGTTTCTTAAAAGGTGCAAAATGCAGTTGCTTAATTGTATCCACCAGTAATGCCACTAAGTATCCGTTTCAACTTTGTAAGTGTATCCGCAAAACAGCCTTTTGCCCCGCTGCAAGTCCGGGACTGGGGGTTTTCAAGTCTTTAAAGATTTTAAAGGTCCAGCAGAGGAGAAGATCCCCAAACAAAATAAACACAATAGCAAGAAAATAAAGGTAACTTGCCTTTCCCTTCAGTTTCCGACTTCTCCAGACGTATGCTGTCTCTCATTTAAAAGCCCTTTTGTACTGCTTCCAGCTTGTCAGTTCCTTTGCCTTTGATCACTAAGCACCACCGGGAGACGGACTTCCTTTTTCTCGTCTCCCGCTTTCAGCCAAATTCATAAATTTGTAATCCAATCTCAAGTGAATCTTACTCACGAGTAGTTGATTTGTAATCCAATGTAAAGGAAGAAAGGTCGGCGCTCATCCGTAACAGCCGCGCGGCTTCACTCCCGCAGAAAGAGCGATGAATCCACAGCACCGCTTCCCCTCCGCGCTTCCGGAGCCCCTTACGGGGTCCCTTCTTCGTTTTGGGGGTCGCTCTGGGTGCCCGCCGGATCCCACGGCCACGAGCTCACTCTGCTCGTGGTTTAACTTAATGGGTCGTCGCTTTGCCGTAGCGAACGACCCTTTTCTGCGGAGCCCCTCTTCGCTGCGCAAAGAGGACCGCCATTACTCGTTTCGCGCCGCCTCCGGAAGTTCAGCCACCCTGGCTTCTTTAGGCACCTTCCATGTTTCCGTCTCACTGGTATTGCCTGACGTTGTGCTTTTAGTATCTCCCTCTTAACAAACTCCCAGCCATCATGAACTCCCTTTCCTTTTAGTATTACTGTCCATGGGATCTCACCCAGCACTTCCCTAAGTTTTATGAAGTCGGCTTTCTTAAAGTCAAGAAATTGAGTCCTAGTATGCTTGGCTGCTCCTTTCCGCTGTATAGTAAACTTCAGAAGAGCATGATCACTCGTGCCTAATGATCCTTCCACTTCTACCCCACTAACCAGGTCATCAACATTGGTTAGGACCAGATCTAAAATGGCTGTTCCTCTTGTTGCTTCTCCCACTTTCTGGACAATGAAGTTGTCTGCAAGGCCAGTGAGGAATCTGTTTGACCTTATGCTCTTGGCTGAGTTTGACATCCAACAAATATCCGGGTAATTGAAGTCCCCCATTACTACTATCTCCCTTCCTTTTGCATGCTTGGCCATCTGTTCCAGGAAGGCATCATCTATGTCCTCCGTTTGGCTTGGGGATCTATAGTAAACTCCCACAATGAGGTCCCTGTTATTCTTCTCTCCCTTAATTTTGACCCAAATGCTCTCACTTTGGCTTTGAGGTTCTAAATCTTGGATCTCTTCACAGGTATACACATCCCTGACATATAACGCCACTCCTCCTCCTTTCGTGTCTGGTCTGTTTCTCTGAAATAGATTGTATCCCCCCATTATTACATTCCAATCGTGGGACTTATCCCACCAGGTTTCAGTGATGCCTATTATGTCATATTTAGTTTGCTGTACCAAGAGCTCAAGCTCATCTTGTTTATTTCCCATGCTTTGCGCATTAGTGTACAGACATTGAAGTCCATTAATCATTCCCCCGTGTCTCTTATTTAAGGATTTTTTCCTCCCACCACTAGGTCTGCGTGCTGTTTGTTCCATTTGGTCTATGACATTTGGATGATCATCTTCATCAATCGATAGGCTCCTACCTTCAGGAGCACTGTCTCCCTCCCCCACATTAGTCGGTTTAAAGCCCTCCTGATGAGGTTTCTGAGATTTTTGGCAAAAACATTTCTCCCAACCGTTGTGAGGTGCAGCCCATCGCTTGCCAGAAGTCCATCTTCAAGAAACTGCAGTCTGTGATCTAAGAATCCAAACCGTTCCTGTTTACACCATCTACGAAGCCAGCTGTTCACTTCCACTATTTTTTCCTCTCTCCCTGGGCCACGTCGTTCAACTGGGAGGACTGATGAGATGACAATTTGTGCATTTAGTTGCTTCAATTTCCTGCCGAGAGTGTGGTGGAGTCTCCTTCTTTGGAGGTCTTTAAGCAGAGGCTTGACAACCATATGTCAGGAGTGCTCTGATGGTGTTTCCTGCTTGGCAGGGGGTTGGACTCGATGGCCCTTGTGGTCTCTTCCAACTCTATGATTCTATGATTCTATGTTAGGTTTCTGTGTGTTGCCACTGTGCAGTGCTTGGAGTCACAAGACTCTGTTTTGCATTCCAGAGATTCCAGGCTGTTGGAAGTCTCACAGAAGATGGGAGATGGATGTAATGTTACTGGTTTCCTGTTCCTTTGTTTTCCAGTTGCTCTCTGCTTTCACAGAGAGAGGATGTATGCTTTTCTGTCTGTGTAACTAGAAATCAAACTCTTTGCAATGTAGCTCATATTTCTCGTCCTTCCCTGCTGCTGGATACTCTTCGTAATGAGGGAACATGCCTGGAGCCTTATCAGAGGCTCAGGTCATTAATCATCGTCGGAGGCGATTCCAAAGGACTCGACTGGAGGATGAGCTTTTCCAGCTCGGTCGTAGCAGAGGCTCCGACACCTCTGAGAATAGCTTTTCATTAAATTTGCATATGCTTTTTGTAGTATGCAAATATTGTCCTCTTTTGAGGGTGGAGTAGAGTGTCCCAAAATAAAACAGTGACCACAAATATAATAAAAAGTCTCACAGACAGAATACAAACAGGTAAAGCTTTTTCCCATCATTGTATTTCCATACTAGAGAAGGAATAACCTGCTGAATTTCTGTCTCTGACACAGCTGGGAAAAGCACAAAAACCCTACTTTCCCTCAAGGCCAACCCTAAATCAAAGCAAGAACTGCAATATTGTATCCATGTATTTGGGAGTAAGCCCCATTAAACAAAGAAAGACTTCTGAATAGACATATTAAGTTAATTATACAGGGAATTCTTCAGACATGCCTAAGCCTCCTTGCAAAGTACAGTTGCTGTGTCTGTGGAGGGGATGATTTCACACCCGCTTGCAATTATCCTGCAGTAGGAACTGCAGAAAATAACTTCCAGGTAGTACCCGATTTCAGATGAGCCAAGCACAAGAAAGACGCATCCTGGTCATTGGGAAGAGAGGAAGGGCAAATTGTGGAGATTCCAAGAACCAGAAAAAGAGGCAGAAGCAGGAGAGGAAAAGAACAGCTCTAGACCTCCAGAGAATCTTCTCACCTGGCACCTAAACAGCTCATGCAACAATGACAACTTTGAGTTGTGAAAGGAGGGGAGTGGGTAGGTAGAAGGGACCACATCTCAGTGGCAGAATATATGCTTTTCATATGGAAGGTCTCCGGTTAAAACCCTGGGAAAGGGTTTGCTTTGGGATCCTGTTGAGCTATTCCTGGTCAGAGTAGACAGAAATGGTCTAGAAGACCAAATGGTCTGACATACTATAACTAGGGGACGGATTTTCTCCTTTCTCTTAAATAATAAAGAGACGTAAGAACATGCTTGTGTGGGTTTCATTCTGAGAGCTGTTACATTTCTCATAATGTTTGTTCATCTGGATTGCACAGAACTGGATGCAGGTTTTCTATGTCAGCAATTAGCAGGGACAGATTTAGGGGAGCGTGGCTGGTTTGGGTGCACTGCGTGAAGAGTTCTGGGGGTGCCTCAGAGTGTGCCACAACTATTATTTAGACTGGAAGTCAGGAAGTGGAGGGGTGCCAAATTTTGGCATTGTACAGGGCGCTACTGAAATTTGGGACCCCAAGGTCTGCCACTGCTGAATAGAAAGTCTGATTCCCCACCCCACATTTGTTCATCTCCATCCTACTGATGGAAATGTTTTCGTTCTTTGAGGTGAATGTAAATCCTCATCTATGTCCAGTACCTGCGGGCAATTGTGTGCACATGACATGAGCTAGTACTGCTCATTGCTGATCTAGCTAGGTCATTGCAAGCCCTTGCAGATAGAAATTTGCACTGAAAAAATGTTGTTTTGCTCACAAATAAATGTTGCCAGTACTGCAGATGCAGATTGAAGCACCAGTCTCCCCCCCCCCCCCGTTCTCCACCAGTATCGCAGAGATGTAAACGAAGCCTATAGAACAGATTTCACTCTGAAGGGCATCCGTCTCCACTGCACTGATGGAAAAACAGTAGAGTCTAAAAGTGGAAAGTGAGTAGCTTTTTGAATTTCTCTTCCTTTATTAACTTGTTGCTTGGAGGTTTGGGGTAGGAGCGGGAGGGGTAGATTGAAATATTTCATGCTAGATTAAAGGCAAATGGTAATCTGGACACACTCTGAGTTTAACAGCCCCAAAATATACATGCTTGCACAAAGTCCTGTGGAACTTACTTCTAGGGATGGAGGCAAAATTCAAATTGGTTCACATTGAAGGCAAATCTGTTCTATACATCCTTTCTGAAATAAAGCTTTTTGCTCTAATTTGGAATTATATCTCTGGAGAGACTTTAAAAATAAAAGTTCATTGACAAAGTTGTGGTATATAAATATCTATTTAGACATTGCCATCCTTGTCCTTTTCTTTACAGGCTCGGGGAATGGATTGCAGTTCAGAAATGCCCCCAAGGCAACATGGTGTCCTTTTCTTTGACTATTGAATTACCACAAGGACTTCCTCATGCAGTCAGTAACCTTGAGGTCCTCTGCAGTGGTGGGGCTAAATTGAAGAAAGATATCTTTGAACCGATGGAAGAGGGCAAAATGAGCAAGCGCTGCCCTAGTGGCTTCATATGTGGCATCCAAACAAGGGTGGCGAATGAGCATGAAGTGCTTGCTAAAGTAGAACTTCGTGATGTGAAGATGTTCTGTTGTGACTGATCCACCACCCTGCTGCACAGCCCTCTTCCACTGGCAACAGAGGATGACAGGGTGGAGTGGTGGTGCTTATCTGGCCTCCTGACAGCTGAACTGCTGCTGCTTGCTGGAAGGGAGAGAGGCAAGTCATTGGGGAGCTTGGTGTGGTGCAAACACACTGGCAGAGCCAATCCAGTACTCCTGCTGGTGTGTTTGCACTGTGCCGACTGCTTCTCTTTCTGTCCTTCCTTGTAAGCAGCAGTGACTCATCTGTTGGAGGGGTCACCAATTCCCCACCCCCTGAATGAGATAAAGGGATTGTATTTAGACAGAATATAGCATGATTATGGAAATCTCTGGGGTCTCTTTCAACTTTCAAGTATATTTAGGCTGCTTTTTTAAAAAAAATCAAGCTTGCTTATAATGTAGTAGTCATGCACCAGATCATAAAAACCAGCTAAGTGATTCTCTTGTTTCAATTAAGTCTTAAAATATTACACACGCTAACCCTCATGTTATGTTTGGGGGAAATGTTTGGTTCATTCTCTGTATCATTTGAGATACATTTCGTTATATTTCACTCTTTTGCTGTTACAGTAAAACTATTGAAAATATTAATAAAAAAGACATTCACCAGACAAATATATTGAACGCCGGAATGACGTTCATTTATGAATCACCGGAATACTAAATTTTCTGACAGCATAGACTATATATGTTATTTTCTCTTACTGAATTACTTTTAATTATTTCTCTCATACGCAAGTACAGGAGAGACATCTTTCTATAATATCATTGATTGCCTGTTCTGTTCTTTCACCAATAAAAATGAAATGAAATGAAGAGTAAGCGTGTCCCTTCTTATCAGCTGTGAGAGGAGCAGGAAGAGGAGATACAGGCAGCATGTGTGTCAGAGTGTGTGCGAGCAAACTAGGGGTGACAAGGTGAAACATTCACCTCTTGTGGTCGTGGCAGACAGAAGTGGGTTAGGAGCAGTGGTGTAGCATGGGGGCGCAGGGGGGCCCGGCCGCACCGGGCGCAATATCGGGGGGGGGGGCACGCTCGCACTCGCAGCCCTACCTGGCTCAACGGGTTAGGGGGCGCAAATTACTTGCCTTGCCCCGGGTGCTGACAACCCACGCTACGCCACTGGTTAGGAGGAGCTGCTTCCCATAGTGCTCAGCCCTAGGAAGATGCAAAGGTCACCTGGCTAAGAGGAGGAAAAGGCCTCAGAATGCTGAAAGCTGGAAGTGTGCTCAACTGCTTCCTAAAGTGAAATGAAGAGGTGGGGGAAGAGATGTTGCCAAAAGAGAACTGGGATATGGCGATGCCCTCCCTAAAATGCACAAATGGCTCGTTGTAAGTCACTTTGTGTTGTTCTGTGCAAACACATTTAATTAACTAAAAAATAAATCTCAATAGAAGCAGCCCCCGCACTCCAGCTTTAAAAAGCAAGTTTCAATAGCACAATATTAAGATGAATATGCAACATCACAAAAAATATACACAGCACACATCTAAAACCCTGTGAATTCTAAGGTTCAGTTTTAAAACTTCGGACAATAAAGACCACAAAGATGGCACCAGGTGGGCCTTTCCAGGGAAGGCATTTCATAACCAGGCTGACACCATCTATAAGACCCTTAAAGAAAATGTAATGAAAATGATGTGTACATGGTACATTACACCAGTGAAGTTAGCAAAAATGTATAAAGTAAATAACCAATGTTGGAAAGGTAAAGGAAAAGAAGGTACTTTCTACCACATGTGGTGGACTTTTAAGGAGGTAAAGGTAAAGGCTTTCTGGGAGATGATATACAATGAAATTTTGAAAATGTTGAAATAAACATTTGTAAAAAAAACCCAGAAGCCTTCTTAATTGGTATTGTGGGTAGTGAAATACATAGACAAGAAACTGTTTTTATATGCAACAGCCACAGCAAGAATATTATTAGCCCAAAGATGGAAGCAGCAAGAAAAAAACTCACTCACAGAAAAAGACAAGTGAGGGAGCAACACCAGGGGACAGGAAGGGCTCAAGACAGGAGTCAGAATTTAAAGGGGATATATTGAAAATGTTTGCTGAAATTAAAAAGGACATAAAACAAACTGAAAAAAATATAGAATCCAAATTAGAACAGGTGGATAAAAAAATAGGACAAATGGATAAAAAAATAGAAGTGACGGTGAATGAATTGAAGGGACAAATAAAGGAGGTTACTAAAAGGACACAAAGCTTGGAAGAAGGGTTGAAAAGAACAAAGTTAGAAGTGTCTTTCCTTGTAAGCAGACTCATCTGTTGGAAGGGTCACTGATTCCCCTCCCGCTGAATCAGATAAGGCAATTGTATTTAGACAGAATATAGCATGATTTTGGAAATCCCTGGGGTCTCTTTCAATTTTCAACTGTTACAAGCATATGTGGACTGCTTTTTTTTAAACAACAACAACAACAACAACAACAACAACAACACAAGCTTACTTATAATGAAGTAGACATGCACCAGATCATTAAAAAAGCTAAGTGATTCTCTTGTTTCAATTAAGTCTTAAAATATTACACATGCTAACCCTCATGTTACATTTGGGGAAAATGTTTGGTTAACTCTCTGTGTCATTTGATACTTTGTTACAGTTCACATCTTTTTTATATATTAAAACTCAGTGAAAATATTATAAAAAAGACATTCACCAGACAAATTTATTAAAAGATGGAATGAAGTTCATTTATGAATCATTGGAATACCAAATTTTGTGACAACAGAAACTATCTAGGTTATTTCCTCTTACAGAAATCCTTTTGATTATTTCTCTCATACAGAAAAACACACAAGAGACATCTTTCTATAATACATTCGTTGACCGCCTGTTCTGTTCTTTCACTGTTAAAAAAGAAATAAAATAAACTGAAGCATATGTTTATCTCTTACACATCCTATGGAGTAAATGTAGGTCTGTGGACTGTAACAAGTGTTTCCTGTAAAAATAAAATCTGTCTTGGGACTTGTCCTCAATTGAGCTGTAACTCACTAGGAATCCACGTTTTATCGCTTTGAATTTGCCCTCATTAGTCCACACAGTCAGGTATTTGGAGTTGAGGACCCAGTCAGTGAATGTGTGTCTGTGTTGTCAACCATTTCCATTGTTTTTTGGTCCCTCTGAGTTTTTGTGTTCCTGCCTCCACAGGTTAAAAAGGCAGCACTGCTCTTTTTGCCCTCATATCTTCCTACCTCCACTTGAGAATGTCCATGATACTCCCTTAAAAAAAAAAAAAATCCTGAACAAATTTGTGCACATAAGTTATTTAGGAATAGTGAAAATAATAACAGAATCATAGAGTAATAGAGTTGGAAAGGACTATGAGAGTCATCTAGTCCCATTCCCTGCAATGCATGGTGTAGGGTTCAAACCCACAACCCTGAGATTAAGAGCCTCATGCTACCCTCTAAGCCAGGCATGTAACAACATGTCAATCATGAGACTCCCAGTCAACCGTGGGGTTGTTTGTGGTCAGTCGCAGGGCCTTTCTCTGCAACATCAGATGCAGAAGTGCAGGCGCAGGAGGCGGGCTTAGCGTGGTTTTCCCAACGGAGAAGGGGGTGGCTGCTGGAGACAGAGGGAGGCACGAGGAGGAGCCACGTGGGAAGGCTCCCTTTGACAGGGGGGGAAGGAGGGAGGGAGAGGGCAGGCGCTATCGGGATCCAAATCAGCTGTGTGGCTCCTGTTGACAAGGGGGAAGAGAGACCGCACGATGTTTGGGGTGTGTGGGTATGTTATGTACTAAGCTTGGATCCTAGAACAATAGGCAGGTAGGATCCTAGAATGCAACAACTGATTGGCCTGCAGGAGAAGACCCATCAGGCTCCAGGAGGGAAGCAGAATCAGCCAATCAGACGGGATTCATTGTGTAAATAATGTATATAAAGGCCCGAGGGTTCTTTTTTTTGGGGGGGGGATTCAATCACTGTTTTACAAGCAGCAATAAAGAGCACGAAATCACTGCAGGACTCCAAGTATATTTCAGGCTAGGAGAAGTTTCGCACAGGACAGCTCCGAAAGCCCAACTGGTTTGGGGGGGGGAGAGAGAGAGCTGCTGGGGGGGGGGGAGGGAGGGAGAGAGAGAAAGGGCTGGCTGTGGGGGGGGAGACACCCTGCACCCACCCCTGCCTGCCCACCCTGCACCCATCCCTGGGTGGTAGATCACTCCCTGTTTTTGATAATGGATCATAGAGCAGTGAGTTGCCGAATCCTGTTCTAAAGCACAGTGCACAGTACTGGTCTTTGGCACTGACATGATGTCCTCACCCTTCTGACAGCCCTCCTCACTCTCACAGGCAAATGGGTTCTGGTTGTGGAGGCATTTCCTAAAGGCACTGGTAATGGGGGGGGCAAAGAAGATTTCATAGCCTTCCCAATGCTCTGCTTTGTGATGGCTCAGAGGAGGTGTTGCTCAGGACAGAGAGTTCCTACACTTCATTGTCCCGCCCCCTATAAATCCCCTCCTCACATTCATATTTCCTCACTTGGCTTCAGGGCGCTTTCATTCTGCCTCGCAGCTGAGAGACAGTAAGTAGAACTACCTTGCTCTGCTCTAAGAAGTTTGGTAAGGGAAGACAAGGGTTGCAACATGGCCAGAATTACAGAGGCCTGATCAGTAGCCAGTAACCAGTGGGGATTCAGTCAAGCATTCTTGTTAGTGGTATTAGGCCCTATGTTTTGTGAAAAGTGTACCCCGCTTTTCACAAAAGATTTCAGGGTATTTAACAATGCATTCCTTTGGAAGTGTTGCAAATCTATGGCAGCATCCCCCGACCTTGTGATCTCTAGATGTTCTGGACTACAATTCCCATCAACTGGAACCAGCACTGTGTTTGCTGGCTGGGGATGATGGGAGTTGCAGTCCAGCACATATGGAATTTACCAGGGTGGGGAAGGTTGGCCTAAGGGGCGCTGCAAGGCTATGCCCTTTCCATGTAAAAATTTGTAGATCAGTGTTGCGGGAGGTCCCAGGTATATCCTCCAGCATCTCCTAGTAGGGCTGGGAAGTCCCCTGTCTGAAACTTTGTGGAGTAGCTCTACTGTAGACAGAACTAAGCTAGATAACCAATGGCCTGACTTAGAATAAGGCAATTTCCTGTGTTCCTAGAGCGAAGCCCCTGCTAAAGTGTGTATCTCTGATGTTGGAGGCACTTAGTCCAAGCTGAAGTAATCATACTTCTCTCCCGGGGGAAACACAAGATTCAGGAAGATTTTGAGCAGAGGAGAGAGAACCACACTTTCTGGGGAATAAATTCTCAAGGCTGTTATTCTTCCACTCAGTTTTTGCAGTTTGATCTGGTGCAGTCCACCTGCAATGGATCTCTCTACCAGTGTTGTGGTCTTCTTGTTCCTCACCTACCACCTCTGTGAGGCAGGAGATCGAAGCTATAATTCAGTCCTCATGGTGTCCAATGGCGGGGAGTGGGGAGAATGGGGAAAAATTGAAATCTGTCTTACAGGACATGCATACGGATTCTCACTGAAGGTAAAGGCTTATCTATATCTTCTTTTTGATACCCTGATCCCAAACGAATAGTCACAATAATGTTATATATATATATATATATATATATATATATATATATATATATGCAGGTTTTGGTGTCTTCGGGTGTCTTCCCGTGTAAGAGTCGGGGTGTCTGTGCGACGTTTCGACGAGGTCTCACTCGTCATCTTCAGGCTGGTGCTTTCGGCTTCTTGTTACTGGAACAGAGCAGAGTCTGGTGTTTGAGTTCCTATAAATACTGTTGAGGGGTGTGGTGTATAGCCTCCAACGTTCTGGGCAGAGAGGAAGTTCCTAGATTAGTGTGCCTTTTCTTCTTTTGTTCCTTAATTACTTGAGGGATATCTTGGGTGATTTCATGAGTGATATTCTGAATACCACTGGGTGGGTCATTAAGTGTAGATTAGTTGCTAAAGCTTTCGTGTCTTGACCTCTTGAGCTTGTGAAGAGTTTTTCTGAGAAGATGGCTGTGCTGCATTTAGTTGTGCTCTGGCTTGGCTTCGTGTATAGGGGCGAGCTGTGGTTTTGTGCCTTGTGCCAGCCAGATCTGTGTAGGGATTGCAGGGGGGTGCAGCATCCGGAGGTGCCACTATAGTTTGGCTACTGGATGGAGTCTGTAATATGTCTGTGGAGAGGGTCTGGGTTTGGGTCTGGTGTGGTTGATTGGTGACGGCGTTCTGTGTGCCTCTGGTTCTGGTGTCGGTTTTTGTGGGGAGGGCTAATTTCCAGATGTCTGGCAGGCGGGACGTGTCGTCACGCTTGTTCATGTTGTGAGGGTGTTTCTCTATCTCGATGGCTTCCATGATTATTCTCTTGTGGTGATGTTCCATGTTAAAGAGCAATTTGGAATCTGCAAAATTAATTTCGTGTCCTGTTTCTTTCATGTGTTGGAAAAGAGAGGAAGTTTTTTCTTCTTTTTTGACGGCATTCTTGTGTTCTGCGATACGTGCATTTATTCGTCTGTTTGTTTGTCCAATGTACGTGGCTGGGCAGACTTTGCAGGGTATTTCATAGACCCCTTGGTTTTCCAGCTGGATTTTGTCTTTTGGGTTTCTGAGGATATTGGCTATTTTTTGGTTGGTGCAGAAGGCTGTTTTGATATTGTGTTTATGGAGGATTTTGCTGATTTTGTCTGTAGTGCCCTTGATATAAGGAAGGAGGGCCATGCCATTGTTTTCTTCTGTGTCTTGGTTTTTGGGGGGTGTTTCTTTTTGGATTAGCTTCGTAACCCTGTTTTTCTGGTATCCATTGGTGATTAACACATTTGAGAGATTCTGTAACTCAGTTGTCAAGTGGTCTTTGTCAGCCAGGCGTTTGGTTCTGGAGATGAGAGTCTTGGCTACGGAGTTTATTTGTGCAGGGTGGTGGTGTGATTGTGCATGTAAGTAGCGGTTGGTGTGTGTTTTTTTCCGGTAGATAGTGTGTCCTAGGGAGCCATCAGGTTTTTTGTAGATTAGGACGTCAAGAAAGGGGAGTTGGTTGTTGTCTTCTATTTCCATAGTGAATTGTATTTTGGGGTGTAGGCTGTTGAGATGTGTGAGGAAGCTATCTAGTTTTTCTTTCCCGTGTGGCCAAATTACAAAGGTGTCGTCAACATATCTGAGCCAAAGTTTGGGTTTGTGTTCTGACTTGTCTAAAGCATTGGTTTCAAAGTGTTCCATGTACAAATTTGCGATGACCGGTGAGAGGGGTGATCCCATAGGTGCTCCTTCTATCTGTTTGTATCTTTGTCCATTGTGGATGAAGTACGTGTTGGTTAGGCAGTGGTTGGTCAGGTCCAGGATGTATTTGGGGGGGTTGTATTTGTTTTGAATGGCTGTCAAGGCTTCATTAATGGGCACTTGAGTGAAGAGAGATACAACATCGAAGCTCACAACTAGGTCATCGGGATGTAGGTATTGTTTCTTTATTGTTTCTATGAACTGGAAGGAGTTAGTAACGTGTGAAGCGATGGATTCTGCATAGGGCTGAAGTTGCTTAGCGAGAAATTTAGCGAGATTTTGTAGAGGTGAGCCTATGGAGCTGACTATTGGTCTGAGTGGTGTTCCTTCTTTGTGTATCTTGGGGAGACCGTAGAGTTTGGGGCATCTGGATGATTTTTCTCTGGGGATGATTCTTAGCTGGATTTCTTCACTGATAGGAGAGGCTTTTATTTTGGATTTGGTGGTTTTTTCCAGATAGGTGGTGGGATCTGTTTTTATAGGTTGGTAGGTAGGGTCTTGGAGTAGATTTGATAGTTTTGCTTGGTAGTCCGATGTGTTCATCACAACAGTGGCGTTGCCTTTGTCTGCTGGGAGAATGATTATGTTGTTGTCTTTCCTCAGGTTGGTGAGTGCTTTCTGTTCTTCTTTGTGTAAATTGCTTCTGGGTGGTTTTGTGCCTTGTGCCAGCCAGATCTGTGTAGGGATTGCAGGGGGGTGCAGCATCCGGAGGTGCCACTATAGTTTGGCTACTGGATGGAGTCTGTAATATGTCTGTGGAGAGGGTCTGGGTTTGGGTCTGGTGTGGTTGATTGGTGACGGCGTTCTTTGTGCCTCTGGTTCTGGTGTCGGTTTTTGTGGGGAGGGCTAATTTCCAGATGTCTGGCAGGCGGGACGTGTCGTCACGCTTGTTCATGTTGTGAGGGTGTCGAAACGTCGCACAGACACAGAAGCCGAAAGCACCAGCCTGAAGATGACGAGTGAGACCTCGTCGAAACGTCGCACAGACACCCCGACTCTTACACGGGAAGACACCCGAAGACACCAAAACCTGCATTCCTGTACCCGTGAAAATCTACGAAAGCAAATATATATATATATATATATATATATATATATATATATATATATATAGTTGCTTTCCATCTTTCTTTCTGAACCCATTGCCTGTATATTGCTGCCTGCAAGGTGCTTTGAAGTTTTGACTGCCATGGTTAAAGATTTAATAGCTCTAAAAAGTCTCCATGCCACTTTGTCAATCCACACTGGAGAGGCTTAGAGTGAATTGCATTTTATATAAAAGAAAACTACCATGAATCTGGATGGACTGGAGGAAAAAAGGGACAAGGATACAGAAAAGTTTGGAGTGCAATGAGCTGGCAATATTGTGGTCAGGTTTATCTTCCCGAAAAGTGAGCACCCAACTGGAAAATACAGACTAAACTGTTAGTGTGGAAGTAACCCAGGTAAGTTCTGGTGTTTTCTAGGAGGGTTGCCATAAATCCAGATTTACCCTGACATGTCCAGGATTTCAACAACTCCCCCCCCCCGAAAGCTTAACAACTTTTTGTGTTTGGATTCTTACTTCTTGAAATAATATGGCAATCCTAACTTCACAAACTGGAGGAAACCTGCTGTAGCATATGCAGACATAAGAGAGGGATTGAGGATGCCTTAGGCAGCCATTAGCAAGATCATTTTTTTCCTATTAAGTTTGCTTACTTGGGGCCCATTGGACTGGTTGCACCAAAAGTCTTTTGATGCAGCTCAGAATGTAAATCTCAATCCACAACCAGTAATACTTGTACACAATTAGGGACACGTAATCATGAACAGATAACTGCTTACTCAGGTTGCAAGCTAGTACTTTGGAAAGTTCAGACTGCAGACACAGCTGAGCTGTTTTTTCTGCTCCTAGGAGCCGTTCAAGTCCACCTTCTGCCTCGTCCTCTACCGCCCCAGAGCTGAAATCACTAGCGAGACCACGGTCTCAGGGGAGCTGAAATCACTAGGTCGGGGAGGTCTGCTGGCAGAGCGAAGGTCGGACGAAGCGAGCGGCGGCGCTGGAATTTTTCTCATTTTCTTGTTTCCCGAGTATCTGTGTGCGCGAACCTTTCCCTCCCAGGGACGGCACCTACCTTTGTTCCCATGCAGTCGCAGGAGGACTGGGCAGCTGAACAACCATCCTACGGGAGTGTCAGGTGTGCAGTCAAGGCGCAAGAGTGGTAAAGTACCCGGGGGGAGCGCCCCTGCTCTCAGCTCGCACCCTTCCCTTCCTTCCCCTCGCGGTTTACGGGATTCCACTCCCGCCAGTCCTTCCCCGCCGTCCTCGCTGCTTTCCTTCAGTGCGCGCAGGGGGAGCCCGCATTGGTTAGCATCTGGTCTCTGATACCGCCTTCCCTCAGCAGATCGTAGGGTCTGTCTCTGCCTTCTCCACGGACTCTTTCCTGCGGCTTTCTATCTCCTAGCTATTAGGCTCCATCTGTGACCTGCCGTTTCTGCTCCTCAATTCTGCCTCCTTTTCATCCTCCGCCAGCTGCTCTCCTTTCTCCCTTGAGCGCGTAGCAGGTTACCGTGGTTGTGGCAGCCGCCTGCCCGCTTCCGGCGTTCATTTTGAAGCCGGGGTTCACATCTCTGTGAAGGGTGGCATAAGCGCATATCGTTAACGCCATCCTTGCGGGACGGGAGCACGTGTGAGGGCACAGTCAGCCATTTTGGTTAAGGCTCAAGATAAGGGTGGATAGCGGCCGCCATCTTGGGAAGGGCCATGTGGGCAGACCCGGCGACCACTTTGTGTGTGGCGTGCGGAGGCAGGAATACATTTTAAAACGGCATACCCTCTCTAGGAAAAGAGGTAGGGGTTATTTGCATCAAGGATTGGTATAACCGCTAGATATTTTTTGGTACCTATAGCAACTCCGAAGGTCTGTGATAGGTTTTTTCATTGACTCGCTAATTGTCTGGTCGCTGTTTCGGGTGCTTTGAGGGTGCCAAATAAAGAGGGCAAAGGGCCCCCCCTTGCCTTTCCGGCTTCATCCGCCTATCTAACTCATTGCTGGCTTAGGAGAACAACGCAATAAAATTTATTGGCAATAATTAAATACTAAAGGGGGAATCAATAATTACTTCTTTATTGTATGTTAGTCAAAGTTAAAGCCAATAGCCTTTCTTGGTTGCTGTGGCTGTCGACCTCTGCATTCACCTATCCGTAGTCGTGTTGAATTAATAAATAAATCAAGGGAGTAAATATATAAGTAGAAGTAAATTTATAAGTAGAATCTTTAGAAAAAAAGTTAACTGCAATTAGCTCATTAGAGGGCTAGAGGGCCTTAAGCAGTGTAGACAACATTGAACTAGGTGGATCCCTTTGTCGGCATTCCCACTTGCGTGTGTGCTTTTAAGTGGTGTAGACAGTGCTGAACTATCTAGAGACCGGTTGGTCTACGGTGTGGTGCCGAGTCAGCGCAGACAATACTGAACTGGGTGCAGCTTTAGGTGGCATTGCTAATTGCTGGCAGTGGCTGGAGGTGACATTTCAGTCAGCTTACGGAATACTGTACTAGGTGGAGTGCACCGCACACCCAGGTGGACAACACCATATCCTTGTGGCAGATAATTTTAGAAGCAATTGTTGACTATTCTGTGTAAGTAATGGCTTCCGGTGGGGACCAGCAGCCACCCACCTCAGGTACTCAGATGGCACCCCCCACAGGCAATGGGGGCGCTCAGATGCCAGCCATGCCATGTGACCCTCAAGCTTTTGCCCAATTTTTCATGGCTTTTGAAACTTTTTACAAACAGTGCAGGTCCAAGGGGACTTTGGCCCTTCCGGCCCCAGAACCCTCACAGGACGTGATACCGGATACTCCTCCCATCTGTCAGGGTCAGCAGGGCGTCTCAGTCGGGGGTGCGGCTAGCACCCAGTTGGACGCGGCGATCGTAGGTCGCCCTAATACCCGTGCGCAAGCAGCCATGGCTAAGAAAACCAACCAAGGCAGTGGCAAAGGAAAGGCTCCAGCAAGAGGTCCAGGTAAGGGGAAGGAAGCGGCCAAGGGTGCCAGTTCAAACACTGCCTCACAGATAGTAGACATTCCTAGTGTGTTTCAGGAGCAGCAGCCCCAGCACAGTGCTACTGAAGACAGCGCGGGTTCCGCTTTGGAGGAAGAGCGTGCGGAATATCAAGGTGCTCAGTCTGCTACCAGTGCAATCGCAGCCAGCGTCGAGGTGCAACAAGGAAAAAGGAAGTCCAAAAAGAAGCACACATCTTCTAAGAAGAAAAGAAGTAGGCAATCAGAGACGGAGGACGACTCAGGTACGTCATCCTCGGATTTGGATAGTGAGGGCCCCTTGGATGGCTATTGGGGCTTGGGGGAAGGGAATCATGGGATCCCACTTTGGGCACATGAAAGGAGGGCCAATTCCCATCGTAAAACCTTTAATGGTGTGCTAGAATGGAAGGATGGTGCATTAGTGGAGGACGTGAAAGTCACCACTAATCAACCCACTGATTATATATTGGGGAACCATTTGTCACAGCGGAAGAGGAATAAGATCCTCAACGGTGACTATGTGGACATGTTTACCCTTCTCCCCCGACTAAGATAACGGGAAAAGGTGAGAAGAGGTGCTCCTACGGTAGGCGGAGGTAGGGCAGAGCGCACCTTTGAGAACTGGCTGGATGGGTACCAGGTTTTTATGGGAGTTGTTTGTGCGGCTTATCCGTGGCGCTCCATGGACTTGGTTGCTTACCTGGCTCACGTGAGGAGGGCCCACGCGCTCGCGGGGGAAAATGCCGCTCTAACGTATGATGAGAATTTCCGTAGAAACGCTTCTCTCCTGCCTTCCACGCGATGGGATCTAACGGATTCTAATTACTGGGGGGAGGACGTCAACCCTTACATCGGGAAGAAAAACCAAGACTCAGCCAAGGCGGGTAAGACAGAGGCTAATCGGCGCCGCCATTGCTGGGAATACAACAGGGGTGTATGCTCGCGACCCTCCTGTAAGTATATTCACGAATGTGAGCGGTGCTGGGGCAACCACCCTGCCTCTGCTTGCTTCAAGAACAAGCAGCAGCCCTTTCGTGGAGGCCGGGGGTTCTCACACAGTAATAACAGGGGTGCCCCCGGATCCTCCCACCAAGAGCCAGGTGGCCGCCAGTAACTTGCATCTCGGCTTAGGATCCCTGTGTCTTTTCCCCCTAACACTGGGGACCCACAAAATCAGAAATCAGTCAGGGAAAGGCCAGAGATAGTTAGGAAAAAGATAGAGAAGGAAATCAGTGCAGGTAGGGTAGCAGGTCCCTTTGTGGAGCCCCCAGTGGAAGGACTCCATCTATCCCCCTTGGGCATAGTTCCAAAAAAGACCCCAGGGGAATTCCGCATGATCCACAACCTCTCTTACCCAAGAGGGGGCTCGGTCAATGACGCGATTCCCCAGGAGCTTTGTACAGTGAAATACGCCTCCTTCGACCATGCAGTAAAAATGATCCGCAAATTTGGGCGAGGGGCACTCCTTGCCAAATGTGACATGGAGTCGGCATTTCGCCTTCTTCCCGTCCACCCAGCGGACTTCCGTTGGCTGGGCTTTATATTCGAGGGGGCGTATTTCATTGACAAGGCAATGCCTATGGGTTGCTCCGTGGCTTGCTCAGCTTTTGAGTCGTTTAGTACATTTTTGGATTGGGCCCTACGCCTTAGGACAGGGTCGTCGGGTGTATTGAATTACCTCGATGATTTTATTTTGGTGGCAGATAGCAGACAGCGGTGCTCTGCCCTCCTGGAGGCCTTCACTGCCCTGGCAGGCGAACTGGGGGTGCCACTAGCCGCAGAGAAAAAAGAGGGTCCATCTACTTCATTGGTTTATCTAGGCATTGAGTTAGACACCGTAGCCCAAACGTCCAGACTGCTGCGGGAAAAATTGTTAGCCCTGAAGGAATTGATACAACAGCTTTTGCCGCTAAAGAAGGTCACCCTGAGGCAGATTCAATCCCTGCTGGGGCATTTAAATTTTGCTTGTAGGGTAGTGGCACCGGGCCGGCCTTTCTGTGGCCGGCTGGCCAGACTATCGGCAGGTCTCAGGGCACCGCAGCATAGGGTTCGCCTGTCTAAAGAGGTCAAGGCAGATTTGGAAGTATGGCTGCAATTCCTTGATAAGTATAATGGCATATCCCTATGGCAGGACTCCATGGCACTCAATGCTGACTTCCAAGTCCAGTCAGATGCAGCAGGGTCCCTGGGTTTCAGAGTCTACTTCAGGGGCCAGTGGTGTGCAAAGAAGTGGCCAGAAGACTGGCAGGGCCAGCCCATTTCTCGGGACCTCACGTTTTTGGAATTTTTCCCTATCCTAGTGGCAGTGCATCTCTGAGCAGAGCAGTTTCGCAATCATAGGGTATGTTTCAACACGGATAACCAGGCAGTGGTAGCGGTTCTATCCAGACAGTCTACGCGCTCCGCTAGGGTGGGAAACTTGTGGGTCCCTTGTCCTCCTGTGTCTCGAGAACAATATATACTTCTCAGCCAAATTTGTACCCGGCATTAATAATGACATCGCGGATGCTCTGTCTCGCTTTCAGATGGAGCGCCTCCGCTTGTTAGCGCCGGATGCGGAACAGTCATTGATGCCTTTCCCGGAGCATCTCTGGAGTCTTGGGAGGAAGAAGTGATGAAGGGAGTATTTGGTGCAGTCGCCCCTTCCACAATGAGATCTTACAGGAAAGCATGGGGCGACTTCCTAAAGTTCCGCAATAAGTTTCCCAATGCAAAACGCAGCTCTGTTCCCTCAGCTAGGGAGGTCCTCCACTATCTAGCTCACCTGAGGGAACTCGGCAGGGCTCCTAAGACTCTCAATATTCAGTCCGCAGGAATTTCATATTTTTGCAAAACATTTTTCGACACCGACCCGTGTGCCAAATTTATAGTGCGTAAGACTTTAGAAGGGTGGCGATGGCAGCAACCATCTAGTTCCGACAGGAGGAGGCCCATAACTTTTGACATTTTGACACAAATACACAAAAAATTACGTGCTATATGCTGGTCAAAATATGAAGCTCGCCTATTCTCAGCGGCTTACTCCATAGCCTTCTTTGGGGCTCTTCGCATAGGGGAGGTGGTTTGTGACGGAGGGGCTTTCCATGCCCGGAGGGGTATCCTCTTAAGTGATCTGACCCTGACATCAAACGAGCTTATAGTCCAAGTTCGGAGCTCCAAGACCGACCAGCAGGGGAGGGGGGCCTTGTTAAGGTTACCAGCAGTGCAAGGTACTGGCCCCTGTCCAGTTAGGGATACGAGGCATTTCCTCTACCTAAGGCCCAGTAGCCCAGGCCCCCTCTTAATTCATGCCGATGGCTCACCTTTAGCCAGGCACCAGTTTACACGGGTGTTGTGCAGGGCGGTGGCTGCATGCGGGCTGCCCGCGGGTGAATTTGCGGCTCACTCTTTTCGGATCGGTGCGGCAACTACTGCTGTGCATCTCGGGCTCTCCGCAGAGAGGATAAAGGATTTGGGCCGGTGGAAATCAAATGCATTCAGAGCTTACGTAAGGGGGAATTTGTGACTAGTGGGTGCATGCCTGTTTATTTCCCTGTTTATTTCCTTTTCAGAATGCCAAAGGGTACGGATCTGGCTGGTCGGCCACAGTATTGTGCATTGGGCCAGGCAGCGGGCAATGAGTACCGGGCTGGGTAAAAACTTGAACTTACCAGCGGGTGTCCAGCTGACCTGGATGGCGAGAAGAGGCATGCGTTGGTGTGAATTTAAGCCAGCCGTGATGGCGAGAGCTGCCTCCGAGGGCCCACCTGACGCCCTGGTTATCCAGTTGGGGGAAAATGACCTAGCGTACCGCAAAGCTATTGACTTGAGATGGAACATTTTTGACGATTTTGCTGAGTTGATGGCGGTTTACCCAAACATGACTATTTTGTGGTCCTCGTTGCTTGAGAGGAGGACATGGAGGGATTGTGTGAGCCCGGTTGGAATTAATAAAGCAAGAAAGGTCTTGCAGCGGGCTGTTGAACGGAGAGTGGCGGCTCTGGGCGGGTGTGTCATCGGCCACCCTGGCATCCAGTATAGCAACGAGGCCCTCTACAGATGCGATGGCGTGCATCTTTCTGATGTTGGAAACGATATCTGGTTGGGGGACATCATAGCAGGGATTAGGAATTGGTTACAGGCTTGAAGGTATTGGCGGTGAGCTTTGCTCGAGTAGCGGTTAGGCATTGGCAGGGATCAATTGTTATGCAAATGAAGGGGGGAAGGAAACGCCATCACCTTCCCCAAAAGAAAAGGGTAGTCCGGTAGAGGACTCCGGGGGGCATTGCCTTGTCCGAAACCTAGGGAGGTAAGGGCCTCCGGCACGCCCCAGAGTGGTGACACCCGTTGGGATCCTAGTTGGCGTACTTCAACAGGACTCCCATGGCTTGTGGACAACCCTTCCCGGTCCCCATGCCGGGTAGTCGTTAGGAGCCAATGCCTAAGGCCAATACCTTCCAATTCTGTAATCAATAAAGTTGTGGCCTTTTTATGCCCATTAACCTTAAATACTGTGTCCAGTGTCTTCATTTCACATGGGGGAGGGGACTTGCCACGCAAAGCCATTTCCGACCTGGGAGGAGAGGGGGTTGCGGGCAGAAATCCCTCCCACATCCCACGCGGGGGCTGGCCTTTGCCCCCGCGAGATTAGGGAATCCCCGGGCATGTCGGCGACCCGGCCTGCCAATCGGCGGACCGGGGAGGCGGGGCCTAGCCTATTTAAGGCTAGGCACACCCGGGGACCGCCCTCTTTGCCCCTTTCCAGCTGAGCGGTTTTTAAGGTTAAGGTTAAGGTTGTTAACAGAGAACAACTTAAGGTTTATGTACAAAGGTTGCAATTGGGTTGAACCACAGGTACTACAGGTTACACGGAAAGGGGGAGGATGTTAGGATATTTCCATTCCACCTTAAAAGGGAGCAGGCTTTGTGAGTCACAGAGTCTGCGCATGTCCTGTTCACAGGATGTTTATGTTTTCTGTTGCTTTTGTTCTTCTCTCTCTGTGGAAGACACTGACGCAGAACGGTCATGTCTTTCTTTGTTCTGATCAACACTGAATAAAGTCTGTAAATAATGCTCTCCTGGGTGCGACTTTTGCTGTGCATTATCTGCTGATAAGAGTGTGCATGATCCCTGGAATGTGGCAAGGTATTTCCAGGAAACTCGTGTCGCTAAAAGCTCATACTGCGTGACTACGGGAGATCGATGGATCGTCCGGCAGCCGGCTTGGGGCCATGATGGACTTTATCTCCCTGGCAGTATCCCAACACCAATTGCCCCCGTTTCCTTGGACACATCCCAACAACAGACCTCGGCCCCCAGGAGTTGGTTGCTATGCTTGGTGCCTAAGATGGCTGGTGATTGGCAAGTGGGTGTAATTTGTTCAAAGCAACCTCATGGGACAAACGGAGAGGCTGGTGGGCCTGGCAAGATCAATGGGCTAAAGATAGCACACTACGGGTCTAGGATCGAACCCTCTTTTATATTGCATTGGCCTCCCATCCAAAACCAAGTCACGCAGGGTTAAGGAATTGAGATCAGGAAGGGACAAAGCTACAAACGATACACACAACTCTATGGTTAAGATTTATTGTTGGTTAAGTTTCATGCCAACAAACCATTAGAACACAGGCAGAATGAAGCCCAGGTGATTCAGTCACAGCAGAAGAACTTGACATCATTAAGTGCTGTGTTATCACCTAGAGCTCGATCCATCACCTTTGTTTGGATCCCACAGATGGCGCCAGCGGTGCAGTGCTGGCTCCAGTGGCCATAAGTACCGAAGTCAGTGGACTCGCCCTCCAGTATAGTCCCATCTCCACATTGGAACTGGATGTTGTTGGCTGCCGTATCATCAGCTAGCCCTTGTGGGGCTTCCACCTTCAGAGTGAAGGCAACCAGGTAGCCCTCGGGGCATTCCTTAACCTCTGTCCACTCTCCCCACCTGCAAAAAAGAGAAGACAATGTGGTAATGTCTGTCTCTCTGGAAAGACGACCCAAATTGGAATGATTTGCTTTGCACCACGAAAGTCAAGAGGGTAGTTCTCTCTTTAGATTTTTAAAATGTGTCTTTTGTAGACCTCATCAGGTATAGTGTGTCTACCAAACCTCAACTTCTAAGTAGGGCTGTGTGTTGTAACCCCTGGAGTAGGTGGATCTGCCCTGTGCCACCCGGGGTCCACCCACACCACACCCTCCCAATTTCCCCCTGGAAGATGGAGCTAGAGAATCTTTAAAGGGGTTTTGAACCCCAATCTTCTGTTAAGAATGAGGTTGTTTTGTAAGGTCAGGGTGCATCAGTGCCACATAGGATTTGCTGCTCTTGCCTAACAGATGTTAAGCAGAACGACCTGATTCTGTGTGGTGCTGCTGCTTCTTCGTGAAGACCAATGACCAGCACCATGCAGGATGGGATTCACTCACTTAAGTGGTGACGACTTTCCTACAAGAAAGCCATGGGCAAGGCAGCATCTGCACCCCACAGGATCAAGGTCTCGGCTAAACAGCTGTGGAGCAGAGGCATTGATCTTTTAAGCCAGTGCATACGCCAGGAAGGAGAGCTGCAGTATTGTGCCTACTTTCTCTCAGGAAGACACAGCCACTGGTTAGGTAGGTCTTGGCCTTTTCATACTCAGCCTGCCCCTCCTTCCTGCCTGAGGTCCTGACCCCTGACAATCACAGATATTCATGAGGACCAGACAGAGAAGCCTGGGGGACCACATTTGACCCCTGGGCTTGAGGTTCCCCACTCTCAGGATAGAGAGATTGCTCTCTCTTTCCTTGGCATGTGTGGTCCTCAGGAAGAAACTCTGCTTTTCCTTTCCTTTGTACTCTGTTGTTGCAGTCTCTTTTCTCTTTGTTATGTGGGGCTTGGGTTCCTCTGAAATTTGGAAGGCAACTTAGAGTTGGTATCCTTAGAGTCTGATAGCAAAGAATGAGGATGACAGACCCTGACATTATCCTGCCCTGGTGCTGAAACGAAATAGATTTCAGCCAGCCCCTCACATCATCACTTTCCAAGCAACAAAGAGAAAAATCAAGAAGATGCTTACGGTCCAACAGTGGATTGTACAACTTCACCACTACTGCAATAGAGACGGATGCCATTGAGGCCAGTATCATCACCAATCATTCCTTGGTATCTTTCTGTCTGGTGCAAATGAGAGAAAGAGAGTGCAATAAAGCTGTTTTTGCAAGCTAGGACTCTGTTTTATGTTCTTTCTTGAAAAATAAAAGTTCAAAATTACAAGTACACAAAGTAAGACCAGGCCCCAAAAAACAAGAAACAAGAAATAGTACCCATGCAGAAAACAAAACAGAAAAAAGATATTGTGTATGTTACGGGGGGGGGGGGTTTATTATTGTAGTTAATCAAACTAATCTGAATTTTCCAAAGTAGTAGCTTGCAACATGAATAAGCAGTTATCTGTTCATGATTACATGTCCCTAATTGTGTACAAGTATTACTGGTTCTGGATTGAGATTTACATTCCCAGCTGCATCAAAAGAAAGTAGCTTTTGGTGCAACCAGTCCAATGGGCCCCAAGTAAGCAAACTTAATAGGGAAAAATTGATCTTGCTAATGGCTGCCTAAGGCACCCTCAATCCCTCTCTTATGTCTTCATATGCTACAGCAGGTTTCCTCCAGTTTGTGAAGTTAGGGTGGCTATATTATTACAAGAAGTAAGAATCCAAACACTAGAAGTTGTTGAGCTTTTTAGGGGAAAGTTGTTGAAATCCTGGACATGTCAGGGAAAATCTGGATTTATGGCAACCCTCCTAGAAAGTACCAGAACTTACCAGAGTTGCTTCCACACTAACAGTTTAGTCTGTATTTTCCAGTTGGGTCCTCACTTTTCAGGAAGATAAACCTGACCACAATATTGCCAGCTCATTGCACTCCAAACTTTTCTGTATCCTTGTCCCTTTTTCCTCCAGTCCATCCAGTTTTCTTTTATGTAAAATGCAATTCACTCTAAGCCTCTCCAGTGTGGATTGACAAAGTGGCATGGAGACTTTTTAGAGGTATTAAATCTTTAAGCATGGCAGTCAACACTTCAAAGCACCTTGCAATAAGTAATATGCAGGCAATGGGTTCAGAAACAAAGATGGAAAGCAACTTGAAATATATATATATATATATATATATATATATATATATATATTTGCTTTCGTAGATTTTCACGGGTACAGGAATGCAGGTTTTGGTGTCTTCGGGTGTCTTCCCGTGTAAGAGTCGGGGTGTCTGTGCGACGTTTCGACGAGGTCTCACTCGTCATCTTCAGGCTGGTGCTTTCGGCTTCTTGTTACTGGAACGTCGCACAGACACCCCGACTCTTACACGGGAAGACACCCGAAGACACCAAAACCTGCATATATATATATATATATATAACATTATTGTGACTACTCGATTGGGATCAGGGTATCAAAAAGAAGATATAGATAAGCCTTTACCTTCAGTGAGAATCCGTATGCATGTCCTTTGGGACAGGATTCAATTTGTCCCCATTCTCCCCACTCCCCGCCATTGGACACCATGAGGACTGAATTATAGCTTCGATGTTCTGCCTCACAGAGGTGGTAGGTGAGGAACAAGAAGACCACAACACTGGTAGAGAGATCCATGGCAGGTGGACTGCACCAGATCAAGCTGCAAAAACTGAGTGGAAGAATAACAGCCTTGAGAATTTATTCCCCAGAAAGTGTGGTTCTCTCTCCTCTGCTCAAAATCTTCCTGAATCTTGCGTGTCCCCCCGGAGGGAGGTGTGATTACTTCTGGTTGATGAGTAAAACCAATTAATGGCTTTTCTGACTACACTTCTGATTTCAAAAGACAACTCAGAGTTGCTGGACATTGGGGCTAGATCAATTCCTCAAACAGAAAGGCAAGGCAGGATGGCAGGAATTGGCTGATGTAAGCTAACTAACTAATATGTGCAGCTTCCAGTTCCCTTCAGCCTTTCTGGAAGCAGACCCCATGGCAGTGGGAGACTGTTGGCAAAGGAAAAACAAAGATGGTTGAGGGTAATTTTCCTTGCAAATTCCTCCTAGGGACAGAGGGGAATAGGTTTCACTTGCAGTTCGACTCAGTACCTGGCTCTCACTCCGGCATAGCAGGGAGGTGCTGAGTGCAAAAGCACTTTGCCTGCTGAAAACCCTCCAATGCCTCCATTAAGAAGCAGAGGTTCTCATGTTAATTAGAGCTTAATTGGACTAAAGTTACAGGCGCACGCTAGAAGAGATGGGATCACAAACTGTAGAACAAAAGCAACTGCAACAACTTTAAGGTTAAAACTTGAGAGAAGACTTCATCTGGTGCAAAATATGTTGTGGGGGGAGGGGGGCCTACGGCTTCGTTATTTAAAGTTTTCTTCTCTACATTTATGATTCATCAACCCTCCTCTGAGTGTTAGTTCAAATTATATTTGTTCAAGCGAGGATGGAAGAAATTGGATTATAGATATGGAATATAACATTAGATGGAACTGGGGGGGGGGAGGAGAAAGGGAGGGAAGCTCTATTTTGCAAAAGGTTTACGATGGAAACATATAGAGCTAATTCTTCCCCATCCTTTATTATTTACAGAGTGAAGTGAATAACTGAAGGACTTGGAGTTTAACTTAATTGGAAGTGTAATTGCTCATATATCTTCAGTTGGAAGTGAGGATGAAAGGAGTCTGTGAACTTGCCAAGGAACTGATAAGGTTCATTACTGAGTCATCTGCAGTTCAACAGACCACGCTTCTACCCAGGCTGAGAGGAAAAATGGTAAAGATGGGTTATTTATTGGGACAGAGTGACTTTTGCAGCTGTTGCAAAACAATGAAGCATGGGACAGAGCAATAGAGAAATTTCTAGAACAACAATGAGATATCAGTTCTGCTCAAGGCATGATGGATAACAGCAACAACCGGGTGAAAGAAAGACATAATATCTTACAAGGACAGGAAGAAAAACCACGGACAGAATAATTGCCACACACAGGAAGAACAAAGATATAGTTTAAGTTTTTCACTTGTACATTTATAAATCATTTAATGTGTCAACAACAAATAGAAATTATTAATATTGCAGTTGTTATATAAGGGATTATTGTTATTATGACCGGAATGCAATGAAAATTAATAAGATTTTGGAATGGAGAAATAAAGTAAACAATCAAGCCATCAATTCTAGCACGTGTGGGGCCACTTTAACTAAATTACAATCATACCTCGGGTTACAGACGCTTCAGGTTGCGTGATTTTGGGATACAGACGTGCCAAAACCCGGAAGTACCAGAAACACTAGATTGTGCTTTGCGCATGCTCAGAAGCACCTAATCGCAACCTGCGCGTGCGGAGATGAGGCGCTGCGGGTTGCGAACATGCCTCCCACACAGATCACATTCACAACCCAAGAGTCCACTGTAATTCGATATTTAAATTATTGATATCAATAATTGTATTATAAACTGGTATTGTTATAATGAGGCTATTATTGGACTGTAAATGAAAACTAATAAAAATATTATTGGGGGGGCCCCCTAAAATGTGCATTTCTTACCCACCCTTTGCCCATGTTAAAATGTCTCTCCTATGCAAACTACCTCCATTTCTGTTTTATAGACTTGAAACCCTTCAAAAGAAATGCATATTTAAATACCCTGAAAGGTTTTGCGAAAAGTGAGGTACATTTTCACAAAAAGGGCCTAATACCAAGAGCAAGAATACTTGGCTGAATCCCCCACCCAGCTCTACTTCACCCAAGTTTGACTGTTGACCAGGCCTACATCATTCTGGCTACATTGCAACCCTTACCTTTCTTTGCCCGCACTTGGAGTTCTGCTTACCGTCTCTCAGCTGCCAGTTACTCTACGGGCAGAAAGGAGAGAGTCCATAAACTGAGTAATGAAACATGGATGTGAGCAGGGAATTTAAAGGGTTCAGGACAATGAAATATAGGCACTCTCTGTCCTGAGCAACACGTCCCATGCTCCACTGATCCATCATGGAGCAGAGCAAGCGGAGAGGACGATGAAGTCTTCCTGGTCCTGTGCTTACCTCACCCCCATTACCAGTGGCTTTTAGGAAGTTCCTGCACAAGCAGAAGCCATTTGCAAGGGGGAGTGAGGAGAGCTATCGGAAGGGTGAGGACATCATTTCAGGGACAAAGACCAGGACTGTACAATTGGCTTTAGAACAGGGTTGGGCAAACTGCTACTCTTGAGCCACATGCGGGTCCTCAGCCTAATTGCCACAAGTCCTCAAGCAGGAAGTTCAGACTTCCAGTAAAAGTGATGTTTCCTTCTCATGGGAAACCACTAAGCATGGAGGAAATGGGGGGGGGGGGGCAACACATACAGAAGAGGGTGTCAGAGAGAGGGAAAAGAAGGTGTCTTGTATCTTGATAACTGTAGCTCCACTGTGTGTATACTAGTTTTCTCAAAGGGAGAGCTAGTTCCCTCATCAATCTGCTGTTCCCAAAACCATTCAGGTGAAGCCATGACAGTTCACCTGATAGAAATGTGATATAACTTTGTGGTGTAGATACTGTATGTCCACAGATAACTAGAACAGCAGAATTTCACCCTCAGCTTCATAGTACCCTTCAGACTTTTACAGCAAGCCTCATACTGTGAGGTCTATTAGAGACCTGCAAAGACCTGTTGGAGGACACAAACAATCATGAGAAAGAAAGGCTAATGCAGAGCTGCCAAGTCTTTGTTTATGAGGAGTGGGGAAATGGTGGCATGAGGCAAGTGCTTCCTATCCGCATACAGCAATGACTATCCCTATGAGCCATAAAAATGGGCCAAGATATACCACACTTGGTGCCTTTAGGTTTGGAAATCAGCAAGCACCACTTCAGCGAATGAAAGCAATATTGCCCACTACTTTTGTTTGAATGGAAGGCACTTAGGGACACTTAGAGACATCAACAAAGGTCCGTATAGTTAAAGCTATGGTTTTCCCACTAGTGATGTATGGAAGTGAGAGCTGGACCACAAACAAGGCTGATCGCCGAAGAATGGATGCTTTTGAATTATGGTGCTGGAGGAAGCCGGCTCCTTTAGATGGAAAATGAATGACAACCTGTTAAGAGACCAAGAGATTGTAAAGAAGGCCCAAAAAGCTTTAAAGGATTATTTTGAAATTAACTTGAACACTTCGGTGGAAAAAAGAACAATCTGGGACGCAAGTAAAGCCGTAATGAGAGGGTTTCTGATACAACAGAATACGATCAAGAAAAAACTCTGGAATGGAAGAAAGGATAAGATACTAGAGAAGATAAGAGATGGAGAGAAAAAGTTAAGATTGAATCCAAAATCAAAAGAGATTTTAAGAGAAATTAAATTCCACCAGTCACAATATACGAAACTGATAAACCAAGAAGTGGAATGGAAAATTAAACAAATGAAACAAAGATCCTTTGAATCTGCGAACAAATGTGGAAAACTGCTAGCTTGGCAGTTGAAAAGGAGACAAAAATTAAATTATGTTACTAACCTAGAAGTCGAAGGGAAAAACATTCAGAAACCGGGAGAAATTAGAAAGTGTTTCCAGAAATACTTAAAAAAATTATATACCCAAGGGCCTGAGGAAGTGACTGAGATAGATCAATTTTTGAAAGACAATGGTCTACCAGAACTATCTCAGGAGAAGAGATCAATCTTGAATCACAAAATAACACAACAGGAAATTGAGGATGCCATTCAGAACATGCAGCTAGGCAAATCTCCAGGCCCTGATGGACTTACCTCCAAGTATTATAGGACGTTAAAAAACTACCTGATACAACCATTAATGGAGGTTTGCAACCAGATTATGGGGGGAGGGAGGGCACCAGAAACGTGGAAAGAAGCATTCATCACACTGATACCCAAAGTGGAAACTGAAAAGACTCAACTTAAGAACTACCGTCCCATCTCACTCCTAAACGTGGATTACAAAATATTTGCAGACATTTTGGCAAATAGATTTTAAAAAGTACTAAATGAAGTAATTCACAAGGACCAAGCAGGCTTTCTCCCAGGCAGGCATTTGTTTGACAATACCAGGAATATTATTGATATTTTGGAACTTTTGCAAACAAATATTAACACCAAAGCAGTGTTAATATTTATTGATGCAGAGAAGGCCTTTGATAACATTTCTTGGAAGTTTATGAAGAAAAACTTGGAAGGGATGGGAGTGGGACGGGGGTTTGAAAATGGAATAGAAGCAATTTATTCAGAATAAAAAGCTAAGTTGATAGTGAACAATGTGGTGACAGAAGAGTTTCATATTGAAAAAGGAACACGGCAGGGGTGCCCCCTATCCCCTTTATTATTTATCTCAGTCCTGGAGGTGTTGCTGAATATGATTAGGAAGGACCGGCAGGTACAAGGAATATGGGTCGGAGCGAAACAATATAAACTGAAAGCTTTTGCAGATGACTTGGTTTTAACATTACAGGAGCCAGAATCTAGTACAAAAAGAGTTTTGGAATTGATTCAAGAATTTGGTCGGGTGGCGGGATTTAAGTTGAATAAACAAAAAACTAAGGTACTAGGAAAGAATTTGACACCTTCTGAAACAGATGGGTTTCAGAAGGAAACAGACTTAAATGTTGTTAAAAAAGTGAAATACCTGGGGGTTAACTTGTCTTCCAAAAATTTGAACTTATTTAAAGACAACTATGAAAAATGTTGGTCAGAAGTTAAAAAAGATCTAGAAATCTGGTCAAGATTGAAACTATCCTTGTTAGGCCGAATTGCAGCTATAAAGATGAACGTTTTGCCAAAAATGTTGTTTCTGTTTCAAGCCTTGCAGATCGTGGACAGAGTGGAATGTTTTGGAAAGTGGCAGAAGGATATTTCGAAGTTTGTTTGGCAGGGCAAAAAGCCCCGAATAAAGTTTAAAATATTAACTGATGCAAAAGAAAGAGGGGGGTTTGCCCTGCCAGACTTAAGGTTATACTACGAAGCTGCAGCCTTCTGCTGGATGAAAGATTGGATTTTGCTAGAAAACACTGATGTCCTAGATCTGGAAGGCTTTAATAATTCGCTAGGTTGGCATGCGTATTTGTGGTATGACAAGGCAAAAACACATGGAATGTTCAAAAACCATATTGTCAGAATAGTAATATTTATGGTCTGGATAAAATATAAAGACTTACTTGAAAGTAAGACCCCGAGGTGGCTATCACCAATAGAGGCCAAGGCTCGGAAAAAACCCAATATGGAGGCCGGCTGGCCGAAATATTGGGAAATAATAGAAAACATTGGAGATAATTGGAGGTTGCAGAGCTTTGAAAAATTAAAGGATAAGGTGCAAGATTGGTTTCATTATGCCCAAATTAATGAGGTTTTCAAGTTGGACAAAAAAACAGGATTCCAGGTGGAAAAATCGAAACTTGAGACAGAGCTGTTAGAACCAAAGACCAAGGTACTATCGAGAATGTATAACTTGCTGCTTAAATGGAACACTCAGGATGAGACGGTTAAATCAGCCATGATAAAGTGGGCTCAAGACATTGGGTACAATATTATGTTTGAAGACTGGGAAAGGTTATGGACCACCGGTATGAAATTTACGGCATGCAATGCCCTGAAAGAAAACATTATGAAAATGATATACAGGTGGTACATGACCCCAGTCAAGCTTGCTAAGATATACCATTTGTCTGATAATAAATGTTGGAAGTGCAAGGAGGCTGATGGGACATTCTTTCACCTTTGGTGGACTTGTCCAAAAGTGAAGGCCTTCTGGGAAATGATCTACAATGAGTTAAAAAAGGTGTTTAAGTACACCTTTCCTAAGAAACCGGAGGCCTTCCTCTTGGGCATTGTCGGCCAAAAGGTGTTAAAGAAGGATAGAACGTTTTTTATGTATGCAACTACAGCAGCAAGAATTCTTATCGCCAAATATTGGAAGATTCAAGATTTGCCCACACTGGAAGAGTGGCAAACGCAATTGATGGACTATATGGAGTTGGCCGAGATGACTGCCAGGATCCGAGATTTGGGAGAAGAAGCAATGGAGGAGGACTGGAAAAAATTTAAGGACTATTTGCAAAAATTTTATAAGTTATATGAACTATAGGATTTCGCATGATTTGGAATGTTAGCCTCAGCAACGAGAGTGGAATATATATGAAATTAGATAATATTAATGAAAGAATCAATGTTTAAATGGTCAAAAATGAGGATATGTTTGCTTATAGAGTAAATGGATAATAAGGGATTTAAACTTAAATTGCAATTGAAAGTACAAAAGAAACATATGAAACAAGGTTATAATTTGCTGATAAATTTATTGTCAAGATTGCACTGTGCGGGAGACGCGGGGAAGTTCGATAGAAAGTTGAAATAAGTTGTTGAAATGGTTGGTTTTCTTTCTCTTCTTTTCTTTTCTTTTTCTTTCTTTGTTTGTTCTATACTGTATATCTTTATCTGGAAAAAATGCAATAAAAATTATTTTTTTAAAAAATGAATTATGGTGCTGGAGGAGACTCTTGAGAGTCCCATGGACTGCAAGAAGATCAAACCTATCCATTCTTAAGGAAATTAGCACTGAGTGCTCACTGGAAGGACAGATCCTGAAGCTGAGGCTCCAATACTTTGGCCACCTCATGAGAAAAGAAGACTCCCTGGAAAAGACCCTGATGTTGGGAAAGGTGGAGGGCACAAGGAGAAGGGGACGACAGAGGAGAAGATGGTTGGACAGTGTTCTCGAAGCTACTAACATGAGTTGACCAAACTCTAGGAGGCAGTGGAAGACAGGAGGGCCTGGCGTGCTCTGGTCCATGGGGTCACGAAGAGTCGGACATGACTAAACGACCAAACAACAACAACAACAGCAGCACTTTTTTTTGAATGGAAGGCAGGTACGGACACATCCAGACAAGGAAGCAGACCTGAAAAACATTGTGCCTACTCGGGATGAAAAGCACTCCAACGGAACAACAGCAAGAGCTGCAACAGCTTTAGTGAATGCTTTGAAGGCAGAAATGCCTCTGCAACTGATGTCTAAACAGGAGCATATGAATATATGGATGGACATTCTGGAAGCAAAGTTTGGGATTTAAAAACAAAGATGGAGGATAATGAAACAATGATCCATTCACATGGACATCAGAAATCTGTTTGTACAATGGGACTTTTCGTTTCTTTTCTTCCTCTGCCAGCTCCTCATCCACCCCGAAAAATCTGCTCTGGAGGGTTCCCCAACCCTTTGGAGCACCTTTTGAGGTTCTGCAGGGGATGCAAAGGGAGGAAAGGAAGTCCCATTGCTCAAGGGAGTGTTCTCCACTCGAATACATCCATGACCTTTAATTTCTAAAACAGATTATTGACTCTAGAAAACTGGCTAATCCAAATACCAAAGCTAACTGCTGAAACTAACTGCTGCTTGAAGGCAAGCACTGAAACAAATTGCTGAACTGTCCATTTCACCATTTTTTTGCTGAAATGAAACATTCATTGAAATGAATTTTTATCAGCTTAATCTGATACACTATAACCTTACAGGGCTGGAGGTAGTCTTGTGTCCATTATCCATGATCTTCCTGTTAGATTAACTGAAGTGAGTTATGCGTGTGGTGACTTCGAAAACAGTACAGAAAGTTCCGCATGGGGTATCAAGGCTCTTAAAGGGCTTGTGGACAATTTCACTATATTGCACTAGTGATTACTGTCTACTCCTTAAATGGCTTGGGAGCAGCTTACCTCAAGGATCACCTCCTCCCAGGTCTACTTACCTGGACCCCGATATCGTCATCAGAGGCTCTCTTCCAGTGCTCCTGGATACAGGGTCTTATAGGTGGTGTCAGCCTAGTTATGAAATGCCTTCCCTGGAAAGGCCGACCTGGTGCCATCTTTGTTATTTTTACTGTCCGAAGTTTTAAAAATGAAACTTTGAATTCACAGGGTTTTAGATGTGTGCTGTATATTTTTTAGTGATGTTGTATATTCATCTTCATATTGTCTTATGCTTTGCTATTGAAACTGTTGCTTTTTAATGCTGGAATGTGAGATATATTTTATTGATTAAATGTGTTTGCCCAGAGCAACACAAAGTGACTTACAACCAGCCATTAGTGTATTTTAGGGGGCAATCCTATGTTTCTTAGAGGACATCCCAGGGGCCTATGAAGTGGGGAACTCACCACGCCCTGGTTCTCTTTTGGCAACATCTCTTCCCCCACCTCTTCATTTCACTTTAGGAAGCAGTTGTGCACACTTCCGGCTTTCTGCATTCTGAGGCATTTTCCTCCTCTTAGCCAGGTGACCTCTGCATCTTCCTAGGGCTGAGCACCATGGGAAGCAGCTCCTCCTAACCCACTTCTGTCTGCCATTCATCAATCCCTATATGACAGGAGCAGGGAAGCAGTTTCAGCCAAGGGGTAGATTGGAATGTGGAATGTGGATGGGGCCAAATGCAGAATAAAAATCCCGCCAAAAAATGGAATTAGAAAATGAATAAAATCCACAGGCACACACATAGAGAGAGAAAGAGGCAGGCAGACAAGTATACATACACACATTCAGAAAGCCAGAGATCCCTTTCCCTAACCTTTAAGAATAAAAAACAGCTTTTTACTCTCCAAGAGCAAGCAGAGTCTTTTCTCTGTTTCAGCATTGTGCAAAGATTGAAGGTAAGTGAAATGCTGCCTGCATTTAAGAGTAAAGGCATTTGCAACCTCCTCCACCACACTCCTGGAGTAGGAATATGTGCAAATGTGACCTTCGGCGCTGTGGCTAGGACTTGCCAATCGGAAGGTTGGTGGTTCGAATCCCCGTTACGGAATAAGCTCCCGTTGCTCGGTCCCTGCTCCTGCCAACCTAGCAATTTGAAAGCTCATCAAAGTGCAAGTAGATAAATAGGTACCGCTCCGGCAGGAAGGTAAACGGCGTTTCCATGTGCTGCTCTGGTTTGCCAGAAGTGGCTTAGTCATGCTGGCCACATGACCTGGAAAGCTGTACGCCAGCTCCCTCCGCCAATAAAGCGAGATGAGTGCCACAACCCCAGAGTTGGTCACGGCTGGACCTAATGGTCAGGGGTCCCTTTACCTTTACTCTCAAATAACAGCCCGAGGCTTATCTCTGAGCTTAGCACTTCGAGCTCTTGGTGATGCTTGGTGCCAAGGGTGCCGACTTGAATACAATATGGGGGGAGGCAGGTAAGCTCTGCCCCACATAATTGATCACATGATGCACACCATTTGAATGGCAATGCCCATCAACTTGGGGAGGGGGAGTGTGCTGATATATTCTGTTCCACCTTAAGAGGAACAGGCTGTTGTGTGTCACATGCCTGTTTACATTCCAGCACAGCTTGCTGGGAACTTCCGTTTTGTGTATAGTTTTGTTTATGCTTCTTGCTTTGGACATGAAGGTGAGCAGACATCTTTTCTTTGTCCTGATGTAGGCTAAATAAACTACTCTAAATATGCTTTACACAGCTTCTCACTGCCCTTCTGTTGTGAAGAGTTTTATTCTCTGCTGGCTTGCGTGCTCAACCTTCTGAAGGTTTCTGAGGCTTGAGTTGCAATTACATGCTGATCCAAGTACTGGAGCTCGCCCAGCTGACAGCTGGTGAGCTGGAGCCAGCTGGGGGCTTGCCAATTGCCCCCATTTCCTTGGACACAGACCTCGGCCCCCAGGAGTTGGCTGCTATGCTTGGTGCCCAGATTCCTTCAAATCCTCAAATCTTACCGCATGGTGCTTAGATCAGACATAAGAGATCTCTGTGCCTAAGATGGCTGGTGATTGGCAAGTTGGTGCAATTTGTTCAAAGCAACCTCATGGGACAAACTGAGAGGCTGGTGGGCCTGGCAAGATCAATGGGCTAAAGATAGCACACTACGGGTCTAGGATGGTACCCTCTTTTATATTGCATTGGCCTCCCATCCAAAACCAAGTCACGCAGGGTTAAGGAATTGAGATCAGGAAGGGACAAAGCTACAAACGATACACACAACTCTTTGCTTAAGATTTATTGTTGGTTAAGTTTCATGCCAACAAACCATTAGAACACAGGCAGCTGTGTTGTAGCAGAAGATTCCACCTAAACATTAGGAAGAACTTCCTGACAGTAAGAGCTGTTCGACAGTGGAATTTGCTGCCAAGGAGTGTGGTGGAGTCTCCTTCTTTGGAGGTCTTTAAGCAGAGGCTTGACAACCATATGTCAGGAGTGCTCTGATGGTGTTTCCTGCTTGGCAGGGGGTTGGACTCGATGGCCCTTGTGGTCTCTTCCAACTCTATGATTCTATGATTCTAGGATGAAGCCCAGGTGATTCAGTCACAGCAGAAGAACTTGACATCATTAAGTGCAGTGATATCAACTGAAGTTATACCCTCCACCTTTGTTTGGATCCCGCAGATGGCACCAGCGGTGCAGCGCTTGCTCCACTGGCCATAAGTACCGAAGTCGGTGGACTCGCCCTCCAGTACAGTCCCATCTCCACATGTGAACTGGATGTTGTTGGCTGCTGTATCATCAGCTAGCCCTTGTGGGGTTCCACCTTCAGAGTGAAGGCAACCAGGTAGCCCTTGGGGCATTTCTTAACCTCTAACCACACTCCAAACCTGCAAAAAAAAAAAGAGACAATATGGTAATGTCTGCCTCTCTGGAAATACAACCCAAATTGGAATGATTTGCTTTCCAACATGAAAGTCAAGAGGGCAGTTGCCTCCTTAGATTTTTAAAATGTGCCTTTTGTAGACCTCATCAGGTATAGCGTGTCTACCAAACCTCAACTTCTAAGTAGGGCTGTGTGTTGTGACCCCTGGAGTAGGTGGATTTGCCCTGTGCCACCCAGGGGCCACCCACACCACAAGGTCAGGGTGCCTTGATGCCATGTAGTATTTGTTGCTCTTGCCTATCAGATGTTAAGCAGAACGACCTGATTCTGTGTGGTGCTGCTGCTCCTTCATGCAGTCCAGTGACCAGCACCATGCAGGATGGGATTCACTCACCTAAGTGGTAGCGACTTTCCTGCAAGAAAGCCACGGGCAAAGCAGCACCTGCACCTCACAGGATCAAGGTCTCTGCTAAACAGCTGTTGAGTAGAGGTATTGATCTTTTTAGGCCAGTGCATCTGCCAGGAAGGAGAGCAGCAGTATTGTGCCTACTTTCTCTCAGGAAGGCACAGCCACTGGTTAGGTAGGTCTTGGCCTTTTCATACTCAGCCTGCCTCTCCTTCCTGCATGAGGTCCTGACCCCTGACAATCAAAGATATTCATGAGGACCAGACAGAGAAGCCTGGGGGACCACATTTGACCCCTGGGCTTGAGGTTCCCCACTCTCAGGATAGATGGTGCTTTCCTCTTGCTCTCTCTTTCCTTGGCATGTGTGGTCCTCAGGAAGAAACTCTGCTTTTCCTTTCCTTTGTACTCTGTTGTTGCAGTCTCTTTTCTCTTTGTTATGTTGGGCTGGGGTTCCTCTGAAATTTGGAAGGCAACCTAGAGTTGGTATCGTTAGACTCAAATAGCTAAGAATGAGGCTGATGGACCCTGATATTAATCTATCCTGGTGCTGAGACATAATAGATTTCAGCCAGACCCTCACATCATCACTTTCCAAGCAACAAAGAGAAAAATCAAGAAGATGCTTACGGTCCAACAGTGGATTGTACAACTGCACCACTACTGCAATGGAGACGGATGCCATTGAGGCCAGTATCATCAGTTTCAAGTCCTTCTGAAAACGTCTTTGTCTGGTGCAAATGAGAGAAAGAGACCGCAATAAAGCTGTTTTTGCAAGCTAGGACTCTGTTTTATATTCTTTATTGAAAAATGAAAAGTACAAAATTACAAGTGCACAGAGTAAGACCAGGCCCAAAAAACCAAGAAACAAGACATATGTTGAATGGTTTCTTTAAATGTAAAGGTTCATCATTTTTCCACCTGATGTGTATGTCTTTAAGGGGCCAGAGCAAACTAACGAGACCCAGCTTTACAGCTGTGAAACATAGCAGGTGCTGCTGAGTTGTATTGATTAAGCTGTGTCAGCAATTGGGTGTAGTATATAAGGAGCAGCATCTAGCTCTCCCATTTCCCTGGGGGATGGGTTGGTGGTTGGGTCTGGTTTGTTGATGTATCTAGTGTAAATGGAGTATTTGTTTTCCTTATTAAAACCTTGTTTAAGTTATTTTTTAGTCCCTTTTTAATGCATGGTCTCCCCAGCAAGCCCTCTGCAGCGCTACCTGTTGTGTATTGAGTCAAAGGATTTTATATCTGTATTATTATTGTCTGTATGTGCATTAGGGTAAAGTAACTGCCTTTTGGTTCCAGAGGGTACAGCTACTATTGGTTCATTTAAGCTGCTGTATTTAGTCTTATTGGTTCCCTCCAAAAGGCAGGACTGTGATTGCCTGATATTGTTCCCTCCAAAATGTATCCTTTCTTGCTAGTTCCCTGTCCCTATAAATGTAGCTTTCCTCTCCCCAGTCTTTAGTCTTGTTGCTTTAATAAAGAAGTGTTACTAGAGAACTGTCTCCAGCATGTTATATCAAGAGAGCTGAAATCACAAACCCCACGTCACAACAACTGGCGACGAGGATGGGATCCGGAATGCTGAGGAGCGGTTAAACACAGCCCTGCCTCAGAGTCCGGATTGCAGCTAAGAACAAGACTCACTGGCCAGCTGAGAAGACGACACTGCCACAGGACAATGGAGAGTCCAAGGGTATTGGATCCCTTCCAGCCATCAGAGCCCCACACGTGGGAAGACTACGTCGAACGCTTCGAGTTCTTCGCAGAGGTTCAAGGGATCACCGATGCCAGCAAAAGAAGGGCCACATTCCTGAGCTACTGTGGGCCTGAGACCTTCAAGCTGGCCAAGGCATTGCTTGCTCCAGCGAAGCTAAGTGAGACATCTCTCAAAGATATTCTTGCCTGCCTAACAAGCCACTTGGCGCCTACTGAGACCAAGATGGCTCAGCGGATGGAGTTTCATAAGAGGCAGCAGCATGCTGGGGATCCTGTATCTGCATTTCTGGCTGAACTGCGGAAGCTCGCTCAGCACTGCGACTTCCAAAATCTGGAAGAGACTCTCCTGGATCGGTTTATCGGTGGTCTGAGCAGCAAGAAAGCCAGAAGACGCCTCGTGGCTAAAGAAGAGGTTACCCTTGCTTCAGCCTTGAAGGAGGCCACCGCCATGGAGAATTATGAAAGAGAGGAGCTTGATGCCAGTCGCAAGGCCCCTAAGCCACAGATAGAAGTTGCGCATGCCATGGACGAGCTAGAGGCTACTCCGAGCCAGAGCCCAGTCCGTGGGGTCGAGTCAGTGCGTCAGGCCTGCACAGTGCACAAAGATCACCGAGGCAGGTGCCCAGGTTGTGGCAGAAACCATGAGCGGAAGAGTTGTCGTTTCCGGGATGCTATGCGCCGGACGTGCGGGAAGACAGGTCACATCGCCAGGGTCTGTAGATCGGCGGCGTTGGGAGCGACAGGAGCACCTAGACCGGAGCATCGCAGACCGCCCACAGCAACCCATTTTCTAAAGGACTGCCACTACGTAACGGAGATCAACGGGAGGGTCGTGCAGTTCCCAGCGCAAGGCAAGGCACACGTCAAGGTGAAGATTGAGGGGCAGCAGTGCGACATGGAGGTGGACTCAGGATCTGGATTCACTATCGTGTCAGACCAGACCGCGAGGACATTCTTCCCCAGGGGTAAGTTGCCCCCTCTGGAGCCCTTCCCGGCAACCTTGCAGTCATACTTAGCGGGCCGCATCCATGTTATGGGAATGTGTGCCGTGAGAGTACAGTTCCGGGACAAACAGGCTGTACTCAAACTGGTTATTGCGAAGGGCAGTCGCCCCAGTCTCCTGGGCACTGACTGGTTCCCCGCCCTGGGACTGAGTATATCAGGGCTTAATTCAATCCAAACCTGCCCTGAGATGAGCGAGGCATTATGTAAAGAATTTGCTGGTCTCTTTAATGGAAAACTGGGTTGTTATAAAGGGCCCCCAGTTGACTTCGAGTTGGACCCTGGGGTGGCCCCAATCCGACTCAAACCAAGGCGAGTGCCATTTGCACTGCAACCCAAAATCGAAGCAGAGCTGGATAAATTGGTCAAGCAGGGAGTTCTCTCACCCGTGGACTCTGCTAAGTGGGAGACTCCAATCGTCACGCCCCTTAAAGCAAATGGGGAAGTCAGGATCTGTGCAGATTACAAATGCACTATCAATAAGGCACTCAGGGGAAACTCATACCCCATTCCAGTCGTATCACATCTGTTGGCTAAACTGGCTGGGGGCAAGGTGTTCGCCAAAATTGACCTGGCACAAGCTTACCAACAGCTGCCAGTAACCCCACAATCAGCGGAAGCACAGACTATTGTCACACATAAAGGGGCGTTCAGAGTTAACAGATTAAAATTTGGAGTTTGTGTGGCCCCAGGGATTTTTCAAGGGCTCATGGAACGCCTGTTAAGAGGTCTGCCGGGGGTCTTGCCATTTTTTGATGACGTTTTGATTGCTGGAAAAGACCCACAGGAACTGGTTGCGCGTGTTCGTGCAGTGTTGCTCAAGTTCAAGGAGGTGGGGTTGCAACTGAAAAAGGAAAAATGCAGTTTTGGGGTGCCAACTGTGGATTTCTTGGGGTTTAAAATTGATGCATCAGGCATCCACCCCACAGATGCTAAGATTAAGGCCATCATCGAGGCGCCACGACCACAGAACAAGACGGAGTTGCAGTCATTCCTGGGACTTATTAACTTTTATCATTCGTTCTTACCCCAGAAAGCTTCGGTAGCTGAACCATTACATAGACTGTTGCAGAAAAAGAATGTGTGGCGATGGGGGCAGGGGCAGCAGAAGGCTTTTGACTCCTTGCGAGGAATGCTGAGTAGCAGGAGCGTCCTTGCTCATTATGACGAGTCAAAGCCTCTGGTCCTGGCATGTGATGCCTCTCAATATGGCTTGGGGGCGGTGCTAAGTCATAGGGAACTGGATGTGTCGGAAAAGCCCATCTCTTTCTATTCCCATACGTTGTCGCCCACGGAGCGCAACTATGCTCAAATTGACAAAGAGGCGCTTGCAATGGTGGCAGGAATCAAAAAGTTCCATGATTATGTGTACGGTCGCCATTTCTACATTGAAACGGACCACAAGCCACTGTTAGGGTTGTTCAACCCGAACAAACAAACGCCACAAATTCTCTCCACCAGAATGTTACGTTGGTCTATATTCCTGAACGGGTTCCAGTACACCTTGACCCATGTGCCGGGGAAACGGTTGTGCCACGCTGATGCACTGAGTCGATTGCCCCTTCCTGGCGGGAGCACTGAGGATCCTGCTCCAGCGGAGCACATAATGATGCTGGAAACACTTCCGGGGGCTCCTGTAACGGCTACTGATATAGCTGAGAAAACGAGGAAAGATGCTGTTCTCTCCCGTGTGCTCACTTGGGTGGGGAGGGGGTGGCCAGGTGGTCCGCATGAAGACAAATTCAGGCCTTATGCGACTAGGCAGCACGAGTTGTCCATGCATAAGGGTTGTCTCCTGTGGAGAGATAGGGTGATCATCCCAGCACCACTGAGAAACAGGGTTCTTGAGACGCTTCACATGGGACACCCGGGAATGGTCAGGATGAAGTCGCTAGCCCGATGTTATGTGTGGTGGCCTGGAATGGACCAGAACATAGAACAATGGGTACGAACATGCAAGGCATGCCAAGAGGTGCGGCCAGAAGTGGCCAGAGCACCAGTCCACTGGTGGGAGCAGTCCAGATCTCCCTGGAGCCGGCTGCACTTAGATTTTGCTGGGCCATTCCAAGGAAAGGTCTTTTTGGTTATCGTTGATGCATATTCCAAATGGTTAGAAGTGGCGATGGTCCCTAGCATGGCATCAGCTGCCGTAATCAAGGTGTTGAGGCAGCTGTTTGCAACCCACGGGTTACCTGAGACCATTGTATCAGATAATGGGGTAGCTTTTGTATCCCAAGAATTCAGGGCATTCTTGGCTGATAACTTCATAAGAGGGGTCACATCCGCGCCCTTTCACCCATCCTCCAATGGGCAGGCTGAGCGCATGGTAAGAACAGCCAAAGAATCCATTGCGCACTTAATGGAGGGTAACTGGCCAGCTCGCATCGCGCGAATGCTATTTTTGCAGCATGCGACGCCGTGTACCACGACGGGCAAGTCGCCAGCTGAGCTGCTCTTGGGTAGGAGACTGGTAACGGTGCTGGATTATGTCCACCCGGATAAAATGCCAAACCATAATTCAAGAGCAACCCCCCAGGCTGAGACTGACACAAGAAGGTATCTTGCCCCTGAAGATCTGGTCTGGGTGAGGAACTATTCACGAGGTTCACGGTGGGTGGCTGGTGTGGTCACCAGGGCTAGTGGACCTGTGTCCTATTATGTGACCTTGGAAAATGGGCAAGTGTGGAAGAGACATATAGATCAGCTGAGGCGCCGGGCGCTCAGCAGGGAGGAGCCAGATAATTCATCCCTGGCTAACGACGCAGAGCTGCAAGACCAGAGTGAAAATGGCCCAGAGGTGCAGTCACCAGGGGCTTTAACAAATGAACCAGGGTCTGCTAGTCCTCACGATGACGAGGTACAGATAGGGGACCCTGAGATGTTTGGGACTCCATCTGTTCCTGACGAAACCCCTAGAGCAGCCCCTCTACCACAGGTAACACCCAATCCAGAACCTGCAACACCTGTTGTCAGGAGATCAAGTAGAAGTTGTAGGACCCCACAGTACCTGAGAGATTACGTCTGCTGTGCTCACTAGGGGGGGAGGGGTGTTGTGTATTGAGTCAAAGGATTTTATATCTGTATTATTATTGTCTGTATGTGCATTAGGGTAAAGTAACTGCCTTTTGGTTCCAGAGGGTACAGCTACTATTGGTTCATTTAAGCTGCTGTATTTAGATCCTCTGTCTTATTGGTTCCCTCCAAAAGGCAGGACTGTGATTGCCTGATATTGTTCCCTCCAAAATGTATCCTTTCTTGCTAGTTCCCTGTCCCTATAAATGTAGCTTTCCTCTCCCCAGTCTTTAGTCTTGTTGCTTTAATAAAGAAGTGTTACTAGAGAACTGTCTCCAGCATGTTATATCAAGAGAGCTGAAATCACAAACCCCACGTCACAACACTACCATACTGCAAATAGCCAACAATAGTACCCATGTAGAAAAGAAAACGGAAAATAGCTATTGTGTGTTTTACAAAGGGGGAGGGGTTGCTGTTGTAGTTAACCAAACTAGGACTCTGACGACACTCACATTCAGACTGTGTCTGCAGCCTGAACTTTCCAAAGTACTAGCTTGCAACCTGAATAAGCAGTTATCTGTTCATGATTACGTGTCCCTAATTGTGTACAAGTATTACTGGTTCTGGATTGAGATTTACATTCTGAGCTGCATCAAAAGACAGTAGCTTTTTGATGCAACCAGTCCAATGGGCCCCAAGTAAGCAAACTTAATAGGAAAAAAATGATCTTGCTAATGGCTGCCTAAGGCATCCTCAAGCCCTCTCTTATGTCTTCATGTGCTACAGCGGGTTTTCTCCAGTTTGTGAACTTAGGGTTGCCATATTATTTCAAGAAGTAAGAATCCAAACACAAAAAGTTGTTGAGCTTTTTGGAGGAAAGTTGTTGAAATCCTGGACATGTCAGGGAAAATCTGGATTTATGGCAACCCTCCTAGAAAGTACCAGAACTTACCAGAGTTGCTTCCACACTAACAGTTTAGTCTGTATTTTCCAGTTGGGTCCTCACTTTTCAGGAAGATAAACCTGACCACAATATTGCCAGCTCATTGCACTCCAAACTTTTCTGTATCCTTCTCCCTTTTTCCTCCAGTCCATCCAGTTTTCTTTTATGTAAAATGCAATTCACTCTAAGCCTCTCCAGTGTGGATTGACAAAGTGGCATGGAGACTTTTTAGAGGTATTAAATCTTTAAGCATGGCAGTCAACACTTCAAAGCACCTTGCAGGCAGCAATATACAGGCAAAGGGTTCAGAAAGAAAGATGGGAAGCAACTTAATATATATATATATTACATCATTGTGACTACTTGATTGGGATCAGAGTATCAAAAAGAAGATATAGATAAGCCTTTACCTTCAGTGAGAATCCGTATGCATGTCCTTTGGGACAGGATTCAATTTTTCCCCATTCTCCTCACTCCCCGCCATTGGACACCATGAGGACTGAATTATAGCTTCGATCTCCTGCCTCACAGAGGTGGTAGGTGAGGAACAAGAAGACCACAACACTGGTAGAGAGATCCATGGCAGGTGGACTGCACCAGATCAAACTGCAAAAACTGAGTGGAAGAATAACAGCCTTGAGAATTTATTCCCCAGAAAGTGTGGTTCTCTCTCCTCTGCTCAAAATCTTCCTGAATCTTGTGTTTCCCCCTGTAGAGAAGTGTGATTACTTCAGCTTGGACTAAATGCCTCCAACATCAGAGATACACACTTTAGCAGGGGCTTCGCTCTAGGAACACAGGAAATTGCAATAATAATAATAATAATAATAATAATAATAATAATAATAATAATAATAAATTTTATTTATATCCCGCCCTCCCCAGCCAAAGCCGGGCTCAGGGCGGCTAACAACACTAAAATAGTGCAACATTATAAAAACATCAAAGAATTAATTAAAATCAAAATTGATGGCAACCATAAACTAAAGTATTGTAAAGATTGCCCAAGGAGGGAGTCAGGCTGCGCCCTGGCCAAAGGCCTGGTGGAACAGCTCTGTCTTGCAGGCCCTGCGGAAAGATGTCAAGTCCTGCAGGGCCCTTGTCTCTTGTGACAGAGCGTTCCACCAGGTTGGAGCCGCAGCCGAAAAAGCCCTGGCTCTAGTTGAGGCCAGCCTAACCTCTCTGAGGCCTGGGACCTTCAAGATGTTTTTATTTGAAGACCGTAAGTTCCTCTGTGGGGCATACCAGGAGAGGCGGTCCCGTAGATACGAGGGTCCTAGGCCGTATAGGGCTTTGAAGGTTAAAACCAGCACCTTAAACCTGATCCTGTACTCCACCGGGAGCCAGTGCAGCTGGTATAGCACCGGATGAATGTGATCCCGCAGCGAAGACCCCGTAAGGAGTCTCGCTGTGGCATTCTGCACCCGCTGGAGTTTCTGGGTCAGTCTCAGGGGCAGCCCCACGTAGAGCGAGTTACAACAATCCAGTCTGGAGGTGACCGTCGCGTGGATCACAGTGGCTAGGTCAGGGCGAGAGAGGTAAGGAGCCAACTGCTTAGCTTGGCGGAGATGAAAAAATGCCGCCTTTGTTATAGCTGCAATCTGCGCCTCCATGGAGAGGGAGGTATCGAAGATTACACCCAAACTCTTAACGGACGGTGCTGGCACTAATTGCACCCCCGCAAGAGATGGGAATTGCCCCCTCAATCCCATATCGTCCCGTCCCAGCCAGAGGACCTCTGTCTTCGAAGGATTTAACTTCAACCGGCTCCCACGTAACCATCCAGCCACAGCCTCCAAGCATCTGATCAGTGTGTCTGGGGCTGAGTCAGGATGGCCATCCATCAGCAGATAGAGTTGGGTGTCATCAGCATACTGATGGCAGCCCAGCCCAAAACTCCGGACAAGCTGGGCGAGGGGGCGCATAAAGATGTTAAAAAGCATCGGGGAGAGTATCGCACCCTTGGGCACTCCACACACCAAGGAGTGGCGGGATGACAGTTCCCCCCCAAGCGCCACCCTCTGTCCCCGACCAGAGAGAAACGAGCGCAGCCATTGAAGGACTGTGCCCTGGATCCCCACGTCGGCAAGGCGGTGGTCCAGGAGTTCGTGATCGACCATGTCGAAGGCTGCTGACAGGTCTAGAAGAATCAGCAGCCCCGACCCGCCTCGATCCAGCTGCCTGCGGAGATCATCTGTTAGGGCGACCAGAGCCGTTTCAGTCCCATGACCAGCGCGGAAGCCGGACTGGAATGGATCCAGAGCCGATTCAAAGTCAGGCCATTGGTTATCTAGCTTAGTTCTGTCTACACTAGAGCTACTCTCCAAAGTTTCAGCCAGGGGACTTCCCAGCCCTACTAGGAGACGCTGGAGGATATACCTGGGACCTCCTGCAACACTGATCTACAAATTTTTACATGGAAAGGGCATAGCCTTGCAGCGCCCCTTAGGCCAACCTTCCTCACCCTGGTAAATTCCATATGCTCCGGACTGCAACTCCCATCATCCCCAGCCAGCAAACACAGTGCTGGTTCCAGCTGATGGGAATTGTAGTCCAGAACATCTAGAGATCACAAGGTCAGGGGATGCTGCCATAGATTTGCAACACTTCCAAAGGAATGCATTGTTAAATACCCTGAAATCTTTTGTGAAAAGCGGGGTACACTTTTCACAAAAAGTTGGGCCTAATACCACTAACAAGAATGCTTGACTGAATCCCCACTGGTTACTGGCTACTGATCAGGCCTCTGTAATTCTGGCCATGTTGCAACCCTTGTCTTCCCTTACCAAACTTCTTAGAGCAGAGCAAGGTAGTTCTACTTACTGTCTCTCAGCTACCAGGCAGAATGAAAGCGTCCTGAAGCCGAGTGAGGAAATATGAATGTGAGCAGGGGATTTAAAGGGGGCAGGACAATGAAGTGTAGGAACTTTCTGTCCTGAGCAACACCTCCTCTGAGCCATCACAAAGCAGAGCATTGGGAAGGCTATGAAATCTTCTTTGTCCTGCCCCCCCCATTACCAGTGCCTTTAGGAAATGCCTCCACAACCAGAACCCATTTGCCTGTGAGAGTGAGGAGGGCTGTCAGAAGGGTGAGGACATCATGTCAGTGCCAAAGACCAGTACTGTGCACTGTGCTTTTAGAACAGGATTCGGCAACTTGCTGCTCTATGATCCATTATCAAAAACAGGGAGTGATCTACCACCCAGGGATGGGTGCAGGGTGGGCAGGCAGGGGTGGGTGGGTGCAGAGTGGGTGGCAGGGGTGGGTGCAGGGTGGGCCGGCCCCTAGCTGTCCCCCCCCAAGCCAGCCCTTTCTCTCTCTCCCTCCCTCCCCCCCCAGCAGCTCTCTCTCCCCCCCCCCAAACCAGTTGGGCTTTCGGAGCTGTCCTGTGCGAAACTTCTCCTCCGCTGAAATATACTTGGAGTCCTGCAGTGATTTCATGCTCTTTATTGCTGCTTGTAAAACAGTGATTGAATCCCCCTCAAAAAAAAAACAAAAAAAAAACAACAACCCTCGGGCCTTTATATACATTATTTACACAATGAGTCCAGTCTGATTGGCTGATTCTGCTTCCCTCCTGGAGCCTGATTGGTCTTCTTCTGCAGGCCAATCAGTTGTTGCATTCTAGGATCCTACCTGCCTATTGTTCTAGGATCCAAGCTTAGTACATAACATACCCACACACCCCAAACATCGTGCGGTCTCTCTTCCCCCTTGTCAACAGGAGCCACACAGCTGATTTGGATCCCGATAGCGCCTGCCCTCTCCCTCCCTCCTTCCCCCCCTGTCAAAGGGAGCCTTCCCACGTGGCTCCTCCTCGTGCCTCCCTCTGTCTCCAGCAGCCACCCCCTTCTCCGTTGGGAAAACCACGCTAAGCCCGCCTCCTGCGCCTGCACTTCTGCATCTGATGTTGCAGAGAAAGGCCCTGCGACTGACCACAAACAACCCCACGGTTGACTGGGAGTCTCATGATTGACATGTTGTTACATGCCTGGCTTAGAGGGTAGCATGAGGCTCTTAATCTCAGGGTTGTGGGTTTGAACCCTACACCATGCATTGCAGGGAATGGGACTAGATGACTCTCATAGTCCTTTCCAACTCTATTACTCTATGATTCTATTATTATTTTCACTGTTCCTAAATAACTTATGTGCACAAATTTCTTCAGGAATTTTTTTTAAGGGAGGATCATGGACATTCTCAAGTGGAGGTAGGAAGATATGAGGGCAAAAAGAGCAGTGCTGCCTTTTTAACCTGTGGAGGCAGGAACACAAAAACTCAGAGGGACCAAAAAACAATGGAAATGGTTGACAACACAGACACACATTCACTGACTGGGTCCTCAACTCCAAATACCTGACTGTGTGGTCTAATGAGGGCAAATTCAAAGTGATAAAACGTGGATTCCTAGTGAGTTACAGCTCAAATGAGGACACTGAAGTGTATCTGAAGAAGTGTGCATGCACACAAAAGCTCATACCAAGAACTAACTTAGTTGGTCTTTAAGGTGCTACTGGAAGGAATTTTTTTATTTTGACTATGGCAGACCAACACCGCTACCTATCTACTACTGGATCCATAGGATGTGTAAGAGATAAACATATGCTTCAGCTTATTTTATTTCTTTTTAACAGTGAAAGAACAGAACAGGCGGTCAACGAATGTATTATAGAAAGATGTCTCTCGTGTGTTTTTCTGTATGAGAGAAATAATCAAAAGGATTTCTGTAAGAGGAAATAACCTAGATAGTTTCTGTTGTCACAAAATTTGGTATTCCAATGATTCATAAATGAACTTCATTCCATCTTTTAATAAATTTGTCTGGTGAATGTCTTTTTTATAATATTTTCACTGAGTTTTAATATAACAACAAAAAAGTGAACTGTAACAAAGTATCAAATGACACAGAGAGTTAACCAAACATTTTCCCCAAATCTAACATGAGGGTTAGGGTGTGTAATATTTTAAGACTTAATTGAAACAAGAGAATCACTTAGCTTTTTTAATGATCTGGTGCATGCCTACTTCATTATAAGTAAGCTTGTGTTGTTGTTGTTGTTGTTGTTTTTTAAAAAAGCAGTCCACATATGCTTGTAGCAGTTGAAAATTGAAAGAGACCCCAGAGATTTCCAAAATCATGCTATATTCTGTCTAAATACAATTGCCTTATCTGATTCAGCGGGAGGGGAATCAGTGACCCGTCCAACAGATGAGTCTGCTTACAAGGAAAGACACTTCTAACTTTGTTCTTTTCAACCCTTCTTCCAAGCTTTGTGTCCTTTTAGTAACCTCCTTTATTTGTCCCTTCAATTCATTCACCGTCACTTCTATTTTTTTATCCATTTGTCCTATTTTTTTATCCACCTGTTCTAATTTGGATTCTATATTTTTTTCAGTTTGTTTTATGTCCTTTTTAATTTCAGCAAACATTTTCAATATATCCCCTTTAAGTTCTGACTCCTGTCTTGAGCCCTTCCTGTCCCCTGATGTTGCTCCCTCACTTGTCTTTTTCTGTGAGTGAGTTTTTTTCTTGCTGCTTCCATCTTTGGGCTAATAATATTCTTGCTGTGGCTGTTGCATATAAAAACAGTTTCTTGTCTATGTATTTCACTACCCACAATACCAATTAAGAAGGCTTCTGGGTTTTTTTTACAAATGTTTATTTCAACATTTTCAAAATTTCATTGTATATCATCTCCCAGAAAGCCTTTACCTTTACCTCCTTAAAAGTCCACCACATGTGGTAGAAAGTACCTTCTTTTCCTTTACCTTTCCAACATTGGTTATTTACTTTATACATTTTTGCTAACTTCACTGGTGTAATGTACCATGTACACATCATTTTCATTACATTTTCTTTAAGGGTCTTATAGGTGGTGTCAGGCTGGTTATGAAATGCCTTCCCTGGAAAGGCCCACCTGGTGCCATCTTTGTGGTCTTTATTGTCCGAAGTTTTAAAACTGAACCTTTGAATTCACAGGGTTTTAGATGTGTGCTGTGTATATTTTTTGTGATGTTGTATATTCATCTTAATATTGTGTTATTGAAACTGTTGCTTTTTAAAACTAGAGTGCGGGGGCTGCTTCTATTGAGATTTATTTTTTAATTAATTAAATGTGTTTGCCCAGAACAACACAAAGAGACTTACAACGAGCCATTTGTGCATTTTAGGGAGGGCATCGCCATATCCCAGTTCCCTTTTGGCAACATCTCTTCCCCCACCTCTTCATTTCACTTTAGGAAGCAGTTGAGCACACTTCCAGCTTTCTGCATTCTGAGACCTTTTCCTTCTCTTAGCCAGGTGACCTTTGCATCTTCCTAGGGCTGAGCACTATGGGAAGCAGCTCCTCCTAACCAGTGGCGTAGCATGGGTTGTCAGCACCTGGGGCAAGACAAGTAATTTGCTACCCCTAACCCGTGGAGCCAGGTAGGGCTGCGAGTGCGAGCGCGCCCGCCCCCCCGATATTGTGCCCGGTGCGGCCGGGCCCCCCTGCGCCCCCACGCTAAGCCACTGCTCCTAACCCACTTCTGTCTGCCACGACCACAAGAGGTGAATGTTTCACCTTGTCACCCCTAGTTTGCTCGCACACACTCTGACACACATGCTGCCTGTATCTCCTCTTCCTGCTCCTCTCACAGCTGATAAGAAGGGACACACTTACTCTTCATTTCATTTCATTTTTATTGGTGAAATAACAGAACAGGCAATCCATCAACATAACATGAGGGTTAGCGTGTGTAATATTTTAAGACTTAATTGAAACAAGAGAATCAATTAGCTGGTTTTTATGATCTGGTGCATGACTACTACATTATAAGCAAGCTTGATTTTATTTTTTTAAGCAGCCTAAATATAATTGAAAGTTGAAAGAGACCCCAGAGATTTCCATAATCATGCTATATTCTGTCTAAATACAATCCCTTTATCTCATTCAGGGGGTGGGGAATCGGTGACCCCACCAACAGATGAGTCACTGCTGCTTACAAGGAAGGACAGAAAGAGAAGCAGTCGGCACAGTGCAAACACACCAGCAGGAGTACTGGATTGGCTCTGCCAGTGTGTTTGCACCACACCAAGCTCCCCAATGACTTGCCTCTCTCCCTTCCAGCAAGCAGCAGCAGTTCAGCTGTCAGGAGGCCAGGTAAGCACCACCACTCCACCCTGTCATCCTCTGTTGCCAGTGGAAGAGGGCTGTGCAGCAGGGTGGTGGATCAGTCACAACAGAACATCTTCACGTCACGAAGTTCTACTTTACCAAGCATTTGATTCTCATTCGCCACCCTTGTTTGGATGCCACATATGAAGCCACTAGGGCAGCGCTTGCTCATTTTGCCCTCTTCCATCCGTTGAAAGATATCTTTCTTCACTTTAGCCCCACCACTGCAGAGGACCTCAAGGTTACTGACTGCATGAGGAACTAGCGGTTGTGGTAATTCAATAGTCAAAGAAAAGGACACCATGTTGCCTCGGGGGCATTTCTGAACCGCAACCCATTCCCCGAGCCTGTAAAGAAAAGGACAAGGATGGCAATGTCTAAATAGAAATTTATATACCACAACTTTGCCAATGAATTTTTATTTTTAAAGTCTCTCCAGAGATATAATTCCAAATTAGAGCAAAAAGATTTATTTCAGAAAGGATGTATAGAACAGATTCGCCTTCAAATGTGAACCAATTTGAATTTTGCCTCCATCCCTAGAAGTAAGTTTCACAGGACTTTGTGCAAGCCTGTATATTTTGGGGCTGTTAAATTCAGAGTGTGTCCAGATTACCATTTGCCTTTAATCTAGCATGAAATATTTCAATCTACCCCTCCCGCTCCTACCCCAAACCTCCAAGCAACAAGTTAATAAAGGAAGAGAAATTCAAAAAGCTACTCACTTTCCACTTTTAGACTCTACTGTTTTTCCATCAGTGCAGTGGAGACGGATGCCCTTCAGAGTGAAATCTGTTCTATAGGCTTCGTTTACATCTCTGCGAAACTGGTGGAGAACGGGGGGGGGGGGAGAGAGACTGGTGCTTCAATCTTCATCTGCAGTACTGGCAACATTTATTTGTGAGCAAAACAACATTTTTTCAGTGCAAATTTCTATGTGCAAGGGCTTGCAATGACCTAGCTAGATCAGCAATGAGCAGTACTAGCTCATGTCATGTGCACACAATTGCCCACAGGTACTGGACATAGATGAGGATTTACATTCACCTCAAAGAACAAAAACATTTCCATCTGAAGGATGGAGATGAACAAATGTGGGGTGGGGAATCAGCCTTTCTATTCAGCAGTGGCAGACCTTGGGGTCTCAAATTTCAGTAGCGCCCTGTACAATGCCAAAATTTGGCACCCCTCCACTTCCTGATTTCCAGTCTAAATAATAGTTGTGGCACACTCTGAGGCACCCCCAGAACTCTTCACGCAGTGCAACCAAACCAGCCACGCTCCCCTAAATCTGTCCCTGCTAATTGCTGACATAGAAAACCTGCATCCAGTTCTGTGCAATCCAGATGAGCAAACATTATGAGAAATGTAACAGCTCTCAGAATGAAACCGACACAGGCCTGTTCTTACGTCTCTTTATTATTTGAGAGAAAGGAGAAAATCCGTCCCCTAGTTATAGTATGTCAGACCATTTGGTCTTCTAGACCATTTCTGTCTGCTCTGACCAGGAATAGCTCAACAGGATCCCAAAGCAAACCCTTTCCCAGGGTTTTAACCAGAGACCTTCCATATGAAAAGCATATATTCTGCCACTGAGATGTGGTCCCTTCTACCTACCCACTCCCCTCCTTTCACAACTCAAAGTTGTCATTGTTGCATGAGCTGTTTGGGTGCCAGGTGAGAAGATTCTCTGGATGTCTAGAGCTGTTCTTTTCCTCTCCTGCTTCTGCCTCTTTTTCTGGTTCTTGGAATCTCCACAGTTTGCCCTTCCTTTCTTCCCAACGACCAGGATGCGTCTTTCTTGTGGTTGGCTCATCTGAAATTCGGGTACTACCTGGAAGTTATTTTCTGCAGTTCCTACTGCAGGATAATTGTGAGCGGGTGTGAAATCATCCCCTCCACACACACAGCAACTGTACTTTGCAAGGAGGCTTAGGCATGTCTGAAGAATTCTCTGTATAATTAACTTAATATGTCTATTCAGAAGTCTTTCTTTGTTTAATGGGGCTTACTCCCAAATACATAGGTACAATATTGCAGTCCTTGCTTTGGTTTAGGGTTGGCCTTGAGGGAAAGTAGGGGTTTTGTGCCTTTCCCAGCTGTGTCAGAGACAGAAATTCAGCAGGCATTCAGAGGTGTCGGAGCCTCTGCTACGACCGAGCTGGAAAAGCTCATCCTCCAGTCGAGTCCTTCGGAATCGCCTCCAACGATGATTAACGACCTTAGCCTCTGATAAGGCTCCAGGCACGTTTCCTCATTACGCAGAGTATCCAGCAGCAGGGAAGGACGAGAAATATGAGCTACATTGCAGAGAGTTTGATTTCTGGTTACGCAGACAGAAAAGCATACATCCGCTCTCTGTGAAAGCAGAGAGCAACTGGAAAACAAAGGAACACGAAACCAATAACATCACATCTGTCTCCCATCTTCCGTGAGACTTCCAATAGCCTTGACTCTCTGGAATGTAAACAGAGTCCTGTGACTCCAAGCACTGCACAGTGGCAACACACAGAAACCTAACATGAGGACCCAGGCCATATACTGTGTGTTGGGGACAGAAAATCCTGTTGGCATGCCTGGGATTCAGTAATTAGTAAACTGAACTGTATATTAGATGCTACAGACTTGGCATCTTGGTGTTTCTGGGACCCTGCGTGGGTTCTGTGATAGAGGCTGCATTTTTCATTCTGTCTGCTGCTTTCCCTGCCCTTCTTTCTAAATAAAGGTGTTTGTTTGTTATAGATAGGCATTTACCTTCATTTGGAATCCGTTTGCATATCCCGTGGGACAGAATTCAGGTTTTCCCCATATACCATCGTTCCCTCCATTGGACACAGTGAGGACTGCATTATGTTTTCGGTCTTCTGCATCACAGAGATGGTAGGAGAAGAAGAGGAAGACCACAGCGCTGAGAGGGAGCTCCATAGAAAGTGATCTGCACCAGACCTAGCTGGAAAAATGAATTGGATGAATAACAGCCTTGAGAATTTATTCCTTAGGAATAGTGGCTCTTTCCTCTGGTCCCAAATTTGCATTTTCCTCTGTAGGGAAGTGTGGTTACTTTTGGTTGATGAAGTAAAATCAATTGATTGCTTTTCTGACTACACCTTTTGATTTCTAACTAACTAAAACGTGAATTTCTTACCCACCCTTCACACTTGCCAAAATGTACAGCCGTACCTTGGTTCTTGAACAGAATCCGTTCCAGAAACCCGTTCAACTTCCAAAAACGTTAAAAACCAAGACATGGCTTCTGATTGGCTGTAGGAGCTTCTTGCACTCAATAGGAAGCCACGGAAACCCCGTCGGATGTTTGGGTTCCAAAGAACATTTGCAAACCAGAACACTCACTTCCAGGTTTGCAGCGTTCAGGAGCCAAAACGTTCGGGTCGCAAGGCATTCAACAACCAAGTTGTTGTATTTCCTATGTCTTGGCAATTTGGCCTTCCTATTAAAACTCCCCCTCCAATTTTTGTTTCTCTTTTTCTTAAGGGATTTCGCTCTCTCTCTCTCTCTCTCTCTCTCTCTCTCTCTCTCACACACACACACACACACACACACAAAAACCAGTCTCAGGTGTAAGATAGAAGGGAGAAATTTTCACACCTAGGGATGGAAATACAAATTGTCATTAAACTTGAAATAACTTGTCATTTAACTTGAAATAACTTGAAATAAACACATACTTCCTATCAGCCCCAAATAGCTCAATAAAGTAAAATGAAAACTGGGTGGGCTTTCCTTACTTCTGTCTCTGATTAATGCCTTAGGCTCTTAGCAGAGCCAATCACCTTCCCACCAACTCTACAGGGAAAAGGTACCCTGCAGTCAACCCATCCTTAAGCATCTTGGAACTTATTGTAGCAAACTCACAGCATTATTAATTCCACACCAGAGCACCAGTTTGAAAAACAGTTGGAAACTGTTCCTAAGAGATGAACTGGTCCTCTTTCCCACAGCTTTGCAGGGCACAGTGGGGTAAACCAGTGAGCTTCTGCAGGCACCGATCAGGCCTCTGTAATTCTGGCCATGTTGCAACCCTTGTCTTCCCTTACCAAACTTCTTAGAGCAGAGCAATGTAATTCTTCTTACTGTCTCTCAGCTGCCAGGCAGAATGAAAGCATCCTTAAGACAAGTGAGGAAATATGAATGTGAGGAGGGGATTTATAGGGGGCGGGACAATGAAGTGTAGGAACTCTCTGTCCTGAGCAACACCTCCTCTGAGCCATCACAAAGCAGAGCATTGGGAAGGCTATGAAATCTTCTTTGCCCCCCCCATTACCAGTGCCTTTAGGAAATGCCTCCACAACCAGAACCCATTTGCCTGTGAGAGTGGGAAGGGCTGTCAGAAGGGTGAGGACATCATGTCAGTGCCAAAGACCAGTACTGTGCACTGTGCTTTAGAACAGGATTCGGCAACTCACTGCTCTATGATCCGTTATCAAAAATAGGGAGTGATCCAGGGATGGGTGCAGGGTGGGCAGGCAGGGGTGGGTGGGTGCAGGGTGGGTGGCAGGGGTGGGTGCAGGGTGTCTCCCCCTACCACAGCCAGCCCTTTCTCTCTCTCCCTCCCTCCCCCAGCAGCTCTCTCTCTCTCCCCCCCAAACCAGTTGGGCTGCGGAGCTGTCCTGTGCGAAACTTCTCCTACCCTGAAATATACTTGGAGTCCTGCCTCTGGCCTTTATATACATTATTTACACAATGAGTCCCGTCTGATTGGCTGATTCTGCTTCCCCCCTGGAGCCTGATGGGTCTTCTCCTGCAAGCCAATCTGTTGTTGCATTCTACGATCCTACCTGCCTATTGTTCTTGCATCCAAGCTTAGTACATAACATACCCACACCCCCAAAACAGCGTGCGATCTCTCTTCCGCCTTGTCAACAGGAGCCACGCAGCTGATTTGGATCCTGATGCCTGGCTTAGAGGGTAGCATGAGACTCTTAATCTCAGGGTCATGGGCTTGAGCCCTACATCCTTATTCTATTATTATTCTCATTATTCCTAAATAACGTATGTGCACAAAGTTTTACCTTCCTCCCACAGTGGTACCTGTTTATCTACTTGCACTGATGTTCTTGCACTAGTCTGAATTTTCCAAAGTAGCAGCTTGCAACATGAATAAGCAGTTATCTGTTCATAATTACATGTCCCTAATTGTGTACAAGTATTATTGGTTCTAGATTGAGATTTACATTCCCAGCTGCATCAAAAGACAGTAGCTTTTTGGTGCAACCAGTTCAATGGGCCCCAAGTAAGCAAACTTGATAGGGAAAAATTAATCTTGCTGATGGCTGCCTAAGGCATCCTCAATCCCTCTCTTATGTCTTCGTGTGCTACAGCAGGTTTCCTCCAGTTTGTGAAATTAGGGTTGCCATATTATTTCAAAAAGTAAGAATCCAAACACAAAAAGTTGTTAAGATTTCGGGGGGGAAGTTGTTGAAATCCTGGACGTGTCAGGGAAAATCTGGACGTATGGCAACCCTCCTAGAAAACACCAGAATTTACCTGGGTTGCTTCCACACTAACCGTTTAGTCTGTATTTTCCAGTTGGGCGCTCACTTTTCAGGAAGATAAACCTGACCACAATATTGCCAGCTCATTGCACTCCAAACTTTTCTGTATCCTTGTCCCTTTTTTCCTCCAGTCCATCCAGTTTTCTTTTATGTAAAAAGCAATTCACTCTAAGCCTCTTCAGTGTGGATTGACAAAGTGGCATGGAGACTTTTTAGAGCTATTAAATCTTTAAGCATGGCAGTCAAAACTTCAAAGCACCTTGCAGGCAGCAATATACAGGCAAAGGGTTCAGAAAGAAAGATGGGAAGCAACTATATATATATATATATATATATATATATATATATATATGCAGGTTTTGGTGTCTTCGGGTGTCTTCCCGTGTAAGAGTCGGGGTGTCTGTGCGACGTTTCGACGAGGTCTCACTCGTCATCTTCAGGCTGGTGCTTTCGGCTTCTTGTTACTGGAACAGATAATATATATATATATATATATATATATATATATATATGCAGGTTTTGGTGTCTTCGGGTGTCTTCCCGTGTAAGAGTCGGGGTGTCTGGGCGACGTTTCGACGAGGTCTCACTCGTCATCTTCAGGCTGGAGCTTTCGGCTTCTTGTTACTGGAACAGAGCAGAATCTGGTGTTTGAGTTCCTATAAATACTGTTGAGGGGTGTGGTGTATAGCCTCCAACGTTCTGGGCAGAGAGGAAGTTCCTAGATTAGTGTGCCTTTTCTTCTTTTGTTCCTTAATTACTTGAGGGATATCTTGAGTGATTTCATGAGTGATATTCTGAATACCACTGGGTGGGTCATTAAGTGTAGATTAGTGGTAAAGCTTTCGTGTCTTGACCTCTTGAGCTTGTGAAGAGTTTTTCTGAGAAGATGGCTGTGCTGCATTTAGTTGTTCACCAAAACCTGCATTCCTGTACCCGTGAAAATCTACGAAAGCATATATATATATATATATATATTACATTATTGTGACTATTCCTTGGGATCAGGGTATCAAAAAGAAGATATAGATAAGCCTTTACCTTCAGTGAGAATCTGTATGCATGTCCTTTGGGACAGAATTCAATTTTTCCCCATTCTCCCCACTCCCCGCCATGGGCCACCATGAGGACTGAATTATAGCTTCGATCTCCTGCCTCACAGAGGTGGTAGGTGAGGAACAAGAAGACCACAACACTGGTAGAGAGATCCATGGCAGGTGGACTGCACCAGATCAAACTGCAAAAACTGAATGGAAGAATAACAGCCTTGAGAATTTATTCCCCTGAAAGTGTGGTTCTCTCTCCTCTGTTCAAAAGGTTCCTGAATCTTGTGTTTCCCCCTGGAGGGAAGTGTGATTACTTCTGGTTGATGAGTAAAACCAATTAATGGCTTTTCTGACTACACTTCTGATTTCAATAGACAACTCAGAGTTGCTGGGCATTGGGGCTAGATCAATTCCTCAAACAGAAAGGCAAGGCAAGATGGCAAGAATTGTGCCACATTGGTAACCGCCGATGTAAGCTAACTAATTAAAATGTCCAGCTTCCGGTTCTTTTCTGCCTTAATGGAGGCAGACCCCACGATAGCAGAAAATTGTTGGCGAAGGAAAAACAAAGATAATTGAGGGTAATTATCCTTGCAAATTCCCCCCAGGGACAGGGAGAAATAGGCTTCACTCACAGTTCGTCTCTTTACCCAGGTTCTCACCAGGGAGGTGCTGGGTGCAAAAGCACTTTGCCTGCTGAAAACCCTCCAATGCCGCCATTAAGAAGCAGAGGTTATTATTGGATTGTAATTGAAAAGTAATAAAAATATTATTTTAAAAAACTAACTAAGATGTGCATTTCTTACCCACCCTTTGCCCTTGCTAAAATGTCTCTCCTATGCAAACTCCCTCCATTTCTGTTTTATAGACTTGCAACCCTTCAAAAGAAATGCATATTTAAATACCCTGAAAACTTGTGTGGAAAGTGGGGTACACTTTTCACAATAGGGCCTAATGCCACCCAGCTCTACTTCACTCAAGTCTGGACTCAGAAGAAAATAACATATCCATTCATCAATCCCTATATGGCAGGAGCAGGGAAGCGATTCTACCCCAAGAGGTAAATTGGAATGTGGCCAATCTTCCATGGGTGGATGGGGCCAAAAGCAGGATAAAAATCCAAATAAATAAATAGAAGTAGAAAATAAATAAAATCCACAGGCACACACATAGAGAGAGAAAGAGGCAGGCGGACAAGTATACATGCACACATTCAGAAAGCCAGAGATCCCTTTCCCTAACCTTTAAGAATAAAAATCAGCTTTTTACTCTCCAAGAGAAAGCAGAGTCTTTTTTCTGGCTTCAGCATTGTGCAAAGATTGAAGGTAAGTGAAATGCTGCCTGCACTTTAAAACTCAAGGCATTTGCAACCTCCTCCACCACACTCCTGGAGTAGGAATATGTGCAAATGTGGCCTTCGGCGCTGTGGGTTAAACCACAGAGGCTAGGACTTGCCGATCGGAAGGTTGGGGGTTCGAATCCCCGTGACAGAGTGAGCTCCCGTTGCTCGGTCCCTGCTCCTGCCAACCTAGCAGTTCAAAAGCACGTCAAAGTACAAGTAGATAAATAGGTACCGCTCTGGCAGCAAGGTAAACGCTGTTTCCGTGCGCTGCTCTGGTTCGCCAGAAGCGGCTTAGTCATGCTGGCCACATGACCCAGAAGCTGTACGCCAGCTCCCTCCGCCAATAAAGCGAGATGAGTGCCACAACCCCAGAGTTGGTCACAGCTGGACCTAATGGTCAGGGGTCCCTTTACCTTTACTCTCAAATAACAGCCCGAGGCTTATATCAGAGCTTAGCACTTTGAGCTCTTGGTGGTGCTTGGTGCCAGGGGTGCCGACTTGAATACAATATGGGGGGAGGCAGGTAAGCTCCGCCCCACATAATTGATCACATGATGCACACCATTTGAATGGCAATGCCCATCAACTTGGGGGGGGGGAGTGTGTTGATATATTCTGTTCCACCTTAAGAGGAACAGGCTGTTGTGTGTCACATGCCTGTTTACATTCCAGCACAGCTTGCTGGAAACTTCCATTTTAACGGTTTGCAGGGCATCAGTTGAAGAAGGAGCAAAAAGGGTTTTCTTGTGTGTGTGTGTTTCTTTGTGGCTCATTAGCTGTTTTCCTTGTGTAAAGGTCAGAGGGGGCAGGGTTTCTGTTGAGGCAGGGGATTAGCTGTGGGAGGAGCTTATCAGAGTTTGCAGGGCATCAGTTGAAGAAGGAGCAAAAAGGGTTTTCTTGTGTGTGTGTGTGTGTTTCTTTGTGGCTCATTAGCTGTTTTCCCTGTGTAAAGGTCAGAGGGGGCAGGGTTTCTGTTGAGGCAGGGGATTAGCTGTGGGAGGAGCTTATCAGAGTTTGCAGGGCATCAGTTGAAGAAGGAGCAAAAAGGGTTTTCTTGTGTGTGTGTGTTTCTTTGTGGCTCATTAGCTGTTTTCCCTGTGTAAAGGTCAGAGGGGGCAGGGTTTCTGTTGAGGCAGGGGATTAGCTGTGGGAGGAGCTTATCAGAGTTTGCAGGGCATCAGTTGAAGAAGGAGCAAAAAGGGTTTTCTTGTGTGTGTGTGTTTCTTTGTGGCTCATTAGCTGTTTTCCCTGTGTAAAGGTCAGAGGGGGCAGGGTTTCTGTTGAGGCAGGGGATTAGCTGTGGGAGGAGCTTATCAGAGTTTGCAGGGCATCAGTTGAAGAAGGAGCAAAAAGGGTTTTCTTGTGTGTGTGTGTGTGTTTCTTTGTGGCTCATTAGCTGTTTTCCCTGTGTAAAGGTCAGAGGGGGCAGGGTTTCTGTTGAGGCAGGGGATTAGCTGTGGGAGGAGCTTATCAGAGTTTGCAGGGCATCAGTTGAAGAAGGAGCAAAAAGGGTTTTCTTGTGTGTGTGTGTGTGTTTCTTTGTGGCTCATTAGCTGTTTTCCCTGTGTAAAGGTCAGAGGGGGCAGGGTTTCTGTTGAGGCAGGGGATTAGCTGTGGGAGGAGCTTATCAGAGTTTGCAGGGCATCAGTTGAAGAAGGAGCAAAAAGGGTTTTCTTGTGTGTGTGTGTGTGTGTTTCTTTGTGGCTCATTAGCTCTTTTCCCTGTGTAAAGGTCAGAGGGGGCAGGGTTTCTGTTGAGGCAGGGGATTAGCTGTGGGAGGAGCTTATCAGAGTTTGCAGGGCATCAGTTGAAGAAGGAGCAAAAAGGGTTTTCTTGTGTGTGTGTGTGTGTGTGTTTCTTTGTGGCTCATTAGCTGTTTTCCCTGTGTAAAGGTCAGAGGGGGCAGGGTTTCTGTTGAGGCAGGGGATTAGCTGTGGGAGGAGCTTATCAGAGTTTGCAGGGCATCAGTTGAAGAAGGAGCAAAAAGGGTTTTCTTGTGTGTGTGTGTGTGTTTCTTTGTGGCTGGTTAGCTGTTTTCCCTGTGTAAAGGTCAGAGGGGGCAGGGTTTCTGTTGAGGCAGGGGATTAGCTGTGGGAGGAGCTTATCAGAGTTTGCAGGGCAGCGGCGCGCGCAGTTAGATCCATCTTTTAGATTTAGGGGAGCTAGTCTCAAACGTTTGTGGGGGGAGATCTAGGTGTTTTTTTGTGTGGGGGAAGTTATTTGTCCTGTCTTCAAGCTTTTTATGATGGAGGACCTCTGTAGCCAACCCCAACGACACGATCTCAAGATGGAAGGGGAGGGAACAGCTGCAGTCGCCTGCGATTCCTGCGCAATGTTTGCCATCTTGCCAAAGGTTGCAGGCAGCTTTACCTGCAGCAATTGCATGTTGATTGCTCTCTTAAAAGACAAAGTCCAGCAACTGGAGGAACGTGTAGCTACGCTCCAAAGAATTAGAGAGCTGGAGCTCTTCTTGGAAGCAACAGAGCACACCGTCTCCACCAAGGAGGAGACAGGGGACTCCCCTGAGAAGGAGTCTAGTTCACCAACACAGGAGCCAGATATATGGAGAAACGTGACTCAAAGAAGTAGGAGGCCCAGGGTTCACTCTGATTGCTTAGAAATACACAATCGCTTTGAGGTCCTCTCCCCTAGCATGGAAGACGAAGAGCAGACTCCATTTGAGGATCTCTCCCTCATTACAGTCGATCAGGTATATGAAGACGAGCAGCAAAGTCAGTCCTCAGGGAATGTGCAGGCGACCTTGGAACGGACAGCTCACGGAAGAACCCCGACCAAACCCAAGAGGAGGCGTGTAGTGGTGATAGGGGATTCCCTACTGAGGGGAACAGAAGCAGTGATCTGTGGGCCTGACAAGATGTCTCGGGAAGTGTGCTGTCTCCCCGGGGCTAAGATCCAAGATGTAACTGAACGACTGCAAGGAATCATAAAACCCACTGACAAATACCCCTTCCTCTTGGTTCATGTGGGAACCAATGACACTGCAAGCAATAGCCTCCAGAAGATCAAAAGAGACTACGAGGCTCTCGGCAGGAAATTGAAGCAACTAAATGCACAAATTGTCATCTCATCTGTCCTCCCAGTTGAACGACGTGGCCCAGGGAGAGAGGGGAAAATAGTGGAAGTGAACAGCTGGCTTCGCAAATGGTGTAAACAGGAACGGTTTGGATTCTTAGATCACAGACTGCAGTTTCTTGAAGATGGACTTCTGGCAAGTGATGGGCTGCACCTCACAACGGTTGGGAGAAATGTTTTTGCCAAAAATCTCAGAAACCTCATCAGGAGGGCTTTAAACTGACTAATATGGGGGAGGGAGACAGTGCTCCTGAAGGTAGGAGCCTATCAATTAATGAAGATGATCATCCAAATGTCATAGACCAAATGGAGAAAACAGCACACGGACCTAGTGGTGGGAGGAAAAAATCCTTAAATAAGAGACACGGGGGAATGATTAATGGACTTCAATGTCTGTACACTAATGCGCAAAGCATGGGAAATAAACAAGATGAGCTTGAGCTCTTGGTACAGCAAACTAAATATGACATAATAGGCATCACTGAAACCTGGTGGGATAAGTCCCACGATTGGAATGTAATAATGGGGGGATACAATCTATTTCAGAGAAACAGACCAGACAAGAAAGGAGGAGGAGTGGCGTTATATGTCAGGGATGTGTATACCTGTGAAGAGATCCAAGATTTAGATCCTCAAAGCCAAAGTGAGAGCATTTGGGTCAAAATTAAGGGAGAGAAGAATAAAAGAGACCTCATTGTGGGAGTTTACTATAGATCCCCAAGCCAAACGGAGGACATAGATGATGCCTTCCTGGAACAGATGGCCAAGCATGCAAAAGGAAGGGAGATAGTAGTAATGGGGGACTTCAATTACCCGGATATTTGTTGGACGTCAAACTCAGCCAAGAGCATAAGGTCAAACAGATTCCTCACTGGCCTTGCAGACAACTTCATTGTCCAGAAAGTGGGAGAAGCAACAAGAGGAACAGCCATTTTAGATCTGGTCCTAACCAATGTTGATGACCTGGTTAGTGGGGTAGAAGTGGAAGGATCATTAGGCGCGAGTGATCATGCTCTTCTGAAGTTTACTATACAGCGGAAAGGAGCAGCCAAGCATACTAGGACTCAATTTCTTGACTTTAAGAAAGCCGACTTCATAAAACTTAGGGAAGTGCTGGGTGAGATCCCATGGACAACAATACTAAAAGGAAAGGGAGTTCATGATGGCTGGGAGTTTGTTAAGAGGGAGATACTAAAAGCACAACGTCAGGCAATACCAATGAGACGGAAACATGGAAGGTGCCTAAAGAAGCCAGGGTGGCTATCTAAAGAACTTTTAACTGAATTAAGATTAAAAAAGGATGTGTACAAAAAATGGAAAAGGGGGGAAACCACCAAAGAGGAATTCAAACAAATAGCCAGCACATGTAGACACAAAGTCAGAAAAGCTAAAGCACAGAATGAACTCAGGCTTGCTAGAGAGGTTAAAAGCAACAAAAAAGGCTTTTATGGGTATGTTCGTAGCAAAAGGAAGAACAAAGAAACTGTGGGGTCACTCAGAGGAGAAGATGGTGAAATGCAAACAGGGAACACAGAAAGGGCTGAACTACTCAATGCCTTCTTTGCCTCAGTCTTCTCCGATAAAGAAAACAATGCCCGACCTGAAGAATTTGGAGCAAATGATTCAGCAAAGGAAACACAGCCCAGAATAACTAAGGAGATAGTACAAGAATATTTGGCTAGTTTAGATGTATTCAAGTCTCCAGGGCCAGATGAACTGCATCCAAGAGTATTAAAAGAACTGGCAGATGTGATCTCAGAACCACTGGCAGTCATCTTTGAGAATTCCTGGAGAACAGGCGAAGTCCCGGCAGACTGGAGGAGGGCAAATGTTGTCCCTATTTTCAAAAAGGGGAAAAGAGAGGACCCAAATAATTACCGCCCAGTCAGTCTGACATCAATAGCAGGGAAGATTCTGGAGCAGATCATTAAGCAAACAGTCTGTGAGCACCTAGAAAGGAATGCTGTGATCACCAATAGTCAGCATGGATTTCTGAAAAATAAGTCATGTCAGACTAACCTGATCTCGTTTTTTGACAGAATTACAAGCCTGGTAGATGAAGGGAACGCAGTGGATGTAGCCTACCTTGATTTCAGCAAGGCATTTGACAAGGTGCCCCATGATATTCTTGTAAAGAAGCTGGTAAAATGCGGTCTTGACTATGCTACCACTCAGTGGATTTGTAACTGGCTGACTGACCAAACCCAAAGGGTGCTCATCAATGGTTCCTCTTCATCCTGGAGAAGAGTGACTAGTGGGGTGCCACAGGGTTCTGTCTTGGGCCCGGTCTTATTCAACATCTTTATCAACGACTTGGATGATGGACTCAAGGGCATCCTGATCAAATTTGCAGATGACACCAAACTGGGAGGGGTGGCTAACACCCCAGAGGACAGGATCACACTTCAAAACGACCTTGACAGATTAGAGAACTGGGCAAAAATAAACAAGATGAATTTTAACAGGGAGAAATGTAAAGTATTGCACTTGGGCAAAAAAAATGAGAGGCACAAATAGAAGATGGGTGACACCTGGCTTGAGAGCAGTACATGTGAAAAGGATCTAGGAGTCTTGGTTGACCACAAACTTGACATGAGCCAACAGTGTGACGCGGCAGCTAAAAAAGCCAATGCAATTCTGGGCTGCATCAATAGGAGTATAGCATCTAGATCAAGGGAAGTAATAGTGCCACTGTATTCTGCTCTGGTCAGACCACACCTGGAGTACTGTGTCCAGTTCTCGGCACCACAATTCAAGAAGGACACTGACAAACTGGAACGTGTCCAGAGGAGGGCAACCAAAATGGTCAAAGGCCTGGAAACGATGCCTGATGAGGAACGGCTAAGGGAGCTGGGCATGTTTAGCCTGGAGAAGAGGAGGTTAAGGGGTGATATGATAGCCATGTTCAAATATATAAAAGGATGTCACATAGAGGAGGGAGAAAGGTTGTTCTCTGCTGCTCCGGAGAAGCGGACACGGAGCAATGGATCCAAACTACAAGAAAGAAGATTCCACCTAAACATTAGGAAGAACTTCCTGACAGTAAGAGCTGTTCGACAGTGGAATTTGCTGCCAAGGAGTGTGGTGGTGGAGTCTCCTACTTTGGAGGTCTTTAAGCAGAGGCTTGACAACCATATGTCAGGAGTGCTCTGATGGTGTTTCCTGCTTGGCAGGGGGTTGGACTCGATGGCCCTTGTGGTCTCTTCCAACTCTATGATTCTATGATTCTATGTATAATTTTGCATATGCTTCTTGCTTTGGACATGAAGGTGAGCAGACATGTTTTCTTTGTCCTGATGTAGGCTAAATAAACTACTCTAAATATGCTTTACACAGCCTCTCTCTGCCCTTCTGTTGTGAAGAGTTTTATTCTCTGCTGGCTTGCGTGCTCAACCTTCTGAAGGTTTCTGAGGCTTGAGTTGCAATTACATGCTAATCCAAGGACTGGAGATCGCCCAGCTGACAGCTGGTGGCCTGGAGCCAGCTGGGGGCCTGCCAATTGTTAGGATATTTCCGTTCCACCTTAAAAGGGAGCAGGCTTTGTGAGTCACAGAGTCTGCGCATGTCCTGTTCACAGGATGTTTATGTTTTCTGTTGCTTTCATTCTTCTCTCTCTGTGGAAGACACTGACGCAGAACGGTCATGTCTTTCTTTGTTCTGATCAACGCTGAATAAAGTCTGTAAATAATGCTCTCCGAGTGCGACTTTTGCTGTGCATTATCTGCTGATAAGAGTGTGCATGATCCCTGGAATGTGGCAAGGTATTTCCAGGAAACTCGTGTCGCTAAAAGCTCATACTGCGTGACTAGCAGCCGGCTTGGGGCCATGATGGACTTTATCTCCCTGGCAGTATCCCAACAACAGGTTTCGGGCCCAGATTCACGGCACTTACAGGAGAGTAAGACTGCGACACACTGCGTTGAAAGGTATGTGGAGGAAAAGCAAAAGTATGGCTTTCCTGATGCCGCGGAAGAGTCTTTGAACTCCGGCAGACTAATGGGTCTGGGAGCTGTGCCAGAGAGTTTGAGATTTATGGCTGCTGAGATAAGGAGTCTCTGAACTGAAAAAGACTCACGGCTAAAGTGAAAACCTGGAAATGGAGTTTTTCCAAGCTTCTCAAGCTTCTGAGGGCCCTAAGCTAAATAGGCACAATTATAAAACCTGGGCTGTGTGGTGTGAGAGTTTGCTGCGACAGTTTGGAGTGTGGCATACTGTGTGTGAAGCCCCTCCAGTTCCTCTGACAGAGAAATGGAAAGGCCAGAATTCAAGGGCCATTGACATACTAGTCTTGTCCGTCTCTCTGGAGGAAATTAAAACGTTGGCTGGCCACGTGACTGCATGTAAGATGTGGAATGCTTTGAAGATAGCCCATCAGCCAGTCATCCCAGCCCAGAGTTTGACTGCATTGAAGGTCCTGGCTGTTTCCCAGGATGCGAGTGAATGCAGGGATGCTGAGGGCACCGATTGCAAGCTGCAGGGGGAGCTGACTGTCACGTCATCCCAGGCAGCATTCCAGCCTCCAGGGGGAGCCAAGGAGTCGGCAGCTGAGAGCTCAGTTTCTCATGGGAACCAAGGTCATCGCCTTTGCAGAGGCCGGAAGGCTAGAGGTAAACAGAGGCAGACGCCTGCAGGTGGCCAGAAGCAGAGGGAGGGTGAAGAGCCCATGCCAGTGGAAAACAAGTTTTTGTTTGCTGGCACAGCTTCACCAAAGGCTAAAGGCACGTCTGATGGCCAGGAGCAGGGGGGCAAGTTGCAAAAGCCCACGCCAGTGGAAAACAAGGGTTTGCTTGCTGTAAAGACTGCTCCAAAAGCCAAAGGCAGGTTTGTTGTGGATTCAGGCGCCAGCCGCCATGTCACGAAAGACCGCCACCTATTTATCTCCTTCAAACCTCAATAAGGTGAGAACCACCTGGCTGACGGAAAGGCGTTGCAAATCGCAGGAGAAGGGACTGTGAGACTGGCAAGTCTGTGCACAACCATCAAAGATGTACTTTATGTTCCGGGAGCTGCAAGCAACTTGCTCAGTGTCCCACAGCTTACTGGGCGTGGTTTTGGGATTTCCTTCAAGAGGAGCGTCTGTGTCATCAGAAAAGGCAAAGAGGACATTTTGCATGCAAAGTTTATGGATGGTTGGTTCTATATAACTTATGACGACAGTGGTGCTGTTGATTCTTGTTGTGTTGCAAAAACTAACAAAGTTCTTCGTGCAGGATGCATTCACGATGCACACAGAAGGTTTTGTCACCTCTCTTGGAAGGCACTGGCCAAGATGCCAGAGGTGGTTGAGGGTTTGAACATCAAACCCTGTAAGTTTCACATAAAGTGTGTATCTTGTGCAGAGAACAAGGTGAAGGTTGCTCCAAAAGGCAAGGAGTCTAGCAGGCAGGCTTCCAAACCCTACCAGCTAGTGCATGCAGACCTGGTAGGTCCACTTGCGCCCTCTCTGGGAGGAGCAAGGTACTTCATGGTTCTAATTGATTCTTTTTCCAGGTACATTCATGTGTTTATGCTCGAGCAGAAATCGCAAGCGTTTCCGAAGTTCAAGGCATTCTGTGCTTGGTTGGAGAATGTTCACGGTAAACGTATTGGCTGTCTCTTTACTGATCGGGGCGGGGAGTTCACTTCTCAGCAGTTTGAAGCTTTCCTGACTGAGAAGGGAATCCAGCATGACTTGTCAACGCCTAGATCGCCATGGATGAATGGGCTTGCAGAGCGAGCAAATCAAACGTTGCTGCAAGGAATGAAAACCTTGTTGCATGATGCCAATCTCCCTGATAAGTTTTGGGGGGAGGCTCTGTCGAATTTTGCTTACACTTTTAATCGCAGATTGTCATCACCTATTGGTTGTACCCCCTATGAGAAGATGTTTGGTAAGAAACCCAACATCAAGCACATGAGAATCTTTGGTTCTGACATGTGGGTACACACCCCACAAAGCAACAAGCTTGGGAAGCGTGGGGCACATGGTTTGTTCATGAGGTACGAAAAAGGAGCATACAGGGTATGGATGACTAACTCTAAGTCTATTAAGTTCACAAGGAGTGTTGAGTACAATCCTAAGTGGGGGGGGGGAAATGTGGGAATTTTCCAGAGTTACCCAGAGGAGGATGAAGGTGATGTCAAGCAAGCAGCTAAAGCTGAGGAAGCTGCTGAGGATGAGGATGAGGATGAGGATGATGATCAGAGTTCGGATTCCAGTTCAGTGGGCGGCGCTGCTGCTGGTGTCAGTGACAGTGATGACACAGCAGACTACAAGAGCGCAAAGGCCTCAGTCAGACCATCTGATGCGTCTGACAATGAACTGGAAGAACCACTGTTCACCATTGGTCACTTTTCTCCTAAGAAAGAGGAGATGAGTCAAGAAGATTTGCGTCTAGTACGCAGATCTGAGAGAGCCACGAAGGGCAGACCTCCAAAGAGATTTGCTGATGAGTTTGCTAAGACAGCAACTGCTGTTCTTAGTAGCTCAGAAAAGGTGTGGGAACCTTCAAGCTTCAAAGAGGTTCAGGAGTTAACCTCTAAAGATGCTGAGCCTTGGCTTAATGCCATGAAGGCTGAAGTTGATTCCTTGAACAGGAACCAAACTTGGGAACTGGTACCGGTAGTCCCAGGAATGAGACTGGTTGGCAGCAAATGGGTCTTCAAGGCCAAGACAGACCAGAATGGCAAGGTTGTCAGACACAAAGCCAGATTGGTTGCCAGAGGTTTTTCACAGGTACCAGGACAGGATTACCACGAGACCTACTCACCCACCGTCAAATATGAGAGCATTCAGCTGATGCTCAAGATCGCTGCGGAGGAGAAACTGCATGTTTCCCATCATGACATTAATACAGCTTTTTTGTACGGGATTTTGGGGGAGGAGCTGTTTATGCTTCCACCTGACGGGATGCAGTCTGTAAACTGCGGAAATCCTTATATGGTCTCAAGCAGAGTGCCAGGTGTTGGAACACAAAACTCACTGAGACATTGCTTTCTCTAGGTTTTCACCAGGGCAAGGCTGATCTGTGTGTGTTTGTCAAGGAGGAGGGGCAAAACAAACTGTATTGTTTATGTTTTGTTGATGATCTTCTGATGTTTTGGAAGAATCAGGCTTTCTACCAAAGCACCCTGGCTCAGCTGAAGGAGCACTTTGACATGAAGGATCTTGGTGAGGTATCTGCAGGTGGAGAGGGACCAAGCAGGTAATTTTCTGGTACACCAAACACAGAAAATTGCTGATGTATTAACCAGGTTGAATTTGGTTGATGCAAACCCAGCAGACACACCGATGGTGACAGGTTACCAGGTAGACAGTACTGCTGAAGCGTTTTCTGACACAACACTGTACAGATGCATTCTAGGCAAGTTGAATTTCATTGCTAGATGCTCAAGACCTGACATAGCTGTAAGCTGTAACCTGCTTAGCAGACATGCCAACAATCCTACTGTTCAGGATTGGAAAGCTCTGAAGCGCATAGCCCGCTATTTGAAAGGGACTATGCACTACAGGCTGAGGTTCACCAGTCAGAAGACTGGAGGTCTTGAAATCTTTGCAGATGCAAGTTTTGGAAGTGACGACACAGATGGTACAAGCACTTCTGGAGTATGCTACATGTACAACTACTGCCTGTTTGACTGGTTGTGCAAGAAGCAGACAACAGTGAGCCTAAGTTCCTGTGAAGCAGAACTCAATGCTCTGTCATTTTCACTCATGGATTGTGATTGGTTGTTGCAACTGTTTAAGGACATCAGAGTGTCTGTGAAATGTCCTGTACAAGTGTATCAAGACAATAGATCGTGTTTGGCTTTGCTGAACTCAGAGAGTTGCAAGCAAAGAACCAAGTACTTGCAGATTAAGCTACATTGTGCAAGAGAGTGTATTCAGAAAGGACTCATTCAGGTGTCCTACACGCCAGGAAATGAAATTCCTGCTGATCTGTTGTCTAAGGTTGTTAACAGAGAACAACTTAAGGTTTATGTACAAAGGTTGCAATTGGGTTGAACCACAGGTACTACAGGTTACACGGAAAGGGGGAGGATGTTAGGATATTTCCGTTCCACCTTAAAAGGGAGCAGGCTTTGTGAGTCACAGAGTGTGTGCATGTCCTGTTCACAGGATGTTTAGGTTTGCTGTTGCTTTCGATTTCTCTCTCGGTCGGAGAAGACTGACGCAGACAGTCATGCTTTTCTTTTGTTCTGATCAATGCTGAATAAAGTCTGTAAATATGCTCTCCTGCTGTGCATCTTCTGCTGTGTGCATAATCTGCTGATAAAGAGTGCACGAGCCCTGGAATGTGGCAAGGTATTTCCAGGAAACTCGTGTCGCTAAAAGCACAGACTGCGTGACTACAGGGATCGATGGATCGTCCGGCAGCCGGCTTGGGGCCATGATGGACTATATCTCCCTGGCAGTATCCCAACAACATTCTTAGCTCTCTGAGTCTAACGATCCCAACCTCATTCTTAGCTCTCTGAGTCTAACGATACCAACTCTAGGTTGCCTTCCAAATTTCAGAGGAACCCCAGCCCAACATAACAAAGAGAGAAGAGACTGCAACAACAGAGTACAAAGGAAAGGAAAAGCAGAGTTTCTTCCTGAGGACCACACATGCCAAGGAAAGAGAGAGCAAGAGGAAAGCACCATCTATCCTGAGAGTGGGGAACCTCAAGCCCAGGGGTCAAATGTGGTCCCCCAGGCTTCTCTGCCTGGCCCTCATGAATATCTGTGATTGTCAGGGGTCAGGAAGAAGGGGCAGGCTGAGTATGAAAAGGCCAAGACCTACCTAACCAGTGGCTGTGCCTTCCTGAGAGAAAGTAGGCACAATATTGCAGCTCTCCTTCCTGGCGGATGCACTGGCCTAAAAAGATCAATACCTCTACTCAACAGCTGTTTAGCAGAGACCTTGATCCTGTGAGGTGCTGGTGCTGCTTTGCCCGTGGCTTTCTTGCAGGAAAGTCGCTACCACTTAAGTGAGTGAATCCCATCCTGCATGGTGCTGGTCACTGGACTGCATGAAGGAGCAGCAGGACCACACAGAATCAGGTCGTTCTGCTTAACATCTGATAGGCAAGAGCAACAAATACTACATGGCATCAAGGCACCCTGACCTTGTGGTGTGGGTGGCCCCTGGGTGGCACAGGGCAAATCCACCTACTCCAGGGGTCACAACACACAGCCCTACTTAGAAGTTGAGGTTTGGTAGACACGCTATACCTGATGAGGTCTACAAAAGACGCATTTTAAAAATCTAAGGAGGCAACTGCCTTCTTGACTTTCATGTTGGGAAAGGGATCTTAAAGGTTAGGGAAAGGTGGATCTGGCTGGCCATCTCACCACTAGAATTAAGACCACTACTGGAGTCAAACAGGGATGCATTTTGGCACCTTTCCTGTTCAATTTTTATATTAATGACATGGTTAAAGAACTGGAGGGCCTACAGTTTGCCCCTGTCACAATTCTCGACCAAAAACTCTCAGTTTTAATGTATGCTGATGACCTAGTACTTGTATCTAGAACCCAGGTGGGCCTGAGACGGCTGCTTGCAAAATGAAGTTCATATTGCACGAGGAATGCTTTATCTATAAACTATGATAAGACGCAGGTCATTGTATTTGCGAAGCGTTCTAAAAAGCATGTTTGGCACCTGGATGAACACATCATAAACCAAGTAAATACGTTTAAATATCTGGGATTGATTTATTCAGAAATGGCCTCTTGTAATACACAGCTATCCAATATTAAATTGCAAGCCTTTAAATCAGCAAAAGCCATTCTGAAATTTGCTGCATGTAAAGGTGGAAATCTGGTCAACCCAGCTCTATCTGTGTATAAAGCAAAAACAATGGCCCAGATTTTGTATGGTGCAGAGGTTTGGGGTACCTCAAAGGTCTCCGGTCTGGAACCCCCACAGAATTATTTTTTAAGAGTTCTTTTAGGTTTACCCAAAGATGTGCAATCTGCCCTGTTCAGGTTGGAAACTCGCATGTTGAGCATAGAGAGCCAAATAGATAAAAGAATTCTCTGTTACTGGTTTAGAGTTCAACAGATGGACAACACTAGGCTACCAAAAAAATGCCTGAGTGAGCTCTCAAATGGATTACCCTTTAAAAACTGGGTACATCATGCTGCCGAACTGATGGGCAAATATGACCTCTCAGTGACTGACATTAAAGAACTCCCCTTATATTCACAGAAAAATATTTTTAAACGAACCATAAGGGCAGTGGCAACTAAAAACGATCTAAACTCTATGTGCACATCTACATGCACCCCATTGTATTTTAAACTTAGAGAGGTCTATGAACACATATCTTATTTTAATGAATTGACTTTTGCACAGCTTCAAAAAGCTTTTACAGAGCTACGACTAAATACAATAAGCTCTGCTTATAGAGATGGGAGACATAGAGGCATACCAAAAAACGAACGTGTTTGCATTAGGGGATGTTCTGAAGTAGAGGACCTTATGCATTTTATCTTGCACTGTCCGTTATATAATGATGCAAGAAAAAGATTTTTGGTACCTATAATGACAGGGTCCCCTGGCCAGAACCCCCTTGATATGATGTTATATCTCCTTGCAGACACAGATAAGTATGTGACCTGGCGGGTAGCACTTTTTGCAACTGCTGCTAGGAAAATTAGAGCAAATTATATAGCCAAGGTAGCCATTAACTGTAAAGGAGATGAATTTATTTGATCCTATCTATCTACCTCAGGCTATGCTCTATCTTTGTCACCAAACTCTGAGTATAAATTGCACACTGTATTAATTGATATTGTTTTTAACATTAGTGACCATGTGATGATTTTAGCTTATGAATTTTATTCTTTAATGTTTTTATTTGTACATTGGGGTACTTTTATAGCTTTGTTTAGAGGATGTAATGTTTTAATAATATAAATGTTTAAGTCTTTTTTTTACCAATTCAGTATATTTTCTTTTAATTGTCAAATAATTCTGTGTACATTGCGGCAGTCTTTGGCTATGTGCAATAAAACTGACTGAGACTGAGACTCTGCTTTCTCTTGGAGAGTAAAAAGCTGTTTTTTATTCTTAAAAGTTAGGGAAAGGGATCTCTGGCTTTCTGAATGTGTGTATGTATACTTGTCTGCCTGCCACTCTCTCTATGTGTGTGCCTGTGGATTTTATTTATTTTCTAATTCCATTTTTTTTTTGGGGGGGTTATTCTGCTTTTGACCCCATCCACCCATGGAAGAATGGCCACATTCCAATCTACACCTTGGGGCAAAATTGCTTCCCTGCTCCTGTCATATAGGGATTGATGAATGGATATGTTATGTTACGTTATTTTCTTCTGAGTCCTGAAGGACAGCAATCAAAACTATGGTTAGAGAGCAGTGGAGTAGTGGATTCATGATCACATCAGTGGTCCCAAATGCTCAGGTGGCTAGAATAGAAGTTTTCCCCTCTTCCGTTTGCTGCACTGGTGAACGGCTGTTGTAGCTGAGTGACCTAGACTGCCACCCTCTTGGCAGAGTGTGTCCCTTCTTATCAGCTGTGAGAGGAGCAGGAAGAGGAGATACAGGCAGCATGTGTGTCAGAGTGTGTGTGAGCAAACTAGGGGTGACAAGGCGAGACATTCACCTCTTGTGGTCGTGGCAGACAGAAGTGGGTTAGGAGGAGCTGCATCCCATAGTGCTCAGCCCTAGGAAGATACAGAGGTCACCTGGCTAAGAGGAGGAAAAGGCCTCAGAATGCAGAAAGCCAGAAGTGTGCACAACAGCTTACTAAAGTGAAATGAAGAGGTGGGGGAAGAGATGTTGCCAAAAGAGAACCAGAGCATGGTGAATTCCCCACTTCATAGGCCCCTGGGATGCCCTCTAAGAAACATAGGATTGCTCCCGATAATACACTAATGGCTGGTTGTAAGTCACTTTGTGTCGCTCTGGGCAAACACATTTAATCAATAAAATATATCTCAATAGAAGCAGCCCTCACATTCTAGCATTAAAAAGCAACAGTTTCAATAGCAAAGCATAAGACAATATGAAGATGAATATACAACATCACTAAAAAATATACAGCACAGATCTAAAACCCTGTGAATTCAAAGTTTCATTTTTAAAACTTCGGACAGTAAACATCACAAAGATGGCACCAGGTCGGCCTTTCCAGGGAAGGCATTTCATAACTAGGCTGACATCACCTATAAGACCCTGTATCCAGGAGCACTGGAAGAGAGCCTCTGATGACTATATCGGGGTCCAGGTAAGTAGACCTGGGAGGAGGTGATCCTTGAGTTAAACTGCTCCCAGGCCATTTAAGGAGTAGACAGTAATCACTAGTGCAATATAGTGAAATTGTCCACAAGCCCTTTAATAGCCTTGATACCCCATGCAGAACTTTCTGTACTGTTTTCAAAGTCACTCCATGCATAACTCACTTCAGTTAATCTAACAGGAAGATCATGGATAATGGACACAAGACTACCTCCAGCCCTGTAAGGTTATAGTGTATCAGATTAAGCTGATAAAAATTCATTTCAATGAATGTTTCATTTCAGCAAAAAAATGGTGAAATGGACAGTTCAGCAATTTGTTTCAGTGCTTGCCTTCAAGCAGCAGTTAGTTTCAGTAGTTAGCTTTAGTATTTGGATTAGCCAGTTTTCTAGAGTCAATAATCTGTTTTAGAAATTAAAGGTCATGGATGTACTCGAGTGGAGAACACTCCCTTGAGCAATGGGACTTCCTTTCCTCCCTTTGCATTCCCTGCAGAACCTCAAAAGGTGCTACAAAGGGTTGGCGAACTGTCCAGAGCAGATTTTTAGGGGGGGATGAGGAGCTGGCAGAGGAAGAAAAGAAACGAAAAGTCCCATTGCACAAACAGATTTCTGATGTCCATGTGAATGGATCATTGTTTCATTATCCCCCATCTTTGTTTTTAAATCCCAAACTTTGCTTCCAGAATGTCCATCCATATATTCATATGCTCCTGTTTAGACATCAGTTGCAGAGACATTTCTTCCTTCAAAGCATTCACTAAAGCTGTTGTAGCTCTTGCTGTTGTTCCATTGGAGTGCTTTTCATCCCGAGTAGGCACCATGTTTTTCAGGTCTGCTTCCTTGTCTGGATGTGTCCGTATCTGCCTTCCATTCAAACAAAAGTGCTGCTGCTGCTGTTGTTGTTTAGTCGTGTCCGACTCTTCGTGACCCCATGGACCAGAGCACGCCAGGCCCTCCTGTCTTCCACTGCCTCCTGATGTTTGGTCAACTCATGTTAGTAGCTTGGAGAACACTGTCCAACCATCTCCTCCTCTGTCATCCCCTTCTCCTTGTGCCCTCCATCTTTCCCAACATCAGGGTCTTTTCTAGGGAGTCTTCTCTTCTCAAGAGGTGGCCAAAGTATTGGAGCCTCAGCTTCAGGATCTGTCCTTCCAGTGAGCATTGAGGGCTGATTTCCTTCAGAATGGATAGGTTTGATCTTCTTGCAGTCCATGGGACTCTCAAGAGTCTCCTCCAGCACCATAATTCAAAAGCATCAATTCTTCGGCGATCAGCCTTGTTTGTGGTATAGCTCTCACTTCCATACATCACTAGTGGGAAAACCATAGCTTTAACTATACGGACCTTTGTTGCCAAGGTGATGTCTCTTAGTGTCCCTAAGTGCCTTCCATTCAAACAAAAGTAGTGGGCAGTATTGCTTTCATTCGCTGAAGTGGTGCTTGCTGATCTTCCAAACCTAAAGGCACCAAGTGTGGTATATCTTGGCCCATTTTTATGGCTCGTAGGGATAGTCATTGCTGTATGCGGATAGGAAGCACTTGCCTCATGCCACCATTTCCCCACTCCTCATAAACAAAGACTTGGCAGCTCTGCATTAGCCTTTCTTTCTCATGATTGTTTGTGTCCTCCAACAGGTTTTTGCAGGTCTCTAATAGACCTCACAGTATGAGGCTTGCTGTAAAAGTCTGAAGGGTACTATGAAGCTGAGGGTGAAATTCTGCTGTTCTAGTTATCTGTGGACATACGGTATCTACACCACAAAGTTATATCACATTTCTATCAGGTGAACTGTCATGGCTTCACCTGAATGGTTTTGGGAACAGCAGATTGATGAGGGAACTAGCTCTCCCTTTGAGAAAACTAGTATACACACAGTGGAGCTACAGTTATCAAGATACAAGACACCTTCTTTTCCCTCTCTCTGACACCCTCTTCTGTATGTGTTGCCCCCCCCCATTTCCTCCATGCTTAGTGGTTTCCCATGAGAAGGAAACATCACTTTTACTGGAAGTCTGAACTTCCTGCTTGAGGACTTGTGGCAATTAGGCTGAGGACCCGCATGTGGCTCAAGAGTAGCAGTTTGCCCAACCCTGTTCTAAAGCCAATTGTACAGTCCTGGTCTTTGGTCTTGAAATGATGTCCTCACCCTTCCGATAGCTCTCCTCACTCCCCCTTGCAAATGGCTTCTGCTTGTGCAGGAACTTCCTAAAAGCCACTGGTAATGGGGGTGAGGTAAGCACAGGACCAGGAAGACTTCATCGTCCTCTCCGCCTGCTCTGCTCCATGATGGATCAGTGGAGCATGGGAGGTGTTGCTCAGGACAGAGAGTTCCTACATTTCATTGTCCTGAACCCTTTAAATTCCCTGCTCACATCCATGTTTCATTACCCAGTTTATGGACTCTCTCCTTTCTGCCCGTAGAGTAACTGGCAGCTGAGAGACGGTAAGCAGAACTCCAAGTGCGGGCAAAGAAAGGTAAGGGTTGCAATGTAGCCAGAATGATGTAGGCCTGGTCAACAGTCAAACTTGGGTGAAGTAGAGGTGGGTGGGGGATTCAGCCAAGTATTCTTGCTCTTGGTATTAGGCCCTTTTTGTGAAAATGTACCTCACTTTTCGCAAAACCTTTCAGGGTATTTAAATATGCATTTCTTTTGAAGGGTTTCAAGTCTATAAAACAGAAATGGAGGTAGTTTGCATAGGAGAGACATTTTAACATGGGCAAAGAGTGGGTAAGAAATGCACATTTTAGGGCCCCCCCCAATAATATTTTTATTAGTTTTCATTTACAATCCAATAATAGCCTCATTATAACAATACCAGTTTATAATACAATTATTGATATCAATAATTTAGATATTGAATTACAGTGGACTCTTGGGTTGTGAATGTGATCTGTGTGGGAGGCATGTTCGCAACCCGCAGCGCCTCGTCTCCGCACGCGCAGGTTGCGATTAGGTGCTTCTGAGCATGCGCAAAGCACAATCTAGTGTTTCTGGTACTTCCGGGTTTTGGCGTGTCTGTATCCCGAAATCACACAACCTGAAGCATCTGTAACCCGAGGTATGATTGTAATTTAGTTAAAGTGGCCCCACACGTGCTAGAATTGATGGCTTGATTGTTTACTTTATTTCTCCATTCCAAAATCTTATTAATTTTCATTGCATTCCGGTCATAATAACAATAATCCCTTATATAACAACTGCAATATTAATAATTTTTATTTGTTGTTGACACATTAAATGATTTATAAATGTACAAGTGAAAAACTTAAACTATATCTTTGTTCTTCCTGTGTGTGGCAATTATTCTGTCCGTGGTTTTTCTTCCTGTCCTTGTAAGATATTATGTCTTTCCTTCCCCCGGTTGTTGCTGTTATCCATCATGCCTTGAGCAGAACTGATATCTCATTGTTGTTCTAGAAATTTCTCTGTTGCTCTGTCCCATGCTTCATTGTTTTGCAACAGCTGCAAAAGTCACTCTGTCCCAATAAATAACCCATCTTTACCATTTTTCCTCTCAGCCTGGGTAGAAGCGTGGTCTGTTGAACTGCAGATGACTCAGTAATGAACCTTATCAGTTCCTTGGCAAGTTCACAGACTCCTTTCATCTTCCCTTCCAACTGAAGATATATGAGCAATTACACTTCCAATTAAGTTAAACTCCAAGTCCTTCAGTTATTCACTTCACTCTGTAAATAATAAAGGATGGGGAAGAATTAGCTCTATATGTTTCCATCGTAAACCTTTTGCAAAATAGAGCTTCCCTCCCTTTCTCCCCCCCCCCCAGTTCCATCTAATGTTATATTCCATATCTATAATCCAATTTCTTCCATCCTCGCTTGAACAGATATAATTTGAACTAACACTCAGAGGAGGGTTGATGAATCATAAATGTAGAGAAAAAAACTTTAAATAACGAAGCCGTAGGCCCCCCTCCCCCCACAACATATTTTGCACCAGATGAAGTCTTCTCTCAAGTTTTAACCTTAAAGTTGTTGCAGTTGGTTTTGTTCTACAGTTTGTGATCCCATCTCTTCTAGCATGCGCCTGTAACTTTAGTTCAATTAAGCTCTAATTAACATGATAACCTCTGCTTCTTAATGGAGGCATTGGAGGGTTTTCAGCAGGCAAAGTGCTTTTGCACTCAGCACCTCCCTGCTATGCGAGAGCCAGGTACTGAGTCGAACTGCAAGTGAAGCCTATTCCCCTCTGTCCCTAGGAGGAATTTGCAAGGATAATTACCCTCAACCATCTTTGTTTTTCCTTTGCCAACAGTCTCCCACTGCCATGGGGTCTGCTTCCAGAAAGGCTGTAGGGAACTGGAAGCTGCACATATTAGTTAGTTAGCTTACATCAGCCAATTCCTGCCATCCTGCCTTGCCTTTCTGTTTGAGGAATTGATCTAGCCCCAATGTCCAGCAACTCTGAGTTGTCTTTTGAAATTAGAAGTGTAGTCAGAAAAGCCATTAATTGGTTTTACTCATCAACCAGAAGTAATCACACCTCCCTCCGGGGGGACACGCAAGATTCAGGAAGATTTTGAGCAGAGGAGAGAGAACCACACTTTCTGGGGAATAAATTCTCAAGGCTGTTATTCTTCCACTCAGTTTTTGCAGCTTGATCTGGTGCAGTCCACCTGCCATGGATCTCTCTACCAGTGTTGTGGTCTTCTTGTTCCTCACCTACCACCTCTGTGAGGCAGGACATCGAAGCTATAATTCAGTCCTCATGGTGTCCAATGGCGGGGAGTGGGGAGAATGGGGACAAATTGAATCCTGCCCCAAAGGACATGCATATGGATTCTCACTGAAGGTAAAGGCTTATCTATATCTTCTTTTTGATACCCTGATCACAATCGAGTAGTCACAATAATGTAATATATATATATATATATATATATATATATGCAGGTTTTGGTGTCTTCGGGTGTCTTCCCGTGTAAGAGTCGGGGTGTCTGTGCGACGTTTCGACGAGGTCTCACTCGTCATCTTCAGGCTGGTGCTTTCGGCTTCTTGTTACTGGAACAGAGCAGAGTCTGGTGTTTGAGTTCCTATAAATACTGTTGAGGGGTGTGGTGTATAGCCTCCAACGTTCTGGGCAGAGAGGAAGTTCCTAGATTAGTGTGCCTTTTCTTCTTTTGTTCCTTAATTACTTGAGGGATATCTTGGGTGATTTCATGAGTGATATTCTGAATACCACTGGGTGGGTCATTAAGTGTAGATTAGTTGCTAAAGCTTTCGTGTCTTGACCTCTTGAGCTTGTGAAGAGTTTTTCTGAGAAGATGGCTGTGCTGCATTTAGTTGTGCTCTGGCTTGGCTTCGTGTATAGGGGCGAGCTGTGGTTTTGTGCCTTATGCCAGCCAGATCTGTGTAGGGATTGCAGGGGGGTGCAGCATCCGGAGGTGCCACTATAGTTTGGCTACTGGATGGAGTCTGTAATATGTCTGTGGAGAGGAGATAGAGAAACACCCTCACAACATGAACAAGCGTGACGACACGTCCCGCCTGCCAGACATCTGGAAATTAGCCCTCCCCACAAAAACCGACACCAGAACCAGAGGCACACAGAACGCCGTCACCAATCAACCACACCAGACCCAAACCCAGACCCTCTCCACAGACATATTACAGACTCCATCCAGTAGCCAAACTATAGTGGCACCTCCGGATGCTGCACCCCCCTGCAATCCCTACACAGATCTGGCTGGCATAAGGCACAAAACCACAGCTCGCCCCTATACACGAAGCCAAGCCAGAGCACAACTAAATGCAGCACAGCCATCTTCTCAGAAAAACTCTTCACAAGCTCAAGAGGTCAAGACACGAAAGCTTTAGCAACTAATCTACACTTAATGACCCACCCAGTGGTATTCAGAATATCACTCATGAAATCACCCAAGATATCCCTCAAGTAATTAAGGAACAAAAGAAGAAAAGGCACACTAATCTAGGAACTTCCTCTCTGCCCAGAACGTTGGAGGCTATACATCACACCCCTCAACAGTATTTATAGGAACTCAAACACCAGACTCTGCTCTGTTCCAGTAACAAGAAGCCGAAAGCACCAGCCTGAAGATGACGAGTGAGACCTCGTCGAAACGTCGCACAGACACCCCGACTCTTACACGGGAAGACACCCGAAGACACCAGAACCTGCATATATATATATATATATATATATATATATATATATATATATATATATTTCAAGTTCCTTTCCATCTTTCTTTCTGAACCCATTGCCTGCATATTACTTATTGCAAGGTGCTTTGAAGTGTTGACTGCCATGCTTAAAGATTTAATAGCTCTAAAAAGTCTCCATGCCACTTTGTCAATCCACACTGGAAAGGCTTAGAGTGAATTGCATTTTACATAAAAGAAAACTTCCATGAATCTGGCCTGGAGGAGAAAAGGGACAAGGATACAGAAAAGTTTGGAGTGCAGTGAGCTGGCAATATTGTGGTCAGGTTTATCTTCCTGAAAAGTGAGCCCCCAACTGGAAAATACAGACTAAACGGTTAGTGTGGAAGCAACCCAGGTGAGTTCTGGTGCTTTCTAGGAGGGTTGCCATAAATCCAGATTTTTCCTGACATGTCCAGGACTTCAACAACTTTCCCCTAAAAAGCTCAACAACTTCTAGTGTTTGGATTCTTACCTCTTGTAATAATATAGCCACCCTAACTTCACAAACTGGAGGAAACCTGCAGTAGCATATGAAGACATAAGAGAGGGATTGAGGGTGCCTTAGCCAGTCATTAGCAAGATCATTTCCCCCCTATTATTATTATTATTATTATTATTATTATTTTGCGGGAGGCAGTGGAAGACAGAAGTGCCTGGCTTGTCTGGTCCATGGGGTCACGAAGAGTCGGACACGACTAAACAACAACAACTTGGGGCCCATTGGACTGGTTGCATCGAAAAGCTACTGTATTTTGATGCAGTGGGGAATGTAAATCTCAATCCATAACCAGTAATACATGTACACAAGTAAAGGTAAAGGGACCCCTGACCATTAGGTCCAGTCATGGCTGACTCTGGGGTTGTGGTGCTCATCTCTCTTTATTGGCCTAGGGAGCCGGTGTACAGCTTCCGGGTCATGTGGCCAGCATGACTAAACCGCTTCTGGTGAACCAGAGCGGTGAACGGAAACGCCGTTTACCTTCCCGCCAGAGCGGTATCTATTTATCTACTTGCACTTTGAGGTGCTTTTGAACTGCTAGGTTGGCAGGAGCAGGGACCGAGCAACGGAAGCTCATCCCATTGCGGGGATTCGAACCACCTACCTACTGATTAGCAAGTCCTAGGCTCTGTAGTTTAACCCACAGGGCGACCCGCGTCCCAACAATTAGGGACATGTAATTATGAACAGATAACTGCTTATTTAGGTTGCAAGCTAGTACTTTGGAAAATTCAGACTGCAGACGCAGTCTGAATGTGAGTGTTGTCAGAGTCCTAGTTTGGTTAACTACAGTTACAACCTCCCATTTTGTAACATACAGAATATCTTTTTTTTTCCTACATGGGTACTATTTCTTTTTTCTTTTTCTTTTTTGTGCCTGGTCTTACTCTGTGCACTTGTAATTTTGTACTTTTTCTTTTTCAATAAAGAATATAAAACAGAGTCCTAGCTTGGAAAAACAGCTTTATTGCAGTCTCTTTCTCTCATTTGCACCAGGTACAGGAAAAACAAGGATTGACTGATGATGATACTTCCCTCAATGGCATCCGTCTCCATTGCAGTACTGGTGGAGTTGTACAATCCACTGTTGGACCGTAAGCATCTTCTTGATTTTTCTCTTTGTTGCTTGGAAAGTGATGATGTGAGGGGCTGGCTGAAATCTATTATGTTTCAGCACCAGGACAGGATGATGTCAGGGTCTATCAGCCTCATTCTTAGCTCTCAGACTCTAAGGATACCAACTCTTGGTTGCCTTCCAAATTTTAGAGGAACCCAAGCCCCACATAACAAAGAGAAAAGAGACTGCAACAAAAGAGTACAAAGGAAAGGAAAAGCAGAGTTTCTTTCTGAGGACCACACATGCCAAGGAAAGAGAGAGCAAGAGGAAACCACCATCTATCCTAAGAGTGGGGAACCTTAAGCCCAGGGGTCAAATGTGGTCCACCAGGCTTCTCTGCCTGGTCCTTATGAATATCTGTGATTGTCAGGGGTCAGGACCTCAGGCAGGAAGGAGAGGCAGGCTGAGTATGAAAAGGCCAAGACCTACCTAACCAGTGGCTGTGCCTTCCTCAGAGAAAGTAGGCACAATATTGCAGCTCTCCTTCCTGGCGGATGCACTGGCTTAAAAGATCAATGCCTCTACTTCCACCTAAACATAAGGAAGAACTTCCTGACAGTAAGAGCTGTTCAACAGTGGAATTTGCTGCCAAGGAGTGTGGTGGAGTCTCCTTCTTTGGAGGTCTTTAAGCAGAGGCTTGACAACCATATGTCAGGAGTGCTCTGATGGTGTTTCCTGCTTGGCAGGGGGTTGGACTCGATGGCCCTTGTGGTCTCTTCCAACTCTATGATTCTATGATTCTATGATTCTACTCAACAGCTGTTTAGCAGAGACCTTGATGCTATGGGGTGCAGGTGCTGCCTTGCCCGTGGCTTTCTTGCAGGAAAGTTGTTACCACTTAACTTAGTGGATTCCTTCCTGCATGGTGCTAGTCACTGGACTGCATGAAGAAGCAGCAGCACCACACAGAATCAGGCCGTTCTGCTTAGCATCTATTAGGCAAGAGCAGCAAATGCTATGTGGCACTGATGTACCCTGACCTTACAAAACAACCTCATTCTTAACAGAAGATTGGGGTTTGAAACCCCTTTAAACATTCTTTAGCTCCATCTTCCAGGGCCAGATTGGGAGGGTGTGGTGGACCCTGGGTGGCACAGGGCAGATCCACCTACAGCCCTACTTAGAAGTTGAGGTTTGGTAGACACTCTATACCTGATGAAGTCTACAAAAGATGACTTTTAAAAATCTGAGGAGGCAACTGCCCTCTTGACTTTCGTGTTGGAAAGCAAATCATTCCAATTTGGGTCATATTTCCAGAGAGGCAGTATTGGCCTCTTGGCAAATTGCCCTGCCGTCCAGCCAGCGCTTCCCCTGGGCAGCTCTGCTCGGAAGCCTGAAGCTGACCTAGGCAGGGGGGCAGAGTGCATGCAGCGAGAAACTGTTGCTGTGCATGTGTGTAAACATAAATCAGGCAGCACGCACGGTGTCTTCCTTATCTTCTAAAAGTCTTTATTCGTGTAGTAAAACAGCTCTTAAATCTCTCCGGGCGACAACGCACACATCTTGCGTCCTCTCTCCGCAAAAGCGAAACCAGAACTGAACTCAGGAAACACTCCCCTCAGTATACTCAACCACGCCTCAGAATGTAAGACATCACACAGAACCTCTTAACCCTGTAGGTTCTGATTCTCTCCACAGGCAGACATTACCATATTGTCTTTTTTTCTTTTTCCAGGTTGGGAAAGTGGACAAAGATTAAGGAATGCCCCAAGGGCTACCTGGTTGCCTTCGCTCTGAATGTGGAAGCCCCACAAGGGGCAGCTGATGATACGGCAGCCAACAACATCCAGTTCACATGTGGAGATGGGACTGTACTGGAGGGCAGGTCCACCGACTTCGGTACTTATGGCCACTGGAGCAAGCGCTGCACCGCTGGTGCCATCTGTGGGATCCAAACAAAGGTGGAGGCTCCAGGTTTAGGTGATAACACAGCACTTAATGATGCTAGGTTCGTCTGCTGTGACTGAACCACCTGGGGTTCATCCTGCCTGTGTTCCAATGGTTTGTTGTCATGAAACGTAACCAACAATAAATCATAACCAAAGAGTTGTGTGTACCTTTTGGAGCTTTGTCCCTTCCTGATCTCAATTCCTTAAGCCTGCATGAATTGGTTTTGGATCGGAGGCCAATGCAATGTTAAAGAGGGAACCATCCTAGAGCCGTAGTGCGATATCTTTAGCCCATTGATCTTGCCAGGCCCACCAGCCTCTCAGTTTGTCCCATGAGGTTGCTTTGAACAAATCGCACCCACTTGCCAATCACCAGCCATCTTAGGCACAGAGATCTCTTATATCTGATCTAAGCACCATGCGGTAAGATTTGAGGATTTGAAGGAATCTGGGCACCAAGTATAGCAGCCAACTCCTGGGGGCCGAGGTCCCTTCACCTCTCCCATAAACTATTTAAGGAGGTCACTCCCCCCCCCCAAGTTGATGGGCACTGCCATTCTAATGGTGTGCATCATGTGATCAAATATGTGGGGTGGAGCTTACCTGCCTCCCCCCATATTGTATTCAAGTCGGCACCCCTGGCACCAAGCACCACCAAGAGCTCAAAGTGCAAGCAGATTCTTATCCCGAATTTTAGCACTCTGCCCAACAGTGCTAAGCTCAGAAATAAGCCTTGGGCTGTTATTTGAGAGTAGAAAGCAACATTTATACATATTCCTACTCCAGGAGTGTGGTGGAGGAGGTTGCAAATGCCTTTACTCTTAAAGTGCAGGCAGCATTTCACTTACCTTCAATCTATGCACAATGCTGAAACCAGAGAAAAGACTCTGCTTGCTCTTGAAGAGTAAAAAGCTGTTTTTTATTCTTAAAGGTTAGGGAAAGGGATCTCTGGCTTTCTGAATGTGTGTATGTATACTTGTTTGCCTGCCTCTTTCTCTCTCTATGTGTGTGCCTGTGGATTTTATTTATTTTCTATTTCTATTTATTTATTTGGATTTTTATTCTGCTTTTGGCCCCATCCACCCATGGAAGATTGGCCACATTCCAATCTACACCTTGGGGCAAAATTGCTTGCCTGCTCCTGCCATATAGGGGTTGACGAATGGATATGTTATGTTATTTTCTTCTGAGTCCTGAAGGACAGCAATCAAAACTATGGTTAGAGAGCAGTGGAGTAGTGGATTCATGATCACATCTGTGGTCCCAAATGCTCAGGTGGCTAGAATAGAAGTTTCCCCCTCTTCCGTTTGCTGCACTGGTGAACGGCTGTTGTAGCTGAGTGACCTTGACTGCCACCCTCTTGGCAGAGTGTGTCCCTTCTTATCAGCTGTGAGAGGAGCACGTGTGTCAGAGTGTGTGCGAGAAAACTAGGGGTGACAAGGCGAGACATTCACCTCTTGTGGTCATGGCAGACAGAAGTGGGTTAGGAGGAGCTGCTTCCCATAGTGCTCAGCCCTAGGAAGATGCAGAGATCACCTGGCTAAGAGGAGGAAAAGGCCTCAGAATGCAGCAAGCTGGAAGTTTGCACAACAGCTTACTAAAGTGAAATAAAGAGATGTTGCCAAAAGAGAACTGGGACATGGCGATGCCCTCTAAGAAACATAGGATTGCTTCCTAAGGTGCACTAATGGCTGGCTGGTTTTAAGCCACTTTGTGTTGCTCTGAGCAAACACATTTAATCAATAAAATATATCTCAATAGAAGCAGCCACCACATTCCAGCATTAAAAAGCAACAGTTTCAATAGCGAAGCATAAGACAATATAAAGATGAATATACAACATCACTAAAAAATATACAGCACACATCTAAAACCCTGTGAATACAAAGGTTCAGTTTTAAAACTTCGGACAATAAAGATCACAAAGATGGCACCAGGTGGGCCTTTCCAGGGAAGGCATTTCATAACTAGGCTGACACCACCTATAAGACCCTGTATCCAGGAGCACTGGAAGAGAGCCTCTGATGATGATATCGGGGTCCAGGTAAGTAGACCTGGGAGGAGGTGATCCTTGAGTTAAGCTGCTCCCAGGCCATTTAAGGAGTACACAATAAATCACTAGTACAATATATTAAAATTGCCCACAAGCCCTTTAAGAGCCTTGATACCCCACGCAGAACTTTCTGTACTGTTTTCAAAGTCACCCCACGCATAACTCACTTCAGTTAATCTAACAGGAAGATCATGGATAAGGGACACAAGACTACCTCCAGCCCTGTAAGGTTATAGTGTATCAGATTAAGCTGATAAAAATTCATTTCAATGAATGATTCATTTCAGGGGGAAAATGGTGAAATGGACAGTTCAGCAATTTGTTTTAGTGCTTGCCTTCAAGCAGCAGTTAGTTTCAGCAGTTAGCTTTGGTATTTGGATTAGCCAGTTTTCTAGAGTCAATAATCTGTTTTAGAAATTAAAGGTCATGGATGTACTTGAGTGGAGAACACTCCCTTGAGCAATGGGACTTCCTTTCCTCCCTTTGCATCCCCTGCAGAACCTCAAAAGGTGCTCCAAAGTGTTGGGGAACCCTCCAGAGCAGATTTTTAGGGGGGGGGTGAGGAACTGGCAGAGGAAGAAAAGAAACGAAAAGTCCCATTGCACAAACAGATTTCCGATGTCCATGTGAATGGTTCATTGTTTCATTATCCTCCACCTTTGTTTAAATATTCCCAGAATTTGCTTCCAGAATGTCCACCCATGTATTCATATGCTCCTGTTTAGACATCAATTGCAGAGACATTTCTTCCTTCAAAGCATTCACTAAAGCTGTTGTAGCTCTTGCTGTTGTTCCGTTGGAGTGCTTTTGATCCCGAGTAGGCACCATGTTTTTCAGGTCTGCTTCCTTGTCCGGATGTGTTCCAAGGTCCCTTCCATTCAAACAAAAGTAGTGGGCAATATTGTTTTCATTCATGAAGTGGTGCTTGCTGACTTTCCAAACCAAAAGGCACCAAGTGTGCTATGTCTTGGCCCATTTTTATGGCTCGTAGGGATAGTCATTTCTGCATCAGGATAGGAAGCGCTTGCCTCATGCCACCATCTCCCCACTCCTCATAAACGAAGACTTTACAGCTCTACATTGGCCTTTCTTCCGCATGATTGTTTGTATCCTCCAACAGGTCTTTGCAGGTCTCTAACAGACCTCACAGTGTGGCTTCCTGTTAAATTCTGAAGAGTACTATGAAGCTGAGGGTGAAGTTCAGCAGTTCTGGTATTCTGTGGATATATTTACACTACAAAATTAGATCAGATTTCTACCAAGTGAACTGTCATGGCTTCACCTGAATGCTTTTGTGAACAGCAGATTGATGAGGGAATTGTAACTCTCTCTTTGAGAAAGCTAAAATATACACACAGTGAAGCTACAGTTATCAAGATACAAGACACCATAGAATCATAGAATCATAGAGTTGGAAGAGACCACAAGGGCCATCGAGTCCAACCCCCTGCCAAGCAGGAAACACCATCAGAGCACTCCTGACATATGGTTGTCAAGCCTCTGCTTAAAGTCCCCCAAAGTAGGAGACTCCACCACACTCCTTGGCAGCAAATTCCACTGTCGAACAGCTCTTACTGTCAGGAAGTTCTTCCTAATGTTTAGGTGGAATCTTCTTTCTTGTAGTTTGGCTCCATTGCTCCGTGTCCGCTTCTCTGGAGCAGCAGAAAACAACCTTTCTCCCTCCTCTATGTGACATCCTTTTATATATTTGAACATGGCTATCATATCACCCCTTAACCTCCTCTTCTCCAGGCTAAACATGCCCAGCTCCCTTAGCCGTTCCTCATCAGGCATCGTTTCCAGGCCTTTGACCATTTTGGTTGCCCTCCTCTGGACACGTTCCAGTTTGTCAGTGTCCTTCTTGAATTGTGGTGCCCAGAACTGGACACAGTACTCCAGGTGAGGTCTGACCAGAGCAGAATACAGTGGCACTATTACTTCCCTTGATCTAGATGCTATACTCCTATTGATGCAGCCCAGAAGTGCATTGGCTTTTTTAGCTGCCGCGTCACACTGTTGGCTCATGTCAAGTTTGTGGTCAACCAAGACTCCTAGATCCTTTTCACATGTACTGCTCTCAAGCCAGGTGTCACCCATCTTGTATTTGTGCCTCTCATTTTTTTTGCCCAAGTGCAATACTTTACATTTCTCCCTGTTAAAATTCATCTTGTTTGTTTTGGCCCAGTTCTCTAATCTGTCAAGGTCGTTTTGAAGTGTGATCCTGTCCTCTGGGGTGTTAGCCACCCCTCCCAGTTTGGTGTCATCTGCAAATTTGATCAAGATGCTCTTGAGTCCATCATCCAAGTCGTTGATAAAGATGTTGAATAAGACCGGGCCCAAGACAGAACCCTGTGGCACCCCACTAGTCACTCTTCTCCAGGATGAAGAGGAACCATTGATGAGCACCCTTTGGGTTCGGTCAGTCAGCCAGTTACAAATCCACTGAGTGGTAGCACCTTCTTTTCCCTCTCTCTGACACCCTCTTCTGTATGTGTTGCCCTCCCTCCCCATTTCCTCCATGCCTTGTGGTTTCTCATGAGAAGGAAACATCACTTTTGCTGGAAGTCTGAACTCCAGGCTTGTGGCAATTAGGCTGAGGACCCGCATGTGGCTGAAGAGTGACAGTTTGCCAAACCCTGTTCTAAAGCAAATTGTACGGTCCTGGTCTTTGGCCTTGAAATGATGTCCTCACCCTTCCGATAGCTCTTTGCAGTCCTCCTGGCAAATGGTTTCTGCTTGTGCAGGAACTTCCTAAAAGCCACTGGTAATAGAGGTGAGGAAAGCACAGGACCAGGAAGACTTCATAGCCCTCTCCGCCTGCTCTGCTCCATGATGGATCAGTGAAGCATGGGAGGTGTTGCTCAGGACAGAGAGTTCCTACATTTCATTATGCTGTCCCCTTTAAATTCCCTGCTCATATCCATGTTTCATTACTCAGTTTATGGACTCTCTCTTTCTGCCCGTAGAGTAATTGGCAGCTGAGAGACGGTAAGCAGAACTCCAAGTGAGGGCAAAGAAAGGTAAGGGTTGCAATGTAGCCAGAATGTTGTAGGCCTGGTCAACTGTTAGACTTGAGTGAAGTAGAGCTGGGTGGGGGATTCAGCCAAGTATTCTTGCTCTTGGGATAAGGCCCTATTGTGAAAAGTGTACCCCACTTTCCACACAAGTTTTCAGGGTATTTAAATATGCATTTCTTTTGAAGGGTTGCAAGTCTATAAAACAGAAATGGAGGGAGTTTGCATAGGAGAGACATTTTTGCAAGGGCAAAGGGTGGGTAAGAAATGCACATCTTAGTTAGTTTTTTAAAATAATATTTTTATTAGTTTTCAATTACAATCCAATGATAACCTCTGCTTCTTAATGGCAGCATTGGAGGGTTTTCTGCAGGCAATGTGCTTTTGCACTCAGCACCTCCCTGGCGGGAGCCTGGGTAAAGAGATGAACTGTGAGTGAATCCTATTTCTCCCTGTCCCTGGGGGTAATTTGCAAGGATAATTACCCTCAATCATCTTTGTTTTTCCTTCACCAACAATCTTTTGCTGTCGTGGGATCTTCCTCCATTAATGCAGAACAGAACCAGAAGCTGCACATTTTAGTTAGTTAGCTTACATCAGCGGTTACCAATGTGGCACAATTCTTGCCATCCTGCCTTGCCTTTCTGTTTGAGGAATTGATCTAGCCCCAATGTCCAGCAACTCTGAGACGTCTACAGTGGTGTCCCGCAAGACGAATGCCTTGCAAGACGGAAAACTCGCTAGACGAAAGGGTTTTCCGTTTTTTTAGCTGCTTCGCAAGACGAATTTCCCTATGGGCTTGCTTCGCAAGACGAAAAACGAAAACGTCTTGCAAGTTTGTTTCCTTTTTCTTAACACCGTTAATACAGTTGCGACTTGACTTCGAGGAGCAACTCATAGAACGCGGTGTGGTAGCCTTTTTTGAGGTTTTTGAAGACTTTGGTGATTTTTGAAGCTTTTCCAAAACTTCTTTTAAACTTTTAAAACTTTTTTTTTGGGGGGGTTGGATTTTGGGTTGGGGTGTTTGGAATTCAAGGACTTGGTGTTGGGGAGGGGTTTGCAAGAATCTGGAAGCTTGTGTGTTTTTTTCCTGCATTTTTATGATTTTCTGTGACCATTGGGCCACTCTGCTGTTTTTTTAAAAAAATTCTGAATTTGAATTTCTGTGTGGTGGGTGGCTGGGGGAACAGTTGAGGAGGGGGTTCTTCAGCAAAAAGCAAAGCGTGGAAGAGGAACCTTCTTCAAGTTGTCCCCCAGAGTCTTAGAAAATGTACTGTACACTTTGTTGATTTTTAAATGTTTTTCTGTCATGTTTAGAAACTTAATTTATTGTTCATTCAATTTTTGAAATGCTCTTTACAGTATGTGTGACTTTAAAGAGCACTTAGTAAACTCTTGTTGTACCAAATTTGGCTTTGTTTGGACTTTTTTTGACCATAAGAATGCATTAATTGAATTTCAATGCATTCCTATGGGATTTCGTGCTTCGCAGACCGCAAAATTCGCTAGACGAAAAAACTCGCGGAACGAATTAATTACGTCTTGCGAGGCACCACTGTATTGAAATCAGAAGTGTAGTCAGAAAAGTCATTAATTGGTTTTACTCATCAACCAGAAGTAATCACACTTCTCTCCAGGGGGGAAAACAAGATTCAGGAAGATTTTGAGCAGAGAAGAGAGAACCACACTTTCTGGGGAATAAATTCTCAAGGCTGTTATTCTTCCACTCAGTTTTTGCAGCTTGATCTGGTGCAGTCCACCTCCCATGGAGCTCTCTACCAGTGTTGTGGTCTTCTTGTTCCTCACCTACCACCTCTGTGAGGCAGGACATCGAAGCTATAATTCAATCCTCATTGTGCCCAATGGCGGGGAGTGGGGAGAATGGGGAAAAATTGAATTCTGTCCCAAAGGACATGCATACGGATTCTCACTGAAGGTAAAGGCTTATCTATATCTTCTTTTTGATACCCCGATCCCAAGGAATAGTCACAATAATATAATATATATATATATTAAGTTACTTCCCATCTTTCTTTCTGAACCCATTGCCTGCATATTGCTGCCTGCAAGGTGCTTTGAAGTTTTGACTGCCATGCTTAAAGATTTAATAGCTCTAAAAAGTCTCCATGCCACTTTGTCAATCTACACTGGAGAGGCTTAGAGTGAATTGCATTTTACATAAAAGAAAACTACCATGAATCTGGATTGACTGGAGGAAAAAAGGGACAAGGATACAGAAAAGTTTGGAGTGCAATGAGCTGCCAATATTGTGGTCAGTTTTATCTTCCTGAAAAGTGAGAGCCCAACTGGAAAATACAGACTAAACTGTAAATGTGGAACCAGCCCAGGTCAGTTCTGGTGCTTTCTAGTAGGGTTGCCATAAATCCAGATTTTCCATGCCATGTCCAGGATTTCAACAACTTTCCTCCAAAAAGCTCAACAACTTTTTTTTGTTAGGATTCTTACTTCTTTAAATAATATGGCAACCCTAACTTCACATACTGGAGGAAACCCGCTGCAGCATATGCAGACATAAGAGAGTGATTAAGGATGCCTTAGGGCAGCCATTAGCAAGATCATTTTTTTCCTTTTAAGTTTGCTTACTTGGGGCCCATTGGACTGGTTGCCCCAAAAAGCTACTGTCTTTTGATGCAGCTCAGAATGTAAATCTCAATCCAGAACCAGTAATACTTGTTCACAATTAGGGACATGTAATTATGAACAGATAACTGCTTATTCATGTTGCAAGCTACTACTTTGGAAAATTCAGACTAGTTTGATTAACTACAATAACACCCACCCCTCTTTGTAACATACACAATAACTTTTTTCCGTTTTGTTTTCTGCATGGGTACTATTTCATAGAATCATAGAATCATAGAATCATAGAGTTGGAAGAGACCACAAGGGCCATCGAGTCCAACCCCCTGCCAAGCAGGAAACACACTCAGAGCACTCCTGACATATGGTTGTCAAGCCTCTGCTTAAAGACCTCCAAAGTAGGAGACTCCACCACACTCCTTGGCAGCAAATTCCACTGTCGAACAGCTCTTACTGTCAGGAAGTTCTTCCTAATGTTTAGGTGGAATCTTCTTTCTTGTAGTTTGGCTCCATTGCTCCGTGTCCGCTTCTCTGGAGCAGCAGAAAACAACCTTTCTCCCTCCTCTATGTGACATCCTTTTATATATTTGAACATGGCTATCATATCACCCCTTAACCTCCTCTTCTCCAGGCTAAACATGCCCAGCTCCCTTAGCCGTTCCTCATCAGGCATCGTTTCCAGGCCTTTGACCATTTTGGTTGCCCTCCTCTGGACACGTTCCAGTTTGTCAGTGTCCTTCTTGAATTGTGGTGCCCAGAACTGGACACAGTACTCCAGGTGAGGTCTGACCAGAGCAGAATACAGTGGCACTATTACTTCCCTTGATCTAGATGCTATACTCCTATTGATGCAGCCCAGAAGTGCATTGGCTTTTTTAGCTGCCGCGTCACACTGTTGGCTCATGTCAAGTTTGTGGTCAACCAAGACTCCTAGATCCTTTTCACATGTACTGCTCTCAAGCCAGGTGTCACCCATCTTGTATTTGTGCCTCTCATTTTTTTTGCCCAAGTGCAATACTTTACATTTCTCCCTGTTAAAATTCATCTTGTTTATTTTTGCCCAGTTCTCTAATCTGTCAAGGTCGTTTTGAAGTGTGATCCTGTCCTCTGGGGTGTTAGCCACCCCTCCCAGTTTGGTGTCATCTGCAAATTTGATCAGGATGCCCTTGAGTCCATCATCCAAGTCGTTGATAAAGATGTTGAATAAGACCGGGCCCAAGACAGAACCCTGTGGCACCCCACTAGTCCCTCTTCTCCAGGATGAAGAGGAACCATTGATGAGCATTTCTTGTTTCTTGTTTTTTTGGGCCTGGTCTTACTCTGTGCACTTGTAATTTTGTACTTTTATTTTTCAAGAAGGAATATAAAACAGAGTCCTAGCTTGCAAAAACAGCTTCATTGCAGTCTCTTTCTCTCATTTGCACCAGACAGAGAGAAAACAAGGAGTGATTGATGATGATACTTCCCTCAATGGCATCCGTCTCCATTGCAGTAGTGGTGGAGTTATACAATCCACTGTCGGACCGTAAGCATCTTCTTGATTTTTCTCTTTGTTGCTTGGAAAGGGCTGATGTGAGGGGTTGGGTGAAATCTATTATGTTTCAGCACCAGGGCAGGATAATGTCAGGGTCTATCATCCTCATTCTTAGCTCTCAGACTCTAAGGATACCAACTCTAGGTTGCCTTCCAAATTTCAGAGGAACCCAAGCCCCACATAACATAGAGAAAAGAGGCTGCAACAACAGAGTACAAAGGAAAGGAAAAGCATGAAGCAGCAGCAGCAGCAGCACACAGAATGAGGTTGTTCTGCTTTACATCTGTTAGGCAGGAGCAGCAATGCTACATGGCACCGATTCACCCTTACCTTAAAAAACAGTCCCATTCTTAACAGAAGATTTGGGTTCAAAACCCCTTTAAAGATTCTCCAGCTCCATCTTCCAGGGGCAGATTGGGAGGGTGTGGTGTGGGTGGACCCTGGGTGGCACAGGGCAGATCCACCTACTCCAGGGGGTCACAACACGCAGCCCTACTACCTCTATACCTGATGAGGTCTACAAAAGACGCCTTTTAAAAATCTAACGAGGCAACTGCCCTCTTGACTTTCGTGGTGGAAAGCAAATCATTCCAATTTGGGTCGTATTTCCAGAGAGGCAGACATTATCATATTGTCTTCTTTTTTCTGCAGGTGGGGAGAGTGGACAGAGGTTAAGGAATGCCCCAGGGAATACCTGGTTGCCTTCGCTCTGAATGTTGAATCCCCAAAAGGGCCAGCTGATGATACAGCAGCCAACAACATCCAGTTCAGCTGTGGAGATGGTGTTATACTGGAGGGCGAGTCCCCCACCTTTGGTACTTATGGCCAGTGGAGCAAGCGCTGCACCGCTGGTGCCATCTGTGGGATCCAAACAAAGGTGGAGGCTCCAGCTCCAGGTGATAGCACAGCACTTAATGATGTCAGGTTCTTCTGCTGTGACTGAATCACCTGGGCTTCATCCTGCCTGTGTTCTAATGGTTTGTTGGCATGGAACTTAACTAACAATAAATCATAACCAAAGAGTTGTGTGTACCTTTTAGAGCTTTGTCCCTTCCTGATCTCAGTTCCTTAAGACTGCATGAATTGGTTTTGGATGGGAGTGTTGGGATACTGCCAGGGAGACGAAGCCATCAGGCAGGCCTCCACATCGTCTCTGGACGATCTCCCCATCTCTCGTAGAACAGCACCAGTCAATTAGCGACACGAGCCTCAGACACATTCCAATACCAGTGCACACCTTTTCTGCAGAGTTTCCACAACTGAAGATTCAGCCAGGGGAGCATATTTACAGCTTTACTCAATGTAGATCAGAACAAAGGAGAAACATGACTGCTTGCATTCGTGTCCAGGAAAACAGCCGGAACAAAAGCTATATACAAAACGGAAGTTTCCAGAGAGAACAGTGCTGGGAGTAAACAGGCATGTGGCACACAACAATCATGCCTGACCATTTAAGGTGGAACGGAACTGTATCCTAACAGGGAGGCCAGTGCAATGTTAAAGAGGGTACCATCCTAGAGCCGTAGTGTGATATCTTTAGCCCACTGATCTTGCCAGGCCCACCAGCCTCTCAGTTTGTCCCATGAGGTTGCTTTGAACAAATCACACCCACTTGCCAATCACTAGCCATCTTAGGCACAGAGATCTCTTATGTCTGATCTAAGCACCATGCGGTAAGATTTGAGAATTTGAAGGAATCTGAGCACCACACATAACACCCAACTCCTGGGGGCTGCGGTCCCTTCGCCTCCCCTATAAGCTATTTGAGGGGGTCACTCCCCCCCCAAGTTGATGGGCATTGCCATTCTAATGGTGTGCATCATGTGATCAATTATGTGGGGCGGAGCTTACCTGCCTCCCCCCATATTGTATTCAAGTCGGCACCCCTGGCACCAAGCACCACCAGGAGCTCAAAGTGCAAGCAGAGTCTTATCCCGAATTTTAGCACTCTGCCCGACAGTGCTCAGCTCAGAGATAAGCCTCAGGCTGTTATTTGAGAGTAGAAGGCAATGTTTGCACATATTCCTACTCCAGGAGTGTGGTGGAGGAGGTTGGAAATGCCTTTACTCTTAAAGTGCAGGCAGCATTTCACTTACCTTCAATCTGTGCACAATGATACTCTAGTGCTGAAACCAGAGAAAAGACTTTGCTCGCTCCCGGGGAGTAAAAAGCTGGGGTTTTGTTGTTGTTGTTTTTACAGGGGTTGTTTGTTTTTTAATTACATGATCACGAAACAATACAGTCACCCTGACTGTACTCATTCATGCCTGATTGCACAATTCTATCAATTATAATACAAGAACAAGTACATATGTTAAGAACCATCCATGATCAAAAGTTTCCTGGCTGATGAGAAGGCTTTTTTGAAGTTGTTACAATATAATACATGCAAAAATAGAAAATTTAAAAACCAATCTCATCAGAGAGTCATTTCCATTTGTATGGTGAAATAAATAAGGCAGTAAAAAGCTGATTTTTATTCTGAAAGTTTAGGGAGAGGGATCTCTGGCTTTCTGAATGTGTATATGTATACTTGTCCGCCTGCCTCTTTCTCTCTCTATGTGTGTGCCTGTGGATTTTATTTATTTTCTATTTCTATTTATTTATTTGGATTTTTATTCTGCTTTTGGCCCCATCCACCCATGGAAGATTGGCCACATTCCAATTTACCCCTTGGGGCAAAATCGCTTCCCTGCTCCTGTCATATAGGGATTGATGAATGGATATGTTATTTTTTTCTGCGTCCCAAAGCACAGCGATCAAAACTATGGTTAGAGAGCAGTGGAGTAGTGGATTCATGATCACATCTGTGGTCCCAAATGCTCAGGTGGCCAGAATAGAAGTTTCCCCCTCTTCCGTTTGCTTCACTGGTAAACGGCTGTTGTAGCTGAGTGACCTAGACTGCCACCCTCTTGGCAGAATGTAGTTGCTTTGGATCTAGTAGATCATCGCCTCCTCTGCTCCACCCCAACCTCATTCCTTTAACATCTTGGACTTCATGCTTCCTACTGCTGGACATCTATACTCCTCCAAACAGCAAATATCAGAACTTAGGATTGCTCTTTCATTTATGATGCCACTGAACTGTATCCAACTCTGGATTTTTCTAAGTAGAGAAGGAATTAGAAATGTTTTTATTATATTTTTTTAAATGTCAGTTTTAAATTCAGACATTTACATTTTGATCATGAAAACTGAGTGCATGATCAAACCTACCCAAGCACTCAGATCAAAGTATCATGTTAGACTGGAATGCTTCATCCAGGGGTCTCTTCGGAAAACCATTAAAGTAAAACAAAAACAAAAACCGGAAGAGGACAAACAGGAAGAGGCACAGATGCAGAAAGCGAAAACAACAGATGGAGTGAGAACGAACGAACGAAAGAAAGAAAGAAAGAAAGAAAGAAAGGAAGGAAGGAAGGAAGGAAGAAAGAAAGAAAGAAAGAAAGAAAGAAAGAAAGAAAGAAAGAGAGATGGAAAATAAAGTTGGGAAATTGAGAAGGACGGGCTCAAGGGGCCAAGCAAAATAGAGGTTAATAAAAAAGACATTCACCAGACAAATTTATTGAAAGATGGAATGAAGTTCATTTATGAATCACCGGAATACCAGTTTTTGTAACAATATACATTATATATGTTATTTACTCTTTCAGAATTCCTTTTATTTCTCTCATACGCAAGTATCATACTTTCATTGATTGCCTGTTCTGTTCCTTCACCAATAAAAAATAAATGAAATGAAGAATAAGTGTGTCCTTTCTTATCAGCTGTGAGAGGAGCAGGAAGAGGAGATACAGGCAGCATGTGTGTCAGAGTGTGTGTGAGCAAACAAGGGGTGACAAGGTGAAACATTCACCTCTTGTGGTCATGGCAGACAGAAGTGGGTTAGGAGGAGCTGCTTCCCATAGTGCTCAGCCCTAGGAAGATACAGAGGTCACCTGGCTAAGGGGAGGAAAAGGCCTCAGAATGCAGAAAGCCAGAAGTTTGCACAACAGCTTCCTAAAGTGAAATGAAGAGGTGGGGGAAGAGATGTTGCCAAAAGAGAACTGGGACATGGCGATGCCCTCTAAGAAACATAGGATTTCTTCCTAAAGTGCACTAACGGCTGGCTGGTTGTAAGCCACTTTGTGTTGCTCTGAGCAAACACATTTAATCAATAAAATATATCTCAATAGAAGCAGCCACCACAGTCCAGTGTTAAATAGCAACAGTTTCAATAGTGAAGCATAAGACAATATAAAGATGAATATACAACATCACTAAAAAATATACAGCACGCATCAAAAACCCTATGAATACAAAGGTTCAGTTTTAAAACTTCGGACAATAAAGACCACAAAGATGGCACCAGGTGGGCCGTTCCAGGGAAGGCATTTCATAACTAGGCTGTCACCACCTATAAGACCCTGTATCCAGGAGCACTGGAAGAGAGCCTCTGATGATGATATTGGGGTCCAGGTAAGTAGACCTGGGAAGAGGTGATCCTTGAGGTAAGCTGTTCCTAGGCCATTTAAGGAGTAGACAATAAATCACTAGTGCAATATAGTGAAATTGTCCACAAACCCTTTATGAACCTTGATACCGCATGTCAATTTTTCTGTACTGTTTTCAAAGTCATCCCATGTATAACTCACTGCAGTTAATCTAACAGGAAGATCATGGATAATGGACACAAGACTACCTCCAGCCCTGTAAGGTTATAGTGTATCAGATTAAGCTGATAAAAATTCATTTCAATGAATGATTCATTTCAGCAAAAAAATGGTGAAATGGACAGTTCAGCAATTTGTTTTAGTGCTTGCCTTCAAGCAGCAGTTAGTTTCAGCAGTTAGCTTTGGTATTTGGATTAGCCAGTTTTCTAGAGTCAATAATCTGTTTTAGAAATTAAAGGTCATGGATGTACTCGAGTGGAGAACACTCCCTTGTGCAATGGGACTTCCTTTCCTCCCTTTGCATCCCCTGCAGAACCTCAAAAGGTGCTACAAAGGGTTGGGGAACCCTCCAGAGCAGATTTTTAGGGGTGGATGAGGAGCTGGCAGAGGAAGAAAAGAAACGAAAAGTCCCATTGCACAAACAGACATCAATTGCATAGACATTTCTTCCTTCAAAGCATTCACTAAAGCTGTTGCAGCTCTTGCTGTTGTTCCGTTGGAGTGCTTTTCATCCAGAGTAGGCACCATGTTTTTCAGGTCTGCTTCCTTGTCTCCTGTGTCCCTAAGTGCCTGTGTCCCTAAGTGCCTTCCATTCAAACAAAATTCAAACAAATGCTTGGCAGGGGGTTGGACTCGATGGCCCTTGTGGTCTCTTCCAACTCTATCATTCTATGATTCTATGATTCTATGAAAAGTGTTGTTGTTGTTGTTGTTGTTGTTGTTGCTGCTGCTGCTGCTGTTGTTTAGTCATTTAGTTGTGTCCAACTCTTCATGACCTCATGGACGAGAGCACACCAGGCACTCCTGTCTTCCACTGCCTCCTGCAGTTTGGTCAACTCATGTTACTAGCTTTGAGAACTCTGTCCAACCATCTCGTCCTCTGTCGTCCCCTTCTTCTTGTGCCCTAATCTTTCCCAACATCAGGGTCTTTTCCAGGGAGTCTTCTCTTCTCATGAGGTGGCCAAAGTATTGGAGCCTCAGCTTCAGGATCTGTCCTTCCAGTGAGCACTCAGGGCTGATTTCCTTCAGAATGGAGAGGTTTGATCTTCTTGCAGTCCATGGGACTCTCAAGAGTCTCTTCCAGCACCATAATTAAAAATCATCAATTCTTCGGCAATCAGACTTGTTTGTGGTCCAGCTCTCACTTCCATACATCACTACTGGGAAAACCATAGCTTTAACTATACGGACCTTTGTTGGCAAGGTGATGTCTCTAAGTCAGTGTTTCCCAACCTTTTTTGGGCAAAGGCACACTTGTTTCATGAAAAAAATCTCGAGGCACACCACCATTACAGCCCCGTGACGTCAGCGCGCAGCGTCACGCCGGGAGGGACATGAATTGCTAGCAAATTACATAATCACCTCCTTGAGGGCTGGCTCATCTTCTCCGAAGGCAGAACCCCATTAATTAACAGCACAGACTCACACCATAGCCAAGACGAGGGGGGAAAACCTCAGTCATGCACAGTCATGCACATGTGGGGGCTAAATGAGGACGAAGACCGGGCAGAGAGCAGGGTTCAAATCACCCCACCTGGCCAGGACAATCCCTGGGTGCTCCCTTGGGCCACTCGCCTGACCCACCTCGCAGGGCTGTTGTTGCGAGGGTAACACGGGGAGAACCACGCACGCCCCCGGGAGCTCCTTGGAGGAGAAAGCGGGCGATGAATGCAATGCACGAAATATATGAGAGGTGACCAGGTTTTGCAGGTGAGGGGCCCCCGCCAGCCTCCGCTTCCAACACCCGGCGCAACGACGCCGAAGTTTCCCCCCGGGCTCGGCTCGGGGAGCAGCGCTGCTCCCCCCGGCTCCCCTTCGCCCTCCCGGCTCTCTCTGTCACCCACTGGGGACCCCCCTCACCTGCCAAGTCCGGAGCGCCGGTGGAAGTTGCATGCATGCATGCAGGGCGCCGCGTTGCCATTGCATTGCACTGCACTCCATGCAACGCCTGCACGCATGCATTGCCTTGCACGCCCGCCAAGGGGTCTCCCCGCGGTCCGATGCGTCCCCTCCGGCGCGGATGCAGCATTGCAAAAATAAACCCCCCCCGACGCAGCCCTACCTGGGGGGCAGCCTCCGCCTCCGCCGCTCCGCCTCCGCGGGGATCCCCAGGCTCCATCCTGCTGCCCGATCTCCACGGGGGCGCAGGCAGGCTGCGCGGGGTCTGCGCGGAAGAGCCCCTGCCTGCCCGGCCGCCGCCGCTGCGTTCATTCCATGGCCGGGAGAAGAGCGCTTCAAACAAAACGCCAGGCCCGCCAGGCCACGCTGGGAAACGTAGTTCGCACACATCCCGCGCAGGCGCGGAGCCCAAGGGCGAGGGGACTACGGATCCCGGCAGCCCCCGCGCCAGGGACGGAGGGGGAGAGGCCGGGTGCAGGGATGGAGGGACGGGTGGGCGAGCGAGTGAGTGAGTGGCAGCCGCCAAGCCTTGGCCGAGAGCCAGGAAGGGCCTCCCCGGAGGAGGAGGAGGAGGAGGAGGGAGGCGCAGAGAGGGAACCCCAGGGGTCATCTAGTGACGGCGCCCCAATCGAAAATTTGACTTTTAAAAAAAATATCTTTCGAATTTTTTTATTTTTCCCGCGGCACACCAGGCAACATCTGTGGCACACTAGTGTGCCGCGGAACAGTGGTTGGGAAACACTGCTCTAAGTGTCCCTAAGTGCCTTCCATTCAAACAAAAGTTGTGGGCAGTATTGCTTTCATTCGCTGAAGTGGTGCTTGCTGATTTTCCAAACCTAAAGGCACCAAGTGTGGTATATCTTGGCCCATTTTTATGGCTCATAGGGATAGTCATTGCTGTATCTGGATAGGAAGCGCTTGCCGCATGCCACCATCTCCCCACTCCTCATAAACATTTTTAAAGACTTTGCAGCTCTACATTGGCCTTTCTTCCGCATGATTGTTTGTATCCTCCAACAGGTCTTTGCAGGTCTCTAACAGACCTCACAGTGTGGCTTCCTGTAAAATTCTGAAGGGTACTATGAAGCTGAGGGTGAACTTCGGCAGTTCTGGTATTCTGTGGATATATTTACACTACAAAGTTAGATCAAATTTCTACCAAGTGAACTGTCATGGCTTCACCTGAATGCTTTTTTGAACAACAGATTGATGAGGGAATTGTAACTCTCTCTTTGAGAAAGCTAAAATACACACACAGTGGAGCTACAGTTATCAAGGTACAGGACACCTTCTTTTCCCTCTCTCTGACACCCTCTTCTGTATGTGTCGCCCTCCCTCCCCATTTCCTTCATGCCTAGTGGTTTCCCATGAGAAGGAAACATCACTTTTGCTGGAAGTCTGAACTCCCTGCTTGAGGACTTGTGGCAATTAGGCTGAGGACCCGCATGTGGCAGAAGAGTGACAGTTTGCCAAACCCTGTTCTAAAGCAAATTGTATGGTCCTGGTCTTTGGTCTTGAAATGATGTCCTCACCCTTCCAATAGCTCTCCTCACTCCCCCTTGCAAATGGCTTCTGCTTGTGCAGGAACTTCCTAAAAGCCACTGGTAATGGGGGTGAGGAAAGCACAGGACCAGGAGGACTTCATAGTCCTCTCCGCCTGCTCTGCTCCATGATGGATCAGTGGAGCATGGGAGGTGTTGCTCAGGACAGAGAGTTCCTACATTTCATTGTCCTGAACCCTTTAAATTCCCTGCTCACATCCATGTTTCCTTACTCAGTTTATGGACTCTCTCCTTCTGCCCGTGGAGTAATTGGCAGCTGTGAGACGGTAAGCAGAACTCCAAGTGAGGGCAAAGAAAGGCAAGGGTTGCAATGTAGCCAGAATGATGTAGGCCTGGTCAACTGTCAGACTTGAGTGAAGTAGAGCTGGGTGGGGGGGATTCAGCCAAAGTATTCTTGCACGAGAGCCAGTGTGGTGTAGTGGTTAAGAGCGGTAGTCACGTAATCTGGGTAACCGGGTTCGCGTCTCCGCTCCTCCACATGCAGCTGCTGGGTGACCTTGGGCCAGTCACACTTCTGTGAAGTCTCTCAGCCCCACTCACCTCACAGAGTGTTTGTTGTGGGGGAGGAAGGGAAAGGAGAATGTTTGCCGCTTTGAGACTCCTGAAGGGGAGTGAAAGGCGGGATATCAAATCCAAACTCTTCCTCTTCTTCTTCTTCTTCTTCTCTTGGTATTAGGCCCTTTTTGTGAAAATGTACCTCACTTTTTGCAAAACTTTTCAGGGTATTTAAATATGCATTTCTTTTGAGGGGTTGCAAGTCTATAAAACAGAAATGGAGGTAGTTTGCATAGGAGAGACATTTTAGCATGGGCAAAGGGTGGGTAAGAAATGCACATTTTAGTCCCCCCCCCAATAATATTTTTATTAGTTTTCATTTACAATCCAATAATAGCCTCATTATAACAATACCAGTTTATAATACAATTATTGATATCAATAATTTAAATATCGAATTACAGTGGACTCTTGGGTTGTGAATGTGATCTGTGTGGGAGGCATGTTCGCAACCCGCAGCATCCGCAACCCGCACGCGCGGGTTGCGATTAGGTGCTTCTGAGCACGTGCAAAGCACAATCTAGTGTTTCTGGTACTTCCGGGTTTTGGCGTGTCTGTATCCCGAAATCACGCAACCTGAAGCATCTGTAACCCGAGGTATGATTGTAATTTAGTTAAAGTGGCCCCACACATTGTAATGGGTATGAGTTACTCGTGCGTAAACTGGTGCCTCTCTAGGCTAATTTTCCTTGTTAAACCTTTCTGACTGCACAGCCCTTGCTCATCGTGGCTGCCTCAATCGCTGGCAGAATCCGTCAGTGGGCGTTTCTTGAACCTCTTCCAACATAAAAGTTGTTTGATACCCAGTCTCCTCCTCCTCTCACTGTGTGGGAGCCTTCTGCACAGGGAGGACGTGGGCAGCGGAGGACCTGGGCTCTCCTCACTGATGTCCAGTGAAGAGTCCTGGAGCCCTATCTCCGATTCCCCCATATGCCCCCCTTTCTCCCTGGTGTTGCGCTGATTAGCTTCCCCCTTTACTGAGCTGTTTCCCCCCTGCTGCTGGGTCCTTCGCCAGCTTCATCTGGGAGCCTCCCCTTCGCCTCTCGCTCTGATGTCAGTTCCCTGACACACGTGCTAGAATTGATGGCTTGCTTGATTGTTTGCTTTATTTCTCCATTCCAAAATCATATTAATTTTCATTGCATAATAACAATAATCCCTTATAGAACAACTGCAATATTAATAATTTCTATTTGTGTTGACACATTAAATGATTTATAAATTTAAAAGTGAAAAACTTAAACTATATCTTTGTTCTCCCTGTGTGTGGCAATTATTCTGTCCGTGGTTTTTCTTCCTGTCCTTGTAAGATATTATGTCTTTCTTTCCCCCGGTTGTTGCTGTTATCCATCATGCCTTGAGCAGAACTGATATCTCATTGTTGTTCTTGAAATTTCTCTGTTGCTCTGTCCCATGCTTCATTGTTTTGCAACTTTAACAACAGCTGCAAAAGTCACTCTGTCCCAATAAATAACCCATCTTTACCATTTTTCCTCTCAGCCTGGGTAGAAGCGTGGTCTGTTGAACTGCAGATGACTCAGTAATGAACCTTATCAGTTCCTTGGCAAGTTCACAGACTCCTTTCATCCTCCCTTCCAACTGAAGATATATGAGCAATTACACTTCCAATTAAATTAAACTCCAAGTCCTTCAGTTATTCAGTTTACTTTGTAAATAATAAAGGATGGGGAAGAGTTAGCTCTATATGTTTCCATCGTAAACCTTTTGCAAAATAGAGCTTCCCTCCCTTTCTCCTCCCCCCCCAGTTCCATCTAATGTTATATTCCATATCTATAATCCAATTTCTTCCATCCTCGCTTGAACAAATATAATTTGAACTAACACTCAGAGGAGGGTTGATGAATCATAAATGTAGAGAAGAAAACTTTAAATAAAGAAGCAGGAGGCTCCCCTCCCCCCACACCATCTTTTGCACCAGATGAAGTCTTCTCTCAAGTTTTAACCTTAAAGTTGTTGCAGTTGGTTTTGTTCTACAGTTTGTGATCTCATCTCTTCTAGCGTGCGCCTGTAACTTTAGTCCAATTAAGCTCTAATTAACATGAGAACCTCTGCTTCTTAATGGACGCATTGGAGGGTTTTCAGCAGGCAAAGTGCTTTTGCACTCAGCACCTCCCTGCTATGCCGGAGCGAGAGCCAGGTACTGAGTCGAACTGCGAGTGAAGCCTATTCCCCTCTGTCCCTAGGAGGAATTTGCAAGGATAATGACCCTCAACCATCTTTGTTTTTCCTTTGCCAACAGTCTCCCACTGCCATGGGGTCTGCTTCCAGAAAGGCAGAAGGGAACTGGAAGCTGCACATATTAGTTAGTTAGCTTACATCAGCCAATTCCTGCCATCCTGCCTTGCCTTTCTGTTTGAGGAATTGATATAGCCCCAATGTCCAGCAACTCTGAGTTGTCTTTTGAAGTGTAGTCAGAAAAGTCATTAATTGGTTTTACTCAACAACCAGAATTAATCACACTTCCCTCCGGGGGGGGGGGGAGACAGGGACACAAGATTCAGGAACCTTTTGAGCAGAGGAGAGAGAACCACACTTTCTGAGGAATAAATTCTCAAGGCTGTTATTCTTCCATTCAGTTTTTGCAGCTTGATCTGGTGCAGTCCACCTGCCATGGATCTCTCTACCAGTGCTGTGGTCTTCTTGTTCCTCACCTACCACCTCTGACATTATGTCTTCACCCTTCTGACAGCCCTCCCCAGTGTCACAGGCAAATGGGTTCTGGTTGTGGAGGCATTTCCTAAAGGCACTGGTAATGGGGGTGGGGGCAGGACAAAGAAGATTTCATAGCCTTCCCAATGCTCTGCTTTGTGATGGCTCAGAGGAGGTGTTGCTCAGGACAGAGAGTTCCTACACTTCATTGTCCTGCCCCCTATAAATCCCCTGCTCACATTCATATTTCCTCACTTGGCTTAAGGACGCTTTCATTCTGCCTGGCAGCTGAGAGACAGTAAGAAGAACTACATTGCTCTGCTCTAAGAAGTTTGGTAAGGGAAGACAAGGCTTGCAACATGGTCAGAATTACAGAGGCCTGATCGGTAGCCAGTAACCAGTGGGGATCCAGTCAAGCATTCTTGTTAGTGGTCTTAGGCCCTACTTTTTGTGAAAAGTGTACCCTGCTTTTCACAAAAGATTTCAGGGTATTTAACAATGCATTCCTTTGGAAGTGTTGCAAATCTATGGCAGCATCCCCCGACCTTGTGATCTCTAGATGTTCTGGACTACAATTCCTATCAGCTGGAACCAGCACCGTGTTTTGCTGGCTGGGGATGATGGGAGTTTCAGTCCGGAGCATATGGAATTTACCAGGGTGAGGAAGGTTGGCCTAAGGGGCGCTGCAAGGCTATGCCCTTTCCATGTAAAAAATTGTAGATCAGTGTTGCAGGAGGTCCTAGGTATATCCCCCAGCATCTCCTAGTAGGGCTGGGAAGTCCCCTGTCTGAAACTTTGGAGAGTAGCTCTAGTGTAGACAGACAGAACTAAGCTAGATAACCAATAGCCTGGCTTTGAATAAGGTAATTTCCTGTGTTCCTAGAGCGAAACCCCTGCTAAAGTGTGTATCTCTGATGTTGGGGGCACTTAGTCCAAGCTGAAGTAATCACACTTCTCTCCAGGGGAAACACAAGATCCAGGAAGATTTTGAGCAGAGGAGAGAGAACCACGCTTTCTGCGGAATAAATTCTCAAGGCTGTTATTTTTCCATTCAGTTTTTGCAGCTCGATCTGTTGTAGTCCACCTGCCATGGATCTCTCTACCAGTGCTGTGGTCTTCTTGTTCCTCACCTACCACCTCTGTGAGGCAGGAGATCGAAACTATAATTCAATCCTCATTGTGCCCAATGGCGGGGAGTGGGGAGAATGGGGAAAAATTGAATCCTGTCCCAAAGGACATGCATACGGATTCTCACTGAAGGTAAAGGCTTATCTATATCTTCTTTTTGATACGCTGATCCCAAGGAATAGTCACAATAATGTAATATATATATTTTTAAGTTGCTTCCCATCTTTCTTTCTGAACCCATTACCTGTATATTGCTGCCTGCTAGGTGCTTTGAAGTGTTGACTGCCATGCTTAAAGATTTAATAGCTCTAAAAAGTCTCCATGCCACTTTGTGAATCCATACTGGAGAGGCTTAGAGTGAATTGTATTTTACATAAAAGAAAACTGGATGGACTGGAGGAAAAAGGGACAAGGATACAGAAAAGTTTGGAGTGCAATGAGCTGGCAATATTGTGGTCAGTTTTATCTTCCTGAAAAGTGAGCACCCAACTGGAAAATACAGACTAAACTGTAAATGTGGAACCAACCCAGGTCAGTTCTGGTGCTTTCTAGTAGGGTTGCCATAAATCCAGATTTCGCTGACATGTCCAGGATTTCAACAACTTTCCTCAAAAAAGCTCAACAACTTTTTGTGTTTGGATTCTTACTTCTTGAAATAATATGGCAACCCTAACTTCACAAACTGGAGGAAACCCGCTGCAGCATATGCAGACATAAGAGAACGATTGAGGATGCCTTAGGGCAGCCATTAGCAAGATCATTTTTTTCCTTTTAAGTTTGCTTACTTGGGGCCCATTGGACTGGTTGCACCAAAAAGCTCCTGTCTTTTGATGCAGCTCAGAATGTAAATCTCAATCTAGAACCAGTAATACTTGTTCACTATTAGGGACATGTAATTATGAACAGATAACTGCTTATTCATGTTGCAAGCTAGTACTTTGGAAAGTTCAGACTAGTTTGATTAACTACAATAACACCCCCCCCCCTTGTAACATACACAATATCTTTTTTCCGTTTTGTTTTCTGCATGGGTACTATTTCTTGTTTCTTCCTTTTTGTGCCTGATCTTACTCTGTGCACTTGTAATTTTGTTCTTTTTATTTTTCAAGAAAGAATATAAAACAGAGTCCTAGCTTGCAAAAACAGCTTCATTGCAGTCTCTTTCTCTCATTTGCACCAGACAGAGAGAGAACGAGGATTGACTGGTGATGATACTTCCCTCAATGGCATCCGTCTCCATTGCAGTAGTGGTGGAGTTGTACAATCCACTGTCGGACCGTAAGCATCTTCTTGATTTTTCTCTTTGTTGCTTGGAAAGTGATGCTGTGGGGGGGCTGGCTGAAATCTATTATGTTTCAGCACCAGAGCAGGATAATGTCAGGGTCTATCAGCCTCATTCTTAGCTCTCAGACTCTAAGGATACCAGCTCTAGGCTGCCTTCCAAATTTCAGAGGAACCCAAGCCCCACATAACAAAGAGAAAAGAGGCTGCAACGACAGAGTACAAAGGTAAGGAAAAGCATGAAGCAGTAGCAGCAGCAGCAGCAGCACACAGCAGCAAGAGCAGCAATGCTACATGGCACCGATTCACCCTTACCTTAAAAAACAGTCCCATTCTTAACAGAAGATTTGGGTTCAAAACCCCTTTAAAGATTCTATAGCTCCATCTTCCAGGGGCAGATTGGGAGAGTGTGGTGTGGGTGGACCCCGGGTGGCACAGGGCAGATCCACCTACTCCAGGGGGTTACAACACACAGCCCTACTTAGAAGTTGAGGTTTGGTAGACACACTATACCTGATGAGGTCTACAAAAGACGCCTTTTAAAAATCCAACGAGGCAACTGCCCTCTTGACTTTCGTGGTGGAAAGCAAATCATTCCAATTTGGGTTGTATTTCCAGAGAGGCAGACATTACCATATTGTCTTCTTTTTTTGCAGGTGGGGAGAGTGGACAGAGGTTAAGGAATGCCCCAGGGGCTACCTGGTTGCCTTCGCTCTGAATGTTGAATCCCCAAAAGGGCCAGCTGATGATACAGCAGCCAACAACATCCGGTTTAGCTGTGGAGATGGTCTTATACTGGAGGGCGAGTCCCCCACCTTTGGTACTTATGGCCAGTGGAGCAAGCGCTGCACCGCTGGTGCCATCTGTGGGATCCAAACAAAGGTGGAGGCTCCAGCTCGAGGTGATAGCACAGCACTTAATGATGTCAGGTTCTTCTGCTGTGACTGAATCACCTGGGCTTCATCCTGCCTGTGTTCTAATGGTTTGTTGGCATGAAACTTAACTAACAATAAATCTTAACCAGAGAGTTGTGTGTACCTTTTGGTGCTTTGTCCCTTCCTGATCGCAGTTCCTTAAGACTGCATGAATTGGTTTTGAATGGAAGTGTTGGGATACTGCCAGGGAGACGAAGCCATCAGGCAGGCCTCCATGTCATCTCTGGACGATGCCCCCGTCTCCCGTAGAACAGCACCATTCAATTGGCGACACGAGCCTCAGACACATTCCAAGACTAGTGCACACCCTTTCTGCAAAGTTTCCACAACTGAAGATTCAGCCAGGAGAGCATATTTACAGCTTTATTCAACGTAGATCAGAACAAAGAAAAAACATGACTGCTTGCATTCGTGTCCAGGAAAACAGCCGGAACAAAAGCTATTTAAGGTGGAACGGAACTGTATCCTAACAGGGAGGCCAATGCAATGTTAAAGAGGGTACCATCCTAGAGCCGTAGTGTGATATTTTTAGCCCATTGATCTTGCCAGGCCCACCAGCCTCTCAGTTTGTCCCATGAGGTTGCTTTGAACAAATTGCACCCACTTGCCAATCACCAGCCATCTCAGGCACAGAGATCTCTTATGTCTGATCTAAGCACCATGCGGTAAGATTTGAGGATTTGAAGGAATCTGAGCACCAAGCATAGCAGTCAGCTCCTAGGAACCAAGGTCCCTTCGCCTCCCCCATAAGCTATTTAAGGGGGACACTCCTCCCCCCAAGTTGATGGGCACTGCCATTCTAATGGTGTGCATCATGTGATCAAATATGTGGGGTGGAGCTTACCTGCTTCCCTCCATATGGTTGGTACCCCTGTCACTAAGCACCACCAAGAGCTCAAAGTGCAAGTAGAGTCTTATCCCGAATTTTAGCACTCTGCCCAACAGTGCTCAGCTCAGAAATAAGCCTCAGGCTGTTATTTGAGGGTAGAAGGCAACATTTGCACATATTCCTACTCCAGGAGTGTGGTGGAAGAGGATGCAAATGCCTTTACTCTTAAAAAGTGCAAGCAGCATTTCACTTACCTTCAATCTATGCACAATGCTGAAACCAGAGAAAAGACTCTGCTTGCTCTTGGAAAGTAAAAACTGGGGTTTTTTGTTTTTTATTTTTATGACAAGGGATGTTTGTTTTTTAATTAAAAGATCATGAAACACTACAGTCACCCTGACTGTACTCATTCAAGCCTGATTGCACAATTCTATAAATTATAATACAAGAACAAATACATATGTTAAGAACCATCCATGATCAAAAGTTCTCTGGCTGACTAGAAGGCTTTTTGAAGTTGTTACAATATAACACAGGTAAAAATAGAAAGTTTAAAAACCAATCTCATCAGAGAGTCATTTCCATTTGTATGGTGAAACAAATAAGGCAGTAAAAAGCTGTTTTTTATTCTTAAAGGTTAGGGAAAGGGATCTCTGGCTTTCTGAATGTGTGTATGTATACTTGTCTGCCTGCCTCTTTCTTTCTCTATGTGTGTGCCTGTGGATTTTATTTATTTTCTATTTCTATTTATTTATTTGGATTTTTATTCTGCTTTTGACCCCATCCACCCATGGAAGATTGGCCACATTCCAATCTACACCTTGGGGCAAAATTGCTTCCCTGCTCCTCTCATATACGGGTTGACGAATGGATATGTTATTTTCTTCTGAGTCCCGAAGCACAGCAATCAAAACCATGGTTAGAGAGCAGTAGAGTAGTAATGGTAAAAGGTAAATGACCCCTGGATGGTTAAGTCCAGTCAAAGGCGACTCTGGGGTTGCGACGCTCATCTTGCTTTTAGGCTGAGGGAGCCACTGTTTGTCCACAGACAGCTTTCCGGGTCATGTGGCGAGCATGACTCAACCACTTCTGGCGCAATGGAATACCATGACGGGAACCAGAGCCTGCGGAAACACTGCTTAACTTCCTGCCACAGCGGTACCTGTTTATCTACTTGCACTGGTGTGCTTTCAAACTGCTAGGTTGGCAGGAGCTGGAACAGAGCAACGGGAGCTCACTCCATTGCAGGAATTCAAATTCAAATAGTGGATCCATGATCACATCTGTGGTCCCAAATGCTCAGGTGGCCAGAATAGAAGTTTCCCCCTCTTCCGTAAACAGCTGTTGTAGCTGAGTGACCCAGACTGCCACCCTCTTGGCAGAATGTAGTAGCTTTGGATCTAGTAGATCATCGCCTGCTCTGCTCCACCCCAACCCCATTCCTGTAACATCTTGGACTTCCTGCTTCCTACTACCAGACACCTTTACTCCTCCAAACAGCAAATATCAGGAGTTAGCATTGCTCTTTCATTTATGATGCCACTGAACTGGATCCATCTCTGGATTTTTCTAAGTAGAGAAGGAAATTTAAAATGTTGTGCGTTTTTTAAATGTCAGTTTTAAATTCAGACAGTTGCATTTTGATCATGAAAACTGAGTGCATGATCAAACCTACCCACAGACCCAAGCACTCAGATCAAAGCATCATGTTAGACTGGAATGCTTCATCCAGGTCTCATGGGGAAACCATGAAAATATTTCTTTAAAAAACTGAAAGAGGACAAGCAGGAAGAGATACAGATGCAGAAAGGGAAGACAACAGAGGGAGGGAGAAGAAAGAAAGAAAGAAAGAAAGAAAGAAAGAAAGAAAGAAAGAAAGAGAGAGAGAGAGAGAGAGAAAGAAAGAAAGAAAGAAAGAAAGAAAGAAAGAAAGAAAGAAAGAAAAAAAAGCAAGGAGCCAAGCAAAATCTTGCTGTCTTGAAGAAAATGATGAAAATGAGATGATCTGCTTTATCTAGCTGTGGAGTGAGACTCCTGTTCCACGCATAAAAATATAAGTGAAGGCTGAGTCCTTTGTGAAGACTAGGGTTTGCCTTCCGAGAAAATTGTTTTTATGAGGAATCCATGACTTGCAGGCCAGATGTGGCCCACAGCCAGATTTCCTCTGACTCTCCCAGCCCATGAACTGTTTAGCACGGGAGCTGTTAAGAGGGAAAAGGGCGTAGATGCTTTGCAAAGCATGCAATTGCATTTCCTTCCTCTGCAAGCAGTTTTGATACAAGTCAGAACAGAAGGGGAAATGCCTTAGCCAAGAGATAGACTTGTGTGCCTTGCAAATATGCACAAGGACAAGGACCTGGAATGAGAGTCAGCAGCCTGTCCTGTGATTTGCCACAACTCCCATGGATAGAGAGAGAAAACAAACTGCTGTAGCAACTGGGGACCATGGGGGGGGGGGCAAAGGGCTATGGAAATAAAACAGTATTACTAATTTTCTATTACTTTTTAAGAAGCCTAACTTGGTGGGTGGTGCTGGGACGTGGGTGGCGCTGTGGGTTAAACCACAGAGCCTAGGACTTGCCGATCAGGAGGTCGGCGGTTCGAATCCCCGCAACAGGGTGAGCTCCCGTTGCTTGGTCCCTGCAGTTTGAAAGCACATCAAAGTGCAAGTAGATAAATAAGTGGGAAGGTAAACTGACTTTGGATGTTTCCAAGACACTCTTATGGTTTGCCTTGGTAGAGAAGACCATGTTCATGATTCAGAGGCTGTGATCTGAGCACAGCTCAAGAAGTCTTTGTCTGTTCTGCAAATACCACAGTAGCCTATGCAGTTGTCCCACTTGTGATGACCATTCCCAGCTCTGGCACTGAAATCTCCCAGCAGGAATAGGTGGGACCCTTTGGACAGCTTGGTCCAGTTCCTTTTTTTTTTTAAAATGATATTTATTAAACATTTTAAAATTACAGAAAAAACAAAAAGACAAAGAAGAAAAAAAACAAGGGAAAAACAAACAGCAATCAAACAATACAAATCGATAAAAATCAAAAGCAAAAAGCAAAACCAAAACACATAACACATCAAAATCAAAAAACAACAATAAGGAATTTTGAAATGATGTTTGGTTGAAAATAAGTGGTACTGGTAAAGAGATGCCTAAGAAAATGTAAATAGGGACTGATAATTGGAAATGGATATTTAAAATAATAGGTTAATATATGGAGTAAGGATAAATGTTAGAGGGTAAGTTAGAGGGTCTCAGCTCACAAAAGACCAACGCCAAGCTCTTCTTATATACAAGGATGTTTATTGCAGTTCATTATTAGTTCCACAGCCGAGGCGCGCAGCCCCGCGTCTCTTAGCCTAGACGTTTGAAGTCCCCTCTGACTCGGTCCCGCCTCTACACCAGTTTAAGAGGCTTGTGCTAGACCACCTCTTCCTGTCCTTTCTTTTTCGCAGGGTCTTTCTGCCCCCCTGGGTTCCTTCCCTCCTGCTCTCCCCTGACGCGGATCCCTCAGATGCCTGCTCCCCCCTCCTTCGTGCTTTGGGGCCAGGCTCCTCCTCCGGGCTCTCTGCATTTCCGCGCGCCTCCACATTTGAACTTGGCGCACGTTCGCTACCCCTGACCTTCCTTTTGACAGTTACACTACTCCCTGTACTACTCTCCGCCCCTTCCAGCAGGACGTCCTGCCCCAATCTCCTTCCCCTGTCTCCTTCCTGCTCTGCTCCGTGTGTCACACTGGGAACTCCACCCTTCTCACTCCGTTCCTCCTGGGAAGCCGACCCCGATCTCCCACTCCCACTCGGGGTTTCCCTGCTGCTTCCCTGCTCCTGGCAAGTCCCCCCTTTGACCCCCCTTGGCTTGACCAGGGGCGCCCCCTTCTGGGAATCCTCCCTCATGGAAGACCTCAAGTCATTGTCATCCTCTTCCTCACTGTCCTGGGTTTCTTCCCCATCGCTCTCCGTCTCCCCCCTCACCTGTGCCTCTGTCCCTGAACCCCTGACAAACTATTTTTCTACTGTGTATTTTTAATTTGTTTTGCTTTTGTAGTTTAAATGTTGGAATTGGTTTTTATTGTCTGTGAAACATTAATAAATATCATTTTTTTTAAAAAAACAAAATCAAAAAACAAAAGTAAACCACAAAAATTTAAAAACAGATCCAATATTCTCAAATCCTTAACTGTCATTACCTTAAAAAAATTCCTTCCTGTAGCACCTTAAAGACCAACTAAGTTAGTTCTTGGTATAAGCTTTCGTGTGCATGCACACTTCTTCAGATACACACGGCTACCTATCTGTAACTGTCATTACCTTATTTCATTGACCTCCTCACACCTCCTTTTTTGTATTCTAGTTATTAATTATCAGAGCAAATCCTTCCCATTTTTCATAATATTCTGTCATTAAATTACCTTAATCTATTTTAACCATTTCTTACTATAAAAAAACCCTAAAACTTAAAACTTAAATCTTATTTATACCAATTTCTCATAACCATAACATATTCTTGCATAGTTCTTTTTAACATTTCTGCTAAAGCCAAATAATTTCGTTCCAACATTTTTCTAATACTCATTAATTTTACAAAACAATCCTAAATAATTTTTTTAAAAAACTTTCTTCCAATCTTCATTGTGGTCCCGGGTTTTGTCAGTCCTTTCTATCCCATCCATCTAGTTCATTAACCTGGTAATCTTATGTCCGAGGCCCTTAAGTCTCTTCCATGTCCCTTCCGCAGATCTTCTTCATATTTATACCTGTACTTTACTTTGTCTCCTGGTCCTTTCACTCGTGGAAACTCCAACTTGACAGTATTTTTGTCCCTTCTCGACAGATCAGCCCCTTTTCCATAGTCCACACTGAACTCCATGTGGTATTTAAAAGCATGTTTCAAGGTCCCTCCAGAGTTGAGGACCCCCACAACCCCAAACTCCTCACGGCCCATTGCCAGACTTGAAAAGTCAAGACATCCCTGCATAGGGGGGTCTATCCAGCCCCCCATCTCCAAGCCAAACAAAACTCTATCACTCCAAATCTGGCTTTTTCCAAGTTCATTTGTCAGATCCAACAACTCATGTTCCTGCTGGGCCACAGCTCCCTCCATCTCTGCCACCCGAGGTCCAGCAACAACCTCCTCCCTCATCTGATCTGTCAGAGCACACTCCTGAGTGGGCTCTATATAGATACCCACTACCTGTCCAAAATTTCTAATCGCAACAGTCTTCAAATCCGTCTTCTCATGTAACTGTTCCAATAAAGCACTTGTCTTGCAGAAAGCACGCACCAGAGCCTCTGAATACATTGTTATGCAAGGTCAGAAGTCTGTTCCCACGATCTTAATCTGTTTGCAGCTGCGAAGCTCCCCAGTTCACAAGCTCCCTCTAGGGGAAGAACTTCTATTTGTATCAATCTCTTTTCTTTTTTTTCTTTTTAACAGCAGATCTAACAACAAAGTTTCCTTTTTCAGATATTTTGTCAATATTTGTTCCTTTAAAATGCGAAAGAGAACAATGGAATCACTATGTTTCTCTTCTTTTAACTGTCTGTCAAAAACATTTGTCTATAGTCAATGAACTTCCCAAAAAAGTCTGTCCTGACACCCCGCTCCCAGGATCAAGACGGTGGAAGATTACTTTACTTTACACTCTCTTCTGCAGGTTTAAACAGTCCGGATAAAATCCCCCCTCTTCTCCTGCTTCCGAAGGGGGTTCAGTAGTTTTAGATGATGAAAGTTGATCCTTTAGAAACAATTTTCTAAACTCTAGTTTGCCATGTCTTTGCTTTAATCTATCTACAAGAAACCGAAGGCTGACTTCCTGTTTAGACCTTCCCGCTTCAGTGCCAAATTAAGAGGAATTTCTTAATCCAATCTTCCGTTCTACTCACAGATCATTGTTTAAAGTCCAATTGTCCAAATTTGATCTGCTCAGGGTAGTTGTTTTTGTAGCCAAATTGTCCCAGGAAAAAGGTAGCGCTCTCCGGCAACGGCTTTGCGGCTTTGCTCCATGGAAGAAGCAGTTGACTCTCAGCACCGCACCACTAGCCCCTCTTCGCTCCGGAGCCCGTAATTGGGTTCCTTTATGAATTGGGGGGCGGGAAAGGTGCCCGCCGAGTCCCATGGTCACTGGCTTCATCTGCCTGTGATTTTTTAAAGGGTCCCCGCTTCGCCGTAGCGGAACAGACCCGTTTTCCGTGGAGCCAGTCCCTCCAGATAAGAGGGAATCCGCCATTACCGATGGTGCCACCCCAGAAGTCCAGCTTGGTCCAGTTCCTTGTAGAAACGGTGCTTGGTTTTTATGTTACAGCAAAAAAGTTAAATAAAGTGAGGTAACATATTATTTAAAATGTTTCAGATTAAATTAGAAATATTTCATCTTCATTAAATAGAAAAGGGATTTGTTCAGACTCATCAATAAATCTATCAATTCATTTCTACAGAAAATTATTTTTTAGCAATATATATATATATATATACATATATCAGACAATTTCAGCCATTACTTTCGGCTGTTAATTTCAAGTCTGTTTCAGCCATAAGTTTCACCAGTTAGATCCAGCCATTAAGTAGCTGTAGTTAGTTTCACTAGCTACTTTTAACTATTAGTTCCATCAGTTCATTTCATCAGTTCGTTTCAACCATTAGTTTCACCAGTTAGATCCAGCCATTAAGTAGCTGTAGTTAGTTTCACCAGCTAGTTTTAACTATTAGTTTCATCAGTTCGTTTCATCAGTTCGTTTCTACCATTAGTTTCACCAGTTAGTTCCAGCCATTAATCGGCTGTTGTTCGTTTCAGCTATTAATTTCACCAGTTAGTTTCAAGAAGTCAGGGCACCACGAGGATTCAGATAAAGTGGTACCTTGGTTTAAGAACAGCTTAGTTTATGAACAACTTGGATTAAGAACACTGCAAACCCAGAAGTAGTGTTTTGGTTTCTGAACTTTGCTTTGGAAGCAGAACATGTTCCACTTCCTGTTGAGTGTGTTCCATTTGTAAATTGAGTCCCCCACTGCTGTGGGAAAGCAAACCTTGGTTTATGAATGCTTTGGTTTAAGAACAGACTTCTGGAACAGTACGTTTCCGAGTACAATTCAAAGTGCTGGTGTTGACCTTTAAAGCCCTAAACGGCCTCGGCCCAGTATACCTGAAGGAGCGTCTCCACCCCCATTGTTCTGCCCGGACGCTGACGTCCAGCGCCGAGGGCCTTCTGGCAGTTCCCTCATTGCGAGAAGCAAAGCTACAGGGAACCAGGCAGAGGGCCTTCTTGGTAGTGGCGCCCACCCTGTGGAACGCCCTCCCATCAGATGTCAAAGCGATTAATAACTACCTGACATTTAGAAGACATCTTAAGGCAGCCCTGTTCCGGGAAGTTTTTAATCTGTGATATTTTACTGTATTTTTGGTTTCTATGGAAGCTGTCCAGAGTGGCTGGGGAAACCCAGCCAGATGGGCGGGGTACAAATAATAAATTATTATTATTATTATTATTATTATTATTATTATTATTATTATGTTCATAAACTGAGGTACCACTGTATTAGTGTCAGCACTTATACATTCTGGCCCTTGTTTTCAAAAAGTCAATTTCAAGGATCCTTTCCAGCAATGAATAAGTAGAGAATACAGATCAGTTAAAGCAGAGTCAGCACCAGTTGTGGAGGGGCCATTGGCATCATGTCAATGTGCTCATCCCAACCAGCTCTGCTTGTGGCAACCATGGCAGGCATCATCTGCTTCCTCTATTGGTTTCCAGGGACGTCACTCACTACCCTCTAAAACTAACTCCTAGATCTTAGTGGACAATAGGTGGGAGTTAAGCTGGGTGTCCATCATGGTTGCCACCCAGCCTGCCATCTTAAGTTGCCTAAATTGTAATGCTTTAGACCACCGATGTATGACATCAATACATCACATAGGTCTGTGAACTGTACCACTACATTAAGGGTAACTTAAAACAGCAGGCTGGGTGACCATCACAGGATATTTAACAACATTATTTAACACTTAGGTCCAGCTCCGAGGGCCTTCTGGTGGTTCCCTCACTGCAAGAAGTGAGATTACAGGGAACCAGGCAGAGGGCCTTCTTGGCAGTGGCACCTGCCCTGTGGAATGCCCTCCCATCAGATGTCAAGGAAATAAACAACTATCTGACTTTAAGAAGACTTCTGAAGGCAGAGCTGTTTAGGGAAGTTTTTAATGTTTAAAGTTCTATTCTGTTTTTAATGTTCTGTTGAAAGCTGCCCAGATTGGCTGGGGAAACCCAGTCAGATGGGTGGGGTAGTAAAATCATCATCATCATCATCATCATCATCATCCCTGGGTTCCAGTATTATGGGAGAACTACATACCAAGCACAATAGAGTTTTATAAAGGCATTGTGATATTATTTTTTGATCCATTCCCAAAGCATGGAATCTGCCTTTCATACATGTGATACATGCGGAGTTGATATTTTAGTTGAGCCATCTACCATGGTCCCAAGATCTCTTCCATCATTAGTCAGTGCTGTTTAAGACATCATTTGGAATCTTAGGATCATCCCTCCCAATATGCTCCCAATATGTATTACATTGAATCATATTTGCTATTTTGTTGCAGGCTCAGTTGAAGGAGCTCACGTAAATCCCCAAATGACTTAGGCCCCCAAATATCTCAGAGAGCGGCTCTTTATCTATAGACGCTCTCAGGTGTCAAGAACAGCAGAGGGGCTCCCCTTGATACTTCCACTGCCTTCCGATGTTTGGGATGGTGGTGACCCAGGAGATGACATTCTCTGTGGCTGTAGAATTTTCTCCCCGGGAAGTGTGTTTGGCACCTTCACTATAGTTTTCACCACATACTGAATACAGTCCTCTTCATGCTGGCCTGTAAGGCCTGAGATATATATTTTGAGGACTGACCCTATTCCCGTGACTGTTAAATACTGACCAGTTCTGTCCAGTCATGGAGCTGCAGAGCATGGCAGGTACTGCTCAGGAGGGAAACTCCCACATCTCATATTCCTGTTCCTGGTTGCTGCCCACATTAATATAAGCAGCTCAGCTCAAAGTCTTTCCCACGTAGGATAATTGACTGCCGTGAGACACTGCCTGAAGCAGCTTGCTGAAGAGAGAAAGGAGGACAAGGGCTGCCTCCTGTTCATAATTATACAAGCTTAGGCAGTGGCCAGAACTGAATGAGGTAAAGCAAGAAAACAAAACAACAACAACAATAATAAATAAATTCCAGCTGTGCTGTTATTCCCAAAAGGTGAGTAGTAGTTGTAGTAGTAGTAGTAGCAGCAGCAGCAGTAATAATAATAATATTAAAATTATCATCTGCAGGGTCTTTTCTGTGCTGGCTCCACCCAAGGGTGACTGACCTTCAGGCATCTTGAAAGGCATTCAAGACTCACATGGTGTGACTGGGCTTCTCACTCATGTGATGGAAGTTGGATTGTGGAGTCTTTTTATTTTTATTTTTGTGACTATTCTGTTTTAGGTTTTAGTAATAAACTTGTAGGTTTTTATTGCTGTGAGTCACTTTGGACAAACCTTTGTTAACAATGTTTAGGAATTCTACTCAGGGGTTAGGTAAAACCCATCCATTATTGTTCTATCATTCACTTTCTCTAAAAGTGTTTCTTGGTTGCCTAGTGAATTTTGTCCTGGTCGTAATCCAAATACTTCCTGAATCAAACTGGAATTAGAAAAGCCAACCAGTGAATCTGTTGTATCAGCCAAAAGCAACCACATATTCTGAAAAACGGGATTCAGGGATTTGGGGTTCAAAATTCTCATGGCTATTATTTTCCCACTTGTGCTTTTGCTGCTAGATCTGCAGTGAGCTACCTTCCATGGACCTCTCTATAGGTACTGCGCTCTTCTTGATCTTCTCCAGCTACCTCTCAGATGCAAAAACCCGAAAGGCTAACAAAATACTCTCAGTGCCAAATGGAGGGCCATGGGGTGAATGGGGACCCACAGAATTCTGTCGCCAAGGACATGCAAAAGGATTCAAATTGATGGTAGATATCTCCTTGTGTCCTCCTTTTCAGGCACCTAGGTGCCAAGTAGCTGTGACAATAAGTATGAATGGACAGTGTCCTGGGGCGGCTCTGCTCACCTGACCTCCATCTGACTGAGTTGCTTGGTGGTGAGGTCATTATGATGCAAACGTACTGGTTGCACACCTAAGGCCCTTTAGCATTTGAGGTTCTTCTTCATGTGCCTTCTCTGTGAGAGGTCCGGAGAACAGCAACACAAGAATGGGCCTTTTATGTAGTGGTTCCTCACTTGTGGAATGCTCTCCCCAGAGAGGTTTGCCTGGAACCCCTGTTACATATCCTTAGGTGCCTGACAAAAGGATTCCTCTTCTCCCAGGGCTTTGGCTAATTAAACTGTTGGGAGAATTGTTTTTGTTCGTTATAATGGCATGCATTTTTGTTTTTTTACATTGTAAACCACCCTGTGATCTTCAGATGAAGGGTGGTATAGAAATTTAATACATGATGATGATGATGGTGATATTGCACCATGCCAACAACAGCTGAAAAGTAATGGCTGGGTGAATGAAAAATGAATTCAGTTCATTTTGAAGCAAATTTCTAGTTCATCTTCAAGTTCATTCTCTTAAATATGTTATTTACACTTTGGACCCTTTGTGCATTTAAGCTTAAATATCATAATTTTGAGGGGAAAGAAAACAAACTATTCATATTCTGCTGTGTGTGGAATGATGGTTCCTTAGTCTTCTTAAGTAAATTTTATGCTTCAACACAACAGCTTGTGAGTTTCTGGAGGCTGAAATATTTTTTTGCCAAGGAACATTTGGACAAACTTGAATTGAACTGGGAACTGAAATAGTTCATTTTGTAAAGGGGCAAACTTGAACTGGAGTTAGTTCCTTTTGGGGCATGTCAAACGAGTTCCTTTTCAAATCAAACCATCCAAGTTCTGTACAATATTGTCAAATTCAGCCTGCCAATCTAGTGTGTGTGAAATTCCTCCTGAAAATGCTGTGCTTTGCTCTTAAATGTGGTCTTATTGCAGTCACAGCTTCTCTTCTCCCCCAGGTAGACCAATGGGAATTTTCCATTAAAGATGATACATCTCTCAATGGCATCCGCCTCATTTGCACGGATGGCTCAGAAATTCAATCTGCTGTTGGACTGTGAGTAGCTTTAAATATTCCATTCCTTGGCTTTGTTGTTAGAAAGAAGTATGGAACCAAATCTGGCAAGTTCTTGCCTTTTCCCTGAGTTCTTGAGAAGGATACATCTTGAATTATGGTGACTTATTCATGGGCTGCCAAACCTGAGTGCATCAACAACACAACAGGGAGGGATGTGATAAAATAGTGAAATGCAATGTAGAAAAGACAGTTGCTCAACATTCGGATGTAGTTCCAGAGTACATCATGTTTCCTTCCCCAAGAATTAATCATTGAGCTAACCAAATTAAATAAAACAGAATTCCATTCTACATCTATTTCCATATGAGGTAAATAAAATGTGAAGAGAATGCATACATGCAACATTACCTGTATAACAAAATGTAGGCCGTATTAGTTGAGAACAAGGGTAAAAAATTACAAAATAACTCATCTAATCACAGAAAGATATAAAATTGATATCACCAACTGTTGCTGATATGAAAAGTATTATAAAATTTACCTGTTCCTGTGTGCATATTTCCTGAAGAACGTAAAACACAAAATAACAATAGAAATATTGCACCCCACCACCGAAACCATTCTTTATACCTATCATCCAACTTTCCAAAAACTTAACAATTCTTGAGATGGTTTGAGCCCTTTTTTGTTAAAATATACCTTCTATATTTCCTCAAAGTCAAAGCTCCAAGGATTCTTTGGGAGAAGCCATATGCTTCAAATGTGTGCTGAATGGCTGTGAATGTATGGTGCAGACATGATTTGAGCAAACATTTCTTCAGAGTATTAACACCACTATCTTTGTCAGGTATGGACAATGGACAAAGGAGGAGACTTGTCCTAAAGGCCGTCTAACCTCATTTTCTCTGAGAGTACAAGAATCACAAGGAATACTAATTGATGATACATCTGCTAACAATATCAGGTTCAGCTGTGAAAATGGGGCTGTCCTGAGAGGCCATTCAACTGACTGGGGTACGTATGGTCCATGGAGTCAACACTGTACTGATGGTGCCATATGTGGATTGGTGACAAGAATTGACAGAGGAGAAAGTGACAACACAGGACTTAATGATGTGAAGTTCTACTGCTGCGACTGAACCATGTGGGTTTCACCCGACAATAGCTCAGTTCCCTGTGCCCCAATGGCTCCATGACGTGAAACTTAATAATAAAATGTATTCCCAATGAAGAGTTCTGGGTGTCTTTTTTTGATGCATTGTGCCTTAAATCTTCATGTATGGCTTGTTAGCAAAGCTATCTAAATCTTGGTAACGCTTTATTGAGGAAGCGGAACAAAACATTGTATAACTTGAGGAGAAAGCAACAGAGAGGCTTTTGTCTTTCTTAGGTCAGGCACCAGACATAGTAGGAAGGCTATGAACTATATATAACAGGGGGGAACTCCCACAGAACTACACAGCCAATCAGAGTGCTCGCTACCTCACTGAGCGTCGTGCCACTTTGCTTGGTTGTTAAGCAAAACCTCAGCCACCTGGTTTGCTGACTTACTAATAACAGAATGAATGCTAAAGTCACACACAGCACAATCTCTGCTGTGGCAATTCCATCATGGCAGCTGGATAGGAGGCTAACCATAGGATTGGAGAGAGGACAGAGAAGGATGAATGGACACAGAAGAATGTAAGAAGAAGCCTGCTGCATTGTACGACAGGTCAATCTGGTCAAGCCTCCTGTTTCTCAGAGTGGCTTCTCAGATGCCATTTGAAGCCCAGAAACTGGCAGTGAGTGCACAGTCCCACTGTTCTTCCATGGCAGCTGATGTTCTGATAGGGCTGTCATACTGTACGTCCATAATTTCCCTGACTTAGCTGGGATGCCATTGAAAATGGCATCTAGGGGGTAGGATTTTCTAAAAGCAGCCTGTCACTTTTTAAAATAGGACAACCCATATTTTTAGAGGTGATATTTTCACACGTGTCCTGAACCCCAACGTAACTGGATTCCACAGAGGAGTCACAGAAAAAATATGGCTGGTCAAGGGAGCCATAGACTCAAAAAGGTTAAAAACCGCAGCAGTAGACAAAGCCTACACTGCTTATTCAGGCTCAAACCAGTGAGTATGGAACAGTCAAACAGAAAACACTTGCTTTACCAACACAAACTTTGGCATTGTCGGAGTCCTGGTTTCAGCAGCAGGTTGTTCGCAACCTCTTTTTTCTGTTCGCCATCAGCTGCAGAAACCTCAAAGTACTGAACCACATGAGGATAATACAGCTCTCAATCATTTCCGTCTCCATTGCACTAATGGTGCAATAAATGAGTCTACATCAGGAACATGATTTAGATTTCTCTCCTACTATGACGCGGGTGGCACTGTGGGTTAAACCACAGAGCTTAGGACTTGCCGATCAGAAGGTCGGCGGTTCAAATCCCCGCGACAGGGTGAGCTCCCGTTGCTCGGTCCCTGTTCCTGCCAACCTAGCAGTTCAAAAGCACGTCAAAGTGCAAGTAGATAAATAGGTACCGCTCCGGCGGGAAGGTAAACGGCATTTCTGTGAGCTGCTCTGGTTCGCCAGAAGCGGTTTAGTCATGCTGGCCACATGACCTGGAAGCTGTACGCTGGCTCCCTCAGCTTATAAAGTGAGATGAGCGCCGCAACCCCAGAGTCGGTCACGACTGGACTTAATGGTCAGGGGTCCCTTTACCTTTACCTATGACCTTGTAGCTTTCAGGTGAAGGACTGCCGGAAATGTCTTACGAATTATTTTTGCCTCCAGAACAGCTACAGAAACCACTCTCAGTAATTCCCAGCTTCATAGAAGGAACCCAAGTCTCATTCAACAAAAAGTTAACAAACATATTGTATAATCTTCCAGCAAACTATGGTGAAAAGCACAGCTAGTGAGGAGTCACAACACAATTCCACCAGCGCAGAGTGGCAGCTTGGTCTTGAGGGTTTCCTGAGTCAATCACAGAATACTTTTTGGTATCCAGCATTAGAAGTGTAGGAAATATGGTAGCTATTTAACAGGGATTACCGTTTTTACAGTTCAGAGGTTATTTGTTCTAGTATGCTAGAAATACATGTTGCTTTATAAATGAAAACATTTCTTTTTAATTTAGCAGTTAGTTTTCTTAGAGTAGGTCTGACAAAGTTAAATCTTGCCTTCCAAGACCCACTCATTTCATGAAAGTCCATTCTAATTTATCAAATGCCTTTTCTGTGTCAGCAAGGAATGGAATAGCAATTTTGTTTCTTTGTAATAGTTATACCAAGTATTCTCCTTAGTATCCTGAAGAAATCTCCCTTTAATGAAGCTGATCAGTATGCATACATTCAGACAATCCCCTTTCTAACACATTCAGCAAAAATGAATGTCAAAATCTTAGAGTCAATTTAGAAGAGATATTGTTATATGGTAGCCAACCAATGATAAATCTTTATTTGAGTTTGATATCAAGAGTTTTTAATTAACACTCAAACTCTATTAAAATCAGGTGGAAGATACCTGCATTCTCAGGGAATTGCTGAGATTTCCAGGAGGACAAAATATCTTTTAAACTAAAAAACAACAATAACCCTTAGGTAATCAAACTCACCAGCAAAGAACAATAAAATGTGAACTGAAGATGCTCTGTAGCCATGAAATGTTAAGTACTGGATTGAAAATAAAATGGAAAACTGTGGAGGGTGGCTGAGATGGTTAAAATTCCTTAACAAGAGCTGCAGTTTTATTGCAACATTGTTTATATATCTTCTCTCTCTCTCTCTCTCTCTCTCTCTCTCTCTCTATATATATATATATATATATATATCAGCTACTAGTTTTTCTGGAGAGCCTCCAACACAAGAAAGTGTATGTGTTGATTTATCACAACATTGCTACCATGATCTTTTTCCATAGGTGGAGAGACTGGGACAAGTCTCAGTACTGTGACCATGACCGCCTGGTTGCCTTTGCTTTGAGTGTGGAACCTCCCAAGGATGGGGTGGATAATACAGCAGCCAACGTCTACTTCAAATGTGAAAACGGGAGAGGAATGTTTGTTAATTGAATATGCTGGGGCTATTATGCCAGCGTTAGCACCTGCTTTTCTGGTACCATATGTGGGCTGCAGACAAAGTACAGCCTGATCAAGAAGAAGGTGATGCTACAGCACTTAATGATCTTAAGTTTTACTGCTGTAGATGAAGCTTGTTCTAATAGTTTGCTGACCTGGAATTTAACCACAATTAAATGCTAAACAAATATGTGTGTGTGTCCTTTTTTTTGAGACCAGTTCCTCAATTTTAGAAAGAAGACCAACAAAAGAATAATGTGGAAGAGCAACAAGCGCATAACCACATAGAAGCCTTTGTCCATCCAGTGGCATCCAAATACTTGGACTACAACTCCCATTAGCCATTGCTTTAAAATGAATCTGGGAGTTCCTTCTACATTGTGTGGATAAGAAACTTCCTGGATCATTTTGGCCCTTTTAAAAAGTCTTTCCTGATGCATGTGTGACTGTATTTTATTTCTTCACAGCATTTGTGAATTATAGCTGTGACTTCACTCATTGGCTGAAAACACTAAATAGTAGGAACAGACTCATGTCTTCCTTTTTGTGTTGAATGGGGACTGCACATTTCCATTCATAACTATTATTCTACAAGGTCTAGAGACTTTGTGGTTACTTTAAAGTGGAAGCTCGGTGTCTAGGCCTAGGATAGAAGTACCTGCTGTGTCCCCCTCTTGGTGGACCTGATGGAAAAAAAATGAAAACATTAAATGACAATGTCTGAATTTGTTGGTGGAGTTCTCCAGCTAAACAGTGTTTACAAAAATGCATATATTAGGGGAACGTGTGCATTCTAAAAATTATGTTTTGCTTGTGAAGACCCCTGAGACCTCCCAAGAAAGACACAAATGACGCCAATATTAGTTTAAGGTTTTTGGCATAATTTTGCCCACAACTTTATTGATCACAAAATGTCAGTAAAAGTAAACACCCGGAGGGAGCCCTACTGTGGATGCAAATTCACCCCAACATTCTCGCAGGTGCTCTGGCATGGCCCTAACCCCTGAAATGGGATCGGACAAAAGCATGGTGAACACCTGGATTCCTTTAACGGAATACCCTATGCACACTGGGAGGGGCAGGTGTGAAAACCTCCCCTCCACCACACCTTGAACCAATCCCTAACTGCCACACGAATACTCACGCTCGCCACCAAAGCACTCACAACTGTAACCAACCCTTTAACCCCTCTGACACCCTGGTCAGCCAAACATCATTTCCTGCATTGGAAAGATGCACACCATCAGGCCTATACAAGGCCGCATCCGTGAAGGTAATGCCTGCATGGCGGATAACAGTGCCTCCCAGGCCCAGAACCTTCCTGGCCACAGAGCAATCCATGCACATTCTTGCCCACTCGGTGGCAGCTGGGCAGTGGCTACCGCACCATACACGTCGCTGGAGCAATTGTGACCTGAAACTTTTGAGTCCTGGGAAGGCAACAGCCAACTCCTCCAAGTCCATCTGGATGCGGGAGCTCAATCTGAGGCCATGAGAAAAAGACAAGATGGCAACCGGGGATAATATCTCTGGTTGAGTTGGTGGAGACTTTAACATCCTTAACCAAAACACCATCCTTCACTTCCAAAGCCGCACCATACCTGGCCCCAATAAAGGGGAAATTGTCCCTGTGATTCGCCTGGCCCCAATAAAGGGCCATATTGGCCTCCACATCATCATCGGAGCTTGTGGAAGAAGTACCTGAAGACAAGGTGGTATCCCTGTCCTTGCTCCTCTTGTCTCTCCGACGAGAATGGCACCTCCAGTGGCATTTTCCAGCCCTGGAAGGCACACGAGGAACTGGAAGCTCACGCTCCTCAGAGGTGGCCGCGCAAGGAGCCTGGTGCGAAGACACTGCCATAACCTGTGAGGAACTAGAAATATGTGAGAGACTCGCCTTACCCACACCTCGCATGGTACCAAAGGACACAAGCCCCAACTCAAGGGACCTAGTGTGGGGGGCATGGGGGCCCCCAGACAAAGAACAAGACTCCCAACCCTGGTGAGAGGGCTGGACCGAAGTGTCCAAACTCCTGGGGCACCCCTGCGTCGAAGTAGGGATGGGAATTCTGTAAAATTGTGACTCATTAAACAAGGCCCCAGAAGGATCAAACCCTTTGTCTTCCCCACTAGAATCAGAAGGGCCAAGAGCCTCAACAATTGAAGAGGAGGATGGGCCTGGGTGAGACTCAGAAGGGGCACCAAGACACTGCAAAAGGCCATTAACTTCAGCTGAGAAGCTTGATGTGGCACGGGGATCACCAGCCAGGCCCGAAATGATGGACTCAAGGTGCCTGGCCACCTGCTCAGGGATCAAGGGAGGCTGTCATGAGCGGAGTGAGGGGGATGGCCCCCTTATTAACCTCTTAGGAGGAAGGACCACATCCTGGATTATTTTAGGAGGCATTATTGAAAATAGGCCTGCAGGAGGCAGCCAAAGCCTTAAAGCAAAGGGGTAAAAAAGGACAAAGCACCCAGGTCCCAAGCCTGTACAAAGGCTATAAGAAAACACTGACTAGGCCGTAAAACAAAATGGTGCTCCTGCTTAAGTGCTGAAGGGCCCCACACACAAGATGGCAACCAGCAAGAAGGAAGAAATCAAAATGGCGCTAACGCCAAAACGCTGGAGAGAAACCATCCAAAATGGCAACCAACAAGAGCCAAGGCCCACTGGAGCGCTCCCGCTATACCGGGTGTGAGGGGCACACCCTGAATGGCAATCAGCCCAATCAAAAGGCAGAAGCAATTAAGGATACTGCCAGGACTGTCCGCATAGGACGGAAACCAGACGCTAAAACGAGAAAGGGAAAATAAAAGCTATGAAAGAAGCTGCCCCAAACAACCCCAGGTTGGCTGGGGTGAATGCAGCAAGTCCCACGGGTAAGCCAAAGCTATAAAGCCAACAAATAAGGCCGCTGCAGCTTCAATGTAAACATAAGAGGAACCTACAGGGAGATCCTAGAAAAAAGCACCCCGATGAGGCAACCCCTGTCGGGTACGGGAGGGGGGAAGGGGAGAGAAAGGAGCCAAATTAAGAGGAAGCGCGATGCAACGTGCAGCGTTATATATAGGTCCCCCGATTGTTCGTTCTCAGAACCCCATTGGCCAGAATCATCCCAGCAACCGGGGGACCAAATCGGGTAGTTGTGGCTATCCAAACATTTCCACCCACAACAGTGAGGTCAGTCTTGGTGATCTCACCGCAACACATGCCCTCCATGAAGAGGACCTGATTTATTGATTTTTCAAACTGAAGCAGAATTATATAACACTAACAGCAATCTCATTTTTAAAGCTGTTATAAGTAAAAAGCTGTAGTATGTCATCAAATCCAGCTGGTGCCAGTGGCCTGACCTTGGATGTTTCCAAGACACTCTTATGTTTTGCCTTGGTAGAGAAGAACATGTTCATGATTCAGTGGCTGTGATCTGAGCACAGCTCAAGAAGTCTTTGTCTGTTCTGCCAATACCACAGTAGCCTATGCAGTTGTCCCACTTGTGATGACCATTCCCAACTCTGGCACAGAAATCTCCCAGCAGGAATAGGTGGGACCCTTCGGACAGCTTGGTCCAGTTCCTTGTAGAAACGGTGCTTGGTTTTTATGTTACAGCAAAAAAGTTAAGTAAAGTGAGGTAACATTATTTAAAATGTTTCAGAGTAAATTAGAAATATTTCATCTTCATTAAATAGAAAAGGGATTTGTTCAGACTCATCAATAAATCTATCAATTCATTTCTACAGAAAATTATTTTTTAGCAATATACACACACACACACACACACACACACACACATATATCAGACAATTTCAGCCATTACTTTCAGCTGTTAACTTCAAATGTCTGTTTCAGCCATTAGTTTCACCAGTTAGATCCAGCCATTAAGTAGCTGTAGTTAGTTTCACTATCTAGTTTTAACTATTAGTTTCATCAGTTCATTTCATCAGTTCGTTTCAAGCATTAGTTTCACCAGTTAGTTCCAGCCATTAAATGGCTGTAGTTAGTTCCAGCAATTAGTTTCACCAGTTAGTTCTAGTCATTAATTGGCTGTTGTTAGTTTCAGCTATTAATTTCACCAGTTAGTTTCAAGAAGTCATGGCACCATGAGGATTCAGATACAGTGGTACCTTGGTTTAAGAACAGCTTTAGATTAAGAACACTGCAAAGCCGGAAGTAGGTGTTTTGGTTTGTGAATTTACAAAGTTCCATTTGTAAATTGAGTCACCCACTACTGTGGGAAAGCAAACCTTGGTTTATGAACACTTTGGTTTAAGAACGGACTTCAGGAACGGATTAAGTTTGTAAACCAAGGTGCCACTGTATTCGTTTCAGCACTTATACATTCTGGCCCTTGTTTTCAAAAAGTCAGTTTCAAGGATCCTTTCCAGCAATGAATAAGTAGAGAATCCAGATCAGTTAAAGCAGAGTCAGCACCAGCTGTGGAGGGGCCATTGGCATCATGTCAATGTGCTCATCCCAACCAGCCCTGCTTGTGGCAACCATGGCAGACATCATCTGCTTTCTCTATTGGTTTCCAGGGACGTCACTCATTACCCTCTAAAACTAACTCCTAGACCTTAAGTTGACAATAGGTGGGAGTTAAGCTGGGTGTCCATCATGGTTGCCACCCAGCCTGCCATCTTAGGTTGCCTAAATTGTAATGCCTTGGAGCACCGATGTATGACATCAATACATTGCATAGGTCTGTGAACTGTACCATTACATTAAGGGTAACTTAAAACAGCAGGCTGGGTGACCATCACAGGATATTTAACAACATTATTTAACACCGAGGTCCAGCTCCAAGGACCTTCTGGTGGATCCCTCACTGAGAGAAGTGAGATTGCAGGGAACCATGCAGAGGGCGTTCTTGGTAGTGGCGCCTGCCCTGTGGAACACCCTCCCATCAGATGTCAAGGAAATAAACAACTACCTGACTTTAAGAAGACTTCTGAAGGCAGAGCTGTTTAGGGAAGTTTTTAATGTTTAAAGTTCTATTCTGTTTTTAATGTTCTGTTGAAAGCCGCCCAGATTGGCTGGGGAAGTAAGTAATAATAGTAATAATAGTAATAATAGTAATAATGGTAATCATCATCATCATCATCATCATCATCATCATCATCCCTGGGTTCCAGTATTATGGGAGAACTACGTATCAAGCACAATAGAGTTTTATAAAGGCATTGTGATATTATTTTTTAATCCATTCTACAGCTCTAGGGCTGTAGAATTTTCTCCCCGGGAAGTGTGTTTGGCACCTTCACTATAGTTTTCACCACATACTGAAGACACTCCTCTTCACGTTGGCCTGTAATACCCCAGATATATATTTTGAGGACACACCCTATTCCTGTGTCTGTTTAATACTGCATTTGAAATGTGCAAAACACACAACTATCTATCAAAATTTACACTTGTCTGAACTTGTTGGTGCAGTTTTCAACCCAACCTTGTTTACAATAATGCATATTATTACAATAATGCATATTATGCATATTGTGGGCCTGACAAGATGTCTCGGGAAGTGTGCTGTCTCCCCGGGGCTAAGATCCAAGATGTAACTGAACGACTGCAAGGAATCATAAAACTTCCTCTTGGTTCATGTGGGAACCAATGACACTGCAAGCAATAGCCTCCAGAAGATTAAAAGAGACTACGAGACTCTCGGCAGGAAATTGAAGCAATTAAATGCACAAATTGTCATCTCATCTGTCCTCCCAGTTGAACGACGTGGCCCAGGGAGAGAGGGAAAAATAGTGGAAGTGAACAGCTGGCTTCGCAAATGGTGTAAACAGGAACGGTTTGGATTCTTAGATCACGGACTGCAGTTTCTTGAAGATGGACTTCTGGCAAGCGATGGGCTGCACCTCACAATGGTTGGGAGAAATATTTTTGCCAAAAATCTCAGAAACCTCATCAGGAGGGCTTTAAACTGACTAATGTGGGGGAGGGAGACAGTGCTCCTGAAGGTAGGAGTCTATCAATTGATGAAGATGATCATCCAAATGTCATAGACCAAATGGAGCAAACAGCATGCAGACCTAGTGGTGGGAGGAAAAAATCCTTAAGTAAGAGACACGGGGGAATGATTAATGGACTTCAATGTCTGTACACTAATGCGCAAAGCATGGGAAATAAACAAGATGAGCTTGAGCTCTTGGTACAGCAAACTAAATATGACATAATAGGCATCACTGAAACCTGGTGGGATAAGTCCCACGATTGGAATGTAAAATGGGGGGATACAATCTATTTTAGAGGAACAGACCAGACAAGAAAGGAGGAGGAGTGGCGTTATATGTCAGGGATGTGTATACCTGTGAAGAGATCCAAGATTTAGAACCTCAAAGCCAAAGTGAGAGCATTTGGGTCAAAATTAAGGGAGAGAAGAATAACAGAGACCTCATGGTGGGAGTTTAATATAGATCCCCAAGCCAAACGGAGGACATAGATGATGGCTTCCTGGAACAGATGGCCAAGCATGCAAAAGGAAGGGAGATAGTAGTAATGGGGGACTTCAATTACCCGGATATTTGTTGGATGTCCAACTCAGCCAAGAGCATAAGGTCAAACAGATTCCTCACTGGCCTTGCAGACAACTTCATTGTCCAGAAAGTGGGAGAAGCAACAAGAGGAACAGCCATTTTAGATCTGGTCCTAACCAATGTTGATGACCTGGTTAGTGGGGTAGAAGTGGAAGGATCACTAGGCGCGAGTGATCATGCTTTTCTGAAGTTTACTATACAGCGGAAAGGAGCAGCCAAGCATACTAGGACTCAATTTCTTGACTTTAAGAAAGCTGACTTCATAAAACTTAGGGAAGTGCTGGGTGAGATCCCATGGACAGTAATACTAAAGGGAAAGGGAGTTCATGATGGCTGGGAGTTTGTTAAGAGGGAGATAGTAAAAGCACAACGTCAGGCAATACCAATGAGACGGAAACATGGAAGGTGCCTAAAGAAGCCAGGGTGGCTATCTAAAGAACTTTTAACTGAGTTAAGATTTAAAAAGGATGTGTACAAAAAATGGAAAAGGGGGAAACGACCAAAGAGGAATTCAAACAAATAGCCAGCACATGTAGACACAAAGTCAGAAAAGCTAAAGCACAGAATGAACTCAGGCTTGCTAGAGAGGTTAAAAGCAACAAAAAAGGCTTTTATGGGTATGTCCGTAGCAAAAGGAAGAACAAAGAAACAGTGGGGTCACTCAGAGGAGAAGATGGTGAAATGCAAACAGGGGACACAGAAAGGGCTGAACTCCTCAATGCCTTCTTTGCCTCAGTCTTCTCCGATAAAGAAAACAATGCCCAACCTGAAGAATTTGGAGCAAATGATTCAGCAAAGGAAACACAGCCCAGAATAACTAAGGAGATAGTACAAGAATACTTGGCTAGTTTAGATGTATTCAAGTCTCCAGGGCCAGATGAACTGCATCCAAGAGTATTAAAAGAACTGGCAGATGTGATCTCAGAACCACTGGCAGTCATCTTTGAGAATTCCTGGAGAACAGGCGAAGTCCCGGCAGACTGGAGGAGGGCAAATGTTGTCCCTATTTTCAAAAAGGGGAAAAGAGAGGACCCAAATAATTACCACCCAGTAAGTCTGACATCAATACCAGGGAAAATTCTGCAGCAGATCATTAAGCAAACAGTCTGTGAGCACCTAGAAAGGAATGCTGTGATCACCAATAGTCAGCATGGATTTCTGAAAAATAAGTCATGTCAGACTAACCTGATCTCGTTTTTTGACAGAATTACAAGCCTGGTAGATGAAGGGAACGCAGTGGATGTAGCCAACCTTGATTTCAGCAAGGCATTTGACAAGGTGCCCCATGATATTCTTGTAAAGAAGCTGGTAAAATGCGGTCTTGACTATGCTACCACTCAGTGGATTTGTAACTGGCTGACTGACCGAACCCAAAGGGTTCTCATCAATGGTTCCTCTTCATCCTGGAGAAGAGTGACTAGTGGGGTGCCACAGGGTTCTGTCTTGGGCCCGGTCTTATTCAACATCTTTATCAACGACTTGGATGATGGACTCAAGGGCATCCTGATCAAATTTGCAGATGACACCAAACTGGGAGGGGTGGCTAACACCCCAGAGGACAGGATCACACTTCAAAATGACCTTGGCAGATTAGATAACTGGGCAAAAACAAACAAGATGAATTTTAACAGGGAGAAATGTAAAGTATGCGGCCAAGATGGCGCCCGGCACACTTCTTAGCTGTGCCACTGAGCTGTCTGTGCCGGTCGAAAAATCCTCCAGCCTCTTTGGCCCTTTTAGCAGAGTACACACAGCGGTAGAAGCTGGTGTGCTGTGGGGGTAATAAATCAGAACGCACGCAAGCTGTCCTCTTATCTCCAACAGTCTTTAATCGTGTAGCATAACATCGTAAATTCAGCTTCAAACACCCGGCGACAACGCGCACATCTCTCCTCTCTCGAACAGAACAGAAGGAGAACTAACACACACAGTAAGATTCCCGTATGTGAAACATAACCACGCCTCATGATGTGAGACGTCACTCAGGACTGTTAACCCTGTAAGTTCTGAATCTCTTCACACCCCCTCTCGTCTTGCATCCTGAGGGAAACTGTGAACACCCATTTACAGACCTCTTTGAGTTCAACTCACCTTCCATTGCCTTTTGCCCCCTTCTGGCATCTGTCTCAGGCATCTGTTGAACCCCTTCAAAACTTCCAGATTCGCACTGTGCGAAACCTACCCACGCGCTGGTGACCTGAAACCTCTCAGGTGTAACCCCCTTCGTGGCGCGTGTGGACCGTCTGAGCACAAACTCAGGTGCTCCTCCTGACCCACTGGGGTCAGCAAGTGTGTCCTCTACATCAGAAGACTCCCCCTCTGACTTACTGCGTCTTCGGGCCTTCTGGACTTTGCTAACAGGAGACGAAGGCTCACTCTTGGGCTCTCTCTTAACCACCTGCGGAGAAACCCAACCCTGGTCTTGACCCTGTTCAGGGACTTGGTCCTCAGCAACAGGTTCAGCCTCTGGCTCTCCCTCCTCAGAATCAGACAGACACTCTGAGAGAACGTCAGGACCATCATTGAGTCTTGACCAACCATTCTGCTCACAGAACTCAGCATGCTTACTGATCAGAAGCTTGGTCTGATCACCTTCTGGATAAGCAAACTTCCACCCCTTTGTCACAGGTTCATACCCAAAGAAGATCATTTTCTGGTACCTTGGACCACCTTCCTTCCGTTGTGCCTTTGGTACAGGCACCCAGGCTTCGGAACCAAACACACGGAAGAAATGCACCTGTGGCTTTTTCTGGTGCAACAGGAAAAACGGTGTGTCACCTATAACCGGGTTATAGGACCCATTCACCGTAAAATTGACAGCTTTCCACGCCTCACTCCAAAAGCTCTGAGGCAACCCAGAGTCACACAGTAGAACCCTGGTAGCTTCAGCCAGTGTTTCACTCCTGTGCTCTGCCATGCCTCTCTCCTGAGAAGATTCAGCACCCGTCACCTGGTGACGTATTCCCTTCTGGTTGAAAAACTTCTTCAGAGCAGACCCAGTAAACTTTGACCCACGGTCGCTCTTGAACCCCTGCACTTTGGTGGAGAACCTCAGTTCCACCTCCGCAACCCAATCTTTAATCAGTTGCGCTGTCTCGCTTTGCGACTTCAGCGAGAAAGACCAGCCATTCTGGCTAAAATCATCTGTCAGCATCAGCACAAACCTGACCCCACCCAGACTCGGACTCTCCATGGGTCCAAACAGGTCTGTGTGCACAAGCTCAAAAGGTTTTGTGGTTACCCTCTCCAACCTGGGATAACTGCACCCTTTTACCTTTGCCCTTCTGCATGCCTTGCACTCTAGGGATTTCCCACATGCTTTCAGTTTGCAACCTTTAGTGCCTCCGGGTAACTTCTGGACATCTTCCACACTGCTGTGCGCCATTCTCCTGTGGCTGATCAAATTTGCAGATGACACCAAACTGGGAGGGGTGGCTAACACCCCAGAGGACAGGATCACACTTCAAAACGACCTTGACAGATTAGAGAACTGGGCAAAAACAAACAAGATGAATTTTAGCAGGGAGAAATGTAAAGCATTGCCCTTGGGCAAAAAAAAAAAAAAAATGAGAGGCACAAATACAAGATGGGTGACACCTGGCTTGAGAGCAGTACATGTGAAAAGGATCTAGGAGTCTTGGTTGACCACAAACTTGACATGAGCCAACAGTGTGACGCGGCAGCTAAAAAAGCCAATGCAATTCTGGGCTGCATCAATAGGAGTATAGCATCTAGATCAAGGGAAGTAATAGTGCCACTGTATTCTGCTCTGGTCAGACCTCACCTGGAGTACTGTGTCCAGTTCTGGGCACCACAGTTCAAGAAGGACACTGACAAACTGGAACGTGTCCAGAGGAGGGCAACCAAAATGGTCAAAGGCCTGGAAACGATGCCTTATGAGGAACGGCTAAGGGAGCTGGGCATGTTTAGCCTGGAGAAGAGGAGGTTAAGGGGTGATATGATAACCATGTTCAAATATATAAAAGGATGTCACATAGAGGAGGGAGAAAGGTTGTTTTCTGCTGCTCCAGAGAAGCGGACATGGAGCAATGGATCCAAACTACAAGAAAGAAGATTCCACCTAAACATTAGGAAGAGCTTCCTGACAGTAAGAGCTGTTTGACAGTGGAATTTGCTGCCAAGGAGTGTGGTGGAGTCTCCTACTTTGGAGGTCTTTAAGCAGAGGCTTGACAACCATATGTCAGGAGTGCTCTGATGGTGTTTCCTGCTTGGCAGGGGGTTGGACTTGATGGCCCTTGTGGTCTCTTCCAACTCTATGATTCTATGATTCTATATATTAGGGGAACATGGGCATTTCAAAAAAAATGTTTTATTCATTTTTCAAACTTATACAGAATTACATAACACTAACAAGAAATAAAACTCCCTTCCATCCTCTCCTTAAGTATGTAATTCCCTGTAATTAAGTTAAAACTTCTGTCTAGCCCTTGAGGATTTTATTCAACTTATAGAAATGCTTATACCAACAATGTATAATCTTCAGTGCATTTCCCCAATTTTAATACCAGTGCTTGGTTTTTATGTTAGAGCAAAAAAGTTAAATAAAGTTAGGTAACAGTTAAATATAATATAATTTATAATGTTTCAAATAAAATAAAATATATTTTATCTTCATTGAAAAGAAAAGGGATTTGTTCAGAATCATCAATAAATCCATCAATTCATTTCCACAGAAAATTATTTTTTAGAAAAACAATGTATCAGACTATCTCGGTCATTAGTTTCAGCAGTTAGCTTTAGAAGTCTGTTTTGGCCATAAGTTTCACCAGTTAGTTCCAGCCATTAAACAGCTGTAGTTAGTTTCGCCAGCTTGTTTTAACTATTAGTTTCATCAGTTCGTTTCAACCATTAGTTTCACCAGTTAGTTCCAGCCATTAAATGTCTGTAGTTAGTTCCAGCCATTAGTTTCACCAGTTAGTTCCAGCCATAAAGTGGCTATAGTTAGTTTCAGCTATTAATTTCATCAGTTAGTTTCAAGAAGTCATGGCACTGGGATGTTTCAGATACAGTTGTACCTTGGTTCTCAAATGCTTTGGTACTCGTACGTTTTGGCTCCTGAACATCAAAAACCTGGAAGGAAGTGTTCCAGTTTTCAAATGTTTCTTGGAAGCCGAATGCCTGCTTGAGTGTAGGAAGCTCCTGCAGCCAATTGGAAGCCACACCTTGATTTTCGAATATTTTCAGAAGTCAAATGGACTTCCGTAACAGATTACGTTCGAGAACCAAGGTACGACTGTATTAATGTCAGCAGTTATACACTCTGTCCCTTGCTTTCAAAAAGTCAATTTCAAGGATCCATTTCAGCAATGAAGAAGTAGAGAATCCAGAGGCAATTAAAGCATAGTCAGCACCAGCTTTGGAGGGGCCATTGGCATCATATCACTGTCATATCATATCTAAAACTAACTCCTAGACCTTAAGTGGACAATTATTGTTGATTAGTTGTTTAGTCGTGTCCGACTCTTCGTGACGCCATGGACCAGAGCATGCCAGGCACTCCTGTCTTCCACTGCCTCCCGCAGTTTGCTCAAACTCATGTTTGTATCTTCGAAACACTGTCCAACCATCTCGTCCTCTGTTGTCTCCTTCTCCTTGTGCCCTCCATCTTTCTCAACATCAGGGTCTTTTCCAGGTAGTCTTCTCTTCTCATGAGGTGGCCAAAGTATTGGAGCCTCAGCTTCACGATCTGTCCTTCCAGTGAGCACTCAGGGCTGATTTCCTTCAGAATGGATAGGTTTGATCTTCTTGCAGCCCATGGGACTCTCAAGAGTCCCCTCCAGCACCATAATTCAAAAGCATCCATTCTTTGGCGATCAGCCTTCTTTATGGTCCAGCTCTCACTTCCACACATCACTATTGGGAAAACCATGGCTTTAACTACACGGACCTTTGTTGGCAAGGTGATGTCTCTGCTTTTTAAGATGCTGTCTAGGTTTGTCATCACCTTTCTCCCAAGAAGCAGGCATCTTTTAATTTCGTGGCTGCTGTCACCATCTGCAGTGATCATGGAGCCCAAGAAAGTAAAGGTGGGAAATAAGCTTGGTATCTATCATGGTTGCTACCCAGCCTGCCATCTTAAGTTGCTTAAATTGTAATGCCTTAGACCACCGACGTATGACATCAATACATTGCATAGGTCTGTGAGCTGTACCATTACATTAAGGGTAATTTAAAATAGCAGGCTCGGCGACTACCACAGGCTATGGCTGTACCTTGGTTCTTGAAAGCCTTGGTACTCGTCCATTTAGGCTCCCGAATGCCACAAGACTCTTCACACTGACCTTTGACACCCCAGATATATATTTTCAGCAATCACTCTATTCCTGTGACTGTTTAATATTGCATTTTAAATTTGGCCAGGGGTTTTATGGTTGCTGTTATAATTATTTTAGTGCCTTGAAGAAAGGCTTGAGCTGTCCAGTTCTATCCAGTTCTATCCAGTCATGGAGCTGCAGAGCATGGCAGGGACTGCTCAGGAGGGAAACTCCCACATCTCATGTTCCTGTTCCTGGTTGCTGCCCACATTAATATAAGCAGCTCAGCTCAAAGTCTTTCCCACATAGAATAATTGGCTGCAGTGAGACACTGCATTGAGCAGCTTGCTGAAGAGAGAAAGGAGGACAAGGGCTGCTTCCTGTCCATAATTATACAAGCTTAGGCAGTGGCCAGAACTGAATGAGGTAAAGCAAGAAAACAAAACAACAACAACAATAATAAATAAATTCCAGCTGTGCTGTTATTCCCAAAAGGTGAGTATTAGTTGTACTAGTAACAGCAGCAGCAGCAGTAGTAATAATAATATTAAAATTATCATTTGCAGGGTTTTTTTCTGTGCTGGCTCCACCCAAGGGTGACTGACCTTCAGGCATCTTGAAAGGCATTCAAGACTCACATGGTGTGATTGGGCTTCTCAATCATGCGATGAAAGTTGGATTGTGGAGTCTTTTTATTTTTATTTTTGTGACTCTATTCTGTTTTAGGTTTTAGTAATAAACTTGTAGGTTTTTATTTCTGTGAATCACATTGGATAAACTGTTCTTAACAATGTTTAGGAATTCCTGAGAAGCAATAATAATTACTCAGGGGTTAGGTAAAACCCATCCATTAATGTTCTACCATTCACTTTTTCTAAAAGCGTTTCCTGCTTGCCTAGTGAATTTTGTCCTGGTCCCAGCCCAAATAACTCCTGGGTTTCTCATAGGAATCAAACTATGATTAGAAAAGCCAAAATCAGCCAAAAGCAACCACATATTGTGAAAAACGGGATTCAGGGATTTGGGGTTCAACATTCTCATGGCTATTATTTTCCCACTTGTGCTTTTGTTGCTAGATCTGCGGTGAGCTACCTTCCATGGCGCTCTTTATAGGTACTGCGCTCTTCTTGATCTTCTCCAGCTACCTCTCGGATGCACAACTCCGAAAGGCTAACAAAGAACTCTCAGTGCCAAATGGATCGCCATGGGGTGAATGGGGAACCATAGAATTCTGTCGCCAAGGACATGCGAAAGGATTCAGATTGAAGGTAGATACCTCCTTGTGTCTTCCTTTTCAGGCACCTTGGTGCCACGTAGCTGTGACAATAAGCATCAACAGAGTCCTGGGGCTGCTCTGCTCACCTGACCTTCCATCTGTAATGGTTGGGTCTCTTCCAGAGAAGCGAGACAATTCTGGCAGTAATTAACTCAGGTTTATTGCCCAAAACACACAAATCACTCTGGACCTCAGTCACTCAGCGTCTGCTTCCAAATTAGCTGTTGCCGAGTCTGAGTTCTGCCCATTCCTCTTTCCTCATTTCAAGCCCCCCTTTCGCTTCCTTTCCTGTTCACGCCTCTCATTAATTCTTCTGAGCCTATGTGTCATGGGATGGGCCTCCCTGAGAGTCCGAACGTAAGCTGTGTCTTCTCCCTTGAACTCCCCCCTTCCTTCTCCTTGTTCTCGGAGCTCAGGCTTCTACTGCAACTAGGCTGTTCCTCCCTCGTTCTGCATTCCTGTCTAATTACCTCCTCCTGTCTCTCCATGCTCTCTTCCTCTCTGAGCAATGGGATGCAGCTGACACCATCTGACTAAGTTGCTTGGTGGTGAGGTCATTATGAGGCAAATGTACTGGTGGCACACCTAAGGCCTTCAGCTTCTGTGGTTCTTCTTCATGTGCCTTCTCCGCAAGAGGCCCAGAGAAACTGACCTTTTATGTGGTGGCTCCTCACTTGTGGAATGTTCTCCCCAGAGAAGCTTGCCTGGCACCACCGTTACATATATTTGGGTCCATGGCAAAAGCATTCCTCTTCTCTGTCCTTTGGCTAATTAAACTGTTGGGGGAATTGTTTTTGTTTCTTATTATGGCATGCATTTTTGTTTTTTTATATTGTAATCCACCCTGTGATCTTCTAGTTCATCTTCAAGTTCATTCTTTTACATGTGTTATTTACACTTTGGACCCTTTGTGCATTTAAGCTTAAATATCATCATTTTGAGGGGAAAGAAATCAAATGATTTGCATTCTGCTGTGTGTGGAATGATGGTCGCTTAGTCTTCTTAAGTAAAATTTATGCTTCTTTTTTTAAGAATATTTTTTTATTAACCGACCAATCACATCAAATCAAACCAAATTATATAAATTCCAAATTATACAGCCGAATTTTAAATTTTTGTTGGGGGTACCCATATTTCAAGTTCCGAAGGAGATCCAATCAACTTCTTGCTTCTTACTGCTGTTTTAATGTCCACAAATCTAACCTTATGATGTTCACAGTACTATCCAGTCCTTTCTTATTGTTTTTCCACATCTCTTGTTGTTATTTTCATATATTTTTCCTTTCTCTTTGTGACCTCTGATAGTCTCCACAAGCTGGTTAGAACAGTTTCTAATCCTGTGTGGATATATATTTTTTTATCCAGTAGCCATATCCAGACGTTTTCCATATAACATCAGTTCCATACATCAAAACAGTCTTAGTGTCATTAATCTTCACCAATCTGCCTCCTTTCTCAAAACCTCTGAGGAGATTCACCAGGAATGCAGTCTACAAATAAGTCCGTTCCTCCTCCCGGCTATAAATCCTTTGGCAAGATGGCGACTCCGAATTAATTGCTGTGCCATTCCAAAAGCTCTTATTGCTTCTCGATCTCCATAAAGCATACTTTTGGTTAAAGTTTATCTCCATACAGACCTTAATCATCCAGCTTGGGTCAGTTCAACCGACGATTCTAATGAGGAGGGGTTCTTGTAAATCACATAGAAGGAAAGTAAAAAAGGTTCCCCCCCCTTCAGTCCCGTTGTCAATATACCCAGCCTTTGGTGTATCTTCATCGTAAAATATTCCTGTATCTCCAACCTGTTGTCTTCTTTCGCAGAGGTCACTTAAATTAGCAGACTTCACTCCCCTTCTTCACTTGAAATATGTGTATTTGCTTCTTTTGTAATTAATTATTCCAAATTGCTGCAGCTAGTGCGCGATCAGAGACAGCGTCCAGGAGGGCCGAGGTCCACATGGGGGCATTTTGCCAAGGAACATTTGCCAAGGAACATTTGGACAAACTTGAATTGAACTGTGAACTGTGAACTGAAATAGTTCATTTTGTAAAGGGGCAAACTTGAACTGGAGTTAGTTCCTTTTGGGGCATGTCAAACGAGATCTTTTTCAAATCAAACCATCCAAGTTCTGTACAATACTGTCAAATTCAGCCTGCCAATCTAGTGTGTGTGAAATTCCTCCTGAAAAATGCTGTGCTTTGCTCGTAAATGTGGTCTTATTGCAGCCACAGCTTTTCTTCTCCCCCAGGTACAGCCATGGACACCAGAATCACCCTTTAGAGATGATACCTCTCTGAATGGCATCCGCCTCATTTGCACGGATGGCTCAGAAATTCAATCTGCTGTTGGACCGTGAGTAGCTTTAAATATTCCATTCCTTGGCTTTGTTGTTAGAAAGAAGTATGGAACCAAATCTGGCAAGTTCTTGCCTTTTCCCTGAGTTCTTGAGGAGGATACATCTTGAATTATGGTGACTTATTCATGGGCTGCCAAACCTGAGTGCATCAACAACACAACAGGGAGGGTTGTGATAAAATAGCGAAATGCAATGTAGCAAAAGATAGTATTACTAGGGCAACTGTTACACAGCTGGAAATCTAAACAACCATGAAAGTAACAGGACTAATTTTTTTCTTAATGAACATTTATATATTTGAATCTTGATAGCAGAAGAATCCACTCATAAATCAACAGTTGCTCAACATTTGGATGTAGTTCCAGTATACATCACATTTCCTTCCCAAGGAATTAATCATCGAGCTAACAAAATTAAATAAAACAAAATTCCAGTCTGTTTCCATATGAGGTGAATAAAATGTGAAGAGAATGCATACATGCAGCATTACCTGTGTAACAAAATGTAGGCCGTATTAGATTGGAACAAGAGTAAAAAATGACAAAATAACTCATTTAATGACAGAAGGATATAAAATTTATACCACCCACCGTTGCTGATATGAAAAGTCTTATAAAATGCACCTGTCCCTGTGTGCATATTTCCTGAAGGAAGAACAGAAAAGAGGCACACTGCCTTCTGTTTGTTAGCCTTCCTTAAGGAATATGAATAGGCCTCACAAATATAAAGGTAAAGTAAGGACCAGCCACAAACTCAGCTGAACACAATTAAATATATCCTGCAAATTCTATTGTTGAATTCTAACCATATGGGTCCAGTGTATCCAGTTTATAAATATACCTCCATTCCATTTGTGAAAGCTTCCTGGTCCTGAGTGCAGGCACGATGAGACAACTGGGAAGTCCACCTTTTCTAAGGCAGGCTTCTTCAGGCTCGTGTGCTCCTGATCTTTTGGACTACAATTCCCATAAGCACAGGACAACACATGGAGGTAACAGGAGCTTTAGTCCACCACGTCAGGAAGACACCAGGTAGAGGGAAGCTGGTCTAAAGCACTGATGAGCTGACATTTTGATCTGGAAACCAAGCCTTATAAGCAATAGTTGAAGGAGCTAGGTATGTTTAGCCTGGAAAAGAGGAGGCTTAGAGGAGATATGATAAACATCTTCAAATATCTCAAGGGCTGTTACAAGGAAGAAGGAACAAGCTTGTTTTTTCCTGATCTGGAGGGTACCTCTTGAGCCAATGGTTTCAAGTTACACAAAAGGGGATTCTGACTAAACATATGGAAAAACTTTCTGACAGTAAGATCTATTCGACAGTGGAACGCTCTCTCTTGGGAGGTTGTGGACTCTCCTTCCCTGGAGGTTTTTAAGCAGAGGTTGGTTGGCCATCTGCCTTGGTTGCTATAGCTGAGATTCCTGCATTGCAGGGGGCTAGGCTAGATGACCCTTCGGATCCCTCCCAACTCTACAATTTGATGATTCTCTCTCGGAGCACTAAGATATTCTCTATTTTCCCAAGGGACAGCAAAGAGGCAACCAGTAGAAGAGAAAGTTGGATAGAGTAGCCAAAAGGGATTAAAGAATTAATTTCCATGCAGTTTCCACCTGCCCCAACCCACACTTCTGGGTTCCCCCATCACAGAGCCAGTTATTGTAAGATGCATTTCAGATCAGTATTTAGCAAGGAAGCTTGGAGAGGTCTCTTCTGTTTCCTTATTTCTTATCCAGGTGATAACATGTATTGGGATTTGCTTTTTTAAAACCTTAACAAAAACAAAATAACAATAGAAATAAAAATGTGCACCCCACCACCAAGACTATTCTTTATCAAAATTATACAACTTTCCAAAAACTTAACAGTTCTTGAGATGGTTTGACCCCTTTTTTGTTATAACAATACAAATTCCACCAATACCTTCTATATTTCCTCAAAGTCAAAGCTCCCAGGATTCTTTGGGGGAAGCCATATGCTTCAAATCTGTGTTGAATGGGCATTGAATGTATGGTGAAGACGTGACTTGAGCAAATATTTCTTCAGAGTATTAACACCACTATCTCTGTCAGGTATGGAACATGGACAAAGGCTGAGATTTGTCCTGGAGGCCGTCTAATCTCATATTCTCTGAGAGTACTAGGATATCAAGGTGTCGTGGATGACACAGCAGCTGACAATATCAGGTTCAGCTGTGAAAATGGGGGTGTCCTGACAGGCTATTCAACTGACTGGGGTACGTATGGTCCATGGAGTCAACAATGTACTAATGGTGCCATATGTGGATTGGTGACAAGAATTGACAGAGGATTAGAAGACAACACAGGACTTAACGATGTGATCTTCTACTGCTGCGACTGAACCATGTGGGTTTCACACAACAATAGCTCAGTTCCCTGTGCCCCAGTGGCTCCATGATGTGAAACTTAATAATAAATGTATCCCCAATGAAGAGTTCTGGGTGTCTTCTTTTGACGCACTGTGCCTTAAATCTTCATGAATGTCTTGTTGGCAGAGCCATTTAAATCTTGGTAACGCTTTCTTGAGGAAGCGGAACAAAACATTGTATAACTTGAGGAGAAAGCAACAGAGAGGCTTTTGTCTTTCTTAGGTCAGGCACTGGACACAGCAGGAAGGCTATCAATTATACATAACAGGGGGGAACTCCCTCAGATCTACACAGCCAATCAGAGCACTCACTACCTCAGTGAGTGTCGTGCCACTTTGCTTGGTTGTTAAGCAAAACCTCAGCCAGCCCTCCTGGTCTGCTGACTTACTAATAACAGAATGAATGCTAAAGTCACACACAGCACAATCTCTGCTGTGGCAGTTCCATCATGGCTGCTGGATAGGAGCCCAACCATAGGATTGGAGAGAGGACAGAGAAGGATGAATGGACACAGAAGAATGTAAGAAGAGGCCCACTGCATCGTACGAAAGGTGACTACCCAGACACATTTCTGGTTTCAGAAAGGGCTCAACAATTTTGCCCCCCCCATAAAGAGGTCAACAACTTTTGTGACCAGATTTTCACTTTTTGAAATATAGCAACCCTAGTTCAGAGGGGGAAAGGGGGTGGAACGGGAAAATTCCCATTTACATGTGTCCTGAACCGCAATGTAAGTGGCTTCCACAGAGGAGCCACAGAAAGAATGTGGCTGGTCAAGGGAGTCATGGACTCAAAGAGGTTGAAAACCACTGCAGTGGACAAGGAGGGGTGTGTGTGTGTGTGTGTGTGTGTGTGTGTGTAAAAACTAGCCTACTATACAAAGGTAACATTTGCCTTTCTTTCTTGTTTTTGCTATACCTCCTTTTGCCCACCCACCTTGGCAAGTGGTGGCCCTCCAGCTAAAAAAGGCTCCAGAGCCCTGCTGTAAAGCACGGTAGAGAATGCTGGACTTTGGTGCTAGACGTAACACCACCATCCCACCTTAAAATATGTCCTTTTGCTTCAGACAGCCATGCCCACCCCACTCCAAATGCCAATGGACTCCTTGGTCTGGATGCACTTATGAAAGGCAACTAGTAGTGGGAGTGCAGTAGGCACAGATCAAAGGTAGGTTTTCATCTGCTCTGCTCTGCTCAGCTAAGGAGCATGACAGCATGGCAGGTGAAGGACAGATGACTTGTACTTCCCATTGCCCTGCCCCCTATTCACTCCCGGGCCCATATTCACATTTCCCTGCTCCCTCTCTTTCTGGCTGCTTTGCCGTGAGGCGGTAAGTAGAATCGCATGGTTCCGCTTGCTCTGGGGAGAAGGCAGGGCGAGGGCTGCAATGACAATTGTCTAACTGGGTTTTGTATATTCCTGTAGCCTGGGACATTGCTATTAATATTATCTATTTTTAATTTCTTACCTACCATAAGGTCACAGGGCAGGTTACAGCAATTTGAAATGACGGCATTAAGATCAGATGAAAACAAATATAAATAGGTTCAAGTTCAGCATATGAGAAGTGGTATAATGAATGTTCCAGACGCATCTCTGTGGTAAAGGGTGGTTCAGTAATCTTATATTTTAACTTGGGGGGGGGGGAATGAATAGATAACTAAATGGAGCCCTGCCAGAATTATACAAGTGGTGGAAACCCAGCAGTGTTCTTTCAATATGTTTATTTGACTTTATTTTTCTCCTACACATTTAGAATGGCCTGAAGCCACTGGAGTGGTTTGCATTGTGATAGAAATGAGATAAAACCCAAACAATGCAAGCTCTAAAAGCCATAAAAGTGCTTGAAACAAAATCCAAGACAAATGAACAAATGAACCTTTTTCTGCAAAAGGGAAGTCCCATGTAAAAGTATAATTACTATTCTATAAATAACTTTCCTCAAGGAAAGACTTCCAGAACAAAAACATATTCAATTGGCAACGTTAGCATAATGAAGCTATTTACGTCTATTTATTTATAAGGTAGGGGGCACTTTTCAAAGACTTTATCAGAACCTTCATTCCCCCCCCCCCCCCGGTTGGGTGGGAGAAGGTACCGTAAACCCCAAAGGGTTTGCCCTTTCAGAGTAGGGGCATTTCCAACCTGCTTAGAATCAGAGGCATTCTGCACAAGATATATTTCATTCACAGTGCCTATAGGAGGGCTACAGAGATTAAGTCATTCATCATTTTAACAATGGTGTCACATGTTGTCAGTCATATGCCCATATCAGCAGTCTGGAATTTCTGAACTGGGCCCAAAACAGTGCATTGCAGTAATCCAGGATCACATGGACTTCGGTGGTCAAGCTATCCCTATATTGCTGGTTTATAGCCGAGAATGATCAGCTGAGGCATGCTAGTGGTTAGCAACCTACTTGTGTGCAGTATTAAAAACTCCCATTGTTTTAGGCACATTTTGTGATGGAATTTCATTAGCGCAGAGTGGAAACAAAAGAGGACCTTTTTCTGCCTCCCCAGTTCCAGCTTCTCTCTGAAGACTGGAGAAGAGAGCCTCTGAAGACTATTAGGGGGGTGGGCAGGGGAAGGACTAGACCAATGTGAAAAACATAATATTTTAGCTGCAGCTCATTCATTTTCAGCTTTGTATTCTTGCTACAAAAAAGCGCGCCTAGACATTCCGTTATTGCGCCATAACCTAGGTTTAAGGGGCCATTAAGCTCCTAGCTTTCATAGATCGGTTTCTAACACTGCTTGTGTGATAACATGCCCTGATGAACAGCAATGTAAAATTGTCCTAATATCAGATCTGGGGAGGCCACAAGTGCAGTTTCTGGTAATTAAGGCTGCAAAAACGAACAACAACCACCGTGCTTCTTTGATTAGGAGGAACAGAACCCAGTGTTCTCTGTTATGAGACTCGTAGTGACCCTTTCTGATATGACTTTTACTAATTGGGATTGTAAATCTTCTGAGGAGCATGGAACATTTCAGTAACATAAAAGCATAAGGGGGAGGGATGCACTGGAACATAGCAAACTAGTGACTAAGGTGGAGCTTTCTGAATCTCCTTTGGTGAAAATTGAAGTACCTAGAGCAGATTGTCCCCTGCCCTCAACAACTTTTTTGGGCTCATGGACACATTTGGAATTTTGAGATGGTGTCATGGGCACTTTCACAAAATGGGTGCTGGTTGGGTGGATGTGGCAAGCCCCCAAATAATAGTCTGGGCAATTACGCAAGTTACTCTTGCAACAGGCTACTTGTTTTAGCAGAAAAGCAAACTATTCCGACTAAAATACAGGTAGCTTGCTCAGACACCTGGGCAGAAGGCCAAGGTGGGACCTGAGGCTCAAAGCACAAAGCCTCTCCGCCAATTTTTCTCTCTCTTTGGCAGCCAACTCACCCATGGATGGCCAAAGACATTTTGCCACTCGCAAATGGACAAAGCAGGGTTCAATGCCAGCGCCAGACAGCCAACCCCTTTGAAATTGTCCTCATCAGGGACTGACTACTGGGAACCTTTCTCACTCTCCATAGGCCATTTTTGACAGGAAGTTGTCACCTCATGATGTCTGGAGACTGATAAACCACCCTGCCTAACTCTCAAAAATGGCCTGCAGAGGATGGGGCAGTTTTGGATCAGGGTCTCATGCTGAAGAAAAGGTTTCCCACCCTTGTTCTAAAGGATAAAACAGAAATTCCCTGCAGTGGCAGATGAGTCACTGCTGCTTACTAGAAGCAGGAAGAAGAGGAAAGAGGGAGAGTGGTACAGGTCAAATGGACTGACAAGGAGCACAAGATTAGCTCTGCTGGAGTGTTTGCACTGCACCATCTTCCCTGCTGCCTCACTCCTCTTCCTCCAGATAAGCAGCAGCGACACATCTGCAAGGAGGTCAGCGAAGGTTCTGCATCCCAGCATGCTACCTTCTGCTGATGCCCTTAATGTGCACATGGTGACTATGTCACTGATAGTAAAGACCAATTGTTGCCTGTCATGTTTGATACTAGATTCATGAAGACACCCTGCCCAAATTCTCAGACTACATGTTCTCATGGCTACCTTTCTTCAACCATGTTTCCACATCTAGGACAAAGGAGGACTCCTCAATATGGATGTTTCCATCACTGCTGTGGTCTTCCCAATCATTTTCTGCTACCCCTGGGAAGTAGAGGCCCGAGGTTATAATTCCATCATCTCTGTTCTAAATGGAGCACCATGGGGTCTTTGGGGGAAAAAAGAATTTTGTCCCTTTGGTTTTGCTACTGGTTTCTCGCTGAAGGTAAAACTTGACTTGTATCCTGCTTTCCAGACAACCTCACAACTGGTTATCTCTGATGTTTGTGCCCTCCTTTCTTCCCACAAAATTATATCCATCTCCAGGAAAGCGTCTTAGTGTGAACCAGAAAACAGGCCCAGAATTGGCAAAACATTAATCAACAATGCAAACTTACATTAGCTGCATGCCACTTTAAGTTGCATGGCTTTTGTCAGTGCATCCTGGGAACTGTAGTTTGTGAAGGAGCTAGCAGTGCAGACCCTCCAAGTGTCCCTATTTTCCAGGGAAAGTCCTTGATTTACAGAAGCTGTCCTGGTTTCTGACTTGATCCCGGAATGTCCCTCTTTTCCTTAGGATGCCCCTATTTTCATCAGAGAAATGCTGGAGAATATAGAACATCACATGTTACCTGCCCCAGGTCAGTTCTCCCGTGACTGGCAACATCTGTCCAGAGTGTCAGACAGGAGACTCTTCCAGTCTTAAGATGCCAATGACTGAATCTGAGACCTTTTGCATGCAAAACATATGCTCTGCCCCTGAGCTACAGCCCATCCCAGGTGCCATCTGGTGGCGGCAGGAAGAACTTTGTGAAATTGTGTTCGTTTAGGAATGGCAGGCAGGGGCAGCCCTATCACTAGGCAAATTGAGGCAGTTGCCAGTCCAGCCAGTCCTTGATTTTGGGAAAAAAGCATCAGCTAGCAAGGAAGTCCAAGGTGAAATCACTTCTGATTCACCATGTCCAATAAACTCAAAACATACCAGGCTCCTAGAACAGCATATAAAACAGTCAAGGGGGTGGGGAGCATTACAACGATCATTTACTAAAATGGCCTTATTTCAATGTACTGAGTCGTACATCTGATTCACACTCCGGATACTCCTTTTTGGCCCTATTTGATCCTTTATTCTTTATTCTTTATTCTGATTTTATATAATATGGACTCTTTTTGACTGCTATTGAGACTTGTATAAATGTACCTTTGTACTATATCACTGTATATTTGAAACTACATTATTTCTGTACTTAAACGTTGTATCCAAACTTACCATTACTTTAAAACTATCATACTTACACGTTGTGTTTAAATTTACTACTAGCTTCAAACTGTTTTTCTTAGCAGAATATACACGCTTTTCATTTCAACTCTTGAGTAGGAATTATTCCTTATATTGAAACTTTTGGCCAGAGTTCTTGATATATCCTTTTCAGTGTTATTTCAATGTACTGGCATCAACACTGTTCTTCAGTTCAATTCTGAATCTTCTTAGAATCTTTCCCCAGCAGAATTGCTCACAAGCCTTTGTTACATAACACCGGTCCTGAAAGGCCTACATTGGCTCCCAGTACATTTCCGGGCACAATTCAAAGTGTTGGTGCTGACCTTTAAAGCCCTAAATGGCCTCAGGCCAGTATACCTGAAGGAGTGTCTCCACCCTCATCATTCAGCCCAGACACTGAGGTCCAACTCCAAGGGCCTTCTGGTGGTTCCCTCACTGCAAGAAGCAAAGTTACGGAGGGCCACCAGGTGGTGCATTGGAAGATGGCCAGTAATAACATCTCTCCGACCCACACGAGGTAATTAAGAGGCTGCTATGGGAAGTATGCAGTCTTCCCGACCCCCCCCCCAAGGAGATGGGGAGGGACTGCCTTGCCAGCGGTGTCCATAATGCTCCCCCGGATTCGAAAGAAGGGGGTGCCGGTCACTTGGCACCAGCCCTCGGTGAAGTCGGCTCTTCCTGACGCTGTCTCCAATCAGCGCGTGCTGGTTCGCTTTAGCTTGAAAATATAATTGGAAATATATAATTGGAAAGAAGCTAAAGCACATACATCAAGCAAAGTTCGGGAGATAAGACTGCTGATTAATGGATCTCTGGGACCAGAGTGACGGGCGGGACAAATAAATCAAGTGATGAAGCGCCATTAAGAGACTGGTATGCTTGGAGTTAAGAAGGGGGGTGGAGGAAAAAACTTTTCTTTTCTTTGCCTTATGTGAGTATTAATAACCCTCCACCCCAAAGAAAGAAGAATCGTCACATTTTATTAACCACAAGCAGGAATTCAAGAACTGTGTGGGGTGAATTAATGATCAAAGAGAGGATTGGTAAATATTGGAAAACGGAGGAAAATTCTATGACGCAGTTTTAAATGGCGTCTCGCAAGACAGGCTTGTCTAAGAAAGACTGGGGGGGGGAGGACCAGGATCATTGGAATGTGAATGATGATTGGAATGCGATCTTAACCTGGCAGAGCCCTCTATGAGATATTTGGCAAGCCTGGGAAAATTAAAGGGCAGACCGAGGATAAATTTTTGAAGGAGGTGTGGCATGGCGGCTGTCCCTATGAGATATGACTTTTGGAGTGTGTAAAACCCACACAGACGATGTTTGTTTCCAACCCGCTTGTGAAGATTATCAGAGATCGCAAAGAAAGGAATATATGACAACAACAAGATGATGAAGAAAGTAATAAAGAGACTATCTGGACAGAACTGGATAGAACTGTTTAATTAAAGCAGTAATAGAAGTGATGTTTGGACCTTCGTTCGGAGCTTGATGTAAGGGTACCCCCAACAAAATTTAAAAATCTGGCTGTATAATTTGGAACTAATGTGATTTGGAAATAATGTGATTTGATTGGCCTGTTAATAAAAATTATGTTAAAAAAAAAGAAGCAAAGTTACAGGGAACCAGCCGGAAGGCCTTCTCGGTAGTGGCGCCCGTCCTGTGGAACGCCCTCCCATCAGATGTCAAGGCAATAAACAACTATCAGACTTCTAGAAGACATCTGAAGGCAGCCCTGTTTAGGGAAGCTTTTAATAGTGGATAAAACATTGTATTTTAATATTCTGCTGGAAGCCGTCCAGAGTGGCTGAGGAAACCCAGCCTGATGGGCGGGTTATAAATAAATTATTATTATTATTATTATTATTATTATTATTATTATTATTATTATTATTATTATATTATCTGTCTTGTAAGACATTTTTCTATGGGAGTCCTGGGAGTCTCTCTAACCTGTTCAGGGCTGCTCTAGCCCTATAGGCTACAATAATACAGAGTTCAGTTTCTGAGTCCAAAGTTTCTTAGTATTTCAGGCTTACATGAAAGGGCACACACTTCGACTTTATATCTTTAACAAGCCTATTTCACTCAATCCTTTTCCTTTGGAAGGTGCTTGAGGAAACTTTTTGTTCACTCTGAGTCGTCCCGTCCCCCCCCCCCCCGATTATATTCAATTCCCCACCATGTTGGTAGCCCAAGTGAGTGCCAAAGGACTCTTAATTTATCATAGTCTCTCTTCTTCTTTGACACCAGGTGGAACCATATCAAGGAGGTAGAAGACAAGACGACGATACAGCCCTAAATGGCATCCGATTGTTCTGCAATGATGATGCATATATTTCGTCTGCTGTTGGGGAGTGAGCATCTCTCTCTTTCTCTTTTTTTTTTTTTTGAGCTGTCACCATAATTTAGGCTTTCCCCCTGTGCCAATCTTGTTACTTAAAAAAATAAGAATATAAAAGTTGCTCCCTCTTCGCTTTTTATTTTAGTAGCAGTGGGAATGAGGGTTCATAAATTCTGTGGCCAGTAGATGACAAGTCCACTTCCTCTGCCTTTGTGTGGATGACTACATTCTAGACACCAACCACAGGGTTAGGATACCTGGACAAAACCAACATTTGGAAGTTGCCTTAGGATCAATCAACTCCACAGAGAGACAGTTTGGCCTCTGTTCTTCTTAGGTCTAAAAGAACTGATCTGGCCAGGACCTAGCAAACCAGAAATAACTTCACCTCACATTGCTCTTATTGAGAGTTATACCCAGAAGTGGCTTGCCTGGTGTGATGGAAATACAACTGCAGGAGGGAGAGAGGAAGGGTGAAGAGGCAGGGACAGTGGCATGGTGCAGTCGTGCTGCCAAGAGTCGCAGACTGTTGTGCCATGGCAACTTCCCCTCTGCCTTGCCCCAACTCTCTCCCATACCAGGAAGCACCGTGACTCCGCTGGTTCCAGTTACATCTTCAGAAAGGCAGAATGAAAACAGCCCCATAATTTCTGGAATGTACGCAGTGGCTCAGATAACTCTTTGTACTCAGTAGTGTGGTAAAGCAGACAGACACTGCATGTATAACAAGGCCTTGGACAAAGTTAAATAAAAAAACTTAGCTTTCACTCAAGGTTTTTTTTTCTGTTGTTTTGGTAAAGCAGCAGTTTTAAGCACTCATTGTGAAGATATTCATAGGAAATGCCTCCCCCATTTGTTTTAGAAAAGTAGGGACAAATAACCCAGGAGAAAATGAAAATATAGGAAAAATTCATCCAGGCAAACCTAGCCTAGCTTATTTTACTACTAAAAAAAATCTGTATCTGAGTCACCCTGTCCCCCCCCCCCATTTTTTCCTCTCTTCAGCACATGTATTAGGCTGAACCACTAAACTGTATAAAACGAAGCTCTTTTGTTTCCGCATTCATTGAAATGGGAAATATAAAAACGGCTACAGCTTTGTCCCCTTTTGGACAAGTGGATGAAATACTCAGGCACAAGAGGGTTTATTAAGCCTGCCAAATTACAGACAAATAGATTCAGGGCCTTTGCGGGGGGCAAGTAACAGGGATCCGCTTTCCTTTTTAATCAAAGAGAAACAGAGATATTACATTGGAAAACATAAAGCTATACAGAAAAGTACAGAAACAAATGAACACAAAACTTTGTGGAGGTTCTCATCTGACTTGGTGTGGTGGTATTGGCCTTGTGCTTTGACTCAAGAGGAAGGAGATATCACCCTCCCCCCAAAAAAATTGCTTCAGTTTTCCTTGGTCTTGATCTGCTGTTCTTCAATTGTATGTTCTCGCTAATTGCATTTGAGGTATCAGGAATTTGGGAGAACATTCAATATCCCATGAGCAATGGGACCTCCCTTTCTTCTTTCTCCTCCTGCAGCCCCTTCCAACTCTCTAGAGCAGATCTGAGGGGATGAGGAGTGGGTGGGTACAGACAGAGGAAACGGAAGGGTACAGCTGATATAAAAATCTGAATACATTTCTCTTTTATATCTTTTTTAATTTTCAATTTTGCATTTCGAAATAAACTTTAAAATCAAAAATAAATAAATCTGAATGTATTTCTCAAGCCAGCTTTGTCATCTTTGGCAGATGGGGAGCATGGTCTGAGATTCAATATTGCCCTGTACCGTCCAAGCTTAATGCCTTCTCCCTGAGAGTGGAAGTACCGCAAGGATTGGGGGATGACACTGCAGCCAACAACATCATGTTCATGTGTAGCGATGACTCCAAGCTAAAAGGGAACTCGCATGAATGGGGAACCTTTGGCCCATGGAGCTCTCCCTGCCACACCGGTTCCTATATATGTGGCATCCAGACAAAGGTCGAGTTTCCACAAGGGGCCGAAGATGACACTGCACTTAATGACATTAAGTTCTATTGCTGCAAAGGAACTTTTGGCGTATTTCGTTAACATTCCTGCAGATTTGCTAGCTTATGAATTTGTCCTCTATTAAACCTTACCTTTAACTGGAGAGCTGTGTCTTTTTTTATATAAAAAAATCTGATGCAGTAGACTCATTTTTCAGCCCTCTGATGGGAGGAGAACCCAAGGAGGGCAGAGACATAAAAGGGGGGCAGAAATATATAAGCGCTGATTGTCAGATTTGGAGACAGCAGGGGAAGTCATGCTCTTTAGCCCCTCAGGGATGTACAGTCCTAGTCAGATCATAAGGTCCAAACTCATCACTGTCACAATAAAAAGGTAATGGTAAAGAACCTCTGGACAGTTAAGTCCCCTCAAACTTGGCTATGGGGTGCGGCGCTCATCTTGCTTCAGGCCGAGGGAGTCAGCATTTGTCTGGCTCATGTGGCCAGCATTGTCTAAGCCACTTTTGGTGCAACGGGACACTGTGATGGAAGCCAGGGCTCATGAAAACATCCTTTACCTTCCCGTCGCAGTGGTACCTGTTTATCTACTTGCACTGGCATGCTTTCAAACTGCTAGGTTGGCAGGAGCTGGGACAGAGCAACAGGAGCTCACCTCCAGCGGCGTAGCTAGCGGCTCAGGCATCTGGGGTGGCACAAATGCCCTGCACCCTGTGGAACAAATTATTTGCGTCAGTCTTCACAGCAGATGTTGGACAGATTCTTATGCCTTGATCACTAAGTTTCTAGGAGGAGACTGGAAGAAACCAATCAAGTAGGCACGATGAAGTCACGTCTGTTAAATCTGAAATTTTAGGGGAAATTGAAAATTTAAAAATTGGCATCACTGTGTCTAGATAATCTGCAGCCAAGAGTTCTGAAATTACTGAAATGTAAGAATGTTGATCTTCTAAGAAAAATATGCAAGTGATCACTAATGCCAGCACCTGTATTGGAAGACTAGAAAGTAGCCAACCTAACATCAAATCACTAATAAGAGATCCAAGCGAGCTAGGCAATTGCATGCCCATTAGCCTAACATCTGTCCTGTGTAAATTGGTGGAAAGCATAATTGAAACTAGAATGATTAAATATTGGAGAATACTTGCTGAGGGAGAATAAACCTAACTTCTGCAAAGGGAATCATAGAATTGGAAGTACAGTGGTACCTTGGGTTAAGAACTTAATTCATTCTGGAGGTCCGTTCTTAACTTGAAACGGTTCTTAATCTGAGGTACCACTTTAGCTAATGGGGCCACCCACTGCAGCTGCACAATTTCTGTTCTCATCCTGAAGCAAAGTTCTTAACCCAAGGTACTATTTCTGGATTAGTGGAGTCTGTAACCTGAAGCATCTGTAACCTGAAGCGTCTGTAACCCGAGGTACCACTGTATTTCTTCACCTATCTTCTAGAATTTTCGAGAGTATTAACAGGTAGATAATCTGCCCACCTGCCACATTTGGCCCACATGGGGGGTGGGGGGGGAGGTAATGTCATGGCTTGCCAGCTGCATCTAGTTCCCCAACCCTGCAAGTGACATTGTATACTTGGAATTTCAAAAAGCATTTAACCAATTTGCTTTTGACCAAACAAGCTTGTTTCCTACTGCTCTGGAGGGCAAGACTCAAACCAACAGCTTCAAGTTCCAAGAAAGGAGATTCCAACTAAGCATCATGAAAATCTTTCTAACAATAAGAGCTGTTTGAGTGTGTCACGGACTCCCTCGAGAGGAGGTAGATTCTCCCTAACTGGAGGTTTTTAAGCGGAGGTTGGATGACCACCTGTCATGGATGCTTTGGCTGAGATTCCTGCATTGCAGGGGGTTGGACTAGATCAGTGTTTCCCAACCTTGGGCCTCCAACTGTTTTTGGACTACAACTCCCATCATCCCTAGCTAGCAAGACCAGTGGTCAGGGATGATGGGAATTGTAGTTCAAAAACAGCTGGAGGCCCAAGGTTGGGAAACACTGGACTAGATGACCCTTGGGTGCCTTCCAACTCTTAATTCTATGATTCTATGAACTCTGGTCTTCATAAGTTATCCTAATTCATGGATGATAAGACTATCAGTGGGAACTAACCCTGATACCCACATTCTACCTGCACTGCTAGGGCCTCTAAGATTGTGAATGCCACTTGCTGGAAGCTGCAGGAGGAGAGAGTACTGTTACTTCCAGGTGCTACATGCAGGCTTCTCAAAGGAACCTGTCTGACCACAGTGAGAAAAGGATGTTGACCTAGCTGGCCACTGGCCTGATCCAGCCAGTTCTTCTGTTCTTATGGATCAACAACTAGTAGAAGAACAGAACACAGAGAGTGAAAATAAATGGATAGTTTTTGTAATGGAAAGAAGTAATAATGAGACTCCCACTCCCAATGATTTCTATTGTGACCAGTGAAACTCAATTTAGTTACAAGTCGTGTGTGTGTGTGTGTGTGTGTGTGTGTGCACGCGTGTACAAGGTAGCCAGCTTTGCAGATGATACATTAGGGCAAAAATATTAACTTCACATTACACTGATGGGTAAATAATTTGATGCAGACTGACCAAAATAGATCTTGTGGTCAAGACGTATAGTTCAGTCAGTGAAGATATCTGCTTAGTTGTACTGCGACAGTGAAGAAGGCAAACTCCGTGCTGGGTATTATTAGGAGAGGGGTTGAAAATGGAATGGCCAGTGTAATGATGGTTTTGTATAACTCCATGGTGTGCAACCCTGGTTAGTCAGCACAGGACTAGGAAAAAGTGCAGAAAGGAACAACTTAAATAGTCAAGAGCTGGAACATTTTTCATCTAAGGCATTTAGCTTCGGAGGCTGGAAGACCGGGGGTGTTTATGATAGAAGTTTATTACATTTTGCACTGTGTGCATTCTCTTCCCTCTGCCTTGATAAGGATTTGTCGATAAGGAGTTCAGGCTCTTGACTGGAAGCAGATATGGGGCAGTCAAAAGCAAGCAGTTCGTCACCAACAAATAACAAGTGGAACAGACTGCCAGAGGTTCAGATAGTTAAAATGAAATCAGACAAATTTATGCAGAGCATTGAAGGATTGAAGGATTCTCCAGATCCTCAAGGCACTGTTCAGGCATTCACCTGAATACACAAAAGCTCAAAGCAGCAGCAGGGGCATGCACTCATGTGGAGCCACCAGTGTCCTTGAGGCCAAAATACCCTCAGTCCCCAACCTTCTTTGTGCTGTCCAGAGAAGATTAGCATGCATGTGAGGAGAATTCTCTGTGCAATCAGGGAGCCCGATAAAGCTAACATCAGCAGAGGCCCCCCGCATACATTTTTCCTGCCCAACAAAGTGACGGCCAGGGACTGGGGTGAGGGGGCAACATACGTGAGCATGCTGGGAGCAGGAGTTGCACAACTGTCATTGTGCTTCAAGCATTCCTGTGTTTGGCTTTTGCGTGTTTCTTTAACAAAGCTGCACCGTTTAGATCTCCAGAGTGGCTTACAAATATGTTTGAATAATTGCCAGAGGGGCAGCCTTCTTAGACTCTTGCTGCACAAAACATGTGGAAGCCCACTCAGGCTGAGACTAAAACAACTTCATTATGCTTTATTGAGTCTGCTTAATTGACTACGGCGTAAGCTTTAACCAACGCCAGCTTGTGTGCGTTGTCAACAACTATTTTGTGGGTTAATTAACCCTGTTTGGGGGTTTTTTTTGCATTTCATTTGCTTCTGACCTCACATAAACCACTTTTAACAAAGAGCAATAACAGAGATGGGTACAGCACAGAAGATTACACCGAAAACTAACATCGCAGAGCTTTCCCCAGTTCCCTTCTCACTGTACACACAGCACATCCATTGTGTTGTATTTGTACAGGATGTTGTCCTAGGATCAGTTTCTGCATGTGCTTTATTCATAACCCCCGCTCCCCTGATCTTAATCAGTCTAAGAAAAGTTACAAATTTTAATCATGAAGCAGTACAAGATGTTACAGTATGATACAAAGGAGTACAGCAGGGCACAAAGGGCTCAGGATAGAGTCACAATTGCTCCCCAATCAAATGGCTGAAGTTCTTAACAGCAGCTTCAACCATGCTAAAAATTATGGCCTTGGCCCAGTATACCTGAAGGAGGTCTAGTGCCAAGGGCCTTCTGGCGGTTCCCTCACTGTGAGAAGCAAAGCTACAGGGAACCAGGCAGAGGGTCTTCTTGGCAGTGGCGCCCTCCCTGTGGAACACCCTCCCATCAGATGTCAAAGAGATAAACAACTACCTGACATTTAGAAGACATCTGAAGGCAGCCTTGTTCAGGGAAGTTTTTAATGTATGACATTTTAATGTAATTTTAATCTTTGTTGGAAGCTGCTCAGAGTAGCTGGGGAAACCCAGCCAGATGGGCGGGGTACAAATAATAAATTATTATTATTATTACTACCCAGTCTATATCCATATTAAAAAGAAATGGGGCTTTTCCCCCTTTTTCCTTTTGGCATGGCTGCGTGCGTAACCTGGGCAGGACTGGCAGACAATTTCTATCACAAAAGTGTTTTATTATTATTATTATTATTATTAAGTACAGACTGAAATTACTAAAGTCAAGCAATGCAACCCTGTCCTCAATTATGCTGGTTGAAAGGACATAGGCTATTGTCAGGCAGAGCAATCCTATATGGGAAGTGGGGGTGGGCAAAGAAAGGGATGAGCTGGGTATTATTTCCTAAGACCGGCCGGGTATTATTTTGAATAGGAAACCACCCCAAATGCATTGGCAGAAAGGTTGCTGTCAGGGACTGGGCAGAGGAGGGGGAGGAATGGTGGATACTGCCTCCTCAGCCTGAACCTGCCAGAAAAGAGAGAGACAGTATAGATTATGCCCCGCAGAGGACCTTAAGGTCCACAAATGACAACATTTTGGAGGTCCCAGGTCGCAAGGTGGTTAGATTGGTCTCAACTAGGGCCAGGGCCTTTTCAGTACTGGCCCCGACTTGGTGGAATGCTCTGTTACAAGAGACTAGGGCTCTGCAGGACTTGACATCTTTCCACAGGGCCTGCAAGACAGAGCTGTTCCGCCTGACCTTTGGTTTGGACTCAGTCTGACCATTATGTTTCCCTCCCCTTATGGTTTTGATCTATGGGCTACTTTTAAAATGAGGCTGCATTTTAAGTTGTATTTTAACTTGTATTTTAAATTGGTTTTTTTCTTTTCCTATCATATTTTTACTGTAATTTTACTGGTGTTAGCTGCCCTGAGCCCGGCTCTGGCCAGGGAGGGCAGAGCATAAATAAAATTTATTAATTATTATTATTATTATTATTAGCAACAGTGGTTTGAGGAAGGTCACAGCTCAGAGGTTGCATAGGGGAGAAGTTGGGAAATATTGGGAGAGCAGCAGGGAGAAGAGGAAGCACCAGGAGAGAGACAGCTGACAGACTCAGTGTCTTTAGAAAGAGTTCCAGACCCCTCTCCCTCTCCCAGAACCCGGCGGGCATTGAAAGTCGGAGAACAGAAAGCTCAGAGGCAGAATGCACAGATCAGCCAGTGTAGGGGTGGTGTATAATAGGAGAGATGGAGGGGGTGGGCTTTACTCAGAGTAACACCATTACTGCAAGAGAGGCGCTTTTCAAAGCCTCTCTCTGTGAATATTGAATAAAAGACTTGGTACGAACTCCTTTTGTTTATCTAATTCTTGGCTGCCCACTGTGGGAGGGATTGGATTCCCTGAAGTCTGACAGTTGCATATAAATGTAGGGGGGGGGGCGGGAAACAAACCCATAGATCACTCTCCCCACCAAAGGGGGAGATATTGGGAAGCCATACTATGCTGGCCTGGGTATGTCAAGGTACACTGTGTTCCATGTGCTTTTGCACACACACCCACCCCACTCAGTGAACAGGGTTCTCCAAACAGCATTATGTTCCTGTTTTGAGAACATTCCTTCCTTAGCAAGTGCTGCCCTTCATTGCCATCTTTATCAGGAAGCTTCCATATTTATTTTGAAAACACAAGTGATTGAAATACATTATCCTGATGCTAGCCAAACACATGGGGAAGTGGAATGCCAAGTAAGGTCTGAGAGGCCTGGCTATACATTATACTCACGGCCCGATAACTTGATGGAGGCTGGTGAAGTAGAGAAAGCCATAGTCCATCTGTCTGTACCACAAGTCTCTTGGTCAGGGCTTTTCCCCCAGCTGGAAGTCAATTCCAGCCCTCCCAGGGGGGCGCCATTGCCATTATAAGAGAACAAGGGAGGCATTCATGCTGAGCTTTCTAGAAAAAATAGTACTGCCCTTGGTTGATTATTTCGACTTATTGCTCTCCTTGGTAGGCTAATTTCCCCTGGAAGTTGGGAGAGAGAGGAGCAAGAAAAGGACTGTTATACAGTGGTACCTCAGGTTACATACTCTTCAGGTTACAGAAGCTTCAGGTTACAGACTCCACTAACCCAGAAATAGTACCTCGGGTTAAGAACTTTGCTTCAGGATGAGAACAGAAATCGTGCTCCGGTGGTGCGGCAGCAGCAGGAGGCCCCATTAGCTAAAGTGGTGCTTCAGGCTAAGAACAGTTTCAGGTTAAGAACGGACCTCCAGAACGAATTAAGTACTTAGCCCGAGGTACCACTGTATGTCCATTTTATAATGATGTATGTAAAGGAACGTCCCTCCAAATACAGCACTCCTCTGTAATATGAATGATTAATATCTATGATAATTACTTTGGTACTTAAACTGGGAATAATAAGGCCAGAACACAAGGTACTTATTTCTTGGAAGCTTGTTGTAGCTAGAATCCTGTTGTGGTTCGAGGACCCGACCCCCGCGAAGTGAAATGAAGACACAAGGACACGTGATATAAGGTTGATGGGCTAGAAAAGGCCACAACTTTATTGATTACAGTAATGAAAAGGTATTGGCTTAGGCATTGGATCGAAACAAGTGGGTTTATTCACCAGTAGGTGGAGCCTGTTGATGCTAATCCAACTATAGGCTCACCCCTGATGTCACCGAGGGTCGTGCCATGGCCTCCCGCCAAGCAGGCTTCGGACAGAATACACGACCGCCAGATTCCTTTAACGGAATACCCCTAAAAATTGAAGGCATAGGCGATGGCCACACCTAGCACTTCGACACACCACAACACATTATTCCAATGCCTAACCTACCCACCAATACCACAAAAGTTGTGACGATTGCTACAAGGTAGGTGAAAAAACCCAAAAAGCCTAATGCCAAATGGAGAAACTCCTACCAGGCCCCCCGGGCAACCAGGACAACCAACCTAAGGTCCATAGCAAGGCCAATGACCTAAGCCCTAACTAAAAGGGAGTGGAGGGTGGGTGACTCGCGACGGGACGACGATGAGGAATGGGGCCAGGGAGTGGCTGGCGCTGCAGCAAAAGGCTGCTGAACACGCCCCCTCTGCGGCACCTGGTTGGGTGGCCACCGGGGGGGGGCGTGAGTGCCAGCCAGGTGAGCTGGAGGCAGGGGGCAACGCCCCCTGCTGGGCAGCGCTCGGGCTCCCGCCCACAACCACTCCCCTCTCTTTCAGGGAGGAGAGTCCGATGCAGAATATTGAAAATTGCATATGACATCTAAACTTTAAAAGGATGGCTAAGTTAGCACACTTTTTATGGTAACAAGAAAGAAGATATGAAAGATATTCAGCATTCTCTGACTGCTGGTACAAGGGCTGCTGTGCTAGCATAAGGGTGAGAATAAGAAATAATTATCCAAGTAGAATACAAACCCTTTTTCTTCCTTTGGAAATTGCTCTTGAAATTGTGCTTTTGGGAGAAGCACATATTGTGCTGCTTTCTCCTGTTGTAATCAGCAATTTTATTTCAAATTTACTTAATTTCTTGTTATGGCATCATATATGTTTTTGCAACAATTAAAGCAACTTTAATAAGAGGAAATAAAAGTGGACCATCTTGGGTTGGGTCTTTGAGAAATGGGATTCTTCTGCACCTCTCTCTTTGCTATGCCAGTAATCTTACTCTCTCCACATCCAGGGAATGACAGGCTTTTTCCAATGGATGTGATGGTGAAGGGAAGAAGATGGGTAATATCAATCCCTGCTGCCTGTGGGAAAAGGAATATACCTTGAGGGTACAAGGTGAGTGTTCTTGGAACCGTTCTATCGCTATGGAAAACACAGAGATGCTGAGCCAGTGAGTGCGCCAAAAGATCAGACACACACTGTGCAGCGGTTATTGCCAACAGAAAAAAAACACTTTATGTGAAAGAATTTTCAAGGACACAGCATTCAGCAGCTCAAAATGAGGTTTTCATAAACCCTTCAGGCCTCTGTTCTAGTCCCAGGATGTGCATCTATGAACAACCAGTGGAGACTTGAGAGACACTCATCTCAGAAACCTTTTAACGAATGGATAGACTCCCAAAGGATGAGATATAGTGGATGAAACCAATATTGATGAAATCGTCAAACATGGCTGGGCAAAGATCCATGGACAGTCCTGTTAGAATTCCTACTCCACGCTTGGTCATGGGATTGTTGTCTTTCACATGACGGTGTGTGTTTTGACTCCACAAAGTGGGAAGTGATGGAGACAGGATGTTTGTGTTACTGTGTTCCGTGAAGTGGGACTATTGTCCTTTGTTCTTTTTCTCTTTGCTGTCTGATGCTAGAGAGAGAGGGAGTCATGTTGCAGTGCTCCGTGTGTGTTTATATGTAAATAAAGTAGATTAGCCAAAATGCTGAGTAGCTGCGGTCTGCTACGCATGGTGTGCAAACTCTGCAGATCCCTAAGTGTGCTGGTGTCTGTTGGCATCGGTCACTGTGATGTTTGGGCTGAAGAAAGCTTATGAAGCTCCCAAACGATTGACCAGGAGGGAGGGAACATGCCAGTCGGGCATGTGTCTCTGCCAGGGTCCTACTTGAGTGTAGGCTGAACTCCTGACAACGGTTATGGGCCCAGGGATCAGGGCCACAGACTCAGTGCCAGCAGAGGAAGAACTGGGGGCTGTTTTGTCCCAGTTGTAGTCTCCTGGAACTGGCAGCGTGAGGCAATAAAGGAATACAGGAAGCTGCCTTATAAGGATTCATACTATTGGTCCATCTTGCTAAGTATTGTCTGTGCCAACTGGCAGCAGCTGCCCAGGGATTCAGAGGAAATGAGATGATAGGGACTGAAAGTTTAGTATAAAAAGCACAAATTCTCCCACTTGCATCTTCACCTGGCCAGTGGCTGTACAATAAACCTGTTGCTGCATTTCTGACACACACAGTTCCATGTCTGTTCTTCTACACCATGGTATACAAGATATGGGTGCTTTTTGTTACTACAAAGTGGATTTGGGATGCCATAGAAGGTAATGAAGATGGAATGACCCTACCTGCCCTGAGTTTTAAGCTCTGGAGATGTGGGGGATGCCACAGATGAGTGGTGGGCCATCACTGATGACATCAGCAGTCTGTGCATACACCACGACAGGCATCTGCTAGGTGACCACACACAGGGTGGAACAGAATATGGAAATCAAGCACTATTTTTTAGTATAATTAACAATGTGAAATTGGAGCCCTTTCCCCCCAGTATGCAGGGATATTTACTTGCAAGTCACGTGCAACTGAGGTAAAGCCTACTGGGTAGGCGCTCTATTTGATAAAAACAGAAAGTTATAACAGTGCAAAAAAGGTTAAAAGTACAAAAGGGGAGGGGAAAGGGAAAGGGAAAAAGAAACCCTAATGAAAGCCTGCAACCCAGCAATTGCACAAGATTTTTATGAATAATTCTTCCAAACTAAAAGAAATGTCAGGGAACTTTAGAAAAGCAGAGATCATACATTTTGGGGAGGAAAGAAATGAAGTTGCAAGGAAGGAGGACGGTCTCATGAAATTGTAGCTGTACAAGAAAAAAATATTCTAAGTGGGAAAAGCTTTGAAGTTTTGAAAATAAGATTCTTCTTTTTTTAGGTCAAAGCGTCTACCTCCAATGATAACGTTTTATTAAAATTACATACACTAATACACAGGATATTCTGGAAAATAAGATTTTGCTTGTGCTTAAATCATTATTTTTTAGCTTTATAACCCAACAACAAAGCCTATTTTTCATTGAAAATGCATTCCAGCATATTACTGCAGCTGGATGTCAGTTTCAATAATATTTGGAATTTGCTACAATTTCAACACTTATTCATCTAATCCTAAGAAAACTTAGCAAAATGCCCAATAATATCTGTTACATACCATTCAGGCTTTAATACAAGTTCTCCTTCATTTGAATTTAAATGATAAAAAATGATGCCATATTTCCACTCATGCTTCATTAACTAATTAAAGCCATGATGCATTTTAGTTAATTATAAACTATAATCAAAAGGGGAAAAAAGAAAAGAACTTATCAGCATCGGCAAGTGAGGAAAATCACTCCTCTCCCTGCCAACCACACAATATTTTATTAAAGTAATTTCTTTAAACTGTTGATGGTGTGAACAAACTCATTATAACACAACATGGGCTAATTGCTATGATCTTGAATACAGATCTCTGGGAAAGGCAACATATATTAAAAACAGGGTTGTATCTAATGCATTGCTAAGTTGAAGTCCCTTATCTGTATACTTGTTCCACAGGGGAAAGGTTTTATGTCAGTGGAATATGGTCGCACAAGAGAAAGTATAATAATAATAATAATAAATAAAGTTTTATTTATACCCCTCCCTCCCCAGCCAGAGCTGGGCTCAGGGTGGCTAACACCAGTAAAATCACAAAACAAACCTAATAGGGGAGGGAATAGGGAGCCTCATTTTAATAGCAGCCCATAGTTCAAAATCATAAGGGGAGGGAAACATAAGGGTCAGACTGAGTTCAAACCAAAGGCCAGGCAGAACAGCTCTGTCTTGCAGGCCCTGCAGAAAGATGTCAAGTCCCGCAGGGCCCTAGTCTCTTGTGACAGAGTGTTCCACCAAGTTGGGGCCAGTACTGAAAAGGCCCTGGGCCTAGTTGAGACCAATCTAACCACCTTGCGACTTGGAACCTCCAAAGTGTTGTCATTTGTGGACCTAAAGGTCCTCCGCAGGGCATACTAGGAGAGGCGGTCCCGTAGGTACGTTGGTCCTAGGCCACATAGGGCTTTAAAGGTCAAAACCATCAGGTTGCCAGTAACTTTGACTTAGAATGGAGGTGGGAGCAAAAAATTGGTGACACACAGGGTGCCAATGAAATTTGAAACCCCAAGGTCTGCTACTGCACCCATAGGTGTGAGCCAGACTCATAATCTGCAGCAGCGGCGGCACAAAGGAGAAAGGGATGTCCTGTGCTGCCCATTTCAGCCTCCGATGTCTGTGGACTTTGCAAGCCTTCCTGTGCTCCCCCTGCCAACACAGGCAGAGGGGAGGAGACCAAAAGGAAGAATGTTGTTTCCACACCCCTATCCTTCAGCCTGATCCAGCAAGGCTTTTCATACCTTAACATTCTTATCACTTGGCTCAAGATCTTTAGCAGTATGTTCCTCATTTTCTTTTTATTGCATCGTATTATGTGGTTTGCATTTGTTTTGCCTGAATTTGAGGTCTTTTACATTTTCCTCCTTTGAAAAGTACTTTTATAGTTTCCTTCACTTTCCTTGTTAACCACAGGATGCCACCAGAGGTCATTGTCAAGTGTCTGTTGTCAGCTTCACAGAAGAGCGTAGGGCTTTGAAAGAGCTGGGAATAGCGCTTCACTGAAAGGGGCACCTTATTTGTGTTGAATCCAACCCAAATGGTGTATCACACACTTGAAGGATTGTGCCAAGATGATAATGTCACCACACTTTCATCTGTGCATAATTTTACCTGGTGGAAGGGGTGTCAAGTGCTGAATGGCCCGTGGTCTCTGACATGCTTTCGAACTGCTAGGTTGGCAGGAGCAGAGACCAAGCAACGGGAGCTCACCCCATCGCGGGGATTCGAACCGCCGACCTTCTGATCGGCAAGCCCTAGGCTCTGTGGTTTAACCCACAGCGCCACCTGAGTCCCCTAATAGCACCTTAGAGACCAACTAAGTTTGTTCTGGGTATAAGCTTTCGTGTGCATGCACACTTCTTCAGGTGTGTGTGTGTGTGTGTGTGAGAGAGAGAGAGAGAGAGAGAGAGAGAGAGAGAGAGAGAGAGGATTCCTCCCCAACTCTTCAACTTGAACAGAACATTCATTCTGCTGAGTTGAACTAAACCACAACTGTGAATTTCCTTAATTCTATATTATACCACATGCCCTGCCAAATTATCTGGAATTTCCCTAGTATAACTGTGCGCTGAACCTCCCCAGCTGTGTGTAATCGCTGCATGTAACAGTCTGATATTAGAAGTGTCCCATAGGTTATTACTGTTCAGTTGTTTTGCTCCAATGCTTTACAGGCTGCAAATAATAAAATAAACCCCCTGCTTTTCAGAGGTTGTGTTTGCCAGTTTATAGCCTTTGGGCTTTACAAACAAAATGGCTTCTCAAAATATCTCGCATAAAAATACACTCCTGTGTCATTGCTGTTCATACAGTTTTTGTGTTCTCCTTTCTTGCTGTACTTACCAGGCTTTCTTCTCTTAGACTTGGCTTTTTTCCTCTTTCAACAGAGAAGTTCCTCTCAAGTGATATCTCTAGGTCATCTTAAACATTAGGAAGAACTTCCTGACAGTAAGAGCTGTTCGACAGTGGAATTTGCTGCCAAGGAGTGTGGTGGAGTCTCCTTCTTTGGAGGTCTTTAAGCAGAGGCTTGACAACCATATGTCAGGAGTGCTCTGATGGTGTTTCCTGCTTGGCAGGGGGTTGGACTCGATGGCCCTTGTGGTCTCTTCCAACTCTATGATTCTATGATTCTATGATCTTTGACCTTTTCAGGATTGGGGATGAATTTGATTCAGTTCACATTTAAAGGTGAATCTACCCAGTTTGCACTTTCTCCCAGGATATGAGAACTGAAACACGGCCATCCTTTGAATTTTACACTTCTCTGAATTTTGCAATGCGGTTCCCCAGCCAGGGAATGTGCACCCAGCCAAATAATGTGAAACTTGCATATGAACGTGCAAAATACTAGGGGAAAATATTTTGCAAAATTGTGTATACTGGGGAAAATTGCATGCAAACATGTGTATATTAAGAGATATCTGCTGATGAATTTTCACAAAGGACTTCTGTGCATTAACAGGCAAACAAGCAGAGGGCCTTCTCAGTAGTGGCATCTGCCCTGTGGAATGCCCTCCCATCAGATGTCAAGGAAATACACAACTCTGACTTTTAGATACATCTGAAGGCAGCCCTGTTTAGGAAAGTTTTTCATGTTTGATGTTTTATTGTGTTTTTAATATTTTGTTAGGAGCCGCCCAGAGTGGCTGGGGAAACCCAGCCAAATGGGCAGGGCATAAATAAATCATCAACACACACACACACACACACACACACACTAACACCTGTGCTGATGATCACCTGCCAGACCACTCTCAAGATCTTGTGGTTAACATATAAACCCCTGAGCAACTCTGGACCAGGTTATCTGAAAGACAGACAGCCCCTGTAGACCTGTAAGATCACTGAAATCACCTGGATAAATTCTACTCATGGCACTACACCCCACAGAATATTGTCATAGGCATTTTCTGCTATCGCCCCTGTGCTGTGGAATGCTGTTCCCTCTGCCATACATGAAGCAGCAATGATCGGTTGCTGCAAATGGGTCCACACAACTCTGCCTAATATACGCATGTTTGCAAGCAATTCCCCCCCCCCAACATAATGCATTTGTGCATGCTCTTTTCATGAACACATGCATTTTAAACACTTCTTAACACAGTGCTTTTTTTCTTAAATAATATTTAGGGGTACTCCCATTTTGACTCAAGAAAACCACCATTTTATAGTTCAGATTGGGAAAAGTAAATACAGTGGTACCTCGGGTTACAAACACTTTGGGTTGCAGACTCCGCTAACCTAGAAGTAGTACCTCGGGTTAAGAACTTTACCTCAGGATGAGAACAGAAATTGCACAGTGGTGTCATGGTCTGGGTTAGAGGCAGTCGGAGTCCCGGCTTGGTACGTCGGGACCGGGGTAGAGGACGGGACATAGGAATCAGCAATCTAGGGGTCAGGAAGCCAAGAGTCCACAAATCAGTAAACTAGGAATTAGGAAGTCAATAGTCCAAGGGTCAGGAAACCAAGGGTCTAAGAGTCAGGATACCAGGAGTCAGGGAGCCAAAGCACAGCTACGTGAGTAGCATCTTCTTGTGGCAAAGAGCCAGAGGGAAATGCTGGTCTTATATATCCCTCCCAGCCCTTGCCACCAGGTGCTACGAGTCTCCTGTCAAGCCTCACCTGTGCAGCCGCACCTTGCCCTTCCAGGCCAAACTCAGGAAGGCCCCAGTCCTGCAAGGCCCTACCAGTCACAGGGCCTGGATCCGGCACACACTCCTGACAGGTAGTGGCGCGGCAGCAGCGGGAGGCCCCATTAGCTAAAGTTAAGAACGGTTTCAGGTTAAGAACGGACCTCCGCAATGAATTAAGTTTGTAACCAGAGGTACCACTGTACAAAGATTCACAGAATGTTTAGGGGTATGCGTGCCCCAGTGTCCCCCCAGAAAAAAGCATTGCCTTAATATATGCATTTTTGTTCGGAGAGCTGCATCACAAAATTCAGAGGAGCTGTGATTGGTTCAAGTATTGGTATTGCTGAGACGTGTGAATTAGGTAGTTCCTCACTTAAATGCAAACAAAATCCAATTCCTTCCCCGTCGTTACGTAGGAGTAATCCTCACTGAGTGCTGTGGGATTTACTTCTAAATAATCATGCATAGGGTTTTGCTGTTTATTTACTCCCCCACCCGGCCACACACAATAATATGTATTTTATTAAATATACTCAACTAGCATGATTTGTTACCTCTAATTTTGTGACATACATGGCTTACAGTGATTTAATATCAAAGGGGAATAAGCTTATCTTTCCATGCCCACCACATTCCCAGTATTCTGCAAGGCTATTTTACTAATTAACTCCTCTTGCCCCTCAAGTATGGAAAGCGTACAGCATGTACAATTTTACAGGAAATGCTTTATTTATTTATTTAATTTCACCACATCACCACTTGAGACTACATTTGGAGATACAAAGATGTTTGTGGCTTCAGTGAGTTACAGCTTTTTATAGCTCCGCCAAGCCCTACACAGAATGCTTAAAGAACTCAAGTCCAATATATTCATTTCTATTTCTTCACAGGAAGGAGGAAAAAAGGGATACTTCAGATCCCCAAGCTCATATATTTAGCATTAAGAGGCCCACAGAGGCCTTGCCTGTTTGCCAGTGAAAACACATTTTTCTGGGCTTGCTGCAAATCAAGCTTTGATCGTGATTGTTGGCCTGTTGGTTTCCCAGGGAAGATTATACTTAGCATTTGGAAGTAACATAATGGCGGCATTCAGATGTAATTCTAAGCTATGGCTCAGGGCAGGGATGGGGAACTTGATCAAGCTTATGTCTCTCACAGGCCAGCTTTGATAGGCGGGTGGATCTGTCCAACTGACAATCACCGAATAATAATAATAATAATAATAATAATAATAATAATAATAATAATTTATTTATACCTCACCCATCTGGCTGGGTTTCCCCAGCCACTCTGGGAGGCTCCCAACAGAATTAAAAGCACAACAAAACATCAAACATTAAAAACTTCCCCAAACAGGGCTGCCTTCAGATGTCTTCTAAAAGTCAGATAGTTGTTTATTTCCTTGACATCTGATGGGAGGGCGTTCCACAGGGCAGGCGCCACTACCAAGAAGGCCCTCTGCCTGGTTCCCTGTAATCTCACTTCTTGCAGTGAGGGAACCGCCAGAAGGCCCTCGGTGCTGGATCTCAGCATCCGGGCGGAACGATGGGGGGTGGAGACACTCCTTCAGGTATACTGGGCTGATGCCGTTTAGGTATATAATGATATAATGATGACATCAGATGAACCATTTTTGCCTGTGCAGTTTGACATCAAATCATGCAGGCAATGGTGTAGCTCATGGTTAAATTATCTTCTCACCAACCACAAGTTGTAACCAAGGTTTATTTTTGACTACAGCTTGTTTGGGTAGTTCTGGTAAATCTATTTTGTCTTATTGTGTGGTGTGAGCCAGGCCATAGACATCAAGCCAAGGCGTGCTGGTTCTCTCTCCCTTTGACAAAAGTTCTCCTCTGGTTTCTGTACTTATTTTCTCCCCAGCAACCTGTGCATGATACTGAAAAATGAGGAGAAATTGAGTATCGGGACTGTCAGACATTTTAAAAATTCTGTGTTATTTTCACTGGGCGATTCCCATTGTGGGCTCCTGTATTAGGCCCAGCTGTTATAAGAAGATTCTTATTTATTGAATTTTTATACCGCCCTTATATACTGTAAATCTCAGGGTGGTTCACAACATAAAATTGCAATATTAAAAAACAAAACAAAATACATAAAAAATAAGAACGTAAACAACCAATAATCCCCCCCTCCCACAACACATGTTATTATTGCGGATGGGTTATTTAAAAATGCTTATTTGGTTAGTATTATGCTTCTGAGGCAGCTTCCATACTGAATTTCTCCAATTCTTAATCCTAAGGACAGTAAGAGAAGAGTACAGCAGACCACATTTTCAGTGAATTAATTAATGGGCCATTTGCGTGAGTAGGATCTGTGATTTATTCTGAGTACTGGGTAACTAATGCAGAACTCTAAGGGAGCAGAAAAGGGGTGGGGGAACACTGTGGCAAGTATAATTTTAGAATGTGCTTTTTTAGCTAGGTTACACTGCATACGTCATCCCTATGCGGCAAACTCTGTTAAGTAAGAGGCGTGTTACTCTCTATGTCAGGATAAAAATGGCTTGACAATTCGTGGTCTCCCCCCCCCCCGCCACCTCAGTTCTGCAGAGACCTTATGAATGATATTAGAGGAAAGATTTAGTTTTGTTTCTATGGAAACCAGTGTGTGTGTGTGTGTGTGTGTGTGTGTGTGTGTGTAAAAGAAAGCCTCCTTAACAGGAGAAATTGTGACACAGCAGCATTTTGGAAGCGAGGCGCTTGCAAAATGCATCATTGATAAATTTTCCGCTGATTTCCAGTGTGTAGCAGAGAAGCTTAATGCAGAGAATGCAAGGAGATAATTAGTCTCCACCGTTACCTCAGTGCTGAGAAATTGCAGTTCATGCACCTTATGACTAGAGAAATACCTGGCTACTGAAGGTGGGCGGGTGGGTGGAAGGTATCCTGGAGGCTCTGATGACTGAGGTACAGCTGGATGACCATTTTGTAGCCCCTTAGTGAAATCTATAGCCTTGAAATAAGCTACCACTCAGTGGATTTGTAACTGGCTGACTGACCGAACCCAAAGGGTGCTCATCAATGGTTCCTCTTCATCCTGGAGAAGAGTGACTAGTGGGGTGCCACAGGGTTCTGTCTTGGGCCCGGTCTTATTCAACATCTTTATCAACGACTTGGATGATGGACTCAAGGGCATCCTGATCAAATTTGCAGATGACACCAAACTGGGAGGGGTGGCTAACACCCCAGAGGACAGGATCACACTTCAAAACGACCTTGACAGATTAGAGAACTGGGCAAAAATAAACAAGATGAATTTTAACAGGGAGAAATGTAAAGTATTGCACTTGGGCAAAAAAAATGAGAGGCACAAATACAAGATGGGTGACACCTGGCTTGAGAGCAGTACATGTGAAAAGGATCTAGGAGTCTTGGTTGACCACAAACTTGACATGAGCCAACAGTGTGACGCGGCAGCTAAAAAAGACAATGCAATTCTGGGCTGCATCAATAGGAGTATAGCATCTAGATCAAGGGAAGTAATAGTGCCACTGTATTCTGCTCTGGTCAGACCACACCTGGAGTACTGTGTCCAGTTCTGGGCACCACAATTCAAGAAGGACACTGACAAACTGGAACGTGTCCAGAGGAGGGCAACCAAAATGGTCAAAGGCCTGGAAACGATGCCTTATGAGGAACGGCTAAGGGAGCTGGGCATGTTTAGCCTGGAGAAGAGGAGGTTAAGGGGTGATATGATAGCCATGTTCAAATATATAAAAGGATGTCACATAGAGGAGGGAGAAAGGTTGTTTTCTGCTGCTCAGGAGAAGCGGACACGGAGCAATGGATCCAAACTACAAGAAAGAAGATTCCACCTAAACATTAGGAAGAACTTCCTGACAGTAAGAGCTGTTCAACAGTGGAATTTGCTGCCAAGGAGTGTGGTGGAGTCTCCTACTTTGGAGGTCTTTAAGCAGAGGCTTGACAACCATATGTCAGGAGTGCTCTGATGGTGTTTCCTGCTTGGCAGGGGGTTGGACTCGATGGCCCTTGTGGTCTCTTCCAACTCTATGATTCTATGATTCTATGATTCTATGATTCTATGATTCTATGAAGGGCCCATTCCAACCTGAAGTCAAGCCTAGCGCCATCGATCTCACGCGATGAAATACAAGTTGCTCATTTCCCAGCACCCCTGGAGGCGAGGAAAGTGTTAAGAGGCTTCATGAGAGCTGCAGTGGTGCAGACACAACCCTGGTGTGATGGCCTGGGATTCCGAGTCTGAGAGTGAACCGGAGGAATCCCAGCCGGCACAGGAGTCCCCGCCTCCAGGGCCGGCTGAACTGGGGCAAGGCTTAAATTCTGAGGAGCCTGCACCTGTGCCAGATCCTCAGGAGCAGGCACCAGGTGAAACCATTCTGGCCCCAGAGGTGCTGGAGGACTCAGTGTCTACAGGTGAGCCTCCCCCGGGGCCCAGTAACCCTCCGGCCTCTCCTGAACTGCAGAGGCTTAGGGCAGAGAGGCGAAGGGAACTGGTTTCTCCCAGGAGGAGTGCTCGCCTTAAGGCCAGGAGAGGCGGGGCTCCTGGGGGCCGGGACCGCCCCTGGCCTTAGAAGGAGATAAAGGTCAGTCAGCCCGGTCCCAGGTTGCGGGAGCAACGTCGTTGTGGAGTACCTGCTTTTGCCCAGACCTAGATCTGCACTCCCAGTGTGCCTGTTCCTCGCCCGGCTTCCTGCTTCTGACCCTCCGGTGTTCCTGTTCCTCGCCCGGCTGCCCACTGCTGACCCACCAGTGTTCCTGTTCCCCGCCTGGCTCCCTGCTTCTGCCCTACCAGTGTTCCTGTTCCCCGCCTGGCTTTCTGCTTCTGCCCTACCAGCGTTCCTGTTCCCCCGCCCGGCTCCCTGTTTCGGACCTCGCGTCTCATCTAGTGATCGTCTACCCTGCTAGTGACTCTGGACTGAACTTTGGCTACGGTAATCGTACCTTTCCCCCCCCCCCCGGGACCAGCACACCTGGGTTCACAGAAAAGATACCTGAATGACCTGGTAAACAGAGCCGTCTTTACCGTGGGGTGCAAGGGGTGTGGGGCACCTGGGTGTTGAATTCTGGGGGCGCCCCCGGCGCCTGCTGCTGAAGCCGCCTAAGCTCTTAACTATCTACCTGTTATGAAATAATAAATAATTTTGATCAAGCTAGAAAAACAAAATACATATATACCTAAGGTATTACCGAAATGTATACCTACTGTTTCACTAAAGGACTTGACTTTGTGCGCTCATTTACCAAAGACACACTGCGTCAGCAGCAGCGCTTGTCATTCACAACGGCGCCGTGCAAGCGAAATTAACTCTTACATTGAAATATTATGTTACGTACTGTATTGATCTGCTATGTGGCAGCGGGGTCAGTGGCACCTTTGGCACGACGGATGTTTCCCCTAAGTAGGTGCATAAGCAATACTTATAAGTTTAAGTGTGGTGGTGTTGTGTACTTAAGTATAAGTGTATTGTAAATAAATGAACAAATAAAAAAGTTTCTTTCTTTTTCCTCCCTTCTTTTGTAAACAAGAGATAAGGCGTAAGTGTGGTGTCTGACATAAGCATAATAAAAGTTAATTTGAAGGCTAAACTAAATTGGGGGGGGGGAACTGGGTGGATCTTTGCACCCCGACGACGCATATGCTAAAGATAGCCCTGCTGGAAAACTCTGAGGGTCCCATTACATTACAAGCTCTGACATATAAATCAGACTGAAGTCTCTGGACAGGACACAATACATGACTGAAGCAGTGTGAATAATTTGAGAACGATTCATTATTTACCACACAAGCAGAAGGGTTGGCTTGCTGTTTATCTAATAAATGCAAGGTGATATTTATTTGTGGGCAAAGAGGATGTTCCTGCTTTCACAAACTGACATTGCCAGTTTTGTGGTTTAAATGGGGATGGTGCCTTCCTCTTGGTGTGTCAGTGCCATAAAATATTTGAGACCCATTAACGTTGATTTATTCCCACTGAGGCTGGCTGTTCCTTAGCATATGCAAATGGCATGGCATCATTCATCTCCCATAGGAGTCAGCTCTGCTGTCTAATTACGCTACCTGCCAAAATGTTTTCCAAACACACTTAACCTCCCCCCCCAACTTTTGCATCAAGATTTTTCTCCTCCTTTTGAGACCATGAATATTCCTCCCAGCTACTAAGCCTATGAATAATTCCTTTTCTTCTCTGCATGTTGTTGTTACCTGCCAGGTATTCACGGATCATAATTATGTGCTCTCAAGCCTCCACTGCTTAAATATTGCCCACTCAGTCTCTGCCTTTAAAATAGCGTGCTCTTCATTTCCCCACTAATTTAAGCAAAAGCTAAGGGGGTGGTGCTCTCCCCAGCGCCATTATGGAGACCATGTTTGTGGAGCACTTTGATCAATGCTAAGGGTGAGATTGGGATGCAGGTGGCGCTGTGGGTTAAACCACAAGGCCTAGGACTTGCCATTCAGAAGGTCGGCGGTTTGAATCCCCACGACGGGGTGAGCTCCTGTTGCTCAGTCCCTGCTCCTGCCCACCTAGCAGTTTGAAAGCACGTCAAAGTGCAAGTAGATAAATAGGTACCACTCCGGTGGGAAGGTAAACGGTGTTTCCGTGCACTGCTCTGGTTCGCCAGAAGCGGCTTAGTCATGCTGGCTACATGAAGCGAGATGAGCGCCTCAACCCCAGAGTCGGTCACGACTGGACCTAATGGTCAGGGGTCCCTTTACATTTACTTTAAGGGTGAGATTGCCTGTTGTCTTTGTCCATGGGGTTTTCTTGGCAGGGATACTGTAATGGCTTGCCAGTTCCTGCTCCAGATGGATCACATTTGGTCAAAACTCTCCACTATGACCTGTCCATCTTGGGTGGCCCTGCACGGCATAGCTCATAGCTTTTCTGAGTTATTCAAGCCCCTTTGCCATGGCAAGGCAGTGATCCATGAAGGGGAGTGAGAGATTTTACCTTCTTGGGCTCCATGATCACTGCAGATGGTGACAGCAGTCACCAAATTAAAAGACTCCTGCTTCTTGGGAGAAAAGCAATGACAAACCTAGGCAGCATCTTAAAAAGCAGAGACATCACCTTGCCAACAAAGGCCCGTATGGTTAAAGCTATGGTTTTCCCAGTAGTGATGTGTGGAAGTGAGAGCTGGACCATAAAGAAGGCTGATTGCCAAAGATTTGATGCTTTTGAATTATGGTGCTGGAGGAGACTCTTGAGAGTCCCATGGACTACAAGAAGATCAAACCTATCCATTCTGAAGGAAATCAGCCCTGAGTGCTGGAAGGACAGATCGTGAAGCTGAGGCTCCAATACTTTGGCCACCTCATGAGAAGAGAAGACTCCCTGGAAAGACCCTGATCTTGGAAAAGATGGAGGGCACAAGGAGAAGGGGACGGCAGAGGACGAGATGGTGGATAGTGTTCTCGAAGCTACCAGCATGAGTTTGACCAAACTGTGGGAGGCAGTAGAAGACAGGAGTCCCTGGCGTGCCCTGGTCCATGGGGTCATGAAGAGTCGGACACAACTAAACGACTAAACAACAACAACAAGGGTAAGATTCACCTAATGATCATTGTCAGTGAAAGCCCTGCAAAAGGACTTTGGCTTCACTTTTCGCTCTCTTCTCCTCTCACCACCACCACTCTGAAATTGGCAGGGGTGTGTGTGGCAGAAGACCCCCAAGAATAGCCTGCTGGGAGAGGAGAGAAGAGGAGAGATCATTCTGGTAAACTGAAATGCTTGCAGTGACAGGACATTTGTCACAGTGTAGTGTGGAATTCCACCCTAAGTATTCTTAAAATTAATTTCCCCATAGGAACCAGGAAAGGGCCGGGCTGTGGACTGCTGATCCAAGAGCAGTCGAACTAGAAAATAGTCAAGACTGAAGAGCAATCAGGACCAGAGGACAAGCAAAGATGCAGGAGGAAGCCAAGAGTCAGGATCAAAGACTAAACAAGGATGTAGATCAATGCCAGAGCTCAGAAGACATTGTTGCTTACAGCCATAGCTTGGACATAGTAACTGAAAGGGGAGAGACTTTTTGAATACAACTCTCCATTTCCATAAGCAATTTCTGAGGCTTGCCTCCTTTGTTTCTGTAGTTTGTAAGTTTGGTTGCTTCCTCTCACTATGTTCTAAGTCCAGTGTTTTTTTTTTCTGGGGGGACACAGAGGTACGCATACCCCTAAACATTTTGTGAATCTAACAGGAGAAGAAACTAAAATGTTTAAAATTTATAGTTTTTTCTCTAGCATGGTGAATCATCAGTTCCGTTGCTACTCCCAATCATGGGCTCATTTCCTGACATAGTGTTTCCTGAGTTTCAGACGGAAGTGAGCATTTAATGTGGAAGTTACTGTGAGCTGTCAGCTGTGTAATATGAGGTAATGCATGTTCTTTGTATTTTGTCCATTTACTGTATTTATTTTCCCTGATTTGAACTATAAGATGGTGATTTTTCTTGAGTCAAAATGAAACTACGCCTAAACAACTTTTAAGGAAAAGTACTGTCTCTGTCTCTCCTCAAGAAGCTTTCGGCAGGTCCTCCAGAAAGAAGCTTGTCACAATGCAGTATATGTCACCGTTACTTTAGCAACCTTGACCAACAGAAGTTATTGCTCCATATCAGCTCAGCTTTTATGGTCCTTTATATTGAGTATTACATGTGCATTTTCAGAGGTCTACAAATATCGTATCTTTGTAAAAGCAAGAATAAAAACAACCTAAAATGCTCACCAACAGTATGTACAAAAGAGCAAACCCAATATTGTTGCTACCTGTTATGTACTGAGTTGAATAGGATCCAAAATGCAGCAGTCTGATTGGTCCTAGAACAATAGGATTCAGAATGCAGCAGTCTGATTGGTCCTAGAACAATAGGATTCAGAATGCAGTAGTCTGATTGGTCCTAGAACAATGCAGCAGTATGATTGGTCCGTAGGAGCCACTCAATCCAGCTCCAGGTGGAAGTGAATCCACAACCTGATTGGCCTACAGGAGAATACCGGAATTAGCCAATCACGTGCAGCCCATTGTGTAAATAATGTATATAAAGCAGATATTTTGGGGGAACATTCATTCCTCCTCACCACTATGAGCTGAATAAAGAGCATGAAATCTACTCTCAACTCCGAGTATATTTCACTGCCCAAGCCTAGCCATCCCACACTAACCTTTGGTAAAGGCCTTGGCTACTGCTGGGCAATGTGTTTTGCTCAGAGGTGCAACCTTTTCAATTAATCATGGAAGCTTTTGTGTGGGTGCCTTTCATGCAAGGAGCAAAACCAGAAAGCTTGGTAGTTTGGTCTCTCCAGGTTGACATACGCCTTCCAAATGACCAAGGACAGTGGCAGACGTGGGTACTATGGCTCCCTGTGGAAGCCCAAAATTTGGTACACTCTCCCAGCCCTTGCACTGCCTTTCCAGGGGTGGGTAAGGAGGAGACTAAGCTTATCGTATCAAGCCCACCAGATGTTTTGGACTACAACTCTCATCATCCAGAGAGCCAGTGTGGTGTAGTGGTTAAGAGCAGTAACTCGTAATCTGGTGAACCAGGTTCGCTTCCCCGCTCCTCCACATGCAGCTACTAGGTGGCCTTGGGCCAGTCACACTTCTTTGAAGTCTCTCAGCCTCTCTCACCTCACAGAGTGTTTGTTGTGGGGGAGGAAGGGAAAGGAGAATGTTAGCCGCTTTGAGACTCCTTAGGGTAGTGATAAAGCGGGAATCAAATCCAAACTCCTCCCCCATGACAGTTCATAGAATCATAGAATAACAGAGTTGGAAGGAACTGGAGGGCCATGTAGTCCCACCCCCTGCAATGCAAGGATCTCAAATAAAGTAGACCATGCTCGCTGGGGCTGATGGGAAAGGTTTAAAACATTTTATAATGTTTTAAACTGAACCTGTTTCCAGAATGTCTTAACTGTTTTATAGTGCTTTTCTAATTTGGATTTGCTTGCCTCCCTGGGTTCCTCTGGGAGGAAGAACGGGATATAAATTCAATAGTTAAATAATGACAGGTTGAGAAGGGCAGTGACTCTCTAGGGTTTCAGACAGGGCTCTCTTCCTTGAGGTGCCTGGGACTGGATCTGGGACCTTCTTCACGCCAGGCATGTGTTCTGTCACTGAGCTGCAGTACTTGTTTACCTTTATTTTCCTAGTTTAGATAGGGCATCATGGCTTCTTGGGTGCAGAAGAGGCCAAATATAAACTAAGCACAACAACAACAACAAAGCAGCCAGCAGACTGTGTCCCATGAGGACCCAACCTCATTTAAACTTCTGGGCTCCCATGAAAGCTGTGGAAACTACCGCTATGATCTGAAGCATGTTTTCCTGGGAATAATTCCCACCAAACTAATAGGACCCACTTCTGAGTCAGTGTGTTCAGGATCTGTGAAAAGCCAAGATTTCAAGCACGAGCTGAGGACTGAGTGGTCCAAAAACACAAAAGAAGCCAATAAAGCACAAGTAAATTAAAGAAGCAATTATGTAAATGCCAATGCAATCGCATCCCGGACCAGATGGAATCATTGCTGAGTTTTATAAGAAAACATTAGTCGTCGTTGCAGGTAAATTAACTTCTCTTTTTAATGAGTCTGAGAGAGCAAGGAGACACAGGGAACAACAAAGGAGGCAGATATGGTAATACAAGAGAAAGTGAATCCCTGGTGAGAGATGGGCTGGAGCTCAGGGACAGAGCACAAGTTCTGCATGCAGAAGGTCACAGGCTCACTTTGCATCTCCACCTGGGGCTGGAGAAAAATCCTGCCTGAAAGCTTGGAAGGCTACTGCCAGCCAAGAGAGTAGACAATACGGACTTTGCTGGACCAATGGCCCAAAAATGGTACAGTGGTACCTCAGGTTACAGACGCTTCAGGTTACAGACTCCACTAACCCAGTGCTTCAGGTTAAGAACTTTGCTTCAGGATCAGAACAGAAATCGTGCTCCGGGTGTGTGGCAGCAGTGGGAGGCCCCATTAGCTAAAGTGGTACCTCAGGTTAAGAACAGTTTCAGGTTAAGAACGGACCTCCAGGACAAATTAAGTTCTTAACCCGAGGTACCACTGTATAAGCAAAATGCCAGCACCCTGTCTACAACTTCATTAACATCCATCTACAACTTCACTAGCATCTCTCAGTATTGTGAACAACATCGAACTTATCCTTTGTTGGTATCTTTATGAACTTACCTAAAAAGATAAAGGGGGGGGGGGAGACTGAGTTAAGCATTTGAAAAACCTATCAAAACCAGACATCTTAAATTCATCTTAAGTTGGGTAGTTCATAAGTCTCTGTGGCTTTACACAAGATTTTGTATTTTTCTCCGAAGATTGATAAAGAATGTATAATTATTTTGGTAATTATTGTATGTATATTAGTCACCAACGTGTTGCATGAGTCGTACTACTTCTATCAGCAGTACAGTTTGCATTTTTCTAGCAAAAATGGTATAAGGCAACTGCTTGTGATTTGTAGATTATAATATGTGTTGTTTTGTTGTTGTTGTTGTTGTTGTACTACTCTTCCAAGTGGTTTCCCCCCTCTTTGTACTCATGTGGCTTGCTCATGAGCACAGTATTTTTCTTTCACAAAGAGCCAGTGTGTGGGATACAGCACAAAAGCAAGGAGCTTTAGCCCTTTGTACACACCCCTGCAGTCCCAGTCCAGATTAGCCCCCAGCCCTACCATTTGCATAGGCGGGGGACGACTCCCATGGGAATGAATGGGAGGTTCCTCAGCATCCAGATTGAGGGCAACATGCTGGCTCTTAAGATGTTCTATGGAAATAGACAGATACTTTCACATTAGCACGGATTAGCATTTCGGACAGTGGCTGAATTAAGAAGGTAGCCGTGATAGGATTTCCAATTTATTTCTTTTTCAAGGCAAGGGGAAAATAAAGTTTTGGATTTGGTGAGGCAGCTTGTTTTGGGTTTAGATTTTCATGGATTGTTGGAGGTCAATAATACCCAGAGAACATCCCCTTTCTGCCTGACCTTCAAGGTCAATAACTTCCTGCCACTGTATGTAGGCAAAAACCTACTTTTCCCTTCCTAGTTTCCCTTCCGCAGTTACATTAGGGCTGTTCAGAGAGGTTTCCCTTGGAATCCCTGGAACCTAGTGGAGGAACATGTTTGCAGCATCCTAAGCTGAGGCTCCAATACTTTGGCCACCTCATGAGAAGAGAGGACTCCCTGGAAAAGACCCTGATGTTGGGAAAGATGGAGGGCACAAGGAGAAGGGGACGACAGAGAATGAGATGGTTGGATGGTGTTCTTGAAGCTACTAGCATGAGTTTGATCAAACTGCGGGAGGCAGTGGAGGACAGAAGTGCCTGGCGTGCTCTGGTCCATGGGGTCACGAAGAGTCGGACACGACTTAACGACTAAACAACAACAACAATCCTCACCCAGTAACTATGGATTGTGGGTTAGGATGGCTCCATAAGTGGCTGTGTGGAGTGATTTGAAAAATGCTTCCAGGATGGCTTTAAATGTCATAAAACAAGGGGAGCCAATGTGATGCACAGGCTGTTCTGTGAAGGTCCCATGTTCAATTCCTGGCATCTCCAAGTAGGGTCAAGAATGCCCCTGTTGGCGATACTGAATTAGATGGGCCACTGGTCTCACACAGCAGAAGACAGCTTTCTATTTAACACAGTATTGATATGTGCTACCCCGTGCAATCACAACTGCTGGTTAAGTCTGGATAGAATTAAACAGAGGTTAAGGTGGCACGGGTAGCACTGTGGGTTAAACCACAGAGCCTAGGACTTGCCGATCAGAAGGTTGGCGGTTCGAATCCCCGCGACGGAGTGAGCTCCTGTTGCTCGGTCCCTGCTCCTGCCAACCTAGCAGTTTGAAAGCACGTCAAAGCGCAAGTAGATAAATAGGTACCGCTCTGGCGGGAAGGTAAACGGCGTTTCCGTTCACCGCTCTGGTTCACCAGAAGCGGCTTAGTCATGCTGGCCACATGACATGGAAACTGTACGCCGGCTCCCTCGGCCAATAAAGCGAGATGAGCGCCGCAACCCCAGAGTCGGTCACCTAATGGTCAGGGGTCCCTTTACCTTTACCTTTAAGGTGCTACTGCCTTGCAATGCTCCCCCCCTTTACTATTAAAATATTAAAATGTAAGCCACTATTGGCTTACATTGATACTGAACTGTAAATGCATGTATACTAGGTCTAGATGGTTTTAAGAAGTTCCTGGTTAGATGCTGGACTGTTTTCTGTGCAACTGGAGGTGATCCATAATTTAAATGGACTTTGACGCAACAAGTGACCGGGGGCTCAGATGCTTTGTGAAAACAGGCAAAGCTCAATTCGACAAGGTGCCAAGTGCTCTCAAAGTCCCCTGGATTTTAGTATTATTATTTTTGGCTCACTGTTTCATGAGCAGCACCTGCTACAACTGTCCACTCTACTAATTTGAAGCAGCTGCAGTATAAAAGGGCTTTGAGGGGGGTAATAGAGAGAAGCACTTACTGAAGCAAAGGGCGAAAATAGATATAAGAGATATGAGCTGCTGCTGATACACATCTCTTTGATTCCCCAGTTCCTTGTGATGCGATATTAAATCTGTCATCTATCTACAGTGGTGCCTCGCAAGATGAAAAGAATCCGTTCTGTGATTCTCTTCGTCTAGCGGTTTTTTCGTCTTGCGAAGCAAGCCCATTGACGGATTAGCGCTATTAGCGCTATTAGTGGCTTTTAGCGGCTTATCTGCTGATCGGATCAGCTGATAAGCGGCTTAGCGGCTTAGAAAAAGGGGGGAAGGGGAAAAAACCAGCAGGAACTCGCAAGACATTGTCGTCTTGCGAAGCAAGCCCATAGGAAATTTGTTTTGCGAAGCACCTCTAAAACGGAAAACTCTTTTGTCTAGCGAGTTTTCCATCTTGTGAGGCATTCGTCTTGCGGGGCACCACTGTATCTATATCTATCTATCTCTATCAATCTATCCATCTATCTCTATCTCTATCATCTCTATCTCTATCTCTATCTCTATCTATCTCTATCTCTATCTATCATCTGTCTAATTTCCTTCTTTCCATATGCTGCTCAAGGTGGCCAATAGTACAAAATTATGTAATAAAACTATAAAATAAAAAGAATCATATCTAGATGTATGTGACAGACTGATTAGAAAATGGAAAATTGACTGGTTACTGAATTGCTTTTAAAATGTTGCATGAATGAATCAGCACTACTAAGAGAGATCCTCTGACATCAGTACTGGTGCAAATCAATAACATTATCATTATCCCGGATGAAGAATATGGATGGGTGTCAGTCTGGGTTTCCCTCAGTTGCTTGTTTTTCATATCTTAAGCTCAGGTCTGCATTTCCCCCACATCATATCATGATTTATTTATTTTAAAAGTGCTTGTGAGAATTCGCCAGCACTTTTGTGTGAATGTCTCCTAATAAACACATATTTGTATTCAAGTTTTGCCAAAGTAACACCATTTTGTATGTCATTAGCACTAATATGTGCATTTTAATGCATATTCTACCCCAGCATGCACATTGAAAAATTCAGAGATGTGCAAATTTCAATGGATGGCTGTGTTTCGGGTCTCATATTGTTCAGGAAAGTGTGAATTAGGTAGATTCATCTTTAAAGGTGAACTGAACTGAATTGAATTTATTCCCCATCACTAATGAAGCAATGAACAATTCATTTATCATTTTCAATAAGGGTACAGATTAAAAAGGGATTGCAAAAATCCTAGAGTAGGTGCAGAAAACCTCTGTCCCTCCAGAAGTTGTTCCCATCAGTCCCAATAAGTATTGCCAATTGCCAGCAGTGATGGGAGTTGTAGTCCAACAATATATGGAAGGCCACACCTCCTAGATGATGAGGATAAACGCTCAGAACATTCACCACAACAATATTCAAGAGCTTGTGACAAAATGACCGCTCCCCGCTTGAAATGGGGGGCGCCCTTTGCGTGGACGCGTGCAGCCCCTAGATCTGGAGCGGCTCCAACAGCATAGGCTTGGCTTTGCCTTCCCTCAGGTGGGATACCTGGAGGTCTCCACCTACCTCAGTCAGTTGTCCAATCCCACCTGGGGGAAGCGTTGCCAAGGAGACCAGGCCAGGTAGGGGAGGGATTACCTGCCCACACAATAGAGGCAGGATCTTACCTAGGAATCCACACTTGGCTCCAGAGCTTCTCCAGGAAGGACGTCGCTGGACTTCCTCGCTCCAAAAGGTAAGCCTGGGGCCTTTGCCCCCCCCCCACTAGAGGGATCCCAAGGGATAACGGGGGGGGGGTAATGGACTTCAGGATACCCCTTCAAAAGGGGATCCTTTTCCTTAGGTGGGCCCTGATGCCCCGGGGTGTTGGGTGGTGGCACGGGGGCCCCTCTAGCTGCCCCCCATGCCTGCGGGGGCGTGCGTCATGAACTTGCGTTCCACGGTGGGATGCCCTGCTCCCTCGGTTGCGTCACGAACTTGCGCCCCACGGTGGGATGCCCTGCTCCCTCGGTTGCGTCACGAACTTGCGTTCCACAGTGGGATACCCTGCTCCCTCGGTTGCGTCACGAACTTGCGTTCCGCCACCCGCCAAGTGCGGTTGTGCTCCACCTCTGCGAAAATGACTTGGTCGTGCGCAAAAGCATAATTTTGATCAAAACAGCGATCGCAGACCTAGAAAGCGTGCACGCCACTCACCCCAATATCACGATTTTCTGGTACGAACCTCTACCACGCTTGCATTGGCATGGCAACATCAAACCCACTAGACTTAATTACACTGTGGAAAAAATCAATAGGGCAGTGCGCTCTGCAACCACTCGCATGGGAGGTCAGGTCATGAAACACCCCAACATTAAAGTTTACATGCAGGAGCTATTTAAGCCCGATGGCGTGCACCTATCGGACCTTGGTAACGAGCGTTGGCTGAGCGACATCAGGCATGGCCTGATTGGTGGAGGATGGCAAAGGCGTCTTTCAGATGTTGGTAGTCTTGGCGGCGAGACCGCAATTGCGGTCTCGGGTGGCGGTATCAGGCCTTGGGCGGAATCCTTTTGTCCATCTTTCTCTTGCGGCGGCGATACCAGGGTTCCCCGTTAAAGGGGTTTTCTGAAGGGAGGCTTTGGCCGTACACCGAAAGGTCGTCATTGCTCCCTCCTGCGGCGGCGGCGTTACGGGGGCGGCCATCTCTGCTTGAACATATGTTCTCCAGAGCCGGCCCATCCCCCACACACACACTGGATAACCCTGATGCTCCCTAGGTCCCCGGCTGGGGACCGGGGAGGGAGAACGCCCAATGCCTGAGCCAAGGTCTACCCACATTTGAAATTTAATAAAGTTGTGGCCAATTTAATCCCATAGCACGTTGTCTTGAGTCGTTATTCACATGACGGGGGGACCGTGCAGGATCTGGGGACTCCGCCTGTCCACGCAATGACCGCTCCCCGCTTGAAATGGGGGGCGCCCTTTGCGTGGACGCGTGCAGCCCCTAGATCTGGAGCGGCTCCAACAGCATAGGCTTGGCTTTGCCTTCCCTCAGGTGGGATACCTGGAGGTCTCCACCTACCTCAGTCAGTTGTCCAATCCCACCTGGGGGAAGCGTTGCCAAGGAGACCAGGCCAGGTAGGGGAGGGATTACCTGCCCACACAATAGAGGCAGGATCTTACCTAGGAATCCACACTTGGCTCCAGAGCTTCTCCCACCCTACCCACCCCCAGTTAAGGTCTTATTTTGCAGGTTAACTTTTCTTCACAGGTTTTGCAGGTTAACTTTTCTTCACAGGTATGCGGGCGCTGCTACGTTAAGGTCGCTGTTAAAGGGCCGGAAAGGAATTTCCCTGCATTGGCAGGTTTCGCCTTTCCCGTAGCAAAACGTCACAACTTTGGCAGTATCAGGCCTTGGGCGGAATCCTTTTGTCCATCTTTCTCTTGCGGCGGCGATACCAGGGTTCCCCGTTAAAGGGGTTTTCTGAAGGGAGGCTTTGGCCGTACACCGAAAGGTCGTCATTGCTCCCTCCTGCGGCGGCGGCGTTACGGGGGCGGCCATCTCTGCTTGAACATATGTTCTCCAGAGCCGGCCCATCCCCCACACACACACTGGATAACCCTGATGCTCCCTAGGTCCCCGGCTGGGGACCGGGGAGGGAGAACGCCCAATGCCTGAGCCAAGGTCTACCCACATTTGAAATTTAATAAAGTTGTGGCCAATTTAATCCCATAGCACGTTGTCTTGAGTCGTTATTCACATGACGGGGGGACCGTGCAGGATCTGGGGACTCCGCCTGTCCACGCAATGAATTTCAACAGCAAAGAAGTGAAGAACATGAGAGACAGGAAAAAAAGGCAAAGCAGGCGGATGGACCTTCAAGGACATTTTAGGTGTTTGATAGATTATCAAATGCATTTCTCTGAAAACATGACCTGAAGTTCTCTGTAAGGATCAGGGGATTGATCCACCTAGAATACCACATGGCATACAGTTTAGATAATGTGGATGCAGTTCATTGATCATTATATTTTACCACCATTCTCATCACTTTGTTTTCGCACAAGTCCCCTTGCTAGAGTACGTTGCAGATTGTGTGTTTCTATAATGCAGTTCTGTATCTGAAATGTCTCAGTAAACTCAGTGGGGAAATCCAAGCTTTCAAATATGTCTCTGGTCTACATTAAATGGGGATTTATTTACTGGGGGGGGGGAGAGAGAATGCAGCAGCAGCAAACTCAGGTTAGGGAAATTGTAGATCTGAGCCAGTCAGTGAGTCCTTAATTCATCCCATTTGTACAGAGGCTTTTGTGATATGGCCATTAATGGCCTGATCTCCTCTGGGCTTTGTCCACAGGATTTCAGAGCCTTCTTTGGTGCAGAGGATGGTTAGCACTGAGGGAATGGGCTGGCAGCATAACGTTCAAGCTGGTTGTCCATGATAACCAAATAAAAGGAGAATTATTAATTAAATGCTTTACTTTCAAAAGAGGATTTAATACGAAAGAGGCCAAGTGAACAGCTGCTTTGTGTTCACCTTGCAAAGGTACTGGCATTGAATGGTGGCAACAAAGATGCTGAATGCATTGATGAATGAACATCAGTGCTGTGTTCTTGAGCTAGCCAACGTTCTCACTGCACAATATCTCCAACCCTGGCCAACAGCACCAGTAGGTACATGAGAGGGGAGGCTAAAAGCAAAGCAAACACAGAGTGATTCAACTATCCTGCAGTTTACCCCCGCCCCCAATAAACCTGGGGGTGTAATTCTCCCCCCCCCCGATTAAAAATGAAGGCACACATGGTGTATACCCAACAAGATGTGTGGGGGTCTCATTGATCAGCTTTCAGAACAACGTCTAGGCAAAGTTATGATGGTTGCTCCTTGCAGAGGACAACCCACTTAGTAGATCCTTCAAATGTCCTACCCTTCTTTTTGCCCGATTGCAGCTCAGGTCTGGGACCATGCTTTCCAGTCAATGGTGATGTTTGGGGGATTTCCCAGCAGCTGTCAGCTGTAGCATATCAGGACAGTCAGATACATCCTGAACTGATTCTCCTCAGGAAGATGTTATTACCCATCTACTGGGAAAGAGAAGGTGGGTTCAGTGTTTCACAAGGTTTCTCAATTCTGGCAGGTGATTGATTGTTTAATTTTGTAGGGCACACGTGATCTCACACCAAGGGATGCGGGATAAATTTTGCGATGTGGTTCTCTAGCCAAGTAACATGTTCTAATGCATATACTTAGATTTCTGTTGTTCAGTCATTTAGTCGTGTCTGACTCTTCGTGACCCCATGGACCAGAGCACGCCAGGCACTCCTGTCTTCCACTGCCTTCTGCAGCTTGTTCGTAGCTTTGAGAACACTGTCCAACCATCTCGTCCTCCGTCGTCCCCTTCTCCTTGTACCCTCCATCTTTCCCAACATCAGGGTCTTTTCCAGGGAGTCTTCTCATGAGGTGGCCAAAGTATTGGAGCCTAGCATGTGCTTTAAAAAATGCATAAATTAGTGAATATAGCATACAAAGGTGCATTGTGTTAGGGGAAATTGTACTGTTAGTCTTTTATACAATGCATTTTTGAAAGTTTGTGTTACCATGTGGTGAATGCTGTGTTGGTTTCATGCTATGTGGTATCTCAACGTCCTTTTTCACAAGTCTGAACCTATGGCATCAATACACAGGCAATATTTACAGCAGATAATGAATCAGCGCAATGAGTGTTAGGCAGGCAACACTTGTGTTTTCTTTTTTAACCTTCTCGTACTTATCCGTCCTCTCAGCTAGCAAGTGGAACAATTCTAATAATTACTGAGAAAGACTGGGTTTTATTTCTTTACAGAAGGAAATTGAACTGAATGCCATATTGCGTATCTGGGACACTGGTTTTCCATTAACTTTTATGTTATCTCTCCATTCCAGTTATCTCCTCAAGGACAAATGGAGGCAAGTCATTTTATTTTTATTTGTATGAACACTGACCATATGAGGAATTAAAGTACACCAGCCTCTACAAGTTGACAAAAAGCACTGTAAATACTTAAAAGTGGCTGTAGAAATAATATAGCAAACCTGCTTGAAAGAGGTGTGTGTGTGTGGCACAGAATATTTCTACAGATACAACTATTCACAGTGTTCATTTTTTCCTGCCTCTTTCTCATATTTTCTGCCTCTTTTGAACTGCAAGGAGTGTAAGGCAGGCATAGGGGAGATTTTTTTTTTATTCTTTTTATTAAATTTCGCTTAAATTACAAAAACAAAAAACAAAACTACAATTACAGGAAAAAAAGGAAAAGCAAATAAGAAGAAAAAATCATATACAGTATATAAATAACATCTATTTCTGTTACAGTTTCTTGTCTTATTCCTTAAGTCTCTATATCTTTACCCATTTAGATCTTTTCTCTACACACCAATTGACTTCCTTCCCACCTGATTTCGGGCTTCTTGATCAAAAATTATTTCTTTTTCCTGCAGCCAAAAGTTATTATAGTTTATGCATCATAAGATTTATGTCAGACCAGCAGTAGTTTCTAGGTTTCTATAGTTTCCTTTAATATATGCCATAAATTTATTCCAATCACAGATAAACTTTGTATTTTTTTGGTTTCTAATTTTTGGGTCATTTTGGCCAATTCAAAATATTCAAATAATTTTGTTTGCCAATCTCTGACCATTGGACTCTTTGGGCTTTTCCAGTTCTGGCAATTTGATTTTGTTTTCATTCAATGTGACCCTTCACTATGTGAACCCAAACACAGCAGTCCTTTGAAATTTGAACTTCAGTGAATTTTGCAAGGCAGCCCTTCAGCCAAGTAATGTGTACAGGAATGCACGCACTAGGGTAAAGTGTGCATACAAATGCATATATTTGTGGAAAAATGCATTATATTAAGGAAGAGTGTATTCTGAATTGTAAAGCAAATGTGTTTATTAGGATAAAAAAATTCCTTCCAGTAGCACCTTAAAGACCAACTAAGTTAGTTCTTGGTATGAGCTTTCGTGTGCATGCACACTTCTTCAGATAAGTGTTTATTAGGAGTAATTGTGTTTATTAGGAGTAATTCGTATGAAAAGTCTGGTGAATTTTCATGACTTAAAAAAAAGAACTGATGTGCAAATGTGCAGAATGCAAAACTTAAGAATGCAAGAATGAGAAACTGAAATGGACAGATTTGCCCATGTGAGGTAGCCAAGGGTGGTGTGTATGTTTCTTCCCATTAAAGATTTATCCAGAACCTTTCCTGGCTATCTGATTCCTGACTTAGAAAAGCCTCATAGGAGGAGCTATCTCATTATGTCTTCCCCTGAGTTTATATCAAATCACAGAATGCCAAGATGAGTGACTGACATTTGTTGGGTTCCTCCTTCCTCTCTGTTTTTTTGTGGGGGTGGGGTGGGGTGGGGTGGGCGATACTGTTGTTTTATGATGATATTATTATTTTTAGTTTGTTGTAACCTATCATGAATCAAGCAGAACCTCTCAGACATATGTAACTTGTGTCTCCATAAGTGTTGGATGGAATCTTTTTGTATTCACCACTTTACGGGTGCAAGGTTTTTACTATTTAATATATAAAGCCTTTAGCAGCTTGAAACTAAAAAGGTCACAAAAAGGTCTTGAAAATGGTGGAGTGGGGGTGAGGCATGCACTCCACTGACATAGGTGGAATTGTCGTCAACTGTGCGTATGTTTGTGTGCATGCATATCTATCTATCTATCTATCTATCTATCTATCTATCATCTATCTATCTAATCTATCTAATCTATCTAATCTATCTAATCTATCTAATATCTATCTAATCTATCTAATCTATCTATCTCTCATCTGTCATCATCTATTTATCTATCATCTATCTATCTATCATCTATCTATCTATCTATCTATCATCTACCTACAGTATCTATCTATCTATCTATCTAATCTATCATCATCTATCTATATCTATCTATCATCATCATCTATCATCATCATCATTATCTATCTATCTATCTATCTATCTATCTATCTATCTATCTATCTATCTATCATCTATCTATCTATCTATCATCTATCTATCTATCTATCTATCATCTATCTATCTATCTATCTATCTATCTATCTATCTATCTATCTATCATCATCATCATCATCTATCTATCCATCTCTATCATCATCTATTCATGTGTCTGAGAGGTTCTGCCTTGTGTGATAATACAATACTACAAGTCTCTCAACTTGGTATTTCAAACATCTCTTACCCCCCCCCCAATAGTATGGGGAATGCCTGTGATCTTGACAATCTACATGCCACAGGTGTGGCCGGCAGGGTTTCTGAGCATTTATCCAGGATATCGAGTGCAAATAAGTTTGCTTTTGCCATTCTCTATCCACAGGGTGTTGGGTATGTGTTTGAGGCTGGATACCCCAGTTGAACCTTCTTTCATCAAATTCCAGGGAAAGTGTGGACACACCTGTTAGTATTTGCCTTCTCCATTGCTGTTGGATCTCGTGATCCACTGTTTACATTCCTTTGTGATAGGAGTCTAGGAACGGAACTAGACACTGTACTTCCACCCTACATGCTTTTGTTCTTTCTCTTTGTTCACTGATTTCAGACAGAGCAGACGTGTGAAGCTGCTGCTCACACTAGCCATGTCTGTTGTTTTGATTTGTAAATAAAGGAAGCTTTCACGATGCCAATGGCTCCTCAGCCTCACTTCTTGCTGTTACTCTTCTGGTGCATTAGCGTGCCCACAGCTCCACCGGAGATGGGTCGCAGGACACCTGCGTGCGCTCCTGGACCAGGCCATGGACAAGGGGGTTGGCACGTTCAACTGCCTTTGAAATGACACGGATTTCAAGGGGAGTGGAATTTAAGTATGCCCACAGGAAGCAAAGGAGACAGATGGGTACTGGAATTTTGAAAAGCTTGAGGGCAGTCATTTTTCCTTGAAAGCACAGTAGAGAACCTGTAAAACCTCCAGGTGCTGTGGGACTTCAACTCCCATCAGCTCCACCTGGCAGTGCCAATGGTCAGGGGTGATGGGTATTGTAGTCCACTGATATCTGGAGGGCCACAGGTTCCCTATCTATATCTTAAAGTGTGTCTTTTCCCTCCTAGAACAGAAAGGGGGGGATCGACAATTAGGGTTATTTACTTAACACATTCATATCCCATTCTCTCTCCCAAAGGAGACAAGGGCAGCAAAAACAGAAGCAATGATGACGATAGCAGATAAATCAATAATATATATGCATATACTGTATATATTAAGAAGGATTCAAACATCTAAAAATATTTCAGTGAAGGTTGGTGGTGGTGGGGAAATGTTGGAATTTTTAGCAAACTCGACCTATCTGCACAATGAGTCAAAACATAACTGTATAAATAAATGTATTTAAAAGAATGCCAATGCATTTTTTATAACATCTTTGGTCCCTGGAAGATCTCACTCAGCTTTCATTCTCACTTTCAACATATACTGGAAAGTAATAGTTAAACCTCAGGTGGTTCTGCTGTGAGACAAAGAGCCACAGGCAATAGATTCTGAATGCTATCGAAAGATGACAAGTTGACAGTTATTTAATTCATGATTACATTTTTTTAACCCTAGGGAGGGCACCATTTATTTATTTATTATTTTTGCCTCATATGTGGGTAGACCTACCTAGAGTTCGAAAAGAATCAACTGATGTTGACAGCAGAAATTTTATTAGTCAAACAACAATCATAGAATCATAGAATCATAGAATCATAGAGTTGGAAGAGACCACAAGGGCCATCGAGTCCAACCCCCTGCCAAGCAGGAAACACCATCAGAGCACTCCTGACATATGGTTGTCAAGCCTCTGCTTAAAGACCTCCAAAGTAGGAGACTCCACCACACTCCTTGGCAGCAAATTCCACTGTCGAACAGCTCTTACTGTCAGGAAGTTCTTCCTAATGATTAGGTGGAATCTTCTTTCTTGTAGTTTGGATCCATTGCTCCGTGTCCGCTTCTCCGGAGCAGCAGAAAACAACCTTTCTCCCTCCTCTATGTGACATCCTTTTATATATTTGAACATGGCTATCATATCACCCCTTAACCTCCTCTTCTCCAGGCTAAACATGCCCAGCTCCCTTAGCCGTTCCTCATAAGGCATCGTTTCCAGCCCCTTGACCATCTTGGTTGCCCTCCTCTGGACACGTTCCAGTTTGTCAGTGTCCTTCTTGAATTGTGGTGCCCAGAACTGGACACAGTACTCCAGGTGTGGTCTGACCAGAGCAGAATACAGTGGCACTATTACTTCCCTTGATCTAGATGCTATACTCCTATTGATGCAGCCCAGAATTGCATTGGCTTTTTTAGCTGCCGCGTCACACTGTTGGCTCATGTCAAGTTTGTGGTCAACCAAGACTCCTAGATCCTTTTCACATGTACTGCTCTCAAGCCAGGTGTCACCCATCTTGTATTTGTGCCTCTCATTTTTTTTGCCCAAGTGCAATACTTTACATTTCTCCCTGTTAAAATTCATCTTGTTTATTTTTGCCCAGTTCTCTAATCTGTCAAGGTCGTTTTGAAGTGTGATCCTGTCCTCTGGGGTGTTAGCCACCCCTCCCAGTTTGGTGTCATCTGCAAATTTGATCAGGATGCCCTTGAGTCCATCATCCAAGTCGTTGATAAAGATGTTGAATAAGACCGGGCCCAAGACAGAACCCTGTGGCACCCCACTAGTCACTCTTCTCCAGGATGAAGAGGAACCATTGATGAGCACCCTTTGGGTTCGGTCAGCCAGCCAGTTACAAATCCACTGAGTGGTAGCATAGTTAAGACCGCATTTTACCAGCTTCTTTACAAGAATATCATGGGGCACCTTGTCAAATGCCTTGCTGAAATCAAGGTAGGCTACATCCACTGCGTTCCCTTCATCTACCAGGCTTGTAATTCTGTCAAAAAACGAGATCAGGTTAGTCTGACATGACTTATTTTTCAGAAATCCATGCTGACTATTGGTGATCACAGCATTCCTTTCTAGGTGCTCACAGACTGTTTGCTTAATGATCTGCTCCAGAATCTTCCCTGCTATTGATGTCAGACTGACTGGGCGGTAATTATTTGGGTCCTCTCTTTTCCCCTTTTTGAAAATAGGGACAACATTTGCCCTCCTCCAGTCTGCCGGGACTTCGCCTGTTCTCCAGGAACTCTCAAAGATGACTGCCAGTGGTTCTGAGATCACATCTGCCAGTTCTTTTAATACTCTTGGATGCAGTTCATCTGGCCCTGGAGACTTGAATACATCTAAACTAGCCAAATATTCTTGTACTATCTCCTTAGTTATTCTGGGCTGTGTTTCCTTTGCTGAATCATTTGCTCCAAATTCTTCAGGTCGGGCATTGTTTTCTTTATCGGAGAAGACTGAGGCAAAGAAGGCATTGAGTAGTTCAGCCCTTTCTGTGTCCCCTGTTTGCATTTCACCATCTTCTCCTCTGAGTGACCCCACAGTTTCTTTGTTCTTCCTTTTGCTACGAACATACCCATAAAAGCCTTTTTTGTTGCTTTTAACCTCTCTAGCAAGCCTGAGTTCATTCTGTGCTTTAGCTTTTCTGACTTTGTGTCTACATGTGCTGGCTATTTGTTTGAATTCCTCTTTGGTGGTTTCCCCCCTTTTCCATTTTTTGTACACATCCTTTTTTAATCTTAATTCAGTTAAAAGTTCTTTAGATAGCCACCCTGGCTTCTTTAGGCACCTTCCATGTTTCCGTCTCATTGGTATTGCCTGACGTTGTGCTTTTAGTATCTCCCTCTTAACAAACTCCCAGCCATCATGAACTCCCTTTCCTTTTAGTATTGTTGTCCATGGGATCTCACCCAGCACTTCCCTAAGTTTTATGAAGTCGGCTTTCTTAAAGTCAAGAAATTGAGTCCTAGTATGCTTGGCTGCTCCTTTCCGCTGTATAGTAAACTTCAGAAGAGCATGATCACTCGCGCCTAATGATCCTTCCACTTCTACCCCACTAACCAGGTCATCAACATTGGTTAGGACCAGATCTAAAATGGCGGTTCCTCTTGTTGCTTCTCCCACTTTCTGGACAATGAAGTTGTCTGCAAGGCCAGTGAGGAATCTGTTTGACCTTATGCTCTTGGCTGAGTTTGACGTCCAACAAATATCCGGGTAATTGAAGTCCCCCATTACTACTATCTCCCTTCCTTTTGCATGCTTGGCCATCTGTTCCAGGAAGGCATCATCTATGTCCTCCGTTTGGCTTGGGGATCTATAGTAAACTCCCACAATGAGGTCTCTGTTATTCTTCTCTCCCTTAATTTTGACCCAAATGCTCTCACTTTGGCTTTGAGGATCTAAATCTTGGATCTCTTCACAGGTATACACATCCCTGACATATAACGCCACTCCTCCTCCTTTCTTGTCTGGTCTGTTTCTCTGAAATAGATTGTATCCCCCCATTATTACATTCCAATCGTGGGACTTATCCCACCAGGTTTCAGTGATGCCTATTATGTCATATTTAGTTTGCTGTACCAAGAGCTCAAGCTCATCTTGTTTATTTCCCATGCTTTGCGCATTAGTGTACAGACATTGAAGTCCATTAATCATTCCCCCGTGTCTCTTATTTAAGGATTTTTTCCTCCCACCACTAGGTCCGTGTGCTGTTTTCTCCATTTGGTCTATGACATTTGGATGATCATCTTCATTAATTGATAGGCTCCTACCTTCAGGAGCACTGTCTCCCTCCCCCACATTAGTCAGTTTAAAGCCCTCCTGATGAGGTTTCTGAGATTTTTGGCAAAAACATTTCTCCCAACCGTTGTGAGGTGCAGCCCATCACTTGCCAGAAGTCCATCTTCAAGAAACTGCAGTCCGTGATCTAAGAATCCAAACCGTTCCTGTTTACACCATTTGCGAAGCCAGCTGTTCACTTCCACTATTTTCCCCTCTCTCCCTGGGCCACGTCGTTCAACTGGGAGGACAGATGAGATGACAATTTGTGCATTTAGTTGCTTCAATTTCCTGCCGAGAGCCTCGTAGTCTCTTTTGATCTTCTGGAGGCTATTGCTTGCAGTGTCATTGGTTCCCACATGAACCAAGAGGAAGGGGTATTTGTCAGTGGGTTTTATGATTCCTTGCAGTCGTTCAGTTACATCTTGGATCTTAGCCCCGGGGAGACAGCACACTTCCCGAGACATCTTGTCAGGCCCACAGATCACTGCTTCTGTTCCCCTCAGTAGGGAATCCCCTATCACCACTACACGCCTCCTCTTGGGTTTGGTCGGGGTTCTTCCGTGAGCTGTCCGTTCCAAGGTCGCCTGCACATTCCCTGAGGACTGACTTTGCTGCTCGTCTTCATATACCTGATCGCCTGTAATGAGGGAGAGATCCTCAAATGGAGTCTGCTCTTCGTCTTCCATGCTAGGGGAGAGGACCTCAAAGCGATTGTGTATTTCTAAGCAATCAGAGTGAACCCTGGGCCTCCTACTTCTTTGAGTCACGTTTCTCCATATATCTGGCTCCTGTGTTGGTGAACTAGACTCCTTCTCAGGGGAGTCCCCTGTCTCCTCCTTGGTGGAGACGGTGTGCTCTGTTGCTTCCAAGAAGAGCTCCAGCTCTCTAATTCTTTGGAGCGTAGCTACACGTTCCTCCAGTTGCTGGACTTTGTCTTTTAAGAGAGCAATCAACATGCAATTGCTGCAGGTAAAGCTGCCTGCAACCTTTGGCAAGATGGCAAACATTGCGCAGGAATCGCAGGCGACTGCAGCTGTTCCCTCCCCTTCCATCTTGAGATCGTGTCGTTGGGGTTGGCTACAGAGGTCCTCCATCATAAAAAGCTTGAAGACAGGACAAATAACTTCCCCCACACAAAAAAACACCTAGATCTCCCCCCACAAACGTTTGAGACTAGCTCCCCTAAATCCAAAAGATGGATCTAACTGCGCGCGCCGCTGCCCTGCAAACTCTGATAAGCTCCTCCCACAGCTAATCCCCTGCCTCAACAGAAACCCTGCCCCCTCTGACCTTTACACAGGGAAAACAGCTAATGAGCCACAAAGAAACACACACACACACACAAGAAAACCCTTTTTGCTCCTTCTTCAACTGATGCCCTGCAAACTCTGATAAGCTCCTCCCACAGCTAATCCCCTGCCTCAACAGAAACCCTGCCCCCTCTGACCTTTACACAGGGAAAACAGCTAATGAGCCACAAAGAAACACACACACACACACAAGAAAACCCTTTTTGCTCCTTCTTCAACTGATGCCCTGCAAACTCTGATAAGCTCCTCCCACAGCTAATCCCCTGCCTCAACAGAAACCCTGCCCCCTCTGACCTTTACACAGGGAAAACAGCTAATGAGCCACAAAGAAACACACACACACAAGAAAACCCTTTTTGCTCCTTCTTCAACTGCTGCCCTGCAAACTCTGATAAGCTCCTCCCACAGCTAATCCCCTGCCTCAACAGAAACCCTGCCCCCTCTGACCTTTACACAGGGAAAACAGCTAATGAGCCACAAAGAAACACACACACACAAGAAAACCCTTTTTGCTCCTTCTTCAACTGCTGCCCTGCAAACTCTGATAAGCTCCTCCCACAGCTAATCCCCTGCCTCAACAGAAACCCTGCCCCCTCTGACCTTTACACAGGGAAAACAGCTAATGAGCCACAAAGAAACACACACACACAAGAAAACCCTTTTTGCTCCTTCTTCAACTGCTGCCCTACAAACTCTGATAAGCTCCTCCCACAGCTAATCCCCTGCCTCAACAGAAACCCTGCCCCCTCTGACCTTTACACAGGGAAAACAGCTAATGAGCCACAAAGAAACACACACACACAAGAAAACCCTTTTTGCTCCTTCTTCAACTGCTGCCCTGCAAACTCTGATAAGCTCCTCCCACAGCTAATCCCCTGCCTCAACAGAAACCCTGCCCCCTCTGACCTTTACACAGGGAAAACAATCAAGTAAAGACATTGCAACAAGGAATGGAAGAGATCTTTGTTCAGCCCGTTTGTTAAAGCAAACGGATGTTATTTACTGGCCGTGGACCTATATGTGGATCAGAACATATTGATCAATTGGACTGTGCCCCCATCCAATTTTTTTGATGTAGTGTAAGTATTTTTTTATGTATAAATAAATGTGTCTTTCATTTTAAATGCACACAGTGTGTGTCTTTTCATTTGAAACAAGGGGGGATTTATGACTTAATAATGTCTGTGGTATCAATACATGCTTAGAGATTCATATTGTAACTCTGTGCATGTTTACTCAGAAGTAGGTCGCACTATTCCAGTGGGGTTTTGTCCCTCCTATGTGTGTCTAGGATTGTAGCCTTATTGTAACCACTGGATCTTGACCAACAAAGGACATCCTGTTTTCTAATCCTCAATAGAGGATTACATGCAGAAGGTGTCAGGTTCTGAAACCCTGGGGAGTTGTGGCCAGTCAGAGTACACATTACTGAGCTCAATGGACCAATGGTCCTCTGGGCTCCCATCAGCTCCAACTCTCATCAGTTCTGACTAGCTTGATCAAAGGTCATTGATGATGGGTATTATAGTCCAGCAGTATCCAGAGACCTGTAGCTGCACCCCAGTTTTAGAAGATCAGGATTGACTGCTTTATACTATGTCAGAGCTGCCATGTTGGGGAGTATTACTGCAAGATTTGGAGGAATACTTCAAGAAAGCAGGAACTGTTATTTAATCATCACAGTACCACACACTAGGTTATGAACATCTTAAGCTGCTATTGTCTTGGCTCCTGCCCCAAACACACAGACAGAGGCTCTTAGTTGTAAGTAAGAGATCTTTATTCAGGTAAGTAGTGGCACAGGCTCAACAGCAGAAATAGTGCTCAAGGGTCATGATTCAGGAACAGTTCAAGAAGTTCAGAGCTGGATGGCAGCAACGAAGATGTCCCAACAAATTCCCTCATCCCTCCTGCCAAGCTTTTAAAGATAAGGCATGGCATGCTCACTCGCAAGAGTCTCTCACCTTGCAGGAACATCAAGCTTGCAAGTGTGTGCTCTGTCAGGGCAGGTAGCCCTCCTCCCATCCACCAAGGGTGACACCTGGCTTTAGGCAAAAAGTCTGCTGCTTTCTGCCAGTCTCTTGTTAGGTCACTGCTGCCACCTGTTCACCCTCCACCCATGAGGCTCTCTTCTCTGCAGGAGAGTCAGAGGGGAGGGTTTTCCTCTTCCAAAGTGACTGAAGTTGGGGTGGAAATGGGATACCTGCTCTCCTCCAACCTAGGTTTCCATCATTGCCTCTGTTTCTTCAGCCTCCCCCTCTTCCATTCGGGCTTGCCAATCCATGCCCAGTTCCAACACTGCTGCAGAGTTCGTGACAACTAATACAGTACCTTCTTTTCTTCCTTGTCTCCTGACTCAAAGTAATAGGAGTGCTTTGTCCATGGTGCTGATTTTGTTCCACTGCTGGGACAATGCATTTTCTTTTGCTAATTCCACTCCAGATACCTTTACTTTGTCCAATACATATTTTTTTAAAAAGGATAATTTCTCTCTTAAATTCTCTGTGCTGGTGGAGACATTAGTTGCCATAGTGCCTTTTAATTTTCATTTAACTGAAAACACTTCCGCAGAAATGAAGACCCCAGAGAGTAAGAACTGTTCCTCCATTCATGCTTCGCTGAATGCTCACTTCACATTCCCATGCAAAGGTGAGCACTACTTTTCCCATTCCAAAGATGTGCAAGAGGTTAGGCTCTGCAAGGTAATTTCCATCTTTCCTCATAGTTGCTCCAGATTCTTGATCCGTTTGGTTCCTAGATACTGCAGGGGATATAAGTAGGGACAGAGGAATTATTAGCAAGGTCTAGTCTCTTGTACTATTCCCTATTATGTCAGCAGCACTCCAGATACTGTAGTACCACTTCACTTTGCAGATGTGGGCCGCAAAAGGTGGAAGGGGCCTTGTAGACCATCTAGTCTAGGAATGGGGGAACCTATAGTCTTCCAGTTGTTGATGGACTATAAGTCCCATCATCCCTGGCCATTGGTCATGCTGGTTGGGGCAGAGGAAGTTGGTGACCAACAGTACCTAGAGGGCTACAGATTCTCCACCCTGATATAGTCCAACCCGTTCTTGATCAATGCAAGAAATCCAGTGCTAGATGGCTGTCCTGAAGACCTCCGGTTGGAGAGCCCCATCCCTCAGGAATTTGGCTGCATTGTCAAACTGCAACTCTCACCATCCCTGACCTTTAATCCTGCTAGCTGGGGCTGGTGGGAGTTATAGTCCAAAATGTCTGGAGGGCACCAGGTTCGGGAAGGCTGCTTCAGGCTTTCCAACACATAATTTAGCTGTCTTTGATCTGATGGCTGTATAGACTTCACTGTTTTCTAATGCAGGTTCCCCCCCCCCTGTTCTTTTGAGTGAATGTATTGCTGATTTTAGCTTGTATATTGTTCTGTTTTTAAATGTTAAATTGTCCTGGTGGTTTTGCAAATGGAAAGACAGCATTAAAAAACCATAAGTGAGACTGGTGATTGCATACTTTAACTCTAGCTCTGTTTGGAAACAAAGGCATTTATGAATGGAAAAAAAACCCAAACAAAATGAATCCACCAGGCAGGCCAATGGCTGAATCATCTGCGGCATGTTCACAGGTTACCTAACCAGTACAGCTCTCAACTGTGAACGTTATCTGTTAAAGGTTCGACCATTTTATTACAAACCAAACTATCCCATATATTCCATACCCCATTTCCTGTGCTTCTTGACAGGATACATCAAATCTTGCTGAAGAAAATAGGAGCGCATAGCAGTCTCCCAAGTTGTTATTGCTGTCTCTAAGACAGAGATTGGGAACTTGTGGACTTCCAGGTATTGTTGGACTGCAAGTACCATCATCCTTCAACATGCATATTGGATGAGGGTGATGGGAGTCCAAGTGCATTAGGTGCACCACAGGTTCTGCAACCCTGGACTAACCCTTTTCACCTCAGTAGAAGAAGAAGAAGAGTTTGGATTTGATACCCCGCTTTATCACTACCCAAAGGAGTCTCAAAGTGGCTAACATTCTCCTTTCCCTTCCTCCCCCACAACAAACACTCTGTGAGGTGAGTGAGGCTGAGAGACTTCAGAGAAGTGTGACTAGCCCAAGGTCACCCAGCAGCTGCATGTGGATGAGTGGAGACGTGAACCCGGTTCCCCAGATTACGAGTCTACCGCTCTTAACCACAGTGGCCCAGCTCCATTATAAGTGGAATGGCCATGTGTCCTATTTCAGAGGACAGTCCGCTCTCTGAATTAGTCCTCTGTATGACAGGGTTTTCTCTTTGAGGAGCTGGCCTACTCAGTGCTAGTTCCTTGTCCGTATCATTATTTCCTTTTATTATTGACTTCCAGGAGAAATTTAAAAGCTTTCCTGCTCACCCAGGCATTTGATGACTGAAAGATACTGGCCAGGACAACCTTAACATGAGCACTCCAAGGTGCTCCAATGTGATTGCTCTAAAATGTTTTTAGATGCTTTCGAGTGTTTTCAGATGTGCCAGATGTTTATAGATTTGTAAGCTTGTTTTAAATGTTTTAAATACGTTTTTGATCTTATTGTTAAATGGTATTCTTTTAACTTGATGTCTGCAAGGCTCCTTTTGAAGGAAGGATAAGATAGAAACTTATTAAATAACAAACAAACAAACAAACAAAAACAAACAAACAACAAATGCCACTTTAAATAGAAGAAAAGATAACAAAGGAGATCCATGCAGCTCATATAAACCCAAGAAAGCCTGTTGGATCAGGCCAACAGCCCATCTAGTCCAGCATTCTGCTCTCCCAATGGCCAACCGGATGCCTATGGGATACCCTCATGCAGGACCTGAGGGCAAGAGCACTCTTGCCTCTTGTGGTTTCCAGCAACAGCTATTGAAAAGCATTGCTGCTGTTGATCATTGAAGCAGAATATAGGCATCATGTCCAGTACCCATTGGGACTTACTTGTCCATGGGGCTGACTACTGCATAGACATGTAAGCTAAAGGTAAAGGACCAATGGATGGTTAAGTCCAGTGAAAGGCAACTATGGGGTTGCAGCATTCATCTCACTTTCAGGCCAAGGGAGCCAGCGCTTGTCCACAGACAGCTTTCTGGGGCATGCGGCTAGCATGACTAAATCGCTTCTGGCGCAATGGGACACTGTGACGGAAACCAGAGTGCACGGAAACACCATTTACTTTCCTACCACAGCGGTACCTATTTATCTGTTTGCATTGGCATAATTTTGAACTGCTAGGTTGGCAGGAGCTGGGACAGTGCAATGGGAGCCGTCTCGTTGTGGGGATTCAAACCAACGGCCTTTTGATCAGCAAGCCCAAGAGGCTCAGTGGTTTAGACCACAGCGCCAAGACATGTATGTGTCTTCTGCATAGTGGCCATGTCTCCCACATCACAGTCCTCTATTTGAAGGGCTGCCAAAGTCCAATTTAGGAATAAAGAACCCTGAGAAATGAGAGCGATGGAAGGGCTTGTCGGTTCCCATCACCAGTGAACACACCTTCTGTTACTTCTCCATCATCAATTAGCGTCTGGAGAGCAGGCTGAGCAGGCATCTAAGGTCAACTGGTCAGTCTCCCCTGCTGTAGTGAGATGACTATTTGCAAAAGAAATACAGTACAATATTTCTAAATTTGCATTTATACACATAAGTTAGAAGATGCAACTGTATCCTCTTTGTTGGTTTCTCCTCTCTTCAGCAATGTGGAAATGGACACCCACATTTTTAGTCTAGTGTTCTCTGGGCAAAAGCTCTGTCTTTAGCATAATGGCCTATGAGAAAACACCAGTAGTCACAGCTAAATATTTAGTTGCTGGATGGATTTCCAGCACAGAGGCTTAACAGCTATTTCCAGAGTTAGAGAAAATGGATGCATTTCTTTGCTGGTGTTGCAGAGATGTCAGTCAACCACTCTTTTGCTCCTGAGCCCAAAGGTAATAGACTGGCTGAGAAATCTGGACACATTCATTGTACCAGGGGGGCGGTGTGCTGCTGGAGGTAATGCACATCAGATGAGATGTCACATTTCTCAAGGAAGGGCAGAGGCATTAAGGCAAGCCAAATCTCTGTTGCTTATATTCCCTTTCACCAGTCAGGGGAGTCGGGATGGGAATAGAATGCATAAAGCTTCCAGAGGTCCACCTGCATGGCAGGAGCTATTGAGGAAAGGAAGAGGGGTCAAGGTGTTTTGGTTTTTTTTACATTTCCCTTCAAATATGGTTGTACCTGCTCACCTATTAATTTAAAGAAATCTAATTGGACAAGGTGATGGGTAGTGAATGCAAAACGCCACCTTCCATTTTAGGAATAAGAAAGCCATGTTTTTCATTTGTTATCAGAAGCAAACTCAACAGTGTTTTAAAATGGCCCTCATAAAGGTTTTAAGTGGAAGCCTGACATGCCACTACATAAAGCTGAATCTGAATCTTGGCAAGTCAGGGGCCTGGTGAACAGGTTATTCCCATGATTGTGAATTAGACAGTTTTCCTATTCCGAGTAAGTTGCATTTCCTGTTAAGGAGTGAGTAGTCTGAGGCTGAGGGATGCTGGTGGCGCTGTGGGTTAAACCACAGAGCCTAGGACTTGCCAATCAGAAGGTCGGCAGTTTGAATCCCCGCGACTGGGTGAGCTCCCATTGCTCGGTCCCTGCTCCTGCCAACCTAGCAGTTCGAAAGCACATCAAAGTGCAAGTAGATAAATAGGTAAGCGGGAAGGTAAGCGGCATTTCCGTGCACTGCTTTGGTTCACCAGACGTGGCTTAGTCATGACCCAGAAGCTGTACGCCAGCTCCCTCGGCCAATAAAGCGAGATGAGCACCGCAACCCCAGAGCGACTGGACCTAATGGTCAGGGGTCCCTTTACCTTTTAGTCTGAGGCTGCTCATTGAACCATCATTGCCACTCAAGCCCCAAGTGCCTGCAGTAGCATTATACTGGCACATAAAATATGACTGTTTCTAGACAGGGGCAACCTGTCAACAGAGATCTATGCTTCATTCAGTAGCCACAGGACTGGACTGTAGTCTTTCCAGCACACAACCATAAGTTGGCTTTTGAGGAAATCCCTTTAATGTGGCCTCAATGTTTTATTATTTATTTTGTTATCTTTGATGTGTGCCCTAAATGCTTTGAGTGTAAGCTGCCACGAGCATTTTCCCCTGGGAAGGAAGTGTAAGAATATATTAATAAACGAAAAATAAAACAAATAAAGCACAGAGTGGGCATTGCAAAAGTGATTAGACTTCAGAGCCTCCAGTTCCCCATTTAGACACACAAATCGCAATCCAACGCGGACTTCAGAGCACAAAGCCTACTCATTTATTTCAAGTCCCATTGAACATTATGAGAATTGCAGAAGGGTACATTGTTTGGAGGGAAAGTTCCCATCGGAAGAAGACTCATCCATTTCAAGGTTCAGAACACACTAGGAAAGTTACAGCAAATGATGGGAAATTGAATGTGGGAAGGGTTGTCAAGGGAATCTGAAGGGGAAAAAAGAGGGATCTAACAGCTGTGAAAAATCGGGGGGGAGGGGGGACGGCAACAGTGTCAGCTGTGTAAACAACAAAAGTACCTTTCAGTTCCCAAAGCGTTTTAAAAGCCAGTCTTTCTCAAGGGAAATTTTGCTGAACAAATGGGTAAGGCAGTTGAATCTGTTCCTCTATTGGGTGTTCTCCTGTCACATATTATGAGATAAGGCTGTAGTCAGATGCATGCTTACCTGGGAGCAAGTGATCTTGATCTCAGTGGGACATATTCCTGCGTGGGCATGCTTACAATTGTGCTGTTCTGCACTATAACCGCCCAAATAGACTTCAGAACTTGTCATGGTGGCTACTTATTCGTGAGGCAATTTTCCCCTTGAGAAAGACCACAGTTGAAAGTACATCAGGGATTGAAGATACTTTTGTTGTTCGCTGCTGCTGTAGCAGTGCTGTGTGGTATTTCTCCCTTCCTCTCCAAGCGATCGTATTAGCAATAGTAAAGGTAAAGGGACCCCTGGCCATTAGGTCCAGTCGTGACCGACTCTGGGGTTGCGGCTTCCGGGTCATGTGGCCAGCATGACTAAGCTGCTTCTGGCGAACCAGAGCAGCGCACGGAAACACTGTTTACCTTCCCACCATAGCGGTACCTATTTATCTACTTGCACTTTGAGTGCTTTCGAACTGCTAGGTTGGCAGGAGCAGGGACCGAGCAACGGGAGCTCACCCTGTCGCAGGGATTCAAACTGCCGACCTTCTGACTGGCAAGTCCTAGGCTCTGTGGTTTAACCCACAGCGCCATACGCATCCCCTAATATTACTATTAGCAATAGTAGTAAGAATCAAAATAATTTTATTGCTTCGGAAGGACAATGTATGACAACAGAGTGAGGATTTGCCCATTTTTGTTCTCTCTTAATTTCTCATCTTTCCAATGTTAAGTTTGTGGAGTCTTCTTCAAAGTCCTCATGAAAGTCCTCATGAAAATTCATTAGCTGTTTAGTGTGAATTTTTCTCTCCCCCCCCCCACATTTGCAGGAAATGTTTGCCTAATATACACATTGTTAAAGCAATGCTTCCTAAGACAATGCATTTTTCAAAATGTTTTGTGTATGCTTTCCCACACACATATGCATTTTTCTGAAATAATTTTTATTTGATTTTACATATATAAAATTATAACCATACACATCAACAGTTAGACGATTCTGCCAAATCTCTGGACTTCTTCCCCTCGATGGGTCCTATGGTTAAACCTTTTCTGCTGCATCTTTTTCAATAGTTCGTGTTTTATACAACTCCATTATCTCCATAGTTCTTGCTACGTTAAAAAGTTTTATTGCAATCCTGCTAGTGTTTTCATCTGCTTACAGTGGTTTCTAAGACATGCATATGCATTTTTGTACACATTACTTGGTCAGAGAACTGCACTGCTAAACCCAAGGGAGCATGGATTTTAAAGGACCCCTGCATATCACCTTTCACATTGTTTTGGAAAGTGCAAATTATGTAGGTTTGCCTTCAGTTGAGAATTGAATATCTCTTCCAACTCTATGTGGAACGCCTAGCATCAGGGCTTAGATAGAGCAGAGGGCAACATAGGAACACAAGACGAGTCCTGCTGGGTCAGACCAGTGGCCTGTGTGGTCCAGTATCCTGTTCCCACAGTGGCCACTACAGGACTCTATTACAAGAGCACTCTCCCCGCCACTGCCACTGTGGTTTCCAGCAATTGATAATTCAGAAGCATTTCTGCATCCAAATGTGGAGGCACAGCTATTATGGCAAGTGGCTGTTGATAGTCTTGTCGCCAATCTTCTTTGAAAACCATCCTAGTTGATGTCCATCACTGCCTTGTGTGTGCGTGTGTGTTTTCCATAGTTTCACTATGTGCACCATGTTGAAGTTTGTTCTTCAATCTGTCCTGAATCTTCCAACGTTCAGCTTCATTTCAACATTCTGGTGTTCGACCCACACCTGAATTTAATATTGAATTACTGGCCCAAAAATGGGAGCAAGAAGAGTTACCGACGATCGAAGAATGGAGGATGAAGTTAATGGACTATGCAGAATTAGGTAAACTAACAGGAAGGATTCGAAACCGGCGAGACCAGAAATTCACGGAAGACTGGAGTAAATTTACGGACTATTTGAAAAGTAATTGTGAAGAACAGATGATGTTTGTAGGGTTGCAAGAAGTTTTGTGAGGAGTATTATTAGAAGTATTGTAAAAATGGACAAGGGGAAGATGATTTGTTAAGAGATGTAAAGGCAATATAAAGTTAAGAAATTCATAAGATGTGGTTAAAATGGTGGATCATCAGAGGTGCTGATGGACGTCTAAAAAGATTGTATAAGTGATAAGTTTTGTGGTACATTTTATAATTTATATGTTAAAATTAATAAAAAATATTATAAAATGCAAAGCCTTGCAACCCCGACCATGAAAAAAAAAAGAATTTAAGATTGAAAAAATAAGAAATGTAGAGAAGCCGAAGGTGTTAGATACTCCCACCCTGTCTCCATCCTAACAACTTTATTCAAAAACAAGATCCCCTGAGCTCAAATATGGCTTACTTTTCCTGGTTCAGCATACCTTGGACTGCAGCAGAATGTCTGAGTAACTGAGCGTGTTGCTCACCCTTCTTCTTCCTCTTCCTCCTCTTTCAATTACATGTTAATCAAACTTGCTCCCTGTTCGTCAAGCAAGCAGAGGACAGCCCATTACACATTCAGCATGTGTGCAGATGCTCAAGTTGACTGATGATTAATTTGTCGGGAGCATAAACGGAATGGTGACACACACAAGGCTTCCAGCAAATTGAATGATGTCAGGAGAGGTTGCCTCTCTTCTATGCTTCAAAGGCAAAGGGGTGGCTGCAGTGAGAGGCTGTCATTCAAAGGGGGGGGGGAGCCCCAAAGATGATCTCTGCACATTTCATTCTCCATCTCTAACCCCCAACTGTTTCATCATCCTTTCTTTCATCTGCACTGGCTTTCCTTTTATTTCGAAGCACAGTCTCAAAGTGCTGCTTGTTTCCTGTGCTCCATGCTCTCACAACCTCTGGATAGAATTATTGCAATGTGCTGTACATGGGTCTTCATCTGAAGCAGCCCCCCCCAAAAAATTCCCTCGCCCTAGAGGTGTACCTAACATCCTCATTGTATAGCTTTTCATTGTAGGCTGAAAATGCATCTTTTTACCCTGGTCTTTGACAGCTATGTGTTTAGGATCTGCTTTTATTTTTGTTTACGTATTCATTTTATTTGATTTTAAATTGCTTTGAGGTAACCCACACTGAGACCTTATGGTGAAGGGAATAAATCCTGTAAATAACCAAACAACCAAAGAAAGGAGTAGCAAAGAGAGAAGTTGTCAATGTACCCAAACCCTACGAAAAAGATTTGTCTAATTTTGGATTGTAGTTTTGGCAGTATACAAAAAATAGCTAGCTTTCTGAGAGATCTCCAAGGTATCAGTGCTCAGCAGACGTTGCTACTCTTTGCTCGTTGCTTCTTCTGTGATGTGTGCATGGCAAATTGGCCGTGCATATTACACTGCCCTGAGCATAAATCTGCACTGTCATTTCACGGACACAGGGCATTGTGGGCTTGCTGGCAAATCTCTCCCATGGCAAGTTGATGCCACACAATAGATACATTAGGCAATGAATTCCCAATCCAGGTGAGAAAAATGACGAGCTGCCTGACTTCAGTTATAAAGTAAGGCACATTGCCCAAGCCACAAGAGAATTTGATCAGAGAATGGGGTGGAGCCTTTAAATATAATTGTTTAATGCACATTGAAATGGAAAATAACTCTGTAATATGTCTGTGTGTATACTGTAAAGCATGGTGTTGATATTCCCATTGAAGCTAAAGAAGTGCTGAAGTGGAGAGCCCAATGTTACTATTTCTGTGCCTCATTGACAAGGTGAATTGTGTAACAAGTCTGCGCATATGTGGTCCTCCGTCTTGGTTGGAGTGAGTCTTTGTTCTCAAGCTACTGGAAAGAATGGACGTGCTAATTCTCTCTGTAGGAAAACAGCCTCAGGCTGTTGGAAGAGAGACAGAACTTTGGTTTTTAGCTCTGGGTGGAAGATATTCATAATCTATGATAGTTTACGTATGTGAGATCAGCATAGGATCTTATGCACGTATCTGAATATTGCTTTATTATTTAAAGTTGCTGTGGAGTAGCGTTCTGTAGTAAAGCTTTTGAACCATATTTTTGGAGCAAATAAATTTTCATTTCAAAGAAGAGTCAGTTTTTAGGCATCAAAATTGCTTCCATATGCAGCTCCATAAACAAGCTCCATAAAGTCTAAGGCAAGAATGGTGCAGCAACAGAGGTACAACCCCTGACCCTGTTGTGAAGAGTCCCTGGAGACCGCTGAATGGGGCAAGGAGGGAAGGAGCAACAGTCTGCATGGAGGAGTTGGGGGACGTTTGCATCTCTTGAGCTGATCTTCACATTTTGCAGACTGAGGTGGTAGAACCCTGGACTCGGTGCTATTTTTCTAGAAAAAGAGGTGCCAGAACTCCCCATGAACACCTCTTATAATGGCAATGGCACCCACCTGGCAGGTGCTGGAACTGAGTTCCAGTGAGTTCCGGCTGACAAATAGCCCTGCCTGGGCTGTACAGATTGCAGCGTGGACGAGTCAGAGTCTTAGTTTTAATGGGTCTTTCCTGTAAACATTCCATGCATGCAGTAAACTAGTACATCTGGCAGAGGCCTATTCTGAACCATTCTTCCTAAACTGCTGGCTTACTACCTGAAGTGAGGTGTTTTTTTTACACAGCAATGCACTAAAATAATGCACTCCCCAAACAGCAGTCTGAAGTTCAGAATTCCCCTGCCTCAGTCTGATATCTTTTTTGTTCCCATTGTTGTGGAGGAAGTAATGCAATGGATTTTTTTGGTCCCTCACATAGGAACATTACCCGCATTCAGTCTTTGGCCAGGCAACACATTATGGGTAGACACACAGGCAAGTGCTGATCCATGGCTCTCCCACAAAATGATGCTCAGTGTGTACGCATGTGGTATAGGTGACCAGACATCACCATATTTGCATTTCTACAACCTAAGCGGCTGCTTTTTCATTCATCGGTTGTAGAAGTGCTTGTCACACACACAGTAGAATCATAGAATCATAGAGTTGGAAGAGACCACAAGGGCCATCGAGTCCAACCCCCTGCCAAGCAGGAAACACCATCAGAGCACTCCTGACATATGGTTGTCAAGCCTCTGCTTAAAGACCTCCAAAGTAGGAGACTCCACCACACTCCTTGGCAGCAAATTCCACTGTCGAACAGCTCTTACTGTCAGGAAGTTCTTCCTAATGTTTAGGTGGAATCTTCTCTCTTGTAGTTTAGATCCATTGCTCCGTGTCCGCTTCTCTGGAGCAGCAGAAAACAACCTTTCTCCCTCCTCTATGTGACATCCTTTTATATATTTGAACATGGCTATCATATCACCCCTTAACCTCCTCTTCTCCAGGCTAAACATGCCCAGCTCCCTTAGCCGTTCCTCATAAGGCATCGTTTCCAGGCCTTTGACCATTTTGGTTGCCCTCCTCTGGACACGTTCCAGTTTGTCAGTGTCCTTCTTGAACTGTGGTGCCCAGAACTGGACACAGTACTCCAGCTGAGGTCTGACCAGAGCAGAATACAGTGGCACTATTACTTCCCTTGATCTAGATGCTGTACTCCTATACTCTCTCTCAGTAATACCTCCGCAAACATCCACCTTGTCTAACGTCCATTCCAGAGAATGTCTGTGGCAAAGCCGGAAGAACCAGAACGGGTTACTTCTGGATTTGCCGCTCACGCATGCACAAATGCAGCGCTTTGCCCTGCATCCTTTTCAGCTAGTGGCCGGGCCTCAAGAATGGATCCTAGCCACAAAACAAGGCACAACTGTACTGCATGAACACACACTGGGCATCATTTTGCTTGTGGAATGGAATAAAGTTGCACGACATCTGTTGTATGTTGCCCCTGTCTCCTTTGGGCATGATACGGCATCCAATTTTACCTGCAATATATGACCAACAAAGAATGAAGTGAATCCGTGTTAGCTATTTCTCTAAGCACCAGCAACACTTGGAACAATATTTTCTCCCCCATTCTCTCTCTCGCTCTTTGGGTTTTATTATTTCCATTCATCTTGTAGAGTGTGGGATGAAAATGTGCCCTTGAGACGCTAAGCATGCCCAGAAGTTTAAGTACCACCTGCCAGCAGAGATGCAGAGCTTCCTGCTTAAGATTTTCATACAGCCCATTCTTAGCAAAGGGCTTAACAGCTGTTCCAGTACCTACTGACGGCATCCTGTCGATCGTCACACTTTTATTGCTGCACTGCTAAAATTTGAAGGCAGGCAAAGTAAGAGCGGGTATTAAAAATTGTGGTGAGCAGCATGTGAAATATTAGCTGTCGCCCTCTTTAAAATTACTTTGCCCAGGGAGTGAATAAGGTTTCTCATAAAGGCAGCAAACCTTTGGAAAGATCTGTTTGGAAACAAGTCTTACGCATGTGGAATTGGTGAAGCATACATCTAAATAACCTCGCTGAGAGAGGGCATGGTGGAGCACAGCTCCTTTCCTCGATTCTGGCATGTCTGAAGACAGAGAAGGCATGCCAAAAAGACTCATTGCAGCTACAGCAGACAGCCACCGAACAGGAGAGGCAACAACTTTGTTGGGGGGAATTATTCCTGGCCAAATAAAGTGGGACAGGACACACCCCTCAGGAGCCGACTTCTTGTTGTTGCTCTAGTCCAAGATACTCTAGGATTTGGCATGCTGCTATCCTCCCACTTCTGAAGCAGCAAAACCATGCCACTGAGTCAAGGAGATAAGACACTCATGCAGGAGACAGACCTGGAGGGCCTCTCAAGACTGTAGTGCTGTCATGGAGGGGGTCATGACCTACCCAGAGATGTCTTCCACATCTCAAGTATTCCTTTCCCTTCCAGCCCTTGCTGTGTGCATCTTGCTTGACCCCAGTGAAGGCGTTTCTTTCTCAGCCAGAACTCTATGTTTGCTTCTGAACCTGGAGAGCGATGGAGACATGTAAACAGAATGCAGCTTTGTCCTATCAGAACAACACAACTGTATATTCAAAGATCTGTTCCATTCTGTACTTCACCCAAAAGGGTTTAAGTATAGAGGAAAATGTGGTAGACCAGAAATAAAGAAGGGCACTTCTTAACAAGTTCTGCAATAAAAACCCTGGGGCATACTGCCTGGCTTTTGCAGACTTCTAAAGTCTCAGGAAATGTACTATGGCTGAGAAATTAATTAATCTTACATACTTGGAAAAGGAAGTTGAAGAGTGTTGGCAAAACAGCGAGCTTTTGTTGTTGCTGTGTGTTACCTGGTAACAATATAACTATAAATGAACTTAACGTAGAAACGGATCAGCTTGAGTACCTAGCTTCAGCCATCAGGTCAACAACAGATGACAAAATATACAAGAGCTATGCTTTATGCAACTTTCTGGGTGTATCATTAATGATTTGGTGTCTGTTTTGAAGAAGTTCTGGTTAGTAAAGCTTTGAATGCTATTTATGGGTCGGGACAATTTTTATTACCAGAGTCCTTGAAGATTGTTTGCCTTCCTTTTGACAGCATCTGCTGTCAATATTTCTGAAAGGCACATCAAGGATTCCAACCCCTTTTCATTCCCTCCCTTCTCCTGCACCTGAAGTCCAACTCAGATGTGAACTGTGCACCTCCTTGTATAATAATTGTGGGCATGCAGTTTCTAACAGATGGAAGCTCAAGCTGGTTCTTTGCCCCAGGTGTCAAACCTTCTTCATCTCTTCCAGCAACTTCAATAAGCGATTGGACTTGCCAGATGTTGTTAAGCCTAAGTTCCGTTAGTAGCCTCTGGCCTGTAGATTTCCATGCTACAGGGAGTGGGGGTGGGGAGGCGTGGAGGAAACAGCATAAACCTGGTCTAACTGGGTCACCCTCTTAGATCAGAAAAGCCTTCTGCAGACAGCCTTTTGCTGTTTTACCCTTGGCTTCCCTCCAGTTGATAACATAGCTGCAAATTGCAAAGCAGAGGGTGTCAGAAGTTAACAGCTCTCCTATCACAACTGAAATGTGGCCAGGCAGGATTACAGCAGGCACAACTAAGCCAGGTTTTTCCAGTAAATAAAAATATATGCTACCGGCAAGCACTCCTGCAATAATTCACAAAGACTTTCCCACGGCAAGATCTGCAGCACATAGACAATGTTCACCAGAGTTCATTATTTCTTACTAGAGGAAGATCGTTCAGATGGACACAGTCTGTGTGGAGGGAGGGCTAGCATATTATAGGGACGAACTAGCCCTTTTCAGAGGAATCAGTCATAGGATCATGAACAAATGGACAGGGGAATGGGGCTGTGCTGGCTAGCCACACCCTAGAGGCCAGCATTACCTCATGCCCCTTAGGTTCAGATGAATGTGTGAAAGGAAATACAGCTGGACTCATACTTCATGGGGTACTTTCCATCAGTCCAAATATCTCTACAGGCCTTTGGACTGGTTATATGTAAGTAAGTACAGTGGTGCCTCGCAAGATGAAATTAATCCGTTCCGCGAGTCTCTTCGTCTAGCGGTTTTTCCGTCTTGTGAAGCAACCCTATTAGCGGCTTAGCGGATTAGCACTATTAGCGGTTTAGCGGCTATTAAAGGCTTAGTGGATTAGTGGCTAAAAGGCTATTAGCGGCTTAGCGGCTTAGAAAAGGGGGGGGCGGAAAAAAATCGGAACACTCGCAAGACGTTTTCATCTTGCAAAGCAAGCCCATAGGGAAAATCATCTTGCAAAGCAGCTCAAAAACGGAAAACTCTTTCGTCTAGCGGGTTTTCCGTCTTGTGAGGCATTCGTCTTGCGGGGCACCACTGTATGCAGGTAGGGTCTTCTGAGAGGTCTACAGAACATCATCATCATCATCATCGTATGCTGCTCATCTGATCTGACTGCGTTGCCCCAGCCACTCCGGGCTGCTCCCCACAAAATATAAAAAACGCATTGAAGCATAATAATAATAATAATTTATTTATACCCCGCCCATCTGGCTGGGTTTCCCCAGCCACTCTGGGCGGCTTCCAACAGAACACTAAAATACAATAACCTATTAAACATTAAAAGCTTCTCTAAACAGGACTGCCTTCAGATGTCTTCTAAAAGTTTGGTAGTTATTTTTCTCTTTGACATCTGGTGGGAGGGCGTTCCACAGGGCGGGTGCCACTACCGAGAAGGCCCTCTGCCTGGTTCCCTGTAACCTTGCTTCTCACAGTGAGGGAAGCGCCAGAAGGCCCTCAGAGCTGGACGTGAGTGTAGGAAGCTCCTTTATATTGAGTCACAACATTGCTCCAGAGTGCTGTCCACGCTGACCAGCAGAAGCTGGTTTCAGGAAGGGATGCCAGAGATTGAACCTGTGACATTCAGCATGCAAAGCAGATGCTCTATTGTGGCTCTGCATCAGAGTCCGCTGAGGCAGTGCCCCATTTAATTTACCAGTCTCAACTTTGTCTTACGGTTTCTTGATCTTATTGCATTGTATTTGCATTATTGCTTTATATAATGCATGATTGTTCCATATTTAAAGTTTCATGTTAAGAGAAGGTCCACATGGTAGAGTGTGTGTTTTGTTAGAGATTCTAAACATGGTTTCAGTTCCTTGAGCTCCACCATAGAAGAAATGCATGGTATAAGTGTGTGAAGATAATTTTTTAAAAATGACATTATTCAGTGTTTTCTTCTCTGACATATATAGTTCCTCACAATGCAGAGGAACTGTTTGAGCACTAGAGAGCTAAGGAGGGCTGGCTGAAGGTGGCTGAAATATACTCGGAGTCAAGTGTAAATTTCATGCTCTTTATTCAGCTCATAGTAGTGAGGAATGGTAGTGAGTAGTTCTCCCGAAATGTCTGCTTTATATACGTTATTTACATAATGGGCCCCATGTGATTGGCTAATTCTGGGATTCTCCTGTAGGCCAATCAGGTTGCGGATTCACTTCCACCTGGAGCTGGATTGGGTGGCTCCTGCGGACCAATCAGACTGCTGCATTCTGGATCCTATTGTTCTAGGACCAATCAGACTGCTGCATTCTGAATCCTATTGTTTTAGGACCAATCAGACTGCTGCATTTTGGATCCTATTCAACTCAGTACATAACAGTGGCATAAAATGCATTGATAAAAGGACTGAGAAGTCCTTGCTCTATAGATTGCTAATATAGGCTGCTTTACACAATTCTAGGCCCTCCAACAAGAGAATTAACTGCTGATTGATTCATTCCCCACCAAGAAAATGTAATTCCGCATTAAAAAAAAGAAAAGTGTATGTCATCAGTCAACTTGTCATTTGTGTTCTTTTAGGGGAAATGACTGGTTCTCAGAGAACAGAGGGGAGAGTTCTTGAGTCATACTGTGTTTCTCAAAAAATATCATAGTTAATTACCAAAAGCAGCTATGCCAATAAGACAGCAGAGAAATGGCAAAGGCCTCCATTAATTACCCGCTTTCCCTCCCTTACAAATTCTGTATTTCTATAAAGCGGGTCTCTGACAGTGTAATAGATATGACAAAAAGAACAGTTTGCGTCGTGAACTGTGGCTGTGCTGGTTCCAGAAAATACAAGCAAGCAAAGTAATTGTTTTTTATTGGACAGACATCCACGGCTGGAATAATATAGCATCTTTCCTTTGACTCTCACAAGGCCATTCTTTCTGGTAGAAGTGGAAAATAGAAGAAATATAGCAGTGGATTCAGTTAGGAGGGGTGAAGCTCTGAATTTATGTGCTGATCAAATTCTGTTGACCTTGGGAACAGATGGCCTGTTTGAGGTAGATCGCCTCTTAGAGATGAACATTTTACATCTCTAAGGAGAGAGAAACATTGGAGTGTTCTCCAGTTTTCATATGCAGCAGGCACATAGGAATAGAGGAAGCTGGCTTATACTGGGCCAGACCATTGGTTCATCTAGCTACACTGACTCGTAGCAGCTCTGCACGGTTCCAGATTAGGGTTTCTTCCAGTGCTACTAGAGAGTGAATTGGGTGTTGGAATAAACAACAACCTTTAATCAATAACACAGTAGTGAGATGAAAAAGTCAATAGAGAGTTGATGTGTATAAGGAACAGGACATTAAGTGAACTGCCTGAGATGTGAGTTTATTTTCCCTTTCACCTTTCCTGCTGCCATAACCAGAAATGTATTAGGGTGTTAAGTAAAGATTCAGTTTAAATTTTATAGTCATGTCTGCCTTCTTTGAGGTGAGATGAAGAACCTTGGCCTTCTGCTTTGCCATTATGCTGTGGTCCTCCCCAGAATGGCTAGGTATAAACTAGCCATTTTTGTGGATAGAAATCTTTCCCATCCAGGGCTTTTTTGTCCTGAGGGAACTCACTGGAACTCAGTTCCAGCACTTCTCAGGTGGGTTCTGGAACCTCTCAGGTGAGTTGCATCATCACTCAGGTGGGCACCATTGCCATTCTACGAAAAAGAGGGAGGTGTTCCTGGTGAGTTCCCACACTCTTATCCTAGAAAAATAGCACTGCCCATCTCATACATAACATACCAAGCATCTTTAAAGGTAAAGGGTAAAGGGACCCCTGACCATTAGGTCCAGTCGTGGCCGACTCTGGGGTTGCAGTGCTCATCTCGCTTTATTGGCTGAGGGAGCCGGTGTACAGCTTCCGGGTCATGTGGCCAGCATGACTAAGCCGCTTCTGGCGAACCAGAGCAGCGCACGGAAATGCCGTTTACCTTCCCGCCAGAGTGGTACCTATTTATCTACTTGCACTTTGATGTGCTTTCAAACTGCTAGGTTGACAGGAGCAGGGACTAAGCAACGGGAGCTCACACTGTCGCGGGAATTTGAACTGCCGACCTTCTGATTGGCAAGCCCTAGGCTCTGTGGTTTAACCCACAGAGCCACCCGCGTCCTACCAAGCATCTTAGAAGTACAGTGGTACCTCAGGTTACCTACGCTTCAGGTTACATACGCTTCAGGCAGGTTACAGACTTTGCTAACCCAGAAATATTACCTCAGGTAAAGAACTTTGCTTCAGGATGAGAACAGAAATCGTGCTCTGGCGGTTCAGCAGCAGCAGGAGGCCCCATTAACTAAAGTGGTGCTTCAGGTTAAGAACAGTTTCAGGTTAAGAACGGACCTCCGGAACGAATTAAGTACTTAGCCCGAGGTACCACTGTAAATATATATCTCATTCTTTACCATTCATCTACCTTCCTTGGCTGCTACTACTCCGACTCGATTTCCTTCCTTTTCTAATCTAACATGCCCAGTTCCTTCAGCCGTTGCTCAAATTTAGCCAATTCATCATATCTGTGATCTTATCAGAGTCCTTTCCAGTGCTTTGCCAGTGTCTGTTTGAACTCTGGTGCCCAGAATTGAGCATGGATGCCATCTTACCAGCATCAAGCAGAAATATAAGGGCACACCATCAGGTTGGATTACTCATGGGTGATAAATTAGAAAATTAAACTGTCACAAGAATAAAATGTATTGGATAACACTCCCAGCCTTGCTGGCTAGAAATTATGTTTCTATTTTTGGCAGTTGCCCTTTAGATTCTGATCTTTATATTTATTATAGCAGGCTGCAGTAGAAAAGAATACTAGTACTAGCAGCAGCGGTGGTTATTGTATAATTTAATAAGCTTCGCTGTGGTTCCTGAAAGCGGTAAATTGATGCTGGGAGCCTGAGTAAGGTAAACAGACAAGGCACCGTGAGCTATTCACTTTTAAAATTTACTTTTTGCAATGCTTTTATGTGTGTTGGTTTTTCTCAAAACACAACTCTTCTTTACTTAAAGGTCCCGGTTATCACAGGCTATTTGTTCTGGGTATTTATGCATGTCAGTGTTAAAAGGGGCAGTTCTACTGATTGGCGTAAAGGTCTACGCAATTGGCTTCTGAGTCAACATGAAAACACGCTGTTTGACCTTCTCCTGGGCACTGAGGCCACTCCATTCTTATATTCCTTGAACATTATTAATAGAGAATGGGAAAAGGCATTTCACAGAGTTCTTTCACATTACAGCACATTAGCCCAGCTCCCCTTCTTCTTGACAGAAGAAAGAATAGCTTTCTTCTAACTTATACATATTTTCTTCATTAATATGGAAAGCCGGGCTCTGTCAAGAGACAGAATGAGCAATAGATTGAGAGGTAAGAAAATGGACAATTATTTAGCCAATTTCCAGGCCCAATTTACAAGTTCTGCTTTTAAGCACCAAAGTCTGGGAGCAGGTTACCTGAGCAACTGCAAAGCCTCCAAGTGACCCTATTTTCCAGGGACAGTCCTGGATTTATAGAAGCCATCCCAGTTTCTGATCTGATCCCAGAATGTCCCGCTTTCCCTTAGGACATCCCTATTTTCATCGGAGAAACGTTGGAGGGTATGGAGTTATGCAAACCCCCGAGCCAAGGAGATAAGTAACTATACAACTTTTAGAAGACAACTGAAGGCAGCCCTGTACAGGGTTTTGCTTCTATGGTTATTTTGCATTTAGTTTTTAAGAAACGTATTTAATATATGCTGCCCAGACGATGCTATGTTATGGGGTGGTACATGAATGGTGATGCAATTAAAATAAAACTTGCAACTCTACAATTCCATGATGCTAAATGTGTAGCGCATATGGGGACTTATTCATGTGTAATGTTCAGCAATCTTCACTTTTGCATTTAGTGTTAAATGATTTATTGGGATGGGAATGTTTTATTATGGAGTTTATTGCAGGTTTTTTTTTGGTTCTGTAAACTGCTTCGGTATTCTCCAAATGAAAATCAGTATACAACTGATTTCAATCAATCAGTCAGTCAAAAAGGAACAAGTAGGAATGTTACCAGTGTGAGTGTGAAGAGCACCTTTAAAATCTTTATGTGGATTATATTATTAGTGTGAAATGTAACCCAAGGGAAGCTCTGCAAGCTTTAGAAGCTGAGTTTTCCAAATTTGAAATGATAGGCCTTTGAACCAACTTGGATAAATCTTTAATTATATACTATAACATAGCCCCAAGTGAACAATTGAAATTAGAAGAATTAGTTACTATTCCACATTGCTGCATGGATTTTTAGATATCTAAGTGTTCGGATTCCACAAAATTTAAATAAATTCTATTCATTAAACTACACCCCATTGGTGAAGAAAATCAGAAGGAACCTGTACAGGCTTCAACTATCCATGTGTTAGGATGAATTGCAACAAAATACAATGGTGATTCCCAAATTCTTACATTCGTTTCAAGTGCTCCCCATCTCACTTCATCCTAGTATCTTCAAAAATTGGCACAAAAAGTAACAGGTAGCAAAAGACAGGTGAAACAGTGACCCAAGCCAGAGCTAGAATTGACCTTCATTGCTCAGTTTAAAGCCCCACCTTAAAAAGAAAGCCTTAGTCACCCTTCCTGTTCATGAGAACCAATGGCCAAGAGGAAGAGATGAGTCAGGCTGGTGAAGAGTCACAGGTGTGTCCTCCTCTTGCTGCGACAAGCTCCCCTCCCCTCTTGTTTCCCAGAACTAGAAGAGGTGTGAAAAGGGTGGAGGAGAGGTTGGCTTCACACAGACACCATCTCCAATTGCTTGGGGAAAACCCTAGACAAGATGGGACTTTCAGTCTTGGCAACTGATTCATGGGGCCAGACCTATCAGAGATGAGCTGCTGTGATCATTAGGCCTGACACTTAGTGCTTTTTTCCCCAGGGGGTACTCTATGGTATGCAGTTCCGGCACCTCTTTTTGTTGTTAAAAAGTGTGGCACTTACTGTAACAACTTCATGGTGAGTACCGGCACCTATTTTTCTAGGGGGGAAAGCACTGCTGACACTCCACCAAGTCTCTGCAGATCGTGTTCTTGCTAATGAAGAGTTAAGTCCAACTTGCACAGTGTGATTTACTGCTGGCTCACTCCTGACAGCAGAGATGGATTAGAATCACTTCTGTCCCCTCCTCAACTACCTCCAAGGACAAGGAGGGACTTAAAGCAACAGCAGCAGCTGGAGATGCCACTGCTTGCTTACACACTCCATGTAAGAAGACAGGGTTTCAATGGGCTGGAGGAGGTTTGTTGCTCTGTTGCTCCAACTGTTGGGATGGAGAAGAGATCTGAAGAAGGAGCTGCCCAGCTAGCTATTTAGCAGGAGCTCTGTGTGTGATTCTTGCACCTTTGGAGCTGAGGTAATTGAGACCTTTGTCGACAAAGAACTAAACTTCCAATCATGTGTCCTCCTTGCGGGGTCTGGGTGACATGGTGACATGGCTCTACAGGTACTTTGGATCAAAACTACCATCAGCCCCAGCCAGCATGGTCAATGGTCAAGGAGCTGTAGTCCAACAATGTATGCAAGGCCACAGGCTCACCACCCCTGCTTTCCTGTTTAGGGCAGGGCTAGCCAATGTGGTATCCTCCAGATCTTGTCCCCCCCCCCCAATTTTTTTTTAAATCAGTTTTCAAAAAAAATAATAAACAGACAGACAGAAAGACATCCTGTTTAAATCTTGGTAGCATTATTAAGTGACTTCCTCAAATCCCCTGGGTTGAATTTCATTATATATTATTTTAACAGTTTTCCAAAATCTATTTTCTCAAAAGATTAACTTGATCGCTTAACATCTTTCATTCATTCTATTTTAGCTTTAGACATCTTAAATCCTATCCTTACATATTTAGATCCTAAGCCTATCTAATTTTTGCAAGCTTTCCCAATTAAATTATCCTAACATATTTAGCTAAATAGTCTTTAAATTTCTTCCATTCTTCCTGGTACTCCTCCTGACTCTGCCTAACCTACTTTCTTATCCATCATCATGATGGACATTCAGATAGGAGCTAACTGTAGCTCAATGGTAAAGCATATGCTCCATTGCTGGATCTCCAGTTTAAAAGGCTCAGGTGGCAGGAGATGGGAAGGAACTTTCTCTGCCTGAGACTTTGGATAGTTTATGCCATTCCAGAGTAGACAATAGGGAGCCAGACAAGCCAATGGTCTGGCTGAGTATAAATCAGCTTCCTTTATGGAAATCACCTTGACATGGTAGTGTAGAAGATTATCAATAAATCAATAATAATGACAATGCTTGTTTTTTACATTGGCCATTTATCATTACCCATTTATCTCTGTAAATTATCACTCCATTCATTTGCACGAAGATGCCAGGAATGTCGGCTAGCAATACTTTCTTAGCATAAAATAACATTAATTAGGTTCTTTCCCCTTTCTCTGCCTGTAGTTCAAATACTTATCAACTGGAATTTAAATAATTATAGCTGCTTTGGAAGGTTTTTCAAGAACAGCTATCAAGTATTTAAAAGGGAGTACAAAAAGTTGGTTTTTCAATGGCTCATTGAAGCGCTATTGCGAATAAAATTATTTTTTTAAAAAAATATTTTGAGCTGATGGCGTAGAATTACAAAGGAAGACCTCAAGCTCTGATTACTAATTAAGTTCATATTTAGCACCAATAGAACCTGAAGGTTATGAGGAAGCCTGACAAGGCAAAGCGTACAGTGTTCAGTACATATTTTTCAGCATAATTATAGCTGTAATTTTTTATTATAGTTATTAACTTGCCAATACTAAGCAGTGGAAAAACCCACCGCAAACACTCACAAAGTGCCAGTGGTGGAGTATATATCTATATTTCACTGTGTTAAAATGTTTAAAAGAGTTTTAAAATATTGAACTAGATTATTCATTGAACACTTCACACTTCGCATTTGGAACACGAGTTGCTTCACTTTAGTCAGGTCATATGCAGAATGCTGTGTGTATTCTGTTGCCCCAGAGGGCAGAACAGCTTCTTCCTCCTCCTCCTCTTCTATTAAATATTAGACTGTGTTCTCTTTTCGGCCTCTACTAAAAACCTTCCTCTTTCGATGAGCCTTTTATCACTTGTATGTTTGCTGTCCTTTCGGAAGAAGAACAGGATAGAAATTTTGATGACGATGATGATGTTTTGATTTCTCACTTGCCCTTCTCTCCAAGGTCCCATGATGGGTCACAGCAATTTAAAAATACAATACTAAAATCAGTTTAAAACAATTACAAACAAGATTATAGGATGGGTCTGTAGATAGACTGACTACCGGGAAGGCCCTCTGCCTGGTTCCCTGTAACTTGGCTTCTTGCAGCGAGGGAAACGCCAGAAGGCCCTCAGCGCTGGACCTCAGTGTCCGGGCCGAACCAGTAAGACAACACGTTTGAGAAGTCAGGATTCCTGATCCCAGAGATTACACTGACAACGGCCTTTGAAAGGCTCAGCAATAAATAAATAACCAATCAGCCATGTGGCTGAGCTCTATTATGTTCACAATTTTCTGCATTAGCAGAGAGAGAATGCCTTAAGGGGCCACCTCTTTGCCACGAGAGCTCACCCCATCATAGCTCATCCTGCATCCCATTTTAACTACCTTAACTTAAGCAACGCCAAGCAGATTGTTAACCGTGATGAGGCCGCTCTCTGCATTACTGTTTGCCCCACATTGGCAGCAGAGGGCTTTCTTTTCATTTAGCCCTCTCTTCCCCTGAAAAGAAGATGGGCTCATTTCAACGTGCCACACTGAACTATACGACAACAGCTTTCTCCTTAATGGCAAGCATTTATCACGTCTTATCTCATTAAAAGCTTTGCTTAACTAAAGAGGGGCATTTTTTAAAATCAGAAACGAGACTATATATGGCAAGTACAAATAAAATAGGCAGCTGCAAGGAAGATACTTCATCTCTCCTTTACTGCTAGAGTGTGTTCTTGGTGATTCATAGGCCCGCTTCTAGAATCTTCCTAGAGGGGATTTTTTCTTTAACTGCTCCAGGCAAAACCTAGATCAATCTGTTTTAGGTGTTGCTTTCATTGCTGATATTTGGCAGGCAGGCACCATCGCAAGGGCATCTGATTCTCATGGAGGAAGGAAGAGCTGGGCCCAATTTATGGCACAGCAGATGCTGGATGTGTGATTCAGTCTCAGCGGATGGTGACATTGCTAATGAGAGAGCTTACCAGGAGCAAAATATATTGTTTGATTAATTGCATTCTGTCAATTTTCTGCCTGCATTTAAAAGAAACCAAAAAACAGACACCAGGCAGAGAAATCACAACTTTGACATATTTTGTGATTTGGACATTTAATTCCTTTTTCAAATGAGAGAAGGATGAGGAAGATACGGATTTAGCATACTTCGGATGCTTCGAGAGTTGAGATGAAATTCCTTACGTTTTTTCAGAACATTTTTGGCACTCATTCAAAAAATGCTTGCTTCTTAACGAAACTTGCCTTCACGCTTCCTCTGCCCATAGTGACATCATCACCATATCTGATTGGTTATATCTGATTGGTTATATACATTTTGGACATTTACCCAGACACTTGGTGTGATCTCTGACTGATTGGGTAGAATCAACCAAGTGTCTAATCCAGCTGGAAGGAGAAGGAAATGGTTGTCCTGAAGAAGATTGTGCAGATATCCATAATGATTCCAACTAAATTCTGCTCCAAACTGTGGAATGCTTTCCTCAACAAGGTCCACTTGGCAGCTTCACTGACATTTTTGGCACCAGGTAAAGACTTACCTTTTACCTGGGACCTTTGGATAGATTGAGATGATAGTATCTTGCTACTGGTGTGCTGACAAAGTTGCCTTTGGCTGTCACCGGGTTTGTTTTGTTTTGATGCCATAATATATTTAAATTAATGTTTTGAAAGGTGTTGTAAGTAGCCTGCAGAGCACTAGGTAACAAGTAACTGACAAGTCTAACTAATAATACTCAGAGGAGACTGGCTGGAATTGGCTGAGCTCAGTTCCCTATGTCCATTAAGTTCAAAGGATCTACTCTGATCAGAATTACCATTGGATACAATGGATATAGGGGGACGTGGGTGGCACTGTGGGTTAAACCACAGAGCCTAGGGCTTGCCTATCAGAAGGTTGGCAGTTTGAATCCCCGTGACAGGGTGAGCTCCCATTGCTCGGTCCCTGCTCCTACCAACCTAGCAGTTCAAAAGCACGTCAATGTGCAAGTAGATAAATAGGTACCACTCCAGCGGGAAGGTAAACAGTGTTTCCGTGCGCTGCTCTGGTTCTCTAGAAGTGGCTTAGTCATGCTAGCCACATGACCCGGAAGCTGTACGCTGGCTCCCTCGGCCAATAAATCGAGATGAGTACCGCAACCCCAGAGTCGGCCACGACTGGACCTAATGGTCAGGCGTCCCTTTACCTTTACCTTTAGAATGGATATAAATAATAATTGATATTTTTAGGCACTTTTAGACTGCCCTTCATTACATAGAATCCCAGAGCAGTGTAGAGAATATACAAAATAACCAAATCACATCAATCCCCTACAGAGTTTCACACCACCAGCCTGACAGCCTGGTTTACCCAGTTCCTTCTCTCTTCTGCTGAATAATAATAATAATAAAATTGATCCAATAAAACTGCATTTTAAAAAACATTTCAGATACGTTGTCACTCATCATGTTGACTCATAAAATGCAGTCAACTGCCATCATCTGAAGGGGGAACATGATGCTATCTAAAGAAGAAGAAAAGCCAAGCGAGAGTAATGAAAAGCACTGCAGGGATTTTGAGATTGTATACCAAAAATAAATTGAGATAGCCAGGTATCCAATTCATAATTCAAATGCACAGTACAGACTATTTCATAGCACGGATATTGTGTTAAAAAAATATATCAGCTGCTGACAAACCTAGTTCATATCATAGATCAACACCGTCCCTTTCCCCAGTACAACCCACTCTGCTTCTTACCTCCATGCTTATAAATGCAAGTGTTATATATTCTTGCTGCTTTATCTAGCATTATGAGGGAAAGGGTTCTGATCGAATGGCAGTAGGTAGTCTGCAAAGCAGCAATTCACTCCACTGTCAGTCATAATTTGCCTCTGTTGAATACTCGTTCGTGTTTCCAGGAAGGTATATAAATCAGAGCTTAAATTTCACTCTTTGGCTTTTCAAACCTCATCTCTGAGGTTAGATGACATCCTATACAGATGGATGAAGACTTGTGGGTTCAGTCACCATTTAAAACCAGTATACCTGAAGGAGAGTCTCCACCCCCATCGTTCAGCCCAGACACTGAGGTCCAGCTCTGAGGGCTTTCTGGCGGTTCACTCACTGCAAGAAGCGAAGTTACAGGGAACCAAGCAGAGGGCCTTCTCGGTGGTGGCGCCTGCCCTGTGGAACACCCTCCCACCAGATGTCAAGGAAATAAACAAATATCTGACTTTTAGAAGACATCGGAAGGCAGCCCCTGTTTAGGAAAGTTTTTAATGTTTGATGTTTATCGAGACGTGAGTGCAACAGCACTCTCCCCAGTTGTGATTCTGGGCAACTGGTCAGAACCATAGTGGCTAGCAGCCATGGGCAGCGTTATCCTCCATGAATTTGTCCAAACTGGTTATTATATAAAAATAATGATAAAAGGTGAGAGAAGCTGCAGAAAGAACCAGGTTTTAGTGCACCAAAACTGTGGTTCCAAAAGCATTCCTTGTTTTCAGCTCTATGACATAGTTTTCCTTGCGTTGTCGAGATCTACTGTACAGAAGTAACAAAATGTATTGCTCCAGAAATAGCCATTCACTTTTTGGGGACATGGCCTCTTCTTCTTCTCCCTTTAGTGGAGATTGTAAACTATAAGGTACCATGTGACTCCCATGTCACACCCCTTTTCCTTTATTGCAATGTCTTCAAAATAGGGTACAAGATTCAAAGTTCTACAGAACTCTTCGCTGGGCTAGATGGTAAACAAAACAAAACAGAGGGAAGGGAAAATGTTGACAAATATTAAAATCCTCATGAAAATTCATCAGTGCTATAGTGCAACTTTCTCCCAATATACACATTTAATATCTAATTTTGACTAATATACAGATTTTGCAAGCAATTTACCCAATATAATGTAGTTGTTATGTTAAGTTCACTAATTTTATGCACATTTCCCCATAATACATACATTTTGTATGCACTGTTTGGCTGAAGAGCTGGAACACAAAATTTGGAGAGGTCTGAATATCAGGAGGTAGCTGGAATTGGTTCAAAAAGTGTAAAGCAGTTTCTCATTAAGATGCAAAGAAAATAGAGTTTCTTCCCAATACGGAGCTGGTTTTATTGTATTTTATTGTAAGCCACTTTGATGGAATCTACACACATATAAAAAAAAACTCTGTGAAAATGCTTTTTGAAAAAACGTTTTGAAAAAGACATTGAATTTGGCATAGCTCACTGTCACCAACTAGTGTCACATTTGTATATTGCACTTTACAAGACATTTAAAATGTTTTATTTGCAGCTGAGTCCCAAGTGTTTCATTTTGAAACAAAAATTGGGTGTATATATATATTTAAAATAAGTAAATATAAGCTGTATTAACGGACCATCTTTTGTAATAAAGTCGTACCTTGGTTTTCAAACAGCTTAGTTCTTGAATGTTTTGGCTCTTGAATGCTGCAAACCTGGAAGTGACTGTTCCGGTTTGTGAACTATTTTTGGAAGCTGAACATCCGACGTGGCTTCCACGGCTTCCAGTTGGCTGCAGGAGCCTCCTGCAGCCAATCAGAAGCCACACTTTGGTTTCTGAACATTTTGGAAGGTGAAGGGACTTCCGGAATGGATTCCGTTCAACTTCGAAGGTACAACTGTACATACTACAGTATATTTATTTAATTAAAGCATTTGAACACCACCTTCATGCAACATCCCAGGGTGGTGTAGAACAGAAATTAACAATAACAACGGAAATGCTGTAAAATGATTGAAACCTCTATAAACATCTACAAAACAGTAAAAACACAGCAGGACAATAAAATATCTCTACAGAGTGCCTCTATTGGTATGTGCTCACACTACAAAAGTTTGCTGGATCAACCTTAAAAAACAAAAAAAGCAACACCTTGCATTGTACACAGTTACATTTGGCAAGCACATTATCTAAATTCTTAAGGAACGCATTTGTGGTTTGCAATCTCTAAGAAGCTTGTTTAATGCCTTAATGTGGCTTGAGCAAGGGAGTGGTGACCTCAAAGACTGAAGTAAAAACATCAGGTCATTCTGTACTCTTGCAAAAAAGAGCAAGGGCATAAGTATGTTAGCTTTGGAAAGGGATCACAGAAGAGCGATTACACCTTCGCTGACAGGTATAGTATTTAAGGTAACGTATTTCAATAAAACATGCTTTATTATTATTAATAATAATAGTAATAATTTTTATGGCAACAGCACATAGACTTGTAGTCTCCCATAGCTGATCTATGCCATCAAGAAGGTAGAAAGAACCTGGAAACTTAGGAGTGTTGCAGCATTATTATTTTTTAATAAATAAGAATAATACTCACTGTCAGGAAAAGAAATATCTATTTAACTATATATAAAAAGCAGAGCCACTGCCTAAGCCATCAAAATCATAAAAGTGCAGATGCACGTGTAAATTGTGGGACTCCACGCGGCATACAATGTTTTCCTATTTAGACCTCTGAATCTCCCTTACAATTTACTGCAATTTTGTCCAGGTTCTTCTTCCTAATCTTTCAGGCCATAAGGTCTCAGGGCAAATTACAAGAATTTAAAAACACACTGTCAAGAGCAGTTAATGTGGGGATGTTTGGGGAGGCAGGAGAGGATATATTATTTTATTATATTCTTCCTTACGTCAGATAGTTCTATAACTTAGCAGAGTTGTTAAACAATCCCCCTTTTAAATTACACAGTGGTTAGCTAGTTGCAGGCTCATCTGAGATTCACTATTTAGGATTCCTGGTTTCCTTTTTTTTCTAAAAGAATAAACATGACCATCTGATTAAAGTTAACATAAAACTAGTTTACAGTGGTACCTCGGGTTAAGTACTTAATTCGTTCCGGAGGTCTGTACTTAACCTGAAACTGTTCTTAACCTGAAGCACCACTTTAGCTAATGGGGCCTCCTGCTGCCACTGCGCTGCCAGAGCACGATTTCTGTTCTCATCCTGAAGCAAAGTTCTTAACCTGAAGCACTATTTCTGGGTTAGTGGAGTCTGCAACCTGAAGTGTATGTAACCTGAAGTGTATGTAACCCGAGGTACCACTGTACTTACAATCATCCAGTTCACAATAAGATCCCTGAAGGCAGACTTAATTTACAGAACTCAATAAACACACGGTAAACTATTCATTGTATCAAATTTCAACAGAAGTAATTCATAAAGTTCAACAAATGAACTAAGCAGAAGACCCAGTGGCTCAGATCATTCTCTAGTCAGTTTATGCATAAGGTCCATCCGTGTAATGGGGTCTATTCCACCTTTCTCTTCATAAAGTCCAAACAATCCACATGAAAGGTTGTTGCAGTTCCATGAGTTACTTCTGTTGACATTTGATACAATGAATAGTATAACTTATTTATCTAAGAACACAGCCGGTTACGTCTCGTGTGTATATTGAGGATGCTTTACGTGACCATAGGTTTCTTTGTTGTTTTGTTAATTTACAGAACAACATATAACTATGTGAATTATCCCATAAGGGAAATAGTCTCAAGTGACTGAGACTCAGCAGTCACTTCTCCTAAATCTTAGGAAAACAAAAAGGAGAAGAAGAGCAGAACATGGAGGCCGTTTGCTCCTCTGTTCAAGAACAGGCCACACCCACATTAAGTCACATGCAAAGGAAGTCTGTCCCAGCTCAGGAGGAACTAGCAAGTTTTCTCCTGAGTGATACAAAGCGTTCCCCAGAATGTGTATTGTAGGAATGTTGTATTTGACTGCAATACGTTTTTACATCCCACAGTTAAAACAGATTACAATCAAGAGAATAGGGTGGGCCCTAGGTAAAGGTAAAGGGACCCCTGACCATTAGGTCCAGTTGTGACCGACTCTGGGGTTGCGGCGCTCATCTCGCTTTATTGGCCGAGGGAGCCGGCGTACAGCTTCCGGGTCATGTGGCCAGCAGGACTAAGCCGCTTCTGGCAAACCAGAGCAGCGCACGGAAACGCCGTTTACCTTCCTGCCAGAGCGGCACCTATTTATCTGCTTGCACTTTGCCATGCTTTCGAACTGCTAGGTTGGCAGGAGCTGGGACTGAGCAACGGGAGCTCACCCTGTCACAGGGATATGAACCGCCGACCTTCTGATCGGCAAGTCCTAGGCTCAGGTTTAACCCACAGCGCCACCCGCGTCCCTAGGCTGGGCCCTACATATATTTATATAGCTCAGGTGTCCAAAGGCCAAGGAAAAGAGGTGCATCTGGGATGTAGAAGAGAAGGAAATGCTCTGGGTTTGGTATGCACCTCGGCTCTTTTGCAGAAGCTGCTGGAGGTGGATCCGTGTTTATCACCAACCCTTTTCTGACAGAAGCAATTATGGTCCCTCTTCTGGAGCAACTGAAGGAATATAATAAGGAGGGCTGTGAAAACAAAGCAGGCTGCACCCTCAGTAACCTGTTTGCTCAAGCAGAAGCAAACTGAGGTAGAGCTTTTGGTTCTTGCCGGCTTTTGTGTATCCTCAGGCTTTGGACAGGAAACCTCTTAAACAGCAAAGAGCTCTATACTAGCCTTCGCCAACCCATGGCCCTCAGGTGTTTTTTTACTACAGCTCCCAATGATGGGAGTGGTAGTCCAAAACACCTGAGGGCACCAGATTGCCTCATACAGCATCAGTTCTTCTTCAGTTCTTCGAAAAAGAGCAGCAGGAAACATTCAGGCTGATTCAGAACATCTCCAAGTCGCTTCTTTATTTGTCATCTGTGGAGAATTTTGGCATGAGTAAGATTTTTATGTAACTGATCTCATTTGCAACTCAGTCTCCACCCCGCCCCCCCTTAATGCTCCCTGGTCCTCTCAACCACCCCATGAGATAAGGCCAACCCGAGATCTAGTAACTTGCACAAAGTGTTATTATACTGTTGCACATCACCCCAATCTTAAAGTGGTGTGATATTCCAGGGGTTCCAGGCACTTACGCAGGGTTCCTGTTTCCTTTGCAATGAGGCGCAGGGGAGACTATGGTGTCTTTATGCTATATGGTTTATTTACACACATATACAGCCCTAGTGGTTTACAACATGAACACCCCAAGAGGGCCTTGCTTCTCCCATAGCCACAGCCTTGGATTCAAACAGAAATCAAACATTCCTCTGCCTCCCTTGGTTCCTAGCTTTCTGCTTTACTTCTAGCTCACATCACTCCAGATTCTCTATTCTCAACCCTGGTTTTCTCTAAATTCTAACTAACCATTTGCCATCTTTCACAGCACCCCTTCTTTGTTCCCTTAATGGCCCATCACCCAGGCCATCACCTCAACAAGAAGCTAGCCTGGCTTATATTTTAACACAGGGGTCAACAACCCTTTTCAACCGTGGGCCAGTCCACCATCCCTCAGACCATGTGGTAGCCTGGAGTATATTTTGGAAAAAAATATGAACGAATTCCTATGCCCCACAAATAACCCAGAGATGCATTTTAAATAAAAGCACACATTCTACTCATGTAAAAACATGCTGATTCCCGGACCGTCCATGGGCTGGTTTGAGAAGGCAATTGGGCCGCATCCAGACCCCGGGCCTTTGGTTGCCTACTCATTTTAACACTTGGTGGATCCAGGCGTTAGAAGGGTTTTGGCATACAGCCTACCCTCTCCTCCAAACTCATAACAATACTTACTTACTTCACAAAGCATTATAAATGTCATTGTTGTTGTTTAGTCGTTTAGCCGTGTCCACCATAAAACATCATAAAGAATCCATATATAAAATTTTAAAATATATGCAAAAAACAAAAAACAAACCCAGCCATGTAAAATATATACAGTGGACCCTGCGGATACAAACTTAATTTGTTTCAAGGGTCTGTATGTACCCTGAAAAGTCTGCATCTAGAGGCGCCACTTCTGCGCACAAAAACTCAGCCACCCTTGCAGTTACTTCCGGGTTAATGTCAGACAGATAGAATCTGTTTTTTTTTTAAAAAAAGATATTTATTGAAGTTTTACAAATTATATCAAACAAAACAATACACAAACACAAACAAGAAGAAAAACAAGTATAATTTCAAAACCTTATTTTCTTGAAGCTTACTTCACCGACCTCCTCATACCTCCCCTGTCTTCCCCTTTTAAGTATTAATTTCAACAAATCCTCACCCTTGCTTTTATCTAATTGTCAACCTTTCTTTTCTTTTAACATAATCTTTACAGCTGTACTCCATTAATTTTTAAAGCCGCCTCATTCTATCACACATTAATTTTATAATATTTCTTAAGATTGTCCTTAAATTTCTTCCAATCTTCTTCCGCCGTCTCTCTTCCCTGGTCTCGGATTCTGCCAGTCTAGAATCTGATATTTTCAGTGTGTTGTGATGTTAGACTACCCAAAAAAGGGGGAAGTACATGTTAGTGTAGCTGGTTGTACAATGGACAGTAGACAATGTCCAGCACATTCAAAGAACATCCACAATGTCTGTCATTTCTGGGGATGTTTAAATATCTGCCCTTAACAAAAGCTGAAGGGAAAATGTTTAGTCAGACTATCATAAAGGCCCTGCATTGGACTGGAATTATTAATTTTGAGATATAAGTGACCCTGTTATCTGTTGTATTTAAACCATAGAACTTGGGGGAGCAAATTTTATTTACAGCTGACTCAATGTTTTGTTTTTCAATGGCCCTTAATCTGGTTTGAATATTGCGATAAATATATTGCTCACTTGAATTAAACAAGTGTTCCAAGTCAATACCAATAGATCTGATTTTGCTATGTAAGTGTTGGAACCATCTGGATTTATAAGAGTCCTTAAGTAAGTCGGAGAGGAGACTCGAAGGTTGGCAACGAAAATGGCAAAGCAACCAGTGTTTTATAGTGCTGGCCCGCACCCAATACGCCATACTTATAACAATATATATTATTTCCCCGCTCAATCTGTTTCCTGTCTCCTTCTTCCCCCAGGCAGCATTTTGGGGCCACTCTACACACTAAATCATGCTCATTGGGCTTTTTTATGTGATGGCCCCCAACCCAGGTTTTCCCCTCTCAAATATTTTGGTACTTCTGCAAAACGTGGGGTTTCCTAGGGTGGCCAATTATTCCTCACCACAGAGAAAGTGAGAGAGAAATTGCATGTGCTAATTTATATGGATAGAAGCAAATTTAGAAATATGGACTGATCCCATGTTTTTCCACCACCTAGTGGTGCAACAATAATACTGCTTGCACATTTTCAAAGCTAAGCAGGGCCCGGTATGGTTTCAAATTGGATGGGAGACCACATGTTGAGATTCTTGCATTGCAGAGGGTCCTTTCCAACCCTACAATTCTATGATTCCCTTAAATAAGGACAAATGTATGTTTGTCAGAAGCGGCTTTTTAAATGCAGTAGAACTGTGTTAGCTTCTGAAAAGGCAGGTTGCTGAGAGAGGGAGAGGGGGATTTGCATGGTGTGCTGGATTAGTACCTGCCCGTGTTTGCACCATGCCAACCTCCCTGTTGAGAGACTCTTGAGAGTCCCATGGACTGCAAGAAGATCAAACGCATCCATTCTTAAGGAAATCCGTTCTAAGTGCTCACTGGAAGGAAAGATCGTGAAGCTGAGGCTCCAATACTTTGGCCACCTCATGAGAAGAGAAGACTCCCTGGAAAAGACCCTGATGTTGGGAAAGATGGAGGGCACAAGGAGAAGGGGACGACAGAGGACGAGATGGTTGGACAGTGTCCTCGAAGCTACAAACATGAGTCTGACCAAACTGCAGGAGACAGTGGAAGACAGAAGTGCCTGGCGTGCTCTGGTCCATGGGGTCACGAAGAGTCAGACACGACTAAACGACTAAACAACAACAACCTCCCTGTTGCCTTGTCCCTCTCCTTAAGCCTCCCAGTAAGTAACAACGACCCACCTTCTGAGAAGCTAGTATAGCGACGCCGTGCTATCTGGCGAGTTGCTTCTGTCTCCATCTGAATCAAAAAACTGAAATCAAAACTACTCGCCCTCCATCTATGAAAAGTGGATAGTCTTTCTAGCCAGCATGCTAGAAATCTTACATTAAAATTGTGGTTTTTTAATGCCACTTTCTGACCAAAAGCCCTCCACCCCAACGCCAACAGCGCTGTAGTGAATGGATGTGCTTTTGAGCTTTCGTTTCTATTCTCAGCAAATAATCGTCGAAGTGACGCTTCTCGCCATCTGCCATCCCTTCCCCTTTCTTCCTCTGGCAACCCTAATTAAAGCATCACATTAGCCAAAGGTGTTCTAGGGGCTGTGGGGGCTTTGATGGAATATGTGATGTTGTCAGCACAACTTCCATGAGCCGCTGGGAAGAGGTTGAAAAAGGAAAGCGTAGGCTGGGTTGAAAAGGAAAAGGGCTGAGGATTTGGAAAGACTGCCTTTCATTGTTTTTAAAGGTGTCATCCTCTTTCAAAGCACTGCTCAGCATTCTTTCTCTTCTTGAAAGGAGCATTTCTGCCATGCTGTCTGAGTCGCATTTTGTTACAGTCCTCTGTTCTCTCCCCTTTCCTTTGCTTCCGGTAAGTCAAACGAGGAGGAGTCAGAATCCTGTTACATATCAGACAGGTGCTGTTTTTATTGTCTTTTTGGTGCACGTTGACGACCTTCAAGAAGACTTCAAAGCGGAGATTTATAGCCTACTTGGCATTTATCTATTTTTTTTTTATAAATCATTTTATATACCTGACTGTTTTTATATATGTAATTGTTTTCATTTTTTCATTTTAATTGTTTTATATCTGTGATTGCTTTAACTATTTTTTTAAAAATTCCTTCACACAATTTTTTTTTTTATATCACACTTACAACAACACCGTTCTTGTGGCTCAAATAATGGTCCTATATTATACAGTGGTGCCTCGCAAGACGAAATTAATTTGTTCCGCGAGTTTTTCCGTCTAGCGAATTTTTCGTCTTGCGAAGCACGGTGTCGGAAAAGTTTTGGAAAAGCTTCAAAAATCACCAAAAACCTCAAAAAAGGCTACCACACCGCGTTCTATGAGTTGCTCCTCGAAGTCAAGTCGCAACTTTATTAACGGTGTTAAGAAAAAGGAAACAAACTTGCAAGACGTTTTCGTCTACGAAGCAAGCCCATAGGGAAATTCGACTTGCGAAGCAGCTCAAAAACTGCAAAACCCTTTCGTCTAGCGAGTTTTTCGTCTTGCGAGGCATTCGTCTTGCGGGGCACCACTGTAGTCCAAAAAGTCTATATATTACCACGGGATTTTGATGGATTGTGCCTCCTGTCCTCTCGCTACATATGGTCCAATAATCATAGAATCATAGAACTGTAGCGTTGGAAGGGTCCACAAGGATCATCAAGTCCATGGGTAGGCAAACTAAGGCCCGGGGGCCGGATCTGGCCCAATCACCCTCTAAATCCGACCCGCAGACAGTCTGGGAATCAGTGTGTTTTTACATGAGTAGAATGTGTCCTTTTATTTAAAATGCATCCCTGGGTTATTTGTTGGGCCTGCCTGGTGTTTTTACATGAGTAGAATGTGTGCTTTTATTTAAAATGTATCTCTGGGTTCTTTGTGGGGCATAGGAATTCGTTCATATTTTTTTCCAAAATATAGTCCAGCCCACCACATGGTCTGAGGGACAGTGAACCGGCCCCCTGCTGGAAAAGTTTGCTGACCCCTGATCTAGTCCAACCCCCTACAATGCAGGGATCTTTCAGACAAGATGGGGCTTGAACCCATGAACCGGAGATTAAGAGTCTCATGCTCTGCTGACTGAGCTATCCCAGGTTTAACTTTTATTAAATATGCAGTTGTTTTGTATATAGGGTTGTGTCCTACTCAGAGTAGACCCTTTGAAATGAAGGAGCCTAAGCTATTCATGTCAATTAACTGCAATAGCTCTACTCTGAATATGACTAGCATTGAAAACCCTTGGTTTTTATACTAAGGTGAATATGCTTTGAGATGCTTAACAGGAAGTGATTCGTAAAAATAATATTGCTGCTGCTGCTAATTATTATTGTGTACGTTTCCGAGCACAATTCAAAGTGTTGGTGCTGCCCTTTAAAGCCCTAAATGGCCTCGGTCCAGTATACCTGAAGGAGCATCTCCACTCCCATCGTTCTGCCCAGACACTGAGGTCCAGCACCGAGGGCCTTCTGGCAGTTCCCTCACTGCGAGAAGCCAAGTTACAACGAACCAGGCAGAGGGCCTTCTCGGTAGTGGCACCTGCCCTGTGGAACACCCACCAAAGAGAAAAATAACTACCAAACTTTTAGAAGACATCTGAAGGCAGCCCTGTTTAGGGAAGCTTTTAATGTTATTGTATTTTAGTGTTTTGTTGGAAGCCACCCAGAGTGGCTGGGGAAACCCAGCCAGATGGGTGGGGTATATATAATAAATTACTATTAGTAGTAGTATTATTATTGCTACTACTACTACTACTACTACTACAACTACAACTACTGGAGTTCTTGTGAGCCTGCATCCTTAGTGCTACCAGCACCATGCTCTAACCAGCTGAGCTAAGCTTATGTAATGCTTTGGACTGTGTTCAACAGCAATAATAATATGATTAGCAATAACAGTATTTATGTATGCAAAACTTTGGAGTGCTCAGACAACTCCACATGTATTGCCTCAGTAATCATTAAACAAGGTAGGTCAGTCCCCCCCCCCCTATATTGCAGATGGGGGTGGGGAGAATGAAGCTGAGTGGGAGCAGTTTGCTTAAAGCTTCCTAGTAGGTTGATCGTCAAGGTGAGATGGGAGCTGGTGGGTTTGCGGTTCACAGCTTTTTCCCTTAGCCACAGCGGTACTTTAGTCCTGCTAATTAACTAACATTATTAATCTATAAATAGTAAAGTAATACCTGCAGCCGTTAGCATCGCTGCCTCCTGTGAAATGCATTATTTGATTGTCACGTCCTAATGCTTTGCTGAACCTCAAACCATTTGCACATGTGCTTTTGTAAGAGGATGCCCACATCAGTTGGGAAATGCACAGTGTGGGGGAACGGAGATACCACACAAATATATTTAAGACGGCTTCGGGTGTTAAGAGAATCGGTGACTATTACTATTATCTGTCCACAGGGTGTTGTGCAGTTCTCGATTAAATCCTGTGGAGGCCCCTAGGCAGTCAAAATCTCCAGGGTTGGGGCCTTGCAAATTATTTCCTAATATGTTTTTTGAACTTCAAGATCAAATCAATATTATTTTGACCCATTGTCGTGGGGCTCCTAAAAGCTGTGGGACCCATAGGCCAGTGCCTACTCTGCCGGTAACCTGCTACTGGTGTTATATAAGTGCTTAAAATTGGGTACCTCGGTGCCTTTGATCCCTGCCCACCAGCCATGCTTGCTAGGGTTTATGGGAGATGCAGTTGAACAACATATGGAAGGCCAAAGTTCTCCCAGTCCTGGTCTAAGTTGTTAGGATATAGTTCCATTCCACCTTAAAAGGGTACAGGCATGACTGTTGGGTGTCACATGTCTGTTTACTTCCAGCACAGATCTGCTGGGAACTTCCGTTTGTATATAGCTTTTGTGTTACTGCTGTTTTGCTGGAGACGAAGGGAAGCAGACATGTTTTCCTTTGTTCCCATGCTGAATAAAATGCTGTGCATTATGCTTACACATTTCTCTGTCCGCCTCTTCTGCTGTGAGAAGATTTACACACTCTGCTGACAGAGCGTGCACGGGTCTCTAAACGTATCAGAGGCTCGTGTCGCTGTTTGATGCTGTTCCAAGGGAGACCAGCTGCCGGCCAGTGGCTGGAGCCAGGTGGGGGCCTGCATGATGCCCCCATCTCATCGGCAGTATCCCAACACAAGGATCCTATTTCCCATAGTGGCCACACAAGCTTCTTCCATGGCTGCTGTCCTGCAGGATAGCAGTCATGGGAGAGGCTTGTGGGTTTGCCACAAACTGGTATTCAGAGGCACTGAATTGCATAGAGTCATCATTTCATTTCATTTGCTTTTGTCATTCATTCATTTGCAGGTTCATATAACGCTCCACAACAAAAAGTTAACAAAGCAATGTACACAGGTGTCTCATAGAATTGGAAGGGACCACAAGGGTCATCTAGTCCAACCCCCAATGTGAAGTTCAAACCCATGAACCCGAGATTAAGAGTCTCATGCTCTGACTTCTTCACTATACAGCTTCCAGAGAATGCTGAAGACGCACCTTTTCACACTGATGTTTGACACCTGAGATGTGTGTTTCAAGACCCACCCTGTTCATGTGATTGTCTTTAACTGTTTTTCATTCTGAATGTTATATTGTTGTAACCCACCCTGGTGAACAGGGGGTAATCAATGTAATAATGATATAAAACAAATTATTCAATACAAATTTTTGCAAACTCAGCAGACTCACAACTAACAGCCATAGATAAGACTTATTGTATATAAATTTGTCCAGTCTCCTTTTAAAGCCATTTAATCTAGTGGCCACCAGCTCATCTTGTGACAGCCAGTGCCATAAATTAATTACATGTGTTCTTCCTTTTGCCTGCCTTGAATCTCCTGCCAATAACTTTATTTTATTTATTCAGAACATTTGTCGGCCACTCAGTTGACAAAGCCCCCTGGGCAGTTCACAGCAAGTTCAAATGGTATACAACTAAAATATTAAAATATGGAAAGAAAACATTAATTAAAACGGGAAGGACGTTTCTCTGAATAACCCCACAGGTCTAAATGTTATGAGGGAAGGAGAGAGAAAAAATGTAGCTGCATATTAGCCTTCTTTACTCCGTATATGGTTGTACAAACCTCCATGACGCCTGCCATGATTAGTTGCTTTCCCCACCAAATTAGGAAGACCCAAATTTTCTAACCTTTCCTTATGGAATATGTTATGTACTGAAGTTCTCACCCTGGGCCAGCAGGCGGATACTGTAGATAGTTTTCACTCAGGTCCACGTATGCAAATAAGGGACTGAAAGTGACGTTCAGTGATTGGATAGTTACAGAAAGTGGTTACTGTTGCGTTCTAGTGGAGCTCTATATAAGCAGGCTGGCTGAACCCTTCAGTTCAGTTCTGTTCTGACCTGTGAATAAAAAAGAGCTGTTTGAAGAATCACTGTTTCGTCTGATATGTTCACCCACAACTTAACAGAATATGCCACTTCTTAGTGTTTCTGCTTTTTGTACTTGTGCATTGACTGCAAGGGAACTCAGATCCACTTATCAGTGTGGATTTGTCTACTCAGAATGTGTTAGGAACACCAACATACAGAGCCCATGGCAACCAGGTAGACAACTGGTGGTTGACCCTGTTTGGGGAGTCCCCAAACAATTTTTCTGGTAGCTTCAGTGTTGCCTCATAAGTCCCAACTACAACTGACCTGAGGGCCTTTTGCAATGGTGGTCCCTCATCCATGGAATGCTCTCCCCACTAAGGTCCACCAGGCGCCATCACAAACATCATTCACCACCAACTTTCTTCTTTCCTTGAAGGACTTTGAAACTATGAGTCATTGGCTTTTATTGTTTGTTGCTGCCAAAACATTTGCTCCCTTACTTGGCTGTTGTCTGTGGATTTCCCCCCCACAAACTGTTATTATTATGCTATTATGCCCGGCTAAGGGAGCTGGGCATGTTTAGCCTGGAGAAGAGGAGGTTAAGGGGTGATATGATAGCCATGTTCAAATATATAAAAGGATGTCATATAGAGGAGGGAGAAAGTTGTTTTCTGCTGCTCCAGAGAAGTGGACACGGAGCAATGGATCCAAACTACAAGAAAGAAGATTCCACCTAAACATTAGGAAGAACTTCCTGACAGTAAGAGCTGTTCGACAGTGGAATTTGCTGCCAAGGAGTGTGGTGGAGTCTCCTACTTTGGAGGTCTTTAAGCAGAGGCTTGACAACCATATGTCAGGAGTGCTCTGATGGTGTTTCCTGCTTGGCAGGGGGTTGGACTTGATGGCCCTTGTGGTCTATTCCAACTCTATGATTCTATGATTCTATTATTATTATGATTATGTATTCTTTATTCATGCTTTATTCTCTTAAACATTTTTGTAACTTACTTGGGGTCCTTTTTGTGTAGCGAGCAACTGATAACTTCAACAGTTCATCATTGCCATCATAATCTAAACAGATCAGCAGAGAAGCATTGAATGCCTGTGTATGTCACATATGTGAGAATTGTATGAAGCGGCCACACCCACTGCTGGTTTATGCCCCCCACCCCTGGAATGTTGGTCAAGGATTAATGCAGCCCAAAATAAGAGAGAAAGGGTGAGCTACCCCAATGTAGATAGATTAGGTTGGGGTTAGGGGCCAATTCACACATGTACATTCCTTACTCAATTACTGCAGCATTAAATGATGACTTGCATCATGTCACAGACGAACAACCAACACACACATGGCTTTTTAATATCACTTTGACTCACAACAAACACAGCAATTTGACATCTCCCAGTCACCAAGGGACATCACTTGACTGGTGTCAGCTGAATGCAAGAGCCTCAGCTGCATCCATTGTAAAGTCCTGTGTCTGAAGTGATGTGAAAGTTCTCTGTGGTGGTGTGACAAGCCCATTCATGCCACTTGATGCTGTGACATCAAGATTGCTGGATGTGACATGGCACTTTAGGCAGATAATATATTTCAGAGGTGCTGCATAATAATAATAATAATAATAATAATAATAATAATAATTATACCTTGCCCATCTGGTTGGGTTTCCCCAGCCACTCTGGGCTGCTCCCAACAGAATTAAAAGCACAATAAACCATCAAACATTAAAAACTTCCCTAAACAGGGCTGCCTTCAGATGTCTTCCAAAAGTCAGATAGTTGTTTATTTCCTTGACATCTGATGGGAGGGTGTTCCACAGGGCAGGCGCCACTGCCGAGAAGGCCCTCTGCCTGGTTCCCTGTAACCTCACTTCTCACAATGAGGGAACTGCCAGAAAGCCCTCGGAGCTGGACCTCAGTGTCCGGGCTGAAGACGCATATGCTTTGCATGCGTAAGATGTGATCTCCAACACCTGAAATCTCTAGAGATGAAAGCTCAAGTAGCAGGCAGGAGGGCTGCTGCCAGTCACACTAGACAATACCGGGCTATTGGGGCAGAGATGTGGAAATGTGGAGATCCGAGGATCAGATGGGAGGCGATACTAAACTGAGATTGCCAGGGTCCTGCCATGGCATGCTTTCCCCCGCGTCCTCGTTTAAATCTGGCGATGGGCGAGGCGCGCCTTCCGCGTTGCGCGCACGTGACGCCGGCGGAGGCGAGAGGAGGAGGAGCGAGCGAGGAAGGCAGCGGCGGCGGCGGCGAAAGGAGAGGGGCGGGCAGGCGGGCGGGCGAGTGGGGGGCGGTTGGCAGATCCACGCAGGAGGAGGAGGTGGGCGGCGGACGGAGGCGTCTCCTTTAAATCCTCCCGGCTGCAAGCAAGGCAGCGCATGTGGACGCGAGCGAGGAAGGCAGGCAGGGGCAGCGAGAGAGGGATCTCGGCGCCCTCCCGAGCAATGACCACCCGCGCGATCGCCAGCCCTGCGGGACTCCCTGGCCGCCGCGCCTCGCCGGAGCTGCTCGCCATCTGATGCCCCCCTGGCCAAGCAGCAGGAGCAGACGCCACGCAGCATGTCCCGGCGCAAGATCTCGTCGGAATCCTTCAGCTCGCTCGGCTCGGACTACCTGGAGACCAGCCCGGAGGAGGAAGGCGAATGTCCCGTGGCCAGGCTGCTGTGGAACGGCAGCCGGAGCCCCCCTTCGCAGTCCGGGGCCACCACTCCCGTCGCCGCCACAGCCCCCCCGTTAGAGGCGGCGGCGGCGGCGGCGGCGGGGCCAGCCGCGGTCTCGGCAGCCCCCTCAGGCTCCCGGAGGGCTCCTCGCCGGAGGAGGGTCAACCTGGACTCGCTGGGCGAGAGCATCAGTCGCCTCACCGCCCCCACGGTAATTGCGCCGCGCCCGGGCCGCCATCAGGTGCAGGGGCGGTCTCGATGCATGCAACGCAGGGAGGGGGGGAGGGTTTGCGCAGGCAAAGGCAGCCGCAGAAAGGGAAGGGGTCGAAATCCAGCAAAACCTCCGGGCAACACCAGACGCGCGTGTCGCCGCCATCACACGCGACGCTCTGCACGCGGGTTGCGCGTTCTGTTCTGCTTGCCGGGTAGAAAGGCTTTCGCAACGCGCGGAGCGGCCCTCCGTCTCTCGCCTGCATTCGGGTCCCGCCTTACGCGCTTGCTGCGGAAAACCGCGCGCACAACCCACGATCCGGGGTTTGAAAGCGCGGCGCCGTCGGCTCCGGAGAGTCGCCCTCTGCTCCCGGTCCCCGGCTCGGCGTAACTTTGCTGTACAGCCACCCTTCCCCTTCCCGCTCCGGTTTCTGCTCCGCGCCGTCCTGTCTCATCCTGGTAACATCCCACAGCCGGCGCCTCTCCTCCTTGCTTCACCTACACAAATCGAGTGTCGTTGTCTGGTTCCACTATCCTGGTTCGAGATCTTCAGCCAGGATCTGGGACTCCTCTTCTGGCTTCTCTCGCTGCAGCTTGCGCTGAAAGCGTGGGAAATCCGCTGCGTTTAGCGTTTCCTAAGCCACCATAACGGAGAATCGGACTGCAAGAGGAGTTACCGTTATGCACAGAATCAGCCCAGGATATTTAGGTGCCTAAGGCAGAAAATTCCGATAGCACCCCGTCCTATGGTGCCTTCTCTCCCCTGTCTTTAGCGTGGTACACAGTCCATCCGAAGTTCTCCCATCAGTCCCGTTGAAAGGGATGATTGATGCGCAGCCGTGCATCTGGTACCTCTAGGTTCCTTGAATAAATGCCAGTTGCTATGGAGGGGCATCGGCCAAAGAGCTCTATTGTCTTCATGGCCTTAGGGAAAGGACCTTGGATCAATGGTACAGCATCCATCTTGCATACAGAAGTTTCCTAGGTACAATCCCTGGCATCTCGTGGAGAGATTCCTACTAGAAACCCTGGTCAGTGTAGGCAATAGTGAGCTAGATGGAGTGAGGGTCTGACTTGGTACATAAGGCAGCTTCCTGTCTCTCTCTGGGCTCCTGGCTGGCCGCTGTGGTTCTTTTTACATTCTCTTGTGCGCAAGCCATAAGAGCTTTCTGACGAGCGTTCGGGTCAAGTGTGTCAGCCTTGCCACCTTTGTCAGTTGCCTCACCTTCCTTGCTGCTTATGGTCGCCTGAATCTATATGTAGTGGTTTGGATGCAAATGTGTCTTATCACCCAAGCATCTGCACACTTTAAATTGTTCCTTTTTTTAAATCTGCAAAGTTTCAACTGGGCAATGTTTCACCTGCAATCTCCGCCACCAATAATACTTTGCATCCCCCTCCTTCTGTATTGCCTTTTAACGTCTCTCAGGCTCTAGGGGATGATTCAAAAGAAGAGATTTGAAGGTAAGATATCATTCTTCTGAATTCATCCGTCACTTGCCAGGCTCCCTGTTGATCTTCTTTACACTTCTTACACAGTCTGTATCGCAATAACTGTTGGAGGCTTCCTCTGTGACACCTTTTCTGTCACTACTATATTTCAGTTTTTGGTTATCCTTAGTTATTCCCCTTGCTTCCATCATCAAAGCATTGTCGCTTTATTTCCAGATCCTGTGGTCAGAGTTTCTCCAAAACCGAATATTTCCCCGCTTTCCCAGCTCTGGGTTCCTCTCTTACTCTCCTAAATGCTGGTGATGACTTAAGACTTAGGAAAGGGCCATGTAATTCAGCGTTAAGAGCTTTTCCTTGCATGCAGGATCTCCCAGGTTCAGTCCCTGGAATCCTCAGGTGGAGCTGGGAATATCACCTGTCTGAAGACTTGGAGAGCTACTGTCAACCAGAGTAGACATTATTGAGCTGGATGGACCATTGGTCTGACTCAGTATGAGGCTGCTTCCTGTGTGGGTGTTTTAGATGTATATGTAACATGCAAACGCAAATAGCCGAATTGAGAACCTAAGAAGGAGCCTGTTGGATCAGGCCAACTGCCCTTCTAGTCAGTGGCGTAGCGTGGGAGGTGCAGGGGGGGGCCCCGGCCGCACCGGGTGCAACATCTGGGGGTTAGGGTTAGGGGGCGCAAATCCACGGGTTAGGGGATGCAAATTACTTGCCTTGCCCCGGGTGCTGACAACCCATGCTACGCCACTGCTTCTAGTCCAGAATCCTGTTCTCACAGTGGCCTCCCAGATGCCTGTGGGAAAACTGGCAAGCAGGACCTGAGCATGAGAATTTTGATGGCCCACCTCCCCGGGAAAAGTCATTTTGGTCAATTTGGAGCAAAGGAGAGGAATGTGTGTGCCTGTCGCTTCTACAATCTAAACACCCCTTTCCTCAAACGAGGCTGCTTTTGCAGCTTGAATCCCACTGGATTCCCAAAGTGTCACTTCCTTTAAAAAGAAATGGGCAGCTGTCGTTTGGTTACATGGATCAATGTGTAAGGTGTAGCCAGGCTCTCAATGCACCGGCTTAGCCTCTTGCACTCCAGTGACCTGCACTGGCTGCTTGTGAAGATTCTCATCTGTGCGGAGAAGCTGCTCTTATTTCTGCCGGCGATGATTGCTTTGCTGTTTGACTTCAGCTCTTACAATTTTGGGGCCCTTTAGAGGAGAAGCCTCCGAAGTTTCCTACTGTTATTAGCTGTTGCTCCTAGTTACTTCTGTGCATGTCAGGTGCACCCATGTGCTGAGTTTCAAAGACTGCTGCTGAGAATCCAATCAGAGAACAATGAACTGACCACTTATCTTGGGTGCAGTACACCTTCTAAGGCTCCCATTGTCCTGAGCATTGAAAGGAAAAATCTGAAGGGGGAAAAAAGAACCCTATCTCCTGTTTACAGCGTTTCAGGAAGGAAAGGAGCCACGTGTTTCAGCAGCACTGGAAACTGGGGCATTTCCCAGGGAGGCTGGAGATAACAAATCAATGGTTTGGAATTAGAAAACGCAACTGGTATCTGCAGGAAAATATTGCAGGAGTGCTCCTGTTCGGGTTCCAAGATATTCCATCCCGTTCTCCCCTTTTCCACACCCTCTGATCATGTTCAGTCTGCATTGGGCTGTTTTGGGGTGTCCTCCATTATGGGGTTTTTCCTCTAAAGAGCTTATGCTTTGCTGCAACCCATATGGTTTCCCCAAGCATACTGATACTTCTTTCTTGCCTGTGGATGGCGCTGTTTTGTCTTGTTAAGGACCCTTGCGGAGAATGAGTTTGCTATTTATATATAGGACTAGCAAAATTCCAGTCATTATGGTGGTTGGGAAGAGAGGATATTGCATGGAGCTCCCTGTGTCCCTTGTTGGGTTTGTGATCCGTGATAATAACTAAAGCACCATGTGTGGAGTTTGCCCCCACCACAGCCTTGTTCCCAGTTGCAGTGCTTTACTTTTCCAAACCAGAACTCTCTTTCTTGGTCACACTAGAGTGTGACAGAATCTCGAGAAACTTCTATATGCTCTGCAGGGGTGAAAACAGCTTGTGGGAGTGATTGGAAGTGGGGAAACACTTGATGGGGGGAAAAGGTTAAGCTCCCTATCTTCATGCTGCATCTCTGCTCCAAATCTATACTGAAATAATAGCTAAATATAAAATGATGGAATCGGGTTTACTTATGACACCTGTATGCCAGTGTCTGCAATAGCTCACCAGCACTCAGGTCCATAAATTGTTTTCAGTGCTAGAACTCAGCCCTAAAATAGAGCCTCTCATATAAAAGATAGTTCCCAATATACTGTCACTTTCTGTCACGGGCTATGGAGTCTTGCTTGCCTTATACCAAGTCCACCTAGCCCAATATGGTCCCCACCGGCTTGAACCTGGGACCATTTTCATTCAAAGCAAGTCATCTGCCAACTGAGCTTTATTTCCTGCACATAGACTAGTGCTGTATGTTTGTGATTAGCAGGGGCAGGGGTGCAGTTAGTTTCTAATTGCATCCCTTCATTTCCCCCTTTACACGCTCTCATAGAAGTGAATCATTGCCTTTCCCTCTGATGGGGAATAATAAATTGGTGCTGTTGGGTCACTATTGTGGTGAAAGTGAAATCTGCCTTTAGTTGGGGGACACTTAGCATTCCACCTGTTAGCCCTGTTTGTTTGGCTTGATGGACATCTAGAACTTACCAGCGTCGTTTTACAGCAACTGCAATGCCTCTCTTGTTTCTCAGCGCTATGGAGAGAAGCTAAAATTGGTGGAGAGATTATTAGGAAAGAGGTGCTTAGTATGAATGCAGTTTAGCCATGTTAGCAAACCATGGAGCACCTTCTTCCTCCACTCTGATCTGTTTTGTGGGAGCTCTTTCGTGCCATTTTACAAAGCGTGCAAAATATTAAGGGTGGAATTGACGCTACCTTGAAATCAGTGAATTGAGTTCATCAGTGTCGTTGCTTTTTACACTTCATCAATCAGCACAACTTTGGGGTATATATTTGGCATGTTCATAAGTTGTATCTAAAAATACAGGTGTGCGTCTCTGCTCCCTCATTCCCACTGGCATAGAGCTTTTACATTACTGGATGTAATAAACAACAATTTTTGCTGTAAATGACAAGTGTTCGTTGAAATGCTATTGCAGTGTCCCGAAAGCACCGGCTAAATTTTACTCTTTTATCTGTGCTGAAATAGTTTGTTTTGGAGTTAATGAAATGCTGAAAGCCCTCAAATCTCAGTCTTAACCTTGGACAGGAGCCGTAGGAGATCCTTGTACTGTGTCAGAAGCCAGAGTGAACAAGTTGGTAGCTTAACCATAATTTCTGATGTCAGGCAGGAGTGCAGTAAATTAGATTATCTTTATTCTCTCCCTTTTCTCCCTCCAATTCATGGCATTTGCACCCAGTGTTTAGGATTGCATCGTACAATTCTGATTTTTGATAAATAGGTTTTGACAGGCGTAGGGGGGGAAAATCAAAGCAGTTGGTCATGCAGAATTTTGATGCTAGGGAACTGGAATAATCCTGTGTAGACTGTGGTCCTGCAAAAGATGATTGCTGATTTCTAGATATTGGGAATCAGAACTGCCCCCCCCCACAAGAAGGGGTAAACAGTTCCACCTATACTATTACAGCTAGAGCTAATGACCTATTCAGTCGTTGGAGGTGGAGATTGCAATATAAAACATGCTGCAGTTATCATTCCACTTGTAGCAGGTGGTTTGTTCAGTTCTAGTCAAATTATAGTTGGTAAATGATAGGAATCTATTGCCTGTGTGCCACCTTCCCATTTTTGGAAAAGAAAAAAGATCTCTATCTGAGCTCTTGATTTATTGGTCTGTCAATTGCTATGGTTCATCCTTGCTTTTGACATCCTTTTTATTCATCGTGACAACAGTGGATAAAGCAAACGAGCACCTTGCTGGATATAGATGAAGAGATTTATCAGTATATTACATGGTTAACTGTAGTACAGTTTGTTTAACTAGCATTTTCTTTCATTGGTTTCCAACTCCCCCCTCTTTTTTTTGAGTAAGCAGACCTAACAGTTGGTGCTATGATGTCAAAATTAACCAAAGACATCCCAGCTAGCCTGCAGTATATTTTATCTATCTAATAAGATAGTGGCATAATTTTCATAACTCTTGTACGGTATGTTTCAAAGTGATCTGATAAAGCGCATTGTCGTATTCCCCTCTCCATCCCAAGATCATCCACAGCTGGCACTGCTTCAGATTTTAGCAGTTATATCTTCACATTTTGATGCATCATTAACCCTCCCATAATGAGATAGCGTAAAAGGTAGGTCCAGACATTCAGACCATAAAAGAATATTTATTTGCCACTGTTAATATGAGGAAACAAACACACATTAAGGGGAAGGCTCCTTCTGATCGTTCTGGGTCGACTTCCCCCCCAGCCACTTGGAGGATTATACATTTGTAAGTTAATTTTCCAGATCATGGCTGAGCCAACAGACAACTTGTGGCTTTGGTTTTCAAGTTACTTTAGTAATTATCACTGCAGATCTCTGCTGCTGAAAAGGTGCTTCGCATACATCCCTGCCTCTACTTCTTCACAGTACATTCAATAACAATATTTCATATTTAACGTTTTTATATTGTCATAAGGTACGTCAGTATTATTATGCCCCATATTACAAAGGGGGTGGGGGAGGCAGAGAGTGTGTGGCTCGTCTAAGACAAGGGTGTTTATTGCAGAGCATAGATATGAGTTGGGGAATTCTCGATTTTTTGCTCAGCCTCTTAGATGCTACACCACATCACTTCTCAGTTTGGCACTGTAGTATTCACTGGGTCTATAGCCCAGTGGTAGAGCACCTCTTTTGCATGGAGAAAGTCCCAGATACAATCCCTGGAAGGACCGGGAGAGACACTCCAACTAGAACCCTGAAAAGTTACTGTCAGTCTGTGCTGGCAATATTGAGCTAGATCAGGGTTTCCCAAACTTGCGCTCCAGCTGTTTTAGGACTGCAACTCCCATCATCCCTAGCTAGTAGGACCAGTAGCTAGTAGGACCAGACCCAAGTTTGAGAAATTCCTAGCTAGATGGACCAATGGACTGACTCCATGTAAAAAAATAAATAAATAAATCCTGTGCACCGAAATACACTGTAGTTTCCCATAAGAACAGCAGAATTTATATAGCGCTTCCGAGTGTTCAAACTGTTTTACAAAATTATTGCACGCCTTTATCACAACCCTGCAAGATCTGCTGGGGCGTTGCAGGGCTTTGCAACTGTGACATAGTGAACAGAGCAGAACGGCAGGCGAGAGGCAGGGGTCGTGCCAAATTTTGGGCCTGCACAGGGCTCCACTTAAATTTGAAAGGCCAAAGTCTGCCCTGTGCTGGCATTTCTATTCCAGTTTTGCAGACTGCGGGAGGGGAGTCTGGCTTAGGCTGATAGTGAATTAGTAAAGGCTGCCCATGATGGTTCATATGCAAAACAATATAGTTTGGAAGATTGGGGGGGGGGGGCTGCTTCTGGTTCCTGAGTTTCCGCAGACCCAACTAATTTCTTCTTGTTTAGCTCAGTCAATGTTTTATCACAGGCATAGGCAAACTTGGCCCTCCAGATGTTTTGGGACTACAATTCCCATCATCCCTGACCACTGGTCCTGTTTGCTTGGGATCATGGAAGTTGTAGTCCCAAAACATCTGGAGGGCTGAGTTTGCCTATGCCTATTTTATCATCATGTCTGAACTAGCAATCGCCTCCCTCCCAAACCAGAACTAGAAACCAGAATCAAACCCTGGTTTGCGATCCTTGCTCATGATTAAATTGCAGATTACGATACTTCATTGACATTTATAAAATCACCGTTTCCAAACTATGTGTTAGGAAGGGAAATAGAGGCAAGCGTCAATGTTGCAGTGTTTTGTTATCCTGGAGTTTAGATCTGAATCTCAGGTGCAAAATATTTCATTCTGATCAGATAGCTGCATTGCACAATGGCAGTTCCATTTGTCTGAGTCTTCTCTCCCAGAATAGTAACCGTACATGCCAGAATATTGGAACATTCAAGAAATTATTTCTTAAATCTTAATAATCGTGATTGCTAGATGGATTACCTAGATTTGGAGTAAGTCGTGCTTTTGCACATTATGAGTCTGTGACCCATCAAATCAAGCACAGCCCACCTAGTGCGCATTGTGGCCTGCCAGATATGTGACAATCACGTCATTATTTTTTTTAGTTGTAGACAGGCAGCAAAACTAGGGCGCTTGTCAAACCCTTGGTGGTTGTCATAAATGACTGGTGGTTTACATTCGGATTGATGGATTATGAATTGTGTATGCCTGGGACAACTTTTTTCACCTTCTATCACACTACATAGGACCAGGAGCTTAAAGATGCTCCAGATATACATTTAACAATGCTTGGGTTATATTGCTTTTATTCTGTGCTTAAATTTAGAGATAACTGGAGTGTATGCAGGATAAATTTAGAAAGGAACTGAAGGTTATCCGGCCCAGCCTTTTTATTCTAAGGCAGGATCCGTCAAACACAATTCTTTGTGGTCTGATTTCACACATAATACACATGCCCATCATTTTATGACTATCGCATCAAGTGGGTGACTTGAAACTGGAGATCAAACACCCCAGATAGAACTTCCACATCATCTCAAACGCAAAAATTTTCAAAGGAGTTGACTCATGCATTTAGCTGTGATGGAAAAGATGAGAAATCAAGTGATGTACAAGCTATACGCGAATTGGTTCCAAGCGAATGATCGCTATTCTCTTCAGTAATGAGAGAGTCTTTAGAATAATTGAATTTTGGAACCGGGAGAGATTCCTCCAAAGTCATCTAGTCCAACTCCCGCTCGGTGCAGACTTAACGCAGGATGCAACTACAGCATCTCTGAAAAGTAGGCATCCAGCTTCAGTGTGAAGCCTCCACTGATGGAGATTCCACCAGCGGAAGCTGCTGTATGAGGGCTGTATGAGGGCTAATGGGGCACGGCCCCAGCAACAGCAATCTACCCTCAGCCAGTCCCCACATGCCTGCCTTACTTACAGCTTATCTCGGAGGCAACGTTACCTATCAGCTTCCTCCTTAGTATTGCGGGAGTTTGGATGACATGACCTTTGCGGTCCCTTCCATTTCTACAGTTCTGTGATTCCAGGACTCCTATGGTCAGCGCTGTGGTGTTCCTGGCTTCCAGCTGCAGTGGATCAGACAAGCGTTTGATTCGTCGTCTCCCTCTCCATTTTCATTCTTTCAGCCACACTAATGGTCCATTTTCATGATGGGGAGAGATTGCCAATGACCCATCTGTATTCTTGCTCCGAGATGCAGGTGGCGCTGTTTTGGTTAAACCACAGAGCCTAGGACTTGCCAATCAGAAGGTCAGCGGTTTGAATCCCCGTGACAGGGTGAGCTCCCATCGCTTGGTCCCTGCTCCTACCAACCTAGCAGTTCGAAAGCACGTCAAGTGCAAGTAGATAAATAGGTACCACTCCGGCGGGAAGGTAAACGGCGTTTCTGTGGTTCGCCAGAAGTGGCTTAGTCATACTGGCCACATGACTCGGAAGCTGTACGCCGGCTCCCTTGGGCAATAAAGCGAGATGAGCACTGCAACCCCAGAGTCGGCCACGACTGGATCTAATGGTCAGGGGTACCTTTACCTTTACCTTTTTATTCTTGCCCCACTGCAGCTGAAAACCACTATACCACTCATCTCCTGGTTTTGAATTCCATTGTTGTAAACAGTTGGACCTCGGCCATTGCAATTTGAGATTCCTGCATTGCGTTGAAGGGGGGTTGGGCTAGATGACCCTTGGGGTCTTTCCCATCTTTTCCATTTTGTGATTTTATGATTCTATGGCTCCACCTGTCATTGGCCTTTGCTCTTCCTTCAATGAGTTCTCTGCCTTCTGCCCTGCCAGTCCCATTGGGCACCAGCTCCCCATCTCTTGAGGCAGTCTTTGTCACTGTTGAGTGGCTTAGGAAGTTTCCCCTGATGTTTAGCTGAAAGCTGCTACCTTGCAGTTTCTTTGCAATGCTGTCTTAGCACAGGGGGGAGCTCTCCCATGCTGTGCTTCCACTTGGTAATTGGCAGGTACAAAATGGATTGAAGAAAGCAGGAGGTGTTGGAAAAAGGAAGTCGAAGAAAGAAAGAAAAATAAGTGAGTTTTCTGTAGCATATGGGAGAGCCATATCCTTATGTAGAATATTATACAGAACACAGAAAAGTTCTGTAAACTATTCCTCTGAGCGATGCAGGTTGCTGTCAGCACTTGCGAAAAGTTAGAAATTACACGGATAAGCAAAAATAAAATCTGCAAAGACGTTTGCATAACTGGCAGTGAAAAATGGACTCCAATTGAAAATGTAGCCTTGTGACTACGAAACGAGTGAAAAACCAGTCTGTGGGTGCAAGAGACAACACATTTATAAAACTTAGAAAATCCATTGTGGAAATGGTTTGAGCAAGTTGTCTGCAAAAAGACTGGGGTAATCTTGTCAGATGAGCGGGGTACAAATAATAAAATTGTTGTTGTAATAATTAAGAATAAATCAGACACAGAAAACATAGCTTGATAGTTGGCATAAAATTATAACTCACTTATTAACTAACAGCACAATCTTAATCATGTCTACTGAATTCATTGGGGATTACTCAGAGGAAAGTAGAGTTAGGATTGCAGCCTAAATAACCAAATAAACATAATTACAGTATATTTATTTGTTTGAAGCTGTAATGCTATATATGCTTATCTGGAAACAAGTCCCATTCAACTCAGTGGGACTTAATTTGGAGCAGGTTTGCACTGTATGTTTAGAATTTTAGTGTATTTTTCAGCCCCAGGTTGGAGCATAGCTTTTAAAAATAAAATATTTTTTTCTACTGTGATTTTGTTTGCTTTATTGATGGCGTTGTTAATTTGTTGTTTATTTGGACCTGTTTATATGATTTTGCAATGTTTGTATATTGCTGTTTCTCTCTGTTTATTTTTATTGCTTTCCCCACTTGCTCTGCAGTTGAAAATATTTAATGAAGAATGTGCTGTAAATACTGCAAACCATAATAAAGATAATAACAAGCCCCAACATCCCCAACCACACTGGCATAAGTGATGCAAATCATGCTAATTTGTGCATATTTCCTTGGTTAGTATCGTATATTTTATTTCTGACAGTTATAGGAAGGGACAATGAGCTGGTAAAGGGCTATTTCCAACTATATTTGTCTAGGCACTAAGCAGCACATGATCTGAATCACAGAGCATTTATCTTCTTTTGACTTCCATTCAACTGTCTGCAAATCACTCCCCCAAAATACCCATGGCATTGGGGTGGATTTGCACTGTGGGGCCCAGTAGTTTGGGATGCGGGTGGCGCTGTTGTGTAAACCACTGAGCCTCTTGGGCTTGCCGATCGAAAGGTTGGTGGTTCGAATCCCCGTAACGAAGTGAGCTCCCGTTGCTCTGTCCCAGCTTCTGACAACCTAGCAGTTTGAAATACTAATAATACTAATACTAATACTAATAATACTTTTATTATTTATACCCCGCCCATCTGGCTGGGTTTCGCCAACCACTCTGGGCGGCTTCCAACAAAGTATTAAAATACAGGAGTCTGTTAAACATTAAAAGCTTCCCTAAAGAGGGCTGCCTTCAGATGTCTTCTAAAAGTCTAGTAGTTGTTCTTTTCTTTGACATCTAGTGGGAGGGCGTTCCACAGGGCTGGTGCCACTTCCAAGAGGCCTGCTGTCTTGTTCCTTGTAACTTGGCTTCTCACAGTGAGGGAACCGTCGAAAGGCCCTTGGTGCTATACCTCAGTGTCCGGGCAGAAAGATGGGGGTGGAGACGCTCCTTCAGGTATGAAAGCATGCCGGTGCAAGTAGATAAATAGGTACCGCTGCGGCAGGAAGATAAATAGTGTTTCCATGCGCTTTGGCTTCTGTCACGGTGTTCCGTTGCGCCAGAAGCGGTTTTGTCATGCTGGCCACGTGACCTGGAAAGCTGTCTGTGGACAAACATTGGCTCCCTCAGCCTGAATGAGATGAACGCCAGAACCCCAGAGTCGCATTTGACTGGACTTAACTGTCCAGGGGTCAGTTACCTTTTTAAACCTTTAGTAGGTTTTGACAGTTGCAGGGACAGAGCTGAGTGGTCACAACTGTAAAAGGTATCTATTCACCTAAGATGCAAATTTTATTTTATTTTTTAAAAGCTGAGGCCTTGCTCTTAGCTTTCTTCTAACCAAGGCTTCTTTTTACCCGGAACTCACAGGAACTCAGTTCTGGCACCTCTCAGGTGAGCGCCATTGCTATTCAAAGAGAATGTGGGAGGTGTTCATGGTGAGTTCTGGCACATCTTTTACTAGAAAAATAGCTCTGCATATAACTTGCCTGAATTTCAAGAAATTGTATCAGAGAACTTAGAATCTAGCCTTGCTGGACACATTTCTGCAACAGATTAGTCTAGTGCGAATCATTCACTGCACTGTGGTGTATCTATATTTGATACGTTGGCAGAGACCATTAAGCGCACCATTTCTCAAACCTTCACAAGTCATTTTGGAATTTCAGCTTTACTTAGTGTTACTTGTGACATCAGAGTCCTTCTGTATTTAACTTTAGTGCTATGACAAGTATTTGAAATTGCTATGATCTGTTGTTTCATATGTTTTTTTTTTTTAAAAAAAACACATTGGCACTGTTGGGGCTATTCATTCTTTACAGAACACAGCTAATGTTCAGCAATCTAGACAGTCAGGGCACTGCTTTTACTGCAGCTGAGGGCATGGTGAAACCACCAAGATTTCCATTTCCATTTTTCAAATACTTTTTATTTGGTTTTTGCGATGCAAAATTATTTTTAAAAAATCAAGTACATATCATATAAAGAGATTCCTCTGAATCTCAGGACTCCTCCCCCCTCCCTGGAGTCCCATTGTAATTATTTAAAACTGCATCTTCTTCAAACTCTAACTATTATATCAAATCCATATTTTCCATGAAACACTACAAGTGAAATCAAAATCCTGCTAATGTTTCCATCTGCTTACAGCAGTCTGTTAGATAAGTTATAAATTTTTCCCATTCTTTTATAAAGTTTTTGTCCTCTTGGTTGCTGAGTTTTCCAGTCAGCTTTGCCATTTCAGCATAGACCATCAGCTTTGTTTGCCATTCTTCTCTGGTAGGGACTGTATCCTCTTTCCATCTCGATGCCTATCCATTTTCAGAATCCGTTCCAGCTATGCATGAGCTATGGTTTTCTAGCAGTGGTGGCTGGTGCTCAATATGACTATTATTTGAATTTATACTTTGCCCTTCCTTCTTAAACACAGTTTAAAAACAAAGTAAAAACATTCCAAAACAGTTAAAACGTTCTAAAAGCAATTGTAGTTAAAAAACATTATCGAATCCAGTGATCACTGGGTTGCCAGGAACAGCATTCTCCAGCCTCGTGGTAAGCAGGAACATTTTTCAAATTCCTCCTGAAAGTTAATGATGATTGAGTCAGGCATATCTCATTGGGGAAGTAGATAAATAGGTACCGCTCCGGCAGGAAGGTAAACGGCGTTTCCGTGCGCTGCTCTGGTTTGCCAGAAGCAGCTTAGTCATGTTGGCCACATGACCCGGAAGCTGTCTGCAGACAAACACCAGCTCTCTTGGCCTATAGAGCAAGATGAGCGCGCAACCCCAGAGTCGGTCACGACTGGACCTAACAGTCAGGGGTCCCTTTACCTTTACCTTTACAAGGGCAACACAGACTAGTGTGCTATTCAGCCTAACCGACCAGCCTCCCCACTGCTCTCTAGGGTTGTAGGCCTGGCCACTTAAGCCCAGACTGAAGATGAAAAGCATTTCCTGGTGATTGCCAGTTATTCTCAGGACTTTTAAGTTTCCCTTTTCTTATATTTTGGGCCAGTTATACTCGCCAAGTGGCTCATCTGGCAGGCATCGTTGTGCTCTTCAGATCTTTAACTTTGGTGCACTTTAGACATTTTAAGCATGCACTTCATAAGTGCATGACAGTTGAAGTGCCTTAATGGCTCTGCTAGAAGTCACTTAGCTTCTCACTGAGAAGAGAGGGGAGGATCCTATTAGGTTTAGATGGAACTTCTTCCCCAAGATGTAGTAGGACTCTGTCAGAGATGGGCGGCATGTCTAGGCTCTGGATTTCCAAACTCAACAGACTTCCTTTCGGCTCAGATGTAACCTGTGACATTGGTGCTTTTAAATATTTGCTTGTATTCAGTGATCTACATCTGCATCCCGCCCCCTGCTTTTAGAGGTAATACACTTGCATGTCTAAACAGCTCTTAATCTCAAGAGGAAGGTGTAGCTGTAAGGAGTTCAGCCTACACTTGAGTAGGACCCTGATAGAGACACATGCCCGACTGGGTTATTTGTTTGGGAGCTTCAAGAGCTTTCTTCTGTCCGAACATCACAGCAACCGATGCCAACTGACACCGGCACACTTAGGGATCCGCAGAGTTTTCGTAGCTTTTCGTGACAGACCTCAGCAACTCAGCATTTTGGCTAATCTACTTTATTTACATATAAACACACACGGAGCACTGCAACATGACTCCCTCTCTCTCAAGCCTCAGACAGCAAAGGGACAAAGAACAAAGGACAATAGTTCCACTTCACGGAACACAGTAACACAAACATCCTGTTTCCATCACCTCCCACTCTGTGGAGTCAAAACATATACCGTCATGTGAAAGACAACAGTCCCATGACTGCAATCATGGAGCAGGAATTCTAACAGTAGCTTCACATTCTACATTTTTGTAAAGGGCAGTCTACGGAAAGTGAGTAGCTCAGGCATAAGGCTAGGGTTCCAGAGGCCGGGAACCCTGGAGATGAAGCCCATTGGCAAGCCCTTCTAACATACTTGCTGGATATGCTGTTTCAGAAGGAGAGGCAAAATGCCCAAGTTACCATAAGGGCAGAGGGGACGTCATCCCCTTGCCTCTAGAAGTCTACATGGAGGCATACTTTAGCAAAAGTGGGATGGGGGATCGTAAGCTTGTAGGCTTCATTAAGAGTCCCCTATCTTTCACCTTATTGGGCCCGACACATTTTGCTGCCTGAATCAAAGGATAATATGGTGTTCCTCCTTCACCCCCCGCCCCAATAAACTGGATTGGTAGTTGAATCTTATTTTAGCACCATCCTTGGAACAGCATCCTGCACTCTACCTGAGTGCAGTAGGCTATCTTAAGAGGTGCAGAGCAGGTTTAATGGCTTAGGGCGACTGTTGGGAGGGACACCTGCTGCCTGAAGCAGTTCCTTTTCTGTGCCTAATGGTAGGACTGGGCCTGCTCCCTGATAACTCCTGGGGTAGGGAAGATATTTTACTAGGGAGTAGGAAAGAGATCCAAAGGACCCACTCTAGATTAAGTTAAGTTGCAAAGCAGCAGTAAATATTGTGGTTTTTTTTAGAAAAAGAAATACAGTCATACCTCGGGTTAAAGTTGCTTCAAGTTGAGCGTTTTTGGGTTGCACTCCACGGTGACCCGGAAGTAATGGAACGTGTTACTTCCGGGTTTTGCAGCTCGCGCATGCGCAGACGCTCAAGATGGCGTCGCGTGCATGCGCAGACGCGGTGACGCAGATGCGATCCCGTTCGCATCCAGAGGTACCCTGTAAACACAAACACACACAATAACCTCACAACAACTATACCAATGTTATCATTACAAAATTAGCAAGTGTTTAGAACAAGAAGTCCTCCATGTTTAATTGTGGCTCATGAGAAAAGTTCTCCTGAGGCAGAATCGGCATGGTTTGAAACACTGGGAGGTGCATGCCTTTTCTTAAATAAGACCTGGGATTCTTCTTGTTGTTTTTCTTTCCTAAATGTGTGTGGCTGAGAATCTGGATTAAATTTTACCAGTTAGCTGTTGTCCATTTACCACAGTGATAACACACAGTTGTGCCTTTGGTGTAAGTGTCACATATCCTCACGAGATAATGAACTTGGAGGTTAGACTGCGAAGTCACTGCCGGAGGCGCTCTGTGTAATGAGGCGTCCAAAATATATGATAGCAAAAGTAGTTTCCTAATTTTGATGCTCTAATTGCGATCAACCAGGGTGGATTTGGCTCACGGTCACCAGTCATGTATTGTGGTACATGACCATATTCCCCTCACAGAGCTACGATTACCCCTGCGATTGTTAAGCTACTCCGGCAGTTGTAACACCATGAGAGGAACACGGATCTTCTAAAAACTCTCAGCCCTCTTAACAGACTATAGTCCCCAATATTCTTTGAGGAAAGCCATGGTGTTCAATGTGGTATGACACTGCTTTAAACACCTAAGGCAGATAGACCTGTAATCTTTACCACAAGTGAGAAAGGACATGTTTCTAAAATGCTTTGCTTCAGACAGGACAGCTTTTTATTCCACGAAACCTCACAGCTGCAGAAAAGATTTTTGTCCTGGCTTTCTGTTTTCCTGTAACTGCAGGTATCTGTGAATAGGAATCGTATGATGAAAGTAATGCAAATGAAGATAAATTCAATGAATAATAATAGTAACAAAAAGATAGGGACGTAGACAGGTTAAGAGCACTTGACGCTGGTGAATAATGCAAAGCGAAACAAATGCTTTTAAAAAAAGAGACAGGTTACTGTTTGCGTAATTTAATTGCGTATTGTCTTTATAGAGTTGCCAGTTTTTCTTTGTTTCATTTTAATTGTGCAAAATCTGGCAACTGGTCAAATTGACCTCAGGTTTCAAGATAAAAGTCAATGGAGAAAGAGTTTAATTCCTCGGAGATGAACACCGTGTTCTTCTTTTATCCCTTTCTTCTCAGCAAAAATTGGTGCTGTGGAGCTGCTCAATTGACCTTCCCCCATCCCCCCCAAGCAACATCTGAAGAGAATTTCTGCTCCATCAGGTCCTTAGGTTTTAAACACCTGCTTCTCCAAATGGGAGGAAGCTGCTTCCTTATGTGTGGTCTCATTTAGATAGAGCTTCTGTTGATTATTTTATTTTATTTTGCTAGAGCACATCGGATTTTTAAATGCTTTCCTGAGACAGTAAATTTGACTCCTGCTGAGAGCAGATGTAATTGCCAACTTGATTTTTTTTAAAAAAACCAACAATCCCAAACCTGTTCAAAGGCTTAACCCTATTTCCCTTCTTTGTTTTTCAAGTCTATGCTGAGCTGCACATCTAAATGCAAAAGGCCAGGTAAATTGCTAGCTCCTGCTGTTAGAAGAAGGCTCCTACAAGTTGTGCCTTCTACTTACGGCCGATATTGGGCATTGTGTGGATCTTTCGTTTGTGCTGCCGTTGCAGCGAGAATAATTGAACTGTGATTTATCACAATTTTTATTAAATTGACTTGGCATGATGGCCTTCCTTTTCTTGCATATTGACAGGACAGGGGAAAGATGACTGAATTCAGCGTTCGAGACCTAAAATACAGCTGAAGTTCAAGGTCCCTCATCAAAGTACACGTAATTAAAAGCAATTTATATTCACCTCTGCAATTTGGAGTCCACGCAGGGATCACTATTGCCAAGCTGATATTCTTAATGTGTGTTTTAAAGCCACATTTATCAAAATTAAGTAATATGTGAGCAATCTTCCCAGTTTTGTTTTTGCAATAAATAGCAACCATTTTATCCACGCATTTGCAGGCTCAAACACACACATCAGCTGTGCCATGCGAAATTAAAGCGCCTTCAGACTGTCACTATTTTGCAGGAGGGATTCAGGCACATGCCTGGAAATTTAGGTTTGCACAATTAAAGTAGGTTAAAGTGGTCTGTCGCTCCAGCTCAACAAATCCACTTGAAAAAAGAATGGGACTTTTTTGCAATTTGGAAAGTGACAGGGAAATGCATTGAAAAGTGAAAGGATGAAGAAAGGTTTGTAAATGGGGGACATAAAAACATCCTGCTAGCAAATCAAGATGGATGCCAAATGAATGATCACTGTCATATAAGAACTCCTACAGGTATTGCATTGAGGAGGAGACAGTATGAGGTGGCAACCCTAGCTCCCTCGGCTGCCATGACTCGGGGAAGCATTGATGGGGAGAGATGAAGGCGGAAGGGAGGAGGAATGAAGCAGAGAGAGATGCAGGCGGAAGAACAAGGCTGGAATGGATCTGCAAGTGACACTTGGGTGATTGGCTCCAGCAATGGCAGAAAGCAGGAGACTGGTTCCAGTGACAGATGCAGGCAGAAGCTACAGATCCATTCCAGCCTTTTTCTTCTGCCTTTGTCTGTCACTGTCTCCTAGTTATGTTTTCCTTCTTGTTTTTTAGTGTTGTTTCTTTATTGCTCTTGCATTTCTTTGTTGTTTTATGCTGGTTTTACACTCATTTTTTCTGCTGGCGCAACTTTCGTATTGCTTGTTCTACTTGATAATACAGTGGTACCTCGGTTTACAAACTTAATCCATTCTGGAAGTCCGTTCATAAATCGAAACTGTTCTTAAATCGAGGCGCACTTCCCCTAATGAGGCCTTCCACCATTCAGATTCCGTTCTTAGACCGAGGTAAAGTTTGCAAATCGGGACACTACTTAATGTTTTCAGAGTTTGTAAACCGAATCGTTCATAAACAGGACTGTTCTTAAACTGAGGTACCACTGTATTTGTTTTCTATTGATTTTTAAATTGTGAGTTGGCCTGATGACATTGGAAGTTGGGCGGCATATAAACCTTATGCATACAAGACTGTTTTAATTCCTACCCACCTTCTTGGGTGATAAGATCAGCAAAGCTTGGTAGTTCCCCGCTCAAAGTGGGGGGGAATAGTGGCCCAGGAGAGGGCTTTCCCTGTGACTGGCTCAACAGAGTTGGGTCTATCATATTCAGGGTACTGTACAGCTGCCACCATAAGCTGATGATACACCTTTTTAAGTTGGCCTTTGAGGTATTTTGTTTTGTGGTCCTCACATTTGTACTGTTTTGATCCCTTATGAATGTTTTTTTTTAAAAAAGTAATTGTAGCAGTTTGTTTTCAGAATTTTTTATTGCATTTTTCTAACCTGCGCTGGGATCTTAGTGAAGGGTGGGTAAGAAATACAGTGCTACCTCGGGTTAAGTACTTAATTCGTTCCGGTGGTCTGTACTTAACCTGAAACTGTTCTTAACCTGAAGCACTGTTCTTAACCTTTAGCTAATGGGGCCTCCTGCTGCTGCCGCGCCACCGGAGCATGATTTCTGTTCTCATCCTGAAGCAAAGTTCTTAACCTGAAGCATTATTTCTGGGTTAGCAGAGCCTGTAACCTGAAGCGTATGTAACCTGAAGCGTATGTAACCCGAGGTACTACTGTACAGTCATACCTTGGTAGTTGAACTCCTTAGTTGTTGAACAAATTGGCTCCCAAACATTGCAAACCTAGAAGTGAGTGTTCTGGTTTGCGAATGTTTTTTGGAAGCCAAACGTCTGACGTGGCTTCCAATCGGCTGCTGGAAGCTATCATGTGGCGTACTGCTCATGAGTGAATCATGCCCACTCTTCTCCTCACCAGGAGAAAACAAACCATAATTCCCGTCTTAGTATTATGTTTGAACGCTATGTCTCTGCCATGATCAAGAACAAATTTGGGCTGCAGATTATGGTTTGTTGTACATGAAACAAACCATGATCTCTGGTTAAGATGTAACACTAAGCCAGAGGATTGCGTGTTTATTGCTCTCCGCACGAATGGAGAGGAGCGAAGTGTGCCTGAGTCAGTTGTGCACGACAAGCTATGGTTTATGATGCGTTGCGACTTGTGAATGGGCCCATTGTGTTTTCTGTTTGCTGCTTTTTGTATTAAGCAGCGCTGGTTAAAGAAACCACTGCTGATTTAACAGAGGACTAAAATATCAGGGAAGAGCCTTGAAATATTGATGTGTTTGTAGAACGAAAACAGCTTGCTACTTCTGGGCTGCTTTCTTCCCGTTTCTCTGGGGGAAGCACAGCAGATGTGTGAGGAGAGAGAGAAAAAGTGTAATTGGGAAAGAAACACACCATACATTAGATTAAGCGATAAAATCAGTAGTCACCTCCAGACATCGTGCTGAGCGCTAGGCTGGCTGACGAACTGCTAATAACTTTTTTTTAATAAAAAACCCAAACCATTCTTTCTTTGTTTATTCTGTAGCCTCAGACCATAAGGCAGACTCTCCAGAGGACCCTGCAACATTACGAGCATCAAGTTATTGGGTAAGTAGAGCTCATTTCTCAAAAAACGGGGAGTGGATAGATAGATGGTGGTGACAATAAGAAGCAAGCGACATTATGATTCTATGATGTTTGCTAACATGAACACCTCATAGGCGCATAGGAAGTTGTCCTTACTTGGAGACCTTGGGGATTGAACCTGGGACCTCTGACATACAAAGCAGACACTTTGCCACTGAGCTATGGCCCTTCCCCAGGTGTCTTCTTCATTGCTAGCTTGTTACACCAATTCTCAAATGGCTGTGGTGCTGCTGTTCATATAATTCGGATGCCCACAATTGCTCGGCCCACGCTAGCTTTTTCTTCTTCTCAATGCAGAAAGATCCATTTATTTGATGTAAGCTACTGATTCAGTTTTGTCCACAGCCATGGAATTTCTCTTAGGGATCATTCAAACTTCTCTTTGTCCCATGATTTCTAAGGAATGGGTTCGAGAGGTGGTTTTTTTTTTTTGTCCCACCCCTTTCCCTAGGGAAATCTGCTGTCTACCATTGAATCACCACAAACATTAACATAACAAACGTTAAACTTAAATTAATAGGGCAGAAAACCCTATTAGATTCAGTAATAGGGGAAAGCAGTTCCTAGAAATCACGGGACAAACAGACGTATGTATGAGCCCTCAGTATGGGATGCATTGTAAGAAACAGAATGGGATTTAAGACTCAGCTAGGGGTGAATTTGGATTCCCTCAGGAATATGTGGAACTAGATTTTTTTCTAGAAAAAGAGGTGTTGGAATACACCATGAACACCTCCCTTGTTCTCTTATAATGGTGACGGCAACCACCTTGATAGGTGCCAGAACTGAGTTCCGGTGAGTTCCAGCCAAAAAAATAAAATAAAAAGGCCTTTGTGGCGCTACTTCCCGGTTTTGGGAGAAGTAGCTCAGCTTATTTCAGAAGTCGGGGAAAGGTTTGTACTACTGGCTCAAAGAAATGCTGTGTCTACACTCAACAGCATGGGAAATATATGGATTGAGCTCTTAACAGGTTTTTTAAAAAATATTTAGGTTTTATTATTTTGGGACTACTTTATGGAGAAACTGTATGTGGCTTGTAAATTGTATTGTACTGTAATGTTTTGTTTTAAACGCTAATGTTGCACACTTCTTGGAGTATTTGCAGAAGTGATCAATAAAGAAATCAGCACCAAATAACATAACTAATTCTGGGGACAGGATTAATTTTTTTGTTTTTTTGTTTTAAAAAGGAAAAGGTAGTTTGATTCCCCCCCCCCCATTCAGGATTCTGATTTTCTTTTTAGCAGAGTGTAAATACAGTCCTATGACCTTTCTGTAGAATGAATCATGTAATGGTTTATTTATAAACAGTTCATATATATTTGCCTTGTGGAAATGATTTCAGACCTCGGCCAGACTGCCTTTCTATTGTGCTAAACGTAGGAATACATCACCCAGTCCTTGCTAGAGAGAATGTGCTACTCCAGTTAATGCTTTACATACGTGAGTAACACTGTGTTGTTAGAAAGGAAAGGAAAAACTGTGTTGATAGCCGAAAGTGTGAAGCGGAATGGTGTTGTAGCAATACAGTAAACTATGTTTATGATAATACTTTTTCTTTGGAAAAGTCCTTTCTCGTCCAGCATTCTGTTTCCAGAGTGGCCAATTGTGAAGGCTTCTGGAAAGTCCACAAAGAGGACCACAGCACTCTCCTGCTTGTGTTTCCCAGTACTGCTTCTGATATACTGGGATGAGTCTGATACTGATAGCTGGCCGAGTCAGCACGATGCAGATGGATGATTTGCCGGGGAACTGGGGAAAGGTCTCTAGTTTGCCAGACTTGGGGGTGCCTGATAATGAGGATCCTGGGGAGTGGGGTGGGGGCCCTCAGCCTGCTTTCCCACCTCACCCTTCTCTATGGTGAGAGCCACAAGCCCCTCCTTCCTCTCCAGACCTGCACCACAGTACGGCTGGGTGGTATATTGATATATGTCCAAAACCAGCTTGAAGTTTACATCGTGATACCGGCGGTGGGGGAGGAAGAGGAGTGCAGGGGGAACGCACCGCCCCCGGCAGTGCGATCACGGTGGGGTGCCATCATGGCTGCCCCCTGCCCGTGCTGGGCACCATGCCCCCACAGGCGGAGTGCCATGCCCCCAGGACACGTGCCACATCCCTGCGGGCAGCACTCCACACCCCCAGGGCGGGGGCCAGCTCTCCGCCACTGGATACCGGTTTCATAATTTTCGACCTGGCAATATATCATGATATGTGCTATGCAGAAATCACAACGTGGGGAAAACCGTGAAGCCCAAATTTCTCTCTCTCGATTCCTGCAGCCCCTCTTAACTCTGTCAGATCAGCTCTCCTCTGGCTTATGCAAGGGGAGCAGCGAATCGCAAGAGCAGGCGCTGGCAAAAATCACGATGCGGGGGAAACCCGCGAAGCCAGCCAATGCCTTTACACAGCTCCATCCTTATTTCAGACATTGTGGTATATTGATATATTGCGATGTTTAGCTGGTGATTCGGTATAGAGCAATGTTGAAAACCAGATATCACCCAGCCCTGCTCCACAGTGCCTTTTGCATTGCCCCCGCCCCTGGAGTCATCAGGAGCTGGGTCCGTCTTGTCCAGTAGGAAGAATGCTGTTTCGCTCATGTCTTTCTTCCAGGCTTCTCATAGATCTGGTTGGCCACTGGAAGAACAGGATGCTGGACTTAGAGGGACAGTTGTTCTTACACAGAGCAGATCTGGGGAGAGTGTGGGGGCACACGGAGAGAGGGGGGGAGTTCTGTTGCGCAAATGGAAATTCTTTTGCTAGTGGATCTGTTTTGTTGGCTAACGGCCCCACGTGTCTGGATACACTTGCTGAAATAGGCAAGTTTTCCGCCAGCCTCTAAAGAAGCACAGTGAAGGCAACTGCCTCATGCCATTAGATGCAGAGTTCCAGAAGGAGTTACTCCTCACGAATGAGGAGCATGAATATTGTGTGGTGCATGGAAAACCGCAAGTGCCGCAGGTCAGATCAGAGGACGACGCCTGCCGCCTTTGTCTGGCCCTCTAAGCTGAATGTAATTCCCAGGGGCCTGAAGTACACATTGCTGATGCAATTGTACCAATTCCATGGGATGCTAGAGCAATTGCTGAGCGTATATCGCCTTAGAATCATAGAATTTGTAGAGTTGGAAGGGACCCTGAGGGTCATCTAGTCCAACCCCCTGCAATGCAGGAATATGCAGCTGTCCCATGCGGGGATCGAACCTGCAACCTTTGCATTATCAGCACCATGCTCTAACCAACTGAGCTATCCAGGCTTGACTGCCTTTACAATAAGACTGGCAAGCCCATAAAAGCTGATCATTTGCACCAATATATAGAAACAGTACTCTGCCGCCCGTCCCACCCCCAGTTTAAAAATGGACCCAAGTAGCAGCATCAGATTATATATGGTCCAGAGATTTACCCTTAACAACCCTGAGTAACTGCCTACGCCTTGTTTATATTGGCCACTGTACCTTTCCTATATAGGTTGGATGAAGCCTCTGCCAAGATGGGTTAAGCAGCAGTAACAAGGGGCAAATGCCAACTGCTGCCGTGGGCTCTTATGCAATTACCCGGATGCCCTGGCAGCTTTGGCATGCTGTACAAGTCGGATCAGGTGTACGTCTAGGTCCAAAAAAATTCATCCCAGGCTTCTGAAACTCTCTATGCTTTAGGGAGTCGCCCTTGTGCATCACATAGCCTCTTTTGTCAAGCTGAGCTGCAGCGCTGTCCTTGGTGTTAATAAGGCTGGCGCGTCTGGAGAACCCCTCGGGGAAGAGTGGGAGAGAGAGAGCTATTACTTGGGGAGTCGCCTGTGCATCCTTACTCATAGCTCGATGCAGAATATAGAACAGATGTGGGAGAAAGGGAGTGGAAAACTTCTGGCAAAAGGGCTGCTCTTCCATTAAAGCTTGTATTCCTAAGACTCAAGGCTTGAGACAGGGAGTGTGTGTGTGTGTGTGTCTGTGCTGCCTGCAGAACTCCACCCCTTTTTCTCTCCCCTTCCTGAACCATTTGGTATGTTCCCCCCCCCACACACAAGCTTGACCATCTCACTTGCGTGCTTCTGACTGTAGGTGATTCAATCTAGTAGCGGGTTCAGGGGGGTCAAATTTGGAGCAAAACGGGGCCATTCAAAACAAAGTTTCCATAGCTATGCAAAATTCTGTAAGCTTGTAAATTAAAAGATGCTTTTCTGAAAACCCCCGAAACTGTCTATCACGAACCTTTTGCTTACAGAATGCTGGTAGCAATTGAGCGTTTGGTGGGAGGGAGGGAGGGAGGGAGAGAATACAAAGGTCTAAAGAAACCAGGTCAGGTAAATTGTGGGAGTATTATTGATTAAATTTGTGGTTGAGAGCAGGAGGGGGAGAAGCCTAAAAAGTGGGAGACTAAGGTTGGGGGAGGATGTGTGCCGTGAGCTTTAAGAAGCTCCCTCATACACACTCATTCCACAGTTATGTTTCAAGAAGAGGGACGTGAAAACACATTTTCCCCACTCTCCAGAATTGCATGTCTCCCCCAATCGTCCCCACTATATAGGGCTCGTGTTTGGAGCTAGAAGCCTCCTAGTGCTGTATTGCCTAGCAAGGGGAGGTCATGGGGAGTGGTCCTTTTACCCTCCCTCCTCCTCAAATTCCTCGAAAAGGTCTGAACAGCACTCTGAGATTACTGTTCCAGGTTGTTTGGAGTCCTCTTAGAGGACTGGATGCACTACAACATTAAGTTGCAGGCTCTGCTAGTCATTTATGAGATTTATATAGCCCCAGTGTCCAAGGTATAGATCCTTGGGCAGTGGCTCTAACTAATCATTTATTGCTGCTTTCTGTTCCCAGTCCTTTAGCCAGTCGCCAGTCAATGAGAGCACATTTCCTCTTATCCCTCTTATCCTCTTATCCCTTAAGTTTACACATAGCCTTTGAGGAGGGATATTTTGGAAGTCCAAAGTTCCTGGGTTACTCCCATCTGGCATGCTTTAATAACTCAAAATGTGGACGTGGCAGAACTTAACCTTTGAAGAAGCCATGCTGATTCTTCCTGAGAAGGCTTGTCCTTCTGTACGTTCAGTCATTCTAGATAATAATAATAATAATAATAATAATAATAATAATAATAATAATAATAAAATTATTATTTATACCCCGCCCATCTGGCTGGGCTTCCCCAGCCACTCTGGGCGGCTTCCAAAAGAATATTAAAATACTATAATACATCAAACATTAAAAGCTTCCCGAAACAGGGCTGCCTTCAGATGTCTTCTAAAAGCCTGGTAGTTGTTGTTCTCTTTGACATCTGGTGGGAGGGTGTTCCACAGGGAAGGCGCCACTACCGAGAAGGCCCTCTGCCTGGTTCCCTGTAACTTGGCTTCTCGCAGTGAGGGAACTGCCAGAAGGCCCTCGGTGCTGGACCTCAGTGTCCAGGTAGAACGATGGGGGTGGAGACGCTCCTTCATATATACTGGACCGAGGCCGTTTAGGACTTTAAAGGTCAGCACCAACACTTTGAATTGTGCTCGGAAACGTACTGGGAGCCAATGTAGGTCTTTCAAGACCGGTGTTATGTGGTCTCTGCGGCCGCTCCCAGTCACCAGTCTAGCTGCCGCGTTCTGGATTAGTTGTAGTTTCTGGGTCACCTTCAAAGGTAGCCCCACGTAGAGCGCATTGCAGTAATCCAAGCGGGAGATAACCAGAGCATGCACCACTCTGGCGAGGCAGTCCGCAGGCAGATAGGGTCTCAGCCTGCGTACCAGATGGAGCTGGTAAACAGCTGCCCTGGACACAGATTTGACCTGTGCCTCCATGGACAGCTGTGAGTCCAAAATGACTCCCAGGCTGCGCACCTGGTCCTTCAGGGGCACAGTTACCCCATTCAGGACCAGGGAATCCTCCACACCTGCCCGCCTCCTGTCCCCCAAAAACAGTACTTCTGTCTTGTCAGGATTCAACCTCAATCTGTTAGCCTCCATCCAACCTCCAACCGCCTCCAGGCACTCACACAGGACCTTCACTGCCTTCACTGGTTCTGAGAGGTAGAGCTGGGTATCATCCGCATACTGATGAACACCCAGCCCAAATCCCCTGATGATCCCTCCCAGCGGCTTCATGTAGATGTTGAAAAGCATGGGGGAGAGGACAGAACCCTGAGGCACCCCACAAGTGAGGGCCCAGGGGTCTGAACACTCACCCCCCCCACTTTCTGAACACGGCCCAGGAGGAAGGAGCGGAACCATTGTGTAACAGTGCCCCCAGCTCCCAGCCCCTCAAGACGGTCCAGAAGGATGTTATGGTCGATGGTATCAAACGCCCCTGAGAGATCCAGCAGAACTAGGAAACAGCTCTCACCTTTGTCCCTAGCCCGCCGGAGATCATCAACCAGTGCGACCAAGGCAGTTTCAGTCCCATGATGAGGCCTGAATCCCGACTGGAAGGGATCCAAATGGTCCGCTTCTTGCCCCGAATAAAGTTTAAAATACTAACTGATGCAAAGGAGAGAGGGGGGTTTGCCCTGCCGGACTTAAGGTTATATTATGAAGCTGCGGCCTTCTGCTGGATGAAAGATTGGATCTTATTGGAAAACACTGATGTCCTAGATCTGGAAGGCTTCAATAATTCGTTAGGTTGGCATGCGTATTTGTGGTATGACAAGGGGAAAACACATGGAATGTTCAAAAACCACATTGTCAGAAAAGCAATATATATGGTCTGGAAAAAATACAAAGACTTATTGGAAAGTAAAACTCCGAGGTGGATTTCACCAATAGAGGCCAAAGCTCGGAAAACATCCAATATGGAGGCATATTGGCCGAAATATTGGGAAATAATAGAAAACATTGGAGGTAATTGGAGGTTGCAGAGCTTTGAAAAATTAAAGGATAAGGTGCAAAATTGGCTACACTATGCCCAAATTAATGAGGTTTTTAAGCTAGATAAAAAAATAGGATTCCAGGTGGAAAAATCGAAACTTGAGACAGAGTTGTTAGAACCAAAGACCAAGGTATTATCGAGAATGTACAACTTGCTGCTTAAATGGAATACTCAGGATGAGACAGTTAAATCAGCCATGATAAAATGGGCTCAAGACATTGGTTACAATATTATGTCTGAGGACTGGGAAAGGTTATGGACCACCGGTATGAAATTTACGGCATGTAATGCCTTGAAAGAAAACATTATGAAAATGGTATACAGGTGGTACATGACCCCAGTCAAGCTCGCTAAGATATACCATTTGTCTGACAATAAATGTTGGAAATGCAAGGAGGCTGAAGGGACATTCTTTCACCTCTGGTGGACTTGTCCAAGATTGAAGGCCTTTTGGGAAATGATCTATAACGAGTTAAAAAAGGTGTTTAAGTACACCTTCCCCAAGAAACCAGAGGCCTTCCTTCTGGGCATTGTCGGCCAGAAGGTGTTAAAAAAGGATAGAACTTTTTTTATGTATGCTACAACAGCAGCAAGAATCCTTATCGCTAAGCATTGGAAGACCCAAGATTTGCCCACACTGGAGGATTGGCAGACGCAATTGATGAACTACATGGAACTGGCCGAGATGACTGCAAGGATCCGAGACTTGGGAGAAGAGGCAATGGAGGAGGACTGGAAAAAATTTAAAGACTATTTGCAAAAGTATTATAAGTTGTATGAAACATAAGACAACGTATGATTTGGAACGTTAGCCCCAGCAATGAAATTTAATTACCTACGAAATGGATAACATTCATGAAAGAATCAAAGTTTAAATGGGTAAAAATGACATTATGTTATATTTTTAGAGTAAATGGAGAATAAGAGATTTAAACTTAAATTGCAACTGAAAATATAAAGAAACACACGAAATAAGGGTATAATTTGCTGATAACTTTATTATCAAGAATGCATTATGGGGGAGATGTGGGGAAGTCCAATGGAAATTTGAAATAAGTTGTTGAAATGGTTGTGATTTTCTGTTCTTTTTTCTTTTTTTCTTCTATTCTGCCTATCCTTTTGTTCTTTCTGTAATTTGGAAAAAATGTAATAAAAATTATTATAAAAAAAAAACAAATGGTCCGCTTCTTCCAGGCGTGCCTGGAGTTGTTCAGCAACCACTCGCTCAATCACCTTGCCCAAGAATGGAAGATTTGAGACTGGGCGATAGTTGGCTATCGTGGCCGCATCTAAAGATGGTTTTTTAAGAAGCGGTTTAATAACCGCCTCTTTCAGCGAGTCTGGGAAGGCTCCCTCACGGAGGGAAGCATTCACCACCCCACGAAGCCCATCGCCCAGTCCTTCCCGGCTAGCTTTTATGCCTAGTCTATAAACTAGATGCCTAGTTTATTTTTGTTTTGTTTTCATGCACCACTTTTGTGTTTCTTTCTAGTTACAGGGATGCTGAAAAGAACTTCCACAATCTCTCCAACCGGTGCTCCTATGCAGACCGCCCTGGCAACGACGAAACTGAAGATGTCTCAGGAATCCTCCAGTGTACAGCAAATATACTCGGTACCGTGTACATTTGTGTCATTAGCAGGAGACATGTTTCTGAGTTTCCCTTCTTGTTTTCTGAGCTTTCCCTTCCACGGAGGCCCATTCTGCAGAGTTCAGCTTGGTTGCTTCCATGCAGCTATAATCATTGCCTTATAGTCCAACGTTATGTTCCCAACTGCTAGTGGTTAGCTAGATGCCTCTCAGAATTGGGGCAGAAAAGCAGCCACCCTCCTCAGTTGTCATCTCCCCACATTTCAAGGTATACCAACATATTTGACCCCACTAATAAAATCCCAAACCTGATGTCCAAACATCTACTGGGTCCTGATGCATATAGACACACCCCATTGGAGTAAGAGACCTGATTGGTAAAGGATGCTATCTGAGCATTCCCCACTATGCACATGGTATACATGCCATGGCTTTATGCTTTGGGGCTCTATATTGCATTGCTGGATCAGGGCATAGCTGCCCACTCTTGTTTTCCTGCTGACAAGGTGCAAAGCCTGGATAGATTGTTTAGTTTTTTGGATGCACTCTACTGCTTGTAAATGGTGCTGCTCGTTGTCAAGAAGTTTTGGGTCAGATAATAGGTGAGCTTATCTGAAAAAGCTCCTTCAGATTCTTATACATGTGCTCTAAACATTCTAGGGCTGGAAGAGTTTTGCTTCTCCTTGAGGAAATGTTCACAGTTAGAAGCTATGGGATTTTGCTACTGTGGGTGGTGGAAAGCTCACTCCCACTCCATCCTAACTGTGCTCTGTCGGTCCTTGTTGTCTGTCTTCCATTCTGCATGATTAAAGGCCCTTTTAAGTGTTCCCCTCTCTAGTTCTGGAAGCAGGTATTCCTGCTTTTGCCTTCCAGGCACCCTGTTTTTGCGCTTCACTTTGAGCGTGGCCCCTTCTTCACCTGGGTGTCTCTTGGCCCACTTCCTTCCTCTCCTTCCTCTTTTATTGTCCTCTCCAGTGCCTATACTTTTCTTCTCCCAAACTGCACAGTGTCTGCTCTCTAGATGCCACAGCGACCTCTAGAGGGCCACCCCTACTCTTCTGAGGGAGAAATTCCTGGCAGGTTGCTCATTTAGTGCCTTTCCAGGAATTTGCAAGCAGCTAAAACATCTCTCCCCACCCCCTCCGCAATTGTGCTTTGTGATTCTCACACTTTAACATTATAGTGTGTCGAAAGCTGTGCAAGGAAATTCTCACTGTTTGCTAATATCTTTGCCTCTTGCATGCGTATTTTTAAGGGTGCGAATTTAACCACCAGATAGCTCCCCACCCCAAGTTGTGTCTTGCAAAGACCCTTGGAGATTTCTATCACGTGTTTGTGACTTAGGAGCTGGCCTCTTCTATTTCACAGCCCATGTTTTCCATTCCTGCCCATAGGATGTTGTCACTGTGGCGGCTCGCTGGAAAAGATTAACTGGGCTGAGTCATGAGATTTATTGAAAAAAAAATATTATGTAAAGGAACAGGTGTGGGGGAAAGTCTCCAGCAACATTTCCACATGTATGGATCTCTTTCTCCATAGCTTGCAGTTGGAGTCAATCCCATGAACAAGTCCTGGATTAGGAAACAGGGGCGGGGATGAGATAGAAATATTACTACGGGGATATTAAGCTACTATGTTAAATTACAAAAAAATATTATTTGTTTATTAAATATATATCCTGCACTTCCTCCAAAAGTAGCCTAGGGCAGCAGCACATGAATGAGAAAACAATGGAACCTCTAAAAATAATTCCAGTACAGGTTGCAGGCTGAGATATAATTGCAATAGCAAGCATTCCTGGTCTAGGGGAGACGTAATATTGACTTCCTGCAAACTGGTGTTTTGTTAAATCTGGAACCATCTTTGTGAAAGCATGCTTCTACCCTTTCCCTTCCCAATGTTAAGCATGGTTTCACTTTCTTTGTGCTATGTTTGAAGTGGGGGTCTGAGGCTTGGACACCTTGATTCTTCCATGTGTTTTTAAACCTATTTAAGAAACTTATATCCCATCATTTCCACCATTATGGTCTTCGAGGCTTAACAGCATGAAAACGTAATTAAAAATACCCACAACAACAGATTAAAGCAAAGCAACCTTAAAAACCAAAGCCAGCAAGATGCTTCCTTTGAAGCAGCTAAAAGCAGGTTGATTTATTATTACGAAAAGTTCTAGTCAATAGGGTAGAGCCTAGGACTTGCTGATCAGAAGGTTGACGGTTCAAATCCCCGCGACGGGGTGAGCTCCCATTGTTTGGTCCCTGCTCCCGCCAACCTAGCAGTTCGAAAGCATGTCAAAGTGCAAGTAGATAAATAGGTACCGCTCTGGCGGGAAGGTAAACGGCGTTTCCGTGCGCTGCTCTGGTTCACCAGAAGTGGCTTAGTCATGCTGGCCACATGACCCGTAAGTTGTACGCCGGCTCCCTCGGCCAATAAAGCGAGATGAGCGCCACAACCCCAGAGTCGGTCACGACTGGACCAAACGTTATGGGGTCCCCTTACCTTTACCCTGACATCTAAAGATAAAAAAGGATGTTTTCAGGAGCCTGTGCGGGGAGGGAGTTCTATAACTCACAGACCACCACAGAAAAGTCACCCAGTAACCATAGAAGGGTCTATGGCAGTAATAGCCTCCAGATGACATTGGACTCCAACTCCCATCAGTCCTATCCAGCATGGCCAATTGTCACAGATGATAGAGGTTGTAGTCCAGCAACTTCTGGAGGGGGGACCACTTTGGCCTTCCCATTATATGATAACCTCACTCGACGGGCTGATTTGTATAGGGCAGGGTTTCCCAAACTTGGGTCTCCAGCTGTTTTTGGATTACCGTTCCCATCATCCCTGACCACTGTTCCTGCTAGCTAGAAATGATCGGAGTTGTAGTCCAAAAACAGCTAGAGACCCAAGTTTGGGAAACCCTGGTAGAGGAGAAGGCAGTGCATTTTTTAACTACTGGGGGATAGCTTTTCTCCAAGGCCTTATGAAGCCATTAATGCTGTAAGTGTTGCGCTTCATTTGGGGGACTGCATTGGGATTATAATCTTTTTCTCCCTGCGGATATGGACAAATAATTCCCACCCTCCCACATCAACCCTACCCTATTGTTTCTTGCCTGCGGGCATGAAACTTTTTAATTGCACTCCTCTCCCAAGTTCAGAAGACAATGTGCCATCCAGATTGTGCAACATTTCTTACTTCTCCGTTGGGATTCCATTGATATCATTGGGGCTGCTAAATATTTATACCAAGTAGCTAATTCATGCCCTTAGGAAATAAATATTCTGGTATAAACAAATGACGTGGTCTTTTGCTGTTGTTTTCAGTCTTGAATAATTATTTGTTAACGTTTTATTTAGGGAGATTCGGGGGGGGGGGGCGCGTGGAGATGTTGTGGTCGGTTCTGCAAGCTTCCTTCCTGCATGGCGTTCTCTCAGCGTGGAGAGAATACCAGCAGGTTGCGTATGAAAACTGTAACCTGTTACGTAAACATGTGGCACAGGGGATTCTTAAATCAGAGCCAATGCATTGCCAGACATAGTTCTGCCTGTTACCCCTATCAAGTCCCGTCCACATCATTAAGTCAGGGCAGAGTTATGGCTGGTGATGAGTGATGCTCTCAGGTACTGTGTGGAAGTCTGGGAGATCAGCAGCAGATGGGACCAGAGCCAATGATAGGCAGAGCCAACTAATTGTGTTTTCTCCATCTTAAGGGCCATGGCTCAGTGGTAGGTCATCGGTCTTGCATGCAGAAGGCCCCAGGTGTAAGCTGTGGGAATTTGCACTTGCAAGGAAACCTATGCAATGCCTCCTGCTTGCCAGAGGACAAGAAAGAGAGAGAGACATTCTTAGCAGATTGGTGGATGTTCCTAACTTATGCAAATAAGTCTACCAATGAAAGACCTGTGCCAGTCACCTTTGAATGCATGGGTGCATAATTGTGTGACTACTACTACTACTACTACTACTACTACTACTAATAATAATAATAATAATTTATTTATACCCCACCCATCTGGCTGGGCTTCCCCAGACACTCTGGGCAGCTTCCAACAAACTATTAAAATACTGTAGTACATCAAACATTAAAAGCTTCCCTAAACAGGGCTGCCTTCAGATGTCTTCTAAAAGTCTGGTAGTTGTTGTTCTCTTTGACATCTGAGGGGAGGGCGTTCCACAGGGCGGGTGCCACTACCGAGAAGGCCCTCTGCCTGGTTCCCTGTAACTTGGCTTCTCGCAGTGAGGGACCCGCCAGAAGGCCCTTGCTGCTGGACCTCAGTGTCCAGGTAAAACGATGGGGGTGGATACACTCCTTCATATATACTGGACCAAGGCCGTTTAGGGCTTTAAAGGTCAGCACCAGCACTTTGAATTGTGCTCGGGAACGTAAGACTAGGTTAATGTAAATGCCCCCCACCCATGTTTTCCTCCAAAATGAAGCAGTTCACGTTGTTGGTCCATTGAGCTCAGTTTTGTCTGCACTGGTTGGCAGCAGCTTTCCAGGGTTTCAGACATGCAATCTTTCTAAGGTCTACCTGGAGCTGCCAGGGATTGAACCCAAGACCTTCTGCATGCAAAGGCAAGGCTTTACCTCTGAGACTATGCGCCTTCCTCAAGGCCACTGAGGGCCGGTGATGTTTGGCAGGTAGTTTTATTTTTTCCTAACCCTGGATATCCTTGCTAAGTGAAAGGAAGGCTGGCATTAACAGAGAGTGGGAGGGACGGTCTCCATGGAGACTGGACCTTTGGAAACCCTTCTCAACATTCCTTGCCCTGTTAGGCAAGAAGCTGCCTGCAGAACACTTGCAAATGTCAAAGCCATTGCTAGAAAGATATTTGGTGGTTCCTAGGAAACTTCAGTTCCCTATGTTACTTTTCCCCTTTCTTGCCGCTTCTGAGCACAGAAGACGCTGTTCAGCCTAAGAGATAGCAGCGACCGGAGGGTCAAATGCTCAAGAGAGCCGTTCCTCAGACTGCAAATGACAAAGCAGTCATCTTAAAGCAGGCTGTCCTTTAGCAGTCACCTTTTAAGGTAATAGCCTACCCAAGCCAGACAACATTTGGTGCACGTTGTCATTCAGTGGTCTCTTATTTGACAGTGTCAGCTCTTGCTATTCCGAACATTTTCTTAATCATAAGCATGAGCTTCTGTGACAAGAGCTTGAAAAGGTTGCATACATTTTTGTTTTAAATTATAGCTTGCTGGTACTGTCGTCTATCTAATCACCATCTTCCTGGCATGTCTTTCAGGTGGGTAGTGCTTGAGGACAGTGTGGAAGCCGCTGTTCTCAGTTCTCTGAGCATTACAGGAGGAGATGGGTGGTGGGTAGGAGATTTCATCTCCTTCATTGGTCCTCTAGCAATTGGTATGTAACCATAGCTCGGTCTGAGGTCCACCTCACATACAAAGACAATAGACTGGAGGTCAGCTCATCATGTCTGGTCTCCTATGGAGTACTGCCTGACTTCCCAAATTGCTAATTTGCTGTGCAGTCCTGACCATGTCTGCTCAGTCCTATTGAATTCAGTGGGGCATATTCCCAGGTTAAGTGGGTTTAGGATTGTGGCTCTGGTAAAGAGAGAGAGAGATGTGAAGGGTGTTGTGTCTGTGATAACAAAATGTGCAATCAGTTTACTTTCTGGTCAGGTCCAGCCCTACAAATAGCAGGGTGAGTCAGTCACTTTGTGTGACAGGAATTAGAGCGCACTGGTGGTAGCCCTCCTAGGTTTCTGTCTGCCACAAATCTTTAACTCTTAAACTAGCCTGTTGCTGTCCGGTGCATTGAAGTCAGATTCAAATGCCAGTCCAGTCAGCTTCTGTACATGGAATGTGGGCAGGGCGCCATCTTGTCCTTCACCTCAGGCAGCAAAATGTACTGGGCCTGGCCCAGTTGGAGGGACAAGGAATTCAGGCCTTGGTCCTCTGCCCCTTTCCTTTCGCAGAACCTACAAGGAACATAGTCTCCGACCAACCATTAAAACCATATTCTTCAATAGGTGGCCATAGGTCTCATCACTCCTGCCAAACTTGACTTAGTAGCCCCCTGAATTGGCCCACTTCCCTCCCCCCAACACTACTGCTTTGCAACAGTGGTCTCTTGCTGATATGTGCTATCCGTTGCTGTGCAGGCTTGAAGTTTGAAGAACTGCAGGAGAAATTTGGGGCCGAATTCTTCAACATCTGCTTTGACGAGAATGAGCGGGTCCTCCGAGCCGTGGGTGGCACCTTGCAAGATTTCTTCAATGGCTTTGATGCTTTGCTGGAGCACATCAGGACTTCGTTTGGAAGGCAGGCCACTTCGGAATCCCCTTCTTTCCTATGCAAAGAGCTCCTTGAAGGCAAACTGATGCTCCACTACTTCCACCCTCATCAGATTGTTGGTTTCGCCATGGTGGGTATGGTCAAGGCGGCGGCCAGGAAAATCTACCAACTGGAAGTCGAAGTGGAGCCGATTGCAAACGACAAGTTGTGCCCCGAGGACTCGAACCCGGGCAACTGCAGCTGCCTCACTTTCGTCATCAAAGAGCGCGAAAATGCAAACATCACAAAAGCACTTCCTCTAGGCACTTCCCAGTCCCCCTCGGACCTGAGGATAAGCATCAGCAACTTCTGCCGCGCTTTTCCCTTCCACCTGATGTTTGATCCCAGCATGCTAGTGCTGCAGTTAGGGGAAGGACTTCGGAAGCAGCTCAGATGCGATGCTCACAAGACGCTGAGGTTCCAAGACTGTTTCGAGATCGTTTCCCCAAAGATCGGCGCCACGTTTGAGCGAGTCCTCCTGAGACTGTCGACACCCTTCGTGATCCGAACCAAACTTGAAGCGTCTGGCTCTGAAAATAAAGACAAGGTAATACCGTTACGTTTAGCCTGCTTAAAAAAAAAAGGTGTGTTGGCAGATCAAGGAGTCTTCTAGCAAGCACCATCCATAAAACTGAAGGGGAAACAACATTTCGTAAGGGCCAAATTAGACAAAACATTGGGCAATCTGTGGATCTCCCAATGATCCGCTGGGGTGATAGGCACTGTTCTCTGCTTTACACTGCTGGAGCCGTTTTACGGAGTGTTACTTCTCCCCCAGTCCCCTCCTTCAGGTGCTTCCCCTCACCGAAATAGTTTAAATATGAACAAATTAATTTTCACCAATGAAAGGCTTTTAATTAATTGCTTCACTCAAGAGATCTTTTTAAATCCATATGTATTTTTTCACCTTATGAAATCAACAGGCCTGATGCTAGCCAAGTCATTTAACATCATAACTCATAGCCCTGAATTGTTGTTTGTTGTTGTTTTGTCCCATTTAAAATTCAAATGGAATGGCCTGAATGTTATTGGACCATGAGGGACATCTGCCAGGTATAATTTCGGGGCTCTAATTCTTCCTTCATTCACAATCACTGAACGACAACAACAACAACAACAACAACAACAAACTTGACACTTGGCTGTTGTCTGCAGCCTTTGTATAAAAATCCCAGATTCAAATTCTGGATGTTTTGTCCCTTCCTTCTCCCCCACAATATTCCTCACGCTTAGTTGTCAAAACTTGTTTAGACTCTGATGGTTTCCAAAATGAATTACGCTGGCTAATTTGACAGCTGTCAGTGGCTGTAAATGAGAAAAGTGAAAGAATAGATGGCAACGTGGTTTTTTTAAAAATAAAAAAATCACCCAACACACTAATGGTTGTGCTTCATTGAACTTTAATAGCATCTTGGATAGCCACTTAGCATTTTTAATTAGGGATATGCAAAGCTTTCCCTATTAATTCCAATGATGCTGAACATTGCTTGTTGTTTGGATTTACTTGGGATAGCAGGTATGTGTTTTTCACAGGGGAACAAGTTTTTTGAATTGTTAGTTTGCATGTTACTTTGCATCCTAGCATGAGTGCCCATTGGAGAAAAAAGGTGGGAGAATAATGCAATTAAAAGTTTCCCCATTCAAAGTAAGAACTGGCTTGCTTTCACTTATGTTCTGGTGTAATGTCAACTGCTTTCTTTGCTTATTGTCATTCTCTATCGATGTGCTGCATGTCTTGCTCTTGAGAAACGTGTCAGCTACTTCACAAAAGACACGGCTATTGCACACCCTTCTTTGTTGCCTGTAATTGGAAGCTGTTGTGAATAACTAATGGAAAATTATTATTTCTTTGCAACTTTATAATTACTATTAAAAGGATCTACAATTACTATTTAAAGGATCTACAAATAACGAGTTCAGAAACTCTTCTTTATCTGCAATACTTTTCTGCAAAGATGCAGTTACGGCTTCTGAATACAGAAATCGCAAAAAAAAAATCCATTCCTGTTTTCATTAGTTTTTTTCCAGGTACATCAACAAAAACATTTTTGTTATTTGCAGTCTTTTGTGATTAAATAGTGCATAACAACAACCTCAGATCAACGAGATTGATCTGTTCTTTGTTGATCAACTTAGAACCCGAGGACCCAAAAACAAAGTGAACGCAGAAAGAAGTATATTTGGAGCAAATCATGCCTTTACCTTCCTGGGTTTAGAATTGATAAAAGTTATATATTCACTCATGGCCTGGTTCGAAAATCTGAAGTAGCAAAAAACCAAGACCTTCGTTTGTATAGATTTCTATTTTGTTTGCCTTTTCTTTTCTTTTGCCATCTGAAGCTAAGGAATAAGGTGCAAAGACTGGAGAGGAGGAAACCTATTGCCATATTTCCTCCTATTAACTACTGGGTGCTGTGGCTGCTCCTTTGCCTTTAAATTGAAGCAAAGAAGGAAGGATAGCTGCTTCTCTTCTCTGCAGAGCTTGTTATGAAACTGAAACCGTTAGGGCTTCTGGGAAGGGATATGATGCCATTTCCCTTTCTTTTTCTGGGATGTTGTATATTCAAAGGGAAACTGAAATGACATTGCTTTCCTTCCCAGGAGCAGTTGAGGTTTCAGTTGGCTGCAGCAGAGGCAATTTTAGGGTAGTGGTTGCAGGGGGCACCAAAACAAAGCTGTAGAGGCAGCATTGAGAGGCAGGAGGTGCTCAATTTTAGTATCGCACAGGTTGTCACTGAAATTTGAGAGCCCAAAGACCGCCCTTGTGCACAGCAGCAGTGAACCTAAACTTGCAGTTAGGGATGTGGGAGAAATTTGATTTTGTTTGCATTTCAATGAGTAGCTATCTAATTCACACTTCCCGAAGCAACATGCCCACAGAAACACAATTATCCTTTGAAGAATTGAAGCGTCTCTGAATTGTGCAATGCAGGTCTCCAAACAAATGTAACATGCCCTGGGATGTGAGGGTGGAGGGTAGGTAAATATTATTATGGCTATTAATGACAACAACTACCAATGTACAAATATTGCATTGTATTAGGGGAAAGTGTGCATTAAAAATGCATATACCGTATTTTTCGCTCTATAAGACTCACCAGACCACAAGACGCACCTCATTTTTGGAGGAGGAAAACAAGAAAAAATATATTCTGAATCTCAGAAGCCAGAACTGCGCAGTGAAAACAGCAATCCCTTTTGCTGTTCTGGCTTCTGGGATAGCTGCGCAGCCTGCATTCACTCCATAAGATGCACACATATTTCCCCTTACTTTTTATGAGGGAAAAAGTGAGTCTTATAGAGCAAAAAATGCGGTATTTAGTGAATATTACATACAAACAAAAGCATCGTATTAGGGAATCGGCTTGTAACAATATGTGTATTGGCTGAAACTACGTATAAAAATGTGTTTGTAAGGAGAAACACGCAGTAAAATAGCGGTGAGTTTTCATGAGCATTTGTAAAAAGGAGAAGAATGGCAAAGAGCTGCGGAAGTGTGGAGAATTGAATTTAAGATTGGGGGGAAATGACACACAGAAAGAAACTGAAATGGACTGATTTGTCCGTCTCTGGTAGCGATGGCAATGCAGCTTAGCTGCCAACTTGCTTTTATTTAAGTAGAAGGAAAAGGACGGAAACACACCCCTAATGCCACCCATTCTGTTGCCTGCAGAGCTTAGGGCCTGGGGAGAAGAAGCAGGGCCCTGTAGGTCATTCCTTAACAATACCCCTGGGGCCGCCAGTCCCATCCAGTCTGCTATTCTTTCACTTTATTCAGAAGCACTTGAGCTGCAGACTCAGGCACAGAGGCCTCCTCTGAGGGAGGATGAGTCTTCCGGCTCCTGGCATGAGCATCTCTGATAGTTTGTTCAGGGACTCTGCCACCTCCTTACGTTACGTGCCTTGGGCTGTGTGGGTTTCTGCTCAGGCTCAGCTTCCCGACTGGAAGGTGACAGGCCGGTGGATTCTCAGGGAGATGCAGTATACAGTGGTACCTCGGGTTAAGTACTTAATTCGTTCCAGAGGTCCATACTTAACCTGAAACTGTTCTTAACCTGAAGCACCACTTTAGCTAATGGGGCTTCCCGCTGCCGCTGCACCGCCAGAGCACGATTTCTGTTCTCCTCCTGAAGCAAAGTTCTTAACCCGAGGTAATATTTCTGGGTTAGTGGAGTCTGTAACCTGAAGCATATGTAACCTGAAGCGTATGTAACCCGAGGTACCACTGTACTCCAAATGGCATATACTTCATGAGGGCATGATTGGATCGTACCAGTGTTATGATACAGCCGAAATAACCTGCCCTCAGAGTAGACGGTTTGGATGAAAAACAAGCCAAGAGCTGTTTCCTCACTAAAAATCTGCTATACGTTTTGGAAAGTTGTTTGTCTTTCTGTTCTCTTACAATATCGCAACCAGAATTGTTGATACTGTTATTATTTGTTGAATTTATATACCGCCCTAATCCCGGAGGTCTCAGGGCGGTTCACAGAATAGTATCGAAATATAAAACCACAAAATGCATAATCAAAATAAAAGCAACAACCCAATAACACCCCTCCCCCCCAAATAAAACCCCACCACATTTTAAAAGGGCATAGGGTGTCAATAAAATCAAACAAAGGCTTGGTTAAAAAGGAACGTTTTCGCCTGGTGCCTAAAGGTGTATAATGAAGAATTAGGTTTTGTCTGTGTCTGGGTATGATTTGACTGCATTTTGAATCAAGATGGCAGATTGAATCTTTTAAGAACGGCACTGATTTTAACCAATGATTTCAAACTTCGCTGCTTTGTTGTTGTTATTGTTGTTGTTGTTTTGGCTTCTTAGAATCGCTGGGCATTTCTGGATTTTATTTAAGTTCCACATATGCACACACACACCCCCCCCACATTTTATTTTGAGGCTTTTTTCTTTTCCAAATCCCTCCTCAGGCATGAAAACACTTGAGGGCCCTTTTCTCTCTGTCTCTGTCTCTCTGCCTGATTTATCTTGTTGGGAGTTAAACTTGGGGAAAGCGAGCTACATGCAGTGCCTTGATCTCCTGGAAGAGCAGTGGGAGATTAATGCAATACATGAATAAAAACAATTGGTACAGCACACTGACATACCTAGTAGCAGAATCTTGAGTTTAAATAACTGTTGCATTGGAGCGATAATCTTACATATTATATTAGAGGCCCATAAAGGGGATTCGAGAGAGCTTTTACACCTTGCTACTCATTTTAAAAATGCCAAAAGGAAAGAGCTTGTTCTACTGTTTAGTGTTTCCAGGAGAAGCTTCATGAAAATTCGTAGAAAGTTGTACAATCATGATGGGGAGAAATATTACGCTGCCGGAGGGCTGAGGGTGGAAGCACCGCCATCAAAACTGACGTTGAGCAGACTCACAATTTCATTTAACGTTCGCTCAAATGTGTGTCCTTGTCTCTTAGCTGGAATGCTAAACATTAAAAAGAGCCTCAGCTTTCCCTCACCCGACAGGTCTTTCATCCTTGTAGTCTCTGTTTGTGAACCACAAAGAATTCAGTTCTCCGGTATTGGGCCAACATTCTGTTCTCTCACTTGAACACAGAGTTTCTGGCACTGAGCTCTGGGAATATGGGGGACGAAATGGCACATGATGCTTTCGCCATCCAACTAGCGCTCTTAAGATCTGAGATCTTTCTGTTTTGATCCGACGGTGGCAGCTTAGAGAAGCCCCTGCTATGTGCTTCGTGGGCCATTTGGGAAATGGGTTGAAATTACAGAGGCCCTTGGGTATGTTGGGAATAGAACACTTTCAGACCCGTAAACGGTCTCTCAAAAATAAGCATTGCCTTTGCCCAGAGCCCAGTTCTCCCCACTGTGTCAAATGTTCACTTATGGATAATTAAGTGTGATGTGTCCAATGACGGCAGGGGGTTGGATGAAACGGCGGGAGAAATGTCACGCTGTCCAGCCCAGGCTGTTACTAATAAGAAAGGCTTGGCAGGCTTTGAGGGTTTCATATTTTCGGCTAAAGCAGACCATTAAAATAAATAATTAAACAAAATGCTCCGTTGCGTGTGCTTCTCCACCAGGAACACAAGCGGGAGAGATTTGAAATTGGTCAAATAATTGTTGAGCATCTAAAGCATTCATATATGAGAAAGGCAACAAAGATCAGGGCACTACCAATTATAGCAACTGCTCTTTTGCAGAACAGAGCTTGCAGAGTCTACTTAATTATTTTCGAAAGCAGTGAAGGTGGGTAGCGGGCCTGAGCTGCTCTCCAAAACACAGTGGCTCAGAAGCAGTGAACTTACACTTAAATAAGTCTGGATAGGACTATGGCAGCCACTCAAATTATTCCAGATTTTGCAACTCTGTCTTGTGCATGTTTACTCAGAAGTAAAACAACAACAACTAACTAAAGTCTGAAGATTAGAATTCACAAAACACTGGGCTTTCAGACTTGCCTTGCTTATAAGTTCTGGACTGCAATTCATTTGAAGCACAGCCATCCTGTCGCAAAGCTTATCTTATGCTGCAGACCCCAATCCTACCATGATTATGCAGAAATGTGGAGATTACTCACCTCCTTTTCCATTGCTGACTCTGTTGCTCTCTTTCTGCCTTTATTTTCTCTGCACTGCGAGTTTCTAAAAATGGATCTGGATGCCCACACTAGAGCTAAGCTTGAATGTAGAGCTGGAATAAGTATCTGTCTAATCTTACATCTTCTCCTATTGATCTCAATGGTGCTTACTTTCAAATAACCCAACAAGTTGTGGGAGAAGTTGGCCACTGATCAGTCTTTTTCGTTCCTCTGATTATCTATACATTGCCATTATTCTTTTCTCATGGATATTAACTAGCATCCTCAATCAATCAATCAATCCTCAATTAAGATGCAGAGTTATATGCACAGATAATTGACATTTCTGCCCCTTTTGTCCACTTCCCTTTTCAACCCTCTGTTTTATCTTATTTCTTTTATTTTTCTCTGCCTCTCTGAAGAAGCATGATTGTTTTAAATGTTTTTTATTGCAAATGTGATAGGGCATATTGCATTCTATAGTGTAAATATTTTTCATCTTTCTATATATAGATAAATAAATAAAACCTCATCTACACTGTCAGCATAGGAACTTAACTTTGATTGATCTCACAGTGCCTTGAGCAATACATATCCTTGAAGTCTGAGGCTGAGGTCTGTTAAGGGTGCTTGGAATTGTAGCTCTTTGAAGGCTAAACTACAGTTCCCATGCTTCTCTTGGAGAAAATCTTCTGCATTAAACGTATGGTGTGTACACAGACTGAGTTTGACTAAGCAAGGTTGATTAAACCCAGGAAGAATTGCTTTTGTTTCCTTTTCTGGTTTTTACTGGAGCTTAATAAAATAGTGCTACACCCGAAGTCTTTAGCTTCTGTAGGGTTGCTTTACTTGTGCATTCATTTGCCATTCAGCTGAAGCCATGACCTGGAAAATCCTATAAGCTTTATCTTGCTCCTGTGTGTATAATTTTTAAGCTTCTTTCCTGTAGTCAATGTAGCGCTATGGAAATATCCATAAAATTGCCATCTAATTAAGAGTAAGCAGTGACTCCAACTTGCTGTTTCCCATTAAACATTCTGTAAGTAATACGGTATGTAGCTTAACAACCAGGAGAGCATTTAGTAAAAAAAATATATATTATGAAATTTAGATTGACAAGCTTCTTTAAAAACAATAGCAAGCCAGAGTCTGCCTCCCCCTTCCAAACATTTGATTGCATGAGAAGTAAGAACTACAGCCACAGTTCAAAGCCCAATGGCTTAGTTCCACCAAACTTCATTTTTAAACAGTTGGTGGGTTTAGGTTCAAGGTGCATGTCCAGCAGAGAGGACAGATTCCAGGAATGGAGCTTGTTAGAAGTATTAAGATTCAGCGTGAGGATAGCTGAAGATGGAACGGCGTAGGGGTCGCTTCCCCATGACCTGTTTGAGAAGCGTTCAGCCTGATTTGTTTGCAGAGAGATTAGACCAGGTTTGCTATTTAATGAGCATCCAGCCTCCTTTGTTTGTAGTGGGAATTATATGGTGCAGCAGGAAGCAAGGGTTATCCCGCATATTCACTGACAACTTCACTCTGCTTATCACAAGAAGTCCGATATTTTTGGGGGGAAATTAGGTTTTGTTTCACAGGAGCCCCAAATTAGCTTTAATTGCCCACCTGTTATTTGTCTGGCTAGGACTGAACCCTACCTGAAAACGATGATAGTTTGGAGGCACCCTTGGGACATCACGAAACATGATTGGCAGATGTGAGAGAGGCTCCTTAATGCAGTGGTACCTCGGGTTAAGTACTTAATTTGTTCTGGAGGTCTGTTCTTAACCTGAAACTGTTCTTAACCTGAAGCACCACTTTAGCTAATGGGGTCTCCCGCTGCCGCTGCACCGCTGCTTGTCAGGAGTGCGTGCAGGATCGAGGCCCTGTGACTGGCCGTCGGAGCCTGATTTCTGTTCTCATCTTGAAGCAAAGTTCTTAACCTGAAGCACTATTTCTGGGTTAACAGAGTGTGTAACCTGAAGCGTATGTAACCTGAAGCATATGAAACCCAAGGTACCACTGTACCCTCCACATTCACTGACCCTCCCCCTGCAAATCCTTCCTTCCCTCACTACATTTTGCCTGCGGGACACATTTCCACTTCTGGAGACCACCTGTGGATTAAAAGAGCAGCCAATATGGTCGGAAAATGCCCTATTGTAGGGAAGAATTAGCAGGTGAGAAAGTGTTATGCACTATCTCTTGCCCACCCAATTCCCACCCAGTTTGCACATTAATATCCTGAGGCAAATTTGACGTTGGGTCTTCCTAGGTTTGCCTTGTAATGTGCTAGTCTCTAATGAGTCCCATAAGCCTCAATAAGGGAATCAGCAATGGAGACCAGTTCTAGTGACATAATTGTACCTGAGGTTGTTTTTTAATGAGGTGATTTATTGTTCATCAATGCTCGATGCTCATAATGAGTAGTTTTAATGAGGATATTTAAAATCATTGTCTACTGTCTGGTATTCCGGAGGTTGCAAATAGCTGAGGTGAGATGCAATTTAATAGAGATGAGAGTTTCTCTGCCATGGGAAAGCATGCGCCGGGGTTGAATAAAATTTCCTGTAAACCAGCAAGACACAGCGTAGAGTACATCGCAATCAATAGTAGTTCTCTGACCTAGACCTGCAGTTTGAAACCGTGATCGTGCCCGCCTCGTGTTCGTACAGGAAAATTGTGTTTTAACAATATTCTAAGGGTACCGAAGCCTCTGTGTGCATTTTGTAAGGCTGCAATCAGGGAGAAAGAAAATCGAATCCCCAAGGCAAGAACTAAACGCAATGGGGTTTTGTTTATCAGTGTTAAAATTCTTGGAGCAAGAAGCCAATGAAAGCAAATTTTAAAACTCAATAAAAACTATTGTCTGTAGTGAAGCAAGTTGGGATGGGGCAGTTGGGAAGGGATCGATTTTGTGTGAAAGTTTGAAAATGCTGTAAGGATTTACTTACCTTTACTAGTATGCAGGGCCTTGCAGAGCCAGGCAGAGGCCTGGGCCAGGTAGATAATGTGCCCCCCGTTTTTTTTACTCTGGGGATAACTGAAGTCTTATAAATAAGTAAGTATATAAATAATTTTCACAAAAGTTACGCTGACAAATAATTTTATTTCAAGGATTGAACCGTATCTGCATATAAAGACAAAATGGAAAATATAGATATACAAGTGCTTTTTAAAAATACATAGGGAATGTATGTTGACTGAGGCCTCCTTTGGAATCGAAGGCCCGGGCCAAGTGCCCCCCCCCCCTGGTCTGGGCCTGCTAGTAAGCAAAGATGTCGTTGGGCAAGACTTTCTGGGCAGAGAATGCCAATGGATGAGGAATTATATATAGGCAATAGAATCACAGAATCACACTATCATAGAATTGTAGAGTTGGAAGAAACCCTGCAATTCAGGAATCTCAACTAAAGCATCCATGACAGATGGCCATCCCACCTCTGCTAAAAGGCCACTACTGCTGAACAGCTGTTATTGTCTACCAACCACAAAAAGTTACAGAATTTAAAGCACGTAAAAGCATTAAAAGAGGGAGGGTAATCAGAAAACATTCAGATTATGTAAGAGAAATTGCAATATTTAGATATTTTGCAACTTGCTTGGGAATGTTTTAAAAACAAGAGCCATCTAATACAATGCTCAACAGAGACTTTGCTGATGGACTGTGTAATGGGATCTATCCCAACCCCCTGATAAAAACCTACATTTAAAAAGAACATGTGGCCCTGACTTCACTTCTTTGCTATTACAAGGGCAATATCTGGGGACTTTGGTTAGATTTGCCCCTTAAACATTATTATTATTTATCAGATTTATTAAATGTGTTGAGGGGAAGCCACTGAAGTGTGCTAGAGAAAACAATTTACTATATTCAGCCAACAATAAGTTCAAATAATGCCTTTTTTCCGCCAAAAGTTGTGGCAATTGGTATGAGGAAGGCAAAAGCCCAAACAGGCCCAGTAAGTCTACAGGCAAATTCCTCCCTGGCCCTGAATACAGCAAGGCTATACATGAGTACAGCCACACAACATAGTGAGCAGGTGGGACAACTGCTTCCCAATTGTGCTGTTTGCTGGAAGCGCAGCTGGTTTCCATGTTTGACTGGCAGACCCCACAGAAGACTGGCCTTTCCAAGTCAGTCACCAGATCTTCACCCACCCACAAGGGGCCCTAATTGGCCTGATCAAATTTAAATTTTTGGTGGGTGATCCCAGCAGCCCCGCAGTCGGCTGATGCCAATATCGGCCAACCACGCAGATTGCCTCTCCTCTTTTGTTCCCTGGCAACTGCACCGGGCCGCAATCGCTGCCACCGTCTGAGTTGAGGTAAGCTGCCTTTCCAGATATTAAGAAGGAGAAAGCCCGAAAAAAACATTCTGTAGCAATTCCTTCACCCAAAGTTTCTGTTAGGTTGTCCGAAAGCTCCTATGATTTTAAACCTTGTGATTAATTGCTGGCTTGCAAGCGGACTACTTCTAACAAGAATAATTTAAACTGTTGTTGTTAGAAATTGAGCTATCATTGATTTGGGCACTGTACCCAGAATCTCTGACAAAAGCAACATTGCTTTTATTTTTGTACAGAGTAGTTGGATAAGTAGAACATGACATGACCAAATGTGTTGCGGGTCAACACAAGCCGAGCCTTCTATGAAGATATAATTTTCGCAGTCCGAACCATAAATGGCTGTTTTTCAGTAATGATGGTCAGCAGAGATTTTGTACCAATTTCAAGTCCAGGGAATGCTTTCCTGATGAAGTTCTGTTAGAACATATTTGGGTGGGGAAAGAAAAACATCTAAATAAATATGTCTCAGCAAGCTGTATTTTTTGAAATCCCACAAAACTGAGTGCACGCAGAGTGCTTCCAATAAAAGCCAGAACAGCCAGGTTACAAGACAGTGGAATTCACAGCATCATCGGTGATAATTCATATTTATTTATTTAACAAAAGTGATATGCCGCTTGATTGTAACAAAACTCCCAAGCTGTTTACAAGAAACATCAAAACCATCAATAAAAAGAGTTAAACACAAGTAATTGAAACATTTAAAAGTAAGATGAACAGTTAGAAGATTAAAGCATATTAACAGCTACATGTTTGGAAAGGCTTGCCTAAATGAAAATGCTATTGCTATATTATTATTATTATTATTATTCAATTTATATACGTCCCTTTATCAAAAGATGCCAGGGTGGTGCACAACATTAAAAACACATTACAGAACATCACTGATAAAAACAGCAAAAAAACATACTGACAGACAGCCTAATAAAAAAATAATCATAATACTATCAGGCCTCTCCCTCACATTTTTACAGGTCATAGATTATTTAATAGCCATAGGCCTGGGTAAAAATCAGTTTTTTATGACTGCAGAATGAGTATTTTGTGTCACCTGTAACCATGCCAGGTCTGTAGACCCCAAAGACCTCAAATGGACTCATATGGGGTAAGGGGGTCCTGCAGGTTCTTAAATCAATGCTGGATTGCACCAATAGTTTGCACTTGAAGAAGAGTGGCTGGACGAGCAACCAACCAAGAAAGATTTAGGGCACCTCTAGTTTGTCAGCATTTTGTGGGAGGGATTTCAGCACATACCGGGAAATTTAGGCTTGCTTGACTAAAGTGGATTGAAGTGCTCTGTTTCCCTAGTGAATCAAATCCACTTTAAAAGAATCAGACTTCCTTGTGGTTAGGAAAGTGGAGATGCATTGAAAAGTGTGAGATGACTATAAAAGGGAAGGCTTACAAACACTCCGGAAGCAAGTCAGGATGAATATTCAATGTCATACAACCTCACCGCAAATAATGAATGCTCAGTAAAGTACCAGATATAATCTAATCTCCATGTAAACTTTGTGCAAGCAAATAAGGATGAATGCTCTGTAAATAGGACATCTGGAAGAGCCTTTAGGATTTTGATAAACCGGTTGAAGAATCCTTTAACACAGCATTTCTGAAAGTTTGATACCTCAGACACTATTTCTTTCCTGGATTAAAACTATGGGCACACTGCAAATTTACCATCAAGGAAGTGCATTTATGTTTCCTTGGTTGGATCTCAGACCGTCTAGGAAGGCATCCTCCTTGCAACTGCGGAAAAGATTGCTTCATGCCACTCCGCCCTTCCATAGGCCCAGTCCATGGCTCAGAGATCAGACCACACTTCCTGGGCAATAGGGGACACGGGTGGCGCTGTGGGTAAAACTGTGGGTCCTGTGCCTAGGACCTGTCGATCGTATGGTCGGCGGTTCGAATCCCCGCGGCGGGGTGAGCTCCCGTCTTTCGGTCCCAGCTCCTGCCCACCTAGCAGTTCGAAAGCACCCCTAAGTGCAAGTAGATAAATAGGTACCGCTTTATAGCGGGAAGGTAAACGGCGTTTCCGTGTGCTGCGCTGGTGCCGGCTTGCCAGAGCAGCTTCGTCACGCTGGCCACGTGACCCGGAAGTGTCTCCAGACAGCGCTGGCTCCCGGCCTCTAGAGCGAGATGAGCACGCAACCCCAGAGTCGGACATGACTGGCCCGTACAAGCAGGGGTACCTTTACCTTTAACTCATGAATAATAAAATAAAATCCAATAAAATTGCACAGAAACATTAAAAAAGGGGTGAGGAAAGAGAAGGAGACAGATGCGGGGGAGGAACTATTTTTAGCTCTCCTAAAAGTATGTCAAGAATTAAAAATAAAAGCCTGACTTTGCTTTTTAGAGGTGAGTGGGAGGGAAGGAGACATCTGTTTGGAGAGAGCTGGTTGGAGACTGAACAGGCTCAGAACAATGAAGGACAGGCCTCTGTAGACTGAAGGTATGAGACTGGGATTCCCAGAGCAGTGGCTGATGTCTGAGTGCCAGCAGAAACCAGGGGAAACTGACTTATACTGAGTTATTGGTCCATCGAACTCTGTTGTTTACATTCTGACTGGCTACAGCTCTCCAAAGTTTCAAACAGGGTCTTTTCAAGCCCTGTCTAGATGCTGGATGCCAGCACCCAAGTTTGGGACAAGTACCCTTTGGCAAGAGAATTCTAACAGAGATTTAACATGACAAAACTTGCAGCAAAGTAAAAGTGTGGCAGTATAGTATGTAAAACCTTAAAATGTGGCCTTTTCAGTGAATTCCGAAGTTTTCCACTTCCACCGACATAGAAAAAGACCACACATTTGGTAAGTTATAAAACGGTTTACTTACAAACTCTCCAAAGGTTAGATTCATATGCATTTCCATACAGCAGACAGAAAAATCACACAGCCCATAAAATTTTGCTTGGTTTCAAGGTGGTAAATGTTTCTAAACCATTTTATTGTTGTTGTTTTTAAATTTGTATACCGCCTTTCGTTCATAGCTCTCAGGGCGATTCACAGCATAAAAATACAAGATGAAAGCACAAAATACATAATCAAAACAAAACAAACCAACACACCCACACCCTCTAACAAACACATTAAAAAGGGTATATGAACTATTGGTATAGGAAAACGTAAGTTTCATCCTGCATTGTTGTCTGAACTGAGAGAACAAAAGGTTTAGTTACCTATTTCCTCTGAAGGTGAGGGGAAATGACATAGGCTAAGCCTGGCAGGTCAGCTGACTCTATGGCATTAACCCCTTCATGCATTAATTAGGCTCAAACATGCTGGTTAAATGAGGCTGGTTTATCAGTTCAATACGAGAACCAAAACACAGCCATCTCTTAAAATTCAAAATTCTCCAAATTTTCTGGTGCCGTTCTCCAGCCAACTAATGTGTACAAGATTCTTGTTCTGGGGCAAAGCGTGTGTAAAAATGGTTATATTAGTGGAAATAGTGCACAAAAAGGCTTTATGTCATGGGGAATTGCTCTGCAAAAATGTGTGTGTTGGGCAAAATTGCACACAAATCTGTATATTGCGAACGATTCACGCTAAAATGATGAATTTTCACGAGGACTTGCAAATTGATGTGGAAATGTGGACTTAACATTGGGGGAAAATGAGATAGTGGGAAGTGGAATTTCAGTGGGAAAACACAGCTGAGGGATTAAACCCCTCCTCTTCCTTGAGCTGCAATCCTAGCCTGGTTCAGGGCTCCTTTGGCTGCTTTTTGAAAAGAAACTGATGTGGGCAATCCGAAGCACCAGATATAAAAACATGACTGAAGCAACATCTTGGTAGAACCTTTATCAGCCTCTTGATTTGCAAAGAGTACTTTTAGGTAAAGGTAAATGGACCCCTGACCATTAGGTCCAGTCGTGGCCGATTCTGGGGTTGCGGCGCTCATCTCGCTTTATTGGCTGAGGGAGCCGGTGCACAGTTTCCAGGTCATGTGGCCAGCATGACTAAGCCGCTTCTGGCGAACCAGAGCAGCACACGGAAACGCCGTTTACCTTCCTGCTGGAGCGGTACCTATTTATCTACTTGCACTGGTGTGCTTTCGAACTGCTAGGTTGGCAGGAGCAGGGACCGAGCAACGGGAATGCACCCCGTCGCGGGGATTCGAACCGCCAACCTTCTGATCGGCAAGTCCTAGGCTCTGTGGTTTAACCCATAGCGCCACCCGCGCCCCTTTTAGGTACAGAACACTTAATTATCCTTTATGCATGGCTGTATTCTGTTAATATATTAAGATAGTTCGCATAGCATAGTTTGCTGACAACTTTTGTGTTTCAAAGACTCTCGCTTTCCCTCCATGGTGTGTTCTTTCTCTTTATTGAGTTTTGGTGGGCGTGTTCTTAACTCTTCTGCTGCATGTGCTTTGAACTGAAGCAGCTTGTTCTGCTCTTATCTTGGGTCCTTCGCTTGCCACATACAAATTCAGCTGCATTCCAGGAGTTACTCATTTTGACCTTTGCTCCCTTCTGAATGTTTCTCTCTCGTGCATTTTTCCCCTCTGTACAGACTCACAAAATTGTTCCTATGGTGATAAACCTCCCCCATTTTCCCCCCTATGCTTCTTGCGCTTTTCCCATAACAAGTATGATAAATGGTGCACTGGCCTCATGAATGCGCTCAGAAGTATCACTTGATTTCTGGCGTAAACATTCTCTTTGAGATAAGTCAGGAGTCCGTCTAGCTCTTTAAAGCTTCGTCTTTGTGCTATTGGTTCACTTAACCCAGGATAGTCCAGTCCTGCTTGATACATAACCCACCAAACAAGGGTTCGCCAAAATAGAGCCTTGCATCATATGCACGGAGTCCTTGCCTGCCACCTTTCCCAGGCTGAAATTAGGATTTAAAGAAGTGTTACTTTTGTAGCTCATGCAATTGGCTGAGATGTGTGCTTGGTTCCCAAACATAGTCTACAAATGGTCAAAACAGTTTTATTTGCACCACGGATGTTGTTCTGATGTTTAATCTCTGCTGCTTAGTTTATGTTTTAGATTTTGTATAGTGCTTGGTTTTATCTTCTAAGCTACTGTACTTTGAGACCCAGATGCAGTGGAAATAATAGTGCAAGTCTTGTATTGCGGTTCTGCCAGCTTCTTGACACACTTGCTTGCATTTTTGAGCTCCCGGTGGCCCATTCTTCGTGACTGGTGACCTACATGCAGCTTGGTGGGTCACAAGTTGTGGTCTACTCTAACAGGAGCAGCCTTTCAGGATTTTGGAGAAAGGTCTTTTTCATCCTCCCTTATGAGCTGAATTCTTTCTGATGGGACATCATTGCAGGGAGCCTGGGATCTTCTATGTGCAAATTGGGTGCTTCACTGCTGAGTTACCTTATTGCCCCAAATATAAGCCATACCCGAATATAAGCTGCACCTTTAAAATTGGAAGGGGGGGAAAAAGAAAAATTACCCGAATATAAGCCACTCCCTTCCTCGCTACTGCATACTGGGCTGGAGGGGGGGAGCTGCACTTCCCTGCCAGTGGCCTTTCCCCTTCCTCACTCTCTCTCCCTTCCCAGCCTTGGGGGAGAGGACAGGGGACAATGCACGGGGTGGGCGCCACTTCGCCGCATTCCTGGCACTGTTTGCCCCGCTCTCCTGGCTGCATACCATAAGGTTGTGTATATAAGCCACACTTTAACTTTTCACAGTTAGAATTAGGGGGGAAAGTGGGGGGGTGGTGGCCGCTGGGACCATATAACACTGTTCCTGAGAGATCTGCATTGGCTCCCAGTACGTTTCCGAGCACAATTCAAACTATTGGTGCTGACCTTTAAACCCCTAAACAACCTCAGTACTGTATACCTGAAGGAGTGTCTCTACCCCTATCGTTCAGCCCGGACACTGAGGTCCAGCACCAAGGGCCTTCTGGCGGTTCCCTCATTGCGATAAGTGAGGTCACAGGGAACCAGACAGGGCCTTCTTGGTAGTGGTGCCTGCCCTGTGGAACGCCCTCCCATCAGATGTGAAGGAAATAAGCAGCTATCCTATTTTTAAAAGACATCTGAAGGCAGCCCTGTTTAGGGAAGTTTTTAATATTTAATGCTGTATTGTTTTTAACATTCGATTGGGAGCCGCCCAGAGTGGCTGGGGAAACTGAGCCAGATGGACGGGGTATAAATAATAAATTATTATTAATATAATTATATTATATTTGGGCCAATACAGTATGTGCAACACCACCACCTTTGGTGAACACGATCATTTATGTGAGTAAATAGGTCTGCTGCACCCACTTGCATTCTTATCACCATTATGATGCCTTCAAGGTTGTTGGAATACTGCAGTGTACTCTATGTAAAACTTCCATTGCACTTGACCTTGAAGCTGCAGGTGGCTTCAGAATGGTGTGGGCCCAAATGTATGGAGGTCAGACAGCAACCCCCCACCCCAGCTCTGCCCCCCCAAACTTTCAGTACTTACTGAAGACTTTTTCCCTTCAGCAGGCATTTTAATTCAAATTTGATTTTATAGATTTCAATGATTTTTATTTGTCTCTGTGTGCCTTTGTAAACAGAAAGGCTATTGTAGTTAAGTGGCATAGAAATGATTTGATTAATTAATTGTTTAGTTAGTTAATTAATACTCAACAAGATAGCTCAGGGCATGGGTTTCAACCCCACATTGGGCCAAAAGATTCCTGCATTGCAGGGGGCCGAACTCTATGACCCTTGTGGTCCCTTCCAACTCTATGATTCCACAAATCTATTAATCTATGATTCTAAGTCATCTGGCCACAGTCTGTTGCCCAGGCCCTCTTTTTGATGATGCGATTTATAAGTGGCATCTCTGCTTGATGCATGCAGCCTGATGGAACTGGTCTATGTTTATGAAATAATTGCCTCTTTTTCAGATACTTCGAATATCCGTGGCATTTATAGCCACAAATTATATTTTCTAGAGGTGGTTCATGAACATACTTTCGGAGCCATGGTGTTGAAAAGTGATCAAGGGTTCCTTACCAAGAAAGAGTTATCTTCCCTTGAGTCTGAGACTGGCACATATGTTTCCTTGCGACACCCATTAAGAAAACAAATCCCCAGCTGCATGAACTTAGCAAGGCTTTCTAAGGGCACAACGGGGAGCAGCCATGCAGTTAGCCTCTTGCCAGAGGCAAGTAAGGATTCCTTCTGGGTGGTTTGTTTGCCTGATCACTCTGTTCAAGCTGTGGCTCATAGATTATGAGGAAACAGGCTAACATTAACCACAAAAGAAGCAATCAGAAGAAAAATAGGGGAAAAAGCAAATCCACTTTCCAATAGCTTGTATGAATGCAAAGACTTTTGTGTGTGCATGTTCCGGAAGGTAGTGATGTGTTTGTTCATACAGTTCCACAGTTTATCTGTTTTATGCTTTTATTTTTGCTGTTTTATGGTTTGTTGGTCATGCATTACTTTTTGATGATAGTTTATGTAACCTTCCCTGGTAACTTAGGGGAAAGGATGGGCAAGAAATACCAGATATAAACAGACACTAGTGGACACCATTTTGGCCACTCCTGGGTTAAATTGTTGGTCCAGGACTGGTATTCAACACTAGTCATACTCAGGGCTAACCTGGGTTCATTAACTTCCATATGTCTACTGTGAGTAGGACTTAGTTGAATACCACCACCATGTTCAAAGTCTCATTTGGCCATGAAGCTCACTGGCTAACTTTGGGCCAGCCACCAATACTTAGCCTGATCCAACAGGGGCAAAATGTGAGGACCATTGTGAGGATTAGGCAGGTTCTTGTGTTTCCTAAGAGCCATCTCATTCTCTCCAGGAACAATGTGCCACTCCATAAAGCTTTGAGTTGCACTCAGAGGTGCGTGTAGTGCTGGTTTTTTTAAAAGGAGTATTCTTATATTTTGTGCATTTTTAATGGTAGTAATCGTTTCCTACCATGTTTCTTGGCTTAGTAGTAAATTTTCATTTTTCACAGAAATGATGTTGCACAGTAAACTTCAGTAAAAGTCCCCTGCAGACCCCACTAAACACAGATAGGTTGGGGGCAACGTTGCATGTGCCCCCCCCGCCCCTCTCTCTGCATTTAAGTATGACTTGTTCAGACAAATACCTGAAGATCCTAGTGTTGTACCTAAAAGTGTGAACTGTGGATCTGAGCCACAAATCCTGTGCCTTTCTTTCTATAGCATGCTGGTTCTAATACAGTGGTACCTCGGGTTACATACTGTCAGGGTTACTTCCAGATCCTAGCTCACAGAGGATCACGCTAGCCAGCGATCGTTAAATAAAAGTCTTTATTGAGTTACAGTCTCCATTCTCGAGCTGCTGCGTGCAACCCTACGCCTTATGCTTAGGTCGGCGAAGCTCCTTCTGAGTCTCCGCCCCTTGCGCACCAATTTAATATCCTAGCCCTGCTCCACCTTTTCCGCCTGACAGTTCTCCTCTGGGTCCCTCTGCCCCCCTTGGTCTCTTCCTTCCGGGATTCTTCTGACGCTGACCCCCCTGACTCCCCTGTCTCCTTGCGCCGGGCTTTAGGACCTGGCTCCCTTTCCGGGCTGCCTACTGCGTCACCTTCCTGTGCATTTGAACTTGGCGCGCGCGCCCAACCTTCCACTTTCCGTCTAACCGTCACTTCGCTTCCCGATGAAGGTGTGGCCACTCCTGACTCGTGCCCTCCCTCCTGTTGCGAGCTGCCAGCGCTTGCTCCCTGGCGCTCTTCCTCTTCCCTACTCTCTGGCGGTGACGTAGGTCCTGATCTCCAACTGCTCCCCTCTGAGTCCCCTCTGGCTCTTTCTTCCTGGGGTGTCCCCCTAGTCTCCCCCCTTGCCCTGGCCACTGGTGCTCCTTTTTGTGAATCTTCTGATTCACTGGAAAGACTCGGAGATCTCGGGTCGTCGTCATCACTCATCCTTTCTTCTGCCTCCTCCCCCTCGCTCTCTGTTTCCTCCCTTGCCCTCGCCTCTGCTCCTGAACCCCTGACACATACGCTTCAGGTTACAGACTCCGCAAACCCAGAAATAGTACTTCGGGTTAAGAACTTTGCTTCGGGATGAGAACAGAAATCATGCTCTGGCGGCGCGGCGGCAGTGGGAGGTCCCATTAGCTACAGTGGTGCTTCAGGTTGAGAACAGTTTCAGGTTAAGTACGGACCTCCAGAACGAATTAAGTACTTAACCTGAGGTACCACTGTACTTGCCTGTTGCAAGGATTACTGAGATACTGAATACGAGGCTTTCTAAATACTTGAAATGTGCAGCATAAATGTGAAGTAATATCTTTATAGCCTTCTGATTTTCAGAGTTTCTGTTACCACCTATAAAATGATTACAGGAACACCAAAGTATCTCAGCATGCTGTTGTGGGGAAGCTTAATTAAGAGACTGCGAATTGTCATAGACAGTCAGATCAAAGGTTTGGCTAGCTCAGCAACCTAGTGTTTTTAATTAACGTCTTTTGAACCCCACTTATGGGAGGTGATTGGATGCTTTTGAAACGCCAAATTGTCTTTACCACCTTTTCTTTTGTCCACTGTGTTTAATTGAACGCCTTTCAAAGGATACTGTAAAGTGAAGAGCAGCTTCTCCCAAACCCTGCTGGTTTCTTCTTTGTTTTTCTGTCTGCAGGGGTTTCTTTCTCCCCTGTTTTCAAGTTCATGTAATATGTAGGTCAATCAATCAGTCCCTAGTTACAGTTTTCACTAAACAGTAGCATGCAAGTACAGCTCCTTGGTTTGGCCTTCAGCCACCCTCGAAACATTTTGAACCATGAGGTGGTTAAAAAAGTAAAGGGACCCCTGACTCTTAGGTCCAGTCGTGACTGACTCTGGGGTTGCGGTGCTCATCTCACTTTATTGGTCAAGGGAGCCGGTGTACAGCTTCCGGGTCATGTGGCCAGCATGACTAAGCCACTTCTGGCGAACCAGAGCAGCACACGGAAACACCGTTTACCTTCCCGCTGAAGGTATTTCTATTTATCTACTTGCACTTTGACGTGCTTTCGAACTGCTAGGTTGGCAGGAGCAGGGACCGAGCAATGGGAGCTCACCCCGTCACAGGGATTTGAACCGCCGACCTTCTGATCGGCAAGTCCTAGGCTCTGTGGTTTAACCCACAGCGCCATCCGCGTCCCGCACATGAGGTGGTTACTCCAGTTCTAAAACCGAATTGGCAAACCTGCTTTCATTGCCAGAGACCAGCTTGCCAATCTGTGAAGAGTGGCTTTGGGTGTGGACTGTTTCATTTCTGTGTTCTTTATAGCACAGTGACATTCTTTCCATCTGTTTTTTCAACTTCAGTGTCTGTTTTAGGCATGGGCCATGACTCACTGATAAAGTATCTGCCTTGCATACAGATGATCTCAGATTCAATCCCCAATATCTCCAGCTGGGTTGGGGGGGGAAACCCTGCCTGAAACCCTGGAGAGCCACATGCCAGTCAGTTAAATGGACTAATAGATTGACTCGGTGTAAGACAGCTTCCTGTGTTCCTATGCTTTACAGTCTACAATGCGGTTGAATGTCAAAGCATTCATGTGTGAGTGTTGATAATCCCAAATGACTGTTGTGAGTGTCCCAAATGGAAAAAATTGTCCTTTACATGTAGATGTCCTTCTCTATCTGTTGAAGGTGAGATTGAACCTTCTCCTGGCAGCTGATGAGTTCCTAGCACTGAAGACACCATCTAAGCAGGAGAACAGACTCCTGCTTGCCCACACTGTGCTACTGCAGTATGGAAGGGAACAACTTGTTGCTGCTACAACTCTAACAGCTGCTTGCAATTCCTTGCAAGGAATTGATCTTTCAGTGTGGCGGCACTTCCACTTTGGGAATTCCAGCCACCTTGGACATTCGGCAGGTGTCTCTGCTGTACTGTTTTTTACACCCGCTGAAAGCTTTCTGTTTTGTTGTTTAAAGAAGCCTGTCCAGTCATGTAGATTTGCTCAAGAGTTCAATATCGAAACTCAAAGTGCAGGATGCATTTTCAACTGGGATGTACGGAAACAGCGCTGTGCCTGGTTTGGAGATAGCTGCTAAGGATCAGAGGTACCAGATCTGGATAGAATATTCTATCCTTTCTCTAGGAAGCCCTTCAGCGGAGGACCATTTGTGTTTTCTGCAATACTTAGCCAATATACCCAATAAAAGTTTTTGGGTTTGTTTTTTTAAAGAAAGGAAGTCCTTCACTCTGTCTGCTAGATTTGAGATGAGCATGGATAGGCTGCTCATTTTTCCTCCTACAACTATTTTGTGGGAGTCACAGAATGTGAAAATCTTTCACTTTTCCCACCTACTGTACACAGCCAACGCTGACAGGTTTTGGGGGATGATGTTGCACCATGTCATTTATGCTCAATAGCACTGGTCCACGTCACAATAAATTCTCTCTGTTGTTAGTCAGGATACCATATTTCTTTTCTGTCAAAGTGAGGTTGGTGTACAACATTTGTTCAATGTACCGTAAAACTACATACACACACACTATTACTCAGGTGATTTTTTTTCTCTCCCCTGGCAATACCTCAGTTTGACAAATGACCTGATTAGCTCTTGAGAGTTAGTGTTAAAATTTAATTGGAAGTTACCCAGGTGGGGTACAGAGAGAAAAGAGCTTGAAAAGTCTGAGTTTACAGATATCAGCTCAAAAAGAAGGGAGCCCAAGATGGATGGGAGTTTCTTAAAGATGAAATATTGAAGGCACAAATGCATACAATTCCAACAAGAAAGAAAAACGAGAAGCATCTGAAGAAACTTAAGTGTTCCCTCCATCCCCATCGTTCTACTCAGACACTGAGGTCCAGCACTGAGGGCCTTCTGTTGGTTCCCTCACTGCGAGAAGCCAAGTTACAGGGAACCAGGCAGAGGGTCTTCTTGGTAGTGGCGCCCTCCCTGTGGAACGCCCTCCCACCAGATGTCAAAGAGAATAACAACTACCAGACTTTTAGGGAAGCTTTTAATGTTTGATGCATTACAGTATTTTAATATTTTGTTGGAAGCCGCCCAGAGTAGCTGGGGAGGCCCAGCCAGATGGGCGGGGTATAAATAAATTTATTATTATTATTATTATTATTATTATTATTATTATTATTATTATTATTATTATCATCTCACCATTTAAAAGAGAAAAGCAGAGTAGGAGTGAATTCGGGGCCTACCTTCCCCACGAAATAACAGATAATCTTTTTTAAGCGGTTATGCGTGAGTTCTGTTGCATCAAAACCCTTGTGGTCTGCCATTTTAATGTGCAGTACTGTGCTGCATGTAAACATGAAATAAAGTTAATGTAAAATTGCATTTCAATTAATTGTTGTAAATTAGAATCCTGCTCTTTCGCAATCCCCTTAATTACAATAACTTACAGGAGAGAATTTCCTTGTGGATTCCACCCACTGCCAAATAATCTTTACAGAGGTTAAAACACTTTCCATCAGCAAGATTTGTGCTGGGAACACTTGTTAGGAAAACATTTGTTTCATGAACCAAACACATTGTTCTTCCAAAATGGTAACAAGGCAAATCAATGGTTCCTGGGAGCCTGGTGCCATTATATAGATTAACTATCCGAGTCTTACTTTGATGTCCCAGATGTGTTGATAAGAGGTCATGTATTTTAATTGCATTATTCTGCTTCCTCCAAGCAGTTTATGAATTCCTTCCCTTTAGCTGCATGGAGGGGAAAAAATCCACACTTCATCTTTTTCAGTACGTGCAAGGCAAGTGATTTAGAGTGTGCTCATCTAAGTACGTTTCTTTAATTTATTATAGGACAATGATTTGCTATAGTGATGAAACTTGGTATGAAATTGGAAATGCTTGGTTAATGATGATAACAGCGATGTGACTTTTCATTTCCAGTTTATTGTGTATGTTGAAAATAGAATTACACTTTGCTGTTCAGCAGACAAAAGTGCAGGGAGTGGGGGACTTTAGAAAGCGTTTTGACAGGAACAAAATATCTGCCTGGGCTAGAAGTGGATTTCTTCATAAGGTGTGCGCAGAAGAATTTTGTTGTTTGCAGGAGAGAATTAATTGAGTGAGGAAGGTTCATTCATTAACACTTTGCTTTGTTTATTGCTAAAGCGCATTTTGGTAATTTTCCTTTTGAAGGCTTTTAATAGTTATTTGTTTAGGACAATGCTCTGATAATTACTTTCTTAAAAATAATACCCCACTCCCCAGTTTAATCAAAGAATTATGTAATTGATGGTTTTAGTAGAGCTAGAATCTGTACAAGCAATCTTCTTCCCCCCCAAGTTTATGGAGGAAAGTAAGCACCGCTGTGAGTATGCAGTAGGGAATTCCATATTACTTATGGATTGATTTAGCATACAATAGCCTGGTCATTGCAAGAATGTATATAACTGGACGATGTTTGGGATGCTACATTTTGCATTATGCAATAAATGAAGTAAAAACTATTTACGTCTATCTGAAAAATATCATTCAGTTGTACAAATCAACACTTCCATTAATTTCCCAATGAATTGTGTGCCACAGAACTGGTTGGATAGGTGGACTGAAATCAACACAAAGCTTTTAGTATTGGATGTAGCAGTTGCAGGTGAAAAGTGCTAACTGACTCAAAACAATATGGATTTTCTGACACAGGGGCTTTTCTTCTATTACCTTTTCTCTCTCTATGTTCTGGATTTCATTTAAGAATATTGATGAATTACATAATCCAGGAGTTAGTAAACATTCATAATCTAATCTAACACCTTCCTCAAGTAGGATTTTTTGCCCAGGATTCAGAGTCCCATATGTAGATTCAAACCTTTTTGTGGATGCATTTGGATTTCTTTGTTGCTGTTTTTCTCCTAACTGTTGCTTAGTCAGCTTGGTAGTCGGAGAGTTGCACTAGAGACCTTTTAACTAGAAATGGAACATAGGGTGCTGCCTTATACTAGAGTTTCAAACAGGAAGTCTCTCTCAGCCCTATTGGAGGTCCCAAACCTGGGACTTTCTGCATGGAAAACAAACTCTTCCACTCTGCTACGGCCCTTCCTCATAAATTGGGCAAGCATTCCTTTTTAAATCAAAATCTGTTGCGTGCCTGTATTTTATAATTTGAGTGGTACAATCTTACGCATGTCTGATCAGATGGAAATCCCAATGAGTTCAGAGAGAATTAAGCCCTGTTAACTATAGTTCATAGAATCATAGAATCATAGAGTTGGAATAGACCACAAGGGCCATCGAGTCCAACCCCCTGCCAAGCAGGAACCACCATCAGAGCACTCCTGACATATGGTTGTCAAGCCTCTGCTTAAAGACCTCCAAAGAAGGAGACTCCACCACACTCCTTGGCAGCAAATTCCACTGTCGAACAGCTCTTACTGTCATATCACCCCTTAACCTCCTCTTCTCCAGGCTAAACATGCCCAGCTCCCTTAGCCGTTCCTCATAAGGCATCGTTTCCAGGCCTTTGACCATTTTGGTTGCCCTCCTCTGGACACGTTCCAGTTTGTCAGTGTCCTTCTTGAACTGTGGTGCCCAGAACTGGACACAGTACTCCAGGTGAGGTCTGACCAGAGCAGAATACAGTGGCACTATTACTTCCCTTGATCTAGATGCTATACTCCTATTGATGTAGCCCAGAATTGCATTGGCTTTTTTAGCTGCTGCGTCACACTGTTGGCTCATCTCAAGTTTGTGGTCAACCAAGACTCCTAGATCCTTTTCACATGTACTGCTCTCAGTTGTCCAAGAAAAGGCATGATCAGAAACCTGGTATGGTCTTGGCTTTTTTGGGGACAAAACATGGTTTAAACTAACCACCGTTTGTCCTGGTTTGGACGAAACGAGAAACCGTGGTTAGGTGAAAATGGAAGTGGGTGCTTCCAGTCTCCTTGTCACAGCCAAACCGTGTACATCTGAACAAAGCCATAGAGTTGTAGGTTTTTTCTTCTTCTCCTTTCTAGACATGAGTCTGTTCCAAGAAGTAGTGTAGGAACAAAGCTAAGAAGTAACTTGACCTTTTGAGGTTATTCGTTCACACTGAACACCCTGGGAGATATAGAAAGGCTTCTTTCAGTATGTTACTTTTATTGTGCCAGGAGACAGCTTACAGAAAGGAACCCATTAACGCTTTTACTTGCTTTTTAAAAACACCCTTCATATATATTTTCTCCTGCCACTCTTTCTGTAGCTTGTACAAAGACTAAACGGTCCTATTGAGCTGTGTGTTTTGGCTCTAGTCCAAAGCAAATAGCCTTTTAAAAAGAACTTTTAACTTTTGTGACATTTAATTTTCTAGCAAAAAAATTGACTTGTTTTCATTAGTCTGAATAACCTTATGCTGGTGACAGATATCCATGGCATTGCCATATGGGTTTCAGATGAAGGAGAATTCAACCCAGAATTAAAAGAAAAACCTGCCGCTCCAATAACAATATCACAGAATGCTAAGAAAATAATTCATACTAATATAGCTGCATAGAAATTGCCTAATTACATTTATTGCGTTGTGCTTGGTGCTGGACAGAATACTGCGACATACTGTTTTCGCCAAGGGTTTTGCCCTTGGAGACCCAGCAGATGCTGGCTCATGGACCTGTCCTGAGTTTGGTTCACACAGTACAGATCAACAGGAACAATTGAGCCACATGAACCACCATGTTTGCATTTAACTAGTGGTGGGAAAACTCTGGTCCGTGGGCCTAATTAGACCCACCAGGCTTCCCCATTTAACTCATGAGGCTGCTTTGGCCAAACCACATCTGCCTGTCCTACATTTGACATCAAGCACGACATCAGGTGTAGGGCAGGTAAAGGTACAGTTCACCTGGATTATGGTTTGGAGGCATTGCCGACCAGCTTTTTAGTGGTACCTGCAAAACCTTGTGGCTTTGCACCTGTCAAACGTTGCCATGGGAGCCGGGGGCAGAACAAGAATCTGACCTGCTGCCTGGATCTAGTTCCACACTCCTGCATTAAATCATAGTTTATTTTGGGCTGTGGCATACTTTGACGTGTGAACGGGGCATTATATCTCACGATTCTTCCAATGACCACAATGTGGTTCCCTGGTTCTCGCCCTGATATTGACCTCCACCTTCTTTGCTTGAACCACTGCTGCATATTGTGCCCCTATGAACTTTCCCACTTGCTGTGAGTTTCTAGCTTTAGAAAGGCTTTCAGCTGGGATTTCAGAGGGGAGCATTTTACCAACTTTGGATTTTTAAAATACCATTCTAATTACATTTCTGGGATCAACCAGCAACCTGAAGCTTGACTCCGCCAGTTGTTCCCTGGTGGCGATAGTTATAATTCTTTTTTTTGTTCATTCGTTTGCTTTTTGCTGCTGACCTGCTTTGAATGTTTGATCTTGGGAAGAGTAATAATTAGCGATTTGACTGGGGTTATCCATAAGAATCTTGCAGTGCTTCAAAGTTACTTGTTGCAGGGGCGAAGGAGGGATCAAACCTTTTAAAAATGTTTCCATGGAGAGCTGCCTTTCATTTTGTTAGGCTGAGAGCCAGATCCCACTGCCTGCTTGCTGCCAAGAGTCTGGTAATTCCCACCCATCCCTTCCAGTGTATTGCAGCAGCCTTTAATATAAGCAGCCTTTAATATATGTTTTTTAAAAGCCTGAGTACATAAAAATCATCATTAAAATATATACGTACTCTACATGCACTCTTCATATGCTGAGACTCTGCATAATACAAATACTGTATAGGCATGACTTTCTCCTACAAGAGCTGGTGGCAGAGCAACTCCCCAGTGGAGCCGCTTATCTTGCCTGAGGGCCAAGAGGAAGGGGGTACCAGTCACTGACATGCAGAGTACCTCTCTCTTAAGTGATGCTGTGACCTTCGATCCCAGCACACCTGCTGATGAGAAAAGACTATGTTCTCTGTGGCAGGAGTGCTAACAGGAGGCCTCAACAAGAGAAGAAGATACTATGTGCAGTGGAGACACTGAAAATGAGCCACAGGAAGTCTCCTTCTCAGAACCTAGCTATGTCCTGTAGTAATGATATGATTAGCAATCAAGACTCATTTAAACACCAGGCCTAGGTGGGGAGCGATTGTCATCAGCACTGAAAGAGAAATTAAGGTTTCCTCCAAAGCCACAATCTTTGCAGAAATGCCCCTTGAGAGCTGGCTTGCTGATCACTGCAGACTGCTGTGTGTGACTAGAGCTTTTCCAATCTGCTCGCCGCACCACAAAAGGAATGCTTTCCAGCAGAATCAATTTGCACATTCAGCTGCCAGTTAGCAGGTCATGCACCTACATATGACTATTTACAGTGGTACCTCAGGTTAAGTACTTAATTCGTTCCGGAGGTCCGTTCTTAACCTGAAACCGTTCTTAACCTGAAGCACCACTTTAGCTAATGGGGCCTCCTGCTGCTGCTGCACCGCCAAAGCACGATTTCTGTTCTCATCCTGAAGCAAAGTTCTTAACCCGAGGTACTATTTCTGGGTCAGCGGAGTCTGTAACCTGAAGTGTATGTAACCTGAAGCGTATGTAACCCGAGGTACCACTGTACATGTTTGTGTCCTATGCTTCCTCCAAGGATCTCAGGGCAACGTAGTGTACATGGTTCTGCTCTCCACCTTCTCACAACAACCGTGCAAGGTGGGTTAGATGGACAGGGTTAGGTCATCCAGTGACCTGGATGGGGATCTGAACTTGGGTCTCCCCGGTCCAGCACTCATCACCACCACACCGCATTGCCATACCTCCAACATCCCACTGATCAGAATTGGGGTGCTTGTTTTTTGCTCCACTGCTCTGGTACAAACAAGTTCATTTGCGCAAGACCCAAAAATGAGTGTCTTTTGGTCTGGTGCTCTGGTGGAAGACAGAAAGCTCATGCTAGACCCAAAACCAGGACATTCTGTGATCCAATCAGAAGCTGCGATGACTTCTGTAGTTCCAGGATGTCCCGCTCAAATTGGGACAGTTGATGGGTATGCATTGCCATAATGTATGAAATGGGCTCATGATTTTGTGGATATAATCCCTGGAGACAAGTCTAACAAGGTGATGAGAGAGGAATTTGGGGCTGGTACAGAGGTGTTCCAATTTTTAGTTGGGTGGGGGAGTGCTGAGCTAGACCTGGGAAAAAGTGGGTGTTGGCCAATGGTTATACTGGTATCTCAGTGGTCTCCTACTTGGCCCTGTCTTTGAAATCCTCTTTTAGGATGGTCACTTTAAGATGCATGCAGTTCAAATGGTTACTGGACAGTCTCTACGCAAGAAAATAAATGCATACAAATTTTACATTGAGAAAGATAACAAAGAAAGCATTTGAATCATCTTGGTCGTTCAATTGCAGGAGCCTTGTTCCCGCCTTCATTCAGAAGGGTGACTTAGCAGTATGAAATGGAATATATTATGCTTTCATGGGTAACATTTATTTGACAAAGGCATGGTTAGAGTCCCTGAGCCAGTGCAAAATGCAAAACAGTTGCTTTGAACTAACTCAGTTGCTGAATCACCTTTCTCTTCCTACACAGTGGACAAGATGCTAGAGAAAGGGCAGGAAAACAGTGGTTGGATCTGATGGGAGTTGTAATCTGCCAACATCTGGAGGGCCACTGGTTCCTCATCCTGTACAAGAGCCCATGGAGGTGGTGGCAAACTTTCATAAGAGCTTCCTTTCATTTATAAGCACAGTACATTTATCAATACGCATTGTCAACAATGGCTGGCTTTGGATTGGCAGGGACAAACTCCTTTAGGATTTAGACCCTGAGATGAAAGAACCATCCACCGTTTTACATTTGCCCAGCATACCTTGAAACCAATTTGTTTACCCTGTTCTCTGAGTAATGTGATGTTACCTGAGCTGAAGACCCTTTATTGAGATGTAATGAGTGCTGAGGTTCCTCAATTCGCGGCACTAATAAAAGCGCTCCTCTGAGCAACACTCAGAGCTTTACATCTCTTTGTGGTATTTAATTCACAAACGGCAAGGCTGCATTGCTCCAGGAAAGATCCTGCGGCTAATTTGCTTGTAAAACTGGAAAAGCACAAATCTCTGTGCATGAATAAGTAAGTTTAAGTGTGCATTTAAAATAATAATAATAATAATTCTGCTAAACCTTTCCTGCATAGATATTGTTGTTGTTGTTTAGTCGTTTAGTCATGTCCGACTCTTTGTGACCCCATGGACCAGAGCACGCCAGGCACTCCTGTCTTCCACTGCCTCCCACAGTTTGGTCAAATTCATGCTGGTAGCTTCAAGAACACTATCCAACCATCTCGTCCTCTGTCGCCCCCTTCTCCTTGTGCCCTCAATCTTTCCCAACATCAGGGTCTTTTCCAGGGAGTCTTCTCTTCTCGTGAGGTGGCCAAAGTATTGGAGCCTCAGCTTCAGGATCTGTCCTTCCAGTGAGCACTCAGGGCTGATTTCCTTAAGAATGGAGAGGTTTGATCTTCTTGCAGTCCATGGGACTCTCAAGAGTCTTCTCCAGCACCATAATTCAAAAGCATCAATTCTTCAGCAATCAGCCTTCTTTGTGGTCCAGCTCTCACTTCCATACATCACTACAGGTCATAGTGGAGAGTTTTGACCAAACGTGATTCACCTGGAGCAGGAACCGGCAAGCCATTCCAGAATCCCTGCCAGTTCTCACTTCCATACATCACTGCTGGGAAAACCATAGCATTAACTATATGGACCTTTGTTGGCAAGGTGATACAGCATTATATCTAGCAAGAGGCAGTACTGCATCACTGTGAAACTTCTTTCTTCTGCTACTCGTTGCCCTGTCTCTAGATTTCACAGCCCCCTCAGCAAGTTACACATCCCATCTGCACTATACACTTATCACTTCTGTCAAATAGCCATGGCTTCCCCGGAAAATTCCTGGGAACCGCAGTTTGTTAAAAGGTGTTGATAGTTGTTAGGAGATCCTTGTTCTCCCAACAGATCTGCAGTTCTCAGAGTTGTACAACAATTCCCCTGTCCAGAGAACTCTGGGAATTGCAGCTCTGAGAAGGGAATAGAGCTTTCTTAACAACTCTCTGCACCCTTAACAAGCTACAGTTCCCAGGGTTCTTTGTGAGAAGCCATGATGGTTTTTAAAGTGGTGTGATACTGCAGTATGAAACACTACACTGATTCTCTGAGGAAGAAAAGTTAACTCTCTTTTCAGTTTGCTAAAAGTTCCTTTTCTGGGTTTTCTGGAGGTGAAATGACACTTTCAGGGACTTTTGAAAAATTCAGGGATACCACCAAAAATGGTTGCTCCGTTTTTGACAAGGAAAGGAAGAAGAATTTTACGCAAAGACTTGCACGAAGACTACTATGTGTCATAAAGAGAAGCTGTTGCAGTCTTCAGGCTTCAGTTTTGGGTGGACTTTTTAAAAAAGATTTCTTATTAAATAATTCATAAGAAGCTGCAAGGGCTTTGATGCCGCCTGGGTCTGATTTAATCACAAGTAAAAATAGAATGGTTTGCCTGAACAAAATCACAAATCTCAGCTTTTGAGACTTGGGCATGAATTATTCCTACTAGTGCATTTCTGGCATTTATTGTAAAATAATCTCTTGCGGGAAGTATGGCGATATTTCTGAAATTGAATCTGGAGGAATAGGTGTGCAGTATTCTGTTTCCTTTGAATTCTGTTTCCCTTGAATACTGATTATTTGTCGTAGGGGAAAGATGCCGTGCTAGAAAAGTCAAGACTACACAGGCATATCAGTACTAAAACCTTGGAGAAAATCTGCTTTTTTACTATATCAGATAATATGTCCACCTGGCATCAAAACATGTGATTTAACAACACAGTTGAAGCATAATGGTCAGTCTGAAGCTTACAAAGTCTTTACTTTGTTTCTTGCCCTTGTCACAAAGAGGTGGTCTTAGGAAAGCCACATTCTGCAATGTTTTGCAGATGAGAATGGGTGACTTAGTTGTGTACTTGTACTCTGTCCTGACATCAGCAAACACTGCTTAAATCAGTGAAAGGGAAACCCATGACCCTCCAGATTTTCTTGGACTCCTGACTCCCATCAGTCCCAGTCAGTATGGGCAATTGTCAATGGTGATGGGAGCTCTAGTTCAACAACATCTGTAGTTGCAGTTCAACAATATCTGGCGGGCCACTGGGTCCCTATCAATGCCCTAAGTTTCTTCCCTGCTAAAAGCTCTTATCTGACTGCTGCATACTATATTAATTCACTCACTATGGTAGAATGTCCTGACCTGATTTCTAAATTGAATGTGGTTGTAAACTTACATTAAGTGTTACCTTACTAACACACACACACACACACACACACACACACACACACACACACTGTTCAATCTCACTATGGTTCTCGTAGCACTTTTTATAGAATACCTACATCTCTGAAAACCTTCTGCAGTATTTACTGCTAGACCTTTTCACATAGCAAGGGATTTCAGTAATTCAGAAATGGGTGTCAAGGCAATTGGAAGTTGTTGTTTTTTTCCTTTTTACTGCAGGTAGATTTCATATCTATAATGAAGTGAAATATAAAATACAAAAAAAAAAATAAAAAATTCCCCTGCTGTGCTTTCAGTATTTCTGATTTATTTATTTGACTTATTTATTTACTGCTTTTGTATCCCAGCTTTTTCTCAAAGGAGCTCAAGGTGGCATACGTGGTTCTTTACCTCATTTAATCCCCACAACATCCCTCTTGGGTAGGCTAGGTTGAGAGGCAGTGACTGACTACAAGGTCACCTAGTGAGCTTCATGACCCTAGTCTGATTATTATTATTATTATTATTATTATTATTATTATTATTATTATTTATACCCCACCCATCTGGCCAGGTGTCCCCAGCCACTCTGGGCGGCTTCCAACAAGGTATTAAAATACAGTAGTCTGTTAAACATTAAAAGCTTCCTTAAAGAGGGCTGCCTTCAGATGTCTTCTAAAAGTTTGGTAGTTGTTCTTCTCTCTGACATCTGGTGGGCAGGCGTTCCACAGGGCGGGTGCCACTACTGAGAAGGCCCTCTGCCTGGTTCCCTGTAACTTGGCTTCTCGCAGTGAGAGAACCGCCAGAAGGCCCTCGGCACTGGACCTCAGTGTCCGGGTAGAACGATGGGGGTGGAGACGCTCCTTCAGATATAACACTAACCACCGTACAGGACAATTTACAAAATCCTCCTTATCTGAAGGAATCGTGACACAATTTCTAGAATTTTCAATCAATCGTAAAAGGGTTTTCCCAACCTAAGATGAATGGTGTGCCAGTTTGTATTGCAGGCTTGGCTGCAAGAATATATGAGAACTTTCTGTGGTCTCTTGCAGGAAGAAGCAATATCTGCCATAAGGATCTCTTTGCAAAGGGAGCTCAGGAAGATAGTTATTAGGAACATGATCTTGCCTCAGGGCCTGATATTGGCCCAGGAGAGTAGGACAGCAGGAGCTACCAGGAACACAGGTGGCGTGTGGGTTAAAGAAACACATGGAGCATAAGTCACTGTTGATTCTTCTTTTTTAAAAAAAACACCCTGCAAAATCCCAAAAGCAAAATTTATTGGATTATATCAATGATGATGGGAAAGTTAACTGTATTTAAAGCAGCCATACTGATGTCATAAGAGAGCCATCTGAGTGAAGCTGTTATCTCAGAGCTGCTTCACAAGCGACAATTTGCTCTACGACAGGAGTTGGGAAGATCTGTGGTCCTCTCATCATTGTTGGACTCCCATCTCTCATCTTCCTCGGCCAGGATGGCTAGTGGGCAAGGATTATGGGAGTTGTAATCTGGAGGGCCACACCTTCCAGACAACAGTAACAAAGGACTAGTCTAAAACAACAGCACAGCACACGCAGCTAGCACTAGGTCTCTTCTTTCCAAATTGTGCAGTGCTGTATCTGGTCTCCACACAATAGATAGCTGTCTTTCATACCCTGGACCCACTTTAATCCCAAATATGCATTTGGGGACCCACTTCTTAACCTTTTACCATATATTTTGGGGTAGCGCTCCTGTTACGACCCACCTTGGATCAGTCCTCACCAACTGAGGACCAGGGCAGTAGACAACCGGCTTCTCAGGGACTTTTCCTGGTTTCTCCTTCTTGTAAAGAGTTTCTGCTTTTCCTACTGCTCTAGAGTGGGGAGAATTTTTTTACTGCCTCCACGGCCAGTGCTGTTTTTCTAGAAAAAGAGGTGCCAGAACTCACCATGAACACCTCCCTTGTTCTCTTATAATGGCAATGGCGCCCGCCTGAGAGGTGCCAGAACTGAGTGCTGGTGAGTTCTGGCTGGAGAAAAGCCGTCTCCACCCCAGGGGTGGGGGGAGGCACATACATGCACAGCAGCACTGGCACACACAGTACTTTCTTCTCCCCACCCCTCAAAAGGAAAAGTTCCTCTCCTGTTAACTGGAAGACCTGCTGGTTGAAGCTGTTGCAGACACACTCATCCACCCACCCCAGTTCCCTGTAAAACCTTTTGTTGCCATAGCTGCTGTTGCTGTGGAAGAAGGGGGAGGTTGTTTCTCTCCCCCCCAAAAAAAGCTGCTTGTGTGCCCCAATGTTAGAGTAAGGCAGCACACAGTGCTTCATACAAAGGAAAAGAACAGAAGAGGTAAACCAGGCAAGTTTGGAAGAGCAGTTATGTATCTGGCCTTAAGTGGCTCATTGAAGTGGTAATGTAGTGGCGCTGTGGGCTAAACCACTGAGCCTCTTGGGCTTGCGGTTTGGCGGTTTGGATCCCCGCGACGGGGTGAGCTTCCGTTGCTCTGTCCCAGCTCCTGCAGTTTGAAAGCATACCAGTGCAAGTAGATAAATAGGTACCATTGCAGTAGGAAGGTAAACAATGTTTCTGTGCACTCTGGCACTCGTTATGGTCCTCCATGCACCAGTAGCAGCTTAGTCATGCTGGCTATATGACCCAGAAAGATGTCTGTGGACAAACGCCGGCTCCCTTGGCCTGAAAGCAAGATGAGCGCCGCAACCCCATAGTTGCCTTTGACTGGACTTAACCGTCCAGGGGTCCTTTACCTTTTTTTTAAAAAAAAAGATGGGAGGGTTGAACAGCTAATCATCTACCACAGCACAGTTCCAGAATTGTTGAGACAACAGTGTTGTTGATCTATGCTTTGAGTGGAAAGCTCCAAAATTTGCTACAAGCAACCACTATGAAAAGCTGGACTCGTAGCTGAAGCGGGAGGCAGGTGGGACAGGAATGCAACAGATTGGGAGATACTGGGTTCTCAGGGGTAAACGAGAGAGCAAGTGGTGTTACCGCCCTAGGAAAATGTGAAAGCAACCACAGTGAATGTCCCAGCGAAATGGATACATTGCCTCCCTCAGCAAAGCGTTTGCTACTTCCAGGAGTTGCCCCATCAGCCCAGTCCTCCTAGCTTTCTAGACAAGGATCAATAAGACATGGGGTTGACCAAACTCCCTCAAGCATCTTGTCCATGTCCTCGAGTCACAGTCATGGGAACTGATCCCAAACAACTCCAGGAGCTACAGTTCCCAGAATTCTTTGCGAGAAACCATCGCTGTTAAAGTGGTATAAGTGCTTTAAATGAATGGTGCAGATGCAACCATACTGAGATTAGGGCATCGACAAAGAGTCAGGCATCCATCAGATTTTTATAATAAAATATTATTGTGTATATAAAAAGTTAATCTTTTTTAAAAATCCCATAAATCCAAGTTTCCAAATGGAAAACTATCACAGCAAGGAAGGGGTCAGGTTAGATTTCCCCCCTCCCTCCTATTGTGCTATTTTTGTTGTTGAGAGGGATTGTTATTTTATTTATTTTCTTTTATTTTCTTTTATTTCAGCATCCCTCTTCTAGCTGAAGTGATACGCCACCTCTTCATTCTCCCCCAAGTGTATATGATCCAGGCAGGCAGTTCTTTTTTCCTTATTACATGAAGAGTTGGGAAATAGCTCCTGTATTTGGACTAATGTCTTATTCAGCCTTGAGGTTCTCATGAATGTGCTCAAGCTGCTGCATTCTTTATTAGATGCCGTATTCCGTGCTCTGAAACACGATAAGGGGCCTGCATCTTTTCAGAACCCCTGCTTGAAAATCCATTTTCAGAAAGCCAAGCAGGGGTCTGTTTTGTGGGTGCTGCATCACCGGGAAGGCAACCTTTGTCGGCTAATTGGCTCTGCGGTACTTTAATGGGTGTGTTCTTTTATCTTCCGCGTTTATCTTCTTTTCACAGCAAATTGGCTGACGTTTATCAATCCCGTATGTCTCCTCCCTCTCCCTTAATAACAGCTGTTTGCCTTCCTGACGCTGTTCTCTTGCATCGCAGATAAATCAAAAAGGCTAAATTTGCTGTCTTGGGGGTTGGAAGGCTGTTGCACATTGCATAACACCCTGGAGACTTCTATAAATAACTTGAAATTTGTAACGGTAGCTTTTCTGCGGCGAGGAATAATGTCTCTTGACAATTCACTCGGCTGGAAGCTCAAATGGGGGAAGATCAGACAAAAGGTGACACCTTTTTATGGTGGGGTGGGGGAGAGACCACCAAGAATCTTTATGCCCCCCTATTAAGCTCACTGCACAAGGTCCTAATCATAGGATCAAAACTGCTGCTTAACTCTGTTGCCATGTTTATTGCAATGTTCAGGTATGTTACTGGGTTTTAACACATAAACAGTCTTCTAGGGCCAAGATAGCATAGTGCCTTCCAGGTAGCAGTGGGGAGAAATGTGATTTAGTTTGTATTTAAAGGGGTGCCTCCCTAGTTTGCAAGGGAATGGCAACATAGCCGTCCTTCCTAATTTGCTCTTCTCCATATTTTACAATGTAGTACTCCAGGCAAGGGATGCTTACAAAAATAAATATGCTACGATTGATTGTACACAAAAACGTATAGATTGGTGAAAATAAAATGCATTGTTTTAAGGGAAATTGAAAAAAAAAAGTGCATATAGGGCAAAATTACACATGAACTGAGGCAAGGAAGGAAGGGCGACCCCTATACTATCCATATAACCAGTTATCAATAATCAATATATTCAATATATATTCATATATGCTTACACAAATCAAGGATTACAGTATTTTATAATCCATTTTGAATCAAAGGGAAGCTGTGCTTTAGCTAACCGCAAACTGCTTGGAACAGCAAAGTTAGGAACCGACCTTTCCCCTACAAACATCAGTGTACCCCGGTCAAAGGGAAGACATGAATCAGAGATTCTGGTACAAATTCCCCTCAGATACAGGCTAAATTAATCTACAGAACAGGAAGAGCAAAACCACAAAAACTCCAAAACTCCCTGTCCTGTCATAACTGGGGGAAAGGTTAGACTGAGCGTCACTGGGAGCATCGGAAAGCAGAACTAGAACCCTGTGCTTGACCAGTGCTTGACCAGGAGCTAGAAGTGTGACAACAGCTTGCTGATTGGCTGATAATATTGTGAGTCCCTCATGGTTGTCTCATGATCTATGATTTGCTGTGATTTGCTCAGGTATAAAGACCTCTGGATTTCTGTCAATCGGGGTCCCAGTTCCTTTTGGAAGCTATTCCAAACTGGGTCCTTATTGCCTGGCAATAAACTTCACCTTCTTATTCTCCATTGCTGAGTCTGTTTGATCCTTATTTTTGCACATAGCCAAAACCACTACATCACGTGCTACAGAACGTGTATATTAGGAGAAAAATCACACTAAAAAGCTGGGGAGTTTTCATGAGGATTCAAGAAAATACTTGCAAACTGACATGGAAATGCGGAGAACTGGACTTTAGACTAGAAAAATTAGAAACTGAGAGAAACCAAAATTATAATTTATTGCATTTATATCCCACATTTTTTCTCCAAGGACCTCAAGGTGGTCACATGGTTCTGTGTGTCTTCATTTAATCCTCACAACAACTTTGTGAGCTAGGTTAGGCTGAGATGCAGTGACTGGCCCAAGGTCACCCAGCGAGTGATGAGTGGTGATTTGAACTCTGGCTTCCCAGGTCCAAGTCCATTACTCTAACAGTTCTGCCACACAAGCAGATTTGTTCATCCCTACCTACAGATATTGTTAAACTGTCATCAGCCAAAGCCAGGATGGCCAGTGGTCAGGAATGATGGGAACTGTGGTCCAACAACTTCTGGAGGTCTATAGGTTCCCTAGGTTCCCAATATCTGCTGTAGGGTTTCATGGGAGTCCCTATTCAGCTCTATCATGCTTGGTGTAGTGTCGGGCTTTTAAGGGATTATCATATTTAATATATAGGGCTGTAATATCCTTGGAGGTAGAAGTGAAAGTCTCCTGTCATGAACTCCTATCATGAATCCTACTCCTGGTCCCCCGAGTTTGGACTACATTTAGACCCAAGGCTCTAGGATTGTCAAAGCTATCTCCTATGAATTCCTCCTTCATGCTGTATCTGAGTCCAAGCTGATGATGATTGATTGGTTAGCCACCTTTTACCCTAAGATGCTAGGGCAGGGTACAACAATTTAAAATACATTAAGAACAAATTTAAAAGCAAAGAGCAATTTTCCATACAAATGACCCAATGTGTCAAGCTAGAGGTGCCCATTTCGGATGCTTACAGATATAATGTGTGCAAAGGGCACGATGAAAATACCCTGTAGTGCTATCTTAGCAACTGTTATTAGTAATAAGTTTAGATGGAGCTTAACATACACCGAAGGTCAGCTATTGCTTACTCTCAAATTAGGGGTGAGGTTATTACGTGGTTGCAAGGATGATGACTGCAAATGTTTGAAAACCAGGACCTGATGCTAGAGAAGGCTGGAAGATAAAACACGTTGGCATCAAATGAAAGGCTTGTTCTCACAAGGCACATAAAATCACTTTAAGCTGGGGCGGACCTTTTTCAGCCTGAGGACCATGTTTCCATCAGAGCAACCTTCTGGTGGCCACATTTGGGTTGGACAACCTTCCGGGTGCAGCCAAAGTAGATGGAGCAATGAATTTTACTTTTTCACAAGTTGGCTAGTTCCAATACATCCAGAGCTCTGTAACCTCCAGCAAGGAGAGCAAGAGGTATTATCAGAGTTCAAGTGCACATTACAGCTGGGCTGTGAAGTGGGAATGGTGAGGTCTGAGGCCTAGAGAAAAGTTGTGTGGCTAAGGAGGAGGGAGAGGGAGAGAGTCCCAAGGCCCCAAAAGAATTTTCAGGGCTATATTGAGTGCATGGGGGTTGCAGTTATCCATCCCTGCCTTAAATGGTTGCTCCACCATCACTTAAGAGATTCAAGCAGTTGCTCTTTATTGGGAGAGACGAACTCATTTCCTCCTTGACCTTACATTGGTCTCAGAGTAGGAGGAGAGGTAATTCACTGGGTCCATATCTACCCAGCAGTTTAGGAGTCGACGTAAGACATTTAAATCATAATAATTCCAGAATGTTGTGACAAAGCAGTCCTACACATGTTTATAGTGAACTGCCTAACAAGGTATTTTCTAAATATGAAGGTTCCTCCCCAATATAATTGAACAAGTTAACTTCGTGAACGTCTCAAGAATTTAAATGATTGTATCCCCCCATCACACTTTGAAATTTGTCTCTTTCTATTTGATTCCCTTTTCCCTGAATTATTTTTTGTGAGCCTCTCAGTCCTTTGGGATTTGATTTCACGCTGGGAACAATTTTGCAGTGTTATAGTCAAGAACCAGAAAAAAACCCTGTGAGGACAAACTCTTGTGGAGCAAATGTTCACAGTTACCAGAGTTAATAAGATCTCTTGTTCCAGGTTGACAGAAGATGTTGCAAGTGCAACTTTTATGACACAACTAAATTTATTATTAAAAATATGTTTGTGTACGAGGAACACTACCTTTTTTTTACAGCTTGTTTCTCTTACGCTGTTCCATAGCTTGCACACTGAAGCTGTAATAATAATAATAAGCAGAAGAGTGGCAGCTAAAAAATAAATACATAAATCATGTTAATACTGTATTAAGTAAAATAATACTGATAATTGTTGTTGTTGTTTAGTCGTTTAGTCGTGTCTGACTCTTCGTGACCCCATGGACCAGAGCATGCAAGGCACTCCTGTCTTCCACTGCCTCCCGCAATTTGGTCAAACTCATGCTGGTAGCTTCGAGAACACTGTCCAACCATCCTGTCCTCTGTCATCCCCTTCTCCTTGTGCCCTCCATTTTTCCCAGCATCAGGATCTTTTCCAGGGAGTCTTTTCTTCTCATTAGGTGGCCAAAGTATTGAAGTCTTAGCTTCAGGATCTGTCCTTCCAGTGAGCACTCAGGGCTGATTTCCTTCAGAATGGATAGGTTTGATCTTCTTGCAGTCCATGGGGCTCTATACTTGTCAGGGCCTCAGGAACAGAGGCACAGGGGAGAGAGGAAATGGAGAGCGAAGGGGAGGAATCGGAGGGCAGCGTAGGGGGGTATAGCAGTGACCCGAGAGATTCCATGAGCCTCTCCAGCGAATCAGAAGATTCCCAGAAGGAGGCGCCGATGGTCAGGGCAAGGGGGGCCAGCGGGGACTCCCAAAGCAGCAGCTGGAAATCAGGACCAGCTTCCCCACCAGAGCGTAGTGGGGGGGGGGGAAGAGTCCCAGGTGTCAGGGCCAGCGTCTCCTCCAGCACGGAGAGAAGATGAGTCGAGACTGACCACGCCTCTATCGGAGAGTGGGGGAACGGAGGGGAGGTCAAGTCCAGCTAGCCTCCCCGAAGGGGGAAGCAGTGACAGGAGCAGTGTAATGGTCAGGAGGAAGGTAGCCGGCTGGGCGCGCGCGCCAAGTTCAAATGTACAGGCGCGCGGGACGGCAGAAAGCTCGGATTGGGAACCAGGTCCTAAAGCCCGCCGGAGGGAGGGGGAAGAATCAGGGGATTCAGCGTCAGAAGAGTCTAGGAAGGGCGAGACCCCAGCTGGCAGGCGGACCCAGAGGAGGAAAGAGCAGAGGAAGAGGTGGAGCAAGGCTAGAGTCTTAAACTGGTGTCTGGGGGGAGGAGACTCAGACGGAGCTTCGGCGGTCTAGAGTCTCAGATGTAGAGTTGCACGCTGCAGCTGTAAAAACGAAAATGAACTTCAATAAAGACTTTTGTATATAACAACGAAGTGGCGTTGGTCCTTTGTGAGCTGGGACCTTGGGCAGCTCTGACAATACTAATTAGTATTAGTATAATACTGATAATACTAATACTAATTAGTATAATACTAATACCCTTTGGCACATGAACAGGGCTGGCCAGGTTTCTCCTCCAACATCCTATTAGTGAGTGTCTGCCATGGACTTTGCAGCGGCATGCCGATAACTGAATCCTAGATGTACGTTATCAAAACCAAATGAATGTAAAAATCTTTTAAAGGAGCAGCAGTTTTTCTGCATGAAGCAACAAAACACGAGTAAGCATGGGAGAGACATCAAAACCCAGATTGCAAACTGCTGAGCAAGATTCTTCTGTTCTGCAGAGTTTAAACGTTCTCCTGATGTGCCCTTTTCAACTTATTTACAGATCATGTACGATATGGTTTTTAAAATAAAAATGAGGTGAGCATTTTAGTATCTTGGTGTACCAACAGCTGCTACATCCAGGACCACCTACATGCAGTTATGCTGGATATGCTCTTTACTCCCAGCAGATGGGATTAGGAGGACAGTGTGTGAATCAGCCCTCCATCTGGGGATCCCACTTTCAGTCAGCAGGCAATTGTGCTTTCGGGGTGACCCTGTGGCCTAGCACGTCTCTCTCTAACTACATCTTTACATTAAAAAAAAAACTTACAAAAACTTATTAATTCCCTTGCAACTTTTGATAGAATCCCTACTTAATCTGCAATTTTCATTGTGTATTTTCTTTCTCTGTGTTTTCTTTGTTTATTTTTTTTTTGGGGGGGGGTTGTCTTCTGGTGTAATATATCAGCATTCTTGAGCATTGTCAGTAGTCCTGAGAATTAGCTACCAGGAAGATCTATATACAGTTGTACCTTGGGTCCTGAATGCCTTGCGAGTCGAACGTTTTTGCCCCTGAACGCCGCAAACCAGGAAGTGAGTGTTCCGGTTTGCGAACACTCTTTGGAACCTGAATGTCCCACATGGCTTCCATGGCTTCAGATTGGCTGCAAGCCGTACCTTGGTTTCTGAACGTTTTGGAAGTCAAACACACTTCCGGAATGGATTCCGTTCGAAAACCAAGGTACGACTGTACAGACTTTAGATATACAGAGAATGTATAATGGGCAAATTAGTTGAACCTGTAAGCTGATGTTTATATGTATTACCTGGTGTTAATGTTATAAGATGAACCTTGGAAATAGAGCCCTCCCAAGCAGCGGCTGGTTGGGTGGTGGACTCTTCTTCTCTGGAGGTATTTAAGTAGATACTTGGATGTTCATCTGTCAGGGATTCTGCAATTCCATCCTGCACTGAGCAGGGATTTGATGACCTCCCAAGGTACTTTGTAACTGTAGTTCTGTGCATCTTAGGAAGCACCTTAAAATTCTCCTTTGGACCTTTGACAGGTTTGAAAGCTTGCTTTGAGATTTCTAGCCATGCATAATTGCTAATATGTGTATATATATATATATGTGTGTGTGTGTGTGTGTGTGTATGTGTGTGTGTGTGTGTGTGTATATATATATATATATATATATATATATATATATATATATATCTTTATTATGGTCCAGAGACCCAACAAATCGTTACAAAGCAATGCACAATTCAGACAGCCTACCTCCAGGTTAAACAAGCATTTTGTTCAGACTTAAAGATAGGGATCATTGGTTCTTGCAACCACCAATAAAAACTGCTAATATTCTAGCGTTTGTCTGGTCTTCCAATAGGAACCTGACATAGTGAGCCTCTGATTTTCCCAGGAAAGGTACCAGCAAGGGTAATATCAGTTCAGCCCTGGCTTGCTCATATTTCGCACAGTGCAGCAAAATATGTTTTATAGAATCGATGTCTTGAGCACATGAGCAAAGTCTGTCCTGGTAGGGAACTCCTCTCAACCTGCCATCCAACACTGCAGAAGGAAAGACGTTTAGTCTGGCTTTGGTGAATAATTTGGTACTGTCAGGTTTTTAATGTAAGTTGTTAACTTCAAGACATGCCCATATTGTACTCCTACTGCCAGCGGACTACAGACTGTGTATGATCGAGATCGCAAGTCACTGTGTGTATTATTCCAGAATCTTTGATATATATATATTACTACATTTGTGTACTTTGCAGGTGATGGAAATCAAAGGACAAATGATTCATGTCCCGGAATCAAACTCCATTTTGTTTTTGGGCTCTCCTTGTGTGGACAAGCTGGATGAGCTCATGGGTCGAGGCCTCCACCTTTCAGACATACCAATTCACGATGCCACCCGCGACGTCATCCTCGTTGGGGAGCAGGCCAAAGCCCAGGACGGCTTGAAGAAACGGATGGACAAGCTGAAGGCAACGCTGGAACAAACCCATCAAGCCCTGGAAGAAGAGAAGAAGAAAACGGTCGATCTCCTTATTTCCATCTTCCCGGAGGAAGTGGCTCAGCAGCTGTGGCAAGGGCAGCAAGTTCAGGCCAGGAAGTTTGACGATGTCACCATGCTCTTTTCTGACATAGTTGGCTTCACGGCGGTCTGCGCCCAGTGCACTCCCATGCAGGTGATCAGCATGCTCAACGAGCTCTACACGCGATTTGACCATCAGTGTGGATTCCTGGATATCTATAAGGTAACACCCTTCAGCTCCCTCTGGCCCTATTAAACTCCTCTAGACAATAGCCTAGTAAGGATATTGCTTTCTCAGTAAAATAAAGGTTGGTCTAGATGACTGTTGGTTATATGGTGATCACTGGGCAGTTGACTTGGGGTGTACGGGACAATTTTGGGATGGTATGAACTGGTGGAATAAGCAATCGTATTTCTACTGATGGAATTGTTACTCACTCTCGCTGCAGATTGAGATTGGAATGAGGGGTCAGAGATTGTGGCAACTTTGAATTTAATAGGCTAAATGCTGGGAAGATTTGTGGAGCTATATGGCACTTACTTATGAAACCATCAGTTGTGAAGGCATGGAAGAAGGAAATGTTGAGAGAGGCTGTGTTTGGGGTTCTGGTTATATACCGTATTTTTTGCTCTATAGGACACACTTTTCCCCCTCCAAAAATTAAGGGGAAATGTGTGTGCATCCTATGGAGCGAATGCAGGCTCCTTGGCTTCAGCAATAGCAACGCAAAGCCTCCAAAGCGCAGAGGGAGCACTCCCTCCATGCTCCGGAGGCTTTGCGTTGCTTTCGCTGAAGCCTGGAGAGCGAGAAGGGTCGGTGCGCACCTACCCCTCTCACTCTCCAGGCTTCAGGGATAGCCGCTTGAAGCCTTTGGAGCACAGTGGGAACTCGCACTGAGCTCCAAAGGCTTTGGGTTCCTTTTGCTGAAGCCGGGAGAGCAAGACTCTCCTGGCTTCAGCAGAGAGGGAGAGCTGCGCAGCGCCCCTTCAGTGAAGCGGGAGGAGAAATGGAAGGGACTCCGTTTCTCCTCCCACTTCGCTGAAGGGGCGCTGTGCAGAGAGGGGGAGATTTTTTTTTCTTGTTCTCCCCCTCTAAAAACGGTGCGGCCTATGGTCGGGTGCGTCCTATAGAGTGAAAAATATGGTACATGTGAGGTGGAAGTGTCCAAGTCCATTGTTTTTCAGTGGCAGGAGCCCTCATGGGAGTTGATAAGAGACAGTTTTCTTAAGGCAGTTCTCTTTGGAGGAAAGAGGACTGGAGACTTGTACCATCTTCTGTTTATTTAATACATATGTTGAGCTGGTAGTAGTGGGGTACTTAACAATCGTGTAACTACATCTGTTCAGCCATCTCAAAATCCAGCCAGCTTTCAGTACAGAAAAAAATAGCTTGTCTCATCCCTTAAAAAATAAGATCCAAGTCATAGCAGGCAAATGTTTTTCACCCCACCCCCAAACTTTCCAGGTGATTGTTATTTCTAAGCACCTGACAGCTTGATACAAAGAATTTCTCGCTGTAGATAATTATCCATCAATCAGCTTCCTTTGTCCGTAGTTCCAGCATGCTTAAGAGGCAAGGAAATTCCTTCAAGGTTTGCATGATAGGGGGAAAAATGATTGTAAACCAATTGAGGATGAGCCTTACCATATTTTAAGATATTATAATTTAAAATATTTGGATGTTGCCTTCTAAGTACCGAGTCCAACATAAACAGGATCGGAGGGATTTGAGGAGGCTGTTTAAAGGAGGTAAACCATTTTTTTCTGCCTCCAAAGGGCCACACTTTGAACACTACATAAAAATAAATAAATCACAAGCTATCCGCTCCCTTCATCCCCAAACCACACTGAAGCTTAATTGCATTCTGTTTACATCCTTGCCGTATGGTGTTTTTTATTTCCCACAGCTGTAGTTGAGCCTCCCTAATCCATATTCATGCAGGGAGTTTCTTGAACAGAAAACCAAGGTTTTATCGTTCTAGTGACGGCAAACAGCGAAGGCCGCTGGCATTTCTCTCTCTGCTATGGATGGCCACATTTATCAGTGGCTGCCCGACTGGACCCCAAATCACTGTAAATAATCCATTTGCTGCTATCCATCACTCTCTGCAGCCTCACCTTGAAAACTTGTGCTGTCCTTCAGGTTTTGGTGTCTTCTGCTTTGCAATGTGCTTTGTTTAAGGCACTGTGCAAGGTAATGCTTAAACCTAGCAGGCTTGTCTTAAGCTTGTGTTAGGATCACTCAGGGCTCTGGTTCCAGCGAAGCATCAATCTCATGAGTTCCCATAGGGAGTTCCTGGTGCCAATCATGTGAACGAATGAAAGGACTGTGAGCTTGAAATTGCTGCATTTCACTTCAAAACTGGGGGGGGGGGGAGTGGAGGGGTGGCATAGAAACAGACATTTGCTTGACACACCACCTCTTTGATCGTTTTCACAGCTTGGGTTCACTTGTGGGATCAACTCTTTGGTCTCTGATGAAGAGATTGCAGTAAAGTTTCTTCCAGAAGGGCCAATGGTTTACGGCAGAAAGTGGATGGGATTCAAGAAAAGCATGTAAAGAATTAGGTGGGGTTGCATTTCTCAAAAATTAGCAGCTCTGCACTGCCTGACAAGCCACTTCTGAAACAGAGGGAATTTTCAAAAAACAGTCATTGATGTGGCTCAGAGGGCTCTGCTATTTCATTCCCAGTCATGAACTGAGGTGCCAGCTGCTACTACAGTGATGAATGCTGGGGTGTGGTAGGACCTGTTATTATTACAATATCACTAGATGATAATTTTAGCATTTCTGTCTTGCATGCCATTTTTAAATTCGCTTTTACTTGATTTTACCTCCTTTTAAAAAGGTAAAGGGACCCCGACCATTAGGTCCAGTCGTGACTGACTCTGGGGTTGCACGCTCATCTCGCTCTATAAGCCGAGGGAGCCGGCGTTTGTCCACAGACAGCTTCCAGGTCATGTATCCAGCATGACTAAGTCGCTTCTGGCGAACCAGAGCAGCGCACGGAAACCTATTTATCTACTTGCATTTTGACGTGCTTTCGAACTGATAGGTTGGCAGGAGCTGGGACTGAGGAGCGGGAGCTCACCCCGTGGTGGGGATTCGAACCGGCAACCTTCTGATCAGCAAGTCCTAGGCTCTGTGGTTTAACCCACAGCGCCACCTGCGCCCCTCTTACCTCCTTTTAGTTTTGCCTAATATACCCATTTTACAGTTTTCTCTAATTTGGTGCATTTTTGGTTTTTTACTGTTATATGCGTGTTACCCCTCCCCGCTTTGCCCCCTTAATATAAACTTCTGTGTATATATTTGGTTGGATAAGTGGGTGACAAAGTCTGGAGAAGTAGCTGAATTTGACTTAGTGAATTGTTTCAGGAAGTGCAGCTTAGGGTGAACCAAATCAATTTTCCTTCCCATCGCTGCCTAAGTACTAGAAACATGGTAGGGATGCGGGTGGCGCTGTGGTCTAAACTACTGAGCCTCTTGGGCTTGCTGATCAGAAGGTTGGCGGTTTGAATCCCCGCAACAGGGTGAGCTCCCATTGCTCTGTCCCAGCTCCTGCCAGCCTAGCAGTTCAAAAGCATGCCAGTGCAAGTAGATAAATAGGTACCACTGTGGCAGGAAGGTAAAGGGTGTTTCCGTGCGCTCTGGCACTCATCACAGTCCTCCGTGCACCAGAAGCGGTTTAGTCATGCTGGCCACATGACCCGGAAAACTGTCTGTGGACAAACGCCGGCTCCCTTGGCCTGAAAGCGAGATGAGCGCCGCAACACCATAGTTGCCTTTGACTGGACTTAACTGTCCAGAGGTCCTTTACCTTTTTTACCTTACTGGAAACATGGGATGGTTCTCTCTCTCTCAAACTGAACCAGGGACGCTTTACCCCAGATTGCCTATTTTTATGTCACAGCTATAATGAAATGAATTATGAATGCTGACTATCCATTAGAATCCCTGGAGGTTGGGTCCAATGCTGTACCAAGGGGATTCCATTGGCACAATGGTACTCCTGGTTTTTTCTCTCTCCCCACCCCTTGCCCTCATCTGCTCTTGAGGATCCCCCAACCCTCTGGAGCTAATTTTGAAGTTGAATGGGGGCGGGCTGGAGGGGATAGGAGATGAATAGTAATTTATGTTGCATGCAATGTAGCTGCAGGGCTCTAAATGGCCCCATGTCAGTAAAGTCACATTTTTTCTTCTTCATAAAACAGGATCATCATCTTGCATAAGTAGCTTAAAATACGTGAAACAACCCTATAAACCACCAGACATATAGTTGCATAGATACAGCGATCTGAGCATTATGTACAGCTTTTCAAATGTGCTGAAGCAGAGCAGGTTTCATATATTTATTTTATTTATTAACTGAAATATTTATAACCTGGCTTATATCAGATTGATCTCAGGATTGGGGGGGGGGCGGAATCAGAACTCATTTAGAGCAGTTATTGCATCGAAAAAGCAAATCAAACATTGCGTTGAGAAAACGTGTGGCGTTGAAAATAACTATTAAAAAAGATTGGCACAAGTGTGAAGCAAAGGTTAAATCAGACATCTTCCGATTCTGGTTTGTAGGTCTTAAAGCACTTGCTGGCATGGAGGTGGCTCGCCTTTTTGTTTCCTGCTGCTAAATTACACATTAAACGACATCCAAAAATATACTTCCCTGATGTTATTCTGCTATGTAAGTAATTGGTGTAGTTGCTATAGAGATATTAGATTATCACAAAGGAGATGGCTTACGTGATAGCAAAGGGGAGGAGAGATCATGTATGAGCCATAATCTACGCTCTTCTCTCTCTCTTTTTACAAAAATGCATGTAGGCAAGCAGAACATTACGTGTGCAATGCAGTCCTGTGCAGGTCTACTCAGGATACAGCCACGTTGAGTGCAGTGGAACTTGCTACGTAAATGATCATAGGATTGCTGCTGAATCCACTGTTGCTAGAAGCAACTTGAAACGGAGAGCTTCGGTTTTCACAGAACATTTTGAATTACTGTGCTAACTTGCCCCAGAGTTGAGCAGAAGCTCCTCTTAACTTTTTTCTTCTTCACGTTTTCTGCCAAAGAAAGGATTCCCTTTAGTCATTCCTTCTCAGCATCCCTTACGGAACTGCTTATTCATTTACAGCTGTGTCCTCAGTGAGGTCATCGCATAGCTAAAGCTGATTGAGAGGAATACTGTCCCATTCACTACATGAAACCTGATTTGATTGTCCATATGGTTAAGCCATGTTGCTGCAAAGATTAAGCCAGGGACGCGGTGTGGGTTAAACCACAGAGCCTAGGGTTTGCCTATCAGAAGGTTGGCGGTTCGAATCCCTGCAACGGGGTGAGCTCCCATTGCTTGGTCCCTGCTCCTGCCAACCTAGCGGTCCGAAAGCACGTCAAAGTGCAAGTAGATAAATAGATACCACTCCAGTGGGAAGGTAAACGGTGTTTCTGTGCACTGCTCTGGTTCGCCAGAAGCAGCTTAGTCAGGCTGGCCGCATGACCCGGAAGGTGTACGCCGGCTCCCTCGGCCAGTAAAGCGAGATGAGCACCGCAACCCCAGAGTCGGCCATGACTGGACCTAATGGTCAGGGGTCCCTTTACCTTTTTATAGTTAAGCCAAGAAAGCAGAGGAAGCAGCAACAATGTTTAGATGGGCAGGAATAGAGCAGAAAAGGGCTGGCACAAGTAATGATGCTATTTGAGGGAGAGTTGATGCTGCCCCCCTGTGCAGCAGCTGTGGTCATGCTGAGGCTCTCAAGAGCATTACATACAACCAGGTTTTGCTCTGATGAAGGGCCCAGGGGAACATAGGGTCTTCCCAGGGCATGGCAGGGTAGGAGAGTGCTTGCTCTGCTTCCACTTTGCCGCAGTGGTAGAAAATACCCTTTCAACTTTAACAGCAGGAAACTGTCAATCTTGTAAAGTTTAACAGCAATATTTCCTCATTTGCAAAGTGGCAGCAGCACAGGCACTCCCTGGGGCTGCCCCTCTCAATATGTGCCACTCTGAAGAAGGACCCTCCCAGGGTGTGGCTGATCCACTGCCAGAGAGCCCTGTAGGAGTGCCGCTAATGGCTTTGCTGCAGTAGCAAGGTGGCGGCAGCTCTCCTAGTCCTCAATAGTGGCAGGGAAGAAACTGGGTTGGAAGGGGTGGAGGGCAGAAATCATACCTCCTTTTGTGCTGACTGAGGGCTGGTCCACACTTTCACTTGTCTGTGCCTAGAAAGTACAGGTATGAGAGGTTTCCTGCTTGACACCCAAGTGGTTTCTCCCTTTCCACGTTCCTTTCCCAGGGAAAACCCACACATCAGCTCTAAATCGGAGCAAATGTCGATCTGGAGAAAATTCAAATTGCTATTTGCTCCAATTGAGCTCTAAAGAGCAGCTTTTCCCAGGACAAAGCAGGAAGTTTGGATAAGCCCTCAGACAAATATCTCTATTCTTGGCTAGTTTGAGCATCATCTTCACAACCCGTTGGGGTGGGTCAGTACAGAAGCAGACAAAGCCAAGGAGACAATGACCTGAGCTGGATTGTAAAAGATGAATATTTGCACAATCTTAGGTGGGTTATATCCCACCAAAATTACAAATTTTGTACTTGGAAATTAAAAGGCCTGGGTTTTAGGTAGAGCAGGGGTCAGCAAACTATTTCAGCAGGGGGCCGGTCCACTGTCCTTCAGACCTTGTGGGGGGCCAGACTATATTTTGAAGGGGAAAAATGAATGAATTCCTATTCCCCACAAATAACCCAGAGATGCATTTTAAATAAAAGCACGCATTCTACTCATGTAAAAACACGCTGATTCCCGGACCGTCCATGGACCGGATTTAGAAGGTGATTGGGCCGGATCCGGCCCCTGGGGCTTAGTTTGCCTACCCATGAGCTAGAGAGTCCAAACCCCTGCTCAGCAATGACATTCACTGATTGACTTTCCTCAAGCAGTCTTTTCTGAGAATACAGTAATATGATCCCGTGTATACCACTCTAAACCGCTTAGTGAATGGGCACGATATAAATCTGATAACCAAATCTGATTAAATAAATAGGCTTGACAACTTAAGTTGTTTTACTTTATATTCATCAAGGCTGGTGTGCTTTCGCGAGCCCTTTGATCGGCAGAAATGCCACCAAAGCAGCCGGCATGTTGCTGCAAAGATTAAAAAAGGGATTCACCTAGAAGCTTTACTAAGAAAAGAGGCAGTTCCGAATTTTACAACGCAGTTGGTTCTCTGGCCAAGCAATGTGCATAAAAATGCATATGTTGGTGTAAATAACATACAAAATATGCTAGGGGAAGATTGCTTTCAAAGGCATGTATATAACAGGAAATTACATACAAAATTGTGTGCTGTATACTAGGAAAATTGGTCACCAAAAAAGGCCAATGAATTTCCAAAAGGACATTTATCATAAACTGATTCAGAAATGTGTAGAACTGAGTTTACTGTTGGAAAATTGAGAATCTGAAGTTGACAGATTCACCTGGGGGAAGGCTTGCAGCCAACTTGGTTTTAAAAGGAGTTTATGTATGATGAACCCTACTGGTGCAGCAATAAAACTGCTAGTATGTTTGCAAAGCTAAGCAGGGGCCGGTGTGGTTTCAGATTGGATGAGGCCCCACACGTTGAGATTCCTGCATTGCAGGGGGTTGGATTAGATGACTCCAGGGTCCCTTCCAATTCTATGATTCTCTGATGATTCTCTCTCTGACTACAGGGTGATCCATATTCCATTTATGACTGACAAAACTGTGGCTTACACAGCCTCATCATATGCACTGAACTAAATCCCTCTGATTTCAGTTGAACCTACTGAGCCTAGCAGCCCGATCTTATGCATGCCTACTCAGAAGCAAGTCCAATCAAATCCAAAGGCGCTTGCTGCTATGCAAGCCCTCGTTCAGAAGAGTTTTATTGAGCTCCGTACAACTTACTTCCGAGTAGGAAAAAAAAATGCTTAAGATAAAATCGTGATTCCTGTGCACTTTTGAAAAATTGCTCCCATGTGTTTTGTTTTTTATATAGTTGAGGTTTTAGACTGCCAGTTGCTGTAAAGTCTTGTCTTTGGTTTTTTTTACTCGGAGGGGGAAAAAAATGACAAAATGTCATTTAATATCAGGTAGAGAGAGTACATGTCGAGAATTGATTGCTTCTTTCCATTCCCTTGAAAATAGCTGTCTATGGCTCAACACACTGTTCTCGTCAGAATTTCCCTTTATCCTGGGTTCTCGAGGCTTCCTGCCCTGACTGCTAAGCAGAGGTGGTAGAACCAGTGCTTTTCTGGGCTTGCCAGTGTGGAAGATCATTAAGAGAGAGAGAGAAAGGGAGGGAGTGCTTAAATGCCTGTAGGGCTCACGAAAGCAATTGCTTCATAATTAGACTCTTGGGGAAGGAACTGGGATTTGCAGAGGGGAGGCAGCCCTCAGAAGAGCACACTTTTAAGCAGATGGATGGGTTGCCATGTGGAATCTCTTCCCGTTTGCTTGGGAATGGGTTCCCACCAACCAGTGGACTGTGTGCCGCTCACGTAGGCTAGTTTTCAAAAGCCTGGCTCCCTTGTGGATGCAGCATTGCTACGCTGCTGGAAGAAGGAGCCTCGGGTTTGCACGGAGAAAGAAACTGCAGGAAAATGAAGGTCTGCAGAAGATTTAAGGTTTGAATCAGCAGCCAAATCCTGCTGCAACACAGAAGTAAAAGTGATGGAGGTTTCTCTTTGTATGGTTGAATATGAGTATTAATCTAGTTTCATGGGCCTGAGTATTATTAGAAGCATAAGCTACGTATGGCAAAGAATATAATTAGAGCTCCCTGAGCATGAGAATATGAAGCATAATTGAGTGTGAATAAAGGAGAATGTACGTAAACGAGTATAAACTTTCAAAGAGTTGAATTGATGTGATTAGCCACTGGTGTGCATGCTATGACGACTCTTGCAAGTAGTTGGATTTTCTTGGCATGTAGAAAAACATGTGGATGTGGCTTATACATTTACTGACATACTTATAAAGGCTGCGATTCTGCACCCGTTCTCCTGGAAGTAGGCTAGCTAGTAGGAACTAGCTAGTAGGAACTAGTAGGCTAGCTAGTAGGCTAACTAGTAGGCTAGCTAGTAGGAACTAGCTTCTGGGAAGACGTGCTTAGGATTGCGCTGTGATGCAGGAGTAGGAAGCCTCGGCTGCCACTTGCAGTGCCTGTGGTGAAAAGTGTGGAGTGCTTTCTGGTTTCACTGCAGCTGCTCCAGGAAAGCACAGCGGAGGGACTAGAGGATCAGGGCCCCCAAGGGATCCACAAGGCTTTGGAGACAGTGGATACCAAACCCTCTGGCACTCTGAAACACCCTGGCCTGATGCATCCTCCTGGCTGTCATCAACTGGAGACCTGCCAGTGGCAGCTGATTTGGGCTGATTTCTGCTGGCTGCCGCCAACTAGAGAACTAACCAGTGATAACTTCTTGCCCACTTGGGCAAAGCTCAGGGCTTCTCCTGCAGTACAGCTCAGAGCTTCCACCCTGGCCTTCAACTTGCAGCACACTCTTAACCCCTTCCCAGCCATCAGCATCACAGGTTTGGGAAGGGGAAGCACTGCACTTTCCCCTGTCTGCAGGATTTGTAATTTGCCTCAATGCTGATTGCACAACAAATGGGAATAAAGAACATGGTAAGCAGTGTATCAAATTAATCAAATCAATCAATTAATCAAATTAATTAATTAATCAAATTAATCAAATCAAATCAATGCTGATTGCACAACAAATGGGAATAAAGAACATGGTAAGCAGTGTATCAAATTAAAAAGACACCCCCCCCAAAAAAAATGACAAAAGATAAAGCAGCGAGTGGAACCACTAAAATGTTCCGAAAGCCCTAAAAGCATTTGCCAAATATGGAAATGGAGCTATTGAACTTTGGCTTCCTATCACAAGACGTTCAAGCTCATGGTCTGTTAAGACACCAGTATCGCTGGTTTGGCTTGTTGGGTCACATGGTGCATAGCTTTGCCTTGCAAATGGGCAAGAGATCGTGCACAAATATCTTTACCAAATCAAGTTGTCAAGTTGTTGTTAAAATCATAGGACTGTCTTGAATGAGATATTTCCAAGGTGCTTCAAATGTGATTCTTTATTTTAAATTTAGCTCTGAGGATCGATGGAGCTTTTGCCTGGCTGTCTTCTTATCTAATCTGTTTTAGGTAATCCCAGACAGACTCTCAATCAGAATTGTATCTTTCTCCTCTTCTCCAGGAATAGCTTTCTTGTATCTAATCAACTCTCAATCTATTCTGAGTTCTTCCTGAAAATTCTTTCTTTTCACCCTTGCTTGTGCAACCATTTTTTTTTAAAAAAAATCTGCCTCTTTATTTCTCCCCCTTTAATCTTCTTCCCTATATTTAATTCATAAAGCATTTTGGGAGAGAAGATAAAAATGGCACATATTAAAAGGAATGTAACAGTTGTCATCCATTTTAAATGAAAGCAGAATACAGAGGAGCACTTAAACGCAAGTCTTAAGCACATTTGCTTGAAGGCAGGTCCCATTTATTTTTGTGGGACTTCCTTCCAATTAAGTATGTTAAAGATTACATCCTTTTAGTGCCAAACTAGGCAGCAATGCAGGAGATGTGTGAAAGTCTCCTGATAGCTTCTTCTTTTTAAAAAGAAAGAACAGCAACTTAGGCTGTGAACAAGCGGAAGACGATCAAGGATAGAGGTTGCTACACTGGGAGCTGTTGAGGAATTGCAGGCCGAACAGTGTGCTAGGGCCATTGGTCTGATCCAGCAAGCTCAGGTTCATATTCCCTCTGCTGAGAAGAAGAGTTTGGATTTGATATCCCGCTTTATCACTACCCGAAGAAGTCTCAAAGCAGCTAACATTCTCCTTTCCCTTCCTCCCCCACAACAAACACTCTGTGAGGTGAGGGGGGGGGGGCTGAGAGACTTCAAAGAAGTGTGACTAGCCCAAGGTCACCCAGCAGCTGCATGTGGAGGAGCGGGGAAGCGAACCCGGTTCCCCAGATTACGAGTCGCCTGCTCTTAACCACTACACCACACTGGCTCTCCTGCTGAGTGAATTTTCATAGCACATCTTCTGAGAACTCATCTCTAGGGCTGTGCGATATCTGGTTTCCAACATGAGGAGATCATCGACTAAACCTTGCAATATACCGGTATATCACAATATCTGAAATAAAAATGGAACTACATGTGTAGAGGCGAATAGTAGGGCTGGGTGATATATGGTTTTTAGCTTTGTAATATATACTGATATATCACAATGTCTGAAATAAGGGCGGAGCAGTATACCTGAAGGAGTGTCTCCACCCCCATTGTTCAGCCCAGACACTGAGGTCCAGCTCCGAGGCCCTTCTAGCAGTTCCCTCACTGTGAGAAATAAGGTTACAGGGAAACAGGCACAGAGCCTTCTTGGTAGTGGCACCCACCCTGTGGAATGCCCTCCCATCAGATGTCAAGGAAATAAACAACTACCTGACTTTTAGAAGACATATGATGGCAGCCCCTGTTTAGGGAAGTTTTTAATGTTTGATGTTTTATCGCGTTTTTAATATTCGGTTGGGAGCCACCCAGAGTGGCTGCGGAAGCCTAGCCAGATGGGTGGGGTATAAATAAATTGTTGTTGTTGTTATTATTTATTAGACATTGGATGGCTTCACGGTTTATCCCACATTGTGATTTTTTCATAGCGTGTACCACAAACACACACACACACACATCATGATTCGCAATATATTGCCAGGTCAAAAACTATGAAACGGTTATCACGATATGAACTGCAAACCGGTTTGGGGCGATATATCAATATATTGCCCAGCCCTATTCATCTCATTTTCAGGACTCACTGGGGTAAGTTAATCTCTGGCTAGTGAGTCCTTTTCTTCGCTGTGGTTGGAACAGCGATGGAGCAAGCTGATTGGGCGCCTGGGGCCAGGGGTGGGGTGAGCCGGCGCAGGACGCTCCGTGGGGCCTCTGAGGAGTCTGCCTGCCTCCTTCCACTCAGCTGCCCTACAGCTGAGGGGGAGGCAGTGGGTAGACCATTTGGGGCATCACGGAGCCTGCGGGTACCCAAGCCACTGTGTCACTCCCAGGAGACATGCGTGGCTCAGGTGTGCTGCAGGCCCCGCGTTGAGTGCTGCGCAGCATTTTGTCACACCCCTCAGTGGTGACACCCAGGGTGACCCACCCCCACCGCACCCCACTTCCTCCGCCCCTGGGTTGGAGGAAGGTGGATGATAAGTACCCCAGGGGGAAAAAATAATCGCTGCACCAACACAAAGCCAGCACAAGTCCTCATGTTCTGAGTCGCTTTTGCTTTTCTGTCAGTCCCCTGTACTTTTCTTTTAGACAAAATAGATAAAAGGGATACAACAGGAGGAAGGCATGGAGGGGTTATTTTACTGGTAGTCTCCAGCAAAGGCTAAAGAAATCTCTGAAATCAAGGCAGAGAGCATCCTGCAGTTTGATTGGCAGGCAAGCAGAGGTACAGCAGCGTCAAACAGCAGTCCTGTCTATAAAACTATCAGGTGGCAAGGTTGTCCTAAGATACAAGATCACAACATGTAGAACTTTTTTTTTTTTTGAGGTTCATTCTCTCTCTTCTTTTTCAATAGAAAGTGTGTGTGTATTCTTCTACATTTGTGTGCCAAATGTTACTATTGCTATAGGTCTGGTTCACACATCATGTGAAGACAAACCATTGCTTAGTGTGAGCATGCGGGCTCTGGGGGAAGAATTTTGCTCTTGGTTTACAGCTTGTGTTTAGTCTGGAGGGAACAAAATCACAAGCTCAGGTTCAGACTGCGCGCTAAGCCAAATCATGACTTAGCTCAGTTTGGCACAGCAACTAAACAACCAGGAGGTAGCAAAGAAACCGCGATCGACTCTCATGCTAAGCCAAACCATGGTATGGCTAAGCATAGTTTTGAACCAATGGTGTAAGAGGGAAGAAGCCCCCTACTCGGTCTGTTCTGTATGCCATGGAAAGGAATGTGCAGGAGGGAGAAGGAAGATCTGTCAGATTTCATATTAACTTTGTTGTTGCCATCCATCTGTTTTGCCTTAAAATTAATGTGGCAGTTGTCATGGATGCTATGGTAACATCTTGGCTTGACTATTGCTGCAATGTGCTTTGTAGTGACAGTCTAGAAGACTAACATACAGTTGGCCCAGAATTCAGCAGCATGTCTTCTGTCAATCACTAGCTAGCTGCCAGGAACATGTGAAACTGGTCTTTTGTGAGTTTCACTGGCTTCCAGATTGTTTTTTGGCTAAATCCAGGATCCTGCTCGTGACTTTCTTTTTTTTTAAATCAAAAGTTTATTGGCATAAACACATACAGGATACAATAAAAGTAATGGATGTGGTGAATAAAAATAAATGTGAGAATAGAAAAATAAAATACAGACAGAGGAGGGGTAAAAAAATGTATATTACCTGGGTTTGAGATATGGCTTACTAGGGAATGCCTAAGAACAATGGATTGTAGCCAACTAAGTCTTACTCTGAGTAGACGCATTGAAATTAATGGCTCTAAATTAGCTGCAGCCATCAGTTCCAATGAGTAGAACTAATATTGGATGCAACGCACGAAAGTGTTGCTTCAAAGGGCTTGTGGGGAAAGGGAAATGGCAACTCTGGGATACTGTATATTGAGTTTCACACCAATTCTACACATTCAGGCCCTGCCTAGAAAAGCTGGCTAAAAGTTCGGCCCCTTTACAGCTTGCAAATGACATAGCACAGGGGTGGACAATTTCTCTCAGCATTAACTGGAGGGAGGACTATTGAGGTGTGGGATTTGCATTGCTTCTTGAATATTTTTATTTGGGAGAGCAGAGCACTCTCACTTGCAGCAATAAATACTGATCTATAAATGCAAACTTCATTTCCGTGTGTGTGTGTGTAGAATTACACATAATATATGGTTTGTATGTAATAATAATAATAATAATAATAGTAATAGTAATAGTAATAATAATATAATTTTTATTCGTACCCCACCCTTCCCGAGTGGCTAACATAATACAATAATACATACATATACACATACATAAGCTGAAATGCAGTGAGTGAATTTATTTTAGCAAATATTCATGAAACCATAGAACATGTTGATCAGCTCAGAGTGAACTAGAACAAATGCTTTCTCTCCACTCCCACTGCCCGATTCATTTTAATCAAAGGTTATTGAAGTAGAATAAAAAAAGATGTGCACTTGTCAAGAATTTTGCCACAGTAAGTAGGTTTGGCTAATTCATTGAGTTGATTCTGCTAACATCCCCACAAAGACACCAAAGACTCTCATAAGGGTACTTAAGTGATTGCGTTATAAAAGAGAGGAGCTCCCGTAATGTTACAAAATGGCCTTTCCGAAGCTGTGTTCGGGAGCGATGGGTTCGTGGGTTCCTCTTCTTCTTCTCCTTTGGTGATCATTTGTAGCCGAGTGAGATTGTCTTCCATGGGTTGTAAGTCAGCACTAGGCAACAACTGTAGAAAGCAACAACCATCTTGGAAACAAACGGGTTGATGGGTGGGAGGAATCAGTACATGCACTTGTGAATAACCAATCAACCATAGGCTGTGTTTGCAACTGAAATAACTGTTAGTGGTGCAGCTCTCATGTTCACTCCATTAAGCACATAAGAAGAGACCACTGGATCAGGCCAATGGCCCATCTAGTCCAGTATCCTGTTCTCACAGCGGCCTGTGGGGAACCCCCAAGTGGGGACCCAAGCACAAGACCCTCTGCCCTCCTGTAGTTTCCATTCAGAAGCAGCACTGTCTTTGCCCATAGAAGCAGAACATAGTCATCGTGTATGCCACTACAGCAGCAAGAATTCTCATCGCAACGTATTGGAAGACACAGGATCTACCCACTCTGGAAGAATGGCAGATGAAGGTGCTAGACTACATGGGACTGGCTGAAATGACTGGCAGAATCTGAGACCAGGGGAAAGAGACGGCGGATGAAGATTGGAAGAAATTTAAAACCTATCTTAAGAAACATTGTAAAATTAATGAGGGCTAAAATGTGGAAGTTATAGAAAACAGGGGATTACAGCTGGGGAAGACTAAGTAAAAGAAAAGAACAAGGGAAAATTGGATAATAGTAAGGGGGAGGATTTGCTGAAATAAATTTGGGAATTGGAATGCAGAAAGGGGAGGTATGGGGAAGTTGGTGAAGTAAGGTTTAAGAAAAAAGGATATGAAATTATACATGTTTGTTTATGTTTTTGTGTGTTTGTATTGTGTATTGTTTGTGTTTATATAAACTGTGAAAAACCAATAAAAAATTTATAAAAAACAACAACAACATAGTCATCATGGCTAACAGCCTCTATTTAGTAGTTTTGCAAATATCCCATTGCCTTCCAAAACATCTGGTGTGAGCCAGAGTAGAGGTTGAATGGTGTTTACCATAGGCATGTCAGGAGGGAAATGGAGGTGGGGGGGAGGGAAGAGCAGGTGAAAGAGTTTGTCTTTAATGTGGTTTGCAAACCCTGTGGTATGTCATCCTCCCCAGAAGCTACCTACAAGGAGATGTCACATGATGGAACAAATGCATGCAGTCGTAAAGGTAAAGGGACCCCTGACCGTTAGGTCCAGTCATGGATGACTCTGGGGTTGCGGCGCTCATCTCGCTTTATTGGCCGAGGGAGCCGGCGCACAGCTTCCGGGTCATGTGGCCAGCATGACTAAGCCGCTTCTGGCAAACCAGAGCAGCGCACGGAAATGCCGTTTACCTTACTCGCCAGAGCGGTACCTATTTATCTACTTGCACTTTGACGTGCTTTCGAACTGCTAGGTTGGCAAGAGCAGGGATCGTACAACGGGAGCTCACCCCATCGTGGGGTTTCGAACCACGACCTTCTAATCGGCAAGCCCTAGGCTCTGTGGTTTCGACCACAGCACCACTTGAGCTCTTAAGTGTCAGCAAACCTTCTTCAGCACTGTGAACAGCTCCCTGGTACCAAATCAGCTTTGTCTTCCCCACCTTTCTTTAGCTTTCTAGTCCCTATAGCTGTAACTCTTGCATATGTGTACAGCAATTGTCTGGGTGTGCATTGAGTTTAGAAGAGCCCATTAGGCAACTGAATCATATTGAGTGACAGCCGGGAATTATTCAGCTCAACCCAGCCTAGCCTTCCCTACTTTGGACTGCAGACTCACCTGAAGTCCCTTAAGCTTCCTCACTTTCTTTGCTTCCATCATTCCAGGTCCTCTGACAGGCACAGCTGGTATTAAGGGGCAGCCTGGTTAGGCATCACACCACACACTAGGGAGATTGTTTTGGTTGATCCTAATACTGGGATTGTCCTACTATGGATTTTTGCATTTCCTTCCCTAAGGAGCCAGCTATGCTTTTTGGTTACCTTATTTTGTAAAGCAGCATGTACAATGATGGTGCAATAATTAAAATAATTCAAGATGAGCTGGGAAGTTGACCAATGCAAAATGCAGCATTTCTTAAATTTGCAACCTGGAGTCAAACGTCCATGCTGTTCTAGTATCAGCCTCAAATCTTTGTCCTGTAATCGGAAGAGGCTTAGATACTGAATTGTGAAGTGGGCAGTGTGTGTCCACTCTACCCCTCCTCCAATAAAATGCATTTTTTCCTCTTTTACATTGTTGAATTTTATAGCATTGGTGGGATTTAAGCTTGGATTAAGAGAGAGACGTTGCAAGCTTGTTCATTTTGTGTGTGTGGGGGGGGAGTAGTGACGAGTCCTCAGCTGCAACAGTTATAATCCAAATTGTCTATTAAGCTTTTACAGGGATCCTGCTGCGAGAAGCCGGGCTGAAATAGCAGCATATTCCCTCTGCAGCTGCTCTTTTCAGTGCACCGGGCTTGTCTGATTTTTGCCGCGAAAGGCATGCATCAGACAAGCCATAAGTGTGACCCCCTGTGATTACATTTTGAGGCTTATTTCAAGCCAGTATTTTAAAGCAAAAGAGGAGGGGAGGGAAGCGGAGGAGAGAGTCCAGAGAGCAACAATTGGAAATGCTACCATTTGACACAAGACATCTCTTCCACAAGTGGAAGGATCATAGCTGAGTGGTGGAGCATTTGCTGTTCTTGATACACAAGGTTCCTGGTTCAGTCCCCAGCATTTCCAGGATGGTTGCAAGAGACTCCTGTCTGAAACCCTGGAGAGCGGCTGCCAATCAGTGTGGACAGTATTAAACTAGATAGCCAGTTGGTATGGCTTGTTATAAGGTATTTCCCAATCTTCCACCTCTAATATAACACTAGCTCATGCCTGAGGTTTCTGTTTTTATCTTTCTTTTATGCATCAACATTAAAAACACATACGATATACAGTGGTACCTCAGGTTAAGAACTTAATTCGTTCTGGAGGTCCGTTCTTAACCTGAAACTGTTCTTAACCCGAAGCACCACTTTAGCTAATGGGCCTCCTGCTGCCGCCGCACCGCTGGAGCATGATTTCTGTTCTCATTCTGAAGCAAAGTTCTTAACCCGAGGTACTATTTCTGGGTTAGCGGAGTCTGTAACCTGAGGTACCACTGTATCCTTCATTCTGAAACAAATTCCCCTATTCATTTTCTTGGGCACCAAATATATCTGTGGTCAACAACTGATGGTCCTTTAAAATTCATTGGGGTCCAACTACCCAGTTTGCAGTCTGTGCTGAGTAAGTTGTGCTGTCAGTGGGACAGAGACTTAGGGCTAGGGTTGCCATACGTCCAGGAAAACCTGGACATGTCCTCTTTTGCTGGACCAACATGCCCACTCAGGCAAATTTTTACATTTTAAAGGAAGTCTGGGTTTTTTTTCGAGGAGGAGGTTATTTGGGGGGGCTTGGGGGTGGGCTTGGGCTTGGGCTGCTCTGCACACCATAGCTGCTGCCAGTCTGAGCTGGGGGAACAGTCATGCGGGCTTGGTGGCAGTGGTCCCACATGCCCGCACACCTCTTCCGCTGTCTCAGGCTGGCAGTGGCTCAGGCTGTCCTCTTTTTTTCTCTTCAAGATATGGCAACCGTGCTTAGGGCATACATAGGCAACTATGTGAAAGTCTCGTGACAACCCCCAGTTCTAAAACAACATCTTCTGTTCCTGCCTACAAACATCGACTTCCTCTAAGGCTATTACCTGAGCATCGGCTTCACTGAACTCAGTAGGACAAAACTTGCAGGTCGGGCTGTAAAACCCATCAAGCATTTGCTTGACAAAGGTGGTTCTTCTGCCAGCTGTCATGTATGCTTTGCTTTTCTCTGAGAACAAGCAGGATGATCTTTCAAATGTTATTGTTAGCATTTCACAAAACATTTCCTCTGTTCATCTGCAGTTTTAAACCTTTCCAGAAAACCCGTCCATTGTGCATCATGAGGATTTGTGCTGGTGATGGTATCAGGGCGCTTATAAGCAAACCTGCTTTCAGTACTGTTTGTGCCTGCAGAAGTTTTGCAACGGACACCCTGTTTCATTTCCAGTCAGCGTGTGTCTCGTGGATTCCCGCTGGCATCCTGAAATTTTGTGTACATCAAAAGTTCTAGTGATGTTGTTGTTCTGTCCCACTGCTGTGCAAGAGTTCCCTCTCAAGACAGCAATAATATGTTAACAGTGGGAGTGCATTATAGCAAAACTAATAAAGGGGAATGATGTAAGGATGCTCCACTATATCTACCACCAATGCAGTGATATTGTGCCAATGATACGTTGCTGAATACACCTGCAGAAAAGGCAGCAATCTGGAGAGCCCTGAGTTAGGCACTCATAACTGTAACACTAATGTCCCAACAAATGAAACTGATCTGTAGAAAATGTACTGCCTTTTTCGCTCTATAAGACGCACCAGACCACAAGACGCACCTAGTTTTTGGAGGAGGAAAACAAGAAAAAAAAAATCTGAATCTCAGAAGCCAGAACAGCAAGAGGGATTGCTGCACAGTGAAAGCAGTGATCCCTCTTGCTGTTCTGGTTTCTGGGATAGCTGCGCAGCCTGCAGAGAGGTTAGGCTGGCCTCAACTAGAGCCAGGGCCTTCTCGGCTGCGGCTCCAACCTGGTGGAATGCTCTGTCACAAGAGACTAGGGCCCTACGGGACCTGACATCTTTCCGCAGGACCTGCAAGACAGAGTTGTTCCGCCAGGCCTTTGGTCAGGGCGCAGCCTGACTCCCTCCTCTGGCAACCTGCACAGAATTTTGCTTAATCGGTTGCCATCAATCTGATTTTAACTAATTTTTATAATGAAATATTTTTAGAATGTATGATTATTTGATTGTTTATTTGATTGTTGTTAGCCGCCCTGAGCCCGGCTCAGCTGGGGAGGGCGGGATATAAATAAAATTTTATTATTATTATTATTATTATTATTATTATTATTATTATTATTATTCGCTCCATAAGACACACACACATTTCCCCTTACTTTTTAGGAGGGAAAAAGTGAGTCTTATAGAGCAAAAAATATGACAACTTGAAAAAAGAGACATTGCACATACTTTTGTAAACCAAGGAATCTTTAATAAAAAATAGATTTTAAAAAATATGAAAAGAAATAGCTAGTCTCCATCTACATGGTTCTTTTCCTCCCTGTTCTCTCTAATCGGCAAGCCCTCAGATGTTAAAAGGGGGTGTCAGGTGTGGGTCAGCAATAAATCACACAGAGTAAGTGAAGTGAACTTTTTATTAGAAGAAACAAAATCTGCTCAGGAGTGCCATGCCTAATGAGCACAGCAACTCTTCTTGGTAGGCCGTGCCCCTATGAGGCAGTTGAGACTGAAGATCCTTGCTTTCCTACAGCTTCCTCTCCCGGGTCCTTCCCAAGCAATGTGAGACTCTGCCAGGATGACTGTCTTTGCTCCTCCCTCTTCATGCCTCTTCTAGTTCTGGGAGACCAGGGGAGAGGGGAGCTGGTAGCAGCAGGAGGGGGAGACACTGTCGATTCTTTACCAGCCTGACTCATCTTTGTCTCTTGGTTTCCCTCCTCTCCTACTTCCACTTCTGATTCTGGACTTCTCTCTGCCACAGAGTCTCCCTGCTCACTAAACCCTGTTGCCTCTTCAGCTTCCGACACCTCCTCCTCCCTCTTCTCCCTCTCACCAACTTATCATCATCTCACTACCACTCCCCAGGCTTCATCCCTTGGGGGTTCCCCAGTTGGTCCAGCCAGTGAACAACATCAATATAATGTGTGTTCAATCCAGGGTACTCTTCTTTCTTTCTTTCTTTCTTTCTTTCTTTCTTTCTTTCTTTCTTTCTTTCTTTCTTTCTTTCTTTCTTGTCTGCAATCCTTCACTATCAAATATAAGCTAATTGGTCCCACTCACCCACCCCAAATATTACTGTGATGTCTCCTGCTTCGTGGATCTCCGTATGTATAGAATTGGTATCAATGAGCCAAACAATAGGAAACATTGAAGGCTACCAGAGCATTATTCTTGCCAGATCATTTGCTGTTGTTAGAGATGAACTCACCAGAGTTCAGTGGGGCAGCTGCTCTGGCATTCATGGCAACTGCATTTGTGGGTTCTTGTTAACCAGAGACCCTGAATTTTAGTGCTGTGAGAGAGGTAGAGAGAGGTATGTTCAGTCTGTAAGTGTCAGATTGCTTTAGTGTAGAAGATGCACAGATAATATAGGCATTAATCTACAATTCTTATCCTACAAGAGGACAAACTACAGTGGCACCTTCTCCCCCCCACCTGCACATTTGCAGTAGGCTCCCTGATCCAGAAAAAAAACCCCACTTTCTTATGGTTCAGTGTTGTTACAACCCACTCAATGGCATAAGTTGTCCTCAATTCTAATGATTTTGCGCTCACTAATGATGAACAACTGTGTAATGAGGTGTCAGGATTTGATGGTGGCTGTTTGCAAACTTGGGGGTAATTATACTCCGTTGTCTAATAGCTTATCTTATTGATGTTTTGCTGACATGTTTTTGAGCAACATCCAGTGATTGCAGAGACTTAATGGTACCAGTTCCTGGCTCATTATCATATTTTTTTACATTTGATTTGTCTGATTGCTGCAGGTGGAAACAATAGGTGATGCCTACTGTGTTGCAGCAGGGCTCCACAGACAGAACCTAAATCACGCAAAGCCCATCGCGCTGATGGCCCTGAAGATGATGGAGCTGTCAGAGGAGGTGCTTACACCGGATGGAAGACCTATTAAGGTAAACTTACTTGCTCTGCATCCTGAGCAATCGAAAGGAAAGCAGCTGTAGCACGGGCACAGTTGAACTGCTCTGGGTGCAACGTATAGCCCTTACAGAGCACAGGTCAGCAAGGTGTTAGGCAAAGCATGATAGCTGATTGGAACCTCCATCCCCCAGAGCCGTATACCAGTAAATACCACTTGCTGGGGAGCAAAGCCACAGGATGTTCTTTTCATGCCTTGCTTCTGGAGTCATCTGGCTGGCTACTGTGGGAAATGAGATTCAGGATTCAATGGTTCCTGGTTTTAGGAACCTGCAAACTTATCTTTTAATAAATAAGAATATTTATTACCCACCCTTTACCATAAGGTGCCAGGGCAAATTATGACAATTTAAAAATACAATACAGTGGTACCTTGGGTTAAGAACTTAATTCGTTCCAGAGGTCTGTTCTTAACCTGAAGCACCACTTTAGTTAATGGGGCCTCCTGCTGCCGCCGCGCCGCCACAGCACGATTTCTGTTCTTATCCTGAAGCAAAGTTCTTAACCTGAAGCACTATTTCTGGGTTAGCAGAGTCTGTAACCTGAAGCGAATGTAACCTGAAGCGTATGTAACCCGAGGTACTACTGTATTAAGAGGAGTTAAAACAGATTGCAATCAAGAGAATAGGATGGACCCTACATATTTTTATATAGCTCAGTCGGTAGAGCATGAGACTCTTAATCTCAAGATTGTGGGTTCAAGCCCCACACAGAATCATAGAATTGTTGGAAGGGACCCCAAGGGTGATCTCGACCAGCCCCCTGAAATGCAGGAATGTCAGCTAAAGCATCCATGACAGTTCACTTTATTACTCACTTTATTGAGTGAAAGATCAATTTTCCACCTGCTTTCCATCTGACCAGCTGGTAACAACCCCACATTCCCTCTCATGGCAAACTCAGTGTCCCTGTACTAACAAGAAAGCAGACGAACATGGAGCCAATGGGAAATGAAACTGTACAGTGGTACCTCAGGTTAAGTACTTAATTCGTTCCAGAGGTCCGTTCTTAACCTGAAACTGTTCTTAGCCTGAAGCACCACTTTAGCTAATGGGGCCTCCTGCTGCTGCCGCGCCGCCGGAGCACGATTTCTGTTCTCATCCTGAAACAGAGTTCTTAACCTGAGGTACTATTTCTGGGTTAGCGAAGCCTGTAACCTGAAGCGTCTGTAACCTGAGGCGTATGTAACCCGAGGTACCACTGTATCAGCATTTGCCTGTCTCCCGAACAGCCCAGTGCGGACTGAGCATGCTCAGTGGACGTGAGGTGCCAGAGAATGCTGTGTCATTTGGGAAGGAAAGGCATGAAATGGAAAGGATAAGGAAGCCCACTTGAGTTACTGAAAGGTTATAGTAGACAGCATGGTTGGCCAGAACCCTGAATAGGAGCACTCCTGTTACGGGGTAAAGATATACCCCAACTTTTCTTAATTTTTTGCATTTGGGGTGTGGAGGTTAAGCAAAAGCACTCCCCTAGATGTTAACGCTCTTCAGGGTTTGGAAAAAATTTCTCATATACACTTTTTTTTAAAAAAGAAAAGCTTTGGTCCTAGGTCAATCAAATGTGCCATTCTTCATAGAGAAGGGTCCAATGGGAACAACATTGCATCACAATGTGGTGTCATTTCCAGGGGCATTCTTGGTTAAAAAATGAGAGAGGAATATGGCACAAAGTTTTCCCCTTTGAAATCTCCACTGCTCAGCGACTGGCTATCATGTCAAGCAAGTGATCCATTTTCCATTCTCTCTACCTCCTCCCTACCTGAAGTACAAGCCATAAAGATAGCATGAAAAAGAGATAGCATATACTCTTCTTGCTTTGAACCAAGTCAGTCCAAATGTTGACCTGCGGCGTCCCTTTGCATCCACTGAGTAGAACATGATTTTCTGATAAGCCCAACATGATGTATTGCTGGTTACATTCGTCCCCCAGGCAGATGCTTCATTCCCAGTTACGTTGGAGCATGACAACACAGAGCTTATCTGCACTGAAATTAGCTTATCCGTTTCTTGGGAAAATAAATACACAATGTGCTTTGTTTGCAATATCTTTCACTAAGCCTGGGGGAAAGTTTCTGGATGCTGAACTGTCTTGGAGATACATTTAAAGCCTTTCATTAGGCATCGTATGTGTCATCTGATGTGGTTCAGGTAGAGCCATGGCTGGATCAGCTACAAGGTCAAGTTCCCCTTGAGAGAACTCAATTGCGTAGGTGTAGCTAGTTTTCTTTTCCCATGGTACTTTGGCGTCCCCAGTTGCTAATTGCTGCAATGTTTTGTGCACCTTTCTTGGGTAATGATGGCACCTAATTTAACAGCAAGCACTTGCTAGCAAGACGTTCCATGAGATATAATAAACTACAGATCATTAAAGTTTGAATTCATTAAGGAGCTTGCAATACAGATTGTAAAATAATTTTCCAGCCCCCCCTTTTAAATTTCCCCAACACTCAGTAGAACAGACATAATTGCATGATCTTGACACTAATGGAACCATCTTCTCCAGAGATGTAACTCTTCACTGACTCTTGTGGGGATCATGATGGGAGACTGAAAAGCTAAGAACTAACCACTGACAATGCAGTGGTGCGCCTGATGTGCTGGATTTCAGAAAAGGAGATACCATATAGATGAAGTGGTTCCTAGTTTTGCCTCCAGTTCTTCTTTTTTTAACTAGAAACATGGTGCTAAGCTGTTGCTGAATAAGTGCAAGGAATGCAGACAAGAGCTTCTCACATTCTCTGTTCCACTTCCTCTGCTAGAATGATAAATGTCTGGAAACGCTTCAGAGGAGTGCCAGTATCTCACCTTTTCCCTCTGGACTTGAGTTGCACGTGTGTGTGTGTGTGTGTGTGTGTGTGTGTGTGTGTTTACCACTATCTAGGAATGGGGGAGAAATTCACTATTCAGCTTCACTATTTCCTTCATTTTGTGCTGGTATTATATTTTCAGTATAAACAGGACTCCATTTTCTCACCCACCCACACACCACTTTTAATTGTTCTCCCCTCCAAGATGAGGAGGGGAGGAAACAGGAAAACCTGGCATTCCGGGATCTAATCAGAAACCGTTATGGATTCTGTAATCCCAGAACTGTCCCTGGACACTTGAAGGGTATGCAATGCATCTCAGAAAAAAGTGTGAGATAATGATGAAAACTGTAAATGCAGTTCTCTTGCCCTAGCTTTGTACCTTCCTATTCTAGAAACTGGACAAACAGATGAAATAGTGGGCATAATGAACCTGATCCACTCCCAGTGTTGCAGGATGACAGGTGCACAGACATCTCCATCTGCAACTGTGTGGTTCTGTGTCCAGCCAGTTCAGTGGCTCCTGATGAACACTGCAATATGGAAAGGGATGCATGCCCATATTTGCATCTCCATTGTCTGTACAGACACACTCATCCACAATCTCCTTTGTTGGTTATCCAGGGACCTGGTTTTTCATAACTGTAAGCTGAAAATGCCTGCCTGTAACATCTAGTAATGGAGTTGTGTTTGTTGGAATAAAAGTAATTCCATTATTATCACATCGTTGGCTGGTTTTGACTGGGGATTGACTGAAAAACCAAGTTAAGAACTCTGAGATTTGTCCCTGTCTATAAAATTGGTGTTTATTATTTTGGGGAGAAGTCTTCATTAGATTGACCTTGCGCTAAAATACAAGGTAGCTGTAGTTTCTTGAAAGTATTGATTTTAAGCTTCCCTGTACATCCTCAAACAGCAAATTGGAACACCATTGAGGCTAAGGAAAGCAGTTTTAAATTGATTTCAATAGGAGAGTTCAGGGATGATCAAACTGAACTCAGTGGCTTTTAAAGTGTTTAACTTTGGCACGACCATGCCCTGTATTTCTCCCCAATTTTATTCCCTGTACTTTAGCAGAAGCTAAATGTTAATAGGCAGAGCTAATAGGAATTCTCTAGAATGTTGACCTTCAGAGTGAAAGAGAGAGATATTGTTGCCTATGCCACATTTGGCATTGGAATTAAAGGTAATTTTTGGATGTACATTTAAAAAGCATGCTTAAACTATTGCCCAATTAACTCATGCTCTGGTGAAACAAAAAATAGAGAGGGAGGGAGGTGTTTCTTTAATTCTGCATAGCTCTAGTCTTACAATCTTGCTAGATAGATAACTTCAATAATCACATGTTATTGACAGGTGGGAACTATACAAATGGGATCAATGGCTGTGGAGATATTAGGTTGAGGGGGATTAAATTTAGACCTCACCCTAAAGGTAAAGGTAAAGGGACCCCTGACAGTTAAGTCCAGTCATGAACGACTCTGGGGTTGCGGCGCTCATCTTGCTTTACAGCCTGAGGGAGCAGGTGTTTGTCCGCTCCGCAGACAGTTGTTCTGGGCCATGTGACCAGCATGACTAAGCCGCTTCTGGTGCAACAGAACACTGACACCAGAGCAGCGCACGGAAACACCGTTTACCTTCCCGCCGGAGTGGTACCTATTAATCTACTTCCACTTTTGGCGTGCTTTCAAACTGCTAGGTTGGCAGGAGCTGGGACTGACCAATGGGAGTTCACCCTGTTGCGGGGATTCGAACCGCCGACCTTTTGATCGGCAAGCCCAAGGCTCAGTGGTTTAGACCACAGCGCCACCCTCATCCCTAGTGGCATCATTTCACTTTTCCCTGCCCAGCAACAGAGGTCTGTCCACCTTTCTTTGGTGGTCTTCTGGCTCTTCATTTAATTTTAAAAGTAGCTGCTGCCTACTTTTAAAAGTAGCTGCATCACCAAATGTATAGGCACCTGTTTTTAACTCTTCTCTGCTATCTGTAGCAACGGCACAGCAAAACATATTGATATACTGCAGGCGCTGTGTTGTTTTTCCTGAACCGCCCCAGGTGCCAAGTTGGGGCTGGGGTGGGGTGGGGGCACTATATGATATGAAAACGAGTGAACAAGTGGCAAATCTGCCAGCCACTCCTGGAAATTTGTGGAGGGGTCTCTGAAGAATAGGCAAAAGAAAGGAATGTTTCATTAATGGGTTCTGCATAATATAGCATCATTACACAACTTACCTGTATGTGACATTCGCGGGACTTTCTGCAGCTTGGGGATTTCGTTGTTTTAACTGTCTTTGTAAAGTTTTTTTTTTTTGCCATTGTCTTAATATTCTTGCTGCGTACAGTGCTATGAAAAATTCAAAAAACGAGGACTTGTTGTGATAGTTCTTTTATTAAATACGCTATTTTCGAGTTGCCTCCTCAGTTTGCTGGGAGTCGCTGAGCATTTGACGTATGAAGCTTATGCTTGAGGTTTCTAGTCATGCTGGCTACGTCAGTGAGGTTCTTGACTAAAGAGAATTTTCCCTTTAAGTCTCAATAATTATCTGCATATTTTTTTTAGTGAGTTGGGGTGGCACTAATGGGTCTGAGGAGCGAGGCGAAGAACTAAGCAGTCGCAGAGGAAAAGCAAACGTCAATTTGCATGTGCTGCTAAAATTAACTCTGCAATTATGCAGATTTGTTGTGTGCAGTCTTCCTTGTTGAAAGCTTGCAGGGCATGGAGTGGGTGAAAGAGAACCCAGACCTATCCCAAACCTCCTTTAAAATGTGCTTCTTAATGTGGGAGAAGTTCACATTGAATAGTATGTGGACTGGCAATCAGAATGAACAGGGAAATGTATATGAAGATTCTTTATGAATCGTCAGACTATTAGTCCTTCTTCTTCTTTTACTTTTAAAAGTACTTTTACCTTGCACTAAAGAAATCTACCAAATAAATGAAGTTTAATATTTAAAACACTGGTCTAAAACTGGAAATAATTGCAGTATAGAATGTGTTGGATCCAAACTTAAGGACTGACTTGCATCCGATTAACTTCAGCAGGTCTCCTCTGAGACTGTCATTAATCCAAGATACCTGTAGACCTGCTGACTTTACAAGGCACAGCATAGAGTTTTCCATTCTGCAATTAGTTTTTCCGTGCTGTAGAAAATGGGTGTTGTATTGGCATAGAGTGATGGTGAATTGCACCATCTTCCTCCAGATACACTGTGGATGTCTGGAGCACTCAGTAAAGGGCTCTTGAAAATGTACGGGGCCCTTATCAAATGGACTGGGGAGAATATGGTCCTACATCCAGTAAGGCTGAAAAAGGCTTTGCTCATCCCAGTCCTGAGAGCTAGTGTGATGCTCAAGCCAAAAAAAGGTTCCCCACCTGTGGATTATAGCATGTTTCGGTATGCACACTCAGGTCTCATAGGACAGTGTACAGGTTTGTTGTGCAACAGTAGTGTTCCATATGAATCAAGGAAGTGACCTCAAACATGACCTAAATGGCCTCAGTCCAGTATATCTGAAGGAGCGTCTCCACCTCCATCATTCAGCCTGGGCACTCAGGTCCCGCTCCGAGGGCCTTCTGGCAGTTCCCTCGCTGCGAGAAGCCAAGTTACAGGGAACCAGGCAGAGGGCCTTCTCGGTAGTGGTGCCCGCCCTGTGGAATGCCCTCGCACCAGATGTCAAAGAGAAAAATAACTACCAAACTTTTAGAAGACATCTGAAGGCAGCCCTGTTTAGGGAAGCTTTTAATGTTTAATAAGTTATTGTATTTTAGTGTTTTGTTGGAAGCCGGCCAGAGTGGCTGGGGAAACCCAGCCAGATGGGCGGGGTATAAATAAAAAAATATTATTATTATTATTATTATTATTATTATTATTATTATTATTATTATTATAACATGCCTTCCTGTTCTCTGTAAATGCACAGTGCAGGGAAATGGTAGATACAGGGGAGCTGGTTTGCTATTACTGATCTGAGCTTTTCATTGAGGAGCCCCTAAGGAACTTGGAGTTAATCAGAAAATAGTTTGAAAACCACCAACCTAGAAACCTTTGCCTTGTGGAATTCAACACACAAACACACACACATACATATACATATACATATGCATATACATATACATATACATATACATATACATGAAGGAGCGTCTCCACCCCCATCGTTCTACCTGGACACTGAGGTCCAGCATCGAGGGCCTTCTGGCGGTTCCCTCTCTGCGAGAAGCCAAGTTACAGGGAACCAGGCAGAGGGCCTTCTCGGTAGTGGCACCTGCCCTGTGGAACACCCTCCCACCAGATGTCAAAGAGAACAACAACTACCAGGCTTTTAGAAGACATCTGAAGGCAGCCCTGTTTCGGGAAGCTTTTAATGTTTGATGTATTATAGTATTTTAATATTCTTTTGGAAGCCGCCCAGAGGGGCTGGGGAAACCCAGGCAGATGGGCAGGGTATAAATAATAAATTATTATTATTATTATTATTATTATTATTATTATTATTATTATTATTATATTCGGCTTTCCTGAAAAATGTTACCTCTGTCTTGTCTCAGAGAACCCTTCCAAATTTGCCTAAATTTTACATTAGTCAAATTTTGATGGCTCCTCTCTTTAATCTCGTGGAGCCCATAGTTCCTCGGATGCTCAATGGAACTTCTGGCTTAGTTGCCTGCAGGTACATTTTAAGATATAAAAAGAAAAAGATGCAGGTACGTTTTTATGTCGGAGCAACATTCTTCATAATCTTGTACCTTTCTTTGAATGTTTATTCCCGCCTGCTAGGGTTGCAGGTGGTCGACTTGACATGAGGGTGCTTAAATCACTTGAGCTGTGTACAGTTATGCCAAACATAACTCTCCTCCAGAAAAGCAGAGCCCTGCGTTTCTGCTGATAATTCCATCACTGGTATGTGGAAATCTTCCTTCCAGTATCCTAGCAACTTCTCTTTTTCTTTCTCCTTTCTTTTTTCTCCTTTCTAATGTGTAAATCATTCCCCAAAAGCTACAAAAAGCCTATTTCAGGGTGGCTCGCCTGAAATGAGAAATTATTTGTCATTTTGCGCAATAACATTACAGCAAAAGAGTACATTTGCATATGGAACAACTAATCATGTTTTTAATGCCTCAGCAATGTGGTTATATAACCAGATTCACCCCCCCCCCCTTTGCTCTGGAGCTTCCTTTCTTGGTGTTAGCGATCCAAGAGTTGGTGGTAACATTTTTTTTTCACCACAGAAACAAGCTCACAGAATTAGTGAGAGGGTATCCAACCCAACACCGTTCAAAGATGCAAGTTTTCCATTCACACGGAACTCTTCTTCAGATAAAACTAGAGTATTACTCTCTCCGCCCTATAAAAAAAACCCTGGCATAAATGCCTACATATCATAGTTCATAGTGGTTTTCAAGAATCATTTGCCATGGGACTGCCAAGGGAATGGTGTGTGTTGCAAGGGATTCTGGGGCACGTTATACCAAACCAACAACAACAAACCACCTTGGAATCAACTGAACTCTAGAATGCTACAGACTGAATGCTGCTTCGCTCCTGGATAGCTCAGTCAGTAGAGCATTGGACTCTGACTCTCAGGGTTGTGGGTTGGAGCCCCATGTTGGGCAAAAGATTCCTGCATCACAGGGGGTTGGACTAGATGACCCTTGAGATTCCAACTCTACAATTCTATGATTCTCGTGAACTGAGAGCAGGCACACTCCCCTGTAGCTTTGCAGTACAGGCTGGCTGTGATGAGCGCGCTATTTTTCAAAAATACTGTCTCTGCTCTTCTTATTGATGGCCAGAAGCTTAAACTGGGATGGGCTTTAGGTCGCAAATACTCCTCTGTGTCTCATTTTGTGCCGTTCTGAGACCCTTTCAAACTAATTTTAGACTCTGGACTTAAGAAGGCCCCCCCCCCATTTAGAAGGCAGTGTGTTTTACTTGACAGACTTCAAAATGTGGCAAGCCAGCACTAGATACGAGGGGAGAGATTTGATTCCGTCTGCATTTAAAGGCAAACTTGCCAAGTTCGGTACGAGAACCGAAACAAAGCCATCTTTCAGAATTCTCACTTCTGCATGCAAAGCACATAGAATCATATTATTGTAGAGTTGGAAGGGACGCTGAGGATCATCTACTCCAGGCATCCCCAACCTGCGGCCCTCCAAATGTTTTGGCTTACAATTCCCATGATCCCTAGCTAACAGGACCAGTGGTCAGGGATGATGGGAATGGTAGTCCAAAACATCTGGAGGGCCGAAGGTTGGGGATGCCTGATCTAGTTCAACCCCTTGCAAGGCAGGAATATGCAGCTGTCCCATGTTCTACTCCTGAATCATGGTCCTTCCCAAGGGTCCCGGAAGTTGTGACTGTTCCAGGGGCGCACTGTTTGCAACTGCCTTTTGATTTGCTTTCTATTTTGAAATAGCTTTGCAGAGTCCTCTCTCCAGCAGTGTTAGTATTGGGAGGAGGAGTTCCCTATTCATCTTTGGCATTTCATGAGTAAGAGCCGGGGGGGGGGGAGAGAGAACATGGGGAAAAATAAATAACAGTCCTGTCTGCATTCAGAAGCAAGGGCATTTATTTACTCAAGGCCAGAGATGCTATTAAATCATAGCACTGTGTGGGAGAAGGTGCTGAAATGTACAATCCCTATGGAAGCAGGAGATGATGTCTTGGCTTTAGGGCCAAGAGAGAGCACACCTACTTCATCCTTTTGCAGTTATACAGCGTACACATACTCCTGTAACTGATGCAGCTAGATGACCTTCACCTATTGATCCAGCATTGCGGGAGTGGAATTCCCATGGGTTCATACCGCAGTGCCGTGGTGATGTTTCAAAGCATCTTCACACTTTGCTGAAATGCACAAATCAGAGTTCAGCCCCCGTTAATGCCTACTTTTCGCAGCTTGTGGCACCTTCCTACGAAGCACTTTTGTGACAGGGAGCGAGCCAGCTTTAAATCGCACCGTTCAAGTTGGAGCTAATTCTTTATTAGCAAGAACACGATCTGCGCAGACCCAGTAGGTCTCGCCCCCATGGGTCAGTTGTTTTGAGACTGAAAGTCCCTGCCCTCCCACAGCCATCTTAAGTTCTCTCATCTTTTTCCAAGCAGTCAGAGACTGTGCCTTCATGAAGGCAACCTCTCCCCTGCCCTTTTTATGCCTCTTCTGGTTCTGGGAGAGGAGTTTGTCGCAGCAAGAAGGGGAGACACCTGTGACTCTTCACCAGCCTGGCTCATCTCTGCCTCTTGGCCTCTTCCCACTCTCCTGCTTCTGTTTCTGCCTCTGATTCTGCACTTCTCTCTGCCACAGCCTCTCCCAGCTCACTAAGCCCTGATACCTCTTCAGCTTCCAACACCTCCTCCTCTTCCTAGTCTCTCTCTCCTCCCTCTGGCCACTTATCGACATCCCACCACCAATCCCCGGGCTCTGAGCCTTCTTCCCTCAGGTGTTGCCCAGCTGGTTCCTCCAACCTGTCCGTGACGTTTTGATTTGAAGGAGGCTAGTTAGAAATGACAAGATAAGAATACTTTTTAAAACAGCGGGGCAGATCCTGTTGCAGGGCGAGTCCCCTCCCCCCAGTGGAAATAAAGACACATGACACAATTATTTAAGGTTAATGGGTTAAATATGGCCACAGCTTTATAGAGTACAGGTGATGAGCGGTATTGGCTTAGGCATTGGTCCTAACAGATTATCCGGCTTCAGCCTGTTTGCTTGAAGTCTGGGAAGGGTTAACCACCAGTAGGGGGTGTCCTGCTGATGCACTAGGAACTCCCCCAAAGTCACCGCTCGGGGGCGAGCCTAAGGCCCTCACCTCCATAGGCTACGGACAGGGCTACACTCCCCGGAATCCTTTATCAGACTACCCTTCAATATGAACAGCTGGTATGGGGGAAAAGAGGGAGATCCCCAGCAGTGCCTGCATTTAAATCGGGCGGGCCATGCCCCCAAAGCCAGCTGTTTGGCTGGCCAGGGGTTGACATGGGCGGGGATTCCCCCAATTGCGCGGGGGGCTGGGCCGTGACGCCCGCAATCCCACCTCATCTGCAGGGCGGAAGTGGCTATCTCCACACACACACCTTCCGCCCATTGCGACAAGCGGTCAGGGCTGCCCACCTGACAATTACCTGGCATCACAATGACATCAGGTGGCTGCACAGTGTGAAATCAAACTACATGGAGGAGGGGAAGTATGTGTGGCACTTTTCTAGTGCAGAAAATCAGCTGACATTAGCTGTAGGGCATGGCTCAACCGAAAGCTTCAATCCTCAGCATTTCCAGGTACTTCAGGGAGACTGTCTGAAATCCTGGAGAGCTTCTGCCAATCAGTATAGCTGAGTGCTCAGCAAGATTGGCCAATTGTCTGACTTGGTATAAGGCAGCTTTCTACATTTCTAGGAGCTGGAGGTGCCACTCCTTTCTGGCTCTCCACCAGGTTGATCCACACTTGTACATGCTTCCCCTCCTCTCAAGTAGCCTTACATCTAGGTATCTAGGAACTTCTCTGGTGCCTCAAAGCTTATAGCTTGCTTCTGATTGTCTCTGATGTTGTGGCCCTAAAGGTGACAACAGCATGTTGTGTGTGTGTGTGTGTGTGTGTGTGTGAAGCTGACAAGATCCCAGGCAACTGTTGTTGAGGCTCCCATTCCTGGGGCAGGAATGTATGGATACAACAACAACTCAGGGTTGCTGGTGGTGCAGATAACTTCTCGGCGGAAGGGAGTGCAGCCAGGTTCCAGGTCTGAGCAGCAATAAATCCTGATAATAATACCCTGTCAAGTGTATTAGATGTTTCAAACCAGGGTCTCCAGTGCACCAAAGGAAAGTTTGTCCATTCTCATCTTTCTTGAGGTGCAGTTTGTTTTCACAGAAGGGTTTTAGGATCCTCTGCCCACAAAGCTATCATCTCTCACGCTAGAAGGAATATGCCTTTCTAATACAGCGCCATAAATAAATTCGCCGCTTTAAGAATGCAGGTCGGCACAAGTTCTGAGAATTAGCTGGGAGTTCAGCGGGGGCTCGGGAGAGCGGAGGGTGCCACTCGGCCTTGGGTTTGAAGCTGACAGGATGAAAAACATCCATCTGTTTCAGAATGATTTAGTAACCTGAGGGTTGAATGCGTTCCCTGCTATAAATAAAGACGCGGGCAGAATATTGAAATGCCTCGGCTTCTCTTCCTGAGAGATTGGGGGTAGGGAGGAGAGAGATGATCTCAACCGCTGGGAGCACAGCTAGAGATATCGCAGTTCTCAAGCCTTTCCTCTTAATCAAAAAAGGAGTAAAGTTACATGCTTCAAGAAGTTCTAAGTGTGCAGTCCTACTCTCCCGCATGTTGATGGCTGAGGAGGGGGCGATAGGATTCTGCAGAGTGGCTTCTCAGTTAGCATTTGTTGGCAGATGGGAGCATGCAGGGCGGGGGTTGGGGGGCTCCACTGTTAAGAAGGCCCCCAAACAGGACTGGAGGACAGTAGCTTTGGCTTGGCGGGATCCAAACCCTAGTAGATCTCCACGGGGCCCAATCCTCAGGCTCAGCAACCTGGAACTGACATTGTGGGTGATTATACGAGAGAGAGAGAGAGAGAGAGAGAGAGAGAGAGAGAGAGAGAGCAGTCAGGCTGGGCTTTGGGCAGCATCTCCCCAGATAGATGTGCCTAGTGCCATCACTATCAACCTTTGGGTGCCAGGTGAAGGTGTTCATTTTCACCCAGACATTTTATATTCTTGATTGGTGTTGATATTTTAGTAGGGTAGGGTGCTGTTGCAGGATGGGCGCTTTCAGCTAATGTTTTTTTAAAACCTTTGGATCTATTTTAATTTGTTATTGTATGTTTTTTTAAAAAAAACAAAATTGTACGTCGCTTTGAGACCCAATTTTTCATAGTGAAAATATAAATAATAAATAATAATTTGAATACAGCAGTAGATCCTCTGCTCTTCCATGGCCCCAAGTTAGGATTCATCTTCCTGTTTCAATAATTTAAAGCTGTTAAGAAAACGAGAGGACTTGTAACGTTGGGGTAGAAACTTTTCCATCCTGCGGTTGAATCATTTTCTCTGCCGCTTCTGCGCTCACCGTCCTGAACAAAGTGGGCCTCTATGGAATTGATACCTGTTAGATACCATTTTGGAGCCTCATTAAACGGCTGCTTTTAATTTCTAAAATAGCAAGGATAGGAGGCAGTCTGAAGTGAAGGGCAGGGAGAAGTACTTTAAACCCCTTCCCATGCCTGCCATTTCCATAGCACAGCTGGAGTTCTCAGGTTGTTGTGTTCTGCTCTGCTCACACAGAGCTAAGCAAGAGAACAAATCCTCTCCGCCAAAATGGGCAGTGTTTAAAGGCTCCAGAGCAGGGGATGCCAATACGAGGCCCTCTAGAAGTTGTTGGACGGCAACACTCATCATCCATACAAGCGATGGTAGTTCTGAATGGTTCACACCACCATCTAGAGATCAAGGGGCAAACTGAAGTCTTCAGAAAAATAATAATGAAGCTGGAGTCCTCAAAGCTTGTTTAACTAGCTCAGATAAGCTCCTATACCCAGTCAGCCAGTAAGCTTGTTATTACTGACTTAGCTAGCTCTCCCCAGCATATGTTTTTATGACCTCTTTAGAAGCTTTAGAGAGGAAAAAAATTACTTCCTTGCCTTGATACTCAATGCAAATTGCAGTACCGATAAGATTTTAATCCAATTTCATGTAGTGCAATGAATTGCAAACCTTTTTTTTTTTTTTTGAGAGAGAGAGAGATAGGTCTAAGAATAAAAGTATTCTTCCCCAGAGTTTTCCAGCAACACTTCTCAGATTTTGAATAAAAGTGAGTGGAGTTCACTCATCATTAGTCATAAATGTTTCCTCTGTTAAGAATCATATTTGCACACTTTTAGTTGAATTGTGAAAAGAAGTATCAGTTGAGTGTACGAGTTGAGTTCTGCTGAGCTCAACGGCAAAACTCCCACTGGCTTTAATGGAGCTGAATCTAACTCTGTCGCTGGACCTTTTAATCAGCAAATTAACACCTTTGCCAGTTGTTAATATATGCTCGTTTCTTATGATGGGTAACCAACTAAGACGCTTCCCATTGCTGGCCATCATCTAGCTATGTATTGTAGCACACCTCTATCTGAACCCTTTTAAAATGCAGGCCTTGTTCTTATGGGAGCTAACTCCAATTAAAATGCCCCAACATTTATCCAATGAAAATAGGGGCACCCTATTCCACTATTATTATTATTATTATTATTATTATTATTATTATTACCCGGCCTATCTGACTGGGTTCCTGCAGCCACTCTGGGCAGCTTCCGACATATATAAAAACATAATAAAACATTAAACATTGAAAACTTCCCTATAGAGGGCTGCCTTTAGATGGCTTCTAAAGGTTGTATAGTTACTTATCTCTTGGCTCAGGGGGTTGCATAACTCCATAACCTGGTTAAGAGCGGTAGTCACGTAATCTGGGAAACCGGGTTCGTGTCTCCGCTCCTCCACATGCAGCTGCTGGGTGACCTTGGGCCAGTCACACTTCTGTGAAGTCTCTCAGCCCCACTCACCTCACAGAGTGTTTGTTGTGGGGGAGGAAGGGAAAGGAAAATGTTAGCCGCTTTGAGACTCCTGAAGGGGAGTGAAAGGTGGGATATCAAATCCAAACTCTTCTTCTTCTTCTTCTCTGAAGAAAATAGGGATGTCCGACCATACCCTCCAACTTTTCTTTGATGAAAACAGGGATGTCCTAAGGAAAAACAGAATATTCTGGGATCATATCATATTTACGGGACCGCCTCCCCTGGTATGCCCTGCAGAGGACCTTAAGGTCCATGAATAATCATAGTTTAGAGGTCCCGGGCCCTAAGGAAGTCAGATTATCCTCCACCAGGGCCAGGGCCTTCTCAGTGATGGCTCCAACCTTGTGGAATGCTCTGTCCTGTGAGACCAGGGCCCTGCAGGATTTAACTTCCTTCCGCACGGCCTGTAAGACAGAGCTATTCCGCCTGGCTTTCAATTTGAACTTAGCCTGATCTTTTATTCCCCTTCCTTCCCTCCCCCTCCCCTTTTTATGAAGATTACCCGCTCTGGGATCCCACAGCTAATTCTCCCCTGGTCTCCTCGCTGACCCAAATAGGACTAATTTAGCCAGCAAGCCCTGGTGATCATCTAATGTGTATTGGATGGATTTTCTCCCTAAATTGATTTTTGAATTCTGAATTTATTGTTATTCATGTTTTATACTGTATTTTAAGCTGTTTTTTTGTTGCATCAATTACGGTAAGTGTTTTAAATTTGTTGTTAGCCACCATGAGCCCGATTTTCTGAACCGGGAAGGGCGGGGTATAAATAAAAAATTATTATTATTATTCATTATATCAGAAACTGGGACAGCTTCTGCAAATCCAGGACTGTCCCTGGAAAATAGGGACACTTGGAGGGTCTGCAAATGCTGGACACATTGGTTATAGCCTCCGTGCAAGCCTATTAGGATGAACAGGCATACTGTATAACTTCGGTGGAAACTTTATGCAAACACATCTGCTTGGATGCTCCATGCACAGCTGGTCTGGAAGCTCCCTGAGAAGCGTCCTGTGCTGCTCATCGAAAGCGGGCCTGTTATCGACTTGGCAAACCTCAATTTGTTCCTCCTAAAAATAAATGCGTATCTTGTTGAAGCCAACCCAGAATGAGAAGGAAATGACTTCTTGGAGGAGAAATTGCCAGGCAGTTTTCCAAATAAAGCAAAGCCCAGACAAGAGCCCAGGCAGGCAATAAACGTTAATAATGATCATGGCAGTGCAGCACACTGGAGAGAGAGGCATCTGGGTCCTTTAAGCTACCAATTGTGCCCAATTAGTGGCATTAAAGGGTGGCTGCAGAGCAATAACAAACAAGGAAGTTAGAGACATGCCACACCATCATCTGTCAGTGTATCTGCTGCCAAATCGGTGTTTTCATTCATCTTGCTGCTCTCACCCCCCATCCCCCCCAGAAAACATGCTGTGTTAATCTCTATATTTATTTTGTGCTTCTGGAGTACAGATGAACAAGGTAGCTGATCAAAGGCCTGGGAAATCAGGTCGATAGTTTTGGGCAAAGCCCAAGTATATTAACTTTGTGCATCTTCCCTTTGTGCCTTTTGGGAGGGGGAAGGGTTATTTGTGGGGCAAATTACATTTTTTAATATATGTGATTGCATGTAAGGAAACCCCAGAGTTGGATTTTATTTTTTTAAAATAGAATTTGGTGGCTGGAAATTAAAGCAAGAAAATAGTTTCTGGTGATGGTGCTTAGCCCTTTCACAGCAGACCACTTTTCTGCTTAAATTTGCTATCCCCTTTTGCATGGTGCCAAAAAGTAAAAAAAAAAATATTGCATAATTTTTGGGGGTATTCTGGAAGTGGGAGAGAAACTTGGTGCAGATTTTGAACAATTTTCTTTTTAAAAAGCTGGTTGGGTATAGCTCCTACTTTGTCCCCCCAGTCCAGCTCTCCTATTCAAAGTCTCAGGTTTCCTGATTACTGTTTTAATGTTTGAAGCAAGCAAGCAAACAAACAAACAAACAAACAAACAAACAGTGTTTCTTTTTCTTTTTCAATAGTTTTGCCCTCCTTTTCTGCTTCAAGAGCACTTATATTACATACCCTGCAACTGTCCTGAAAAAACCGGGACATCCCATTTTTTTTAATCGTAAGAGAGCTATGGCCATTTTTATTGCCATGATCTCGCACAATTTCACAGCATGAATAAGTGCTTTTTTGCGGTGCTTGACCTCATGTGGTGCCCCAAAATGTGCATTTTTGGGTGCCATGCCCCCCAAGCACTTTTTGAGGAGAACCCGTGGTGCAAAATTGCACAAATCACAGCAACTAAAGTGTGAGCCATGCTCTTGTGGCAAAAAACAGGAAGATGGTGTCCGGGAAGATGGCTCCCCAGATTTTGACTTCAAAGTGTAGGAGCATATGACATCAGCTCAAATTTGCAATACAATACAAAACAAAGATATGCATTTCTATAAACACACAGCTCACACCATCTTTTCTTTTTCTTTTTTTGAATGATATTTATTAAAATTTCAGAAACAAAAAATTACATAGTTAAAAATAAAAGAGACAAGGGAAAATATAGGGGAAAAAACCAAACATACAAAATATAGAAAAAGAAGTTAGAAAAAACACTTAAAAACAAATTAATCCTTCCGTATCTTACATTTCATTTCCTTGCTTCCCTGACCTCCTCTCACCTCCCTTTTTTGTATTCCACTTCAATTGGTTAATTCAGCAATTCCTTTCCCTCTTTGTTTTTGTCTTAGTCCTTTAACTTAATATTTTATAGCTTTAGATTCTCACGTATTAACCGGCCATTTTTTCATACACCTTTATGACATTGCTGCTAGAACCACTTAATTTCATTCTAACATCATTCTAACATTCATTAATTTTACAATATTTCTGTAAATAGCCTTTAAATTTCTTCCAATCTTCTTCCACCGACTCTTCTCCCCGGTCTCGGATTCTGCCAGTCATTTCCGCCAATTCCATGTAGTCCATCACCTTCATCTGCCATTCTTCCAGAGTGGGTAGATCTTGTGTCTTCCAATACTTTGCAATAAGTATTCTTGCTGCTGTTGTGGCATACATAAAAAAAGTTCTGTCCTTCTTTGGCACCATTTGGCCGACCATGCCCAGGAGAAAGGCCTCTGGTTTCTTCAGAAAGGTGTATTTAAACACCCTTTTCATTTCATTATAAATCATCTCCCAGAAAGCCTTAATCCTTGGGCACGTCCACCAAAGGTGAAAGAATGTACCTTCAGTTTCTTTACATTTCCAACATTTATTATTGGGCAAATGATAGATTTTTGCAAGCTTGACTGGTGTCATGTACCACCTGTATATCATTTTCATAATATTCTCTCTACGCCATCTTTTCAACTTTGTCCTAGTAAAGAGAGAAGGGATGACCTGCACTTATTTGGCTTTGGCCCTGCTCACTGCTGGCATGCAGATTAAACTCTCCTCTACCCGATGATGCAACCCTCAACATTAAAAAGAAGTCCCCCATCTCAAAAACCAAACACTGGAAGCAAACGTTTGAAGGGGTCAAAGTGAAAGTCTCTGTCCAGAAGCCCAAGTGTGGGGCAGCTTCCAGTGGCTGTCTGGGACCGACGGCCTTGGCAGACAGCTTCAAATTTCAGCCCTCCAGCCGCAGGCTGAAATGGAGATACGCTCAGTGCCTGAGCCAAAGTCCACCTACATCTGTAACTAATAAAGTTGTGGCCAATTTTTATCCCAGATTGTTGTCTTGCCACATTTGTTCCCTTACACCATAGCTATTGCCTTCGCGCAGGGATTGGGGATGCCATGGCCTGGCCCACAACTTCTTTCTGCTTATTTTAATTGTTTTATGCAGCTTGACTTACATACCTTAATCCTGCAGGATTCAACTTCAGCATAAAATAAAGTGTTTTAAAATTATTTACTTGTATGTTAATGGAAAGTTGAAAGCACTTCTGTTGACAGAAAGGTGTCTTAAGTACCATCATGAAGATTGAAACAAGAATATTGAAAGGTCCCTTCAAGGGATTCATCTTCTTAAGGAAGCCTGGACCTTTGGAGAGAGTGTACCTTTTAAGGCTCAAACCGGTCGGGAAATGGACAGAGATCAGACCAGGATATAGGAAAGCAAAGCGGCTATAAGACTGATCTTTATTAAAGCTGTTGCAACAGGGTGCTCCCCCCACATGCAGGAGAGAGGAGGAGGACCCAGGACAAAGGTGTGAAAGCCCTTATATAGACCTTGAAATTTGCCCACCCTGTAGCCTAAGACCACCCCTCTGTACGTCATACATCACAGAAGGGGCGGACTACAACAGAAATCTGAGTGTGTTTTTATCCTGTCTGCCAGGTTACCTTATTACCTGGGCATCCTGGCCACTCTTTTGTTATGATAGCCATTCAGTTCCTGAATCCAGGTCACAGGCTCACCCTATTCTATCTTAAATGTGCCCTTAAGACAGGATTTGTGAGCAAAGAGACAATGGGGAGGCTCCCCATTTCCTTCAACCTTGTAGAGAAACATTTGAGGTCATTTGGGAGAGACAAATGGTTTCAGGACTTTTTCTGTGGGTCTCAGACATGTGGTCTATACATTTATGTATGTGCTTGCTTGGTACATTTATGAACATTTACTTTATATAAGACCTTAAAATTCTTATAACAAGATAATACGAATTTCCCGACAGGGGCTCATGTTTCTTTCCTCTGTCATCTGGAACGAAACCAGCTTAGGTGTGAATTGCCACCAACCCTGGTGTGAGCTTCCTATTTTCACTTGATACAGGGCTCACTGAAGCCGGTGGGAGTCTTTCAGTTTATTAAAGTTATTAGATTGGGCCTGGAGTGAGGATGGATCTTAGAATGGTTCCTCAGGCCCAATTTTTCTGTACCCTCTTAGGAAACCAGTTGGAAAAGGCTGGATTGTTTGTACACAGTCGGACAGAGCCCTTCGGTTCCCGGAAAGGCCGTTTTGTGTGACGCTGTAGCGCTGTGCGTGAGAAAAATGAAGCTAAATCCAAAGATGTTACGAGAACTTCTGTAGAATGTACCTATAATAGGACTGCAGGGGACCCTTCTGCCAACGCATGTGCAAGCCTTAATAATTTTCCAAACCACACCTGTCTTTGTTTGGCTCACAGTGGTTCCTCGATTTACTTTCGTGGAGTGGCTATATAACTGCAGAAGTATGCAAGCTAGCATTTACTTACTTAATTTATTTAAACAATTCATGCTTTGCATAAGGCAACTCCATTAGCAACTCCCCTCTTGTGGTTCTTCGTGGACCACACACTTGCTAAGATCATCTTCAAACCGGGACTCGCTCCCAATGCTGATCTTTGCTCCCAGATTCTTTCCCATGCTGGTTTTCACTTGGGGAATATCAGAAATTGGGGGGGGGGAGAGAGAGTAAAAAATTAGCTTCAGAATCTGGCTGGGTTTCCCCAGCCACTCTGAGCAGCTCCCAACAGAATATTAATAATAATTTTTTAAAAGCGATAAAACATCAACCATTAAAAACTTCCCAAAGCAAGCCTGCCTTCAGATGTCTTCTAAAAGTCAGATAGCTGTTTATTTCCTTGACAGGGGACGCGAGTGGCGCTGTGGTCTAAACCACTGAGCCTGTCGATCAGAAGGTCAGCGGTTCAAATCCCTGTGACGGGGTGAGCTCCCGTTGCTCTGTACCAGCTCCTGCCAACCTAGCAGTTTAAAAGCATGCCAGTGCAAGTAGATAAATAGGTATCACTGTGGCGGGAAGGTAAACGGCGTTTCCGTGTGCTCTGGTTTCCGTCACGGTGTTCCGTTGCGCCAGTAGCGGTTTAGTCATGCTGGCCACATGACCTAGAAAGCTGTCTGAGGACAAATGCCAGCTCCCTCAACCTGAAAGCGAGATGAGTGCCACAACCCCATTGTCACCTTTGACTGGACTTAACTGTCCAGGGGTCCTTTACCTTACCTTATTTCCTTGACATCCGATTTGAGGGCGTTCCACAGGGCAGGCGCCACTACCAAGAATACCCTCTGCCTGATTCCCTGCAGCTTCACTTCTCGCAGTGAGGGAACCAGCAGAAGACCTTTGGAGCTGGACTTCAGTGTCCAGGCTGAACGATGGGGGTGGAGACGCTCCTTCAGGCATACTGGGCTGAGGCCGTTTAAAGCCCTAAAGGTCAGCGCCAACACTTTGAATTGTGCTCGGAAACGTACTGGGAGCCAATGTAGGTCTTTCAGGACCGGTGTTATATGGTCTCGGCAGCCACTCCCAGTCACCAGTCTAGCTGCCACATGGGGGGTGGGGGTGGGGAGGAGTATCAGCATCAGAAATAAAGGGGGAAAGTGAAGATACACAGCCCTGTTCAGGGAAGCTTTTAATGTTTAATAAAGTAAAGGTAAAGGGACCCCTGACCAATTGGTCCAGTCGTGACCGACTCTGGGGTTGTGGTGCTCATCTCACTTTATTGGCTGAGGGAGCCAGCGTACAGCTTCCAGGTCATGTGGCCAGCATGACTAAGCCGCTTCTGGCAAACCAGAGCAGCGCACGGAAACGCCGTTTACCTTCCCGCAAGAGCGGTACCTATTTATCTACTTGCACTTTGACGTGCTTTCGAACTGCTAGGTTGGCAGGAGCTGGGACAGAGCAACGGGAGCTCACCCCGTCGCAGGGATTCGAACTACCGATCTTCTTATCGGCAAGTCCTAGGCTCTGTGGTTTAACCCACAGTGCCACCCGCGTCCCAATGTTTAATAGGTTATTGTATTTTAATATTCTGTTGGAAGCCACCCAGGGTGGCTGGGGAAACCCAGCCAGATGGGCGGGGTATAAATAATAATAATAATAATAATAATTATTATTATTATTATTATTATTAACCTCCTTGAGTAGAAGAGAGGGGCATGGGTTGGTTCACAGCAGCCACGTTTCTCTCAGGGAGGAGGGAGATGCAGGAAAGAGAGAGAGGAGACTGGTTTGAGTGCTTTTCCCATCAGCCACCTCTCTCACTGCTGCATCTCCCACTTCCCAGAGGGGAGTGTGAGGCAGCAATGCATAGTGGGTGGCTGTGGGCACAGATCTGCCGCTCCTCCCGACTTCCCTGAGCTTGCTGCACCAGGCAGCCTCCTCACCTTGCTTCTTGGGTGGGCAGGCCCTAGTTCTGGGCTTTTTGTTCTACACAGATCACTGTGTGCCTACTGGCTGGCCGAACCCATGAAAGTCTTATGAATGGAGCTTTTACTAGTTAATTTGTCATGCATAAGCATGACTCAACAAAGCATATAAGGAGGGCCATAGACATAGCTCGGTATTTCTCTCAGGTTTGTTTTAAAGATGCTAAACAGAGCACCACTGAAGCTGGGGGGGGGGTTTCCCCAGTTTAAACGCTAGTTGGAATATGAATACAGTGGTACCTTGGGTTACGTATGCTTCAGGTTACATATGCTTCAGGTTACAGACTCCACTAACCCATAAATAGTACCTTGGGTTAAGAACTTTGCTTCAGGATGAGAACAGAAATTGTGCTCTGGCGGCACGGCAGCAGCAGGAGGCCCCATTAGCTAAAGTGGTGCTTCAGGTTAAGAACAGTTTCAGGTTAAGAACGGACCTCCGGAATGAATTAAGTACATAACCAGAGGTACCACTGTAGACACTTCCATTCTCCAGCATTTTCCTTCCTGGTTTTCACTGTTATCTTGGGAACCATGCATGACTTGCCTACTACAGTTTATTTACCACACTTCTAACACTTGGTTCAGGCCACAACAGTTTATTTAATTATTTGAAGTATTTTAGCTTGCTTTTCTGGGTTCATATCTGTCAGGGGTTCAGGAGCAGAGACGCAGAGAAGGGAGGAAGCAGAGAGCGAGGGGGAGGAATCCGAAGGGAAAATGAGTGATGATGACGACCCGAGATCTCCAAGCCTAAGCAGTGAGTCAGAGGACTCCCAAAAGGGAGCCCCAGTGAGCAGAGCAAGGGGGGGTTCCGGGGGGACACCCCAGGAGGAAGGGAACAGAGGAGATTCAGAGAGTAGCAGCTGGAAGTCGGGACCCACGCTCATAACTGAGGGCGGCAGCAGCTGGAAGTCGGGACCCACGCTCAAGACTGAGAGCAGCAGGGAGGAAGGTAGCCAGGCATCGGGTTCCGGAGGCTGTCAGCAGGAGGGAGGGCACGAGTCAGGGGTGGTCACGCCCTCCTCAGAGAGCGAGGCAACGGTTAAGAGGAAAGTAGAGAGTTGGGCGCGCGCGCCAAGTTCAAATGCAGCGGAAGCTGGAGCAGTAAGCAGCCCGGAGAGTGAGCCAGGTCCCAAAGCCCGCCGCAAGGAGGCAGAAGGATCAGGGGGGTCAGCGTCAGAGGAGAGTAGAAGGGAGGAGGCCCAGGGGGGCAGAAGGACCCAGAGACGTAGGGAGAGGCGAAGGAGGTGGAGCAAGGCTAGGGTATTAAGCTGGTGTGCAAGAGGCGGGGACTCAGACGGGTCTTCGCCGACCTAGGGCAGAAGGTGTAGAGCTGCACGCTGCAGTTCGGAAATGAAACCTGTAACTTAATAAAGACTCTTATAAAGTGAACGCTGGCGGACTTGGTCCTATGTGAGCTGGGACTGGGTGGCAGCTCTGACAGTAAGACCCGTCTCACAAAAGCTTCGGACACCTGATATCTCGCAGCGGAGAGAGAGGCAGCTGGAGGAGGGGATCGGTGTTTGGGAGCAAGCTCACGACGGTTAGCAGAGATGACGGAAGCAGAGACAGTTGCAGCGCTGCAACAGGCAGTTACCCAATTGAACGCGGAGGTACTGGCATCCAAGAAGAGGGAGGAGGATGCGGCAGCCGCCTACAGAGATCTCCACGCCAGGTTTGAAGCATGGGTTAAACACGGGCAGCCAGGACCCAGACCGGAGGGGGTTGGGTTGGCACGGAGAGCAGGAGGGCTTGTGGCTCACTTCGATGGGAATTTACAACAGTACCCCAATTTTCGAGCAGACGTAATGTGCGCACTGCAACTGCTGGCAAAAGACTTTAGAGATGAGGAAGAGAAAGTGGGGTTCATACTATCCCATTTGCATGGGGATGCTAAAGCGTGGCTACGCAATTTGTGGAGGGATAAAGATCCGGCGCTTCAGAATGCAGATGCCTTTATCAAAGCGATGGATGCGTGTTTTTTGTCTACTATTGATGTGGATCTTGCCCGACGGGAGATTCATGGACTAAAACAAGGGAGGGCAAGCGTCCGGCAGTACCACGCCCGCTTTTTTGCGCTGGTCAGTGCCTTAGAGTGGGACCGGGATTCGCCCCCTGTCAGAGACCTGTTCTGGGAGGGTCTAAGCTCTGCGGTCAAGGATGAAATTGCAAGGGGGGAGAGGCCCCGAAGCACACAGGAGGTGGTCCAAAGGGCGCTGACTGTGGGGGTGAGGCTGGAAGAACGTCCATGGTGCAGAGATGAAGGACGTGGAGGGCGCGAAGCAGCGAGAAGTTTCTCTTTCATTCCAAGAGAAGCAGCGCGTGCGCAATCCACACCTCCGCCTGGAGGGGGAGGGGAACCGATGGAGGTTGGAGGTGCAAGGGCTCAGTCAGCAGCCAGAGCCCAAGCACCGACAGCAGTGAAAGCGAAGCCTCCTAGAGGGAACAGGAAGTGTTACATCTGCGAGGATCCAGGCCATTTGGCGAAAGAGTGTCCCCGGAGGCTCCACAAGCACACTGCAGCCTCAGCAATGGTGACTGCAGCAACGCAGCAAGGAGAACCACAGCAGGGAAACGACGATGTCTGGCTGGAGACAGAGGCACTGGGGCCCAGCCAGACGCATCAGTGAAGCAGTCCCCAGCGATCTTGCAACCCACGGACCCCCTCCCACCCAAACCAGTAGTGCAGCTCACAGCATCTCTCCAGCTACCCGATGGCGTCACTATCGAAGTGCCGCTTTCTGTGGATTCTGGAAGCAACGCAGACTTTATAGCGCAGGATTTTGTGGAGCAGCACGCTATACAGCTACTGCCTGCCACTCTGCCCCTGCAAGTCGTCACAGTGGATGGCAGAGAGTTGCTAGGGGGGCAGGTGGTGAAGCAAACGCCACCGATGGTGATGCGCCTTGGCAACCACAGGGAAGTCATCAGTTTTAATGTCACCCAACTGTCGGACACGCCCATTGTGTTGGGCATGAGTTGGCTGGACAGGCACAGTCCGACACTGGCTTGGTACCAGAGACAGCTGATCTTCGGCTCCTCTTATTGCGCAGAACACTGCATCCTGCCCAGACAGGAGGGAGAGGAGGAGGAATCACAACTGCAGTTGGGAACGTTGCAAGCAGTCCCCCACAAATACGCAGACTTTCTGGAGGTCTTCTGCGAGAAAGAGGCTGACAAGCTACCACCGCACAGGCAATATGACTGCAAGATTGACCTCCTACCAGGGGCGACGCTGCCGAAAGGGAAGCTGTATTCCATGTCTGAGGACGAATTACAGGAACTCAAACAGTTCATAGATCACAATTTGCAGCGCGGTTTCATCCGGGAGTCCAGGGCAGTAGGGGGCAGTCCTGTTTTCTTCGTGAAGAAGAAAGACACGCCCCAAAAAAGACTGGTGGTGGATTTTCGCCTCTTAAACAAGATGACCAAGCCTTCTGATTTCCCCATGCCCAGGATTGACGACCTACTAGCGACGGTGCGCAAGGGACGCGTGTTCACCAAGTTGGACCTGCGAGGTGCGTACAATCTCATCCGCATGAGGGAGGGCGATGAGTGGAAGACTGCCATGTTCACGCCTCTGGGCACCTACGAATACAGAGTGATGCCGTTTGGATTGCAAAACGGTTCTCACTGTTTCCAAGCTTTCATGCATCATGTGTTGGCGGGACTCCTTTACAAGAAGTGCGTCTGCTTTCTGGATGACATCCTGATATTCTCCGAATCGCAGCAAGCCCATGACCAAGATGTTCGGGAGGTGCTGAAGAGGCTGCAGCAGCATAGACTGTACGCCAAACTGGAGAAGTGCCAGTTCGACACGACGGAGGTGGATTTCTTGGGTTACAAGTTGTCGGACAAGGGGCTAGCCATGGACAGCGCCAAGGTTCGTGCGGTGTTGGATTGGAAGAGCCCGCGCAACCGGAAGGAGGTCCAGCGGTTTGTCGGCTTCGCCAACTTCTATCGCAAGTTTATCAAGGGGTTCGCGATGCAGACGGCGGCCATTACGGACACGCTAAGCTCCAAGAAAAAGAAATTCATCTGGACGGAGCAGGCGGAGCAGTCCTTTCAGGCACTCAAGCGTCTCTTCGCGTCGGAAGAGCAACTGCTGCATATCGACCCCAGCAGACCGATGCGGGTAGAGACAGACGCGTCCGATAGAGCAGTGGGAGCTGTCCTGCTGCAAAGGGACCCACAGGGGGTCTGGAGGCCGGGAGCGTTCTACTCCAGAAAGCTCAGCAAGTCGGAGCAGAACTACACCATCTGGGACAGGGAGTTGCTGGCCATTCATACAGCTTTCAAGGCGTGGAGGCACTTCCTGATCGGCGCCAAGCACACGGTGCAGGTCTGCACGGATCACAAGAATCTGGAGCACTGGCGCACGGCTCAGTTCCTGAACCAGAGGCAGATACGTTGGGCGGAGTTCTTTGCTAACTTCAATTTCCGAATAGAGTACGTCCCAGGCGACACCAACGTCATGGCGGATGCACTGTCCCGCAAACCGCAATACCTCGAAGAGGCGACGCCAGCGGCAGCCATGCACATCTTCGCGCCAACAGCGTGGGCGTGCGCTTCAGCCACAGTAGACCTGGATGCGGTGCGGCGGGCGTTGCAGGACGACTCCTTCGCGCAGGCGAAGATGGCAGAGGTGCACAAGGGCACGGCGAGGGGCGACGAGTTCCAGATACGAGACGGCTTGCTCTTACGTAAAGGGGCCATCTACGTGCCGGGAGACGAACTTCGCGCCAGGGTACTGCAGCAGCTGCACGACGCGCCCACGGCCGGGCACTTTGGCACGGAGAAAACGGTGGAATTAGTCGCAAGGGACTTTTGGTGGCCCAGACTGAGAGGGGAAGTCGCGGACTACGTTGCGAGGTGCGACACCTGCCAGAGGGCCAAACCGGTGCACAAACCACCGGCGGGACTGCTGGAACCGCTGCAAACGCCGTTTGAACCGTGGGAGAGGGTGGCCCTGGACTTTGTTACGGATCTACCCAGCTCGAGAGGCAAGACAGCTGTACTAGTGGTGGTGGACTTGTTCACCAAGATGGCACATTTCATTCCGTGTGCGAAGGTGGCCACGGCGGAACAAACCGCCAAACTGTTCATAGATCACGTGTTCAAAGTGCATGGTCTGCCGCGGTCTATCCTGTCCGACCGCGGGCGCCAGTTCGTCTCGAATTTCTGGCAGAAGCTGATGAGTTTTCTAAATGTCAAGGTCGATCTGGCATCAGCAAGACACCCGCAGACCAACGGGCAAGCAGAGAGGGTCAATGCCATCATGCAGCAGTACCTGAGATGCTATGCCAATCAACAACCTGCGACCTGGGTGGATTACCTGCCGCTCGCCGAGTTCGCTTACAACAACACGAAGCACGTGTCCACAGGGGTGACGCCGTTCTTCGCCAACAATGGGAGGAATCCCAGAACCTTCCCGGGACGGGAGAGAGTGGGGGACGGAGAACCACAGACGGCGGACGCGTTCGCGTCAGAGTTGCAGGCGGTACACGATCAACTCAGACGGCAGCTGGAGCTAGCTAAGCACGCCTACAAGGTGCAGGCTGACAAGCACAGGCGGGTTGGCGAAGAGATCCAAGTGGGAGACTGGGTCTGGTTGGCAGCCCACGCAGTGCCGACCAGGTCACTAGCCAAGAAGAAGTTGGGGCACAAGCAAATTGGTCCGTACCAAGTCGAAGCACAGATCAACCCGGTAGCCTTCCGACTGGCGCTGCCGGAGGGTTCCAGAATGCATCCGGTGTTCCACAGGTCGGTGCTCACTCCCTACAAGGCACCTCACAGATTCCAGGAGCCAGGGACGGCACCGAGTCCGTTCCGGGAGCGGACGGAGACGCGAGGGGTGACGCAGCAAGACCCCATCAACGAGGTCACGGAGATTTTGGACTCCAGATGGGGGGAAGAGGGAGTCGAATACCTTCTAGCCAGAGAGGGCACCCGGGCCAGCGCCAATAGCTGGGTGCCAGACTACGCTTTGGAGGAACCCCTGCTCAAGGACGAGTTTCATGCCCTTTTCCCACACAGACCCATGCCAGCGAGCTTCTTCGACGACTGGCTGTTCACGCCCACACTTTCTTCCAGCACGTTCCATGGCTTCGACTCGGACGGGGAACCCGCACTGAGCACCCGTTCCCCAGAAGGATCGCCGGCGGGTTCGGCGTCAGACACCTCGTATTGGTGGGACGATCGACCGGAGGAGCAATGGCGCCGGAAGTGGCTGGAGATGCCAGGTCGAGCGACCGACGCAGAGACTGACATGGACGTGTTCGGGGAGGACCTTGGGTTCGAGCACGGCGGTACAGAGATGGAAGCGGAACAGGTCAACGTCGGCGACCGCGAGGAGGAAGACTCGGAGGTCTTCAGTTGGCGGCCAACCACGGGGAGCGAACTGTATCCGGCATTCCCTCCCGTGATGATGGAGCACCCAGCACCCACACCTGAAAGCGGGGAGGGGGGAAGGGGGGGCTTCGAGGGGGGGATGGATGTCAGGGGTTCAGGAGCAGAGACGCAGAGAAGGGAGGAAGCAGAGAGCGAGGGGGAGGAATCCGAAGGGAAAATGAGTGATGATGACGACCCGAGATCTCCAAGCCTAAGCAGTGAGTCAGAGGACTCCCAAAAGGGAGCCCCAGTGAGCAGAGCAAGGGGGGGTTCCGGGGGGACACCCCAGGAGGAAGGGAACAGAGGAGATTCAGAGAGTAGCAGCTGGAAGTCGGGACCCACGCTCATAACTGAGGGCGGCAGCAGCTGGAAGTCGGGACCCACGCTCAAGACTGAGAGCAGCAGGGAGGAAGGTAGCCAGGCATCGGGTTCCGGAGGCTGTCAGCAGGAGGGAGGGCACGAGTCAGGGGTGGTCACGCCCTCCTCAGAGAGCGAGGCAACGGTTAAGAGGAAAGTAGAGAGTTGGGCGCGCGCGCCAAGTTCAAATGCAGCGGAAGCTGGAGCAGTAAGCAGCCCGGAGAGTGAGCCAGGTCCCAAAGCCCGCCGCAAGGAGGCAGAAGGATCAGGGGGGTCAGCGTCAGAGGAGAGTAGAAGGGAGGAGGCCCAGGGGGGCAGAAGGACCCAGAGACGTAGGGAGAGGCGAAGGAGGTGGAGCAAGGCTAGGGTATTAAGCTGGTGTGCAAGAGGCGGGGACTCAGACGGGTCTTCGCCGACCTAGGGCAGAAGGTGTAGAGCTGCACGCTGCAGTTCGGAAATGAAACCTGTAACTTAATAAAGACTCTTATAAAGTGAACGCTGGCGGACTTGGTCCTATGTGAGCTGGGACTGGGTGGCAGCTCTGACAATATCCCTCCAAAGTAGCTTACAATCAGAGCGAAAATGAAAGGAAGGAATAATGCTGAACTTTAAGCATAAAACTACTGTGCTGCAACATTCCACACAGTTTGAGAAATCAGAATTGCAGAAATTATCATATCTGTTTTCTTTCCGTCTTCCTTTTATATTTTTGTATAGGCAGCTTCTCTCCCCCCCCCTTAACAGAGAGTGGCTTGTTTGCATCAGGAGACTCCCTCCCCCCCCCCACCAAGCAGGGGTCTGAAACACAAGTTTTCATGAGCTTTGAATTTTCAGCAATTAACTGGATGGTATCTGGCATGAAAACAAATTGATTAGCAAGCTAGCTGTTAGGGAATCCATTAGTAATGGTGGAATTTAAGTTATTGCACCCCCAGCTGCTTTAATTTAGTATGCAGGTGCTTTAATGAAATATTTGTGACTTTAAAAAATGGTACAGGTGAAGATTTTAGAAGGGAATGTTCATAAGATGGTGTGTCCCCCCCCCCAAGTGGGTGCAACATTCTTCATTTGAACACAGACGTATGGTTATTGTTGGCCCACCCATGAGACAAGGTGAGGTGACTGCCTCAGGGGGCAGGATCCACAGGACAGCAGATCCAGCCTCCAAGGAATGCATGGGTTGTGCTCCTGCTGCTGCTGTGGTAGCAGAAATGGCTTGGGTACACTCCTCAGCAGCCCCACCATTGCTGCCTCTACAGCGCCCTCTTGGTGATTAGGAGGTGCTAGTGGCTAGGGCTGGGTGTTATCTGGTTTTCAGCATCACGATACATCATGATATACTGATATATCACAAGGTCTGAAATAAGGATAGAGCCGTGTAGAGGCATTGGCTGGCTTCACAGTTTTCCCTACAGTGTGATTTTTGCATAGGGTGCACACACGCATCCTGATTCATGATTTATTGCCAGGCCAAAATTTCTAAAACTGATATCACGATATGGACTTCAAGTCGGTTTTGGACGATATATTGCCCAGCCCTAACACACATCATGATTTGCAATATATCGTCAGGTCAAAAATTATGAAACCGATATCATGATATGGATTTCAAGCCAGTTTTGGACAATATATTGATAATATCGCCCAGCCCAACTGCTGGTCTCCTCCCACTCCTTGGGAGAAAATGGTGGGGGCTACCCTCTGGAGTCTCCTGGACTCTGTAGACTGCCCAGTGTGATTCAGAGCAGCAGTTTGATTCCACCTGAGGGGTGGATCATCATCATCATCATAATTTTATCATTTATAGCCACCGATCTGGTTGGCCACTGTGAGAACAGGATGCTGGACTAGACAGGCCATTGGCCTGATCCAGCTCGGCTCTGGTTTTTATTCTTAACTGTCTGCTGTTTATGCCTTATTTTTTCCCCCATGTTTTAACATTTGGATTCCCCCCTGCTCTTTTATGTGTATACATTTTAACCATTATTTTTATTGTATTTTTGCTGTCCTGTTAACCACTTTGAATACCATTGACAGCAAGATGGAACATAAATTGAAGCCTAGTCCATCCTGGTATTACTTTAGAATCTAGTAAAGGTTTGGAAATCTTACGAATCAAGCTGGAAAATAAATCCTATTTTAGATCAACTGCTTTCTTGAAAGTACTAACAATTCTTTTCATGAGCAAAGCTATGACTAGTAGTAGTAAAGAAAAAAGGGTGTAATGATCTGTGATTTAATCTTTTCCCATTGCATTTTCCTTTCAATAAGTGGACATAATCTTTATTTTGACAAAATACATACCAAGAAGGAGAGGGGGGGGGGAGGAGAACAACACACAGGAAATGTTAATAGACTGCAAAGGACATAACACAGATTTCTGATTTAATAAAATAATTCTGTTAGACCGGGAGAGGAAATCCTTCATATATATATTTATTTTTGAAGCATTGAGTAAGCGATGAATAAAACATTATCTGACATTTAAATATGCATAATGTAAGTAAGGAAATGATTAAAAATATTCAAATTTGAAATGAAGAGATGCCAGCACTAATTGGTCATGCTTGGGCTATGAAAGTGCATGCACTCAGTATTTGCAAGTATTGACAATTTCTTTCATAACTGCTTAAGAGAGAGAGAGACTGTGCAGCTCTTTCTCATCCAAAGCTTAGCTCTGTCCTCTTATTAATTGAAATGCAAAACCCCCTACAGGTCATGAAGGCCGTAGCATTCTTCCATTTGTCTTCCGCAGCAGCTGGTATTCAGGGACACGCTCCCTCTGCTGGTGAAGTCAGAACATAGCCATCATGGCTAGTAGCCTTGCAATACATAAACTTGTCTACTAGTAGCCATCATTACATAGTCTGGTAGAGAATTTTACTGCTGAACCATATATGGGCTGTGTGAATAAGCACTTTCTTTAACTGTCCCGAATCTTCCGTCATTCATCTTCATTGGATGGCCTTCACTTCTACCTCTCATCTTTTTATATTCCCTTTAGCTGAGGAAAAGGTTGTGGAGACAATGTGATGGATGGGACATTCAAGTAGTCTATGATATTGCGGCTTTTCGTTTAATTGTTGAAAGTATAGCCCACCTTTCCATATGTAAAGCTCAATAAAATACATTGCCAACAAGGGTCTTGTGACACCTGAAAGACAAACAGATTAGTCCATGAAAGCTTGTGCTATATATGTTTGTTGACCTTCAAGATGATACACTGGTTGTTGTTGCTGTTTGCTGCATCTATTACTGGTATATCCTACCTGGCTCACTGAAGCTAACAGTAGACCTATGCTTGGCCCAGCAAGCCCTAGGCTTCTTCCTCGTTTGTAAGCCATGTGACTTAAGTTTCTTTCTGCTAAGTCTGGAAAAGTCCCCAGTCTTTAATACAGTGGTACCTTGGGTTAAGTACTTAATTCGTTCCGGAGGTCCGTTCTTAGCCTGAAACTGTTCTTAACCTGAAGCACCACTTTAGCTAATGGGGCCTCCTGCTGCTGCTGCACTGCCAGAGTACGATTTCTGTTCTCAACCTGAAGCAAAGTTCTTAACCTGAAGCACTATTTCTGGGTTAGTGGAGTATGTAACCTGAAGCGTATGTAACCCGAGGTACCACTGTATGGTTAAATTCTGCCATTTTCCACAGCGCTATGGTAAGAATTACAGAGAAATGTGAAGGTCCATGAGCGCTTCAGAAAGAAATGTAAAAAGACTGCGTATCTTGTCGTGGCATATCCTCCAACATGATGCAGGCCAAATCTGGGACACCATCTGTTGGGTCTGAAATCCTGAACGAGATCACAGACCTCGAAAAAATGCTGGGGGGGGGGGGAGATCTCAGCTTGAAACCGCGTGAGAGCAAGGCGCCCAAAATGGCTGCCGTACTTTCATGGGATTTCCCGGTTTTTCTGGGGCTGTTGGCGGGTATGTCATGGGTGTGCTGAGATATATGAGCTGAATTATGCATCTTAATTCCATAGAAGCAGGCCTGTTTTGCCTGAACGTATGGAAGAATCTTGACTCAACACATGATGAAATCCTCTGAAAGCGAATGGCTTTGGATTTTATTTTCACACAGCAGTTTAAAAAATCTCTTTCTGAAAACACAGGAATGAAATGGATGGTTTTATTTTGAAGGTTGCTGAGAATAAACCAGCTTTCATGGAACAACTCACCCATGAGAAACTCTCTGTTAGAGGAGTTGTCTGTGTGTCCAAATTTCTCTCTGTGCAGTGACACCATAAGACCTGCAGCAAAGTCCCAGTGCTTGAAGATATGTCACAAACCCACCGAGGCCCAGTTCCCTGGGATATTTTCTCCTCTTTGAAAGACCTATGAATAATCATGCAAAAATTTATGTATTTCTTCTATATATTATGTACTTGTTTTTCACCCTCCTTTCTCCTTACAGAGAGCTTCTTATTTTTGCTGTTTCTATAATATTTATTAAATTCTCTGTCCCCAAAGACCTCATAATACTAGAGAAAAGGATATTTCAGAGAGCTGGAAAACATTCACGTAAAAGATAGTGAAGTAATATTCTCATATTTTCTCTCACAAATCCTGTCTTTTATAAAAATAGGCTTTGGCTTTCTTCCCTTCATGCTTGGCTAACAATCTGAAGTACATTTTGTTAACTCTCTTTTGAAAAATGGCACTGTCCATTACAGGCTTCCCTTCATTTACAGTTATGAGGAGCCCAAGACAAGGCGCAAGGATTTAAACCTGAAATGTATTAGTAACCAAATTGTAAAGCAAGGACTCTTCGCAGGGAACATGTCTAGAATGGATCATGTATATGCCAAGGAAGGAGAAGAAATAGCGGAAAACAGGAGTCAACCAACCGTGATCTTTAAAAAAAAAACTATGAGGGAAAAAAGAAACCTTTTCATCCCGCTTAGAGTAGCAAACTAATAATAAAAAATTATTGTCGAGCCTTGCCATCAGGTTGGACATTGAGCAGACCTTTTGCAGAGAGCTGATTTGATTTGGCGACCAAATTTAACCTGACTGATTTAGATACTTATTTGGTTTAAGCCATGTGGTCTCCTTCAGCCGAGCGTGTATCCTACTTATGTTAATTAGCTAAGAAATGTCTTGCTGAAGGAAACCAGGTTCAAGATGCACTAAACATTACTGTATTCCTAAACGGAGGCAGAGTTTAAATAGTGTTGCAGAAGGAACACTAGTGGCCTGAAGGAGGGCAAGTGGGGATGCAGCTGTTGCACCACTGTCCAGCTCTGGCCAAAGGATGGAACTGCCTGGCCTCACACCAGCCGAGGATGCCTCCATACCTCAAATATTCCAGAGACCATATTCCTTGACCCCTGTAAAAACTTCCAGGTCAAGCATGGTGACTGCTCTGACCTACTAGGAGATTTGGTCATAGGACTGCTTTCGACCCCCTGTCCTATCTCACCCCATAAAACCACAACTAAAAAGGGAGTTTCTCAGATATAAGGCGACTTCCTTCTATGCACCACAGTTGAGCATTTTGGTAGTGATGGGCAAGATTTCCATGTTTCTATTTGTTTCCATGACTAAACACCTGATTTGTTTCACTATTCATTTGGTGATTCATCTTAGTTGCATTCTTCATTTGTTCAGTTCTCGTTCATCTAATTACATTTGTTTTCATCTGCATTGTTGTTTTTTTCTTTGTTCCTTTAATGCCAGTAGCAAAAGCAGAGCTGATTTCCATAGCCAGCTGCTGGCAGCCTTCACTTGGTTTCCCCAGAATGCCCCAAGTTTGTCCCCCTTCTTTTGCTTCAACCTCCCACAAAAATATTGGTGGGAAGTTTTGAAAGTGAGAAAACAGGGCTGTTGTGAAGAGAACTGAAACCGTGTTTGAATGTAATGATGATGATGAAGAAGATTTCCATCTGACTGGGTCGCCCCAGCCACTCTGGGCAGCTTCCAGAAAATTAAAACGTCAGACATAGTAAAACATCAAACATTAAAAGCTTCCCTATACAGGGCTGCCTTCAGATATCTTCCAAAAGCCAGATAGTTGTTTATTTCCTTGATAGCTGATGGGTGGGCGCCACTACCAAGAAGGCCCTCTACCTGGTTCCCTGTAACCTCACTTCTCACAGTGAAGAAACCACCAGAAGGCCCTCAGAGCTTGAGTTCAGTGTCTGGGCTGAACAACGGGGGTAGAGAAGCTCCTCCAGGTATACAGGGCTTTGAACAATGGGAATGCTAAGTGCTGCAGTTTAAATACCAGGTGTTGTGATTTAATGTTCGGAGACCTGAAAGGCCTGGTTCCCTGCCCCAAAGCAGGATGCTGTGCAATCCAAACCAAACCACTGAGCTGGAGCATATTCTCCAGGGAGTTGACAAAGCAGATCATTCCAAATGACATGAGTGGACAAACCAAACCAAGAAGGCAAACATGGATGGCTGCTCTTCCAGTAAGGAAGCTATTTCCCAAACCTGAATGCTCTTTCCTGGGCAAACGAAGCAAAACCAAAGTATAATTCCTCTTTATAAGCATTTGTGCCAAAAAGAGAGACTTCTGGTGGCGTTCCAGTTTTCCCAGTCCAATGTAATATGCTTTCATGCCTGACAGTTACGAGAATATATGCAGTTTGAAGGGTTGCCAGACTTTTGTTTCAACTCAGGCCGGAAGAATCTCAGGGAGATGAATGGTTTCTCTTTTAAACAGGAGTGACATGGAAAGCAACAAGCTGGCTCCGTATCCTTGTTCCTGAGCCTGACCACAGCACAGATGAGATGAAGGCTCATCTCATTGTGAATCCAGGAAGCCACAAGTGCTATGGAATATTTCCTAAAAGGACCCAACCTGGGGAAAAAATCTCTAGAGCAGGCATAGCCATCATTCAGGCTCTCCCACCTATCAGATTTAATTGATTAGATGCAAGGAGACATGGGTTATATAATTTTTCTTACCCTTTCAGCCATACTTAATTTGCACTCCCACATTAAACAGACTTGGGAAGATGCAGCCATTAAAACCAGCAGGCCATTGGGCTGAAACTCCTGATAAAAAATCTCATCACATCTCGTCAAGGTCACACTGTTTTGTAGTCACTCCAGCTCTGACTGCGGCGAGCTTTTGTGAAAATATCCATAGTTCGATAGTAAATTGCTTGGTTGGGTTGAATCTGTTGGCAGGTGATTTCCAAAGGTGTATCTTAGTGGATTTTTTTTTTAATAAATGGTGCTTTTTTCCATTAATTCACATAACTGATTGAGGAGACTGTAGACCAAGAGTGGGGAATTTTGTGCTCCTCCAGATGTTACTGGACTACGGCTTTCATAATCCCTGACAGTTGGTCATGCAGCCTGGGGCTGATGGGAGTTGGAGTCCAATGCCATTTCGAGGGCCATAGGTTCCCCATCACTGCAGTAGAAAAAAACCTCATTCATGTAGTCAACATGTACATAACTATCTCATATAGATCCAAACTACAAGAAAGAAGATTCCACCTAAACATTAGGAACAACTTCCTGACAGTAAGAGCTGTTCGACAGTGGAATTTGCTCCCAAGGAGTGTGGTGGAGTCTCCTTCTTTGGAGGTCTTTAAGCAGAGTGAAACATGTGGGCTCATGCCTATGCGCATGCGCACGCACACAACACTCTTTCACATCTTTATCTGACTTCTTCAGAAATGCAAACCAGAGTATTCCTGGCCATCTGGATCTGTGGCTATTGATACCCGTTTAAATTAACATCGTACTGGATTCTGAGCATCCATTCATTCGCTAAGGGAAATAACAGAAGATTTGACGTAAGAGGTTTCATTTTTTATTGTTTTCCCCCTTTCCCTTAACAGATGAGGATAGGGATTCACTCAGGATCTGTTCTGGCTGGAGTTGTTGGTGTGAGAATGCCAAGATACTGTCTCTTTGGCAATAATGTCACCCTAGCAAGCAAATTTGAGTCGGGAAGTCATCCTCGTCGCATCAACGTCAGCCCGACAACATACCAGTAAGTACTCAACAGCCTTTCTTTGCATAGTCTGCTCTAACTATGCATCCCATGATCTTCTTTTAACTTTCATGTTTTTATTCCTAAATGTATTATTATGAGAGAAATACGTGAACATCTGGAAATAAAACAATATGTCCCAAAATGGCAAAAAGAGAGAGAAAATATTGCATATTTCCGAAGGATAGAAGGTTAGCTGAAGGATATATTAAGAAGATGTTAAATTAACCAACAGAGGATTTGTAGGTGGGTAGTATGGACAGGGAGTTGGCAGGCAATCCGTAACTTCCAGGTGTTTCTGTTTAGATTTTTATTGATTTAATTATAAAGATTTCTACCTTTGAGTGTGAGGAACCTGAGGCCTTCCACATGTTGCTGAACTACAGCTCCCATCAGCCCCAGCCAACATGCCTGATGGCCAGGAATGCTGGGAAACGTTGTTCAGCAACATCTAGAGCACCAACGATTCTGATTTATGCACTTGCTTTCAGGTGAGGACATTGGCATTTTCTTCTCTGTTTTTTTTTTTTAAATTGACAGCAATTTGGAGGCATGCGGCTTTCTCAGCCTTCAGCATTGTTCGGCTGCTCGTATGATTTCTCTTTTTAAGCAGCACCAGGGCTTACGCTGCATTTATACTTCCCCGTTAGTTTCTACGTAAAGGAAATTTTATGTAATTGTCTGCACTCAGGGCGCGAGGCATTCGCCACGCTAGAATACAAAGCAGCTAGAGACTGGTGTTTTTAAAAACTCATTAAAAACAGGCGGAAGAAATGAAGCAAGCTCACTTCAGATAAAAATCACGCAACTGGGGAGGTAGCGCGGGTGCTTGTACAAAAGGCAGGCATGTTGAGCAGACTTTTGACGGCAAAATAGGCAGGGACAGATCGTGATGGATGGAGAGCGGCAGAGCAGAGACTTGGGAATACAAAGTAGTTCTGGACATGGTCAGGAGAAAGCGAAGCCTATCTCTGCAAATGCTCTTGTCAGACTCCACTGCAGCACTGACTTGACAATCTATCTGAAGGAGAATAATCGGGGTCTAATTTCCCTAATGCAATCCTTGTACAGGCTGCTTTTGTTCTGCTTCTGCTTTGTTTTTTTTAATTGTTGCTTTGATACTCAAAACTCCCTGTGTAAATTGGTATTCGACAGCTGGTCCCTAGAAATCAGAATGTGATTTAGGATACTGGAATGTGGCTTACGATGTGAAAACAATTATTTAAACTGTAGCTTGTTGCCCGGTTAAAGAAACTGTGAGTTAATCAGAAGCCACCTGAGATCCTTTGACTGGAGGTGCCAGGATTGCATGTTCTCCTCCTGAGCTATGACCCTTCCTTCACCTGTCCCCACTGTCCTCCGATAGGACAAGAACATTCTTGCCAACATGCAAGATCATTAGCCAACCAAGACCCAACAACCCAGCCAGGACGCCTTCGTTATTTCTCTACAGTACCCATGACTCACGTGGCATGAGCCATCTGGCAAAATCTGGCACGCTTCACTATCTGTTGGCGTTAACAATCCACTGGCAAAACCTGAAATGCAGATTTTGACTTTTGACACATTGTGCGGCAGCTTTAATCCCTTAAACGGTGAGACTCTGAACCTGACCTCGGTGGAAATTGAGCAGTATAGAAATAGTTTAAACGAAGAAATGTTAGTCAGCTGGAAAGGAGGAAAGAGCCATTTGGACCACCTCATCCAACAGACAAACACCATCATGGTGACGATGGCAGAAGATGTGGTCTCATGAAGCAAGGGCAGCACTGACAGACTCCAAGGTCTGTACAACAGTTTTGTTTTTCATCGCGGTACTATTTAGCATTCCTGAGCCCATGGTTTACGTGCAGAGGGTCCCTGGTTCAACCCCGGGCATCTCCAGGGGCTTTTTGTGTTTGTTTTTTAAGGATTTGGTAGTAGCTGATGGGGAATTATCACTTCCTACAATCCCGGTTCAAAATTGGGAAAGGAGTACGACAAGGCTGTATATTGTCTCCTTGCTTATTTAACTTAGATGCAGAATTCATCATGCGAAAGGCTGGGCTGGATGAATCCCCAGCCGGAATTAAGATTGCTGGAAGAAATATCAACAACCTCAGATATGCAGGTGACACAACCTTGATGGCAGAAAGTGAGGAGGAATTAAAGATTCTTTTAATGAGGGTGAAAAAGGAGAGCGCAAAATATGGCCTGAAGCTCAACATCAAAAAAAACTGAAGATCATGACCACTGGTCCCATCACCTCCTGGCAAATAGAAGGGGAAGAAATGGAGGCAGTGAGAGATTTTACTTTCTTGGGCTCCATGATCACTGCAGATGGTGACAGCAGTCACGAAATTAAAAGACGCCTGCTTCTTGGGAGGAAAGCAATAACAAACCTAGACGGCATCTTAAAAAGCAGAGCCATCACCTTGCCGACAAAGGCCCGTATAGTTAAAGCTATGGTTTTCCCAGTAGTGATGTATGGAAGTGAGAGCTGGACCATAAAGAAGGTCAATCGCCGAAGAATTGATGCTTTTGAATTATGGTGCTGGAGGAGACTCTCGAGAGTCCCATGGACTGCAAGAAGATCAAACCTCTCCATTCTGAAGGAAATCAGCCCTGAGTGCTCACTGGAAGGACAGATCGTGAAGCTGAGGCTCCAATACTTTGGCCACCTCATGAGAAGAGAAGCCTCCCTGGAAAAGACCCTGATAGGTACCGTTTCCATGCGCTGCTCTGCTTCACCAGAAGTGGCTTAGTCATGCTGGCCACATGACCCGGAAGCTGTAACCCCAGAGTCGGCCACGACTGGACCTAATGTCAGGGGTCCCTTTACCTTTACCTAGCATTCATCACAACTTGTAAGGTGGCGGTTCATTGGCTCAGTTGGACTGGCTCAGTTGGATTGTGGGGAGGGGAGGTGCGGCCATCACCTGCCCCTCCAGGAACTGGGTATTCTGGTAATGGAATCTGGGGGTCCTGATCTCATCCAAAGCCCGCTTGAGGGGCTAGGGCCATGCCAGGACCATAGGAACCCAGGGTGAGCTTCGGTTGGTCCTCATCGACTTTGCTCCCTCGTTTGGTTTACCCCATGGGACTACCACCCAGAGAGGTGGAATCAGCTATAGTCGGGAGTCAATGCCTAAGCCAATACTGTATTTCAATAAAGTTGTGGCCAAAATTTGCCCCAAAACTTAAAACTAAAATAAGTGTCCGTGTGAAGTTATTTTCGGGGGTGGGTCCTGGTGCCTTGAAGCGCAACCCTGACCACTGGCCCTGCTAGCTAGGGATGATGGGAGTTGTAGTCCAAAAACAGCTGGAGACCCAAATTTGGGAAACACTGTGCTAGATTATTCTGGGCTAGTTTATTAAATAGTGTGGCCTGCATAAGTCAGGATCCTGTGTTCTTAAGAGGTGCAATCTGATGCTACCATTCAGCAGGAAGGACTTGCTTCTGTGCCTGGGTTGTTGCAACTGTTTCAAGTGTTTGTTTCACAGAAAACAATGCATTTTGCTGTAAAGCAAAGGGAGCAGAGCTCATTAAAGTGGATACACTGGAAGACTTGATGTTGAAATGCCTCCTCTTCACTAATATGTGTACAATATCTGTGCAATACTCTGGCTACCTTTGTAAACAACCCATTCCAGTGCACATTAAAAAGGGGGGAAAGGAAGACATGATGCAAGGAACAGCTTTACTAAATGCCCAGCCAGCGAGCTGTGAAACTGAAGTAATTGCTTATTTTAGAGATAATTTCTCTGGTTTTTGAAAACTGCATGAATAATGAATTTGTCCAATGGAAAGTAAAGACTTTTCTCCTTATAATGTGGTTGGGGGAGGCGGTGGAGAGAACAAGCAGATGCAATCCATGATTACTGTGACATTTACAAAATCTAAATAACCAACTTTTGGGGGGAGGGGAGAGCAAATGATTAGTTAGTTAGATTAGTTAGTTAGGATTTGTTTTGTATTCTGCTCAGAAGGACATTTGAACACATGAAGCTGGTTAGACAGAGATTGTTAAATGGTTCCCACTTGGCCGTCCAGATGTTGCTGAACTACAACTCCCATTAGCCCCAGCAAGCATTGCATATGACCATGGATGATGGGAGTTGTAGTTCAGCCCACCCTTTCCCCATGTAAGAACTCTCTGCCACCAGATAAAGGGAACTTTATTTCAACAAGGCTGCCCTTTATCAGTCAGCCTAAAAGCTTCCCTTGGGTCATCCTGAAGCTTCTCCAAGTAGCATAGTTTATGAGCAATACAGGAGAGACATGTTTTGTTGCAGCTGGGGCAGATGACCTATAACCCTCCAACAAGCAGACATAAAAGATTAGCATTCCCATATAATACACAAGTCTATAAAAGCAGAGTTCGTGCAAACAGCCCATATCAACAGCCCATATACACCAGTAAAATTACAGTAAAAACATAATAGAGTAAAAACCCAATTTAAAATACAGGTTAAAATGCAATTTAAAATGCAGCCTCATTTTAAAAGTAGCCCATAGATCAAAACCATAAGGGGAGGGAAACATAAGGGTCAGACTGAGTCCAAACCAAAGGCCAGGTGGAACAGCTCTGTCTTGCAGGCCCTGTGGAAAGATGTCAAGTCCCGCAGGGCCCTAGTCTCTTGTGACAGAGCGTTCCACCAAGTCAGGGCCAGTACTGAAAAGGCCCTGGCCCTAGTTGAGGCCAATCTAACCACCTTGCATCTTGGGACCTTCAAAATGTTGTCATTTGTGGACCTTAAGGTCCTCTGCGGGGCATACCAGGAGAGGCAGTCCCAAATCCTTGGGTAAGTCTATCCGTAGCTGTTAGTCATGACGTCTGGTTGCAGCTTCCAGGTACCAGCTACTGGCAAGCAACAATGGGAGAGAGCTCTTGCCTTCATATCCTATTAGTTGGCCTTCCCAGAGGCACCTAGTTGGCCACTGTAGGAAGCAAGATGCTGGTTTCAGTGTAGTTTTGGTCTGGTGCAGGAGGGATCTTATTATCTTCTTGCAATTTATGCCTGTGTGCAGGGCTGGAAAAATCACAATCGTATTTCTGGATGATCTGTTATTTTTCCAGTCCCACCTATGACTCAAGCAGGCTGATGCTATAAAAGCATGGATGTTTATTTCTAACCATAACCACCATTCGGATTATAAATGTTACATTATACAAAGCCAGAGATACTATTTTTTTCCAGACGAGAAGCTGCCTTACAAATGTGCATTGTGAGCAGTCATCACATCAGCTTTCACATGGTAATCGCATTTTGGAATGATCTTTGTGAGCTTTCAGCACCCATTGCCTGCCTGTGATAGAAGTAAGAGTTTACAAATCTAAATATAAGATTTGCTGTCACCTAGCAACAGCGCTGAACTTTGGGTCGTCCTGCTCCAATCTACACCTGTCTGGAAAGAAAGTCAATATGTAAAGATAGGAGGATTTGCATTAGTTGTTGTTGTGTTTTTTTGTAATCTTTTCAGAATAAAAAAGGTCCTATTTATTCTGGAAACATCTGTGTGTCTCACAACTGTTTTCTTCCAGTAACACCTTAAAGACCAACTAAGTTAGTTCTTGGTATAAGCTTTCGTGTGCATGCACACTTCTTCAGATACACTGAAACAGAAGTTGCCGGACCCTTCTATATAGTGAGAAGGTGGGGAGGGGTATTACTCAGAAGGGTGGTGGGAATGGGAGATTGGCAGATAGCTGAGATGAGCCTGTTGACGACTCTTAACGACTGTAATAGGACTGTAATTTTGACTATGGCAGACCAACACGGCTACCTATCTGTAACTGTTTTCTTGTTTGCGCAATCTCTATGTCCAGCTCAGCATACATATGCGCAACGCTGGCCCTCTTCAGGTTTTATGGAAATTTAAACAAATAGGGGTGGGGATGGACGGTATGTAGAACATGTGGGAAGCTGCTGAAGATACAAAACACTCTTAACTTTAGACACCTTCCAACTTGTGGAAGACGACAAGGCAATGAACAGGGCAGGGCTCATGCACTCACCCATACTGTCTCTGCACCACCACCAATTTACTAGACTAGCACTAGTTTAAAAGAGATTTAAAATATTCACCCACCTGCACTTAAATTGATTCAGAAAATCGATACCAGGATCCTTCCTTCTGGAGTGGCGGAACCACATGTGATAAGAAACATGTGTTGCATTCCTCCTCCCTCTCTGAATCATGTAATGCACTTTACCTCATGTCGTTATTAATTCTACTACTACTATTTGGATCTGTCTGTCTCGAGACCATGGAGAAGTGCATCTTCGTTTAATTAAATTTGTATCCCGTCCTTTGTCCCTAGATCTCGGGGCGGTTCACAACATAAAATTACAATATAAAAAACATGCATAGTAAAAATGAGAGCAAAAACAGACCAATAGCCCCCTCTCCTACAACACATTTTAAAAGGGCATCAGATGTCCATCGGCCAAAGGCCTGGTTGAAGAGGAACATTTTCACCTGGCACTTAAAGTTGTATAATGGAGGCGCCAGCCAAAGCTCCTTGAGGAGAGCATTCCACAAATGGGGAACCATAGCAGAAAAGGCCTGTTCTTTATGCTCTTTATTCAGCTCATAGTGGTGAGGAGGAATGGAAGTTCCCTCAGAATGTCTGCTTTATATACGTTATTTACACAATGGCTAATTCCGGGATTCTCCTGTAGGCCAATCAGGTCGCAGATTCACTTCTACCTGGAGCTGGATTGGGTGGCTCCTGTGGACCAATCAGACTGCTGCATTCTGAATCCTATTGTTTTAGGACCAATCAGACTGCTGCATTCTGAATCCTATTGTTCTAGGACCATTCAGACTGCTGCATTTTGGATCCTATTCAACTCAGTACATAACAGGACCTCTCCTGGAGGAGGCACACAAAGAAGGACTTCAGGTGCTGTTGCGTTGATCATTTGTTGCCTCACAACATCAGGACTCGGGGTACTTTGCACTGCACATTATGAAGGAAGGGAAGGGAATTTGATACGGATTGACTGATTTTTTGTAGCAGTCCTTGTTTCTTATAGCAAGTAACACATTGCACCATTTTTTTTCATGTTGACTTTAACACCTCAGCGAGATCTTCCTTGCTTTTAGTAGAGGACTACTCAACACACAAAAAGTAAGAGTAGCCACACTGACCCTTAAGAAAACGATTTGTATTTGGTCAACAAAATGCAACAAAAAAGTGACCAACATCTCCTTGTTAGGAGTCACCAACATGATGCCCGCCAGATGGTGTTGGACTATAACTCTCATCCTGCTTGATGAAGGGCCCTGGTGGCTAGGGCTGATGGGAGTTGGAGTCCATCGTCTTTTGGAAGGCACCATGTCAGCTACCCTTGGGCTAGATGGGAAATAGAGCAAGTAGGTGGAGGAGGAAAATGTTGGCTGATGGTGAAGTCATGGAGTCTGCATCTGATCACAGTCGTAAAGATGGAAAGTGGGAGGAGGTAGCAGACATTCAAATGAGGCTCCCTTGGGTGCTTTGCATGTTTCAGAATGCACTTTACTTCTTGACAGATAATGCTTCTTCTTGGCTCTTTTGTACATTGTGCAGGGAAAAAATCAGGCTGAGTGAGCAGTATGAAGTGGGTAGAAAAATGGGTATTGACCTCCATTTTCTTTATCTCTGCTGAGGTTAAATTCCAAGAAAGAACAAAGGGTGTGGGGAGGTGGGGAGTTATAGGCCAACGCCAGCAATTCTTCTAAATATTTACCAGCTTTTTGTTAATTGTACAAAGCACAAACATATTATGTTTACTTACCTAGGAGCACTGCAGGCATACCCACAAGATAGCTACGTTTCTCTTTTTATCTTGTGGAATTATAGAGCTTTGTACAGGAAGAAAACATTTTTTTATGTGAGCTTCTGGTAAAAAAAAGAAAAACCTAGGAGAACACACAAAGTATAATTTTTGCAGACTGCCAAGGTTAAAAAAGAGCTTAATTTCCTACAGGCTAATTCATACCACTACCATAATTGTTGCTCCTTGAGGGATTAAAAGTTCGTGCAGTTGTGTGCATTGGCTGCAATCAATGCTGCCTTTGCCATGGATTTTCCCCACACAGCACATTGTTATTTATATAGCACCCTCAGTGTACATTGCACTTCACAGCAGTCCCTCAAGCAAGAGAAGAGGGTGCTCTTGGGCTTGCAGTTTTCCCACAGGCAGCTGGTTGGCCACTGGGAGACCAGGATGTTGAACTAGATGGGCTCTTCATATCTTATGCCCCCCAGAAGTTGCTGGACCACAACTCCCATCATCCTTTGGCCATTAGCTATGGTGGCTGGTTCTGATGGCAGATGGGAGCCCATCTGTAGGGTTGGGGAAGGCTGTTTTACAGCAGCAACATTAAAAAAGATACATCTCTGTCCATAGAATGGCAGCTAACAGGTTGAGGTCGAATCCTGACAAGACAGAAGTACTGTTTTTGGGGGACAGGCGTGGGCAGGTGTGGATGACTTCCTGGTACTGAATGGGGTAACTGTGTCCATGGAGGCACAGGTCAATTATGTGTCCAGGGGAGCTGTCTACCAGCTCCATCTGGTATGCGGACTGAGACCCTACCTGCCCACAGACTGTCTCACCAGAGTGGTGTATGCTCTAGTTATCTCCTGCTTGGACTACTGCAATGTGCTCTACGTGGGACTACCTTTGAAGGTGACTTGGAAACTACAACTAATCCAGAATGCGGCAGCTAGACTGGTGACTGGGAGTGGCAGCCGAGACCACATAACACCGGTCTTGAAAGACCTACACCAGCTCCCAGTACGTTTCCGAGCACAATTCAAAGTGTTGGTGCTGACCTTTAAAGCCCTAAACGGCCTCAGCCCAGTATACCTGAAGGAGCATCTCTGCTCTCATTGTTTTGCCCAGACACTGAGGTCCAGCTCAGAGGGCCTTCTGGCGGTTCCCTCACTGTGAGAAGCAAAGTTACAGGGAGCCAGGCAGAGGGCCTTCTCGATAGTGGCGCCCACCCTGTGGAACGCCCTCCCATCAGATGTCAATGAAATAAACAACTATCTGACTTTTAGAAGACATCTGAAGGCAGCCCTGTTTAGGGAAGTTTTAAATTTTTGACGTTTTATCATGTTTTTGGTATTCTGTTGGGAGCCGCCCAGAGTGTCTGGGGAAACCCAGCCAGATGGGTGGGGTGTAAATATTATTATTATTATTATTATTATTATTATTATTATTATTATTATTATTATTATTATTGAAACCTGCAGTATAGAGGCAGAAATGGGAGATGCACGTCCTAGCACTTGCTTTTCATTTTGGCAGGAGTCTGTCTGCCTCTCTCATAGACAGTGCCGGATTGGGCTCCCTCTCGTATGCTATTTTGTCTTTGATGTCTCCCGCTGGTAAAACTTCACATCTTAGTTATTGCACATTGCAAGTTATCTTTTGTGTTCAGTATTGGTTCTGTTTTATTTGTTAAGATATATTGGGAAAAAATCGGTAAAACATTATATGTATATTTTTTTAAAAAACCCCGTGAGGAATGGCAGTCAGACTTCGTTAGACTTCATTCATCTTAGACCTCATTAAGACGGTTTATATGGTTGCCTCCACACATTTAGTTTTCATGCAGGGTGGGGAGCTTGGTCCATGCTTGCTAGCCCCATCCCCAGTGTTGTCACCCCAGTGTTCATGTATTTGGCACTGAGACATAAAAAGAAGAACTTCAGTGTGCCAAGATCTACGCACATAATCAGTATTAGATTGTAGCCAACTAAATTCTACTCAGTCTAGACCCCTTGGGGGAAATCATGCACTTGAGTGAAAGCCAATGTGAACAACTCAGATTCAGAATACACTTTGTGATGGTGGTGACGACGACAACAATTTATTAGATTTGTGTACCACCCTATACCATAGGCATACACTGAGGTTGTGTTCTGATTCCCCCCCCCCAGTTATAACAGAAAAACAGTGTCAGAATGAATTTTATCTATTATTTATTTATTTATTATATAAACCATAAATATGCATCTGTCTTGAATGTATATAGACAGCTGCATCTATATAAACATTATCATATTTTTATCTATATCTATGTATATCCAGTGCTTTTTTTCCTAAAAAAATGTTTAGGGGTACTCTCATTTTCCCAATATTGAAATACTGCCCCTCAATGAGGCGAAACTTAGATTCACAAAATGTTTAGGGGTATGCGTACCCCCAGAAAAAAGCACTGTTTACAGCTATATACATACTTGCACACTTGCATGCATAGACAGATAGATATAATGCAAAAACAAAAGTTCCAGGAATTTACTGCAGAAAAAATCTTGCAGAGAAATCAAGACAGCTTCCTCTGCCCCTTGTCCTGGCAATTAGCGGCTAGCTATGATATCTGTATTGTATAACCGACCAGCCAGTAATTACTCTATCGTATTGCATTTTATAATCCACATTTATGTATTATTCAGGGGCAATAGTGCATGAATTGTTCAGTTGCATGAGAAATCTAATGAGATATAAAACATTTTAAAAATACATGAGCAATCATAATGGGTACTTTATTATCATACAAATAACTTTGGCTGGCTTAGCTTGCTTTTACTTGCAATTTGGGAACTAACTTTTGATCTCAAATCATCAGCATAACAATAATGAGTATAACAACCTTTGCTTGTAACAAAATGCGGTGTTTTGGCCAATTAATAATACACAGAGATATATAGTGTGTGCGTGATTTTCACGGTGGATTACAATCTTCTTCCCATTCTAAATGCTGCACAAGGCAAAATCAAGGTGGGACAGTGCTCATGTCTGGCAACAGAATGGACTCCCCCCTCCCCAATTCCATTTCCTTGGGGTATATATTGAAGATCTCTTGATTACCTTTGTTGGCCATATGCAACGAAAGTTATTAAGAATGATGGAAAGCTAGAAGTTCTCTCACCCTTCCAATTACATTGGGCTTCTGAAAACTGTTCTGCGGCTTAGTGTGGCATGTAGGCAATGGGGATATTGACGTAAAATCTAAAGAGCAAATGTGATTTTTCAGTTTGAGCATATGGAGCTGTGCTCCCCCTGCAAAAAAAACCCCCACATGGGTCGTTTTAATGTGTGGAATCATCTTCTCTCTGATATGTCAGGTTTTGACACTGGTGTTATGTTATCACTCTTTGACCTGAAGCTTTTTGGTGGCTCAATTCTCAAGGCTGATTCACCTTATCCAATAGTCCTAGGAGTTCCTCATCAGGGGATCCTCACATTGGACTCATGGGTCCATGTCCATACACAAAGACTTTGTGTTTTGGGATGTCCAGTGTGGCCTTTAAAGACTCATTGCCTGGCACGAAGCCAGGGCTTGGCATGACTAGAGCTCCAGGAGGACCTCTCCAAACTTAAGTGAATGGGCATTTAAATTGCATATGCAATTCAATATTTAAAAAGGGTAAAGTGATGCATGTCAGGGCCCAAGAACCTTGATTTCACATATATGGTCATGGGATTTGAACTGGCAGTAAGTGGCTGGGAATGAAAACTTGGGGTCATAATGGATGGCCGCTTGATGAAGATGTTGGCCCAGAGTGCAGCACCTGTGAAAAAGACCAATTCCTGATGAATAACTAAAATGCAGGATCCCATCCCTCTTTTGCAGCTTGCGGCCTGTGAAAGAGTTGTGAATGGGATATGCAGAGCAATCCTTTGTTGGTCTACTTTGAAGTAGGTCCCATTGGGCCCAATGTACAGAGGGGTGTTTTTTTTTACCTTCCATGTCTCAAATACTAGCTTTCCATATCACAGTGCTCTGGAAACTGAGGAGAGTATCAAAAGGACATAGTGGTATGCTGCTCAAGGGGAAGAAAACCCAACTGACTGTGCTAATCCCTTGGGAGGACTTAAAAGAAGCACTTGGGACACCATCCCCTTTCTATACAAAGGGCATCCAGAGTTTCTTACCAGGCTTAGGGAAGGATGTATTTTTTACAAGTGGAAAATTCACTTTAAACTACTTAAGTTGTTGAAAGGGTCATGGGTAACACAGTTGTGGCTGTGGAAGCCCATCATATGAAGAAATAAAAACTTCATATCAGAATTTATAGCCTGCGCTAGCAAGACTGAGAAAAGGAGCCTTGGTGGAAGAGAACTGGTTAATGGGGACTATTAAATAACTTCTTGGTCAACAGTCCTATCATATATTGAGTCAGACCAGTGTTAACTGGTAGTAGCCAAGGCTTGAAGCCGAAAGAAATTGGCTACTTGGCCTGAAAATAAAGCAAAACTACAGATGCCGGGTTTTATTCAATATATCTAACAATAGCGTATACAGCAGAGCATATATTTTCTGTAGAAAGTTTTAAGGGGGCATATTTAGTCCGTATTGCTAGCACTAAAATTAAAGCTGTTTCTATTGTTCATGATAAACAGGACTTGGGAATTCAAGGAGGTTGCATTAACCGAAGGCATATTTGGTACTCTCTCTAGTGTAGTTGATTTATCCAGCTTTATAAACAGTAAATCATCTGCCCCAAAAATCTACACCAGAGCTTTCCAAACTGTGTGTCATGACACATTAGTGAGTTGGCTGCAGTGTGTAGGTGTGTCGTGTGTACACTCCCCGCCCTCCTCCCGGAGCTGGAAAGGGGTAGTTTAAACCTGCGGTTTGCTAGTAAAACCGAATCGGTGTGTTGTGAAGTGATGCATGTCTCAAAAGTGTGTCACCAACATGAAAAATTTGGAAAGCTCTGATCTACACTTATCAGCAGGAGACAAAGTGAGCAGCTGGGGTTTTGAACCCTGGTCTCTCAGGTCAACCAATCAGTTCATGCTTTTTAAATATAGGAATAGCAATATTCCTATTTTTGCTTCAACCCACAAGCTCTTGGCAACCATTATGGGTCAATCTTTGCAGCAGCCATTTTGTGGCTGGTGCTCACAACATCCTCTCAAAATTCTAAATGGGCCCCTGAGCCCAGAAAGGTTGGTGACCACTGATCACCTATTCTTGTTGGACTTGAGTAATGTAATAGTTGTATTACGCCACTAACAATGGTAGAGTCATGAATAAAAGAGTGTTGGACTAGCAGGTAAATTAATTGTTCAAAACAGGCCGAATGCAAACACGTCTACTGTCAAATGTACTGTATTTCTGTATTTACTGATGTTCACCTGTTATGGTAGATATCTCATAAGCTTGATATCTGAATCTAAGGCTAAATTGTATATTAACTGAATTTTCTTTCCCATAGAAACATTTTCTACTTGCTGTAATCTTTCAGTTAGAATATATCACCTATATATATGAATGCTAAGAGCTTTTAGGTCCATTTTGTATAAACAGTTATTAGGTCCATTTTTTTCCTGAAAATGGGGGAAAGCAGCAAGAAATGGATTTGGCTAGCATCTGAATATTTTGTGAATGCAGTTCTTGTTTGCTGAGGGTATATATCATCAGCTGAAGCCGTATGACTCCTACAGAAAACATTCGGGGATTATACTGGCTTTTTGCAGAAATGTAAGCTTCCATATAATTTTTACAGCTGAAAGAATGGATTTTGCTATCAAGCTCAAGGGACCTGCTTGGGCTCAGTATAATGGTCTGAGACTTGCAAGGTCCCTGGCAGGGACGGCTGTTTCCAAAACACTTAATCCCCAAGCAGATACTTATTCATCCCACACAGCTCCTCTTGAGATAGAGTGTGTGTGCATTTCTACTTTTGGCACAGTCTTTGCATTGCCTCTCATACCCTTACAGGATCTTTCTGGCCTCTCTATGGATAACATATTGACTGTGCTGTACGGTAGCACAGAATCCTCTACCAGCAGTGGAAACTGTGCCGTAAGCTCCTTTATTTCTTGCCATAGGAATAAAACCTGCTCAAAACCTTTGAACAAAAAGAATGCTTTTCCAATATTGTATTGGCAAATACAGACAAGTTGTGAGTCAGAAAGATTGGGGAGGGGTGTCTCTTCAGTTCAGTTAGCCATATTGGTCATCTCTCGCCAAAACAGAGTTGGGCCATTCGCTCAGGCATGGCTCCTAAATTTCTATTTCTAAAGCACAGGTGGCAAATGGAACTATTCTGAATCCAAAGCACACATAGCACAAATCCACGTAGTTTAATGTGTTAGCTTTTAGGCAATCATTCCTAATTTAGTTCCACACTTTGGCAGGGAAAGGGGAGGTGCCGGATGCTGAGATTTCCAGATTTAGCTATGTTCTCTTATAACTAAGGGTATAATGGTGCAGCTACTTGTACTCTTGGGTAAGACTGATTAGACCCATTTCAGTTTGAATCCCCAAAACTGGTTGGAGGATCAAATTGGCCCTGGTGGATGACCTTTATTAGGAGAGAAACAGAGTGTGTGACATCACTGTTTCTCCTTGATCTCACAGAGGATTTGGATACCATTGGCCAGGCCATGGTATACTCTTGGATCACCTCCATGTTAGGAGTTGGAGGCACTGTGGTTCTGCTCCTACCTTCATGGTCAATATCAGTAAATAGCATTGCCTTTGGGTCCCCTTCTAACTGAGCTGTGGGGTTCCGCAGGGCAGTATTCTGCCCCCAGTGCTACTTGACATCTATATGAAGCCATTGGAGACAGTCATTAGGAGATTTGAAGAGCAGTATTGAATGAATAAATATATGAACATGGATTGCTCAATCTGCTGTTGCCAATTGTTGTTACCAAGTGGCCAACCGACGCTACATTTTGTGCAGAAATTATAGAAACGTTTATTTGTCCTTAATCTTCTGAGCCTTGTAAAGTTGGTCTGCATTGTAGTTTGAAAACTGCAATTCAACACTGATTTTTTGTTTAATCTCTCCTCCCTCCCTCCCTCCCTCCCTCCCCATCCATCCCCAGGCTTCTGAAAAAGGAAGAAAATTTCATCTTCATTCCTCGATCCCGTGAAGAGCTTCCAGACAACTTTCCAAAGGAAATCCCTGGGATTTGTTATTTCCTGGAGGTCAGAACTGGTCAGAAGCAGCCAAAGTCCTCTGTCACATCTGCCAGAGTGAGAAAGATTTCCTACAACATTGGCACCATGTTCCTCCGGGAAACAAGCCTATGAGGCCTGCTGCAGATCAAAGACTCATCAAAAAAGCACAAACCCAGAACTGGGTCATGACAGGAGAGAGGAGATTCTTTCTGTTTCACTGCATTGTTCCATGCAAGCAGTAAAAGCTCCGTGAAATGTCAGGCAATAATTCTTTTTAAAGGTGGGTGACTGCAGTCCATAAACAAACTGGAAAGGGTCAAGGGAGGGAGCAGGGGTTTTTATTTTTTAATCAAATTAAAACAAAATACCTTTCTGTTGCCAGAGCTACTGTTGGCCATAAATATCAATGTGGTAAAAAGAAGAAGAATCCAGATTGAGTTGCTATTAATGGGGGAGGCATTCCACAAAGCATTGGGCCTCTTCTGCAAGGCCCATTGAAATAAATGGAGCATGTGGTATATTCTGTTCTGAAACAGGTGGGCATTTCCTTTTATCTGAAGATGTAGTACCCCTGCTACTTCTTTAAACATTCACGCCAACAGAATTGGGGTAGGCCCCCTTCACATGCATCTGTGAAATGCATGTAAGAGTCACGGTAGCAGTACTTGGTGAATTGCTGTCAGAAGTTGCACCAGCTAAACTGATTGTGATGCATTCCTGCGTTGAAAGGAAGGTTGCCTAAATATGCTTCTCAGTATTTTTTTATTTTAAAACAACAACACTTCATACAAATACTGTAGAGATCATTTATAATCATCTCAGCAGGAGGAATTATAATTCTGCATATAATATCATAGGGATTTTGTCTACTTTTTATACATTTCATTATCTGGACTATATTTCTCATGCTGTATCAGATGTGAGGCTAGGCTACTCCTGTATATTTTCTGCCATCTATCTGTCAAAGCTGCTTCTGCTTCTGCTTCTTCTTCTTCCTCTTCTCCAAATTATAAGAAATGCCATTTTGTTGGGGGTTTGCAAGAGCTACACTTCGATCATTTTCATTTTCTGTTTAGTAGATGTTTATGCCTTGCATATTTAAACTGATGTTCAGTATTTGTCCCGCTAGTAGTGTTATGTCCTGGCATCAGAACAATGCAAGGAAAGTAGTTATTTTCATACTCACTGATTGGTATATTACTGGAAATCCTAAAGCCCCAGAGTAAAGTAATTGTCCTTTGTAATGAAACGTGCCTAAAAGTAGGTGGTCCAACATCATGACCTCATTGTGCTCTGAACTTCTCCCAAGCTTCCAGCTATCATTGGGGAGCATAAGATACCTGTTGCCACTGGCTTTGCATTTCCAGTTACTAACATGGGTAGAAGATCCAGTTATTAATGTTGGTGGGGTGGGGATAATCCATCTGTTATGTTGATTCTCATCGTTCAGTTCCTCAAGATTTGATATATTTTTAGAAGTATCCCCTCAAAATACCTTTCAAATTCTGGCGCTTCAAAAGTCCTGGTGCCATTAATATCCTTGAGACTACTCTAGAGTAAGCAGTTTGAGGACTGTAGTCTAGCTACTGCATTGATCAGCAGTAAAATTTCACTTGTATATGTAGATAATTTCATGTTCATTTTTCATGCGGACTAATTCAGTAAGAGATTTTCATTTACAAAATTGTAGTGTTCCTTTGCCTCAGCAGTGCGTCATGCCAAGCCAAACTTTAATATACTCTGAAGAACATAAAACCATGCATGGGGCTTTGCTCGTGAAATCACAACTCATTGAAGAATTTAGAACTCAGAACTGGTAAAGGGACGGATTCTTGAAAAATTGCCCGTTTCACCTGTTGCAGCAAAAACAACAAAGATATTGTGCCATCTTAGAAACTTAGGCTGTAATCCTATACACACTTAATTTGGGAGTAAGTCCCATTGAATTCAGTGGGATTTACCTTTCGGAAGACATGTACAGAATTGCGCATTAGAAGATTTATTGTGGCATAAGCAGGGTTGGCCCAATTACAAAGAGGAATGAGACAGTTGTCTCAAGTGGTCAGCACAAGGGGCAGTGAATTTGCAATTGGACCCCCTGCTCACTTCGTTATTAGCTGGGTTGGCTGCCCATCAGCCCCTCTCATTCCACCCAACAAGGCAAGAGTCTTGGAGCCCTACTCCTCCCCCCTTCCTCATCCTGCTCTCAGTGTCCCACAGGGCAAGGCCTTTTGGGTGAGTTTGGCTGGAGACTGCCTAAGGCAAATCACAGTGGCTAAAGAGACTGTTATAAATGTGGAATGCCACAAAGGGCCCCCTTGGGTGAGGTGAGGAAGGAAGGGTGGAGAGGGAACAGTGGGGAAGACATCAACACCAACACTTACTTGGGAGCAAAGAGAAAGGACGGGAAGTAAGGAAGGATGGCAGGAGGGAAGATGAGGACGCCATCAGCAAAACCTCAATGAAGAGGGGAAGTGGTGATGGCAGAGCCACTGCCAACCTCAGGTGGCTTTTGTAGACTAGGATCCACTTCATTGGATGCAGAGAGTATTATCTTTGTTGGCACACCTGTTGCTGCCACATAGTGATGCGTGGAGAGCTGGGCTAACAGGAAGAAGATTCCAAGCCCTTCCCCTTTGGACATTGGTACCCAACTTCAAGCCAAGGCCATCTTCCGGGGGAGGGCAACAGATATCTGTTGCCACTGTTTTGCAATAAAATAAAATAAATTGCTCCATGGAGAAGCAGCTCCCATCATTGTAAAAAGGAGGCCAAGTATGGGTTGGGAACATAAAGGCCAGATGGAGGACCTTTGTTGAATTAATTCTTGGATTTGATCGATTGTGTTTGAGATTGTTTTGACATGCATTTGGATTTGACTTGTTTTACATTCTGATATATGCTGTGTTTTGTTATAATGACTTTCCTTCAGATATTTTGTGTTAACGGAGCTGGGGTGGTAGTACTGTTTTGCTGTTGGGGGCTTTGGGGGTTTTTTTGAACCAAAGCTGAGTGGGGGGAGGTTGAACTGTGTACAATGCCTTGAGCTCCTTGGGGTAAAAATGTAAATAAATGGCCAACCATGCAAGAGGGAGCATTATGCTTCTGAGATTGCTATGCAGGGCAAAAGTACCGTATTTTTCGCTCTATAACACGCACCCGACCATAACACGCACATAGTTTTTAGAGGAGGAAAATCCGTAGGCATGCCACCCATAGGCATTCCCTCCATAACACGCACAGACATTTCCCCTTACTTTTTAGGAGGAAAAAAGTGAGTGTTATGGTGCAAAAAATACGGTATATACATGATAAAAACTGGCACTTCCTGGAACATGTGGGCTCTGCATCCCCCTGGGATTTGAAACTGAACACTTCCATTTTCCCTCTATATTTATGGATGGATAGACAGAGATGTACATGCACAAGATAATGTTTCATGCAGCCAACAAAAGTGCTCTCTAGTCTGCAAAAGCTGATGCCACGATACATCTTGTTAGTCTTCAGTGTGTCACAAAACTCTTGGCTATCTTGCACAGAAGCAATTCAACACAATTCCAGTGGAACCTTGATGATTTATGCCCTGTGTGATCCTTGATACCCGAAAGTGAAGCATAGAACATACTGTATTTCTCTGGTATTGTGTCCCTGGAGCTTCCTTGACAGTTAAAGAGGTAGCTGGCATATTACTTCTGCAATGGTACCTTGAGCAGAATGCTAATTTGAAGCTGAATGTTGCCCGTGTCTTACAGATGAACACTCAAGTTCATGTTTGTACAGCAGTTCTGAAGTTTAAAAGCAGAACTGGAATTTAAGTTGAAGTCAAAGGTTTTGGAGGATGCTGTGCTCTTCGCTGCAAAGAGTGGGTTGCTTCTGAGAACAAGGCTGTTTCTCTAGATTCATTCATTTACAGCAAATGTTCTCAAGCAGGGAGTTGTGGGCACAGCCATCTCCCAGACCCTCTTCCCCTGTTGATGGGTCCGGGTCACCATGTGCATTGTTTGGTCCAGCAGGCAGTTTTCCTAATCCATCCTCATGACTGGACCACCAACTCAGTACATCAGTGAGGGTACCATATCCATTGCAAGCTTGATATCCCTTTCCCAGGCCTGGGGCTTTCCAGACATTTCAGCCAACATGGCCAATGGTCAGAGAGGATAGGAATTTTAGTTTGAAACATCCAGATAGCGTCGAGATGGAAATTCTGCCTTAAAATATATTGTGATATTAATATCAGTTGAGAGTGGAAATAGAACCCCTGATGATAGGGATAATAAAATAAGTAATAACTAGGAATAAGATAATAAGATAATAAGATAATAAAAAGTCATTTACACACTTGCTTGGAAGCAAGTCCCGTGGAACCCAGTTCAGCTTACTTTTGAGTAGACATGCATAGGATTGCATTGTTAGAAGTCTCTTTTTGTAAACTGGCCACAGATGATGCTCTATCAATATCGGTCATTTTTCTCAGAACAAGCTAACTTTCCACCTCCACCCCCATTGACCTAAGAACATTATCAAAAAGTAGAGGTTCTTCATTGCTGTCCACCCTCTAACAGTGCAAAATTAGCCATATTACCTTTGGTTCAAAATCTGTTTTCATAAGGTGCAAGGCAGGGCTTGAAGTATTCCTGTGTCAAAGGTTGTACGTTTTCCCATACATTGTAGCCATTCATAGCAGAGTCTCAAGTCAATATCACATTTTTGTTTTTTCACTTTTAGCACAGCAGATTACCTCTGAGAAAGCTGTTGGTTGCTCCTTTAACAAGCAATATGCAAGCTATTAGCAGATAGACTGGAGGGGGTTGCATCTTATACAACATTTGAATCTCTAAACTGGAGTCATCGTGGAACCAATTTTGCAGTGAAATAGCTTCATTTAGATATGAACTTTAAAAATTTGCTTCTGAGTACTGAGCTTCCAACACACACAGGGTCCCAACAATGAAAATCATTATGATTATGGAAATCACAGGGACAGTGGGAACAAAATCTACCAAGCATTATGGCTATGTAATCTCCTCCATTCATTGCATTAGGATTTGCAGGGGCCTTCTGTTCAACCTCAGTTATAATTAAGGGACGTTGCATGGCAACATTGCTTGGTGAATTGTTCCCATTGTTTCTAGACAGGTAGAGAGACTAGGAATACTAATTCCTTTGAACAATAGTGTCCAGGAGGTAGGAGTGATGGTCCTGAATGGGGAAAAAAGCAGAACCACTATAATCACAGAGATCAGTGCAAAACCTAAACAATTGGGTATCATCATCTCCATGGAGATAATGGCTGTGTTTGCAAATAAATCAACTCTCTCAAAAGAAAGAATAGCTTCCCACAAAGAGCCTGCAGACAGTGCTTTTTATATATAAGCATCTTCAAATGCGACACCTCCCAGACACCCATTTTCAGTGCATTGTACCAAGTGATGTGCTTCCGTATTATGACAACTAAAGTTCCTTTGGGGGCACGTTTCTCTAGCTCATTGTGTGAGGGAAGCTTGAGCGTATTGCCAGTCTTGCCTTTTTATACTGCTGCAATGGCCAGATTATTTAATATCTTGAAGAGAAAAGCATGGGCATTTTTCATTAAATCAAGAATGACCTTCCCGCCCCCCAGCTTTAACTAAACAGATGCTGTGGACCATATGGTTCAGTTGCCCCTCGTTGAGAGAGACATTTCGGATTCAGCAAAGCTCTGCAGCTGGAAGGCTCTTCAAATTGCAAGGTGTGAGCAGGCAGTGTTTTGCAAAACCTATCAAAAGGAACTAAGGCAACATTTTAGAATGTAAATGAATGCAGTGCTATCGAAATGAGAGATATGCTAAAGCATTATCTCTGTTTGGTAGGACAATTTACTACATTAGTACCTTTCAGTGGCACACCATCCAAATTCTGAATTATAGGCTTGTTCGTCTTGCCTTTGGGACCTATGAGTGGAGTAGATGTTAGATCGCTAACTCCATGCATCTAGGAGCTTTAAAAAGAAGGCAGTCTAATCAAGACCTACGCTTGAGAAAACTAAAGTGGAATTTGCTGCCAAGAAGTGTGGTGGAGTCTCCTTCTTTGGAGGTCTTTAAGCAGAGGCTTGACAACCATATGTCAGGAGTGCTCTGATGGTGTTTCCTGCTTGGCAGAGGGTTGGACTCGATGGCCCTTGTGGTCTATTCCAACTCTATGATTCTATGATTCTAAAGCTCAGAACTTGTTGCAACATATGTATTGTCATACATGACAATAATGCTATCTGATTTTCATGTTTCCAATACAGTGGCAAGGAGTCCATTTCTAAAGCATGTGCTACAATAGGATGTCTTTGTGCATACCCATGAAATGTACCCCTTAGGTTGAAATAGATATTATGGTTTATTGTTGATTATTTCTACAGGACTCACAGTGTACAGAATGCTGTACTGTCGTCATCTCAGCAACCTTGTAGGGCGGGTGTAGCCAACACGGTGGCCTATAGATGCTGTTGGACTACAACGCCCATCATTCCTGACCATTAGCCATGCTGGATGGGGCTGATGGGAGATGCAGTCCAACATCTGCAGAGCACCACATTGGCTACCCATGCTGGACCCTGTGCTGTAGGGCCACTCAGAGAGATTCATATTTAAGCAAGGATTTGAGCTTTGATCTTGCACAGATCGAAACTGCTAGTAGTGCTCCCTCTCAGAATAAGTCTTCCTAACCAAATCATCTCATTCAGAATGCTTTAAAACTAAATTGAACTTCAGGATTACAAAGTAAGTTTTGCCAAGGCACGCTCTGGTGCCCTCAAGCTTTTCACATGTTTGTTACTTACATATAGCTCTTGCCAGGGTGCACTCAAGCAGAAGTCAATATGCAGACTTACATGGGAGAAAGCCTCATTGCATAGGGGCATCCATAGCATTCTGGTTAGTCCCTCTGCATTGCTCTTAGTCGGATTTAGCCATGCCTGACTGGCAGGGTTGCATCTTTTAACTTCTGATGGTGCCTCTCATCTTCTGAACTATCTGAACATCTACATCTTACACTGCGGATGGCATGTATGTCACTTGCAGTTCTATATAAAATCTTAATTTACCTAAGACATCCCTATGACGTTCTTATAAATCCTAGAGATCAACACACAGATGAAGCCCTGCAAACAGTATGTCTCCAGGCAGAGACTATGTGGGGAGGGACATTTATACAATTCCCAGGCACTACACTCTAGATTGCCATGGATTTTAGGCTATCTGTTAAATTATCTTTTTAAATTGGTAGCAAACCGAAGGATTTAGTATCTCCACACACGCATTACTCACATGCATCAAGTAACTGTGCTGGAAATAATTGGGGAAATCTGTTTATAGATTGCAGGATTGGCTTCCATGGAGATTTTTTGAAAAACGTTGAACAGGTGTTATTTTAGAATGCTTACTAAATACGGTATTTTTGTCTTGAAACATGGGTCTAAACTAGACCCACTGAGTATTTGCAAACTCTACTGAATCTCCTCTGCTGTCCCATACCTCTTAATGTATAGGAACATAGGAAGCTGCCTAATATTAGTGGCAGACCACTGGTTCATCTAGATCAGTTTTGTCTACACTGGCTGGCAGCAGCTCTCCAGGGTTTCAGGCAGGAGGCTCTCCCAGCCCAAACTGGAGGTGCCAGGGATTGAACCTGGGATTGTTTACATGCAAGACAGATACTCTACCACTGAGCTATGGCCCTTCCCAATATACCCTATCTTATTTCACAATGGCCAGTAGGTGTCAGAACCTTCTCCAGTCCCTATTTGTGCCAGAAAATAAATCATATCAAGAATGGATCATTGGCAGATGGCACTAGGATTGCCATACAACATTTACCACTGGTAAGTGGTATGTTACACCTGCCAGAATTGAGAAGAAGGAAATTTAAGCAGTGCATCCTGTCCATTTTAGGTCAGTGCCATTATTCTGATCATTTCCGGGTATGTTATAATCACTTACATATTTATGAGTCACTCCCTAGCCATTCTAGTAATTCTTTGTAATACCGTATATCAAGTACTCAACATTCAGCAAATCTGCCAAACATTACTAAGAGACTCAACCATCATTTACAAAGCAAGGCAAATGCAGTTGAATAAATGTTGCGAGATGAGTAGAAGTATCCCATTGAAAACAAATATGTGCTTTTTAGTAGGGCTTGACATATCCATTCCTTGTCATTTTTGTATGTGTTCTCCTATCTGTCCATTCTGCCATGTTTCCACATCATTCTGCAAGTTAAAATAATAATTGCACAAAAATAATACATTTAAATACGTGCTTTTAAAATTAATTTTGTTCTGGCGTTTTTTAAAAAAAAAACAAAAACCTGAGAACTTTGTCAGAACATTTGGGAAGTGGGAATGCTGGTGGATAACTTAAGTTCAGATCGATGCATTAGTCTAGGAAGTTGGGGATCAGGTCAGTTCATATCAGAATTTGCAAAGGATGAATTCCTCAAACATCCCACCTTCTAAGGGTCTAAGTCATCCTTGGTATTAGTAATAACACTGTTTGGCCAGCACAGTCATTTGAGTGCTCTGATCCCACAGCTCTTGAATGCACTTATTTAAATATCATTTTATGCATGTATGTTTATTGCTTGATAACATAACACGCAATCTGTAGAACTGAGTTGGCTACAGTCCAACTAATACCCCAAAGGTACGATGCCCATGTTCTCAGCTCTAGCCCAGTTCAGCTTTTAGGCAGCTTTTCTAAATCCTTCCCAGATGTGATATTATTAACCAACAAGTAGGCAAAGAAAACAAAGGAAATTAACAAGCTGTGTAAATGCAAAGAATGCAGAGGGATCTTTTGCTAGGACCAAGCTGCAAATGAAATCTTCAGGCAAATCTGCACTGAAAATTCATATTGTACTTGCATAGTGGCCCATTATGAATTGTGCATGTGAGCTTGGGAGAATTAACTCCTAGCAATAACTTACAAGTACGAAGCAATAAAAGAAAAAGCCATGATCACATTGGTGTAGGTACATACTGTGTGCCAAATTATTTGTGCTTGTGGCAGTTAAACTGTATATAAGCAATAAACCAGTAAGTCATACATTGAAAATTAGCCTCCCTGGCATACAAAGCAATAAGTGACTTCTGAGTTGGAGCAATGGCTATAGAAAACATGGCAACATTTAATGTCTTTCAGCATCCATCTTGTGCGACCAAGCCATTATCTTTCTTTCCGAATGCATTTTACTTCAAGGTCCAGTTTTCTCACATGCATTGCCTGCAAGGTTGCAGGGAAGAATATTTAACAACGGGAGATAGGAGGTAGGACAAGAGCTAGTACTTAAAAACCTATGGAAAATGTAAAAAGAGATCTGCTGGTTGGCAGGTTGAGGTAGCTGGTGATTTTGCAGAGCTTTAAGATTGGCTTAAGTCCTATCTGCAACTTGCTGGTATAAAAATTCAAGGAAATTATATTTGTTCCTTGCAAAACTTATAGATAAGGTAAGAACAAAACTGGCCCACAATAAAAGCATGGAAACACTGTTATGCCACCTCAAAGCTTCTGCCAGCATTTGTCCAGGCAGCTTTTATTGATTAGTGGCATCCAAGAAGTCTGTTTGTTTGACGTAAGAAATTTATACGTAGGATAGCATCATGTGTCTTTCTGTCACAGGCTACTAGATGGTTAATGAAGCAAGAAAGCGCTCTTTGCTTTGTACAAGGAGCTTTCCAACTCTTGCTCCATTTTATCTTCACATTGGAAGTGTGAGATAAGTGAAGGTTGGAAGAGAAGATTTGCCCATGGCCACCAAATTATGGGTTTGAATCTGGGACTTTTGCAGCCAATCTCCAAAGTCTATCTTTTGCAAGGTTCACATTTCAGCCATTGCTTTCCTAGTATTGCCTGGACTGTTTTTCAGAATTCGCAGCTGATGTTTCCCTTCAGCACATACTCAACTGTGCATAGCAGCCAATGCTGTTCTCATCTGGCATACAATAGCACACTGCTGTGCATTCGTTAAAATAATCCTCAAGAATAGCAGTATTGACTTCTTTTCCATGAGAGTTCGTTGAAGCAGTGCTATTTACGCCTGGAACTGGTTGGTCGGTGACAGGATGGGAGACCATCTGGAAACCAATCATATACTGCCTTCAGTTGTTGTTGTTAAGAAAGTTGGGCTATAAATGAAATAAATAAAACTAAAGCTGGAAGTCTCCCAGCTGATGCCATGACCAGAGGTCCGTCAGAAGCTGTATAATGTATCTCTATCTCTGTAACTTAGCAGGTCTGGGTTGGGCTATTGCCTGAAATAGGAATCCATCTGAGAACACTCACTGCCCTCATTCTCAGTTCCTTGGAGGAAATATAGTATCCAAGGTAATAAACAGTGCAAAATTGCTTCAGTGTGGCTTAATTAGCTGTGTTGCTGCATGGAGGTTTCATCAAGCCCCTCCATTAAGGTCACAGAGAAAATGAGTTTGTTCATTAACAGAAGTGTAGAACAGAAAAGGTTTGGCCACCTCTCTGGCACATATAAAACACTGCCTTAAATCCACCTGTACTTTATTTTCCACATTTTCCGTTCAAAATTAAGGATTCATACAGCCATTATCCAACAAACTGTTGCCCAAGTCAGGTCGCTTCACTAAATTTCAGCACCATCCTAACATCCAACTTCTTTTATTAATTAATCAAGAATAACCCCTTATTATTCATTCTCATCAATAAACAACATTAGAGAGGAGGAGGGGAGATACCACATTATGTTTATAATAAGCTTCCTTAAATTGTTTATAAAGATAAATAGGTAGTCAAAAACTATGAAGGAGTAGCTAGCTTATGTTGCAACCTTGAGCGTGCATCTGTATTTTTAGCTACAAATAAGGTTGCGGGAGGCAATATACACTTACTCTGCTGTCATGTAGTCACACAAGAATCAGCAAGACTGTCACAGGGTTAGTTCTATCATTGCTTCCATTAATGGTGAGATTGGAGCCTGTGTCACTAACACGTCATGCCCCTTTCATGCAAAGCCATCCCCTGGTTGTCTGTTGATAACAATGCAGATTAGAACTCATTGTGGAAGAACGCCATTCTTTAACCCATGATCATGAGTCTGAACATTTGGGTAAAGGGTGTTTAAATGGCAATTGATTAGTATTGAGAATGTGCCCGAAAAGTAGAGAAAGTGGGAAAATGCTAACCAAAGTTCCAGGCAATCACTGATACGGTCTGTGTCAAGCAACCTACAGCTATCAGTGATCCAAGTTTGTCAGGATTCTCCTAGGACATTGGTCTTGAAAAAATAGGTCATCGTGGAGGTTTGAAATCTGTTGCTGTTGAGAATGATGAAGATGATGCTATTTATTAAATTTGTATTGTGCCCTTCATTCGAAGATCACAGGGCAGTTCACAGCATAAAAATACATAACAAGAACATAAAATTTAAAGTAGCTAGGTGTCCCAGAGAGCAAAAATAAAGCTCAAAAATTACATTTGATACAAGTGTGTACAGTGGTGTCCCGCAAGACGAATGCCTCGCAAGACGAAAAACTCGCTAGACGAAAGGGTTTTCCGTTTTTGCGGTGCTTCGCTAGACGAATTTCCCTATGGGCTTGCTTCGCAAGATGAAAACGTCTTGCGCTTTTTTAAAAAAGCCGCTTGAAGAGGCGCAGTTGCGACGGACCGTGCTTCGCAAGACGAAAAACATCGCAAGACGAAAAGACTCGCGGAACGAATTCTTTTCGTCTTGCGAGGCACCACTGTATCAACTCTTCAGACACAAATGACATAATAAGAGATAGAATTGCAGCAGAGCATGTTGAATACATTTTGCTCACATTCTAGCTATGGGTAATAGAAAAGATTCCTGATAGATCAAAATCAGCTCCCACTACATACAATGCATGTGGAAAACTCCTCCTCCTTGCTACTATTGTCACTTGTCCATCCCTTGCCTCTTGACCACTTCAGTGCCCTTGATAGCCCTTGACAGCCATGGAGCAGCAACCCAAGGGTGGTTGGTAGCCTTCAGCATCCCGGAAGAACGACCAGACGTTGTTGTTTTCATCAGGGTCTGTTCAAAGGTGCCACCTACTGTTGCCCTGAGCACAACCTGCACACATTACAGCTCACCGATTCACGTTAATGCCCCCAGCCAATGGGGCAGTGTGCCATTATCTGTAATTTGGAGCTGTGCACCCACTTGCCTTAGGGAAGGGGAAAAAATGATGTCAACAGGGAGTGACCAACTTGGATGACTTTAAAAGAGAACCAGACAAATTCACGGATAAAGCTATCAGTGACTGCTAGATATAATCGCTGTGCTCTTCTTCCACTGCTGGAGGTGATATGCCTTTGAATACTAGTTGATTGGAATCAACTTGTGGGGAGAGTCCTGTTGCATTCAAGTCCTGTTCGTCGGAGCTGAATGCAAAGGCCTCTTGTTGGCCACTATGAAAACAGGACGGATTTGGTGGGGCTTTGTCCTGATCAAGCAGGGCTGCTCTTATGTTCTGAGTCAAGGGGCAGTGCAAAAGCCTGGGTAAATTATTCACCATCTCAACTCTGCAAGATGCAGATAAAAAAATCAACTGTTACACAGCACTTTGGCCTAGCGCTAGAAGGTGTTGTTTGGAAACCGATGTGCTTTGTATAGGGAACTGGGACTGCAGAATACCTTTTTCTGTCACGACATCAAATAGCATTTATTTATATATTTCAAAGCAAGCGCAACTTGAACCTAAAATAAGTAATTTGTGCTTCAGCTGCAGCAGTTCTATGTCAAATAAGATTCGGCAAAAATGATGACAGTAAATGATGCTTTTGATATTAATGGCCAACAGAAGGCTTTCGAGTTATACTGCCCAACATTTAGTAATTAAAATGCTGATACTGTATTCTCAAAAAAAAGGTGCTTATAATTTCAAGCATGCAGTGTGCCCTCTGGTGGTGTAAGCATATGGCCGAACATTTTAGGCTTCTTAGAAATAAGAGTTATTATGCTAGCAGGGAAAGCAAAATTAAATTCATGGTCCTAAAGCCAAGGAAGTCCAATTTGACTCAACTGGATTTATGTCTCAGAAAACATGCTTAGGTACAAGCTGAAGGTAGTTTAACAGCTGGTTTAGGAATCAGAAGCAATCCCTTATGCATCTGGAAAAGCCATGCCTTTATTTGTTTATGAAATTTATTGCCTGCCCTTCGCTATAAAGTCCCAGGGCAGGTTACAACAATAGAATATATAATTATAAAAACAAATAAAACCATTAAAATGATAAAAGATGTAAAAACAACCCAAATAAAACAGAATATCATAAATTCAGCAGAAGAGGTGGGTCCCACAAATCAAAATACCTTGCCTGTCAAAGGCCAGGGTAAAAAATGCACCTTCAGCATTTTTTGAAGCATTAGTGAAGATGCCTGGCATACCTCTATAGGGAGAGAGTTCCTCAGTTTGGGCTTCCACAGAGAAAGCTCCTTCCCAGGCTGACATTCTCTCTACTTCTGAGGGTGGCAAAACTACCAAGCCTACTTGTCAGATCTTTATGCTCAAGAATGGGATGGAGATGGTAGGGATGGAGATGGTCCTAAGTCATGAGGGCTTGAGGGTATTTGGGGTGGGGGCAGGATCTGACACCGTGTGAGATGCTGCAACAAGAGGGGCAAAGGGTGGGCATGCATGGAAGTGTCGTGTTTACTTTATTACATTTAAAGCTCATATGTTCATTACTGGGGATACCAGCATTAGTGTTTAGCTGGTTTGTGGATGGCCATCAAATAGTCACCATTTCTGGAAGTGGTGTTTGCTTTGTGATGATTGAGTTAGGATTGCCTCCCCCAAAACAACTGAATTTACATCTAACCAAAGATTTAAATTACCTACTTGAATAGACCAAATCTGGGGCATGATCCATCCACAATGAATTGCATTTAAGTTCCCATTGATCTGTTGGAGAATTAAGCTCACACTTAAGCCTTTCTCACTGAAGCCAATGGGACTTAAGCATTCATAATATGGGATAGATCATGGCCTTGTTTCTTGAGTGATGGTGGTATATGAGGTACATAGTAAACATAATAGCCAAACAGTGGAGAATATTGACCAGGGATTACTGGAAAGCAGTCGTCTTAGAAGAGCATGGAACAAAAACTTAATTACTTCCTTCACTGGTGTGCATAAATCTATAGAATAAATTCACTGCCATATGACAAGGCCGTGAGATCAATTGTCTGTGCACAGTAAAAACTACTCATTTTCTTAACACTTTAAGGTTTGAACCATTCTCCATGATAGCTGAATGTTTTTGGGTTTTTTTGGAGCAGTCACCCTTGCCTTTTGCTAAGGCTTCTTCTCTGTTTCCATTTCTGCCCTGGGAGCCCTTGTTCCTAACATCTGCTTCCCATTAGGCCTGTGTTGTTATGCTTAACACTGTGGGGAAAGGGGATGAAGCAGCCCAAAATACTATACACGAGAGCAAGACAATTAGCACATGGAGTTGCCAGGCCTTATACAGAGTCACACCTTTCATCCACTTAGCCTTGTACTGTCTATGTTCAGGACATTTTGCTGTCTGAGGTAGAGCAACACATGGCTCCCACCCCAAGTCAAGTGCATAGACCCAAGGCTGGCCAAACTATTTTGACACCTGAGGCAGCAAAATATCTGAGAAATGTATCTGCCTGGGAGGAAAAAAAGAATAATTTGCTTGCCTTTTATGATATACAGAATCAGCTGCCTCGTTTTGTCTCATGGTAGGGCCGGCCCTATGACTATGCCAACTGAAAACAGCTCTCCAAAGACTTAGGCAGAGGTCTTTCCCAGCCCAGATTTACGTGAGATTGAATGGATTGATGTTGGGACCATCAATATAGAAAGCATGGACTCTTATCACTGAGCAATATCCCTTTCCTACAAGATTCACTTGCATTACTTGAGTTGAAACTTTGCTGATGGTTGCCTTTTGGGAGAACAGGGCATTTGCAAAGGGCACCTCTGCAGTTGTTGTTGATTCAGAGCATTCCTCTTGTGTTGTGTGTTCCCCCCCCCAAAAAAAAAAAACAACTCCATGCCTTGGAGACAAGAACTGAAATGGAGGGCAACACCAATGAGCAGAGGAAACCAGAAGGGGAGATAAGCTCAAGAGATGCTAGGAAGCATTTGTTTCGGTAGAAAGGCTGTTGGCCAACATGTTTCACAAGATAGATTTTTTTTCCCCAGGAGCAACTTAGTCTGGGAGACATTAGAAAGCAACCATATTCCATGAGTATCAGTTGATCAGTCCCTTAGATGGTGCTTGACCCAAAATAAGTTGGGCCACAGCATTTCTGCTGGTGTCCCACTGTCTTCCATCAGCACGGCGGAAGCGGGCACTTGAAGTCATAGTCATAGGCACATGTCAACACTTGGTTCCTTCATGCTTATTGTGGTTGCGTAGAAAATGTCTATTGTTCACATCAGGAAGCAACCTGAAGCGCCACGAGTGTAGGCATCTCCGTACAAAAATGGCAGAACTGCTGTGCTGGTGGCAGCCATTTTGTCTTTGTTGCTAACAGTTTAATAGAAATTTTACAGTACACAAAAACACACAATTCTCATTATTAGCATACCACAGCATTGGTTGACAGCGGCACCAAACATTGTCAGTTTTTTTACCACAGGAAACATTGGTAGTCTTTGCCACAGGAAAAAGCATGAATCAGGAGCCATGGCCCATCTGGGTCACACAAAATGGCCACCCTTATGCTACTGAAGTAAAGAAAAGCTGAGCCTGCAGCAGTGGCGTAGCGTGGGTTCTCACCACGCAAGGCAAGTAATTTGCGCCCCCTAACCCGTGGATTTTAGCACTCGAGTCTCTTCCGCGCCCCCCCATGTTGCGCCAGGTGCGGCAGGCCCCCCCCCTGCACCCCCCACGCTACGCCACTGCTCCCACCACAAGTCTTCAGGACAGCCTTCTGAAGGCTGGTGCGGGGAGAAGGTCTCTCCGCCCCACCACCAGGCTTCGGAGCAGCCTCCTGAAGGCTGGCGGCGGGAGGAGGTCTCTCCGCCCCACCGGCAGCCTTCGGAGGAGGTCCGAGGACAGTGGGGTTCCTGCTTCCTCGAGGAGGGCCGGCCAAACGCGCCCCCCCAAATGTTGCGCCCGGTGCGGCCGGCACCCCTGGCACCCCCCACGCTACGCCACTGGCCTGCAGTCAGCCAAGGGAGACTTTGCTCCTTCGGTTTGCCTGAGAATTGCAGCGCCACTTCTAAACGAAAACATCTTTTGAGCTTACCTTGTAATAACTCCTCTGATGTGTGTTGTGACTCCTCATCTGCCTTCTGTAACGAAATCTCTTGCTTCAATGCTGTGTGTCTGTGCGTGTGTGGCGGCCCGTGTGCGTGTCTGTATTACAACGCAATGTTTTTACTTTGTCTTGGAGAACCTTGTTTGTTGCCATATTAGTAAGCCTAAAGTACACTCTTTATTTTAAATAAATAAAAAAAAGTAAAGCAATATTTACTCTACTCTGTATCTTCTCAGTCAAAGCCTCCATAGCGGTAAGCTATTTCTTATAAATGTTTATAAACAGAATGCAGTTTTCTAATATTCGCTGCACCAAGCAGAGGCGACTTGCTTTTTTTCCAGAAATTATTAATACGATGACAATAAATAACAGTGTCAGCGTCTACTTCTTCCACACCCATATTTTCTAACCCTTGACCAATCTGCCACATTTTATAATATTGCCGACAAAAAAGGGTTTTTAAAGAGAAAAAAAGGAAATTAATCAGCTATTTCTTGTGTGATCTTGACACAGTACCTGATTCATAAAAAGGGGGAGGGGGGAATAATTTAGCATCTCAGTTCAATAATTTTATTCGTGCTGTTCAGATTGCTAAAGTCTCTGAAACTTTAAGGACTCAGGGATACGGGCATTTCTTCAACTTGTTTTCCAATTCTTGAGTCATTATTTTTCAGCATCTTCTGTCACTCCCTCTGACTTCTGCTGTGCTCATGTAGACCCTTATAAAATAAAATTTGAGATCAAAGCAATGAATTTTTTAAAGAAATGGTGAGTATCTGGATTCAGTCCGCCATGCTTCATTTCCCCTGCCAATCAACTAACCAGTGTGATTATTGCCAAATGCATGAGGACACAGCTGAGTCAGAGCCTTTGCACTCTTTTCATTATTAAAGATGAAATGTAAATGTCGCTATGGAAAGTATAAGAGCATTTTTTTAAATCTGGAAAACTTATATACAGGTATATACTGATCTTCAGGCCTTTTCACAGCTCCATCATAATGCTGTTCACTAGATATTTCTAATAGGCCACAGGGCAAAATTTATCAACGTGTATGTGAATTAATAGAGGCCAATAAGAGATGGGGTACAGTACACGGCTAATGTAAATTTACAGCATAAGCAGCTTTCTATGAGGTCAGATTAGCTGTCCTTCTTGTGGAATATTTTCTACTACAAGAGGCAGCAACTTTTCCCAGACTCAGAGCAATGTCTTCTCCTACCTGATCCTTGGCATGTAAAAGCGTGCCACTGAAGAGTGTTTGTCTCTCCCGCTAAAATTCTGTTATGTGCTTCTCCACAAAAGAAAGAGGAACTTCTTAAAAAATATAAATATAAATGTAGCATTCTGCTTTCAGAACTGAAGCCTTCTCAATAAGCCCTCTTAACTGCTTACAATAGTGTGTTGAGTTTAATGGTGTGACTAATCCTACCAAAATTGAGGGGGGTTTTGCCCAAAGATGGAAATTATCAGTGGCATTCAGTGGCCAAATATGCTTGTCTGATTGGACAGACTTCATGTAGTCTCCTTGGCATAGATGTCTTTGGAGTGACTTTGCTGGAGGTCAGTTAAGAATGTGGCCAACAAGCTTTAATTATTTGACCAAACAAAATGTCAGAATGGGGTGTCATTTCCCCTCTTCCATTCATCGTGTCATCTCTTGAGGAAAGTTTTCGAATACCACTTGACGTACGATTGTCATTGTATTTCATTCTTCTTGCCTAAACATAATTTAAATAACATTTTAAGCTAGATGTTATAATCATCCATTGTGTGTGCAGAATGTGATTGGCGACACGCACACACATATATATATGGTGTGTGAGGGTCCAAAACTAGGCATAAAGGACTGGATTGGGCCCATATTTGTAACACTGACTTCCTTTCCTTTCTTTCATGGCAGTGCTGCTTTTTCACAGTGACAGGTTTGTAATAAAATTAAATAAAAGCCCTGTGACACACAGTTGTAAAAAGCTCCATTGATCCCTTTTGCACTCGTAGGGCATCAACCACCCAAATTTAAATGGAGCACAGTTCTGTGTTAACTCAGAAGTAAGCCTGAGTAAGTTCAGTGGTGTGGCTACCCCTTTAAGAGTGCTCAGGACTGCAGCCTTAATCCCCGCTTGTTCCAATGAGCAAAATTTTAAGGACATGCTTAATTCTTCCATTAGTATCAGTGGCAGCCAAAAGGCTTTTTAACTTTAGCTGCATTGCACCCACAGAGTTCAGCGTGAGGGAGAACTGTTCCACTGACTTTACCAGGGGGGAAAGCACCTTATGGGAATTCCTATAGGAGTGAATGGGGTGGCTGTTTCTCAAACAGAGCTCCACACATGCAGGAGATTCTGCAACTCTGTCGTGGAGCTTCTAGATCATGTGGGTTTTGTTCAATTCTGAAACGTCCATTTCTGGTGGAATGGAGAACCCAGTTTTTTAAAAAAATCTCTAGTAGGTATTTTAGCAACATAAATAATCCTTATGTTCCTGCTCCATTAAATTTTATACATGTTCATATACTATATATAAGTATATATAAATATATATATATAATATACATATACATATGCATATATTTTATGAATCAGGTCTGTGATTTTTACTATTCTGAGCAATTTGATGCATTTTCATAAGGTCATTATCTCTTATTATTTAGTTTGCAGTGTAAATAATAGTGTACATCTGCTATTTTATTATACCAATATGCCATGGGCAATTTTTTGTTTGTTTGGAAACTGTACTAGATATATCAAATAGCAATTGCAATGCCATCATTCCACATTGCTTCCACATACAAAAGTATCTGTGAGGCGTGTGTTTTTCAACCGCTAATATAATCTGCGTCAGAAATATTTGATTTACATTTCCCTCCCAGCTAAAACCACCTCTCAAAGTATGTACAGTTCCCAACAATGTTTTCTCTTTGGTAATTTCCACTTGGTTCGCATCCCATGTATTTCCTGTCAGAAGTGAGTGAAACATGAGGTATAATGTCAATAGCCATTTCAGATTGGAATTAATCTATATCAGTCTGTATGCATTTATAGTGCTGAAGAACAACACAGCAAACACTGCTGCTGTGCTCATTCCACTTTCTCACCGGGGCTTGTGAGGTGAATAGCAATAGATGATCGGTCAGATCCAGCGTGAGAGACCCACGTGCAAAAGCAGGCTTCCCCACACATGCCCATACACCCCTCATGATTGGGCCCAGCACATTCAAAAGGTGCTTTGTGAGGTTTCAAGGAAAAAATCCTACACCTGAGCTTCTGCGCATCATCCCTCTGTTTACACTCCTTAACATGCCCTTCACTTCCACCTGTAAGTTCACAACCGCATGTTAGGCATGGCACATTAAGGCCTCTCAAAATGGCATCTCTACCCCAAGTAGATCCATCTACCTGTTTTCACAATGCCATCATGTTTTGTATATCTCAGGCCCAACTCAAGAAATTGGACAATGCGATGATGCCACCAGATGGGGGAAATGGCCCTTGGTCAAATTCCAATCCTATTTGTCCCATCTTCCAACATGGCTGCAGAGAGAGGGAGAGAACAGCTTCAAAGATTGCTCTAAGCATTGATCTCCCATCCTGTTTGGTCTTAAAAGTGACAGTTGATTAGCTGAGATTTGGGAGAATCGATTCCCCATATTATCAAAGCTCTCAGCGCTGACTATTGGTCTGACAGGGAGATACTCACATGAAGATCTCTGGAGTAGATGGAGGAAGCGCAATAGCAGTGTTCGTTGGTTTGTGCCCTCGGTCAAAACATGAAATGTATCTTCCATGCTTTTCACACAGCAAAAGCCTTTTAAACACTTTTGTATATTTTTGTGTGTGTCATACGCGGTGTAAATAGCATGTTTCATTATGCAAAAATTTCTAGGTCATCAACTTCAGAACAAGATGAATTTGTATATGAGGAAAATCGAAACATCAACAGTAAATCCGGATGATTAAAACAAAATATAAAGTGGTTATGACTGTTGTGTGTTCTATTTATACTGTCCATATCCCGGTTTTATGTTTTAAAGGAGAGGAAAAAATACATTTTCTTTACCCTTGAGTGTATGATCAATTATTTAAACTATATTTACATCAATAAATCTTATGCCAAACCTATTAAATGTTGTCAGGCTGTTTGCTTTGTGGGCATGATGACAAATATCCTGGTTTTTTAAAAAAGTGTGTGGTGTGTGTGTGCCATTTTTAAATCTGTATTCCTATTCCACTAAATTAAAAAGCAGGTTTAAATGAGCAAACATTGAGATGAATTGTGAAATCCAACACAGTAAGAAAGATTGTAATAATATGCACAGAGCCTCTGCACAGAGAGGAAATGTGTTGAGCTTGTGTGGACATCCTCACACACATGTGAAGCACTCACACACATGTGATCCTCATACACATGTGAACGGCATCCTCACACACATGTGAAGCACATGAGAGCCAGTGTGGTGTAGTGGTTAAGTGCAGTAGACTCGTAATCTGGTGAACCGGGTTTGCTTCCCCACTCCTCCACATTCACCTTGGGCTAGTCACACTTTTCTGAAGTCTCTCAGCCCTACTTACCTCACAGTTTGTTGTGGGGGAAGAAGGGAAAGGAGAATGTTAGCTGCTTTGAGACTCCTTAGGGTAGTAATAAAGCGGGATATCAAATCTAAACTCTTCTTCTTCTTCTTCACCTCATAAATGAAAAAAGGAAGCCCTTGTATGCCCAGTAATAAAATATCAAAGCCACATATGGTAGTATGTTGGGTCAGGTTGCTTACAATTCTGCTATAACAATTGGCACTCATGACATACTTCTCACCACTTCTGTTCATGAAATCTTAAGAAATAAATGTTTGGCACTACTTTAAAATAAACTGAATGAAGGTACTGCCAGGCAATTTCCATGCCCCACAACATCCCACTGATCGAAAGCAGGACCCTTGTTTTTTGGTCCAGCACAAGGAGAAGCTGCTGACCAGGGCTACTTGTGAGTAAATTGATCAAACAATAATCAGCCCAAATGGGCTGTAACCAGGTAATAATGGGGCCTCTTCCAACTGGCTTATATGATGCATTTTCTATTTTATGCAACTTACTGTATTCTTTTTACTCTTATTTTTAGATCCATTTTTGGTGTTTGTAAGCCACTTTGAGTTATTTTTTTCTTAAAAGTGGCTAATAAATCTAAGATATGCCTCATAGGGGTCACTGGAACAGGAAAACATGAGGAAAGCAGAGGTTACCCCTTGAGGGAGGATAAAGGAGGACCCCATGTTGAGCAGGGCTTCTCTGGTCTGCAACTGGTGCTCATGAGAGAAGTGACAGGGAACTGCCCAATGCTCTGAGGACAACTGGAGAACATATCAGAAAAAAAAATCACATTCACATTAAGACATGGATGGGGCACCTGGTGTCTTCCAGATGTCACTGTACTCCAGGTCCCATCATCCTGTGTTCAAGGATAAGGGATCATGGGATCTGAAGTCGGGCAACATCTCAAGGGCCAGAGGTTTCCCCTCACTGCACTAAGACATGAATTCATGCTCCCATGATAAGTGGGCCTGATGTTCACGCTCAATCCCAGAGCCATCATAAAGCCTCCCCAGTGATCAGTTTCTGAACAGTACCATCTGTGGTTGCCATTCAGCTAAAATGCAGCTTTCAAGATTTTGGGTTGTTTTCAATGTTAATTCTATACAGAGTAGATCCCTCAAAAATTCATGGACTTGGCTAACTTGAGTCCATTCATTTCAGTGGGTGTAACTTGGTTAGATACAACCCCATGAAATTCAAGTTGCATTTACATTTTCAGCACTTAAGTGCTGATGCGATGATTACCAGCCTGTCCTTCAGTTAGTTAAAGACCTAACATAATACTCCTGCAGTCCTGGGAAGGTGCTATGGAGAGGCAGATAATCAATTTATTTCCCCAAATTTCAGTAAAAGGTGAGCACTTTATCAGTATTTAAATATAACCTGCAGCTCTGTAAATAAAGGATGCATTTTAAATGGAATAATTATCTTCCATTCCATTGCTTATAATGCAACAATAACTAATCCTCATTTTGAAGATTCTGTCAGTTTTAATCCAATCAAGATTCTCTAAAAAAATACACTATTCTTATAATTATTTAAAAAGTTATTTGAACAGTCCATCTCACACACTCCTTGTTTCTCACTATTTTAAAAAGCCAGAACATTAGCTTTGCCAATTTAATCATTTCCCAGCACCTAATTTCCAATTTATTTCTCTGGAAGCTTCTTCTAGTTCAGTCTGATTAAAATTTAAACTGCCATTAATATATTTATTATTCTTCCACCTCCAATCCAGTATCATAAAAAACACACACAGAGAGAGAAATATAATAAAAATATCCATAGGCCTTCATTAAGCCCCAAAGCCTTACCAATAGACAGGTCCCAGCTTCAAAAAATCTCTCAAAACTGTATTTTGCTAGTGTTCCAAGTCTTTGCCAAGGGACTAGACTCCAGGAGAAGCTACACTTCACAAGGATGTGAAGCAGACTTTATCCCAGCCCAGGGTCCCAAGGCTGCTCTGGACTATTCAGTGCTGGCCGAGGCTGATGAGAGTTGCAGTCCAAAAACATTGGAGGGCACCAGGTTGGGGAAAGATGATGTAAAGTGGTGAGGCAGGAGGCAACTTGGAACATCTCAAACATCGTTTAGCAAGCTCAAGCAATAGAAATCACCCAGTTTACTTACGGTAAGTTGAAAGAGAGCGCCACCTGAATCTCTTCTTAATATGATCTTGGTTTCTAGTTGCAAGTGGTTAATGAGCAGTTCATCTGGCAATATATTCCCCACAGCAGATAAAAACAACAGCTGATACTGGAAAGGTATCAAGTCACGGAGAGCAAATAACTCCAGTGTTCGTGACAGCATTGTTAGACCATGCAGACACATCTGTCTAGGATTAAGGGATTTCCTATAATATTGGGAGGAATTTATGTGACATCTTTTGGGTGCAGAGATATTTCTTGACTAACACAGGGTTTTTTTATAAAAAAAAACCTAACCCAAATACATTTCAGTTGATTTAAGCAAGGGTGATCAAGGGTGACTGACTGAAGGCAACTGGATTTGCACCCATCTGAAAATTATTGCACAGTACTTTTATCTGTTAAGCATTTTTGTGCAGAATTAATAGAAAATTACAGAAAGGCAATCCAATAATTTCAAATATAATTATGCCTGTTGGGGATATTAATCTAAAAGGAGGAGGAGGAGAAGAAGAAGAAGAAGAGGAGGAGGAGGAGTTGTTGTTGTTTGGGCCCATATTGCGAAATATATTTCTTTACTGCAATGGGAGGTTGGTACACAGATCTATTTCAAAATAATTTCTTCTTTCCTGCAAATAGAGAGCTAGAAGGAACATGAGACAGACTGTAAGTGATTTTTCTTTAAAATTGTTTTTATATAAGATAATGCTACTTTCCTCAGATACAAGGCCACCCATAAAATATGTCTTCCAACCAAGTAGGTAAGGGGTTGTAAAGTTGTGATGAAGGAGAATCTGATCATTGATTAAAATGGTGCAAAATGTGACCAGCGTGGGGTGGAGACAGAAAGAATGGACTTACAGCCATTGAAAATGTGGCTTACTTTATGGATGTTCCCAGCACAAACCTCCCATTTTCTTAGCTAATTACCCACTTAAAGCCAGCAAGGATTCCTTCAGTTTCTGACTGATGGCCATAGATTTCCAATAAAGCGCTGCTGCAACTCTGTGAGAAGCCTACCATGTTGCTTCAACAGCAGTCAAGCTCTATTAGGGTCACTGTCATATCTGGGAGAAAGGTGCTGAAGGTTATGCTGTCTTCTTCCGGGATCAACATTTCAGCTAATTATCCTAATTCCAGAAGAGTCCTCTCCAGGAAGCCATTAGGGCCTGGGCTTTGCAAATCTAATGAAACATGACAATGTGCTGACTTCCGCACCACTGAGACAAAATGGTCGAGGAAGTCACATTGTCTTCTCACAGCTTCCTGGCCTGTGTGCACAGTGGGTCTCCTAGCCAGGGTCAGTCCTAGTTATTCCAGTATGCCCGGAAGCAAGCCTCTATTGCAAAGTAGGGCTGCAAACTTGAACCATTTTAATAGGTTAGAGCATCTGTTGTAGAGATGGACAACCTGTGGCCCTCCAGATGCTGTTGGACTAGGAAGCTGCCTTATATGGAGTGAGACCAGTGGTCCATCTAGCTCAGTATTGTCTAAATTCCAGCTCTCCCTGAGATGCCAGGGATTGAAAATGGTGTTGGTTTCTGTGTGTTGCCACTGTACAGTGCTTTGAGTCACAAGACTCTGTTTACATTCCAGAGACATTCCAGACTGTTGGAAGTCTCACGGAAGACAGGGAAGGACGAGAAGTTTGAGCTACACTGCAAAGAGTTTTAATTCTAGTTAAGCAGACAGAAAAGAAACATCCTCTCTCTGTGAAAGCAGAGAGCAACTGAACTAAAGGAACAGGAAACCAGTAAAGGTCACATCCATCTCCTGTCTTCCATGAGACTTCCAACAGTCTTGAATGACTCTGGAATGTAAACAGAGTCTTGTGACTCAAAGCACTGCACAGTGGCAACACACAGAAACCAACATCCTCCCCCTTTCTGTGAACACCACTGGGCAGTGTGTCAGTACAATGTCAGTACAAACCCTGTTTCTGTACATAGGTACAGTGTTGGTCCTTCGGGACAACCTTGGACAATAAATCAGCAGGAATTTCATTACCTGGCATGTAGGACACCGTTACGAGTCCTTTCTGAACACATTCTCTAGCATGTTGCAGCTTCAGTTGCAAGTGCTTTGTGCTTTGCTTACAACCTTCAGAAGTCAGCAAGGCCAAACATGCTTTGTTGTCCTGATGAACCTGGATTCGACACTTTACAGGAATTCTCATGTCTTTACACAATTGTAACAACCATTCACAACCCACAAGTGAATAAGACAGTGCATTCAGTTCAGCTTCACAAGAACTTAAGCTTACTGTTGTTTGCTTCTTGCACGACCAATCAAATAGACCCTGGTTGTACATGTAGCAAACCCCAGATGTGCTTTTCCTGTCTGTAGTGTCACTTCCAAAACTCGCATCAGCAAATATCTCTTTTTTTAAAAAAAAAAATTATTACGTTTTTCCAAATACAAATAAACAAGGAAAGCAAAGAAAAAAGAAAAAAAAAGAAAAAAAAGAAAAAAAGAAAAAGAGATAGAAGAAAAAAGAGAAAACAAACCATTTCATCAACTTATTTCAACTTTCCAACGGACTTCCCCACATCTCCCGCACAGAGCATTCTTAACAATAAATTTATCAACAAATTATAACCTTGTTTCGTGTGTTTCTTTTATACTTTCAATTACAATTTAAGTTTAAGTTCCTTATTTCCCATTTACTCTATAATATCCTTTTTTGACCGTTTAAACATTGATTTTTTCATTAACATTATCTAATTTCATATATATTCCACTCTCGTTGCTGGGGCTAACATTCAAAGTCATGCGAAAACCTATAGTTCATATAACTTATAAAACTTTTGCAAATAGTCTTTAAATTTTTTCCAGTCCTCCTCCATTGCTTCTTCTCCCAAGTCTCGGATCCTGGCAGTCATCTCGGCTAGCTCCATGTAGTTCATCAATTGCGTCTGCCACTCTTCCAGTGTGGGCAAATCTTGAGTCTTCCAATACTTAGCGATAAGGATTCTTGCTGCTGTGGTAGCATACATAAAAAAAGTTCTATCCTTCTTTAACACCTTTTGGCCGACAATGCCCAAAAGGAAGGCCTCCGGTTTCTTAGGGAAGGTGTACTTAAACACCTTTTTTAACTCGTTGTAAATCATTTCCCAGAAGGCCTTCACTCTTGGACAAGTCCACCAAAGATGGAAGAATGTCCCCTCAGCCTCCTTGCATTTCCAACATTTATTATCAGACAAATGGTATATCTTAGCAAGCTTGACTGGGGTCATGTACCACCTGTATACCATTTTCATAATGTTTTCTTTCAAGGCATTACATGCCGTAAACTTCATACCGGTGGTCCATAACCTTTCCCAGTCCTCAGACATAATATTATAACCAATGTCTTGAGCCCATTTTATCATGGCTGATTTAACTGTCTCATCCTGAGTATTCCATTTAAGCAGCAAGTTATACATTCTCGATAATACCTTGGTCTTTGGTTCTAACAACTCTGTTTCAAGTTTCGATTTTTCCACCTGGAATCCTGTTTTTTTATCCGACTTAAAAACCTCATTAATTTGGGCGTAATGAAACCAGTCTTGCACCTTACCCTTTAATTTTTCAAAACTCTGCAACCTCCAATTATCTCCAATGTTTTCTATTATTTCCCAATATTTCGGCCAACCTGCCTCCATATTAGGTTTTTTCCGAGCCTTGGCCTCTATTGGTGATAACCACCTCGGAGTCTTACTTTCCAGCGCATCAGCAAATATCTCAAGACCACAAGACTTCTGATTGTTAAATCTCAGTCTGTAGTACATTAGTGCCTTTCAAATAGTGTGCTATGCATTTCAGAGCTTTCCAATCCTTAACCGTAGGATTGTTGACATGTCTGCTTAGCAAATTAGTGCTAACTGCAATGTCAGGCCTTGAACATCTGGCAATGAAGTTTAGTTTGCCTAGCACACTTCTGTACAGTGTAGTGTCAGAAAACGCTTCTTCAGTATCATCTACTTGATAACCTGTTGTCACTGGTGTGTCTACAGGGTTAGCATCCATCAGGTTTAGTTTGGTTAACACATCAGCAATTTTCTGTGACTGGTGTACTAAAATATTACCATCTTGGTCTCTCTATTTCCAGAGATAGGTAGTTGGTTACCTCACCAAGAGGTAACCAACTGTCGGACTTGCGTTCTACCAATGGCACTGAGCTATACTTGTTCATCATTTCCCATCACCCTTGAACAATGTCTACAGCTGATGGGATTTGGAGGCCAACATGATCTGAAGAGTCACATGTTTCTCACCTATGGTCTACTTAAATGTTACTTGGACAGTTATAGAGAACACATTTTATTTTAGTATTAAAAGTGGACTTGTTTGCTTTTGAAGGTTATTTTGGTTCTGCCGTTGTTGCATAATATTAACAATGGCCTCCTAACTTGTGGCAGCGTTTGTTTATTGAGTCGCAAATCAACTTGCACTACTTACAATTCCTCACCTTTGCAACTATTGATTTTTCTTGGGTTTTAGTCCATTCCCCTTGATGGTGCTGCTTTTTCAAATTATTGGCTTGCCGCTTTTATCGGGTTGTGTCCAGCTAAGTTACAGAGCAGACTGATTGAAATTAATAGACCAATGTTAGTCATGGCCATTAATTTCAATGGGTCTGCACTGAGTTAGACCTAAATGCTCCTGAGCCCAATACAAAGCCCCCAATGTCTTCCTACCCATTAGGCAAAATGAGCCAATTGCCTTGGGCAGCAGGGACAAATGATTAGTTTCGTGGTGTTCTGTTCTGGTGGTCAGGATGCATTTGGTATCTGTGTGTCCAGTTGTGAGCCCAACATTTTAAGACAGGTGATGACAAGCTGGACCACGTCCTGAGCAGGAGGAGCAGTAGGACGACAATCTCTTAGGGGTGTTGCATTTCCTGAATTGAGCAGTGGGTTGAACTCAATGATCTCTAAGGCCCTTTCCAAATATGTTTCCACGATGACGCCTGTTTTTAAGGGCTGCTGCCTTATCGCCAATCTCTGCACTTACCTCCTCTGTTCTGTTCGGTTGGGAGAATTGTTTCTGTAAGATATTGTTTATTTTAGCGCGGTTCACCCTTGGCGTGTTTGTTGGGATTGTAAAATGTAATCATCCATTTCCATTCAGTGAATTGGAAATACCAAGTTACAGGCTAGTCACTGTGGAGGCATTACTATTGATTCCTGTCATTTCTGTTTACAGAGGCTGACCGGAGGCGACAACACGCCTCCATGGAGAGCCCCTCACTCCTGTAAACAATATCTCATCTCTCCCAGGCTTCTGGCAAAATGTGCCTACTCCTTGCTTGGGCTTGTAGCAATGCAAATGGCTGTTATTGACAAACAGCACTTTTGACATGTGAAGCTGTTTTCTTTATTTTCTTCAGAATACCTCTGTGAAAAAGGTAATTATAAATTGCATTTTTCAGAGAGAGAATGGGAACTATATGCCTCAGTCTACAGACAGGATGAGGTTCAGGCTACGTATACAAAACAGCAATCATGTGACTTCCCCCACAGAATCCTGGGAACCGTAGTTCCTTTTGGAATTTCAGGTGTAAATAAAATATGTTGTATTTTCACAAACTTCCATGTAGTAAAAGCACTAGTATTTCTGACCCGATCCATTTAGAGCCTACAAAAATGATATGCCGAGAGAGCAGGTAAGTGAACAGGAGAAAACAGGGACTCAATTAGCAGAAGTTTGAAATTAAAATGTGAGGGCCTGATCAAAATATTGTGGTTTCATTGTGCCTTTAAGTTAAAACAAAAGGGCAGTGTAAACAGACTGAGGAAGAAGTAATAGTCAGCCAGGGCTCACATGGAACGATGCACAACAGGTCCGCGAGGATTGATTTCTATAATAGAATCACAAGAGAATGGAGAGAGAATGGAGTTGGTATAGAATTTCTGGGCATGAAGGGGGCATTAATAAAAGGCTTTTTGTGAAATCTTAAATGAAAAAGCAGGTTGGAATAATGGCTCTAGGGGGTTGAAACACATCAGAAGCGTACGCTGACAGTGATGAAAAACAGACATGAGATGAATACACCCAGTGAAACACTGTGGTTGATTTGCAGTCTCCTGGCAAAATAGCGAACCAGACGCAGCACAATTATTCTTAGTCTATGGATCATTGGTGGTCTACAGAGCAATTTGGCCCGGAATAATGGTGTCTTGTTTGACAAATGTCTCAGTCACTCACTTGCAAGCCTGTGCTGTCTCTTTCCAGAGGAAGCTGTTCCTTTTTCCTTTCCTACTGCTTGTTTGGGAGAACTTCACTGGAGAGCAGGAGCTCAGTTTTCATTTGGAGGCTTTTCAGACTGTATCTTCTAGTCAAGCTTTCCTTTCTTGCCTGGTAGAGGTGTAGCAAAATGTGATAGTAAGGGTGCAGATACTAAGCTCCCCCAAATGTGGTGCCCTCTAGATGTTTTGGATGGCAAACCTCCCTCATCCCTGACTGTTGGCCACGTTGGATGGGACTGCTGAGAGTCCAACAACATCCGCAGGGCATCAGGTTGGGTGTGTGAGAGCTATACCACTTCAGGCTAAATGGGGGAAGGATGCCATTTTTTAGAATGTGACCCCACTTGGAAAACAACATTTCTCTGTGAGTTCTAGGAGACTGGGGAAGGGGAGCTGGTTGCAGCAGGAGGGAGAGACCCTCTGGATTCTTCAGCAGCCTGTCTCCACTCTGCCTCTTGGTCACCCTCCCTTCCAGCCTCAGAGTCAGAGTCTGAAACCCTGTCATCTCTCCTGCTGCTGACACCTTCTCAAGCCAGTCTGCTCCTTCTTCTCCCTCTGACCATTCGTTGTTGTCCCTCCACCAATCCCCTGGCTTGGAGCTTTCTGTCATGGGACAAAGGTTCTTGAGAGCAGAAGAACTGCTAAGTCACTGTGACTCATGACTCATCTTGGGTGATGACTCATTATCCCTATATAAAGTAGCCTCGGTGAGAGAGCTGTATGGATTTTCTATGGAGTAGTCTGTGGAATACAGTGGTACCTCTGGTTGAGAACAGGATCCGTTCCGGAGGGCCGTTCGCAACATGAAAAGAGCGCAACCCGCAGTGGCGCATCTGCACACACGTGGGTTGCGATTCGCCACTTCTGCACATGCGCGTGATGTCATTTCGCACTTCTGCACATGTGCGAGCACGAGCAGCGAAACCCAGAAGTAACCCTTTCTGGTACTTCCTGAAAGAACGTAACATGAAGCAGACGTAACATGAGGTATGACTGTAGTGCTATTGTTGTTGATGTAAAGCTAAGGCAGACAGAGTGGCTCCAGCACTCTAGTACATCACTAACTAAGACTATGTCACTGTGAAGAATCAGATAGCTGCTATGAGCACTCTGTGTATGCTCTTTAACTATGTTGTTTACCCCCCCCAAACCAACCAGTCCATGACTGAGACCCTGGGGCCCTCAGCTAGTCTTGCCAAAATCTGGCACCAGGCCTGATAATCATCAAGTGATGAGCATATATGTATGAGTGCGCTACCCCAACTTGGAAATCAATGCCCATTTCTTTCTTTCTATTATTCAGACCTAACCACTGGTTTTTGGTTTTTTTTAATACCTCCTAGTTCTACGATCTTCTGACAAGGGACCAGGAGTTGGCTGTATAAAGCAGTTGCGCACTCAAGCCATCCCTGGATGCCTCATTTAATTTCATCTCTATAAAGCAGAGCGGCAACGGAGATATCAGTGACAGCCTTGTTACCATGCTGCTTCCAGTCACATCAAATTGGGATCAGAGATAATAAACACAGCCGCTTCTGCTGTTATCAGGCTATCCTTCTTGCCACCTACAATGTTGTGACCTCATCAGATTCCAAGAGCGTCGTGTCCCTGTTTCAAATGACTGACTAGGTGAAATTTGCTGTTCTTTTACATGAAAGGAAAGGGATGTCACCAAAGGGGAAGGATGGGGACAAATGAAAAAGAGACAACCCCACCCCCAAAATAGGAAGGGACAACCGTTGCCTCCCATCTACACAGAAGGGCACTAGGACTTCCTTTGTGGGTTTCTTTTCTTTTCCTTTTTCTCTGAAGATCTGCAACTTCTCTAAGTGACAGGGCATATTTTCATTTCTACTGTTGACATACATTCTGTAATGCATATTGATGGAGTGATTGATAGCCTGCCAGTTCCTCCCAAAGGAACCCAGGGCAGCATGTTGGTGTTATATGCCGTGGATATCTTCCTACCAAACTCGCTGGGATTGGAAAATTGCATAAAGATTTATGGGACAGCTCAGTCGGTACAGCATGGAACTCTTAATCTCAGGGTCAAGAGTTCAAGCCCCACATTGGGTAAAAGATTCCTGCATTGCAGGGGGTTGATCTAGAAGACCCTCACGGTCCCTTCCATCTGTACAATTCTATGATTCTAGGACCTCGGGCTCATCCACTGCACTTCCTGCTTTACCGCTGAATCGGAACAAACAGCAATACACGGTAAACACAATTGCCATTTGCTCCAATCCAGCAGTAAAATGTGGGTTTTCCTGGGGCAAGCAAAGCAAAGTTTTCCTGCGGACAAAGCAAAACAAACAAACAACAAATGCTCGGACATGGAGCTTGAAAGCCCAGTCCTGGATGGATGGGCTCTTACAGTGTGGTTTCTTTGTTTACTTATTTATTTCATTCATTTCAAATTCATATGCAATGTTTCCTCCAAGGACAAGGGCACTACAACTAGACATGAAGACCACAACAGAGAAAACTGTGTGGTCATATGAAACCTGGTTTTCCAAGTTTCAGTGACATGGGATGTGTGCTGAGTTTCAACAGGGCTTTCGCCTGTTGATCTTAAGAAGAAGAAGAAGAAGAAGAGTTTGGATTTGATATCCCGCCTTTCACTCCCCTTCAGGAGTCTCAAAGCGGCTAACATTCTCCTTTCCCTTCCTCCCCCACAACAAACAAACTGTGAGGTGAGTGGGGCTGAGAGACTTCAAGGAAGTGTGACTGGCCCAAGGTCACCCAGCAGCTGCATGTGGAGGAGCGGAGACACAAACCCAGTTCCCCAGATTACGAGACTACCGCTCTTTTTTAATAATATTTTATTAGGTTTTATCAATAGAAAAGTTCAGAAAAATACAAAAACAGAAAAATACAAAATTACAAAATACAAAAAAATACAAACATTAAACACAAAAGAAGAAGAAGAAGAAACACATATAAAAGAAAACAAAAACTCCCTCTTTCTTTATTTCTCATCCTTAGTTAACTTATTTTCCTGACTTCCTCACGTCTCCCTTTTTTGTATCCCTTTTAAAAATTGGTTCAGCAAATTCATGTCCTATTAGTTTATCTGTTATCAATCCCATCTTACATTTTACCTTGTTGCTAGAACCCCTTCAATTCATTTCAATGTCATCAGCATTCAAAAATTTTACAATATTTCTGTAAATAAGTTTTAAATTTCCTCCAATCTTCTTCCACCAACTCTTCTCCCTGGTCTCGGATTCTGCCAGTCATTTCCGCCATTTCCATATAGTCTATTAGTTGCATTTGCCATTCTTCCAAGGTGGGTAGGTCTTGTGTCTTCCAATGCTTTGCGATGAGAATTCTTGCTGCTGCTGTAGCGTACATAAAAAAAGTTCTATCCTTCTTTAACACCAATTGGCCAACTATGCCCAGGAGAAAGGCCTCTGGTTTCTTTGGGAAAGTATATTTAAATACCTTTTTCAGTTCATTATATATCATTTCCCAGAAAGCCTTAATCCTTGGGCACGTCCACCAGAGGTGAAAAAATGTACCTTCAATTTCTTTACATTTGCGAGACTACCGCTCTTAACCACTAAACCACACTGGCTCTCTTAAATTGATAATTTGTCTGGAAATGTTTTAGTTTGTCAGGAGTGCGTGTAGGAACCAGGCCCTGTGACCAGTAGGACTTCACAGGACTGGGGCCTTCCTGAGTTTGTTCTGAGGAGGCAAGGCGCGGCCTCACAGGTGAGGTTGATTGGTAACTCACAGCACCTGGTGGCAAGAGCTGGGAAGGGATATAAGGTCAGCATTTCCCTTCGGCTCTTTGCCACAGCAACACGTTTCCTGACATGCTGCGTTTGACTCCTTGCTTCTAGATCCTTGGACCCTTGGCTTCGTGACTCCTTGCTTCCTGACCCTCGGACTCTTGCCTTCCTGACTTCTGGCTTCTGGACCCCTGTTCCTGCTCCCACCCTGCCATCTTGCCCCTGGTCCCGATGTCCTCAGCCAGGACTTTGACTCGGACTGTGACACGGTTCATGCACAAGTTATCAAGAGAAAGAAAGATAGGGAGGGAGGAACAAATCCTGCAGAGACAAAAGGAGGGTAAGAGCAGAAATATAGTCTTGGGGGGGGGGAATGTCTCTGAAATAAGGAAGGAAGCTTCTTCGGCTTTGAGTTGGCTTTGCTCACCTGCGTGAAAACCATCTAATTATGAAGTGGTGACTGAAACTTATAAAGAAGCTTAGGAAGCAATCAGCTAGAGGTACTCTAATATTTCCAGGTCATAGGTATGAGCAAAGTACATCTCAGATGCTTTGACCTTCAATGACTAATGAAAACCTTTTAGTGTAGAAGGTTTTTTGAGATGGTGGGTTGATATACGGAGGGTTTCTCTTGCCATGCTCTGCTGTGATTTCAGACTTTTGATTCTATTATTTTATATCAGTTCTTTAAAACAGATTTTAATTGCTTTTATGAAATAAGATTGTGGGCCATCCAGAGGGCCCGGCTAGGCCAAACAGGAGACTATAAATTAATACAATCAACCAGTGCATGACTCTTGCTGAACACGTAAATTATGTGGCTGGGTTTTTAATTTCAACATTGAAGAAGGGATATCTGCCTTGGCTTCTAAATGGGAAGGATCTTTTAATTATGATGTTCACAGATACCAGTGTGGCATCTGCTGCTATGCAGAAAGATGATCAAAATGATGATGATAATGACATATTTATTTAAAGCCCGCCTTTTCCCCCTGACGGGACTTAAGGAGGCTTATAAAAAAATAAAAGATAAAAATGAGAACTGTAAAAAAACCCATAAGAAAAAAAAAACAAAGTTTAAAATAGTAATCACTGATAAAATTAAAAGTAAATGCATATATAAAGTCCATTAAAACCATACCAATAACTACAATAAAAAATAGCATGGCACCAGCCCTTTAATTAAAAGCCATCCATTCCTAAAGGTCTGTTGGAACAAGAAAGTTTTCACATGCTGGCAGAAGGACAACAAGGAGGGAGCCAGTCTAGCTTCTCCAGGGTGGGAGTTTCAAAGTCTAGGAGCAGCCACTCAAAAGGCCCTTGAGATTATGGGTTGAAACACATTCCTTATGAGAGGAGGCTTACTGGCTTTGGGCATTTTTTAATTTATTTAAAGGATGACTTTTAGTCATGATGGTGGTACAGATCCTCTGAAGGGACATGGGTGGTGCTGTGGTCCAAACCACTGAGCCTCTTGGGCTTGCTGATCAGAAGGTTGGCAGTTCGAATCCCTGCGACAGGGTGAGCTCCTGTTGCTCTGTCCTAGCTCCTGCCAACCTGGCAGTTTGAAAGCATACCAGTGCAAGTAGATAAATAGGTACCATTGTGGTGGGAAGGTAAACAGCATTTCCATGCGCTCTGGCACTCATCACAGTCCTCCGTGTGCCAGAAGCGGTTTAGTCATGCTGGCCACGTGTCCCGGAAAACTGTCTGTGGACAAACACCAGCTCCTTCGGCCTGTAAGCAAGATCAGCGCCGCACCCCATAGTTACCTTTGACTGGATTTAACTGTCCAGGAGTCCTCCTCCCATTATTTCCCAACATTCCCACTCATCTGACTCTGAGCTGTGACCTCCTGCAAACCACTGTTGTAAATCTATACTGTCTTCCTCTTCCTCCTCCCTGGAAGGGTCAGGATGGGGAGGTGGTCTCCACTATTCCTCCTCTGCCCAGTCCCTAACAGGTGTTGGGGTGGCAGAAAGTGTTTGGGTAGAGGATGAACAGCTAAGATGAGACATATTTTTCCCTTATTGAGGAAGTTATCATCATCATTTTTAATTTGTATACTGCCTTTCTATCTTACAATACTCTACAAGCTGAAGAAACAAAAAATGCACATCTTATAACAATCTAATGCAATACAAAAATGTGATAAAACATAACTTTAAAATAGGCAGCCTACATAAAAAAGTAACATTCAACAATCAATTAGAATAGTATAAAATTATAATATCAACATATAAAAGTTAAACAGAAATCCACTCAACAGTTACAATAATATCTAAACTATAATCAATAAAACAATGGCAAGCCACAGTACATAAAACAATACAATACACATTGAGAAGCAGAGGGTGGGGCGAGGCAGGTGGAAGGAGGCCTTGCCTGATGGAGTCTCTCCCCTCACAGTTCTTCCTCCAAGAACATTTCCCTTATGTGGACTCCTAGGACCAGAGACTCTAGAATGTCTCCTATGCCGACTCTTTGGACTCTTGTTTTGTGTAATGCATTACTGAATGAAGTCCAACCAACTGGTAGTTTGGTATGAGCCCCCATACTTGAACCCCAACGGAAAAATTATCCCACAGTGGCTGATTGGAAAAGGGATGATGGACTAGGTGGCTGTTGGTCTAGGCTGGAGATGGGGAAGCTTTGGTCCTCCAGATGTCATTGGACTATTACAACTCCCATCTCAGACTAATGACCATGCTGGCTAAGAGATGATGGCACTTGGTGATTCACAGTTTTGGTGCCCATCTCTAGCCTAGGCTTTTCTTCAATTCTTATGAATGAGCACAAGTGTTGAATGAACTGTAAACAACCTCCTAGCACTGATGCATCCCTTGGCATTAATATATGTGGTGGTTAAACTTTAGATTATCTCTCTCTGGGGATGATTGATAGTAGATACACTAAGTTCATCTTGAAGCAAACTAACTGCCAGACACAGTTTATACAATGCACAATGGATAAAGCAAGTTCATTTAAAAATATGACGTTGGATAGTGGACATTGTGCCTCAGAATTGTTTATTTCTTTCGAGATTATTGCTTTATCACTAACAATACACTTTGATGTATCGCATTAATATAATTCAATATCCAGCAGAGGCTGCCAGACTGGAAAAAGCTGATACGCGGAATTTTAAAATGCTGAAATAATGAATGAGTCAATATCTAAGGGCAGGATATCGAAGAGGAAATGAGAAAACTAGTACCGTATATTATCCATGAAGAAATACAAATACAAAACTTACAGGGCGCATTGTACCGTTTGCATAGTAAGAATCATCAGGCAGCCACAGAATTATGATGGCAACATTAGGATTAATGATCAAAATGGATTATCATTTTATCACGCCCCCTCTTAACAACAAACTCAGATGGGGCCACCTCAAAATAAGAAACTGACTTCTACATACTCGGCATAGGAGACATTCTAGACATGAAGAAGTAAATTGTGTGAAGTATTTATAATGTGACTAGGCTTACTTGTGTGCCCTGCCAGATCAGAATATGCACCCTAGAAGACAGGATTAGTTGAGCTTGCTGCTAAGGACCCAATGCCAATCTGGGTCCTGCTGACAAGAGCCCCATAGACTTCATAGCTGTCAACGTTTTGCTTTTTTAAGGGAAATTTCTTTATTCCGAATAGGATTCTTCACAAGAAAAGGGGAAAGTTGACAGCTATGATAGACCTGCCCCTCCTCTTCACCATTGCAATCCTGCTTGTTCACCTTCTTCTGGCCCAGGGATGAACAAATCTGTGAATTTCAGTTTTTATCCGTTCCTCACCTTTTCCATTCTTAATTCCAGCTCTTCACATTTCAATAGCAATTTACTGTTAAAAAAAAAATGTCATGAAAATTTACCAGCATTTTTAGTGTGACTTTCTCTTAATATACACATTTGCATATGCAGTTTTGACCAATATGTCCAAGGTTCCTCAGCAGGCAAGTTGATACTGTAGGAGCAAATCAATGTTGCGCTGTTAGAAAGATCTCATATGCACAAGTATTTCTGCTTGCCCAACAGAATGGCCACCACTCGCCTCCATTCATTGTTCTGGAGATTCTCTCAACCCCCCTGAGCAAATTTGGAGGAGTATTGAGGGGCATGGAGAGAGGAGGTGGGCTCCCCAGTTAGTTGAATCCACCCCATAAAGATGTGGTCCCTGGAGGCAAACATTTGAAACTCCTTGGATTTACAACTTTCTTTGCAGAACAGCACATTTAAGCTTATCTCTCTCTGCCCTGCCCTGTCCTTGGTCAAGACACTTTGAAAAATGCAAAGCAGCCTTATGGAATCAATTTCCCACTTAAAAGACCTGACATCAGATTAGGGAAGCTGTAAAGGTTGGGAAACCGGGGGGAACAGATTAAATCAAATAACGGAGCTCTGTGACAACCAGAAAGACAGAGGGAAGGTTTGGAGTTGACAGAAACCTGGAATGAAAGAAGCATAGAGATTGAAAACAAAACCCATAAGGCATGGAAAGGCTGGAATTGAAACAGAAGGGGCAGTTGGGTACCAGAAGACAGCTATCAGATGAGAAAAATAAGAAATAAAATGCCTAAGATTGATTGCACTGAACAGGAAAATCACTTTCTCAGATATAGGTTGCTCAGGAGGGTGGGGAGAATGAAAGCAAGAGCAAGACGAAGGAGGAAAGGTTTCTGCAGTTATACCTTCTAAGGTGTTCTCTTCAAATGAACGCTGAATCAGATATATATTCCCCCCTCCACGAAAATATCAAGCCAATTTTCTGTGAACTGCTGGGTGGGAAGTCAATGTGAACAGATTGGCTTTCTGGTTCATTCACTGATGCAATAATACAGCTGTGAAAACCAGTCGGGGGCATTTCCTCTCATTGTGGATGTGGATTACACCCAGGGTTTTGTGCATTTGTGATTAAGAAGATGAGAAGCGCCGTCTGAATCAGGCTAACCATCCATCTACTCCAGCAACCAGCTCTCACAGTGGGCACCAAGGCTGTAGGTAGCCCCAAAGCAGGGCCTGAACACAATTCTCTCCCCAACTGCGATTGTCAGCTGGGATTCTGAGGCATGTTTCATCCGACAGTGGAAGCAGAGCACAGCCTTCATGGCTAGTATCTACTGGTATCCTTGTTCTCCATGAATTTTTCTAGTCCTGTTTTTAAAGCTACTCAAGTTGGCAGACATCACTACCTCTTGTGACATCAAGTTCCACAGTTTACTTATACATTGTACTTTCTTTTTTTAAAAAAAAATAATTTTTATTAAATTTTCCACTTTTATCATGTTCACATTTTGTTACATAATTCTTTAACTTAATGCATTACTCTATAAGAGCATCGACCTCCTTCCCTCCCTCTTTCTGACTTCCACACATCTTTCTCTATTCTTCGCATTTCTATAATCTCTTGTTTACCTTCTAGCTTACTGTAATATTTCACCTTGTTATCGGTAAATCAGTTCCTTATATTTACATTACAAAACATTTCAGTTCAAGCCTACAAATGTTTTCAGATGTTTACGATTTTCTTTCATGTAAAATATAAATTTGTTCCAGTCCTTTTGAAACAGTTCATCACACTGATTCCGGATCTTCCCCATCAACTTGGCCATCCCTACATACTTCACCATCTTGACCTGCCTATACACTGTACTTTTTTTTCCTCCATCCTGAATCTTCCAATCTTGTGGATGTCCACGAGTTCTAGCTTTGTGAGAGGAGAGTAGCTTTTCTCTATCTGCTTTCTCCGCACAATGCGTAATTTTATACACCTCTGCCATGTCACCTATTATTCGCCTTTTCTCTGCTCTGCAAAACCCCCAAATGCTGAAACCTTTTCTCTTGATTATGTTGATTGCCCTTTGCTGAACCTTTCCTAGCTCTAAAATGTCCTTTCTGAGGTGAGACAACCAGAACTGTACACAGTCTTCCAAGCGTGTTTGCTCTATAGATTTGTATAATGGCATGGTGATATTGGCAGTTCTGTTTTCACTTCTCCTAGCATGGAATTTGCCCTTTCCACAGCTGCTGTTCACTGGGCTGATTCTCATATTGCACTTAGGGAAGTGTGGAATTTCTTACAAAGCTTTTTTTTTAAAAAAAATCTCATTTGTAAAAGAGGTTTGTAGCCTAGAAGACTGCAAAGATACTGATGATAAGAAATATATATTTCAGCATTTGAAATGAATGGTTCATGTGCCTTCTCAAGTTTTTGATCCTTGGGTTGGGGGGCTCAGTGGTAGAACACCGGTTTGGCATGCAGAAATCCCCAGCTTCAATTCCTGGCATCTCCAGATAAGGCTTGGAGATACCTCCATCTGAAACTCAGGAGAACTGCTGAAAGTCAGGGTAGGCAGCACAGAGCTATACTTGATAAAAGGCGGCTTCCTGCCTTCCTATGCCAGGTAATTATTAGTTGAGCTCAAGAAAGTACCGTATTTTTTGCTCTATAAGACTCACTTTTTCCCTCCCAAAAAGTAAGGGGAAATGTGTGTGCGTCTTATGGAGCGAATGCAGGCTGCGCAGCTATCCCAGAAGCCAGAACAGCAAGAGGGATTGCTGCTTTCACTGCGCAGCGATCCCTCTTGCTGTTCTGGCTTCTGGGATTCAGCATATTATTTTTTTCTTGTTTTCCTCCTCCAAAAACTGGGTGCGTCTTATGGTCCAGTGCGTCTTATAGAGCGAAAAATACGGTACTTCATTGGCGTTGTGGGTCTCTGATTGCATGCAGTTCATCAACACTCAATAACCAGACCCTTGGAGCAACGGCGAAAGGAACAGCTCAGCTGCCAGATATGAAAAAGCATCTCTGCATTGGAAACTGCACTGGCGGAGACAGGTGTTGAAAACAAATGTGCAGTGATTTGCTCATTGTCTCAACCGCAGGATAATCAGGGCTGGAAGTAATAGTGCTGCATAGATGCTTTCCGAAAGAATGAAGCGGCATCGTCTTATTAACTCGAAGGAAATGGGTTGTTACTCTCAGCATCATAACTGAGCTCTTCAAATAGAGGGCACCTTCAAGCAGAGGACTGCCCTCTCATAGCCCTTCAAATAGAGGACTGTGAGACACATGCCTACTCTAGCTGGGATGGGGATACAACATAACATTTCATTGCAAGTCATGGGCCAACCCAACATTTTTTGCAGCCTGAGGCAAAGGACAAGATGACAACTTCCCTCCCATTCCATGCATAAAAGAGGACTGAATTTTGCATTTTGCAGCCTAGATTCTGCATTGCAGGGCAGGCTGCACAGGATCCTTTAACACCTTGCTGCCATTCTTTGCTCCATACCCTTAGCACACACCACCTGAGGCAGCTGCCTCCTTCTGCCTAATGGTAGGACTGGCCTTGAGCAAATCTTGCTTGTCTTTCTCATTTCTCATTTTGGTTCTGGCTCCTCTGCTTCCCCCTTTCAGAGTCTCTGTTTCTACCACCGCTGACAGTTTAGCTCACTTTCCTGCTCCCTGAAGAGAAAGCTTATTGATTCCAGCAGCAGCAATTTGACATTTTTCCACAGAAGGACCTCACAGCATTCAAAGAGGGATCATCCAGATCTGTTCGTGATGCAACTTCTGCAGACAGGTCATCAATGCAATTCGTTTTTTCACCCCCTCCTCCCTTTGAGAACCCAATATTTCAATTTGTTTGCTCCTGCTCCTGCTCCCCTTTTTGTAAAGTACACAATGGGAACGAACAAAAGCAATATAGCTCTAAGTACGCAATCGAGAGGAAAGCAATATAGCTTTGTTTCTAAGCTGTCATACTGTGTTTCCGGTTGCCTGGCATACAAACTGGTTTCTTTCATTGGATTGCAACTTAGCTCTTTCTCCCTGGCACTGTGCAGCTTCAAAACATAATCATTCTGCTGACATTCCTCTTTTGTTATTTAATATACTATCACTATCAATACAATGTGGCGTGTCTGGCACAGTTAAGACCACTTTAAAACCGAAAAGATATCTGAAGGGGGAAATGCAGTATAAGCCTGAACATCAATACCTCTTTCCCAAAAAAAGTTCCAGGCAGAAACACACACACACATACTGCAAATTGAGATTGGGTCGGCCTTCCTTTTTATATATAAAAAAATTCTTATTAACAATTTCAATATAACAAATTATCAAAACAAATCATCTTCATTATCCCCCCCATTTCCCCCTCCCCCTCCCCAACCAACCCTCCCTCCCTCCCCGCTATGACTTCCCTCAGCTCCTCTCTCTGATTTCTCAACCAATGTTAACTTCTGCATATTATAAAATTGTATTCATCCTTATATGATCTATCTACTATGTTAACCCTCAATAAATCTGTGTATGTTTATTCAAAACCTTCCAAGGAGTCCAGTTCATTTTGTTGTCTTTTTAAATAGTTTGTAAAAGGTTCCCATTCTTCTTTAAAGTCACAGTTGTTCTTGTCTCATAACTTGCATGTCAATTTCGTCAGTTCTGCATAATTCATCAACTTCTCTTGCCACTGTTCTTTTGTCGGGGTTTCCTCATTCTTCCATTCTTGTGCAATCAACATTCTTGCCGCTGTTGTAGCATACATAAATAAGTTCTTTATTTTCCTTGGCAGGTCTTGTCCTACTATCGCTAACAAAAATGCTTCTGGTTTTCTTTTATAAATGTTATTTTAAACATCTTCTTCAACTCATTATATATCATTTCTCTTTAAAAAAAAAAATTCTCTGCTTTCCTACCACATATGGTAAAAGGTCCCTTCCTCTTCTTTACATTTCCAACAGGTGTTTGACCCAGTTTTATACATTTTTGCTATCTGTACTGCTGTTATATACCATCTATACATCATTTTCATGTAATTTTCTTTCAGAAGAGAACAGATTGGGTCGGCCTTCCAATAGCTGAGATGAGATGCAGGTAGTGGTTGAATGGAATAGCTGTCACAGTGGTGGGTTTATAAAAATGCTTATTTCATTTCCAGCCTACCTTTATTCTTCGAAGTTCAGATGGGTCTCAACCTTTCTCCCATCTAGGAGAAGGAAAACTCTGATTCTAAACCTCCATTGCCTTGTGGCATATCTTCAGGAGAAGAAAAGGCTAAGTAAACCCTACACAAATTCAGAGTGAATTCCAGAGTGGAGTGATGCCTTGTACGCTTCCTACCAGGAACTCCTGCAGCCACGCTAGTCCCAAACATATTACTCAGCTTTTGGTGGGTCTTGTCACCTGGGCAGCCCAGGACCTCCATGCACGCTGGCCAGGCTTTTGCCCTGGGAATGCCACGTTGTTATTGCTAATGCAGCAGTTTGACTTCACCCTCAGAGGTGCACTCCATTTTCTCTTGAGACAGACGGATGCCAATCCCATTTTGTTCTGTAGAACGCAGAGCAATGTACATAGTCCCAGGCATCAAACAGACCAAGACCCACCGAGTTTCAACAACCTTGTTGCATTGTGAGCTTTCAGACCATGCTTTGCTGACCTCCAGGGATTACATTGTGTATGGCAGCGGTGGGGAACCTCTGGTTTGTGGGCCTAATTAAGGCCGACAACCTTACTGGTTTGGTCCATCGGGCCATTTCTGCTGCTTTACATCTGATAGCATACGCAATGTCAGATGTTAGGTAGAAAGATTGGGCTGAAAGATTGGCAGCCACTAACAGTCAGTTGATCAGCCGGTTCAACCCCTGCCTTAAACCCTGGAGAGCTGCTACCAGTCAGTGTGGACAATACTGAGCTGGGTAGACCAATGGTCCGACTAGGTATAAATCAGTTTCCTGTGTTGTGGCACAGGGCCTTCTCTGTGGTGGCTCCCCATTTGTGGAATGCTCTCCCCAGGGAGGCTCACCTGGTACCTTCATTACATATCTTTAAGCCCCAGTAGAAAACATTTCTCTTCAACCAGGCGTTAGGCTGATTGACATTCTATGGTTTTAAAATGTGTTTGTGGGAGGGGAGTTACTGGTTTTGTTTTGTTTTGTTTTGTTATGTATTTTGTATTCTCAGTTTGTATCTTTCCTTTGGGAACTGTCCTGGGTTCTTTGGCTGAAAAGTGGTATATGAATTTTAATAATAATAATAATAATAATAATAATAATAATTCCCATGAAAATTATTATTATTATTATTATTATTATTATTATTATTATTATTAACAGGTACCTGTGCATGCTTTCCTCCCATTGCCCACCCCACCTCCTGCTAAACTGGTGCAGCTCTCTTTTTTATGACTTGGATTCTGCACACCATCTTGTCTGCTCACATTAATCTGAAACATCAATGCCTGAGCTGTTGGCTCTGCAGATTATACTTATCATTTCAGTTAGTTTGCGCAGAATAGATTAAATGTGAAATGGCAGCTTTGCTACCGAGAGCTCAATGCGTTCAACCTGAAAGGTTGCTTTAGATTTGTAGCTGCCCAATGTCAGGAATCAGTGTGGCATTTATGATTTTGTTCTCCGGGTGCATTTCTCTGCCTCCAGCTCGACTGAATGCCATGGAAGACAATGCATGGAGATATCTATCTATCTATCTTTGGAAACCCTCTGCACCAGAAATCATCCACTTTTTGTTCTGGCCTCCTTGCTTGCTGCTCCTTAATTTGTGCAGTGCTAAGATAGCACAGTGAATAGAGGAACAGAAACAGTGCATGGAACAAGATAGGATCCCCTGTCCCATTTTGCAAAGGGATGGTACTAGTCTGTAAGGGGAAAGAAGGTAATAATGATAACACCAAATGGGTTTTAATCTCTGAGCACTGTAGTGTATGCAAAGTAACACATTTTGGAAGAGGCAAATACCTTGGCCAGCGTAGCTGAACAGGTGGGAAATGGGAATGTAAGAAAGGAACATTCAGCTCCCATGATGACATAAAAGGAACCTGTTGGATCAAGCCAATGGCTCAGCTATTCCACTCATGCACACCCCATGGCAAGATGGCTAGATGGCCAGCCAGATGCCTGTCTTCAAGCAGGACCTCTCCCCTCCTGTGGCTTCCAGCAACTAGTATTCAGAAACATTACTGCTTCCAACTCTGGAGGCAGAGCATAGCCATCATGGCTAGGAGCCACTGGTAGCTTTCTCGTCCATGAATTTGTCTAATGCTCTTTTGAAGCCACACTACAATATTTGGTGCAATACAATAGCATTCAGGAGCGATAAAAGCAAATACTTCTTCATGCAGTGCCTAGTTGAACTATGGAACTCGCTCCCACCGAAATCCAGCTCTGAGGTTGTGAGTCGAGGCCCCCCTCCCCGCTTTGTGATGAAATAAGACACATGGACACAAGTATTTTAGGTTAATGGGCTAAAAAAGGCCACAACTTTATTGGTTACAGAATGTGAGTGGTGTTGGCTTAGGCATTGGATCTGAACAGACTACAGTGGTACCTCTGTTTGCGAATGGGATCCGTTCCGGAAGCCCGTTTGCAACATGAAAAGAGCGCAACTTGCAGCGGCACATCTGCGCACACGCATGACATCATTTTGCGCTTCTGTGCATGCGGCAAAACCCAGAAGTAACCCTTCTGGTACTTCCAGGTCGCCGCGGGACATAACCTGAAAGAATATAACATGAAGCAAATGTAACATGAGGTATGTCTGTATACTTGACTCCTGTCCGAGGAAGCAGGAACAAAACAAGGAAGAGCTCGTGGGCCTGTGGCTGTTTAAATGCGGTGAAACACGCCCCTCAGCCAGCTACGGGCCCAGGACTCCAGTGACGCAGGGGGCCCGGCCACACCCCCTGTGAGTGCCGGAAGCTATTCCCACTCACAACCCCTCCACTCTGGGAAGGGGAAAGGCCTTCCCTCACTGCGAGACGTGAAGTTACAGGGAACCAGGCAGAGGGCCTTCTCGGTCGTGGCACCCACGCTGTGGGACACCCTCCCATCAGATGTCAAGGCGATCAAGAACTACACAGCTTTTGGAAGACATGTGAAGGGAGCGCTGTATCAGGAAGCTTTTTAATGTTTCATGTTATATTATGTTTTTATATGTGTTGGAAGCCGCCCAGTGTGGCTGGGAAAGCCCAGCAAGGTGGGTGGGGGTATAAATAATAAAATTATTATTACTATTACTATTAGTGTGGATAAGCCCTAAGCGCTCTTGAGATCAGGTCTGGCTTCAGAGCTTCCCAAAGGCATCTGATCAGCTGTGAGAACAGGATTGGTCTGATCTAACAGACTTTAATTATGTTCCCTCCTGTAACAACATATTTCTGGTTGGAAAGTTTTGACTGCCTGTGATTTCTCAATCTTTAACTGTCAGTCTGGTGCACAGAAAGGTGTGCCCAGCTGATGAAGGTCTGAGACGGGAGAATGCGGTAGGCAATAAAAACCGATGTGTTTCATTGAGCAGTTTCTAAGGAAGGCTGCAGTTATAATTGTTTTGAGTCTCTGTCCCGGGAATACAAGTTCTTTTGCTTTGACCCAGCCTTTTAACTCAAGTTATCCCAGAAATAATAACTGTGAGCACTCAGGCCAGAAAAACATTTTCTTGCTCGGATTTTTCACCTCCCCTGTGGCTCATTTGGAATAGGAACACGTACCATTTGGGTCTCGTCCTCTGCTGCAGTAAGTTACAAGTAAGTTGCACGCCTTAAAGCAAGAGCACATCTTCCTTAGTGGGTGAGAGAGAACCATTGTTGTATATATTTCATAACTAGCAAGGATGCAGTCCAGCCCCAACAGAGGTTAGTCCACTAGGGGCACAGTCACCCCACACATTTAAAGAACTATGATTCATTCATGACCCCCCCCCCAATAATTCTGGGAGTTCTGGTTTGCTGAGGTTGCAAAGTGTCAGGAGTTCAGCCTACACTCAAGTAGGACCCTGGCAGACACACGTGCCCGACTGGCATGGTCTCTTCGTCCTGGTCGATCGTTTGGGAGCTTCATAAGCTTTCTTCAGCCCAAACATCACGGTGACCGATGCCAACCGACATTGGCACACTTAGGGATCCGCAGAGTTTGTGCATCATGCACGTAACAGAACTCAGCATTTTGGCTAATCTATTTTATTTACATATAAACACACATGGAGCACTGCAACATGTGGAGTCTTCTCTTCTCATGAGGTGGCCAAAGTATTGGAGCCTCAGCTTCACAATCTGTCCTTCCAGTGAGCACTCAGGGCTGATTTCCTTCAGAATGGATAGGTTCAATCTTCTTGCAGTCCATGGGACTCTCAAGAGTCTCTTCCAGCACCATAATTCAAAAGCATCAATTCTTCGGCGATCAGCCTTCTTTATGGTCCAGCTCTCACTTCCATACATCACTACTGGGAAAACCATAGCTATTCCCCTTACATAGCTACAATTCTCAGAGTTCCCTGTGAAGAGGTATGGATTGTTTGACCATTCTTGGAATTTTTGCTCTCTGAGGGGAATAGGGGTCTCCTAACCACTCTCGGCGCCTTTAACAGCTCCCAGAATCCTTCGAGGGAAGCCGTGACTGTTCTAAGTGGCATCACGGTGCTTGAAATATAGGGCACAAATGCGGCCTAGGAGTTCCGCCCCAGCAGGCTCAGTCTGGCCTCAGCCAGTACCCTCCTGCCTTCTTCCTTACGAGCAATAGTGGTCAATTGGGCAGAGCTGCACTGCCTTTGTGGCTTCCCAGTGTCAGGGTCACTTCCGATTACCAAGAGGGAGTGTTGGATTGGCTCAGCTGTTGTGCCCACCCTGCAAGGGCCTCCATGCTGCCTCTGCCTGTAGCCCCAGCGTTAGGAAGCCAGGCCAGGAGTGCAGGCCCACCCCCCCTCTGCTCACTGCTATTGCTCACAAAGCAGTCCAGGAGATGCATAGGCTTGGGGTTTTACTGTCCCAAATCCAGGACACCCACCCCCACATCATGCCATTTTGTCACAGCCACCATGAGGCAGGTTAGTCTGAGAGGCAGTGACAGGCCCTGGGCCACACAGGGAGCTTCCCAGTCGAGGGGGGATTTGAACCTTGGTTTCCCGGGTTCTATCCTGACACTCCGAACCACAACAATGCTGCAGCAGCAGCTCGCCATTATTAATAATGGCAGGCAGAATTAGAATCATAGAATCATAGAATCATAGAATCATAGAGTTGGAAGAGACCACAAGGGCCATCGAGTCCAACCCCCTGCCAAGCAGGAAACACCATCAGAGCACTCCTGACATATGGTTGTCAAGCCTCTGCTTAAAGACCTCCAAAGAAGGAGACTCCACCACACTCCTTGGCAGCAAATTCCACTGTCGAACAGCTCTTACTGTCAGGAAGTTCTTCCTAATGTTTAGGTGGAATCTTCTTTCTTGTGGTCATTATAATTAGACTGTGGTCATTATAATTCCCCACTCAGTTCTGAGCATTCATGGAGTGCATTTGCATTTCCAGTATCAATCTCAGATTACTTTTATAATTTTCTGCTTTGCTTGTTGGAAAGCTTAGAGATTAGTTTTTGGATTAATTTCCTTCCACTCATTTGCCTCTTTCTCTTGCCATGACAAACATTTGCAGGATGGCAAATTGGACAGATCCGTCTGTAGGGGAAAGGTTTGTCAATGGGACAGGGTCCAAATTAATGCAGCGAAAACCAGGGTGGTACAAGAGAGCTCACCAAGGTTATGCTCCTGCAGCTGCAACACATGCATCTATTAACCACTATTATGTTTAAAGGAGGAGTGTGTTAGAAAAACTGGAGAAAAGCAATCAGTGGCTAAATTGACAATACAGTGGTACCTCGGGTTACAGACGCTTCAGGTTACAGACTCCACTAACCCCAAAATAGTACCTCGGGTTAAGAACTTTACCTCAGGATGAGAACAGAAATCGCGTGGCGGCAGCAGGAGGCCCCATTAGCTAAAGTGGTACCTCAGGTTAAGAACAATTTCAGGTTAAGAACGGACCTCCAAAATGAATTACGGTAAGTTCTTAACCTGAGGTACCACTATATTGCCTTTTTTATATTGCCTATTTAATCCCAGTGTATCCAGCAGATGTGAATCTAATGCAAAGAGAAAAGTTTGGCACTTTGAATAACAGGCTGCTATTAACTTCCAGCTATGTTATATCCTAGTGAACGTTCCTTAAAAGTGACAAATGCAAGCTTATCCCATTCAAACACTGTACTTCCTTCTTTTCTCTTTAAATCTATCCACTTAGATGCATTATTATTGCCTAGCAGTGCAATCTTCCACATGACTAGCCAGGAAGAAGTCCAATGAACTTGGTGGGGTCTGCTCCCAGGAACGGGAGTATAAATTTTGTGGGCTTGTGGTTTCCACTCCCATAACAGGTGTGCTGGAACAATTTTCAGAAGAATCGCTCAGGACTGTCTAAGGTGGGTGGCAGTGTTCTCTAACTGAAGCACTCCTTGTTGAACCCATCACAGAATCTTAGAGTTGGAAGGAGGGTCATCCAGTCCAACCCCCTGAAATGCAGAAATCTCAGCTAAAGCATCCATGACAGATGGCCATCCAACCTCTGCTTAAAAACCTCCAAGGAAGGAGAATCTACCACCTCTCACGGGAGTCTGTTCCACTGCTGAACAGCTCTTATTGTCAAAGTTTTTCTGAATGTTTAGTCAGAATCTCCTTTGGAAAGAGATATCATTGGCCTATCAGAGCCGTCAGACATTGAACTGGAGAAGGGGTGTAGCTCAGTGCAGAAGGTCTCAGGTTCCATCTCTCGCATCTCCAGGTAGAGCTTGGAGAGATCTCTATCTGAAACCCTGGAGAGCTGCTGCCAGTCAGTGTGGGTGTCAAGGATACTCCCTAGCCAAAGGAATGCACACAGCAGAGCCTCTTTAATTGTCAAAGCTGGCACTTAGTCATTTCTATGGCAACAAATACCCTTGCATACCAGTCTAGCATCTAGGGTGCTTTTCCAAAGTCTGCACTCCATGGAGCAGTTGCAAGAACAGGGGACCACTCTCTGTCTCTACTAGTTTACGAACCTTCCTCCGAGGGGCTTGCACATGCAGCCAGAGACTACGCCTGCGTGGAAGTTGCCTCTGCTCTTCCCTCTTCAGTCCCCTCCTGGTTCTGGGAGATAGTGGTGTGCTTGCTCCTCCTCTTCTTCTAACCCATCCTATGCTCAACCCTCCAGCTCTGAAGCTTCCCTTGGCTCCGACTCTTGCCACAAATCCGAGTCAGACTCCAGCCCCTTTTCCCCCAGGGCACATTTGCCAGTGTCTTGCCAGTCTCTGATAGTGGGTGATACTGAGCTCAATGAACCAATGGTCTGAGTTGGTGGAAAGGCAGCTTCCAATGTTCATATGAACATCCTTCACTTTCCATTTCTGAGGGAAGAAGCAATCATTTTGGTACACTTCTCCCCAAAGATTCTAGAATATGCACTTTGGAAACAAACATAGCAGCACTATTTTCCTTTGGGTTACATTAGTCACATGGGTAATCCCACCCAATCATGTAAGAGTGGGAAACTCAGGCCCTAGGACAAAATGCATCTCTGGGCCTCTCTACATAGACCTTGGGATTTCCCCTTGTTGTGTACTGAGTTGAATAGGATCCAAAATGCAGCAGTCTGATTGGTCCTAGAACAATAGGATCCAAAATGCAGCAGTCTGATTGGTCCTAGAACAATAGGATTCAGAATGCAGCAGCCTGATTGGTCCTAGAACAATGCAGCAGTATGATTGGTCCGCAGGAGCCACCCAATCCAGCTCCAGATGGAAGTGAATCCACAACCTGATTGGCCTACAGGAGAATCCTGGAATTAGCCAATCACATGCAACCCATTGTGTAAATAATGTATATAAAGCAGATATTTTGGGGAAACATTCATTCCTCCTCACACCTATGAGCTGAATAAAGAGCATGAAATCCGCTCTCGACTCCGAGTATATTTCACCCCTAGTCCCTGGCTCCTCACCAGTGAAGTGTGCAGTTCTATAGCCCTTTCCCTGGGATGAACTTAATCCAGCTGAATTTGCAGAATTCCACTAAAGGCCTTTTCTCCTGTCCTTGCTGCTTGCTTGGTTTATTAATGCCTGGTGCTCCTGTAGCTGACATTTTAAAATAGCACAGACATCTGCTCTCAATAGATAGGTGAGCTCTTCAGTGTCAGAGGGCGCAGCTATCTTCCAAAAACGAAAAGGTGTCTTTTGTCAGCCCACAATATATTACGGTGACATAAGGGTCATGCAAAAACTTCCTCGGCCGTGAACAATTCTAGGGAACTGGATGAATGCAGTGTGACAATGTTTCCCCCACAAGCCAATCAACCAAATAAGCAGAGGCATAGACTTCCTCACCTAAAACAGCTGCTTTCGGTGACTTAACAACCGACATTTTCAGGCATAGCAATTTTAGCTGTCTTGGCTTCCATCACCTCATGGCACTTGAGGTTTCCAAATTATTTTGTCCCATGTAAAGTGGGTGACCTACTCAGCTTCCAGAGTCCCTGGGGGACGTTAATGGTAGAGGCAAGTGATATTTGAATGAAGAAATATGATGGCTTGCATCAACTGCAGTGTTACATCACAGCACAAGAATTTTAGCCTGTGCAATCAGACTCCCCCCCCTCCCCTGTGGGCCCTCCCTGCACCTACCCCAAATCTGCTCTAGAGTGCTTGGGGAAAGCCCAGAACACATGGGGGGGGTGCAGAGGGTGGGGAGATGGTGGAAACCCCATTAAAGCTGCAATGGATACAATCCAATGAATGCAATTTTTTATTCTTGACTGTATTCAAGAGCTTTTGAAATTTTGCATTGAATATGATGTTGATGACTTACCTGCATATTTAACATACTGGATGGCAGGGGTGGGGTGCCCCTCTGTCCCTTCCTTGCTCTGTCGACCCACCCACTACTCTATGATAACTCTATGAAGTTTTGCATTATAAACTTCTTCCCCCCCCCCAAGCAATTTACGGGATAGAATACATTTATGTATGTTATGTTCACTCATATGTGCATTTTAATTGTAGAGTTGTAGAGTTGAAAAGGACCATGAGGGTCATCTAGCCTAACCCCCTGCAATGCAGGGATCTTTTGCGCAACGCGAGGCTTGAACCCATGACCCTGAGGTTAAGAGCCTCGTGCTCTGCCTTCTGAGCTATTACAATGGTACCTCGTTTTAAGAACTTAATTTGTTCTGGAGGTCTGTTCTTATTTTATTATTTTTTTTAAAAAGATATTTATTAAAGTTTCAAAAAAAAAGTTACAATAATAATGAATTAAAAAAAGAATAAAAAAGAAAAAAAGAGAATACAAAATCCAAAAAAGTAAAAATATTAAAAACAAATCAATCTTTCCATATCTTGTCTTTCATTCACTTGTTTCCCTGACCTCCTCACACCTCCCCTTTTTGTATTCCAGTTCAGTAAGTTAATTCAGCAAATCCTTTCCCTCTTCGTTTTTATCTTAGTCCTTTGTCTTAATATGTAATAACTGTATATTCTTATCTGTTAGCAGTCCATTTTTACATACTCCTTATAACATTGCTACTAAAAACCCCTTAGCTTCATTCCGACATCATTCTAACATTCATTAAATTTTACAGTATTTCTGTAAATAGTCTTTAAATTTCTTCCAATCTTCTTCCACCGACTCTTCTCCCTGGTCTCGGATTCTGCTGGCATTTCCGCCAGTTCCATATAGTCCATCACCTTCATCTGCCATTCTTCCAGGGTGGGTAGATCTTGTGTCTTCCAATACTTTGCAATAAGTATTCTTGCTGCTGTTGTGGCATATATAAAGAAAGTTCTATCCTTCTTTGGCACCAATTGGCTGACTATGCCCAGGAGAAAGGCCTCTGGTTTCTTCAGGAAGGTATATTTGAATACCTTTTTCATTTCATTATAGATCATCTCCCAGAAAGCCTTAATCCTTGGGCACGTCCACCAAAGGTGAAAGAATGTACCTTCAGTTTCTTTACATTTCCAACATTTATTATCGGGCAAATGATAGATTTTTGCAAGCTTGACTGGTGTTATATACCACCTGTATATCATCTTCATATTATTCTCTCTTAAGGCATTACATTCCGTGAACTTCATACCTGTGGTCCATAACTGTTCCCAGTCAGCAAACATAATGTTATGTCCAACATCTTGTGCCCATTTAATCATAACAGATTTCACTGTTTCATCTTGAGTATTCCATTTCAACAGCAAGTTATACATTCTTGACAAATTCTTAACTTTAGGATCTAACAGTTCTGTTTCCAGTTTTGATTTTTCCACCTGGAAGCCAATTTTCTTGTCCAAATTGTATGCCACCATTATTTGATAATAATGAAGCCAATCTCGCACTTTATTTTTTAGTTTTTCAAAGCTCTGCAATTTAAATTTATCTCCCTCTAGTTCCAGAATTTCCCAATATTTCGGCCATTTGGCCTCCATATTGAGCTTTTTCTGAGCCTTCGCTTCCATCGGTGACAATGGAGGTCTGTTCTTAACCTGACAATGGAGGTCTGTTCTTAACCTGAAACTGTTCTTAGCCTGAGGTATCACTTTAGCTAATGGGGCCTCCCATTGCCGCCACTGCGCGATTTCTGTTCTCATCCTGAAGCAAAGGAAACCCAAGGTACTATTTCTGGGTTAGCGGAGTCTGTAACCTGAAGCGTCTGTAACCTGAAGCGTCTGTAACCTGAAGTGTCTGTAACCTGAGGTACCACAATAGTTGTTTCTACTGACACTCTTAAGTGACGTTCATCTTTTACTTGGGTGGCGTAGGTTATGCCCTTTTTATGTTATTGCAGGGTGAGCTCTTTTAGTTAATAATATTTTTAAATCTTTTGGTATTATATGCTTTAAAAATGTAGCCATTGTGAGGCTGTCCCACCCCGCAATAAATGACAAACAATAACAGTACAGTGGTACCTCGGGTTAAGTACTTAATTTGTTCCGGAGGTCTGTTCTTAACCTGAAACTGTTCTTAACCTGAAGCACCACTTTAGCTAATGGGGCCTCCTGCTGCTGCCGCGCCGCCGGAGCACGATTTCTGTTCTCATCCTGAAGCAAAGTTCTTAACCTGAAGCACTATTTCTGGGTTTTGCGGAGTCTGTAACCTGAAGCGTATGTAACCTGAGGTACCACTGTACTACTTTTTAAATATGCATATGGGACTTACATACAAACATGCAGAAACTGCCAAACGTGATGTTTCTGGGGGGGGGGTGTTCCACCCCAGAAAACTACCTGCTTTCCTTCTTAAAACCTGCAAGCTAATCCTCATGCCACCTGATAGCCTGTTTGCAAAGATCCAAAAGCTTCAAAAGATTCATGAAGTGTATATCTTGTTGCTCTTTGATTGTTCCCCCCTCAGAAGGTTCTCCTGGCCCCTACTTCTGAGGCATCAAGATGGCATCGCTCAAAATCCTTATCAACCAGAATCCATAATCCAAGGAAAGACATGGTTGGCTATCTGAATATTTTGTCTCACATCTGGGCTTTTATTTTTTTTTATAATCATATTTATTAAAATTTCCAATAATAACAGAATAGGAAAGATAAAAAAGATAAAGAAGAAAAAGAAAAAGAGAGACTAGTTTAGACCCTTCTTTTCATAGCCTTCTTTCTGGGACTTCCTCCTTCCCCTCCCGACTGTATTCCCCTTTCCCTAAGTTGGTTCCACAAGTTCTCATCCCCAAATTTAAGCCTAATATATTTTACTCATAAACCAATTTAAATTTACACAATCTTAACATCACTCCTCGTCTTATAATAAAACAAAATTTTCCCCCCAAGATCAGCTCTCATTCCTTCCACGAGTTCCCCCTTTCTAAAAAAAGAAAAAACGAAAACATATAGGATCAAAGTTATAAAGGATATAAGATAGAATATATAGAAAAGTTCAAAAAAATTGGTTACAAAGCCTTTGGATTCTAGGATTCCCCCTCCCTTCCCCGGTTTTGATTCCCCATGTCCATTTGTCTATATGTTGTCGGCCTGGAGATCTTAAGTCCACAGCCAAATTTTTCTCAGTCCATCTTGCCGGTTTCTTCAGATTTGGTTGTTTTAATAATATTTAACTTCATAAATCCAGTCTAATAGAGGCCTTTAATTTTCCTTAATCTTTTGTTGCTCCTCCCGTTGTTCTTTCCGTGTCGTATTTAGTCATTCACTCTTTTATTTCTTGTTTTCTCAGGTTTCTGTCTTGTTCAGCTGTCAAAACATTCTTGTTTCAAAACTTAGTGTCTCTACAGAGGTTTGTTATTCAGGGACAAAGACTTACGTCCAGTTCCTTTCTTGCTTCAATAGAAGATTCTATTGTATTATGGTCACCTCTGTAGACAAAATAATATTTCAGTTCTGCAGCTTTCCCAGGAGATAAGACCTATGCACATCCCAGAATAGTTTTCCACATACGACACTTGTAATGTCCCGAAACCCCTCTAGGGGGATTGCAATAACTTTGTATCCTCTAGTCCAAAAGTCAAATTGTTGTTTCTTTTTCCCGACAGTTTATATCCATATTTATATCAAATTGTAACAAAATTAACCAGCAAAAAACTTATAGCAAAGTCCTCTTTATATTTTCCAGCTTTGACAGCTCCTTTGACAGCTGTCAAATTCTCCATCTCTCTTCGCCAGGTTCTCCGAATCGCCCCGGTTCCCGGGGGGGGGTTTGCCTTTTTCCTCTCACCCTCGACTATTCTCCTCCAGCACAGTTCTTATAATTCACATCGTGGAGTTAATAATTTTTGTCATCAATAAACTTCTAAATCGATCTTGGTTTCTCAGTCCTTGTTTTAGCATGTTTACAATCAGGGAGGGGACTGACTTCCTTTTTGGATCCCCTCCCGCTCGTGCCAGATCCGGAAAAAAATTTCTTTTTTCCTCCTTTTATACCCGGTTGCCCAATTACTCACGGGTTGTTGTTAATTGTCCGAATTTCCTTTGGAAGAAGCCAGCGCTCTTCGCCGGATGGCATGCGGCTGCGCCCGGCAGGGGAAGCGGAGGACTCAAAGCACCACGCCACTCCCCGGCGCCCGATCCGTAGCCTTTAAAAAGGCTCCTTCACGAGCCGGGAGGGCGATAACGGTGCCAGCCGAGTCACCATGTCCACGGGATCCGTTCCCGTGGTTTTTAAGGGTCCCCGCGTCGCCGGCGCGGTAGGACCCGACCCCTGCCGAGCCGACTCCCTCCGGAGCTCGGAGGGAGTCCGCCATTCGGCGATGGCGCTAACCCGGAAGTCTCACATCTGGGCTTTTATACTACCTTTTCTTCTGATATTCAGCAGCTAGCTAAGACGTAGGATCTGCAAGATACGCAATTTTTCTCCAACAAGAAAAGAAGCAATTGCATTGCCCTCTACCTGGGAGCAGGCTTTGAAAGTTGGGGAAGTGATAGGAATTTCTGACACATCGTCAGGGTTTTGTTTTTTATTCTGGTACTTGAAAATAGGGTTGCCATATTTTGAATTGCAAAAAAGAGAGGATACATTTGCTGATTTCTACTTTTAACTATGGATCGCTATGACGACTCTACCCATGAAAAAGAGGATGTGTCCTGGGAAAAGAGGACATATGGCAACCCAGATTCAGGGAGGTAGCCATGTTGGTCTGATGCAGTCGAAATAAATTAAAAAATTGTCCACCTTAGAGACCAACTAAGTTTTTTCTGGGTATAAGCTTTCGTGTGCATGTACACTGCTTCAGGGGTGTGTGATCCTGTAATATTTCTAGATTTCCTATTTGTAACGACGCAATCCTAAATTAATCACAACTGACACATCCTTTGGGTTTTCGAAGGCCAAAGGGGGGGGCAGAGAGAATGCAAATTCCTCTTAGTGATCATAAGCAATATTGCTTTTTAATACTGCGATTAATATCTTCTCTATTGATGAATTGCTTCTGACACTTGCAATTAAAACAGAAGATTCAGTCATTAGAGGCAATCAATCTGAATATGCACCTTTTTTAAAAAAAGGAATTAGATTGCATTGAACTTTGGGTATTAGACCAGCCAAACCTTGTGACTTCTCTTCGTATCACTTGGTTTCATTAAGGACTATCTGGATTATGAGGCTGTAATGCAATATATAATTTGCTTTTAATGTGTGTGAAGCCCTAGAGCCTGCAAATGAAATAAGAAGCAGACGCTTGTCCCATGTAAAAAATAAACCAAACAAGACTTTTCTGCCATTATTACCATATATATTCAATTGGGTGGAATGATGCCAAGCATGCATATCAGATCAATTTGAACTAATGGTTAGACAGCTGAATTTGGGGTCAAATGCTACATCACCTTTGGGCCTGATAGGATGGCTTCAGAGCAAATCATGGAAATTAGATGTGCATATTATTTTTTTACCGATTATATGTATTCCAATTCAGCCTTCCTTTTAAGGCTAGTGTTGAGGAACGAATGGCAAGGAAGCTCTCCTCTGTTTGGCCCTTAGGACTATCCCCTATCCCCTGCCATACACTTGCTCCCGAGGCCATATGGTTTGGCTTCATACCATTCTTGAGTGTTCCTTGCCTGATGGAAATGTATCACTGAACTCTGATAATGATGCTTGCTTGGATGGATGGAAGATAGAGGCATGTGTGTAGAAACTATTGTAGATATTAATATTGAACAGCTTAAAGCAATAGGATGCATAAAAAACCTAGCTCCTCTTGGAATAAAAAGTGTCCAGACCCATCAATATGATTCAAAAGCTTTAATTACAGAACTTGTTCCAAAAACAGATACAAAAAAGAGAAAAGAATGATACATCCAGACAGTTGTATGATATCATGTGCACATCCAGCTCAGATTCCATCTTCTTACTAATTTGAAAGAACTCCAAACAGACCTAAAATCAGAAATCTGCCTCTCTCCACGCAGCCTCCATTAGCCTGAAGCTGCTTTCGCTTCAGGGGAGTCCTCATTAGCACATCCTTTATTTCTCTGTAGCTTCCAGAGAAAAACTGAAACATCAACTCCCCAAAATGGTGTTTTGCAATTGATACCTCTCTCACGTGATCTAAAGTTAAACACCATGTGAGAACTAGCAGAAAACATTAACAGCCAATTATCAATACATGTAGGTGCTAAGAGAGCTCTTCTTAGCTTCAGTATATCCCAGTTAAACCTTTGGCAATACACATACAGGCATGTTCCATTTCAATGTCAGTTAAGCCATTATACTTAAGAGAAACTAGCCAACCGAGAACACATGACCTGTGTGAGAATTTCTAGATTCCCTTCTTTCTTCATTGCCTTCTCAGCCACAACGTTCCCCTTTTCACCTCATCTTCCACTGCACTTAGTTCCTTCCCTCACCCTGAAGATCTTGGACGAAGGATTTCCCACCCTCACCCCAGGCAAACCAACTTTCCATTTCTCCAGCAGCAACACTGTTGCTCAGCATTCCACGTCCAACTCTTCCTTCTCCACAGCTATGGCAGGTCACAGCAGGGCAGAGTGGAGAAGACCTCTCAACATCTCAGTATGGTTCACAACCAACAACACTGGAACCAACTTTTTGGCCGTGCTTCAGGGTGTCCTAAACATCTTTCTCACTGCATGCGTGACACTTCCCTACTTCCAGTCGTCCGCCCCCCCCCCTGCATCTCAGTGCAATGCCAGAAGATGGAGAAAGTCAACTGGCGTGTTTTCCAGGACTGTGTTCCATCGCAACTTCAAAGTAATCAAACTGACACCGAACAAACTTATTTTAGGTATATTTGGAGGGGGAGGAGAGGGCCCTTCCCCAAGGGGAGACATTTCACACCCCACAAAATCCCAGTCTCGTCCCAAACTTTCTCATGTAATTTGCCCCAGTCATTCATTGCGGTCCCAGAGTACAAACAAAGAGTATTGCTGCCTTCATTGAGAGACCAGCCTCTGTAAAGCTTGGGTTACGGATGAGACTCCCAAATCACTTGTCTGCAGCAGATGGCTGCAACAGATGCCTCAATGGAGGCTGTGTTTAAATCTGGCAAAACAGCATCTAAAATGTAGGTTTGTTAAAAATGTAAAATGGGACTCAGCCATGCTCAAAATATGATATATTTACAACACAGTGTTGAGAAAGGAGGTAATTTTGAACGCCAAATTGAGCTCCATAAAGAATAATATTATACACATATACCGTAATGTATGTACTTAGGGAGGTTTTTTTAAAAAAAACAAAAAAACCTATCTTTTAAAAATCATGTTTAATGACAGGAAGAAAACCCTTCACTCTGTATTACTACCTTTTGAATCTGTTTCAGTCATTTTCAGCACACTTTGTCCTAGTTTAGACAAACACTTTGAATGCTACAGCTTCACATTTTTCAAACAGTTGGACATGAAAACTGTTTGGGAAACAGAAGCGATATCTTGATTTTTATTTTTTTAAGTGCAGGCACACACAGCTGTTGAACATTTGTGGAGAACTTTTAGCCCACAATTTGTTTTGGGCGTATATGTGTGCAAAGGTTTGATTATGTGTGGAGAGATTTTAGCAACTTTCCCCCAGGTGTGGTGGGTAGGCAGTGGAATGCACAGCTTCAGGAGGGGGCCTTTTCTGCCTCCTCAATATTGGGGGGGGGGGGGCTTGGCTCCTGTTATGTACTGAATCCTAGAACAATAGGATCCAGAATGCAGCAGTCTAATTGGTCCGCAGGAGCCACCCAATCCAGCTTCAGGTAGAAGTGAATCCGCAACCTGATTGGCTTGCAGGAGCAGCCAATCAGGCTTCTGGAGGAAGTGAATCCACAACTTGATTGGCCTACAGGAGCAGCCCGGAATTAGCCAATCACACAGGGCCCATTGTGTAAGTAAAGTATACATAGCTAGATGTTTTGGGGAAAGTTTCATTCATTGCTACTACAAGCTGAATAAAGAGCATCAACTCTGAGTATATTTCAGCTCCCTGCCTAAAAATATTGTGGGGGTCGAGGCATCCACAGCTCTGTGGCAATGGCTCCTATGCACCAAACCAATTCTCTAAGAGACCTGACACATTGGAGAGAAGCTTGGTGTGTATTTTAGGGGTACACACACAGAAAGCACCACAAGTGGTTCTCTGCATCGAAAGACCTCCTTCCCCAGCTATCATGAGATTCTCTCTTTAAGCTGCATAGCTTTTCAGGACTGCAAGCGAGAGGAGAGTGAGAATTAATGTGTTGCCTTAGATAACACTGCCCCATTCTGGGTAGATGTGTAAACATCTTAACAGGAAAGCATCTTCATATCCGGCCATCTGGATATGAATTTATGTTGGAAGATAGATCTTGGGGGAGTTGCATGCCCTGTCCTTTTGACATATTCCACATTTTGTGATGTTCCCAGGGTTTGTGTACACTGTTTGAAGTTAGAATGATAGCATTGATATTCCCCTTCCCTAACATTAAAGAGATGAGAACCATGTTGTTTTGTGAGTTGGAGGGGGGATTTACTTGTAAATGCTGATAAAGATGTGACACAGACTTTTATCTCAGAATCCTCTTCTGGTGGCAGGAAGCTGGTTCAATTTAGCACAAATTCCATTCTGATTTCTGCAGAACAAGCCTCTGTTTCAGGCAGAAGGGCAAGAAAAAATGGTTTCCCACCTTCACCTTGACCCTAATGGCAAAATCTGTGTGGAATTGAGGAGAAAAGCCATAGCTCAGTAGTAGAGCATTTGCTTTGCACACAGAAAGTTCCAGGTTCAGTCCCCAGGATCTCCTGGTAGGGCTGTGAGAAAACTGTGTCTGAAATCCTGGACTGCTGCTGTCAATCAGTGTGTAAGGTAAAAAGGTAAAGGACCCCTGGACAGTTAAGTCCAGTCAAAGGCGACTATGGGGTGTGATGCTCATCTCGCTTTCAGGCTGAGGAAGCCACCGTTTGTTCGCAGTTTTCTGGGTCATGTGACCAGCATGACTAACCCACTTCTGGCACAACAGAACACCGTGCCCATTTACCTTCTTGCCACAGCAGTACAGTGGACGCTCGGGTTGTGAACGTGAGCCGTGCGGGATGCACCTTCGCAACCCGCAGCATTCACAACCCACAGTGGCGCGTCTGTGCACGCGCAGGTTGCAATTTGGCGCTTCTGAGCATGTGAAAAGCACGATTTAGCACTTCTGCGCAGGCGTAACCGCCAAAACCTGGAAGTAACCCGTTGCAGTACTTCCGGGTTTCGGCAGTCCGTAACCAGAAAAAATGCAACCTGAAGGGTCTGTAACCCGAGGTATGACTGTACCTATTTATCTACTTGCACTGGTGTGCTTTCAGAATGCTAGGTTGGCAGGAGCTGGGACAGAGCAACGGAATTCGAACCGCCGACCTTTCAATTGGCAAGCCCAAGAGGCTCAGTGGTTTAGACCACAGCACCACTCGCTCCCTTACAATCAATGTGTAGATAATACTGAGCTAGATGGAGCAATGGTCTGACTCAGCAGAAGGCAGCTTCCTTTGTTGTTGGTGTCCATCCATCTCGAAAGTGAGCTGCACCACCAGTCATGGAGGAAAAAGAAGATGTGCAGAACCTCACAGATATGCCCTAAATATTTTAATAATATCAGGCATAACATATCTCCCGACTTCAACATCTCATCCATGCACTGAGAATCTTCAGCTCTGCCTAGAAAATATTCAAACTTTTTTAAAAAACAGAAGCCTTTTTACTGGGAATATTAGAACCAAATATTGCAAAGGAAAATAAGAGAATTTTTCTTTACGCAACAGCAGCAGCAAGAATTCTAATTGCCAAAAAAATGGAAAAATGAAACAATCCCAACAACAACAACAACAACAACAACAAAAGAATGTCAAGATAAGCTATTTGATTATTTAGAATTGGCTAAACTGACAGAGGCAATTAGAGACCAATCCAAATGAAAATTTCAAAAAGAATGGGGAAAATATAGTGAAAACCTGAAAAAGCAGTGCCCTCAAATTAATACTTGGACTTGTCAGGACTAATTTCCACAAAATAAGATAAGTTAAGTTACAGAAGAAAAATAGAGAAGAGGAATTGAGAAAGAAACAGTTTATGAAATACAGTGGTACCTCGCGTTACAGACAGGATCCGTTCTGGAGGCCTGTCTGTAACGGGAAATGCCCATAACTCGAAGCGCTGTGTCTGCGCAGGCGCGCGGCGTGATTTGGCGCTTCTGCACATGCACAAAGTGTGGTTTAGTGTTTCTGCGCATGCGCAAGTGGCAAAACCTGGAAGTCATAGAATCATAGAATCATAGAATCATAGAGTTGGAAGAGACCACAAGGGCCATCGAGTCCAACCCCCTGCCAAGCAGGAAACACCATCAGAGCACTCCTGACATATGGTTGTCAAGCCTCTGCTTAAAGACCTCCAAAAAAGGAGACTCCACCACACTCCTTGGCAGCAAATTCCACTGTCTTACTGTCAGGAAGTTCTTCCTAATGTTTTAGGGAGTAACCCGTTCCAGTACTTCCCGGTTTCCGTGGGACGTAATGCAAAAAGATGCAACACAAGGAATGACAGTATACAACCAGGGGAAGGAAGTCAAATAGAAATGAATAAGAATTAAAATAGGGGTGTATGTGTATTGTTTGTTCTATATGTGTAGCTATATCTTTTTGTATGCTTGTCTTGTGCGTGACGTCTGTGTTTGTGTTGGTATAATAAGTGAATAAAAGCATTAAAAATAAATTAAAAAAGAGAATCTTCAGCTTTACCTAAACTAGTCTTTAAAAAGATAACAGGTCTCTTCAAGACTACCACATAAAAGGGAACAGAAAGGCTGCCTTGCGACTCTGATTGAAGATCCCAAGCCATTTACATTGTGCCAATTGTGCCAAAGTCACTGTAAATCCTATTGGATGACACTAAGCTTGCTCCAATGTGACAATGGTGAGGAAATGCGGTCTGCCAGAGTGTAAATTGCTGCTGGAATGGTGACAGCCAGCTTTCTGCAACCTGTGTATTCCCTGTGGCAGCAGCCTCTATATACAGACCTGGCAGAAGTGAGGCATGATTTCTTGGCACACACTTGAAAGGAAGACTGGAGAAATTGAGTAATCCTATAGGGACAGGCTAGGAAAGGGCAGGGCTGTATGATTGTGCTAATCAGGTTTAGCCTGTAAAATTGTGCACTGTCCAGATTCTGTCAGTATCTAGGAATGGGTGAATCTGTCAATTTCAGTTTCTCATTTTCAAAATCTCCACATTTCCATATCATCCTGCAATTCTTTAAAAAGTCCTCATGAATATTCATCAGCATTCTCCTGATATACACATGTTTGTATGCACTTTTCCTTCTATATACATTTTTGCAAAGTACCCCCCACACCGTAATGCGTTTTTAAATATTCTTTTCACTAGTGCATGCCTTTGCATGCACACGTTAACATTGTACAGTGGTACCTCAGGTTACATAAGCTTCAGGTTACATACGCTTCAGGTTACAGACTCCGCTAACCCAGAAATAGTACCTCGGGTTAAGAACTTTGCTTCAGGATGAGAACAGAAATCGTGCTCTGGCGGCGCAGCGGCAGCGGGAGGCCCCATTAGTTAAAGTAGTGCTTCAGGTTAAGAACAGTTTCAGGTTAAGAACAGAGCTCTGGAACGAATTAAGTACTTAACCCGAGGTACCACTGTATATTCATTTTCTGCAAAATTCAGAAAAGTGTGAATTTTGAAGGATGTGTTGGTTTTGCCTTTCAATGTGAATTGAACCAAATTTCTCCTCCACCTCAAGCTCTACCAATAACCCTCAAATAGCTGAGACTCCTGCATTGCAGATGGTTGGAATTGATGACTCTTGGAGGTCCCTTCTAACTCTACAATTTTACTGTGCTATGATTCTATTCCTTCTAGGAATCTGCTGTTGACTCACCAGATCATAGAAGTGGAAGGGATAGAATCATAGAGTTGGAAGGGAACCTCAGGATAATCTGGATCAGCCCCCTCCAATGCAGGATTATGCAGCTGCACCATGTAGCTGCAAACTTGGCACTATCAGCACCATGCTCTAACCAACTGAGCTATCCAGTCTTCATGATTCGGTTCTACTTCTTATCCATAGCCTTCCAGCCTGAGTCTTCCACTGGTCTCCTGATTCCAGCTTTGACCCGCATGCCTAAATGATCTACCCAGCCTCGCCCTGCTCTGAGGCTTGCTCCCTGAGACTTCACAACCATAATGGCACTTTGCCTGTTACATTGCCTTGCTATGGATGTTGCTGGCTGCCCACTTCTGAGTAAGTGTCTGTGCTATTTCCCTTTCATTTGTAAAGTGCATCGGACAGTAAACACAGCTGTGGCTATTTGACAAGGCATTATTCACAGTGTAAAGGCCTTCTCCAGTCTAGTGGAATAATGTTAATGATCAAGATTACATGCCAAACATGGCAAATTCATTGACAAAGGCAATGCAAAACTTCAATTGCTTCAAGAAGAAAAAAATTCATTGAGAAACCAGACCCACATTTGCCTAGTTGTCTCTGATCATGTGGTTTGCTCAACTATTGACAGTGGAAAGCATGAATGAAAATGATGCCAGGACGTAGTAGAAATGGAGGTGGATTGCTTAGCTCACTTTTAAGATTATATATTTCTTGCTCTGGTAGTTAATAACCTCCAGGGCTATAATCAAGGTAAAGGTAAAGGACCCCTGGATGGTTAAGTTCAGTCAAAGGGGACTATGGGGTTGCAGCGCCCATCTCGCTTTCAGACCAACAGAGCCAGTGTTTGTCCACAGACAGTTTTCCGGGTCATGTGGCCAACATGACTAAACTGCTTCTGGTGCAACGGAACACATTGACGGAAGCCAGAGCGCACGGAAATGCCATTTACCTTCCCGCCACAGCGGTACCTGTTTATCTACTTGCACTGGTGCGCTTTCAAACTGCTAGGTTGTCAGGAGCTGGGACAGAGCAACGGGAGCTCACTCCATCGCTGGAATTTGAACCACCGACCTTCTGATTGGCAAGCCCAAGAGGGTTTAGACCACAGTGTCACCCGCGTCAATGAAGAGTTTATGGGGACCTAGACTTGAATTTTTCTAACAGACAATAGTGGACTAGATCTAACCTAGTGCCATCCAGATGTTTTGGACTACAAGACCCTTTAGCCTCAGCTGGCTGATGAGAGCTGAAGTCCAAAAATCTGTGTAGCACCAGGTTGGGGAATGATGGACTGAATGGACAAATAGCCTGACTCATATGATGCTGGATGTTATTATTATTAGCTGTGTTATTCCTGCATTGCAGGGGTTGGACTAGATAACCCTCAGGATCCCTTCCAACTCTACAATTCCATGATTCCACGATTCCATTATTCTATCATCATCATCGTGACCACCATCATCTCTTTGTTTCTCTATTTTTGTATTATGTACTCTAACACGTGGGATGAGGAATATCTCCCTTCATACCTTAGATTACTGTAGAAAAAATGTAATTGTTTCAGGAAAGCAAGTCACATTTCAAGGACAGAACACAGATTCATTTTGCATCGCAGGACCTTGCAGATTCCCTATTTAAATGCAAACCCTTTCCCCACATATTTTCCAGCCTGTTACTAAACAGTAACCGAGAAGGAAAACATCATACATTTTTGCTTTTTCACCCTTGCCAGAGATCTTGCTAATGAAGAACTTTTCTGGCCAATCCGTTTTACAGATTGCCAGCCCTTAATATGCACAATGACACACACATGGCATATCTTACAAGGTGACTGTGGCTACTTCCAGACAGATATTTGTATATATCCCATCCCCATTGAGCTAAGGAAGAGGCATGGTCCAGTAGCAGAACATCTCTGAAGCATCTCCAAATACGGCTGGGAATATCCCTAGTCTCAAACCCTGGAGAGCTGTTGCCAGTCTGTGTAGACAATACTGAACCAGGTGGGCCAACAAATCTGATTCAGAATAAGGCAGCTTCTTACGTTCCTGCGTTTACTGCTGCTCCAGTGGTCCCGTTGGGAGTCACCAGGGTCCAGACATTAGCCTCAATGAGACCCCCTTTGAAAAACACAAGGAGTGTGATCCTGTGGGGGGCTTTTAGAACAAATTAGCAACCTAGGGACTCAGTACCCACTGAAGAAAAACAGATGTGCGTGGGAATATGCTAGAGACAACTCTACTGTGCCACAAGTAGAACCAACCATGTGCTTGCATAATTCTCTGGCATTGGCCTAATGTGGGATTCCCCAACCTGTTGACCTCCAAAGATGCTTTGGATAGTAAGTCCCATCAGTATCCAGCATGCCCACTGGTCAGGGATGATGGGAGTTGTAGTCCAGCAACACCCAGAAGACAGTACTAGGTGGGAGAAGGCTGGGCTAATAAAATATGTAACAGTGGCAAACATGCCTTTTCTAACGTATGCTGGCTTTCTCAGAAAAGCCACATGTAGGACAAACAAATTGTATTTCTTCGCCCTGCCCATTTCAACTTGAATTAAATACTGCAATTTGTTTTCCACAGCCATCAGAGTCGAGGGGAGGGAGAACACTTTGATTAGAGGATATTTATAGCTTTCATTTGTACTATTTTCCAGTTCGCTCTCTCTCTCTCTTTCTCCCCGCATCTGCGAAGACAGATGCTTTCATTAATTCGAGTCCCCATTGCCCAAACCTCAGGAGGAGAGAAATATTAAAACAAATAAATTATTAAGTGTTCGCAAAATACCTCTCCTAGATATTAAAAAGGTGGTGACTTTCATCTCTGGCAGTGATTTCAGACTCGCTGACAGCAAGCAGCGAAGCATGCAGCTCAGCAGAAAAACAGGCTTTGCAAAAATGTGGGCTGGCAGAGGAACCATACACATTAATGGGGGTCATGAAAGTGAAGAGGTGGACAAGAGCAACATTTCAAATGGATGCATGTTTGGTGAGTCACAGGACTTTGCCCCATCAGAGTGTGGCTTCTGTTGGAAAGCAGTCCAGCTCTAGCAGTTGATGGGCATTTGCTGAATTTTGCATGCAAAGTGGACCTACAAGACGCAAAGCTTATGCCATGCCTCCAGTTTCACTGTAGAATTTGCTCGCACAACAGGTAGTAATGGCTGTTGTGGCGTTTGACCATTCTTTTGAAAATGTCTGTACAGGGGAAAAGAAAGAGTTAATAGGTAGACCAATAGGAAACCTGTTTATAAAAGGGTTTAGCCCAAGGTTTGGTTAGTTGGTTGGTTGGTTGGTTGGTTGGTTGGTTGGTTGGTTGGTTGGTTGGGAAAGACAGTTGGGAAAGCAGTTGGCAGACAGATGGAAACAGAGAGACAGTTAGTGCAGTTGGTTCTTGTGTGAGGGGAGGTAGAAAAGTTAGATACAGAATAAAACAAGACTAAGAGGGAAAAGGATAACAGCATTTCGAATGCATTTAAAGTTTACTTGTGTTTGCAATAAACTACAATCTCCATTGTTAACATAAGAACCTGACTGAGACTAAGTGATTTACCGGGGAAGACTTGGTTGGTGGCAGTGGATCAGTGGTGTACGGGTCAATAGTCCATGAGACGACCGGGGGCTCCATATGAACGCCACAGCTGCCAACTCGGATGGCTTTAAAACAAGATATTTGTGAAGGATAAGGCTATCTAGGGCTCCTCGCCATGTCAATGATGTTATGCCCGCAGTGTTGGAGGCAGTATGCCTCTGAAGGCCACTTGCTGGGCATAACAAGTGGGGAAAATGCTGTTGTGCTCAGGTCCTGCTTCTGATCTTGCCACTCAGACATCAGGCTGACCGCTGTGGGGAGCAGATGTCTGAGAGATGGCCAAGAAACCAGGTACATGGTGCGGACACTTCTGGTCCTAGGACAGGGCGTCGGGGACTGGCCCCCTCCTCCTGCACCTCCCAGAGAAGAGGAAGACAGTATACATTTACAACAGTGGTTTGCAGAAGGTCATGGCTCTGAGACAGAAGAGGGACAATGCTGGGAGATAATGGGAGAAGAGGAGGGGAGAGCAGCAGAGCTGGAGCAGCTGGCTGACACGCTATCACTAGAAACCATTCCAGACCCTCCTTCTCCTAGGACCTGATGAGCAGTGAAAGTGGTAGAGCAGAAAGCAAATAGGCAAGTGGCCTTACGCAGCCGCCATAAACCGGGTGCTGATGATGATGACTGAGAGGGAAAGGGGGAGGAAATTACTTAGAGCAACACCATTAGCCAAGAGATGACATTTTTCTCTGTGTATGTGTGAATATAGAATAAAAGACCTTGGTAAGAGCTTCTTGTCTTTCCATTACTGGCAGCCTGCCATGAGGGAGGGGAAACAGATTCCCACAGGGTGATCTGGGTCAAATGGCTCCCCAAGGCTGCTGGGGGCTCTACTTCTCTGAGGAGACCCCAGCCTCTGGTTCTGGGCAGGGCTGGACCACCCACATTGCAAACCTGGCTGGAGTTTTATTGACCTAGCCGCCCCACATGGTTGGAATATTTCCAGCTATGTGAGCTTTCCATGTGGATAATCAGCTCCTACATAGCTAGGTGGTTTAAAGAATAGCCCTGTTGCTTGACTTCTCACCTTCCTCTGGCTCAAAGCTGATCCCCACCCCCTTCCCATCTCCTTAACTTCTGTTGAATTATTATTCAACTCTTATGTACTGAAGTTCTCACCCTGGGCCAGCAGGGGGATACTGTAGATATAATAATAATAATAATAATAATAATAATAATAATAATAATAATAATAATAATAATAATAATAATAATAATTTATTATTTGTACCCCGCCCATCTGGCTGGGCTTCCCCAGCCACTCTGGGCGGCTTCCACAAAAACCAAAAAAACACTAAAATATCATACATTTAAAACTTCCCTGAACAGGGCTGCCTTAAGATGTCTTCTGAATGTCAGGTAGTTGTTTATCGTTTTGACATCTAATGGGAGGGCGTTCCACAGGGCAGGCGCCACTACCGAAAAGGCCCTCTGCCTGGTTCCCTGTAGCTTTGCTTCTCGCAATGAGGGAACCGCCAGAAGGCCCTCGGCTCTGGACCTCAGCGCCCGGGCAGAACGATGGGGGTGGAGACGCTCCTTCAGGTATACTGGGCCGAGGCCGTTTAGGGCTTTAAAGGTCAACACCAGCACTTTGAATTGTGCTCGGAAACGTACTGGGAGCCAATGTAGGTCTTTCAAGACCGGTGTTATGTGGTCTCGGTGGCCGCCCCCAGTCACCAGTCTAGCTGCCGCATTCTGGATTAGCTGTAGTTTCCGAGTCACCTTCAAAGGTAGCCCCACGTAGAGCGCATTGCAGTAGTCCAAGCGGGAGATAACTACAGCATGCACCACTCTGGTGAGACAGTCCGCGGGCAGGTAGGGTCTCAGCCTGCGTACCAGGTGGAGTTGGTAGACAGCTGCCCTGGATACAGAATTGACCTGCGCCTCCATGGACAGCTGTGAGTCCAAAATGACTCACAGGCTACGCACCTGGTCCTTCAGGGGCACAGTTACCCCATTCAGGACCAGGGAGTCCTCCACACCAGCCCGCCCCCTGTCCCCCAAGAACAGTACTTCTGTCTTGTCAGGATTCAACTTCAATCCATTAGCCGCCATCCATCCTCCAACCGCCTCCAGGCACTCACACAGGACCTTCACCGCCTTCACTGGTTCTGATTTGAAAGAGAGGTAAAGCTGGGTATCATCTGCATATTGATGGACACCCAGTCCAAACCCCCTGATGATCTCTCCCAGCGGCTTCATATAGATATTAAAAAGCATGGGGGAGAGGACGGAACCCTGAGGCACCCCACAAGTGAGGGCCCAAGAGTCTGAACACTCATCCCCCACCACCACTTTCTGAACACGGCCCAGGAGGAAGGAGCGAAACCACTGTATAACAGTGCCCCCAGCTCCCAACCCCTCTAGATGGTCCAGAAGGATGTTATGGTCGATTGTATCAAAGGCCGCTGAGAGATCCAGCAGAACCAGGAAACAACTCTCACCTTTGTCCCTAGCTCGCCGGAGATCATCAACCAGTGCGACCAAGGCAGTTTCAGTCCCATGATGAGGTCTGAACCCCGATTGGAAGGGATCCAAATGGTCCGCATCCTCCAGGCGTGCCTGGAGTTGTTCAGCAACCACACGCTCAATCACCTTGCCCAAGAATGGAAGATTTGAGACTGGGCGATAGTTGGCCATACTGGCCGGGTCTAAAGATGGTTTTTTAAGAAGCGGTTTAATGACCGCCTCTTTCAGCGGATCTGGGAATGTTCCCTCACAGAGGGAAGCATTCACCACCCCGCAGAGCCCATCGCCCAGCCCTTCCCGGCTTGCTTTTATTAGCCAGGATGGGCAAGGATCAAGGAGACAGGTGGTTGGTTTCACGCGTCCAAGCAGCCTGTCCACATCCTCGGGGGTAACGGATTGAAATTGATTCCATACAACTTGACCAGACAGAGCTCCAGCACTCTCCCGCCCCAGCCCTGCTCCCACGGTGGTGTCTAGCTCCATCCGAATATGAGTGATTTTATCTGCAAAAAACTTTGCAAAATCGTTGCAGGAGATCTTGGGGTCTTTATAAGGCCCCGGTGGTACAGGTGGTTCCGTTAAATTGCGGACCACCTGAAAGAGTCTCCTGCTACTATTTTCTGCAGATGCAATAGAGGCGGTGAAGAAAGTATTCTTCGCCGTCGCTATCGCCACTTGGTAGGCTTGACGTTGAGCTCTAACCTGTGTCCGGTCAGATTCGGAGTGAGTTTTCTGGCACCGACGCTCTAGCCGTCTCAGCGATTGTTTCATCGCCCTCAGCTCCGAAGAAAACCACGGGGCTGTCCGGGCTCCATGCAATCGGAGAGGGCGCTTCGGAGCCAGATAGTCAACAGCCCTGGTTAACTCCGCATTCCAGCGGGCCACCAGGGAATCAGCTGAAAGGCCATCAACATGGGATAAAGCATCCCCTACCACTCTCTGGAAACCATTTGGATCCATTAAGTGGCGGGGGCGGACCATCCGAATTGGTCCCACCTCCCTGCAGAGGGGAAGGGTCGCGGAGAAGTCCAGTTGCACCAGGAAGTGATCTGACCATGGCACTTCTTTGGTTTCACTTTTACTTAGTGTCAGATCACCCACGTCACTAGAGGTGAATACCAGGTCTAAGGCATGTCCATGACTATGAGTTGGGCCCAACTTATTCAGGGACAGCCCCATGGAGGCCATGCTTTCCACAAAGTCCCGAGCGGCCCCTTGTAAGGTCGTGTCGGCATGGATGTTAAAATCCCCTAGGACAACCAAACTAGGTGTCTCCAGGAGAACATCCGCCACGACCTAAAGCAGCTCGGACAGGGAATCCTTGGTGCAGCGGGGAGGTCAGTACACCAAAAGGAATCCTGTACTGCCCCTATTGCCCAACTTCCAGAACATGCACTCAGAAAACTGGGTCTTCCCAGTAGGACGCCTGATGCAAACTAATGACTTCCTAAAAATCACTGCAACATGACCTGGGTTGCTGTGCGTAAGAGAAACCTGGTGGGCAAGCGGCAGCAAGGACAGGCCCATCTGCCTCATTCAACCAGGTCTCTGTCACACAAGCCAGGTCAAATCCTCCATCCACAATCAGGTCGTGGATGGCAGTGGTTTTATTCATCATTGACCTGGCATTACACAGCAACACCTTCAGGTTATGTGGGTTTCCCCTGTTGATTCCCAGTATCCATCTGGTCAAGGCCAGACCCGGAGGCAGGGATAGTCTTCAAACAACGACTAAACCTGCCTCCTCGGTAATGACATGGTCTGGTCTTAGCGTAACTCCGCCTCCTGCCCATGATCACCGAGATCGGATGTCCCAGTGCTTTCCCCCCTGTGGAACTTGTCCCAGCCATCGTATTGGCTGGGGCCTCACTCCCAGGCAGCCCCGATCCCGCCCCTTAAAAACAAAACACAAACTATACAGAACCAATAAAACAGCAGAAAACAAAAACAGAACAATTATACTAAAATTAATCCCCAACCAAATATCCATTACACCCACCCACCCCCAACAAGAGAAAAAAGGAAAAAAAGAAATACAAATTTAAATTGCCACCGACTGCTTGAGGACATTTTGAAACACATTGGAACAGGGAAGCAATTGCAGAACACTTCCCAGCTTCCCCAAAAGTTTGTTCCAAATAAGGGCCTGGGCCACGCCCCCTGGGCCAGTTGGAGAAGGCCCTGGAAGGGAGCAGGCCCTGCAGTCCTCACCCAGCCGATGGTCCGAGGCTTCCCTGCAGCAGGAGTCCCTTTATAGCTGGGAGAGAGGGCCTGGGCCACGCCCCCTGGGCCAGTTGGAAAAGGCCCTGGAAGGGAGCAGGCCCTGCAGTCCTCACCCAGCCGATAGTTTTCACTCAGGTCCACGTCAGTTATTTTAGGCGGGAAACCCTGGGTTGTTGTTGCTACAATGTTGACAGCCGGCTGCCTATCAAAGCAGGCCGGCTGAGCTGCTTGCTGTTCAGTTCTGTTCCAGCTTACAAAATAAAGAGCTGCTTTGGAGAAATCGCTGTGTCGTCTGCCATGTCTACCAACTATTCAACAATAACTGCTGCTGAGGAATTCTAATAATAGTTATTATTGAACAATAACTGCTGCTGAGGAATTCTAATAGAAGGAATTCTAACCTTACAGTTGCATTTACCCAGAACTAGCTGTGGTTTCCCTGGGAGATGTGGGTTTAAGCTGAATGCTTCGTCAAAAAAGGTAAGTTTTGGAGAGAGAACTGAGACGTGTTCTTGTTTGTTAATGAATTCACTGAGTGAACAATTATACTGTGTGAAGCTCTTCCTCTTTTTCTGAACCTCTGGCCTGTGAGTGGCTGTTGTTGTTGTTTAGTCGTTTAGTCGTGTCCGACTCTTCGTGACCCCATGGACCAGAGCACGCCAGGCACTCCTGTCTTCCACTGCCTCCTGCAGTTTGGTCAGACTCATGCTGGTAGCTTCGAGAACACTGCCCAACCATCAAGAGTGTCTAGTTCTTTCCAAAAGATCTAGCATTTTGGAAAACAGAACCCAGTTAATCTATACCCAACTTCTAATAAAGGACTCTGTACCATGTAGAGCAGGAAGGATTGAAGGGGGGCCCTAACTGCATATGGTTAAACACATTGAGAAGCTGCCTCACAACTGGAAAACCTGATCACGTAGGAGAAGTTTCAAAGCACATTCAGCTAACGGTATTTGGGTACCACTTTCTGACCATTCCACTCTGAATGGGAAGGTCAGCTCCACTCTGCAGTCACTGGGGAAACATCCTGCATGTAAGGAACAGGTATCTCCATTATATCTAGCAGGGTTTGCCAACATGGTACCCACGGGTGCACCCTTGAAGTTTTTCCCTGGCACCCATGAAAACCTCTGAGCACGCCCCCACTGCTTCTATGGGCATGAGGTGGGTGAAGGCGGTTGCCTCTTTCTTGGAAAGAATACTGAACTGAAGGAGGAAGTTGGAAAGGTGGCACTCTTTCCCACTTCCTTTTTCAGCTTTCTGTGCTTTCCAAGGCTCAGGTGAATTCTGTGGGATTTTGACTTTCTTGAAAAAGTGAAATGTGTGCTTTCTCTCTTTCTGTCTCTCAGGGATGGGGCTGATCCAGGGAAAGAAGTGACCAGAGTGAGTGATGCGCTGACTCTAAAATCTGAAAGAAAGTGCAGGCCTAAAAAGTTTGACAGCCCAACTTATTATATTCAGTGCGGGTTTTTCTAGAAAAATAGATGCTAGTACTCACCATGAAGTTGTTAGAGTAAGTGCCACACTTTTTAACAACAATAAAAGAGAGGTGCTGCTACTGAATTCCCTTGGGTACCCCCCTGAAAGAAAAAGCACTGCTTATATCCCATAGTGTCCCTTCCATTAGCAGAAGGCTCTCTGATCCAGCAGTCTTCTAACCATGGGATGAGAGCAAGGCGTTTTTTTGCCAAATCCTTAATTGTAGTCTTTCAAACACCTTGTGAAGACGTGGCTTTTTAATTAGGCTTAGGGTGGATTAAATCATGCTTGTGCTGTCTTATGTTGTGTTTATTTTAATGACTGCTGGATTTGTTAATTTTCGTTTGATTGTAATGGGTTTACTTTGGAACGTTATTTGCTTCACATGGTGTTTCTCCTTAATCTCTTACCCGCTCCCCAAAGTTTCTTTGAAAAGCAAGCTGAGCTAGAAATAAAGAAGTAAAAAGTAAAGAACACCCCTTGGCCTTGCAGCACTGCCCACACTGTTCCAAATGGTCCCTCGAGCAGATTTTAGAGGGTTCAAGGGGGCTGGAGGAGGGAGGTAAAGGTAAAGGGACCCCTGGCCATTAGGTCCAGTCGTGACCGACACTGGGGTTGCGGCGCTCATCTCGCTTTATTGGCTGAGGGAGCTGGCATACAGCTTCCAGGTCATGTGGCCAGCATGACTAAGCCGCTTCTGGTGAACCAGAGCAGCGCATGGAAACACCATTTACCTTCCCGCCGGAGCGGTACCTATTTATCTACTTGCACTTTGACGTGCTTTTGAACTGGCAGGAGCAGGGAGCGAGCAATGGGAGCTCACCCCGTCACGGGGATTCGAACCGCTGACCTTCTGATTGGCAAGTTCTAGGCACTGTGGTTTAACCCACAGCGCCACCCGCGTCCGGAGGAGGGAGGAGGCATCAGCAAATATTGACTCCCTCCTCTTTCTGTTGATCAAAGGCTCAGATGGATCTCCCTTCCATCGACAGGGCACCTGCACTTTTAATAGTTGTTAGAAGAGAAACTTATTAAAGGTGCAAGAGCTCCTTATATTTTTGGCATTTGGCTATCATATATTCAACCCATAGCACAGATAATTGCCTTTGATCCTAAGATAAGTAAACACAAGGAATTTCACAGAAGGAACGTCTCCAGTCTCCTCCACTGCTTGCATCTCTCCTGAACATGAAAGCCTTTTCTGAACAATATGAGATGAGGCATGGAGGGTTGCCATGGGTAGGAATGGAAGACTTCATCCCTGTGAGCCGACTATTAGTTTTAATTGTTCCGACGTGTTGCCTGTCCCTCACAGTTCACCCATCTCAGGGTAGGCTGCAACAAATCAAAAATACAACAACAAATTAAGAATGCAATAGTGCATTTTAAAAAAGATTTTTTTAAATGCACTATTGCAAAAATATGCACTCACAAGATATAGGGGTGGGTTCAGCAAATATACACCTCAGGTGTCAAAGGCCAGGGTAGAGGGGTGTCAGTATTAGAATCTGACAACCAATAAATGAATGCTGGAAAAGTTATGGGATGGATATGCTAAGCCACCTCATTTCAGCCTGTTCCTCTTTGGCGCTATTTAGTTGGAACAGGCTATATATGTTCAAGGTCCCATCATACTCCATTCGCTGGTGATTTAAGTCCACCTGAAATTACATTAGCATGCACACAATGCAACCCCCCCCCCAAGGATGCCACCTCCTAATATTTCTTACCTATAAAGAGAGTTCTGTTTTTGGAGATGACAAGATACTGCCAGGTCTGATCTTCACTGTTATTTATCACAGAGTGCCCTTGGAGTAACCAAGGGGGGAAAAAACTCTCAGCAAAAGCATACCCTAGAATATAATGTACTAAATAATATTCTTCAAATGCTTACCATGAGAGAATATGAATGTTGGCTGTCAACACACACCATGAGTATTGTGACAAATAGGTATTTGAAGCGAGGTTATTTGGGCATGATTTCAGACCGGCAATCTATGTTCTTCTCATTCCCAGTAAGCACCAGTTTATAAGAATATTGTAGTTCTTTGACAAAGGAAAGATTGATGTTTACAGCATGGGGGCGGGGGACGACGGCAAAATACAAATAAACCTATGCAGTTTAAAAGACAGCCCAACATTTTTGTGGAAAACAAGTCTAGACTGAAATATCTCTCCTGCCCCCGCACAAACAAACCCCAAAGTGGGCTACATTAAAAAGACCATTTTTTCTGAGCCAAATTGACTTTTCCTTTTCAATTTATTTCAAATTGTTTGTTTATTAAATGCCTACAAATTATCTGCAATAATTACTGAACTATCAGTGCAGCGAGAACAGCTTGATGGAAAACCGAATCCTTAATACAATTGAAGCAATTCTTAATAGCAATTGCAGATAATTAGGATAACCAAGCTAGCACAGCATGTTGATGAGTCGTTGAAACTAGCTAACCAAAAACTGGAAGAAGAATACTGGGATCCTATTACTGTTTTGCCTTCGATTTAAGTAGTGTGGTATACGCCACACCGAAAGTCAGCTGTGAGATTTTCAAAGGCCTTCCTGAGTTCTTTGTTTTAAACCTCTTTGAGCATGATTTCTCTGTGGCAAATAAAGTGATAAATGAAAATCCTTCCAGACTTTCCCCTAATGAAGGCTCCATGTCTTCAACATCAACACATCTGAGACTGCTGCTAAACTCACAGGCAAAACGCCAGGGTGCTGAAAAATAGCTATCTGAATCCAGAGCTCTGTTAGGAATATGCAAATCTTCCACCCCGTGCCTTAAAATGAAGGCCGGGTGAGAGGGAATGACAGCAAATGCAGGATGAATGAAAACTGAAGATCTTACAATGTTTTATGAACCAAAAGGCATGAACAAGCTGTAGCACAGCTCTTCCAATATGGCAAATTCCCTGCTGATATCTGCAAAAGTGCCAAGAGAAAGGGGCAGCAATCTTCGAAAAGCATTTGCGGCACAACTAGGGACAATGAGGACACTGTTCGTGAATATGTGGAAAGAATCAATGGCACCCATGGAAGGTCAGTTGGAAGAAATTAATGCCAGATTAGACTCAATGTATGAAATGGCCACATCAACAGCAACAACAACAAAACTGGGGCTTAGCTCATTATAAGGAAATTAAATATTTGCAAGCACCTTGAATTTAGCCTGGAAGCAAATGAAGAACCAGTAGAATACTGGAGTTATATGATCAAATAAAGGGGCTGTCATCAACAGCCTAGCTCAGGCATAGGCAAACTCGGCCCTCCAGATGTTTTGGGACTGCAACTCCCATCATCCCTGACCACTGGTCCTGTTAGCTAGGGATGATGGGAGTTGTAGTCCCAAAACATCTGGAGGGCCAAGTTTGCCTATGCCTGGCCTAGCTGCTGCATTTATTTCATTTCTACTTTTCTAAAGTATATGATGAAAGCATACTAGTGATGGTCCCAAGAGATGACCGTGGCAAGACCTCCACCAAAGGCCACTGCCAGTATGCCAACAGAACTGGTCCAAAATAATTCAAAGCATAGTTAATGTACTCTAGTGGACTCCCAAACCAGGAACCTTTTTCTTTAAGGAGGAGTGAAATCCAGTACAGGCTCAGTGCTTATTGCTTGATTGGTGATTCCTCCCGCTAACAGGACTTCCACCTTGTCCAAATTAAGTATCATGTTGTTCGCCCACATTCAGTCGCTCACTGATCTTGTGGTGGCCTCCAGAGGATTCCCCTTAGAGTCAGATAGAAAGGAGAGACAGAGTTGGGTGTCGCAACTCTCCAAATCTCCAAGCAGTATAATGTTAAACAGTATTGTTGAGGATGAGAATGGGATCCTGTGGAGCTACATGAGCCAGGGGTCATTGGGACAAGCAGTTAAGATGGATCAAGAATGCTGAGGCTGTGAAGATCAAAGTATTTCTGCTCTCTGGTATAACACAGAAATCGCTTAAATTTAATGATTCCTAGTGTTGCAGTAATCAAAACCTAAAAAGATATCTAAATCAATGTGAACCCTTTGAATGCTTTAATTAATGGAATACACACTTTGAATTCATAACCCTTATGTTAACTTCATCATTTCAACATTATCCATTTTGATTTTAAGTAAGCTGCCTTTTGTCAAATTGATTTGGTGTTGAGACCCTACTGATCTGTCCCTGAGGAAAAAACAACCTTAGTGTTAAACACAGTTACTCTGGCATGAATCCCATTGACCTCATCTTATAAATGTTGCCCAAAAAAATCAATGGGACTTAATCATGAGTAAGCTTATCAAGGATTGCAACCTTAACCTTTATGCAAATAGATTCCATGCCAGCTTTCCAGTATTTTGGCCCCATCATCTGAGCACCCTGACACTACGCTAGAATGAGCTCATTTGGAAATGCCACACAATATTGGGACAAAAGAGATCAAATTAAGTACATAAATCTATATTTTAATACCTCTATAAGTAGCCTGATTTACAAGGGTGCTAAGAAGTAAATTGCATCTTCTAATCCAGATAATGCAGGAATGTCTTTTTAATTAACCATTAACCCAGGGATCAATCTGGTCTACAAAACATTTCTTGAAACCTCTCTCTCCCTCCCTCCTCCCTTCACCAGAAAAAAACCACCTAAGGTGATTCAAGGTGTGTTGTGATATAGCTATGCTGTGAATTTCCCTGCCCTCAATTCCTGTTCATTGGCTGTCAGCTGTGAGGCTGGGAAAATTCCTAGGCAAGATTATACTGAGTCAGGCATCGAGGATCCATAGCATAGGTTTTATGGAAACATGGGGGAAAACAAGACACTGGCTATTTGGAAAGGTCTTGTAGTAAGTATCCTTTGCCATATAGTTTGGAAACCATGAGTATGCATAGTTAGCATGCCAGATTTGGAACTGAGAGGCCTAGGCTGTGTATACACCAAATCTTAAAAGCACATTTGAAGCACATTCTTTCCCTCAAAGAATTCTGGCCACTGTAGTTTACCCCTCACAGATTTGCAATTCCCAGGCAGTAGCTCACCAGTGAGGCACAGTTATCTCTTCCACCAACAGAGGCAACCTGTAGTGCTCATGCTTTATGTCAATCAGGTTGAGCTTATAACTCGTAACTGCTGCCTTTCGCATTGTTTTTGCTGCGTTTACAGCACTGAAATGACCTCCTCAAGCCTGGGCAGTGTTTATGGAGGTCCTATGCTTCCCAGATGACAGGGCCCCACTATTGGCCTTGCTGATGTGGTCCAAAGGAAAGTAGGGCAATACATTTGGTACCAGCTTGGCTGTAGGAGTTGCCAGAAGGAGGCATACAAGGCACCATCCAACTGCCTTAGGAACACCACTCCAGATTTGTGTAGGATTTAGTCCTTAGCCTTTTCTTTTCCTGAAGAGGTCCCACAAGACAGTGGGTACTGATTTCTCCTCGAGGTTTACTCCTGAAACCTTTCTCATGAGTGAGTGTATCCAGAAGGCATCAGAGGTTTAGGCTCAGAGTTTTCCTTCTTCCAAATGGGCTACCTTCCCAGGTTGATGAGCCCCACCTGCCTCTCATTTCCATATATTGTACATCTCATGCAGAAACTGCCTTCTTGACTGTTGGACCCACTATTGGTCTCATCTGCTCAATCTGCCGGAGTCTGTCTTCACACGCAGAGCATGTCCCTAACTCACCAGTGATTGAGACCCATTGGCTACCCTCATCTGTTTCCGCCGACCAGACAATATATTTTAATAAACCTTTAATACGGTCTTTGACCGTAATAAATTATCTATCTGATCTATCTGAACCTTTAATAATAACCTTGTGGAATGTTAATCCCAGCCAAACTGACAATTCCCCCTTCCCTTATGTAAAGCGAACTACAAACTTCCTAACAGCTCTGTTTCCTATTCAGAAAAAGTTCCACACTCTCACACACAGCTCTGTCAATTGGTGTCAGTCTTCACAACCATATGCATAATACAACACAGATGCAATGTTCTAGGCAACTAAAAATAGCATCTGCCTTTCAGTTTAACAAGGCAACATGCCCATAGTCAGTACTATTGATCTGTTTGCCTTTCTTTCACCCCTTCTGTCAAAAAAGGGACTTTAAGAGGCATAGCCAAATTCTAAGCCTGAAGGAATTGGGCTTTTAAAAGATAGAAAACACACACTTCATATGGTTAGAAGTAACTCAGAAACACCATGGATCAGAATGAGAAAGGTAGCTTGGCACCCCCAAGAAAATCAACGAATAATAAAGAGTTTTCTTGGCAATGTGTGTGTATTTTGCAGCTTCCAGAGAGAAAATCATCCTTAACTGATATAATATGCCTAAAGGCCAGGTGGAACTTCGAATGATGAAACTTTTAAAAGGAGGAATGTTCATAGAGAATTGGGGAGAAAGGTGCCCACATAAAAGGGAGGTTTGGCAGCTTTTCAAGTGCTGAAGCCTGTCTTTGAACAGGTTCAACCTGCAGACAGTCATAATGAGCCATGCATTTCAGAATCAAAAGGAGAAAAAGCAGACCATCAAAGGTTCCTTCGTGATTATTCGCGTTGCCAAAAGAAAGGCTTTGGGACTTCCATATGCTTGAACAGGCCAGGTCCACAATATGAGGACACGGCTGGGATGAAGATACTTGTCTGTTCCAGTTCCTTAAATGGGGGCAGTCACTAGCCTTTCCTCCCGATTCCACAAGGGCAATTCATGCAGAGGAGCACCCTTCCGCAATTGGCTCCTGTAAGTTGCCTTCTCTGATTGGCTGCTTTCACATGCCCTTTCTCCTGACTTCTATCAGCCTCACTAAGCATGGGGGGGGATTTGATTCAGTTCACCCCGAAAGCCAACCTAATTTGTAGTTTCTGAATCAATATGCAGTCTGTAACACAGGCAGCCTGGAATCTGTGCAGATTGTGGGCAAATGCAGTATTCTTGAATCCCCAAAGAACCCTTCCAAGGGCAAGTCACTTGATAACTTGTAAGTTCACATCTTTTAAACATGTGGGCGCATTTTTAGGAAGGCTACCTCTGCAAACAGCAAGCGCCACAGCTTTAAAATCAAAACCTGTGGACTGTGTCGAATGCTGAAAGGTTACATTCACTAATGATCTCTGGTGGAGTGCCAGTTCCTTAGCAAGTGTCAACATTCCTTTGATTTCTGGCCTATGACATGACAAATGACCTATTCGCTCCATGTCACCTCTCAAAAGCCAAGTCCACTGAAGGCGTTTTCTCTGATTACTTGAATTATCCATTAGAATTTCATGAGGATTTGAATCAACACTAGAGATATGCAAAAGCAAAACACACACACACAAAACTCTAGAGGTTTTTTTTTTTACTTCTTCCAGTCCCCCTTGAAATTTCTTAGGTTTTTTTTCACCTCAAGAGGGACCTCAACATCTGTGACTAGATTTCTTTTTCAATGCAATCTTTTTGGTGCCTGCTGAAAACTTTACCGTTTGGACAAGCCTACCCAGACACTTAGAAAGTTGAGATAATTTAAATCTATTTCAGTATTTCAGTATACCTGAAGGAGCGTCTCCACCCCCATCATTCAGCCTCGACACTGAGGTTCTCCTTGGAGGGTCTTCTGCTGGTTCCCTCACTGCGAGAAGCGAAGTTACATTGAACCAGGCAGAGGGCCTTCTCAATAGTGGTGCCCTCCTTGTGGAACGCCTTCCCATCAGATGTCAAGTAGATAAAGAACTACATAACTTTTAGAAGACATCTGAAGGCAGCCCTGTTTAGGGAAGTTCTTAATGTCCGATGTTTTATTATGTTTCGTCATATGCTGTAAGCTGCCCAGAGTGGCTGGGGAAACCCAACCAGATGGGCAGGGGAATAATAATAAAAATAAAATGCTTTAAAGTAGGGTTGAAAATTTTCTTTAGTTTACTATTTTGTCTTTTGTAAACTGGATTGAGAGGGTTTCTTTTACAATCAAGCGGTGTATAAATTTTGTAAAATAAAATAAACTTAGGGATGTGCAAAACACACACAACCTTGAGAAAGCTGACTTCCCATTTAAAATTCTTCAGATGCAGGGTTGGCCCTAGACATTTTGCTTCCTTGAAGCAAACCAGGAAATGGTGTCCTCCCCAGAAAACATAGTTTGTTAAGGGTGCTTAACAACAATCCAGAGAATTGTAGCTTAAAGGTGGTTGGCAACAATCCTTGGAACTGTAAGGGTGCTTTAAAACAATTCTGGGAATTGTAGTTTGTAAAGGGTGATTCGACAGCAATCAATCACCTTGCTGCCCCATTTTTATTTTTTTAGTGAACCTCAAAAAAAATGCTATTGGAATGAAAGGGTGGACATAACATTCTCACCCCCCTCATCTATTTTCAACTGACTCTGAATACCTTTCTTCTGCACTACACACATATACACAAACACACACATCCCCCCTCTTTTTCTTGCCTTTGCAATTGTTCATTCTCTCTCTTTTTCTTTCTGAGGTGTCTTCTATCTTGGTTATTACTTTTATTATTATCAGTGCTTTCTTCTAGAAAAGCAGATGCCCGTAATACCCCCAGAAAAATAGCATTGGTTGTTATTATTATTGGTTTTGTTTCAATGCAACTTTCTCCACTAGTTTGCAGTGTGTGTTTGTGTGTGCTGTATTTAATTATGCTAGTGTAGTTTCTCATAGATGGGGTTGGGGGGTTGTGTGTGTGTAGTCACAGCTGATGAAATGTGTTGCTTTTCTTTTCTTCCCATTTGCAATAATAATAATAAGTAGTAGTAGTAGTAGTAGTAGTAGTAATTTTTTATTTATACCCCACCCATCTGTCTTGGTTTCCCCAGATATAGATATATATAATGAAACAGCGCTAAGATGTCTGAACCATATGACAATACAAAAGTGTTGATCTGGGATTTTGAATAAAACATTTAAAATAAAAATGGCTTTGTGGGAGCAGAAGACCAATAAGCAGATGAATGCCCTTCTACATAAAAAGTCCCAACTTAACCACAGAAGGAGAAAGGGGTTTAAAGGACAGAGAGGAAGGGAGAGAAGAGAGAAAACACCATGACTGGGGGAAATTAGAAGAGCCTCTAATTAAAAAATAAAGGCTCAGTCATATAACACCCCCCCTCTCTCTGTGTGTGTGTGTGTGCTCTTCATTCCTAGATTCCCTTTGCCCTTTCCTTATTTGGACCACTTTACACACATGGAGCTCACTGGGGTTTACTCTTAAGGATTGCAACCATACTGTTTGACTCTCAGAAGGAACGTCACTAGGGTTTACTTACGAATGGCAGTGGAGGAAATGGATGCTGCCTCTACATCTCAAACAGCACCACTATTGCCTTTTCGTATCTACTGTTCCAACCCAACGGGCACAAATCACAGCAGTTGCCTCTCTTCCAGTTTTCAGAAGAAAAACACGTACGTTAAAACAAAGGAAAGACTGAAGCAATGACGTTTGGCTTGAACGAGGAGTGCTTCATCTTCAAAGCTCTTGGAGGGAGATAAGCAGATGAATGCCCTTCTACATAAAAAGCCCCAACTTAACCACAGAAGGAGAAAGGGGTTTAAAGGACAGAGAGGAAGGGAGAGAAGAGAGAAAACACCATGACTGGGGGAAATTAGAAGAGCCTCTAATTAAAAAATAAAGGCTCAGTCATATAACACCCCCCTCTCTCTCTCTGTGTGTGTGCTCTTCATTCCTAGATTCCCTTTGCCCTTTCCTTATTTGGACCACTTTACACACATGGAGCTCACTGGGGTTTACTCTTAAGGATTGCAACCATACTGTTTGACTCTCAGAAGGAACGTCACTAGGGTTTACTTACGAATGGCAGTGGAGGAAATGGATGCTGCCTCTACATCTCAAACAGCACCACTATTGCCTTTTCGTATCCACTGTTCCAACCCAACGGGCACAAATCACAGCAGTTGCCTCTCTTCCAGTTTTCAGAAGAAAAACACGTACATTAAAACAAAGGAAAGACTGAAGCAATGATGTTTGGCTCGAACGAGGAGTGCTTCATCTTCAAAGCTCTTGGAGGGAGACTAATTAATTAATTCTGAAGCAATTCTAGAATTCAAACTTATAGTATAGCAATAGTAAAAAAAAAAACCCACAAAAAAACCACACACTTTACATTAGTAATGTTACGGTTCCACTGAACTTCCAAGCTATGCTAAAAAGGGAGATGTCTTCTGACAGCAACATGCTGCTGCTGAAGTATTAAGGGTAGCAGAGAATGAGAAATTATGTATAATAATACCGTTCAAAGATACATTAAAGGTCAGATAAAAATTTTAAGATGTACTTTCTCCTGGGCTGCAAACACTCCCTCTTTGAAGAGTTACTGTAAGTTCTTCTAAGGGCTTTACTTTAAATACTTTTGTCTTTTCCCATTTATGTGCTGTGGCAACTCTTTTTTATTCATTCCTAGTCACAATTCAAAGTATCCCTGGGAGAGGGGGGGAGGAGGACGAAGGGGAGGAGGCGAGGGAGGAAGAGGCAGAGGAGGAACAGGAGGAAGTAGAGAATCAAAACACCCGAATTTAAATCGGTTAAAACTTAAAATTTAAACCGACAAATTACTGACTTGTTAATAGACAAAAGCAATAATGAATCTCAAAATTTTAACATGGAATGTTAATGGACTGAATGAAAAAACAAAAAGGAATAAAATTGCAAATGTGTTGAAGAAGAAAAAACTGGATGTAATTTGTATACAAGAGACTCATGTAACCAAAAAGCACAAACATGTATTAATAAATAAGAACCTGGGAATAGAATTCATAAACTCCGGGAGAGAGAAAAAAAGGGGAGTGGGAACATATGTCGACGAAAAATGGGAACCCAAACTGACCTACAAGGATGAAGAAGGAAGGATACTGGGGGTTCAAATAAGCTTTCAAGGAGAAAAGATTGATGTGGTAAACATCTACGCCCCAAACACAAATAGGTCAGAGTTCTACAAAAAATTGGAACAAGTGTTACTAGAATTAGGAAATAACAAGATGATATTATTGGGAGACTTTAATGCAGTGCCGACATTAGAAATGGACAGACAAACAGAAAAGAGAAAACGAAAACAAGGAAAGTTACCGGAATCATTTCAAGACTTGGAGGAGAACATGGACCTAACGGATGTATGGAGACACAAGCATCCAACAGAAAAACAGTTTACCTTTTTCTCAGAAGTACATAAAAGCTGGGGAAGAATAGACCAAATTTGGGCCTCAAGAGAAATTACTTTAAGAACGATAAAATGTGAAATTCAACCGAGAACCTTCTCTGACCATAACTCAATAACTTTGGAATTAAAAGGAGAATCAAATGGAGGCTTCAGATGGAGACTGAACGATTTTCTGTTGGACAACGATGAGGTCATCAAAAAAGCTAAGGCTACACTAAAAGAGTATTGGGACTTGAACCTCAACACGGGAACAAAAATAGAAACAGTCTGGGACGCCAGTAAGGCGGTTTTAAGAGGTTTTTTCATCCAGCAAAACAACCATAAGAAAAAAATAAAGCAGCAAAAGACAGATGAAATACTTAAACAGCTAAGGGAGTACGAGAAGAAATTAATAGAACACCCGAAAGACGAGCAAAGTTTACAATCAATAAAAATACTACAAAGACAATACTCAATACTAACGAACCAGGAAATAGAATGGAAAATCAAGTTAATGAAGCAGAGATATTTCGAATCGGCGAATAAAATGGGAAAATTCCTAGCCTGGCAATTGAGAAAAAGACAGAAGCAGAATGTCATAAATAAAATAATGGTAGAAGAAGAATTAATAGTAGACCCAAAAAAAATACAAAAAAAAATTCTTAAATTTTATGAGGAGTTATATAAGAAAGGAGAAGAAGACCCAGCCCAAATAGAAAAATATTTAGAGAATTGCATAGGGGAAACTGTTACAAAAGAAGAAAGAACCCAATTAAATAGACCTATTAGTATGGAGGAGATTGAGAATGCGGTTAAAAAAATGAAATTGGGAAAAGCACCAGGCCCGGACGGGTTATCGGCCAAATATTACAAAGTTTTGGGAGGTCAACTAGCACAAGTACTCTGTGACACCATGAATAATATTCTAAGAGGAGGGAAAATACCCAAATCATGGAGGGAAGCTTTTATAACATTAATCCCTAAACCAGACACGGACAAATCAAACATGAAGAATTACAGGCCGATATCGTTACTAAATAATGATTACAAAATATATGCGGACATCATGGCGAACAGACTGAAAAAATGTTTAATAAAGTTAATTCACAAAGATCAAGCGGGTTTCCTCCCAAATAGATTTCTGAAAGATAATGTGAGGCATGTCATTAATCTAATTGAATATTTGGAGATTAACAATAATATACCGGCGTCCCTGATTTTTATAGACGCAGAAAAGGCGTTCGATAATATCTCCTGGGGGTTTCTACTAAAATCGATGGAAAAGGCAGGGATTGAGGGTGAATTCTTGAAAGGCATACAAGCAATATATTCAAACCAACATGCCAAATTGATAATAAACAACAACCTTACGAATAGATTCAAAATAGAGAAAGGAACAAGGCAGGGATGCCCCCTCTCCCCGCTCTTGTTCATTTTAGCTTTGGAAGTCCTGGCGAATAAAATAAGGTCAAAAACAGAGATAAAAGGGATTAAAATAGGATTTAAAGTATAAATTAAAAGCTTATGCGGACGACCTGATGTTATCCCTAGAAGAGCCGCAAGAAAGCGTGGGCAAAGCATTGGAGATTATGGAGGAGTACGGCAAAATATCGGGCTTCAAGCTGAACAAAACCAAAACAAAAATGTTGACGAAGAACCTGAGAAATGATGCGAAGGAAAGATTAGAGAGACAATATGGAATCAAAGTGGCTAAAAAAATAAAATATTTAGGAATCTGGCTTACACCCAAAAACATAAATTTAATTGAAGACAACTATACGCCAACATGGAACAAAGTGAAAAAGGACTTGGATGTTTGGAACAGGGTAAATCTTTTGAGGCTGGGCAGGATGGAAGCAATAAAAATGAACATACTCCCTAAGATGCTGTTCCTATTTCAAAACATACCGGTTATCAGAGGGACTAAAATATTTAAGGACTGGCAGAAGAACCTTTCAAGATTCATATGGCAGGGAAGAAGGCCAAGGATCAGATTCAAATTACTAACAGACCGAAAGGAGAGAGGAGGATTGGCAGTACCGGATCTAAAATTATATTACGAAGCGGCTTGTCTTTGCTGGGTTAAAGACTGGATAACCTTAGAGGACACGGACTTATTAGACCTGGAAGGGGCCGATAATAGATTCAGTTGGCATGCCTACCTCTGGTCAAATAAAGAAAAAGTACACAAAAGGTTTTCGAGCCATATCATTAGAGGTCCTTTGTATGAAGTCTGGGAAAAAAATAAGAAACTGCTGGAATGGAGAACACCCTGGTGGCTATCCCCAACAGATATCTTATCAATTAAAAAAACAAATATGGAAGAGCGAAAATTGACATATGAAGATCTACTAGTAAGTACTAGTAAGATCCCAAGACAGCTGGAAACTAAGACCATATGAAGAATTAAAGGAGAAGTTGACGGGTTGGATACAGTATCATCAAATTAATGCAAAATGGACAGAAGATAAAAAAACAGGAATGAATGAAAAGAAGTCGAAATTTCAGATTGAAGTAATTGAAAGTAAATCGAAGATATTATCTAAGATGTACAATATACTACTGGAATGGGAAACTAAAGATGAAGAGATCAAAGAAGTTATGGTCAAATGGGCGATAGATCTGGGGCATAATATAGAATACGAAAAATGGTCAAAATTGTGGAGTGAGGGATTAAAATTTACGGCAAGCGCTGCAATTAGGGAAAATTTGGAAAAGATGATTTACAGATGGTACTTAACACCAGAAAAACTGAATAGAATGTACAAAACTGCAGACAAGGCTTGTTGGAAATGTAAAACAAAAGAAGGCAATTTTATACATATGTGGTGGACATGTGAGGAAATCAAAAAATTTTGGGACCAGATATATAATGAGTTAAAAAAGATATTTAGATACACATTCCCCAAAAACCCAGAGGCCTTTTTACTAGGGATGGTCGGGAAAGAAATTCAGGAAAAAGATAAAACTCTATTCCAATATTCAACAGCAGCGGCCAGGATGCTAATCGCTCAAAATTGGAAAAGCACAAATCTTCCAACGGTGAGGGATTGGCAGTTAAAACTATACGACTTTATTGAATTGGCAAGATTGACACAAAGAATTAGAAATCACAAAAATACAAAGTTAAAAGAGGATTGGAACAAATTTATGGTTTATTTTGAAGGAAATTTTAAAAACTTACCAAATACAGCAGGTCTGTTTTAAAACTTCCGATGTGCAAACTAAAAATAATATACCAGCGGTAAAAATGAAACTATTGAAAGTATATACCCGAAATCAGTAGGGAAGGAAGTCGTTGTTTTTATGTTCTTTGTTGTAGTTTTTTGTCTCCCCTCTTTTTTACATTATTTGATTTTTTTTTCTTTTCTCACTTTTTCTTTTTTCTTCTTCTTTTCTTTTTAGTATGAATGTATTTGTTTTTTTCTTGTTGTGTGTATAAAAGGAATTCAATAAAAAGAATTAAAAAACAAAAAACAAAAAAACAAAGTATCCCTGAACTCCAGGGCATACATGCAGCAGGACAGTCCAACTCTGGGTTGCTGAGAGAAAGACTTCCAGCTGCACAGATATAAGATGGGGACACATGGATTACCAGTAATACATGTGAAAAGGGTCTAGAGCAGGGGTAGGCAAACTAAGGCCCAGGGGACTCAGCATGTTTTCACATGAGTAGAATGTGTGCTTTTATTTAAAATGCATCTCTGGGTTATTTGTGGGGCATAGGAATTCGTTCATTTTCTTCCCTTCAAAATATAGTCTGGCCCCGCATGCTGACCTCTGGTCTAGGGGACAAGCTTAACCCGAGTGAAGCAGCAACAAAAAAGCTAACGTTATACTAGGCTAATCTAGGCTGAATCTACAGAAGTTTAGTGTCCATAGTCCCACTCTATTCTGCCTTAGTCAGACCAGATCTGGAGTACAGTGGTACCTCGGGTTAAGTATTTAATTTGTTCTGGAGGTCTGTTCTTAACCTGAAACTGTACTTAACCTGAAGCACCACTTTAGCTAATGGGGCCTCCTGCTGCCGCTGTGCCACCGGAGCACCATTTCTGTTCTCATCCTGAAGCAAAGTTCTTAACCCGAGGTAATATTTCTGGGTTAGTGGAGTCTGTAACCTGAAGCATATGTAACCTGAAGCGTATGTAACCAGAGGTACCACTGTACTGTGTCCAGTTCTGGGCACCACAATTTAAGAAGGAAATTGACAAGCTCGAACATGTGCAGAGGAGGGCAACCAAGATGATCAAAGAAACCAAGACTTATGAGGGAGTTGGGTATGTTAAGCCTACCTGCATTCTCTGCCCACACCTTCTCCAACTCTCCTGCTCCTGCCCATCACTGACGCTTCAGCAAGACTCTGACACTTTAACTCCTCCCTACTGGGAGTTTGAACTTCTAGAGATCGTGGGAAAGGAGCAGAATCTGGAAAACTGACAAATATCCTCTCCCATCCAAGGCCAGGACTGCATCTGCAGTAGTATGGAGATGAACAGACAGGCAGGTGGCTTTGGGAACGCTTTGGAGAAATGTTACATCTCTGTGTGTTTCTGCGTGCAGAGCAGATGGTCTACCTTTCCTTACTTTTTCACCCAATAGAAGAAAGTTGCTTTTATCAGAGCCTGGCTGTTAGGAAAACTCTTCCAGTGCTCATGACATGTTTGCTGTTTGCTGGCGATGGAGAGGTTTTGTGCCTCCCTATTTTCCTGGTCTCTTCTCACCCCTCTGCAAGTTTTGATGTTTTATTAATACTTCTGAGAGTTCCTGTAACACAAGCATCTAAAAATCCCTTTGTGGGAAAGCTGCCCAAAGTTGCCAATAAAATATGAAGTTTTTATCATCTACCCGAATCCTGAGCTTTAATCATATTTCATTTTGTTCTCGGATGCCGACCTCTGCTCTTTGGAGGCTCAGCCAGTCTCTTGAGCTAAGCTTCTCTCCCAATTTAGTTTTCTCCTGTTACCACGAGACTCCAATAACTTTGTACTTAAAAACAAACCCGAGCTTATCTGTGTGTACGTGATGGAATGCATAGATCAACAGAGCTGCAGCAGCTGGCATATATCCACACCCAAATCTAGACCTGGATAGGACATTCTCCACAAGAAGACATCTGAGGTCAATGGTTTAAAATGGACTCTCGACTGCAAGGATGTGGAACCTCGGGTACAGGGGCTGGATGAAGCCCTCTAGTTCCCTCTGTCTGACCCTGACTCTCCACATACAACACCCTGTGCTTGACTGGATTGCTTCTGACTTTTGTATGACTTTTGTATGTACAAAGGTAAGAGTCACATCCATTGCTCCACCCCTTTTTGCAGCCCCTTTTGCTACCACTGTCAGTGAACATCCAGGGCTGTTCTCGTCAGACTGGGAAGTCCAGGATTAGATGGTTGAGCTTCTTCTTTGCACTGGAGCATCCATGTAGGGATAGTATCATAGGGAAGCGGATGGCGCTGTGGTCTAAACCACTGAGCCTCTTGGGCTTGCTGATCAGAAGGTTGGCAGTTTGAATCTCCGCAACAGGGTGAGCTCTCCTTGCTCTGTCCCAGCTCCTGCCAACCTAGCCATTCTAAAGCATGCCAATGCAAGTAGATAAATAGGTACCTCTGTGGCAAGAAGGTAAAAGGCGTTTCCATGTGCTCTAGTTTCTGTCACAGTGTCCTGCTGCACCAGAAGCGGTTTAGTCATGCTGGCCACATGACCTGGAATGCTGTCTGTGGACAAACACCGGCTCCCTTGGCCTGAAAGTGAGTTGAGTGCTGCAACCCCATTGTCTCCTTGACTGGACTTAACTGTCCAGGGGGTCCTTCACCTTTCTTAACTTTTAGTATCATATCATTGTGGGTTCTTGCAATGCCACGACTCAGATCTCATCTCATGTTCAATGCCTAGGTGAGATAATCTGGGATAGCTCATAAGACTCTTAATCTCATGGTTGTGGGTTTGAGCCCCACATCGGGCAAAAGATTCCTGCGTTGCAGGGGGGTGAACTAGATGACCCTCGGTGTCCCTTCCAACTCCACAACTCTACAATTCTATGCTTTTATCCTGTCCTCTGCATCCTGCTTCAGTGCCTTGGGTCTTCGAGCAACTCGTTAGACCTTTCTGAAGTCACACTCAGAATGACTGATTGAAATCCCCTGCAGCCCCCCGAAGTGCTCCCCACTTTCTTCTCATTCCTCCATCCCATATATATGTGGATTAGCACTTTGCTATCCACAGAGAGGCTAAAAGGTAATTTAACTCCAGCTCTGCCCTCTCTATGTTCTATTATATGTTATGAAAGCCCAGGGCAGGCACAAGACATGATGTTTAATAGAAATAATACCCCCATGGCACTATAGTTCATCACAAGTTTCTCTCGGGTAACCAGCTGCTATATTTTTTACGTCCAACTGAACATTATCTCAGCCCGAAGGATTTTTTCCCCCTGTCTGCCTGTCTGTCTACAAAGTGGAAGCATAACGATGCCCTCAGTGTCCTGGATCTAGATTTCATTTTTAATGGAATATTATCCTTTAAGCTGAGGATTTCAGGTGCCACAAACCTTCCATCACATCCTATGCAGCCGAGAAGCTTAATGTTAAGAATGGAAAAATACAATTCGCAGAATGGGAAGAATGGGAAGATAATATTCACAGAACGGCATAAACGTCGCTCCCCAGGCCCTACAAAAATTCGGAATGGCGGTATGGGGATCAGTGGGAAAATAAAGATGTTAATATCAGATTGGCTAGTACAGATCTGGGCTATTAGATATGTGATAAACCCCACAAACTTGTCCAGAGTTGGAGAAGTGGACAAGTTGGTTGAGGAAGGAAGCATTTATTTGCATAATGCAATTTAATTTAGTTGCATAATGCATTGCAAGGGTAGCCAAGGTGCTGACTTCCTGATGTTGTGGACTCCTGCTCCCATCAGCCACAGCCAGCAAAAATGAGGGATGATGGAAGTTGTAGTTCAAAACATTGGATGGCTACAACAATATTTTTTATATAATTATGCAGTATTGCTAGGATGTGGAATCTTTGGCCCACCAGATAGTGTTCCCAGCAGCCCCAGCAGGGAAGGCACCAGTAGATTTAGGGTCGTGTAGACAGTTCCCTCACATGGGGCATGAAACTGAGGGAGGTGCAAAATTGAGATGATCCACTTGGAGATGCCAAATTGTGGCCTTGCAAAAGGGTGCCATATTAAGAAAGATTACCAAAGTCCACCCCTGAGCAAGGTTCCCTACACCTGCTCAACCCACCTCTGATTCCCAGCATGTGGTGTTCAGAAGCATAATGCCTCAGACTGTGGAGGCAGCACATAGTCATTGTGGCTCTGGTGGTCTTGTCGTCCTGTCTAATCCTCTGACAAAGCCTTCCAACCTGGTGGCCAGCTTCTGGGCTAGATTTAAGCCTTTCCCTCTCCTTCCTCTCATGGTGTCTTTCTCTCTGTCTCTGTCTCGCTACTCTCTGGGTTATTGGGATGATCCTTAGAAAGGGCTGCCTTAGGAAGTTAGAGCTGATGAGGAATTCCACCATCTTTAATGGCCGTAAATAAAAGCAAAGGCAGATATTTCCCTAGTAAACACAACACAAAGCATCGTCTAGTGGTGCTTTGCAAAAGAAGTCGGTGACATTTTACCATCTGGCCCAGCCAAGAAGTATTCCTAAATCTGGACAAGTATAGATTAAAGACAAAAATCCTATTTACCTGCAGATAGAAATTCATTATGTTAAGGTCAAATGCATCTGGAGCTGTCTGCAAAACTGGCAAATACTATTAACAAGCTTTATATAAAGTGGAGTGGAGACAACTCTGCTTTTCCCACATTAAAGGTGCATTGAGAACAGGTGCGAAGAAACTTTTTGCACTCCAGATATTGCTGTTGAAAGGTCATGTGAGCTCTCCCACCCAGCCATGGCACCTGCTACTTTAAGGAGATGATGAATTTTCATAAGGACACTTTTAAAATAAATAAATAGAAACAAACCACAAACTGATGTGCAAATGAGAAGTTAAGACTGGGAAAATGAAAAATGGAGAGAAACCAAAAAGGATGGATTTGCCCCTTCTAGGCTTAGCATTGACCCTGGAAATCACAAACACCTGGACTCCTGCTCTCTACTAAGCATCACATCCTGGTCTAAGAAGTGAGTTGCAGCTCCTTCAAGACAGCCATATTGGCAACTCAAGCAAGCAAATCAGTTGACAACTTGCCAGGTCCAACCACGTTTGCCACTTTCCTGCAGGTATCTGATGGGCAACTGTGGGAACAAGATGCTGGACTTGAAAGGACATTGGCCTTATCATCTTACATTCTTAACCATCTCTTCCTCCCGGAAGCAAAGCAGTAGATCCCAGCTTTGCTAAAAGTGTTTCTATTTCGCTGCCGTGAAACATGGTCTGAAAAAAAAGAGGAAAGGATGGGGAGATTTTCAGCTTAATGCAAAATACGATAGTAGAAAGAAATACTGGAAGCTGCCCATCATTCTTTCCAAGGCACTTAGAAGAAGAGGGAATGAATTACCTTTCCAAAAATAACTTTCCCCAGTCCTCTTTCCGCACTCATTCTTATTCCCCCGAAGTTTCAATTTCACACTGTGTACCAGACTACCTTAGGGGCACATGCCGTTATCCTCAATAAAAGCATGCCTAGCATAGAGGAGTCCTTGAAGCACAGAGATATAACAGCAAGAGGGTGCTATTTAGCATTTAAAATGGAAGGAGACTGGTCCAGTGAAGTTATAAGTTTTTGAGAATATTTTTTAGACCAACTGCTCACGCTACCCATGATTAAAAGAATGCAAATCAGTATGGAAAGGAAACCAGGGAGAGGTGAACTCTCCAACTTGCCTATCGTGATATTGTGCATAAATTGTGCATAAATTAGAGCTTAATTCCTCCCACTTGCATCTCCTAATGGATTGAGGCAGATGTTTCTTGTATGCCATTATTCATACATTCAGAAAGCGAGTGAGTTCAAGATGCCTTCTCTCGGGGGTCGGAATCTTCACCGAACAACGCCTTTATTTCTGACTGCTCTCTCATATGAAAACACATGGGTCCGCCTCCCTTCCTCTCCGCATCAAACTCCAAACATCAGTCCAAGATCACTTGAGAAATCACTCCAATTGTCTTTTAACAATGAATTGTTTTGGCATGCCAAAGAGGAATAAGAACTTTATATGAGCATTCATGGGAGTGAACTCCAACACACTGCACAAAATACTCTCTCCAGGAAACCCAGGCCTCAGCTCCTAATGCAGGTCCCACAACCAGGGTAGATGAACAGGGTGGGGCGGGATTGTACAATTTTGATTTGGCCCATCCAATTACCCCTTCATTCTTATGGGTTGCCTGGAGGCTGCGGTAGTGCACAAATTACATGGGGCTCGGAGAGCACCTGACCTTCTTTTTGTTTCAGCTGGTTCCCCCTGCACTGCTTTAGAAGGTTGCCAGGAGGATATAGTTTGGCTAAGATGGTAAACCAAAGGAGAGGTCCCTTAAAAAAGACATACAAAATAACTAGGTCATGGACCAATGAGTGGCAGGAATAATAACTGAGTGTCAGTCGCTGCTGCCAATGACTCCCATGGCTGCTTGCCCAGGAATGTACAAAGACAAGGAATGTTCTCACCGTCTGCTTTTTATTCAGTATTTACAGAGAGAGGCTCTGGAACCCAGCTTCTTGAATTGTCCCGAGTGAATCTCCACACCCCTGTTTCTTCCACTTCCTCATTCATCATTCACATTGTCTCTTCTACGGGTGCTGTTACATGCCCTCTGTCTTTGAGCTCTTTTCTCTCCTACTTTTAAGGCTTGCCAGGTTCTTGGGGGTGGGTGGGTCTGGAATGCTTTCTAAAGACACTGTGTCCATTAGCGGTGCCCCCCCCCTCCTGGTGCTTGCTCTTCCTCTTCCTCCTCTCCCATAATTCCCCAAATTTCTCCCTCATCTGCCTCTTCCTCTTCTCTGGAAGGGTCAGGCTGGGGAAGTGGTCTCCACCATTCCTCCTCTGCCCAGTCCCTGACACTGAGTAATGAAATACATATATCATATATGAAGTGCAATGAGAGGGTGGAAAACAATAAAAACTATGTCTTGGTGAAATAAATAACTGTACTTGGTAGTATAGTACAGTAGCTTCCCAAGAAGTAATGAAACAAAAATACATTCTAGAGTTTTTGTCATTCAATTGGACTGTCTATTATTCAACTGATGTATAGATTTGAAGATTTTGAGGTATAGATTTTGTTTATCATTTCATTTAACTGATACACACTATTTAGACTGCCTATTACTTATTATTATTATTACTACATCTGTTTCTATACAGATTTAGAATCGATTCATTCCATAACATAGTTTTGTCTTGTTTCTTTTCCTTTTATTGTACTTTACATAGGATATACAGTGGTACCTTGGGTTAAGTACTTAATTCGTTCCGGAGGTCCGTTCTTAACCTGAAACTGTTCTTAACCTGAAGCACCACTTTAGCTTATGGTGCCTCCTGCTGCCGCCATGCTGCTGGAGCACGATTTCTGTTCTCATCCTGAAGCAAAGTTCTTAACCAGAAGCACTATTTCTGGGTTAGCGGAGTCTGTAACCTGAGGGTGTGGCCTGGGGAGAGTCCCGAGGGCTAGACCGAGAGGGCTGGAGGGCTTCATTTGAGCCCTGGGCCTGAAGTTTCCCCACCCCTGTTCTGGGAACACACACAACTTCCTGTCCTGGAGAGGGATGAAGAACCTCCGGCTGGGAGGGGGGCAGTTACACCCCTTCAGACCTCTCCGTCTGGTCCTTGGGACACATTTTTGCCTGTGTCCTTGAATTCCTATGATGCCTCTTGGTTGCCTGGAGTATCAAGAGGGGTGTCTGCAAACGTCTGTAGGAACTGGCCTACAGTACAAAGGCAGAATTCACAGACATTACTCTGCCCACTTTCCCCTCTGTCTTTGCCCACCTCTGGCCCCTGGAAGAATGTCCCTCTGCCTCTGTGGCCCCTGGGAAGTTGCCCAGGAGGGAATATGGCCCTCGGGCTGAAAATGTTTCCCCTTTTCTGATCTAAGGAGAGGGGAAGGGTGTGGCCATTATTGCCTCCCTCTTTCCTGCACAATGCAGACCACTGAGCAAGCACCAGAGCTGGAGAAATCTCCTTTCCCAGGCCAGTTGTTGGAGAAAGGAGCACCCCAGCATCCTGGATCAGAGGTGGAGAGAGACTTGAGAAGAGGGGAAGGACAGGTTGCAGGACATCTGCTTTGAATGTCTAAGGTCGCAGGCTCCGTCCCCAGCTTCTCTGGGGAGGACTGGGAAAGTCTGAAACCCTGGAGACCTGCTGCCAATCAATGTTGATAGCACTGAGATCGATGGACCTTTGGGTCTGACTTGGTAGAAGGCAGTTTCCTATGTTCCTAAGAGGCATAAGCTGGGATTCGACAGCAGCCATGGTGGCAGGGTGTTGTGTGTGTGTGTGAAACAGGAAGAAATCAGAGGATGCTGAAAGGACCTGCATCTGACTCCTTTCAGATTGCTCTTGGTATTCCATCTGGCAGACAGACTTGCCCTTGAATGCTTGGGAAGAGAGAGAGAGAGAGAGAGAGAGAGAGAGAGAGAGAGAAACATCCCCCACCCCTCACACTTCCCCTCGTGTTTTAATGTGTCCTGTCACTTGCTGGTCCCACGCTCCCTCAACATATAATCTCTCACACAGCTCAGTGGCCAAGAGAATGACTGAGGCACTCAGACCCCTCTCCAAGGCTATTTTCCAGGGTAAACAAAACGGCAACTTGTAAAGATTACTGATGAACTCGATCTTCCTCTGGAGACAGCACATTATCTCAGAGCCAGCCTGTTTTCTGTCAGCACGTCCCCCACAACTCTCTCCCCCCGCACCTCACCACCACCAAGAATGTCAAGGTCAGCCAAACAGACCCTCCCCAGTGATAAGAACACAAGCGTCTCTGTGCTGGCTGAGCGCATGGGAAATAGTCTTGATTGGCGCGGCTGATGAGTACTATTCGCTCAAGAACTATAAAAGCCGAGGCCAGCCCTACCATTAACCAGGGTGAAGCAACTGCCTCAAGCAGTTGGTGCCAGGGGGGAGGGCAGCCACGACAGCCCTCAGCTGTTCCTCCTGAGCCTGGCAGCTGTCCCTCTCTGGTGAAAGACAGATCTGGGTGGGCCACCTGGCCCAACCCCTGACTGCTAAGTCAGCCTGTAGCCGGAGTGCTGTGCCAGGACGGGGCAAATGTAGGTTTCAATTAGAGATGGACATATCTTTCAGTTTCCATTTCTTTCCGTTTCTTGCTTTTTCTACTCTTATATTGTGTTCTATGGTGTGGTGTAGTGGTTAAGAGCGGTAGACTGGTAATCTGGTGAACCGGGTTCGCTTCCCCGCTCCTCCACATGCAGCTGCTGGGTGACCTTGGGCCAGTCACACTTCTCTGAAGTCTCTCAGCCCCACTCACCTCACAGAGTGTTTGCTGTGGGGAAGGAAGGGAGACTTTGAGACTCCTTCGGGTAGCGATAAAGCGGGATATCAAATCCAAACTCTTCCTCTTCTCCTCCTCCACACTTTCACACAACATGTGGTTTTTCATGGAAATTTGAGTGTTTCAGCACAAATTTTTAGAGTCTTTTAGCACAAATTTCTTGCCCCTCCCAAGATGGATGCCTATGGATTAGCATGTGTGTAGACCTGTAATACAATCTCTTTCATGTGACAGAGCCAGCAGAGATACAGTCCCATGATACAGCTCCATGAATGATTAACCTGTTAGGCTCTTCTTCCACTTCAATGGAAATTTCCAGTCATGCTTCACAGTACAACACAGCAGGCACATTATATATTTATTTTCCATTTCAATGTACATTAAATGATTATACTTAACAACCAGACCCAATGGGTACTAGCCACCACTGGATGCCACTACATTATTGTCTTTTTGCAGCTGGCACCAACTAACATAGTTACTGTTCTAGAATTCACCAAAGAGATTTATCTAGGGGGTCTTTATTTAGGTTTGATGAACTGTTCGTGCTCCTGCCAGGTTTATTCCAATTGCGATTGCATTTGTTTCCATCCACAAACAACTACTTAATCAAATTAATCCAGCTATAGAAGTTGTGCAACGCTACGAAAAGCTATTTCCCGCCATCGCTATCTAATTTACACAATGAATTACACAGGCGCGGACTTTGCAGGATAATTCTCTAAGCCAACAAAAGGCACAGCGGGCTTCTGCCATGTGTGCCCAACGCATTTGCAAAATGCAACCGGAGATAAATACAGAGAATCGGCAAGGAGAAATATCCCTTGATCTCTTGAATAGGAAGGTTAACGTCAAAAGAGGTGTGAGGGGAAGGTGGAAACTTGGAAGGAAAAGTTAACATTGTAAATTAACTCGGGGTAAATTAATCATGCTGCCCCATGGCCTTAGATTTAACACGTAAACACAAATTTTCAGGAGGAACAGAGGAAATGAATGAGACACGCAAGGTGAAAAGCTGCTGTATACCAGTTTAGGTTATTTGGCCATCTAGTCCACTGTTGTCTAGCAGTTCTGGAGAGCCAGTGTGGTGTAGTAGTTAAGAGCGGTGGACTCGTAATCTGGTGAACCGGGTTCGCTTCCCCTCTCCTCTACATGCAGCTGCTGGGTGACCTTGGGCTAATCACACTTCTTTGAAGTCTCTCAGCCCCCCCTCACAGAGTGTTTGTTGTGGGGGAGGAAGGGAATGGAGAATGTTAGCCACTTTGAGACTCCTACGGGTAGTGATAAAGCGGGATATCAAATCCAAACTCCCCCTCCTCCTCCTCTTCTTCTTCTTCGGACCACCTTCATGAGACACATGCCACTCTCCAAGCTCCTTCAGAATTGCTCCTCCTGGGAATGTCATGTACATTGCCTTGGGTTCTGTGTTGAAAGAAAGGCAGGATATATCAGAAACAAGAAAATAAATGCTTTGCTTTGATTGACAGCAGCAATCTAAAATGCCCTGCAGTCCCACCTGATCCTTTTAAGTGCAAATACTAATACTTGAACCTGTAATCTTCTATAAGCAAAGCAGCTGGGGGGGGTACGCGTGGCCCTGAAAGATGGCATCCCAGCCCCCCCCCAAATCATATTGGAGGGCATGTGCTTCCCCATTCAGCTGTGGGCCCCAACCTAACATGACCCAAAGCAACATAATAGGCACTTGGACATTTTTGCTTTTTGTTTTACTTCTTCCTTTCCAGCCTCTTAGTTTCCTCGCCCAATATTTACAACAAAAGTCACATAGATGCAGGTGAAGTGATGATTTTGAAACTTTTGGAGGAGTGTGTGTGTGTGTTTTAACCATGGAAACAGAGCAAAACCAGAACAAACTGCATGCAGTTTCCAGGGGAAAAAAGAAACAGACATTCCATCTTGGCAATGGGCTGGACAGAGGGATAAACTACAGTGGTACCTCTGGTTAAGTACTTAATTCATTCCGGAGGTCTGTTCTTAACCTGAAACTGTTCTTAACTTGAAGCACCACTTTAGCTAATGGGGCCTGCTGCTGCCGCCGCGCCACCGGAGCACGATTTCTGTTCTCATCCTGAAGCAAAGTTCTTAACCTGAGGTACTATTTTTGGGTTAGCGGAGTCTGTAACCTGAAGCGTCTGTAACCTGAAGCGTATGTAACCCGAGGTACCACTATATATGGTTCATTAGATGCATCTCTGTGCCCTTAAGTGTCGGGTTTCTTAAAACACAAACTGCCAGTGTGGAGGCCTGATTCACATGAAATTCATTGAATGGTCGTCTCTCTCTCTCTGGTTCTCTCCCTCCCCCTTTCACTCTGTGTCGAGTATGGGTGTAGACAGGGGGCAGAGGGGCAGCTACCCCCCCATCAAGTAAATAATTTAAAATACTTAACTAAAAGCAGAAACAATCAGAATTGAAATGCTTGCTGAGGTCACATGGATGATACCGATTGAGCAATAGGCGTGGCATCCGCAATCTGACCAATTGCGTTGCAGGTAACTCAGTTCTGGAACATGAAAGCTGGAGGTCCTGCCTCTGACCCAACATAAATCCTGGCTATGCTCATGATGCATTAAAAACTTTTTGTCCTGTGAATTGCCCCTGCACTTTGCAAAGAATCCCTATTGAAGTGAATGGGTGTTTTGTAGAGGCACAAATCACCCTTTATGATCCATATCAGGGGGCAAAGTGTTGAAAACAACAACTCCTCTTAACCCTCATGCTCGGATTCCGATCTGGATCAGGCCCCCCCCCCCCACTGGCAATTTGTGTTTAAAAAACAAAACATCCTGCGTACAAAACTAACACAACATCTTGTTTGGCCATTTCATCATCAAACCTTTATTGGCATCACATAGAAACATTCAGAATACATTCAGAATAAATAGGCCAGTGCAATCTCGTTGCCATTTCAACAGTACAGTCATTTGCCAAAGGGAAGAAGAGGCGAGCAATCTATTTCATCTCTGTGGGTCTCCAGCAAGGGCAGGATCCTGTAGTGTACTTCGGTGACAAAAAATCAAATAGAGGAACTTAGATCCTGTCTTGGTGAGCTCCTAGTCTCTCCCCTGTAATAAGTGCATGTCAGAGCTGCTACCAGGTCCCAGCTCACATAGGACCACGCCACACAGCGTCCACTTTAAAAGAGTCTTTATTGAGTTACAGGTTTCATTTCCGAACTGCAGCGTGCAGCTCTACACCTTCTGCTCTAGGTCGGCGAAGACCCGTCTGAGTCCCCGCCTCTTGCACACCAGCTTAATACCCTAGCCTTGCTCCACCTCCTTCGCCTCTCCTTACGTCTCTGGGTCCTTCTGCCCCCCTGGGCCTCCTCCCTTCTACTCTCCTCTGACGCTGACCCCCCTGATCCTTCTGCCTCCTTGCGGCGGGCTTTAGGACCTGGCTCACTCTCCGGGCTGCTTACTGCTCCAGCTTCCGCTGCAATTGAACTTGGCGCGCGCGCCCAACTCTCTACTTTCCTCTTAACCGTTGCCTCGTTCTCTGAGGAGGGCGTGACCACCCCTGACTCGTGCCCTCCCTCCTGCTGACAGCCTCCGGAACCCGATGCCTGGCTACCTTCCTCCCTGCTGCTCTCAGTCTTGAGCGTGGGTCCCGACTTCCAGCTGCTGCCGCCCTCAGTTATGAGCGTGGGTCCCGACTTCCAGCTGCTGCTCTCTGAATCTCCTCTGTTCCCTTCCTCCTGGGGTGTCCCCCCGGATCCCCCCCTTGCTCTGCTCACTGGGGCTCCCTTTTGGGAGTCCTCTGACTCACTGCTTAGGCTTGGAGATCTCGGGTCGTCATCATCACTCATTCTCCCTTCGGCTTCCTCCCCCTCGCTCTCTGTTTCCACCCTTCTCTGCGTCTCTGCTTCTGAACCCCTGACATCCATCCCCCCCTCGAAGCCCCCCCTTCCCCCCTCCCCGCTGTCAGGTGTGGGTGCTGGGCGCTCCATCATCATGGGAGGGAATGCTGGATACAGGTCGCTCCCCGTGGGTGGCCGCCAACTGAAGACCTCCGAGTCTTCCCCCTCGCGGTCGTCGACGTTGACTTGTTGCTCTTCCATCTCTGTACCGCCGTGCTCGAACCCGAGGTCCTCCCCGAACACGTCCATGTCAGTCTCTGCGTCGGTCGCTCGACCTGGCATCTCCAGCCACTTCCTGCGCCATCGCTCCTCTGGTCGATCGTCCCACCAATACGAGTTGCCTGATGCCGAACCTGCCGGTGAACCTTCTGGGGAACGGGTGCTCCGTGCGGGTTCCCCTTCTGAGTCGAATCCATGGAACGTGCTGGAAGAAAGTGTGGGTGTGAACAACCAGTCGTCGAAGAAGCTCGCTGGCATGGGTTTGTGTGGGAAGAGGGCATGAAACTCGTCCTTGAGCAGGGGTTCCTCCAAAGCGTAGTCTGGTACCCAGCTATTGGCGCTGGCCCGGGTGCCCTCTCTGGCTAAGAGGTATTCGACTCCCTCTTCCCCCCATCTGGAGTCCAAAATCTCCGTGACCTCGTTGATGTGGTCCTGGTGCTTCACCTCCCGCGTCTCCGTCCGTTCCCGGAGCGGACTTGGCGCCGTCCCTGGCTCCTGGAACCTGTGAGGTGCCTTGTAGGGAGTGAGCACCGACCTGTGGAACACCGGATGCATTCTGGAACCCTCCGGCAGCGCCAGTCGGAAGGCTACCGGGTTGATCTGCGCTTCGACTTGGTACGGACCGATCTGCTTGTGCCCCAACTTCTTCTTGGCAAGCGACCTGGTCGGCACTGCGTGGGCTGCCAACCAGACCCAGTCTCCCACTTGGATCACTTCGCCAACCCGCCTGTGCTTGTCAGCTTGCACCTTGTAGGCGTGCTTAGCTAGCTCCAGCTGCCGTCTGAGTTGATCGTGGACCGCCTGCAGCTCTGACGCGAACGCGTCCGCCGTCTGTGGTTCTCCTTCCCCCACTCTCTCCAGTCCCGGGAAGGTTCTGGGATTCCTCCCATTGTTGGCAAAGAACGGCGTCACTCCTGTGGACACGTGCTTCGTGTTGTTGTAAGCGAACTCGGCTAGCGGCAGGTAATCCACCCACGTCGCAGGCTGTTGATTGGCATAGCATCTCAGGTACTGCTGCATGATGGCATTGACCCTCTCTGCTTGCCCGTTGGTCTGCGGGTGTCTTGCTGATGCCAGATTGACCTTGACATTTAGAAAACCCATCAGCTTCTGCCAGAAAGACGAGATGAACTGGCGTCCGCGGTCGGACAGGATAGACCGTGGCAGGCCATGCACTTTGAACACGTGATCTATGAACAGTTTGGCGGTTTGTTCCGCCGTGGCCACCTTCGCACACGGAATGAAATGTGCCATCTTGGTGAACAAGTCCACCACCACTAGCACAGCTGTCTTGCCTCTCGAGTTGGGTAAATCCGTCACAAAGTCCAGGGCCACCCTCTCCCACGGTTCAAACGGTGTTTGCAGCGGTTCTAACAGTCCCGCCGGTGGTCTGTGTACCGGCTTGGCCCTCTGGCAGGTGTCGCACCTCGCGACGTAGTCCGCGACCTCTCCTCTCAGCCTGGGCCACCAGAAGTCTCTCGCGACTAATTCCATCGTTTTCTCTGTGCCAAAGTGACCGGCCGTGGGTGCGTCGTGCAACTGTTGCAGTACCTTGGCGCGAAGGTCGTCTCCTGGTACATAGACAGCCCCTTTGCGTAGGAGCAAGCCGTCCCGCACCTGGAACTCGTCCGTGGTAGCCGTGCCTCTGAGCAGTTCCGCCATCTTGTCTTGCGCGAATGAGTCGTCCCGCAATGCACGTCGCACCGCATCCAGGTCTACTGTAGCTGAGGCACACGCCCACGCCGTCGGTGCGAAGATGTGCATGGCCGCCGCTGGCGTCACCTCTTCTAGGTATTGCGGTTTTCGGGACAGTGCATCCGCCATGATGTTGGTGTCGCCTGGGACGTACTCTATTCGGAAATTGAAGTCAGCAAAGAACTCCGCCCAACGTATCTGCCTCTGGTTCAGGAACTGAGCCGTGCGCCAGTGCTCCAGATTCTTGTGGTCCGTGCAGACCTGCACCGTGTGCTTGGCGCCGATTAGGAAGTGCCTCCACGCCTTGAAAGCTGCATGAATGGCCAGCAACTCCCTGTCCCAGATGGTGTAGTTCTGCTCCGACTTGCTGAGCTTTCTGGAGTAGAACGCTCCCGGCCGCCACACCCCCTGCGGGTCTCGCTGCAGCAGGACAGCTCCCACGGCTCTGTCTGACGCGTCTGTCTCTACCCTCAACGGTTTACTGGGGTCGATATGCAGCAGTTGCTTCTCCGATGCGAAGAGATGCTTGAGCGCTTGAAAGGACTGTTCCGCCTGCTCCGTCCAGATGAATTTCTTTTTTTTGGAGCTGAGCGTGTCCGTAATTGCTGCCGTCTGCATCGCGAACCCCTTGATAAACTTGCGATAGAAGTTGGCGAAGCCGACAAACCGCTGGACCTCCTTCCGGTTGCGCGGGCTTTTCCAATCCAATACCGCACGAACCTTGGTGCTGTCCATGGCTATCCCCTTGTCCGACAACTTGTATCCCAGGAAATCCACCTCCGTCGTGTCGAACTGGCACTTCTCCAGCTTGGCGTACAGTCTATGTTGTTGCAACCTGCTGAGCACCTCCCTCACGTCTCGGTCGTGAGCTTGCTGCGAGTCAGAGAAAATCAGGATGTCATCCAGGAAGCAGACGCATGTCTTGTAGAGGAGTCCCTCCAACACGTGATGCATAAAAGCTTGAAAACAGTGAGAGCCATTTTGTAATCCAAAGGGCATAACTCTGTATTCGTAGGTGCCCAGCGGTGTGAACATGGCCGTCTTCCACTCATCGCCCTCCCGCATGCGGATGAGATTGTACGCCCCTCGCAGGTCCAACTTGGTGAACACGCGTCCCTTGCGCACCGTCGCGAGGAGGTCGTCAATCCTGGGCATGGGGTAATCAGACGGTTTGGTCATCTGGTTCAAAAGGCGGTAGTCCACAACTAGTCTTTTTTGGGGCGTGTCTTTCTTTTTCACGAAGAAAACGGGACTGCCCCCCACTGCCTTGGACTCTCTGATGAAGCCACGCTCCAGATTATGCTCGATGAACTGTTTGAGTTCCTGCATTTCATCTTCAGACATGGAGTATAGCCGCCCCTTCGGCAGCGTCGCCCCCGGTAGGAGGTCAATCTTGCAGTCATATGGCCGGTGAGGGGGTAGCTTGTCCGCCTCCTTCTCGCAGAAGACCTCCAAAAAGCTCGCGTATTTGTGGGGGACCGCTTGCAACGTTCCCAACTGCAGTTGTGATTCCTCCTCCTCTCCCTCCCGTCGGGGCAGGATGCAGTGTTCTGCGCAATAAGAGGAGCCGAAGATCAGTTGTCTCTGGTACCAAGCCAGTGTCGGACTGTGCCTGTCCAGCCAACTCATGCCCAACACAATGGGCGTGTCCGACAGTTGGGTGACATTAAAACTGATGACTTCCCTGTGGTTGCCAAGGCGCATCACCATCGGTGGCGTCTGCTTCACCACCTGCCCCCCTAGCAACTCTCTGCCATCCACTGTGACGACTTGCAGGGGCAGAGTGGCAGGCAATAGCTGTATAGCGTGCTGCTCCACAAAGCTCTGCGCTATAAAGTCTGCGTTGCTTCCAGAATCCACAGAAAGCGGCACTTCGATAGTGACGCCGTCGGGTAGCTGGAGAGATGCTGTGAGCTGCACTACTGGTTTGGGTGGGAGGGGATCCGTGGGTTGCAAGATTGCTGGGGACTGCTTCACAGATGCGTCTGGCTGGGCCCCAGTGCCTCCGTCTCCAGCCAGACATCGTCGTTTCCCTGCTGTGGTTCTCCTTGCTGCGTTGCTGCAGTCACCATTGCTGAGGCTGCAGTGTGCTTGTGGAGCCTCCGGGGACACTCCTTCGCCAAATGGCCTGGATCCTCGCAGATGTAACACTTCCTGTTCCCTCTAGGAGGCTTCGCTTTCACTGCTGCCGGTGCTAGGGCTCTGGCTGCTGACTGAGCCCTTGCACCTCCAACCTCCATCGGTTCCCCTCCCCCTCCTGGCGGAGGTGTGGATTGCGCACGCGCTGCTTCCCTCGGAACGAAAGAGAAACTTCTCGCTGCTTCGCGCCCTCCACGTCCTTCATCTCTGCACCATGGACGTTCTTCCAGCCTCACCCCCACAGTCAGCGCCCTTTGGACCACCTCCTGCGTGCTTCGGGGCCTCTCCCCCCTTGCAATTTCATCCTTAACCGCTGAACTTAGACCCTCCCAGAAGAGGTCTCTGACAGGGGGCGAATCCCGATCCCATTCTAAAGCACTGACCAGCGCAAAAAATCGGGCGTGATACTGCCGGACGCTCGCCCTCCCTTGTTTTAGTCCATGAATCTCCCGTCTGGCAAGATCCACATCAATAGTAGACAAAAAACACGCATCCATCGCTTTGATAAAGGCATCTGCATTCTGAAGCGCCGGATCTTTATCCCTCCACAAATTGCGCAGCCAGGCTTTGGCATCCCCATGCAAATGGGACAATATGAACCCCACCTTCTCTTCCTCATCTCTAAAGTCTTTTGCCAGCAGTTGCAGTGCGCACATTACGTCTGCTCTAAAATTAGGGTACTGTTGCAAAGTCCCATCGAAGTGAGCCACAAGCCCTCCTGCTCTCCGTGCCAATCCCACGCCCTCCGGTCTGGGTCCCGGTTGCCCTTGCTTAACAAGCATTTCAAACCTGGCGTGTAGGTCTCTGTAGGCGGCTGTAGTCTCCTCCTCCCGTTTCTTGGAAGCCAATACCTCTGAGGACAACTGGGTCACTGCCTCTTGCAGCGCGGAGATCCTCTGTTCTTCCGTCATCTTGCTAACCTTTGTGAGCTCGCTTACAGACACCCCTCTTCCTCCCCTAGCGGCTTCTGCTCCCGCTGCGAGGTTTCAGGTTTCTGAAGCTTTGAGCAGACGGGTCTTACTGTCAGAGCTGCTACCAGGTCCCAGCTCACATAGGACCACGCCACACAGCGTCCACTTTAAAAGAGTCTTTATTGAGTTACAGGTTTCATTTCCGAACTGCAGCGTGCAGCTCTACACCTTCTGCTCTAGGTCGGCGAAGACCCGTCTGAGTCCCCGCCTCTTGCACACCAGCTTAATACCCTAGCCTTGCTCCACCTCCTTCGCCTCTCCTTACGTCTCTGGGTCCTTCTGCCCCCCTGGGCCTCCTCCCTTCTACTCTCCTCTGACGCTGACCCCCCTGATCCTTCTGCCTCCTTGCGGCGGGCTTTAGGACCTGGCTCACTCTCCGGGCTGCTTACTGCTCCAGCTTCCGCTGCAATTGAACTTGGCGCGCGCGCCCAACTCTCTACTTTCCTCTTAACCGTTGCCTCGTTCTCTGAGGAGGGCGTGACCACCCCTGACTCGTGCCCTCCCTCCTGCTGACAGCCTCCGGAACCCGATGCCTGGCTACCTTCCTCCCTGCTGCTCTCAGTCTTGAGCGTGGGTCCCGACTTCCAGCTGCTGCCGCCCTCAGTTATGAGCGTGGGTCCCGACTTCCAGCTGCTGCTCTCTGAATCTCCTCTGTTCCCTTCCTCCTGGGGTGTCCCCCCGGATCCCCCCCTTGCTCTGCTCACTGGGGCTCCCTTTTGGGAGTCCTCTGACTCACTGCTTAGGCTTGGAGATCTCGGGTCGTCATCATCACTCATTCTCCCTTCGGCTTCCTCCCCCTCGCTCTCTGTTTCCACCCTTCTCTGCGTCTCTGCTTCTGAACCCCTGACAGTGCATATAACCTCTGTCTCTGGTTTCCATGTTGGAATACATAGATGGTCTAGAAATTGTTGGCGAAGATCATCATACATTTTACATTTAAGGGCCATGTGAGCAAGAGTTTCTGCCAGGTGGGCATCGCATGGGCAGACCCTATCTTTGGCCATTTCGGTCCCTAAAGAGGCTCGCAATATAAATGAAAAACATCTACGATGAATAGGACTAAATTAGATGAAGTGTGATCAGAAACAAAGGCTCATGAGGTAGGGAAGAAATGCTTCAAACAGCAGAGGGAAGTTCTAGAAAGAAGTACAGCGGTACCTCGGGTTACATATGCTTCAGGTTACATACGCTTCAGTTTACAGACTCCGCTAACCCAGAAATAGTATCTCGGGTTAAGAACTTTGCTTCAGGATGAGAACAGAAATTGTGCTCCGCAGGCGCGGCAGCAGCAGGAGGCCCCATTAGCTAAAGTGGTGCTTCAGGTTAAGAACAGTTTCAGGTTAAGAACGGACCTCTGGAACAAATTAAGTACTTAACCCGAGGTACCACTGTATGTCTGTCTTTTCTTCACCTTCTTTGCCCACCCTAAAAAACCCCCACAAAAAACCTGAAGCCCAAACCTGCACAGACCACCTGATCTCAACAATCAAAGGTAATATCTTAATCTGGCATAAGGTGCTGTCATCTCCTTACAAGTTGATGAACGACGGGTCTGTAGGCCATTTCCATGGAATGAGCAAATGCTTGGCAGCTTCAAAAGGAATTAAGTGAAATGTCAGTTTTCATTCACTTGCAGCAGTCTTATATTTTGGCGTTTATTTGAAAAGGAAATTGCTTGATTTCCATGGGAAACTGCGAGCATTTTTACGAGGCGGAATGCAACATGTCCATTTAAAAAAACACCCGCATGCCCCTCTGCCCTGCAAGAACTCAGGCAGTTCAGAAGCAAGAAGACAAAAAATAAAAGCAAAAGCTGTGAGGAGAAAATGAGGGTGTTCCTTCTGCGTAGCTTAGCTGCAAAATTCCACTGACCACTGCCCCCCCATTAAGGATTCTTTTTCTGGTCTGTTTTTTACGAAGTGACAGTGTATCATAGTGATTGGAGTGTTGAACTAAGGCCTAGGAGGCTACGGCTCAAATTCTCAACCATTAAGCTCACTGGGTGCCTTTGAGCTTTGCATCAGCTTCGTGTGCATAGGATTTGTACATTTGTAGAGTTTTAACAAGGGACGCGGGTGGCGCTGTGGGTTAAACCAGAGCCTAGGACTTGCTGATCAGAAGGTCGGCGGTTCGAATCCCTGCGACGGGGTGAGCTCCCGTTGCTCGGTACCAGCGCCTGCCAACCTAGCAGTTTGAAAGCACGTCAAAGTGCAAGTAGATAAATAGGTACCGCTCCGGCGGGAAGGTAAACGGCGTTTCCGTGCACTGCTCTGGTTCGCCAGAAGCGGCTTAGTCATGCTGGCCACATGACCGGAAACTGTACTCCCTCGGCCGGCTCCCTCAGCCAATAAAGCTAGGTGAGCGCCGCAACCCCAGAGTCGTCCGCGACTAGACCTAATGGTTAGGGGTCCCTTTACCTTTAGTAGAGTTTTAATAACCTGCTATTTACTGGAGCACAGGCAAGTATGGGGCTTTTTTAAGCCAACAACTAGTATGAATGTAAAAAATAAAATAAAAATCTTTGTCCAGTTTTTCCCTGGTGGCAGGTAGAAGAGGAGACGGCTGTATCTGTTTGTTGGGCCTGCCAAGACTGTGAGATCGAGGTGTGCAATATTTTTCGTTATTTTTGTCATTTTGTTATTCCATGCATTTTCCTTACTAAAAATCATTATTTTCCTATACGTAAGTAATGTTCAGGAAGAAAACTGATGCATGGACATGTAGCCTTGAACTGTTGTGCTGCTATAGCTGGATTTATTTTCCTTTCTTTGTTTGCAAGCAAATAGTTTCATTTGGAGGTTTTTTCCCCTTGTTTTGTTTTGCGTGTGGTTTGTCATTACATTTCATTTTACGATGCGAAAATTGTTTCTTACAAGCTGACGATGTTAGAAAGCCAGGAAGTATTCTACCCTCACAGGCAATTTTTCCCCTATATTGGATTATGCAAATCCTGTTTACAAGTCAGCAAATTCAATTTAGTTGGGTAAATTAGGCATTACTTTTAATCACATTCTACAATTTGTTTTCAACTGCCCTTTTCACACCCATCATTGCGTTGACTTCCTAGAAGTAGCCATTCGATAGGAGGACGGCAGTTATCTCAGGACAACATAGCTGGCAAGCATCCATCTTCACAAGATGATTGGCTTGTAGCATTCCTAGCTGAAAGCAAGGATACAGTGTCCTTTCGCAAGACTCAGACTTGCCCAGCATCTAAATCCTCTCTTGAGCTTGCTGGCAATATGGAGAAGCTCAGTTAATTGCCAAGGCATCTAGAGCCAGCTTGGTTAGAAGAGTTCTTGGGAAGGTGTCCAGCTACAACTTGAATTAGCTTCATTTTGACTTTTAATCTGATGGGATGAGTTGTTTTTTAAAATAATATTTATTAGTAGTTTCAAAGTTATAAAGAAAAAAGAAAAATTAAAAACAACATTGTAATACATAGAGAGAGAGAAAAAGAAACAACAATACAACAAAAAAATAAAAATAAAAATGGAAAACACAAGAAAAAAGAAAACAACATAGATCCTAAATTACATATCTATAACTTCCATTTGCTTGTTTCATTGACCTCCTCACACCTCCCTTTTTGTATTCTAGTTTAATTAATTATTTCAGCAAATTCTTTCCATCTTTCTCAATTTTTGTTAAAAAATTTATCTTAACAGTTTAACTTAATAATTAGCTCAGCAAATCCTTACCATCTTTCACCATATTCTGTTATTCAGCTTGCCTTAATTTATTTAACCTTATCTTACCCTAAAATACCTTAAAGCTTAAATCTTAGTTTTCAAATATACATAACTCCTGATATCATTTCTGCTAGAGTCATATACCGTATTTTTCGCCCTATAGGACGCACTTTTTCCCCTCCAAAAATGAAGGGGAAATCTGGGTGCGTCCTATGGGGCGAATGCAGGCTTTTGCTGAAGCTTGGAGAGCGAGAGGGGTCGGTGCGCACCGACCCCTCTCGCTCTCCAGGCTTCAGGAACACATCCGCAGCCTAGGCAGCCCTACGGGAGGTCCGGCATGGATGTCTAGGCTGCGGATAGCAGCCTGCCGCCAGGCGGGCGGGGCGCCCTGAAGCAGAGCGCCCCCCTCCCCAGGCTGCTATCCGCAGCGTGGGGAGCCTTGCCTGCCGCCCGGCGGGCGGGGCATCCTGAAGCAGAGCGCCCCCGTCGCCAGGCAGACATCCGCAGCGTGGGGAGCCTTGCCGGAGTTCCCTGCAAGGCTCCCCATGCTGCGGATAGCAGCCTGCCGGCCCCGCAGGGCGGGCACCCTGATGCAGAGCGCCCCTCACGCGGAGCAGACATCGACCAGCCCCACAAGCTCGGGGGACAGCAGGGAGGCGCAGCGCCGCCATCCCGCTGTTCCTCGACCTGGTTCTGTTTCCCCGACCTGCTTTTGGGGGGGGAAATAAAGGGAAATTTTTTTCCTTTATTTCCCCCCCAAAAAACTAGGTGCGTCCTATGGGACGGAGCGTCCTATGGGGCGAAAAATACGGTAGTTTTATTCCAACATTTTCCCTAATATTCATTAATTTTTAGGCAATTCCCTAAATAAAAAGTTTCCTTTATAAATTTTCTTCCAATCTTCATCCAACGTCTCATCTTCCTGGTCTCGGATCGTGTCAGTCCTTACTGTCCAATCCATCTAGTCCATCAACCTGGAAGCCTTATGTCCGAGGCCCTTAAGTCTCTTCCATGTCCCTTCTGCATTTCTTCTTCTTCTTGTTTATACTTGCCCTTTTCCTTGTCTTTTGTTGGTCTCTTTCTTAATTCCTTTCCTTTCTCATTGAGGAGTAGTTCTCTGGGGGGGTTCCAACCCAGAATTGTCTCCATCTCCCTTCATCAAACCCACCCATTCCCCAAAGTCCCACTCCCCACAGTCCTTGATAAAATCCAAAAAATGTTTAAAAACATATTTCAAGGTCTCTCTAAAGTTAGGAACCTCCTCAACACCAGATTCCCCCTGGCCCATTCCAACTTCAATCTTCAGTGACAGCGGCTTATGCTCCTGTAGGGCCTCGGGTCTCTCCATTTGTATTATTTGAGGTGCAACCGCATCCTCCTCCATTATCTTCTGTTCTTGCCCAGTCAGTACTGATTCATGAATTGGTCCCTGAATAATTTCTTTATCAATGTTCCCTGTTTGTCCACAGTTATTAACCACAACAGTCAAATCCATTTTTTCATTCATCAAGTCCATCTTCTCATGCATCTGTTCCAACAGGGCACTTGTCTTGCATAAGGCAAGCACCCAATCTTCCTCCCAGCTCATCTTTAGGCAAGGTCAGAAAAGACTTCATCTCACAGCTGTTGAGTCCTCAAGTATACTGCTGCAACAATTTAACAAGCTCCCTCTAGAGGAGACAATTTCTATTTGTATGCATTTTTTTTTTAAGGCAAGTCCAACAAAGGAAAATTACTTTCGTTTTTCAGATATTTTCCGGATATTTTGTTTCTTTAAGATGCAAAAGGCAACATTGGAATCAGCTTGTTTCTCTTCTTTAACTATCTGTCAAAATGTTCCATTCACAGTCAATGAACCTACGATTTCTGTCTCTGACACCCCGTTCCCAGGTTAGAGACAGTGGAAACTCATCCTTCTCGCTCCCTCTCCTGCAGGGGTTAAAGAAAATTCCCCCACCCCCTTTTCTCCTGCTTCCAAAGGGGTTTCAGTAGTTCTGAATGAAGGAAAATTAGACTTTTTTTGACAGCTTTCCAGGCTTTAACTTACAAAGTTTTTGCTTTAGTCTATATACAAAAAGCGGAAGGCGGACTTCCTGTTTTGAACCTTCCCGCTTTGATGCCAAATTAAGATATTTCTTGATCCAATTTTCCGTTTCTACTCACGGGTACTTGTTTTAAATCCAATTCTCCACAGGAAAAAGTCAGCGCTCTCCGGCGATGGCTGTGCGGCTTCACTCTGTGAAAGTAGCATTCAGTTCGCAGCACCGCACCGCTCACCCCACTTCAATCCGGCGCCCCAAAATCGGGTTCCTGGTGAGTAGGGGGGGCGCTTCTGGTGCCCTGCCGAACCCCACGTTCCCAGGCTTCCTCCACCTGGGATTTCTAGCGGGTCCCCGCCTTCGCCGCGGCGGGAAGACCCAGTTTTCACGGAGCTAATTCCTCCAGTCGGAGGAACTCCGCCATTCACCGATGGCGCTGACCCAGAAGTCCTAATCTGATGGGATGAGTTAGCCATCATCTTTCCTGAATTAGCTCATGAAGAAGCAAGGATTAGCACACTAATTTATGGGTAGGGATGTTTCTCTGTTTCTCATTTTCCACATCTTAAATTCAGTTCTCCATACTTCTGCAACAACTTGTAATTTTCTTTATTTTTGAAAAGAACCCTCATGCAAATTCACCAGCACTTCACTGCAAATTCCTGCTGTTAACCACATTTTTGTATATGGATTTGACTGGTGTACACAGTTTTGCAAGCAATTTCCCCCAGTATATTTATAATGAAATGATTTTATAATGTTATATCATTTTACTGTTGTTAAATGCTCTGAGCCCGGCTTCAGCTGGGGAGGGCAGGATATAAACATTTTTTTAAAAAAAATATTATTATTAGTACAATGAATTTTGGCACATTTTCATGAATATACTCATTTTTATGGACACTTTACCCGATACATGCATTTTTGTAAACAATGATTGGTTGGAGAATGGCATTGCAAAATTCAGGTAAGTGTGAGTTTTGAAGGACAGCTGTGTTTCAGTTTGCATATTGTTTCAGAAATTGCAAAATGGAAAGATTCACTTTTAAATGCAAACTGAATCAAATTTCTCCCCCATCCCTATTAATGGCATCTCATATCATGGGCTCCTCCAGACAGCCCGCTCATTGTGCAGGCTGATTTGCTTCCACAAAGTTTCCATGGAGGCTAGACTATTTCCAATATGTATAGAACATTCCTGTCTGTGAATATCCAGCAATGTACATTCCATAAATACTTACATTGATTTGCTTGTAGAATGTCTTCCCATTCATATTCGTTCATCCCACACTTTTCATTTCCCTGTCACTTTCCTAACTGCAAAAACACCTGCTTCTTTTTTAAGGTGGATTTGTTGCAAAGGGCTACAAAGCATTTTATTCCATTTTCATTGTGCAAACCTAGATTTACGGTGTGCGCTTGAATCCATCCTTCAAACTAGTGACAGTCTGGAAGCGCTCTGGATTAGATTGTTGCAGAGCTCTCTGCATGGAGCTGCTTTTCAACAAAAGAAAAGAAAAAGAAAAAAGTTGCTTCTGCAAGTCCTTAGGCAACACACAATGCATATCTTCACTGGCCATTCCATGCACTTGACGTGACAGAAATGTGCTCAACAAAGGAGCATATTGCAGAACTACATAGTTTTGGTTTCAAAAAACTAACATGGTTCTTCTTCAGATTTCTGGTCTGTTTTTTCAGAGAAAGTCATTTTGCCAGTGGATGAAAATTCAGTTATAAACTTCATTAAAGCTGAGCAAAATTGAGTTGGAGCCTAACCTCCACTCATTTCATCTAATGGCAAAACTTTCATTTATAAGAGACTGATTTTCATAGCTTATCAGAGCTGCTAGCTCATTTCCACTGTGTCATAGATTCTGCAGTAAAAATTGTTTCAGGGTAATATGGAAGAGCTGTATATATGGAGTCATCTGCCACTTACAATTATGGGTGAATATGTTCTTTGATATTTTAGAAATTCATTTTTTGGAAACCGATGCTGCATTCATGTGTCTCTCTAAATTTAAAAGGTGTTATTTATTATAATGACTATACCAAAAAGTGATCACTAGTGATTTTTGTTGTTGTTGAGGAGGAGAGGGTTATCTGAGAAATATCATCCGTATATGAATTAATTTTCACTTGGCTCAGAAAATACTTTTCTTTTGCCATAGCCACTTACCATTCCAATAAATGAAAAACAGCTGCAATACTCACTAATGAGTTCTAATAAATGCTGCTCAATGGATTCTTGTCAGGTGAAGCAATAGATCAGGGGTCAGCAAACCTTTTTAGCAGGGGGCCAGTCCACTGTCCTTCATACCTTGTTTTTTTGGGAAAAAATGAACGAATTCCTATGTCCCACAAATAACCCAGAGATGCATTTTAAATAAAAGCACACATTCTGCTCATGTAAAAACACCAGGCAGGCCCCACAAATAACCCAGAGATGCATTTTAAATAAAAGGACATTCTACTCATGTAAAAACACGCTGATTCCCGGACCGTCTGTGGGCCAGATTTAGAAGGTGATTGGGCCAGATCCAGCCCTGGGTCTTAGTTTGCCTACCCATGCAATAGATGCTGGGTTCACTTAAGGCTAGTTGCTAACCTTGGATGTCAGTTCTGCCCAAACAGCTCAGCCAGGAGAGGCACCATAGCTCAAGCTAAAGGACTGCAGCTTAGTGGTAATGCACATCCTTTGTAAGCAGATTGTCCAGGTTCGACCAGGGAGAAGAGTCGGTGGAAGAAGACTGGAAAAAGTTTAAAGACTATTTACAGAAATACTGTAAAATTAATGAATGTTAGAAAAATGATGGAACGAAGTTATATGGCTTTAGTAGAAATGTTATAAGGAATTAAGTATAAATAGATTAATAGAGCATTAAAGGGAAAAATAAGGTTAGAATGTATTAAGACAATTACAGGATAGAAAATAGAGGAAGATGGAAAGGAATTGCTGAAACAACTAATAGAAGTGGAATACAAAAAGGGAGGTGTGAGGAGGTCGTGGAAATTAGTGAAAGAAAGATAAGATATTGAAATTGGATTGTGTTTTAAATGGTTTTTTGTTTTGTTTTGTCAGTTGTATGTTAGTGTTTGGTAGTGTTTTTTGTATTGTATTGTATTGTATTGTATTGTATTGTATTGTATTGTATTGTATGTTTTTTTCTTTTTTCTTTTTTTGTAGTGTTGTGTTCAATTTGTTGGAAAACTAATAAATATTATTATATATATAAAAAAAGATTGTCCAGGTTCAATCCTGAGTATATCCAGGGTTATTTCATTTTAAAAACAGGTAACAGGTCATGGGAAAGTCAGGCTCTGTTCAGATACTATTTTCTTGCCTTCTTACAACCAGTCGAGTGGGTGGTCCTGGCTTTTAGCTTCCTCCTCTTTATTCTGACTACGCAATCAGAAAATATGAAGATCAAGTGAAATTTTTACAATCCTTCCTTTTCTTTAATCTGCTCCACATGAATTGTGCTGTTGTGATATTACGTTTCCAAGCGTGGCTGGTATGGTAATTGAAATGACAAAATGTCTGTCAGCGAGTTAATCATGCATAGAAATAAACAGCTAATTTCAGGTAAGCTGAAATTTGTTTTTACCATTAGCATCCATTTAGGAAGCCTGAGAACCCTTATTACCTAAACAGTATTTATAATGTTTATCTAAATGCAAATGAGAATATTAGCAGTTATATTTGTGGTTCTCAATACCATATATTGCATTAAAAGCCAGGAGGCAAATGTTTGCAGATAAATTCTAACCCCTACCCCATCTCCCAGCTCACATTGCAACAAAACTTCCTAAAGACTAATTCCAACATTACTTTGTGGTGGGTGACAACTCACATCTTTAAAGCTGGTGGGAGGGGTGGGAAAACTTGTTGGGACATCTTTGTTGCTTCTGTCTTATCTGAACTTCTTACCCTTATCTGAAATCCTGAATCATGACTTCTGAGCACTGTGTCTGCAGCCCAGCCTGTACCATTGCTGGCCTGAATAAAGACCTAGTTATTACTCACAAGTAAGTCCTGAATCCACATACAGTGGTATTATATTCTATCAAAGATAGAAAGCAGCTGCAACAGAACCCCAGGATCCCCCTGCTCAAACCAGTTCCACTAAAAAGTTGAGGAAAGCTAATGAGTATTTAAATATTCCATAAAGAAAATTTCCCACCTCTTTCCATAGAAGTGCCAATGTTTTCATCCCTTGTTGTTGTTGTTTAGTCGTTTAGTCGTGTCCGACTCTTCGTGACCCCATGGACCAGAGAACGCCAGGCACTCCTGTCCTCCAGTCCTCCAGAGAGCCAGTGTGGTGTAGTGGTTAAGAGCGATAGACTTGTAATCTGGGGAACCGGGTTCGCGTCTCCGCTCCTCCACATGCAGCTGCTGGGTGACCTTGGGCTAGTCACACTTCTCTGAAGTCTCTCAGCCCCACTCACCTCACAGAGTGTTTGTTGTGGGGGAGGAAGGGAAAGGAGAATGTTAGCCGCTTTGAGACTCCTTAGGGTAGTGATAAAGCGGGATATCAAATCCAAACTCTTCTTCTTTTTCTTCTTCCACTGCCTCCTGCAGTTTGATCAAACTCATGCTGGTAGCTTCAAGAACACCATCCAACCATCTCATTCTCTGTCGTCCCCTTCTCCTTGTGCCCTCCATCTTTCCCAACATCAGGGTCTTTTCCAGGGAGTCTTCTCTTCTCATGAGGTGGCCAAAGTATTGGAGCCTCAGCTTCACGATCTGTCCTTCCAGTGAGCGCTCAGGGCTGATTTCCTTCATCCCTTAGTATTAGGTAATCAATGTGGTGCCATTAAGGGTAGGATATCAATTAGCGGCATGTGCTAAAAGTCGCTTCCTCAGAGAAGTGTGATGCTTCACTGTGAATAAATGAGGTTCTGCTGAATTGTAAAACAGAGATCTCATGAGGGCTGTTGTACCTTTGTGCAGTCTTGAATTTAGAGTTATCGAATCATCCAGCTTGGCTGCTCTAGAGTACAATGCAAGATTTAAAACTCAAGCACTTTGTGCTTTTAAACAAGTGCCTTCATTGTGTGCAGCAGGAGAGGGACTTCTTAAGGATTTTCCAAGAACCATGGCAGCAAAAATGAAAACAAAAATAGCTAACTTGAAATCCTGGCAAGGAACACATTCCCATGAAAGCCAGTTTGGTGTGACGGTTAGAGTGTTGGACTAAGACCTGAGAGTCGAGTCCTGTGTTCAAATCCCCACTCAAGCCATGTAGTTCACACTAGGTGTCATTGGACCAGCCACCACCTCTCAGCCTAACATACCTGGCAAGTTCAGTTGGACTTGCTGAACAAATCATCTGCTCTTTGTGATCTGTCCAGGGTGCTGAAGCCAAAAAGACCAGACAGTTGCTGCCATGTTCGAGCTCAGGCTATTTGCCCATTTAGTCCAGTATTGTCAACTCCAGCCTTCTAAACATGATGCCTCTTCAGATGTTGATGGACCACAACCTCCATCAACCCTAACCATTGACCATGCTGGCTGTGGCTGATGGGATTTGGGAGTCCAACAACATATGAAGGGCAGCAGGTTTGAGAAAGCTGGTCTACTTTGTGGCTCTGAAGGGGCTTTCCACTGTTAGGATTATGGTGTTCTGTTCCACCTTAAAAAAGATGTGTGGATTGTTGTATGTCACATGTCTGTTTACTTCCAGCACAGCCTGCTGGGAACTTCAAGTGCCCTACATGCCAGGAAATGAAAATCCTGCAGATCTGTTGTCTAAGGCTGTTGACAGAGAACAACTTAAGGTTTATGTACAGTGGTTGCAAATGGGTTGAACCACAGGTAAAACAGGTTACAAGGAAAGGGGGAGGATGTTAGAATTATGATGTCCCGTTCCACCTTAAAACAGATGTGTGGATTGTTGTATGTCACATGTGTTTACTTCCAGCACAGCCTGCTGGGAACTTCCGTTGTATATAGCTTTTGCTTATGCTTTTGCTTAAACACGAAGGGGAGCAGACATGTTTTTCCTTTGTCCTGATGCTGAATAAAATGCTTGTAAATATGCTTATATATGCCTCTGTCCGCTCTTCTGTTGCATAGAGTTATCTTTGCTGGCTTGCGTGCTCAGTCTCTAAAGGTTTCTGAGGCTTGAGTCACAGTTTTGATGCTGTTCTGAGAACCGGAGTTCACCCGGCTGCCGGCCAGTGGGCTGGAGCCAGCTGGGAGCCTGCCAATTGCCCCCGTCTCCCAGGACGCATCCCAACATCCACATCATGTATCTGATCCTTTTAACTGGAGGTGTCAGGTACAGGACCTGGTCAGACTCTTCCTGCTTAGTACAGTGGTGCCCCACAAGACGAATGCCTCGCAAGACGAAAAAACCGCTAGACGAAAGGGTTTTCCGTTTTTCGATGCGCTCCGCAAGACGTATTTCCCTATGGGCTTGCTTCGCAAAACGAAAAAGTCTTGCGAGTCTTGTGATTTTTTTCGCTCCCCCCCCTTTTTCTAAGCCGCTAATAGCCTTTTAGCCGCTAAGCCTTTAATAGCCGCTAAACCGCTAATAGCGCTAATCCGCTAATAGGGTTGCTTCGCAAGATGAAAAAACCGCTAGACGAAGAGACTCGAGGAACGGATTAATTTCGTCTTGCGAGGCACCACTATATTTGCTCTAACTGCCAGTAGCAGCTGATGCAGTGAAATGTCGCTAGTTTGACTGTAGCTTACCTGGATCAAGAACGATGCAGCTATGTGGATGAACCAGTGGGAGTGCTAGACTGGCTCTGCCAGTGTGTCCACTCAGCCTCGGCCATGCTGCCACTGTCCAGATAAACTACTTTGATGCCAGTGTTTAGGAGGGCAGCTCTACTGCACCAGCTACTGCTGCTTGCTGCATGGACTTCCACCCAATCCGGGCTTGGCCTTGCCAGAACTGGAGACTTTCCAGGGTGCCACTTCAAGCCCAGACAAGAGCAGCACTGCCGACAACCTTGAAACAAAACAACTCCAGGGAACCAAATGTTACTGGAGAACATTTTCTCCCCTTGCTTTCATATTTACACCGTATGACTAAAGAATGCATTCTATACAATATGGATAGCTACCTTGAGAGTGCTATTTTCAGTTCACTGAGGCGAAACCTTTGAACAAATGTTGATCATTGTTAAAATGCACCAGGAAAAATACAGTCCATTATAAGCCAAAATAAGCATGTGAGGCTGCACTTTCTGCTCAAGTACTGCATTGCAGAACTCTTTATTTTTTTGTAAACCCAGCTTCTGTCAGGGGTTCCAGTGCAGAAAACTCTTGCTATTCACGTATCCAAACTTTGGATACGAATTGCTATTCGTATATCTGAACTTTGAGCAGAACCTGCCTATTCCATTCATAATTTATGTATCACCACCACTGTTATCTCCTTGTGTTTATTTCAGCTTCTTAGTGCCACTAGAGACCCCTTATTTTCTCGGTGATCAGTAACATTTTTACCATCGCCATGCACTAAGAATGGAGATTTACTATCTTTTCCCCACTTGTTTTCTCATCGTCGGTGTGGTAGCGGCCATGCAGCAACTGAAGGTGCAACAAAATCTTCTACAGCATCTCACATCCATGAGTCATTGTGTGTTAATTCTTAAAGGTACATCATTAATTTCTTTAAACATGAAAATATGGTCTCTTTCATTAACATTTACAGAAATTGTAGCCACCTGTGTTAGAATCTATACTACCTCTGTCTAAAAAGGAGCTTTAGCCAGTGATTGGATTAACTGAATTTATTCTGTTCCATTTTTCCGTCATAAAAGAATATGGTATGTAAACTTGTTTAATTAGTATGTTATGTTACTTAGTTTGCATAAGGATTATGTTATATCATGTTTGTTTAATTTAGAGTATGCACGGTTGACAAAGCCCGGTTGGGAGAAACAAGGTATTATCCCGGGATCCTTGCTGTGCCATACCTTCAAGTTTTCCATCTGATTCAATATTTACATACAATGAACGTTAGAATCCTCAAAGCAGCAATATGTGGAACATCATAAGATAAGAATACCATATTGTGGTTATTGCCAATATGCCAGTTTAGGAACCGAATGGACTTTATCTCCTGACCATACATTGGACTTTAATTTTCTTGATATATTCTGTTTGCATGATGTGTTGATCTATGGAATTACACTTTGTGTGATATTCTATGTTGAATTGTGTTTGAAATAGAAGTTACATAGTCAAAAACTGGCTGTTACGTTGTGTGTGTCGTTACCAGGATTGTATTTACGTAACCTAAGGTTTAGTAGTGTTCCACATAAAACCCTGCTGTTAGTTTTGGATCATCCACCCATTACTTAAGTGGTCGTTCCCTTGCCCTTTTAAAATTTGTAGGGTCTCCACACTTTGTGGTTGTTCAGTCGTTTAGTCGTGTCTGACTCTTCGTGACCCTATGGACCAGAGCACGCCAGGCACTCCTGGCTTCCACTGCCTCCCACAGTTTGGTCAAACTCATGCTGGTAGCTTCAAGAACACTGTCCAACCATCTCATCCTCTGTCGTCCCCTTCTCCTTGTGCCCTCCATCTTTCCCAACATCAGGGTCTTTTCCAGAGTGTCTTCTCTTCTCATGAGGTGGCCAAAGTACTGGAGCCTCAGCTTCAGGATCTGTCCTTCCAGTGAGCACTCAGGGCTGATTTCCTTAAGAATGGAGAGGTTTGATCTTCTTGCAGTCCATGGGACTCTCAAGAGTCTCCTCCAACACCATAATCCAAAAGCATCAATTCTTCAGCGATCAGCCTTCTTTATGGTCCAGCTCTCACTTCCATACATCACTACTGGGAAAACCATAGCTTTAACTATACAGACCTTTGTTGGCAAGGTGATGTCTCTGCTTTTTGAGATGCTGTCTAAGTTTGTCATTGCTTTTCTCCCAAGAAGCAGGCATCTTTTAATTTCATGGCTGCTCTCTCCACACTAGCACCGCTTTATTCCATTGACCCAAGGCATCTCTTGCCAAATACTCTACATATGCACATTTTAACTTTGCAGACTTACTCACTGCAAGTACTTTAAGAATCAGAAATGGCAAATGGCTTATCAGGAAAATAAACAATAAAGACCTGGTTCATGTTTTACTGGACAAGTGTGCCCTCCCCTTTGGTGGGGTGGTGGCCATGTGCCCTTGTGCTTACCATGACTACACAGGGGCTTCTTAGGTACTGCTGAATGGATAATTGTTCTGTTTGTATGATTTGTGTCTTCAAATGGTGGTGTAGTGGAGCTACTGCTTTAATCAGGTTATTGCATAAAGAGCCACACATGTTAAGTCCTCCTGATAAACATTACACAATGTACTTGAGGAAAGACAGAAATGCACCAACTCTTCCACTATCGGAAAATACTACATTTAAATCAGGATTGATGTAATATTTTTAAAGTCGGCCAACATCATTCCTTTCTTTCCCTCTCTCGATTGTATTTGCAGAAATGAAATACAAAGATTCAGCAGCTGATAATAATAAGAACTCAGCCAGAGAGCAGAAAACCCAACAGTTTTTCCTCTTCTGAATCCAGTCTTCCTGGAAAAGGTCAATGAAAAATGTAATCATTTGATACGGAACAGCCAAAAAACTAGAACACAAGAGGCAGTTTTAGCATTCCCACCACCCAGACCACCAAACATACAAATTAACTGCTGGAAAGGAGAACAGTGTGTGGCCTTTGTGAGTGCTTTCAGCTTCTCTCCTTGCAAACGCAGCCTCTCTTATCTTGGATTGGAACCCTGGCGTGTTGGCGATTCCTGCTTAGCACAAAAGCTATCCCAGCAGGCAGGGTCTTCAGGTGCAAGAGGCACAGCAGAGGCAACTAAATCATCAAAAGTCAGTGTTGCAAATGTAGTCTGGGTCGCAGCAGAGGAAAGCACCTGAGAAGAAGAAGGGAGGGGAATTCAATTCACAGAAATGCAGATCAGTATTTCCATGATTGAAGAACAAGGCTGCAATTATTTTTCCCTGTTTGTAACATTAAAAAAACCACACACACCTGTTTTACAGACGGGAGAGGCAGAGAAAGATAGATCTAATTCTAATTTTGAAAGGCAACCCAGTATGTTCACATTTGAGCACAACCCTAAGGTTCTGGAATCTGAAGGACCAGGGTGAAGGGGATCAGACTTTCCCCATTTTGGTCCATTATCATTTCGTCAGTCTGCTTTGCCCCACATTCTTCCCTGCCATGTGCAGTTTTCTGTATTTTTCGGTACACAACTGTCCATCACTCCATCTTATATGCTGAAATATGGGAAGCTCCATCAATATTGGCATTCTGCCAGCTCTTGAAGACACACCAGTTTAGACAAGCATTTACTATGTCTGTTTTAATGGATTTAGTTTTATATATTTTAATTATGGATGTTTTAATGTAGTCTTATTTTTGTAGCTGGGTTTATTCTTGTTATTTTGCTATTGGCTTTTATTCAATTGTAAACCGCCTTGGTATTTCTTCTTCAGATGAAAGGCAGTATATTAATTATTTTAATAATAATAATAATAATAATAATAATGTATGCACCAATGCATATGCGTGCTGATTCAGTGAGAGAGAAGAAAACGGAATCCATGCTGTTGTCTGATCACATCAAGAAATGCCCAAAATAACTGAGAACATTCAGTTGTGTGAGGGAGAAAGCATATGGAAACATTTGTGATTCATGGCTCCCTTTAATAGATTTTGTGAAAAGCAGATATTTATACATTAATTGCTTCAGTTGATTTGAAATAATTGCTGATTGATTCTGCTTTTGCTACCCCCCGGTTCTTTAACCGCTTTAATATTTTCACATTGGCCGACATCCAATGATGCCCACTTGCTTGTGCAACAGAAATCTGTTTTACATAACAGGACTTCTGGTTTCTCTCCTCCTTGTTCCATTCCCCCATGGACCTCCAAAATCTGCTTTGGGTGGTTCCCCAGCCCTCTGGAGCATATTTTGGAGGCACACGGAGGTAGAAGAGGAAAGAAGCACCCCATTACATAAGCAGACGCCCACTCGGGCCACATTGGATCTCACCTTTTCTAGGTTTCTAACCAAATTCTTCTGAAACTTAATATAATATTTTCATGGTACTATTCATCAAAGTTTGCATTTCTCCCAAACTGCACCATAGCCTTTCTAGCAACTTTGCATTAGATTGCTAGCTTTTTTTTAAAACCACGCAAGTCAGCTGTGGGATATCAATTTTTAAGTCTCCCTTTTCTGTTGTTGTTTTTTATGAATTTGCTATTAACTGCGCAATGTAAACCCCCTTCACATCAGGCTGGGGCGAGTGGGGTGGGTTGGGAGGAGGTGTCCCTCTGCCCAGCCCTGCTGGGTTCCGCCATCTCCTGCTAGACATCTGTAGAGTGACACCAACATCACTTCACCGCAAGATCTGGCGAGCCTCGGGAAGCACAGGATGCTGGGTTAGAAGGGCCATGCCATGAATAAGCCAGCTCCCAGTGAAGGTTTGCAGCCAGCTCTCAGGGAAGGTTTGCAGACAATTGAAGAAAGCAGCCGGGAACAGAGAGGGTTAACTGCCAGGCAGAATGAGCATTGGCTAGTGCCAACTCCAAAGTGCCAAAGATCCATATAGTTAAAGCCATGGTTTTCCCAGTAGTGATGTATGGAAGTGAGAGCTGGACCATAAAGAAGGCTGATCGCCAAAGAATTGATGCTTTTGAATTATGGTGCTGGAGGAGACTCTTGAGAGTCCCATGGACTGCAAGAAGATCAAACCTCTCCATTCTGAAGGAAATTAGCCCTGAGTGCTCACTGGAAGGACAGATTGTGAAGCTGAGGCTCCAATACTTTGGCCACCTCATGAGAAGAGAAGACTCCCTGGAAAAGACCTGATACTGGGAAAAATTGAGGGCACAAGGAGAAGGGGACGACAGAGGACGAGATAGTTGGACAGTGTTACCAACATGAGTTTGACCAAACTGCAGGAGGCAGTGGAAGACAGGAGTGCCTGGCGTGCTCTGGTCCATTGGGTCACGAAGAGTTGGACACAACTAAACGACTAAACAGCAACAACAGTGCCAACTCCCCCACTCCTTGGAATGCCGGTTGATAAGGGAATGGCTGAGAGCGGGCTGGAAGCCAGCCAACACTCTTGGGAAGGGCAAACTGGTGCAAACAGAGAAGGAAGCAGTTTGTCAGAACGGGAACAGATTGGAGCTTATCCAATCCCTACTAAGAGTCAGCTAAGGGGAGGGCTGTTAGACCGGAAACAAAGCAAGAGGCGCAAAGTGAGAAAGTTCAATATCTTCTGTAACCGGAAGGAATCTTCAGAAGGGTCATCTTGATTGATGATGGCAGAGGCTGTGTTAAGCTCCCCGGAGTTATCTGTTGTTTTGACAATAAATCATCCTTTTTAATCAGCTACGCTTACTGTGTGATCAAGCTGGGGTCTGGACTCCTTACAGGCCACTGGCCTGGTCCATCAGGCTCTCATATTATTGTGAAGCTCCCCCTTCCCCCCACCAAAATGAAGGGGGGGCGGAAATGTTGCCAGCAAGTTCTTTACTAGCAGCAGCCAGCAGAGAGCCCCACCAATGGAGTTTTCTGGTGGCAGAGCGGAGCAGGTCCAGGAACTGTTGGACTGAGCAGCAGATTGGGCTAGATGATCTCCAATATCATATCCCAAGTATTCTATTTTATTCTAGGGTCTGAATACAGGTGGACGGTATTTTCTACTCTAGGTTTTTATTAACAGCTGCTGGGAATTGTATTCCAGTCAGGAGTGCTATTGTGCATTTTAAAATTCAACAGCTATTTAGCATAGAGCCATCTCAAGGCAGAAGACACAATATCACAAAACTACTAACAATTCTGCTTGATATTGAAAATTACCCGAACATCTTACCGCAGAAGGCTTCTCTCCAAACTCTCCTGGTTTCCCCAGAGCAACTGCAACATGGTGACAATCATCTAGCCGTGTTTCCTAGATGGCAAAAAGGGGAAAAGTATACTGAATAACTGCCAACACCAATAGTAAGCAAATGTAGGAGAGTAAAAGATTAGATAGTACGGGCAGGAAAAACTGCCTACATTTCCCCATTGTTGCTCCATGTTTCAGGAAGTCCGGTGAAGTGACAGCCTAGGTAAATTAACCTGTTGGCCTGTCAACTCTCTTATGTAACACTTCTTGTTCCACGTGTGCAATATTGCAAAGGTGGATCTGCTCTAGAGCATATCTGCAGCAAGTAATATTAAGGAAGGGGCGCAGAACCTCCTGCCTAGGGGCAAAATCCACTCTACTAGGTCCACAGAAATGAGGATTTTGGTAGCTGCAAATTTGTCAAGCTGTGCTGAAAAAAGTCACAGCTGTTAATGCATTGTCTTCTACGCAACCACAGAAGAGTAGCCTACCCTTTGGTTACCCTTTAACCCTCTTCCACCCCATCATTTGGATTGTCTTTTCCCCTATTTTAAAGGAAACAGAAAACAAAGAAAACAGCAATGGAGCCATTAGTTGTCAGTGCATGACCTACTGGGGGGTCCCAACTCATCAGCTGAAGACCAGTGCTTTGACAATTTCTACTCTGTTCGCTGTGGGTGGTAAAAAAAGAAGTCTCTTTTTTTACCTACTATACTTGTTCCCACCCCACCCCCCATTTTATACATTATCAAAGCAGAAACTGAGTTCCCTAAGTGAAGTTAAGAGGTTATTTCTCAGTGACTTAATATTAACATCATTTCCCATTTCAAAAAGCAAACACAGGAGTCTAAATGTTAGTTACTGCCACTACTGGCATGAGGTCTCCCCAGACTGCAGACGTTAAAAGCTTTACGGGTGCTCCAACTGGGTGCATTATAAGGTTGTGCGGCACTGCTAGAGGACAAAGCAGGTTTTTTTTCCTTCTTCTCTGCAAACACCAGCAAATTTCTTTATGAGAGTTCAACAAAGCAACAGCACAATCGCTCCTGAAAGCCATGGGCAAATTTGGCCATTACAGGGAAAACGTGAATGTAGTTTTGATTGCTCCTAGGGACACAGCACAAATACCAAGCGGGGGGGGGGGAGAGAGGAGTGGCTTTGGTGGGCGGAGAGGGTGGCACCAAAAAAATCTCCCTGAGGGAGGAATTTCTGCCTCGATGCCGCCCTCTGCCCTTAAAATCAATCAGGCACAAACGATGGTCTCCCCCAGGCCAATGGATTTTCGAGGGGACCCAGAAACACTGTCCCCACAATTGACTGTCAGGAGTTCAGCCTACACTCGAGTAGGACTCTGGCAGAGACACATGCCCGACTGGCATGTTCCCTCCCTCCTGGTCGATCGTTCGGGAGCTTCATAAGCTTTCTTTAGCCCATACATCATAGCGACCGATGCCAACCGACACTGGCACACTTAGGGATCTGCAGAGTCTGCGCAGTTCGCATGACAGACCTCAGTAACTCAGCATTTTGGCTAATCTACTTTATTTACATATAAACACACACGGAGCACTGCAACATGGCTCCCTCTCTCTCTAGCATCAGACAGCAAAGAGAAAGAACAAAGGACAACAGTCGCATCCTGTCTCCGTCACTTACCATTCTGTGGAGTCAAAACATATACCGTCATGTGAAAGACAACAGTCCCATGACTGCAGTTATAGATCAGGAATTCCAACACCAACTAGGCAAACTCCTTTTCTTCTCCTACCCCTGCACCCTCACAAATCGGGATCCCAAGAAAGCAGGGGCTCACGAGTAGGCAATTTAAGCGTTACACCAACATCTTATGGTATTTCAAGACAGTATATTGTATAACTTTAGGGAGAGGTTTGTAGGTTGCAGCCTCACCTCAAAACTCCATTCCTTCTCTTCTTCGCCATCCAAGAGCATAACTGTCTCCTTATACGTTTTCCCCACTTCCAGTTGCAGTGGGGATACATTAAACTCAATCCTCTGAAGGTCAAAACCTATCCCGACACCAATGGCTTTTATAAAGCTCTCTTTTAGCGCCTAAAAGTAAAAAAAAAATCAAAATGCAGGTGGTCAACCCGTGTATGGTTAAGAGCAGTATCCCATTCACTATATGTAGAGTGGCTTTCTGAATCTCCATCTAATAGGAACCACAAGACTCAATACTGTGTGTCCCACATTTAAAATTCTTCCACACCTATACATGATTAAACCAGAGCCAAATCCCGGGTCTTTTTCTTCTGCCTGTTATGTATAGAGAATTTCCATGGTTATATCTTGCGAGTACAATTGGCAGGAGTAAGCATGGGACAACACAGAAGCCGCCTTGCAGATACCTGAGTTACAAAAATGCCCACTGCATTAATAAGAACTGGTCACGAAACCTGAAGGTTTTAGCTTATCATTCAATTAATTGATTATCTGTTTATTCTTCCTACAAGTAACTCAAAGTGGCTTATATATGGCTCTTAGGCAGTCTCCCACCATAGCACCTTGCGAAGCATCTTCCTTGTTTAGCTTTAGTGGAATTGTGCCATCAAGCCATTCTCTATGCTTAATTAATGATTTAACTGATCAACTGTTATTCTTGTTTATTTATTAACTGCCATCACTATAAGGGTGCAAGGGCATGTGTTGCAACGTTAAAGCATAACGTTAAGAACTGTTTAAAACAATTTGCAATCGTGAAAATAAAGTGGGTTCTAAAAATATTCACTTCTACTGTCAAAAGGAAAGGTAGAAGTGAGGATTCAGCAATAGCCAGAAGCTGTATAACGAAGGTGCCAATCACACCTCTGTAGGGAGGAAGTTCCACAGCTTAGGGGCCACCACAGAGAAGGCCCTCTCCTGGGCCACACCTCTGAGTGCGGAAAAGCTACCAAGAGCGTCACCTCTGCCGATGTCAGCATTCAAGAGGGTTTGTAGCAAAGGAGGTGATTGTTCACATATTTCGAGCCAGAGTTGTTTAGGGCTTTAAACACCAATTTAAACCTCAAACTGAATCTGGAAATGAACTGGCAAGCAGTGTAGCACAGGACCACAATACCTCTCCCCAGTGATTTTTTTCTGGGGGGGGGTGCAGGGGTACGCATACCCCTAAACATTTTGTGACTCTAATTGGAGAATAAACTATTTTTTTAAATAAAAAAATAGTTTCTTCTCTAGCACAGGAAACTGTCAGTTCCATTGCTACCCCCTTTTGCACATTTACTATATTTACATTTCCCGATTTGAACTATAAAATTTTGATTTTCTCAAGTCAAAATAAGAGGATCCCTAAACATTTTTTAAGGGGAAAAAAGCGCTGCCTCTCCCCATATAAACTGTCCCAGACTTTGCATTCACATTCATAAGTCTGAGGCCCTTCTTCGTGTGCCTCCTTCATGAGAGGTCTGGAGGGTGGCAACACGAGAACAGGGCCTTCTCTGCAGTGGCTCCCCCTCTGTGGAATGGTCTCCCCAGGCAGGTTCGCCGGGTGCCTTGATTTATATATATATATGTATGTGTGTGTGTATATATATATATATATATTACAGTGGTGCCCCGCAAGACGAATGCCTCGCAAGACGGAAAACTCGCTAGACGAAAGAGTTTTCCATTTTGGAGGTGCTTCGCAAAATGAATTTCCTATGGGCTTGCTTCGCAAGACGACAATGTCTTGCCAGTTCCTGCTGGTTCCCCCCCCCTTTTTCTAAGCCACTAAGCCGCCGCTTCTCAGCTGATCCGATCAGCAGATAAGCCGCTAAAAGCCGCTAATAGCGCTAATCCGCTAATCCTTCAATGGGCTTGCTTTGCAAGACGAAAAAACCGCTAGACGAAGAGAATCACAGAACGGATTCTTTTCGTCTTGCGAGGCACCACTGTATGTGTGCGTGTGTGTGTTAGTCACCAGGTGAAAACGTTCTTCAACCAAACAAGATTAATATTTTACTGCCTTTTAAATGTGTCAGTGGGAAGGTGTGTGTGTGTGTGTGTTATTGTTTTGTTGTCTTGTTCTACTTATTTGTTTTCATCCTGTATTTTATTCTGTGAACCGCCCTGACATTTTATGATGGGCGGCGGCATATAAACCCAATAAATAAATAAATAAATAAATAAATAAATAAATAAAAAAGTAATAAATAAAACAGGGGTTATATGACATCGGAATGGAACCCCAGCCAGAAACCTCAATACGTGTGCCTTTTTTGGGACAAGAAATTGCAAGGTGACTTGGAACAGGGTTCGGGAATCCACCTGCCCATCAATTGTTTGGCAGGGAAGAGATGAGAGAGGAAATGCTTCAGTGTTGTACAAAGCAAATAATTGAAGAATTATTCCTGTCTACAGGAAGAAATGGTGGTTCTGTAATAACATTAAGAGAGACTGTATCCATTCATGGTGAGAGTGTGCAAGGGCGAAGCAATATTGGAGGAAGGTGCTAATACAGTGGTGCCCTGCAAGACGAACGCCTCGCAAGATGAAAAACCCGCTAGACGAAAGGGTTTTCCGTTTTTCGATGCGCTTCGCAAGACGAATTTCCCTATGGGCTTGCTTCGCAAGATGAAAACGTCTTGCAAGTCTTGCGATTTTTTTTTGCTTCCCCCCCTTTTTCTAAGCCGCTAATAGCCTTTTAGCCGCTAATCCGCTAAGCCTTTAATAGCCGCTAAACCGCTAATAGCGCTAATCCGCTAATAGGGTTGCTTCGCAAGACGAAAAAACCGCTAGACGAAGAGACTCGCGGAACAGATTATTTCCGTCTTGCGAGGCACCACTGTATATTATGGAGATAATAACTGAATATTTTCTATTATGTCTCCCAAACTATGTGACCCCCCCCCCCAAGAATTGCAAATAAATCTAGAACTCAAAATACTGTATAATTTAACTTGGACAAGGATTGTGAATGCTAAAATGTTCAAGAAAAATGTAAGCTGGGTTTGGAAAAGAAGAAATTAGAAAAATAGGGGAAGAAATGTCAATTATTACATTAACAATCATGTTAAAGAAGTGGAGGGATACAGAGGAAAATGGGAAGACTGGAAATTAGCAGAGCAATATATAAGAAAGGAGGAATAACAGAAGATGGAGGGAATTCATATTCTCTTATTTAATATTTAATGTAATAATGAGAATTTCAAAAGAGCAGATTAATGAATTATAAAATATTTAATATTTACTGACAGTTTAATAAGTGGGTATTTGTATGAATAATGTTTGTGTCTTCATATATGATATATATGTGTTATGCCCATTATTGTGAAAAATATTGTATGAAACTAATGTAGTTGATGAAGAAATTTAATAAAGTTAATTAAAAAAATTAAAAAAGGAATACATATGAAAACACACATTTTATCACAAAATAGTATTGTAACTTGGTGAACCCATTTCTAAATGTATTTCATCCTAAAATACTACTTTTGATGCACTTTGGTACATTTTTTAAAGTTGAGATCTGTAATTTAAGATTAGGAGGTGTCTGAAATCTGAGAGATAAATGTAATCCATAGATGTGTTGGAAGTAGTGAAAAATATGTCACCCCACTAATTAAATATATTTTAGGAGATGGTACATAAAGACTGATTGTTAACGATAGCAGCAAATATTGAAATGATGTATGAAATATGATTATAGTGCATTATAGTATTTAAGATTTGTATTGTGCATTCTATGTTATATATTAACATTACGGCATTTTGTACATTTGATACATTTAAACACAATTGTTTTACAAAACGCAGGCCAAACAAAACCCTCCTCCGATTCTTCTTTGTAGGCTTTCAAAGCAAATATATAAACGATTCAATAAACGTTATTCAAAACAAAGCCACTCAAATATTTGAAGAGGGGCTGTGTCGACTGGATTACGGATAAACGGTTAAAAATAAAAATGGCCAGTTACCCAGTGCCTATGAAACATATCCAACTGAAGCCATTCGCTGTTCATGGACTTGATTGCTCTCCACTCTTCCTCTGTAAACTGCCGCTTCATAATTCGAAAGAACTCTGGAATTGAACCACTCCCTGCAATTAGAAAGCAAAATGACCGGGGGGGGGGGGGAGAGATTGTTAGGGACTGTGGGGATTATTCTGAACCAGACCATTGGTTCATTTAGCTCAGTACAGTGGCACCTCGGGTTAAGAACTTAATTCATTCTGGAGGTCCGTTCTTAACCTGAAACTGTTCTTAATCTGAAGCACCACTTTAGCTAATGGGGCGTCCCGCTGCTGCTGTGCAATTTCTGTTCTCATCCTGAAGCAAAGTTCTTAACCCGAGGTAATATTTCTGACCTAGCGGAGTCTGTAACCTGAAGTGTATGTAACCTGAAGTGTCTGTAAAACGAGGTACCACTGTACTGTCTACACAGAGTGGCAGTAGCTCTCCAGGATTGTCGAAAGGTAAACTGTCCCACCCCTGTCTAGAGATGGTGGAGTTCTGGAACAAATTTATATGATATTTGAAAGACAACTGCAACATCATTAGCAGGCTTATCTGAAGATTTGCAAGATGAAATTGCTACCTATTCAGGCTGCGTAATATAATATTTTAGGTAATGATATAACAAGGGTAGAAAACAAAGTGAAATGCAAAGATGTAAAGTTTAATTTTGTAAACCATCAGACAGGAGGGAATGAAGTTGTTGAGCCAAAGAGATAAAATAAGAGGGCACGATGTTACATAATGTGATTATATGTAAAACCAATAAAAATCATTTATATATATAGAAAAATAAAGATGGTGGAGATGGAACCTTCTGCGCTCTGTCCCTCTCTGGCAGCTCGTTATATCTCCACGGAGATTGAGGAGAAAAAGACAATTTAAGTCAACCGTTGCTGCCCTAATGCTGCTAAATTTCAAATCCCATCAGCCCCCCAGCCAGCAAAGCCAACCATCAAAGATGATAGGAGTTGTAATCCAGGGATAGGCAACCTAAGGCCCAGGGGCCGGATGCGGCCCAATCGCCTTCTCAATCCAGTCCGTGGACGGTCCAGGAATCAGCATGTTTTTACATGAGTAGAATGTGTCCTTTTATTTAAAATGCATCTCTGGGTTATTTGTGCGGCCTGCCTGGTTTTTTTACATGAGTAGAATGTGTGCTTTCATTTGAAATGCATCTCTGGGTTATTTCTGGGGCATAGGAATTTGTTCATCCCCCAAAAAAAAAATATAGTCCGAACCCCCACATGGTCTGAGGGATGGTGGACCGGCCCACAGCTGAAAAAGGTTGCTGACCCCTTGTTGTAATCCAATAACATCTGAAAGTTCACAGGTTTCTGACCCCTTGCCTTAGGTGAGGAGTTGCAAATTCAGGCAAGGGCAACATCAAACATACTGAAGGAATGGGGCAATTCAGAGTATTACACGTATGGTGAATGGCACGTTAATCTGGAGAGCCAAGGTTAGTGAGGATGGAATTTTCTCTTCCTTCTGGGGATTATGGATATACAGTTAGAAAAGGACTATGGAACTTTGTTACAATATATGATTACGGCTGTGAGACTTTTATATGCACAAAGATGGAAGGGTTCATTATTAGCAACAAAGGAAGAACGGCTGTTAAAACGAATGAACTTAGCAGAGATGGCAAAATTGACACGTTCAATTAAGAGAAAAGTCATTGTTAACGTTTGTTAAAGATTGGAAACCTCTCGTGGAGTTTTTGCATGAAAAAGAAAAAAAGGAATAATGATATTTGGATTAGATGATTGAAGATGTTTGTTTGCAGAAAGTGGCTTTGTTGGGTGTTATATTGGATTGGACAAAGCAAATATCGTTTAGTTATAGAGGACAAATGATTTTAAGTTCTTTATTTTCGGAATTTTATTTTTCTATCTTTCTCTTTTAACCTCTTTTCTACTCTTTTTTCTTTTCTTTATCTTTTTCTACTCCTTTGTCCCCTCTTTTTATGTTTTTTTAATGGAATTTAGATCAAAGTCTTAGTTCAGATAAAAATGGGAAAAGAGATTTGATATTAACCTTTGTATTTTTCTCTAGAAAGCCTAATAAAACTTATTGTTTTAAAAAGGGATTGTGAGAATGGTTTTTTAAAAAAAAATTAATGAATTGCTGGTGCACCTTATCTAGATCAGTGAGGGGTTTTAACCCTTTGCCTGGTGTTGTGGTCTAATTCTGTGAATGGTGCTTTGAAATGTTTAACTCTGAAATGCTGCACTATAATACAATGTACAAATTTTCAACTGACCCTCATTTATATTTCCAGCAGCATTTTTTAACCTTAAGTGCTGTATTCAAACACACTTGGATATGCCTGTTTCAAGTGGGACGGGAAGAGAGACAGAAGGTCATATTTTAAAGGCACAAATTGATATATAATGCTTTTTCATCCAAGTTGAGACACTTTTAACTGAGAGCTGTAAACCGGGGGGGGGGGGGGGGGAGGGAGGACAACAAAGGCAACTTCTTGGAAGGGCTACAGTGAATGCATGAGCGGCGGCTTTTACAAAAAGCATTTAAGAAGCCTTGATCTCAACTAAAAAGCGCTTTCTGTACAAGGATAAATAAAAAAGCCAATAGCCATAAGGTCAAGTGATTTCCCACAAGATCACAGGATGACATATATTCAAAGGGGAATTTGTTGCTGATGACATTGTCGCCTTTCTTATCCCTAAAAGCCAAAAGATTTCAATAAGGTGTTTCTCTTTCACATAGAAGGCTAAGGCTTTCAGCAGTTCTTTTCCCCCTTCAGAAAATAAAATAGCAATTTGGAAGAGGGATGGCTGCCGATGATAATCCATCCTACTTCAACCAGCAAAATACGTTTCACATGTTCCAACTTTCAGTTTAAGGCTTGAGGGGGAAAGTCTTTTGATAAGCAGTTGTGGGACAAAATAAAGTCACAGGTGTGTACATGCCACAGGGAACAAACCTCCTCTCAGCACACTTTCTGCTCTATTCAGTACAGTGCCGGATTTATGTATAAGCTAAACAAGCTATAGTTTGGGGCCCACTCTCTTGTCCCCCCCCCCACTCGATGTACATTTCCAAATAAAAGATTGAAAACAAATAAAATAAAACCTACATACAGCAACAATGTTTTATGTTGTATAGGCTCCTATTCGTTATGTGCAAATGGCTTTAGGTCCCTAAATTACCATATAGCATACAATGGTACCTCGGGTTAAGAACTTAATTTGTTCTGGAGGTTCGTTCTTAACCTGAAACTGTTCTTAACCTGAGGTACCACTTTAGCTAATGGGGCCTCCCACTGCCGCAGCGCAATTTCTGTTCTCATCCTGAAGTAAAGTTCTTAACCCGAGGTACTATTTCTGGGTTAACGGAGTCTGCAACCTGAAGCATCTGTAACCCGAGGTACCACTGTATATTCAGCACACACAAAAACAGCCGCAATTTGTTGACAAAGGACAGCTGGACATATAAAGGGCTCAATTGCCTTCAGTAGCTTAGGGCCTCCTCAAACCTAAATCCGGCCCGGATTCAGTATGTCAGTTTCTTCAAAATTAGACATGCACTCTCCTGGACAGTGTGTATGGAGGTCCAGGGCTGCCCAGGCGAGAAGACCCCCTCTTGGCCTCACTGATGTGGTCCAAAGGAAATCAGAACAATACATTTGGCACCAGCTTGGCGGCAGGAGTTATAGGTGCTGTCAGCGCTGCCTCAGGTCCCAGCTCACAGAGGACCAACGCCAGTTGCTCTTAATAAACAAAAGTCTTTATTGTGGTTCATTGTTGGTTTGACATCCGTGGCGCTCAGCGCTACGTCTGAGTCCTTAGACCGGCGAAGCTCCGTCTGACTTCTCCCCGCTCATACACCAGTTCAAGAGCCGAGCTTTGCTCCACCTATCCCTCTCCTCGTTTTGCTCCTTTCTCCTCCGGGTCCTCTGGGGTTCCCTCCTTCCTACTTTCTTCGGAGGCAGATTCTTCTGACTCCTCCCCACCCTTCCGGCGGGCTTTAGGACCTGGCTCCCAATCCGGGTTTTCTGCTGGCCCGCGCGCCTCCACATTTGAACTTGGCGCGCGCGCCCAGCCGCCTACTTTCCTCCTAACGGCTACACTGCTCCCCCCACTGCTTTCTCCTTCAGGGAGGCTGGCCGGACCTGCTCTTCCCTCCGCCCCTCCACTCTCTGACGGAGGCGTGGTCAGTCCAGCCTCACTCTCTCCTTCTGCAGGAGGCTCTTGTTTTAACCCTTGGGATTCTCCCCCCCCCGCTACGCTCTGGTGGGGAAGCTACCCCTGATTTCCAGCTGCCGCTTGGAGACTCCCCATTGGCCCCCCTTGCCCTGCCTCTGGGGGCCCCCTTCTGGGAATCCTCTGATTCGCTGGAGAGACTCATGGAATCTCTCTGATCACTGGCATACCCTCCTGAACTCTCCTCAGATTGTTCCCCTTCGCTCTCCATCTCCTCCTTCCCCTGTGGCTCAGTCCCTGAGCCCATGACAGGTGCCATCCAACTGCTTTAGGGATTCCACTCTGGATTTGTGTAGGGTTTAGCCTTTTCTTCTCCTGAAGATATCCCACAAGGCAGAAGAAGTTTAGGATCAGAGTTTTCCTCCTCCTAGATGGGCTACCTTCCCAGGTTGACAAGCCCCATCTGCCCCTCGCTTTCTTCTATAGCACATGCAGAGACCATCTTATTGACCCACTATTGGTCTTGTCTGCTCAATCCACTGGAGAACCTTCACAGGTGCCAGAGGAGGACACAGAGACACCTTTGGGAACCACAATGGCAGCTCCTGGACTAGACAGCCTCCATGATTCTATGATAATATATGCAAACCATGATTATGATGGAACACATTCTAGACCACACTTCCTCTTGGGTCGTAACCGCACAAACAAGTTCAGCCAGTAATAAAAACATTCAAAATCTGGATTTAGCTATACCATTTAGCATCGTCATCATCATATGATGATGTCAGGCTTCAGGGAATCGGCTCCTCGCCTTCCTTCGGCAGTAGATAAGCAGAACAAAGAGAAAGGAGTCTCTTACCAGTTAGAAATTTTAATGATCACAGCAAGAGAACAAAGAATCCATTCCTAGGAATGAAGGTGCTCCCAATTAAGGGTTCCACCCACTTCCTCCATAGTCTTGTGACCTGATCTCACAACCACTGTGCTTTCTGCGCTGCCACCTTATCTGCTCTTCTTGACCTTGGGCTGAGCGGATGAACGCTTTCAAGTGACAGTGTGTCTGTTAACCCTCTCCCAGTTGTTCTCCTCCTAGCTGTTCCCCACCCAGTACTTCCCAGCTTCTGCCTTCTGAACTATGTCTCCCTGCAAACCACTGTTCCAAATCTATACTGTCCTCCTGTTCCTGGGAAGATTCAGGATCCTGATCAGGAGCAGGGGGAGGTTTCCACCATTCCTCCTCAGTGCAGCCCTCCTCAGCACAGTCCCTGACAGATGATAATGGCAGTATATAGCAAGAGATGTTTTGCAGAGCAGTAAAGTAAAGTAAAACAAAATTACTGTAAAAATCAGTTATTTCATTTCATAAATGTAAAAGAAAAATGTTGGAAGCAGTTGCTGTGAAAATCTAATTTTAGGAAGTATTCAGAAAGAATTTATTTTGGGTCCAGTACTTCTACAGCAGAACTTTTGTGCTCTCTTGTTGTCTAGGTAAAGTGTTTGAAGTAAATTGTGTGGAATGAGGTGGACAGAGAAGCAAACAGGAAAGCCAGAATCTTTAGAAATACACCAGAGAATTCTCAATTAAATTAAAACGAATCCATGCTTCCCAATGCATTGGGGGTAGCTGGCAAAAATAAATAAAACTAAATAAGAGAAATGAAGATGGAGGCATAATATCAGTTTACTAGAGAAAACACCAAAAGACATATTATTAAGCAAGGCCTTGTAGATTTCTGGTTTTAGCTTACAAAGCTGAGCATACCGGGAAATTATTAGCAAGCTCATTATCTGGAAAAAAGACATCTCTCTCTTTTTAAAAAATAACAGCAATTACAATCCTGCCAACTGCATTTAAAGAGATGGGAATTTAAAAAGCTAACTTCAGAAGCAAACTTTTCATTTGGAAGGCCAAGTTCCTACCATCTTGCCTTGTTAATGAATCTGATTAACTAAAGCTGACTCCTTTTGGAAGCAAAATGGTCATTCAAAGCTTTACTAACTAGAACTTCTTCAAAAACAAGTACAAAACAATCAATGATACAGCCGGATAATTCCATACGGCATATGCATATCCAAGCATAGGTTCTTCTTAAATATATATATAATGCAATTATGATCAGAGCAAAAATTAAATCTCTGTTTCTTCCATAGCTTGCATTAGCCTGCATCCAGTCTAAGTTTATGCAGCTCCTTGAGAGGCTTCATTATCACATTCTTTTGTTCTCTGTGGTGCCCAGAGAGAGACTAACAGGCAACTTCCTTCACAATGGAGATTTGCAATTGAATACCTTAATCACATGATCTAAGGTTAAACACTCACATGTAAACCAGCAGAGAACAGCAACAGTTACTGGTCAATCCAACTAAAGCTCAGAGAAAGCTGTCTTCTAGCTTAGTATATACTAAAATGGAATTTTCCAATGTTAAACCCTTTCAGCAATAAACAACCATTCTCCTTTTCAGTGTGCACTTAAACAATTATACTTCACAGAGAACATGACTAAATTTCTCTGCCATATTTATTTCCAGAGAAAGCAGTGTTTGAACAAAGGAAGATATCCCGAAAATGTGCTTCCTCAAAGCGAGGAATGTCCATTAGGGGCTATTTCAGTATTTCTCAAAGAGCGGCCTGAGACCCACCAGTGGGACTCAGCACCACAGCCTGCCCCTCTGCCCTGCCCCCTAGTGCCAATATTCTGAATTGCATTCTTTTATAGAGGCAACAGAGTGGGGGGAGGGAGGGCAACTTCCCAGGAATAATAAATGCTTTATTTTAATTTCAAATAAAACTTATAAAAAGCTAACACATTTATCTTTGGAGTGTTTTTTTTTTAAAAAAACGAACATATTTATCTGTTATCCTGCATGTTAGGTGCAGACTTCTGGGTCACGAAAACCTAGGCATGAGGTACCTATTTATAAAACGGGATGAAGTGACAGAAAAAAATTCTTTTCAGCAACTGTGCTGCTAAATATCTCATTAGCAACATAAACGTAATTAATGTTTTATCTGTTATGAATAGATTAAAAAAGCTGTTGTGCAGCTCATACTCCTTATGTTCATAATTGAAAGCAACAGTTTCTTATCTCCCCTCAAACAGAAAAGCAACAAACGCTTTTTTTCTTATGTGGGGTGGGGGAATAAGTCAAATATTATCACCACCCAGGGCACTAAATCAAGGCTTTAGATCTCTGAAATGGAGGAATCCTAGGCACGTGTACCCAGTGAAACAGCAGAACTTAACTTTCAAGTATTCATGCCCGGGATTTGTCTGGGAAGAGAATAATTGGCTGCTAGAATCTTCATGTCTAATTTCCTTCTGAATGAATCGTATCTGAACTTCGCTCCCTCTCTAGAGTGTTCATTTCAGGGAGCAGACAATCCAGCTTTGCGTCAGCAGTTGTAAAATTAGTTTTAACTTATTTTTAATTGATTTCCCCTGGCAAGGGATAGATGATAACTGTTAACTGACGGGGTAGGATAAGCCCTGAGGACGGATGATAACATTAATGTTAATGACGGCTAAAAAATGTTAGGGGGAAAGTGAAGAGTATTTTGAAGGCACACCGAGAGAGGGGTGTGCGGTTTCCAGTTTGCTCTAGGCCCACATTTCAGAAATACATCTTAAAAAGACACACACCACAAAAGGTATCTATGTCTCAGGTACTTAGAAAAGGAAATACCATCCAGAGCATTCCAAGTATCAGTCCTTAGCGTGCAGCCACGAATTCTATAAATCACTGCAGCACATTATTCTTATAGGTAGGGTGGTATTCATGAGCAGTTTTGAGAAGCATTAGGGCATGACACTGCTATTTCCCCCCTCCCTTTTGACAGGTGTCCTGTGCAGTATTTCCAAGTGCACAGCAGGCAGAAATTCAACAGGAACAGATTTTCATTACTGCACTCCCATCTTCCCAACGGCAGCCATGGGGAAGCATGAGCCTGAATTTAACTCTTTCTCTACCCTACTCCCATATATATATATATATATATATATATATATATATATATGCGCAGGTTTTGGTGTCTTCGGGTGTCTTCCCGTGTAAGAGTCGGGGTGTCTGTGCGACGTTTCGACGAGGTCTCACTCGTCGAAACGTCGCACAGACACCCCGACTCTTACACGGGAAGACACCCGAAGACACCAAAACCTGCATTCCTGTACCCGTGAAAATCTACGAAAGCATATATATATATATATATATATATATATATATATATATATATATGCAGGTTTTGGTGTCTTCGGGTGTCTTCCCGTGTAAGAGTCGGGGTGTCTGTGCGACGTTTCGACGAGGTCTCACTCGTCATCTTCAGGCTGGTGCTTTCGGCTTCTTGTTACTGGAACAGAGCAGAGTCTGGTGTTTGAGTTCCTATAAATACTGTTGAGGGGTGTGGTGTATAGCCTCCAACGTTCTGGGTAGAGAGGAAGTTCCTAGATTAGTGTGCCTTTTCTTCTTTTGTTCCTTAATTACTTGAGGGATATCTTGGGTGATTTCATGAGTGATATTCTGAATATCACTGGGTGGGTCATTAATTACTTGAGGGATATCTTGGGTGATTTCATGAGTGATATTCTGAATATCACTGGGTGGGTCATTAAGTGTAGATTAGTTGCTAAAGCTCTCGTGTCTTGACCTCTTGAGCTTGTGAAGAGTTTTTCTGAGAAGATGGCTGTGCTGCACGTATCGCAGAACACAAGAATGCCGTCAAAAAAGAAGAAAAAACTTCCTCTCTTTTCATAGAATCATAGAATCATAGAATCATAGAGTTGGAAGAGACCACAAGGGCCATTGAGTCCAACCCCCTGCCAAGCAGGAAACACCATCAGAGCACTCCTGACATATGGTTGTCAAGCCTCTGCTTAAAGACCTCCAAAGTAGGAGACTCCACCACACTCCTTGGCAGCAAATTCCACTGTCGAACAGCTCTTACTGTCAGGAAGTTCTTCCTAATGTTTAGGTGGAATCTTCTTTCTTGTAGTTTGGATCCATTGCTCCGTGTCCGCTTCTCCGGAGCAGCAGAAAACAACCTTTCTCCCTCCTCTATGTGACATCCTTTTATATATTTGAACATGGCTATCATATCACCCCTTAACCTCCTCTTCTCCAGGCTAAACATGCCCAGCTCCCTTAGCCGTTCCTCATAAGGCATCGTTTCCAGGCCTTTGACCATTTTGGTTGCCCTCCTCTGGACACGTTCCAGTTTGTCAGTGTCCTTCTTGAATTGTGGTGCCCAGAACTGGACACAGTACTCCAGGTGTGGTCTGACCAGAGCAGAATACAGTGGCACTATTACTTCCCTTGATCTAGATGCTATACTCCTATTGATGCAGCCCAGAATTGCATTGGCTTTTTTAGCTGCCGCGTCACACTGTTGGCTCATGTCAAGTCTGTGGTCAACCAAGACTCCTAGATCCTTTTCACATGTACTGCTCTCAAGCCAGGTGTCACCCATCTTGTATTTGTGCCTCTCATTTTTTTTGCCCAAGTGCAATACTTTACATTTCTCCCTGTTAAAATTCATCTTGTTTATTTTTGCCCAGTTCTCTAATCTGTCAAGGTCGTTTTGAAGTGTGATCCTGTCCTCTGGGGTGTTAGCCACCCCTCCCAGTTTGGTGTCATCTGCAAATTTGATCAGGATGCCCTTGAGTCCATCATCCAAGTCATTGATAAAGATGTTGAATAAGACCGGGCCCAAGACAGAACCCTGTGGCACCCCACTAGTCACTCTTCTCCAGGATGAAGAGGAACCATTGATGAGCACCCTTTGGGTTCGGTCAGTCAGCCAGTTACAAATCCACTGAGTGGTAGCATAGTCAAGACCGCATTTTACCAGCTTCTTTACAAGAATATCATGGGGCACCTTGTCAAATGCCTTGCTGAAATCAAGGTAGGCTACATCCACTGCGTTCCCTTCATCTACCAGGCTTGTAATTCTGTCAAAAAACGAGATCAGGTTAGTCTGACATGACTTATTTTTCAGAAATCCATGCTGACTATTGGTGATCACAGCATTCCTTTCTAGGTGCTCACAGACTGTTTGCTTAATGATCTGCTCCAGAATCTTCCCTGCTATTGATGTCAGACTGACTGGGCGGTAATTATTTGGGTCCTCTCTTTTCCCCTTTTTGAAAATAGGGACAACATTTGCCCTCCTCCAGTCTGCCGGGACTTCGCCTGTTCTCCAGGAATTCTCAAAGATGACTGCCAGTGGTTCTGAGATCACATCTGCCAGTTCTTTTAATACTCTTGGATGCAGTTCATCTGGCCCTGGAGACTTGAATACATCTAAACTAGCCAAATATTCTTGTACTATCTCCTTAGTTATTCTGGGCTGTGTTTCCTTTGCTGAATCATTTGCTCCAAATTCTTCAGGTCGGGCATTGTTTTCTTTATCGGAGAAGACTGAGGCAAAGAAGGCATTGAGTAGTTCAGCCCTTTCTGTGTCCCCTGTTTGCATTTCACCATCTTCTCCTCTGAGTGACCCCACAGTTTCTTTGTTCTTCCTTTTGCTACGAACATACCCATAAAAGCCTTTTTTGTTGCTTTTAACCTCTCTAGCAAGCCTGAGTTCATTCTGTGCTTTAGCTTTTCTGACTTTGTGTCTACATGTGCTGGCTATTTGTTTGAATTCCTCTTTGGTGGTTTCCCCCCTTTTCCATTTTTTGTACACATCCTTTTTTAATCTTAATTCAGTTAAAAGTTCTTTAGATAGCCACCCTGGCTTCTTTAGGCACCTTCCATGTTTCCGTCTCATTGGTATTGCCTGACGTTGTGCTTTTAGTATCTCCCTCTTAACAAATTCCCAGCCATCATGAACTCCCTTTCCTTTTAGTATTGTTGTCCATGGGATCTCACCCAGCACTTCCCTAAGTTTTATGAAGTCGGCTTTCTTAAAGTCAAGAAATTGAGTCCTAGTATGCTTGGCTGCTCCTTTCCGCTGTATAGTAAACTTCAGAAGAGCATGATCACTCGCGCCTAATGATCCTTCCACTTCTACCCCACTAACCAGGTCATCAACATTGGTTAGGACCAGATCTAAAATGGCTGTTCCTCTTGTTGCTTCTCCCACTTTCTGGACAATGAAGTTGTCTGCAAGGCCAGTGAGGAATCTGTTTGACCTTATGCTCTTGGCTGAGTTTGACGTCCAACAAATATCCGGGTAATTGAAGTCCCCCATTACTACTATCTCCCTTCCTTTTGCATGCTTGGCCATCTGTTCCAGGAAGGCATCATCTATGTCCTCCGTTTGGCTTGGGGATCTATAGTAAACTCCCACAATGAGGTCTCTGTTATTCTTCTCTCCCTTAATTTTGACCCAAATGCTCTCACTTTGGCTTTGAGGATCTAAATCTTGGATCTCTTCACAGGTATACACATCCCTGACATATAACGCCACTCCTCCTCCTTTCTTGTCTGGTCTGTTTCTCTGAAATAGATTGTATCCCCCCATTATTACATTCCAATCGTGGGACTTATCCCACCAGGTTTCAGTGATGCCAACACATGAAAGAAACAGGACACGAAATTAATTTTGCAGATTCCAAATTGCTCTTTAACATGGAACATCACCACAAGAGAATAATCATGGAAGCCATCGAGATAGAGAAACACCCTCACAACATGAACAAGCGTGACGACACGTCCCGCCTGCCAGACATCTGGAAATTAGCCCTCCCCACAAAAACCGACACCAGAACCAGAGGCACACAGAACGCCGTCACCAATCAACCACACCAGACCCAAACCCAGACCCTCTCCACAGACATATTACAGACTCCATCCAGCAACCAAACTATAGTGGCACCTCCGGATGCTGCACCCCCCTGCAATCCCTACACAGATCTGGCTGGCACAAGGCACAAAACCACAGCTCGCCCCTATACACGAAGCCAAGCCAGAGCACAACTAAATGCAGCACAGCCATCTTCTCAGAAAAACTCTTCACAAGCTCAAGAGGTCAAGACACGAGAGCTTTAGCAACTAATCTACACTTAATGACCCACCCAGTGATATTCAGAATATCACTCATGAAATCACCCAAGATATCCCTCAAGTAATTAATGACCCACCCAGTGATATTCAGAATATCACTCATGAAATCACCCAAGATATCCCTCAAGTAATTAAGGAACAAAAGAAGAAAAGGCACACTAATCTAGGAACTTCCTCTCTACCCAGAACGTTGGAGGCTATACACCACACCCCTCAACAGTATTTATAGGAACTCAAACACCAGACTCTGCTCTGTTCCAGTAACAAGAAGCCGAAAGCACCAGCCTGAAGATGACGAGTGAGACCTCGTCGAAACGTCGCACAGACACCCCGACTCTTACACGGGAAGACACCCGAAGACACCAAAACCTGCATTCCTATACCCGTGAAAATCTACGAAAGCATATATATATATATATGTATGTACCATATATATATATATATAAAACCACATCTCTGCATGGAACCAGTGGAGGCCTCCTTTGAAATCTATACAGTAAAGTACTTTAAGCTCCACTGATGAACAAAAAAACCTCCTAAGTTCAGCTGAATATTATCAGGATAATAAGCACTAGCCCGAAACTTTCCATCATGCCGCACTTCACAGCTAAAAATAATATTCTGTATACCCTGCCACTCACAGAAAATAATCTTAATGCAATTATTCCCATAAATGAATGCAAAAAACCAACAACCTGGAAATGGTGTCATGCTGCGACTGAAGAGTTCACTATACTCCAGTTAGACCTCTGATGGAATATGCCAGTGGGATCATGATGCAAAAGAAAATGAAAAAAAAAAAGAAAAGCAATAGGAAGTAAAATGCTTTAATTGCACCGAAGAGGGACTTACGGAACAATCCTATCTGGCAAGATGGATGGGTTAGGATCCAGCTGGGTTATACTGATGAAACTTCCTCATCCTTGGCCAGTATATCTCTCTCATCCTGGCTCAGCCAGGACCTAGCTGGCTGCGCTGAGCCCAGAAGATCTTCAATCTTCAGCCCAGTGTAAGCACTTAAAGGAGGGGGGGTGCAGTGGGGCGGGACCATGGCGGGGGGGGGGAGAGAGGCTGGATCCTAAGCCTGGTTCAGCTGAGTCACATGACCTGGCAACCTGGTATAAATTAAGCCAGCAAAAAGGGTAGTGTAACTCAAACACAATATTGAAGGCTTGCTTTCTCTCTGCCATGCTTAGGCTGGCTCATCCAGCTGTAGCCTCACTGCTGATCGGAATCTGGCTCTGGTTTATCTTTACTCCGGCGTAATTTACACTGGCTTGCATGACGCCAGCTTCCCGTGCTCCTTAGGCAAGGCTATTACAACAGCAGCATGCTAGATAAGCAAGCAGTTTAGAGCTGAGTCGAAATTTCTTTCACTCTCTCTCCCCTAGGAAAATACTTTCTGCTTCCATTATCAGCTTTTTCACAGCCGAACCTTGAAAAGCCCATTAATCAAAAAGTGAATGAATGGAAATGGCAGCATGCATATTATACAGATGCAGATAACTCTTCTCAGCATTTAAGCACCGGAAAGCCATTTACATTATTTTCTACATGTTAGTTACTTTTAAGTTGTGTTGGTCTCAATGGGAGCAAGCAACCCCCATGCCCAACTCACGCCGCAATTTAGAGGACTCAATAGTGCTTAACTTGGGACGTGCAGTTGCTTGTGCAACAGAAATCCACAGGGCCTCCAGCTCACCTAAGCTTGCAGAGCAGATTTTGAGGTTACCAAAGGCAGCCCCTCCAACAGCACGTAACAGTAATATGGCAGGGACTAGGACATTAATGATCAGAACTGGCCTTGGTCATTCATCCCTTTAGACTGCAATCCAAAGTTTTGCAGTAGGGGAGATATAGTGTTGCATCTGGAGCCAGGACATTCAAGGTGACACTGGAAGTTGATGGCCGCAGACCATTCAGGAAAAATCTCTGCACCATCTTAGCCTGCAGAATGCAGTTAAAGCTTATCTTTCCTGGTGGTCTTCTGTACCTGCTGTTTTTTAAACATTATGAAGCAGCTCTTACTTTAGACCTGTGTTTCCCAAACTTGGGTCCCTGGCTGTTTTGGTACTACAACTCCCATCATCCCTAGCTAGCAGGACCAGTGGTCATGGATGATGGGAATTGTAGTTCAAAAATAAATGGAGACCCAAGTTTGGGAAATACAGTGGTACCTCGGGTTAAGTACTTAATTCGTTCCGGAGGTCCGTACTTAACCTGAAACTGTTCTTAACCTGAAGCACCACTTTAGCTAATGGGGCCTCCTGCTGCCGCCACGCTGCCAGACCACGATTTCTGTTCTCATCCTGAAGCAAAGTTCTTAACCTGAAGCACTATTCCTGGGTTAGCGAAGTCTGTAACCTGAAGCGTATGTAACCCGAGGTACCACTGTACTGCTTTAGACGGTTTCACCCAAAAAGTTTACTTTTAATGCATTTTTAGATTCCTGATTCGATTTCTTATGGCTAGGCACTAGATTATCACCAGTCTCCACAGGATCTTCCCAGCATTCTGTAAATAAAGGCAATTATTGGGTGTTGGCGAGGCATCGAGAACAGTATAGAATCACTGGAAAACTAGAATGTCGTATACTTCTCCACCCCCCACCCCCCCCCACCAAAAAGAGATAAAGACAAAACAAAGTAATTAAGCAGCCTTGTCTGAAGAACAAATCTACACTACAAAAAAACCTGCTCTATACCAGTTAGATTATCATGGTTTGCCCCAAAGAATCCTGGGAACTGTAGTGTAGCAAAGGTGCTGAGAATTTCCTGTTAGAGATGTCTGTTCATTCCCTGACAGAGATACAGCTCTTATAGAAGAGAAAATGGATTGGTTATTATAGCGTTATTTGGAGGCCAAAATGGTTTTCACATACGAGCCTCCCCTTTTCAATGTGGCGGTTTAAATGTTGCAGATGGTTTCATCCGCAAGTGCTTAATGTTTTGGAATCTGAACATCGGAACAGATGGAAAGATTTTCCACAGATCAATAGTGCCACCCTGTGGCTGCTCTTAAGATAAAGGAAAATACGAATCCCTTGTAACTCTAGTTTTTGGAACATAAAGCCTCTTTCCTTTCTGGAAGGAAAAAACCACCCTTCCACAGAATTTGGGGGGGGGGGGTTTCAGCCCAGCCGTTTTCCAAAGAATCATATTGGTATAGTTTGGTTTTTTGTTTACATGAATTGCTTAGCCCAAGGCAGGGTACATACATCTGTATTATAAGAACTTGAGCTTACTTTTCACTGCCATTTCTTTTCTTTTTTTCTCATCTGTCATGTCTTTTTAGATTATAAGCCTGTTGCCAGGGACCATCTTAGTACTGGTATTTGCCACACCCCAGCTTTTTCAGCTCAAAGGTGAGGTAGAAATACCTTAAATGGGCAAATAAATACTGTTAGGGACTAAACCCTAGAAATTATAAATGGCAGGATTTTGAATATTTGGAGTACTGAAGGGAAAACTGCAGGCAAGTGGAAAAACCCAAGCTAAGCTTCTGTTCCAAGCCATGGTCTCACCTAGGTTAGAGGTATTAACGTGACAAAAAGTGTTGATGACCCATCTGAGAGGAATACTGGGCCTAGGCAGAAAGAGGTTGCCATGGTGATGGGGTGTGTGTTTGGGGTGACAAGAAAATAGAGTTTTTAGAGCAAGGTGTGCTGGGAAGAGGAAGGGGGAGAACAGAAAGACTGGGATCCATCTTGGGCAGGTTGGCTGCAGGCTGGCTGGGAGAGATGCCTTTGACTCCATGGCTGTGGGGGGCCAGCCCCTCTTGCCTGTGCTGTAAGACAGGCATCCCCAAACTCAGCCCTCCAGCTCTTTTGGGACTACAACTCCCAACATCCCTAGCTAACAGGACCCGTGGTCAGGGATGATGGGAATTGTAGTCCCAAAACAGCTGGAGGGTGGAGTTTGGGGATGCCTGCTGTAAGATCTGGACTCTCTCCACACAAACTGAAGGTGTGAATATGTGAATAAATAATATTTCTTAAAGCTATGACAATGCCCACCATGTCTTCAATTCTCCAAAGCAGCACAAAACCTGGGTGAGCGCCTGGAACCCACTGCGGGTGGCGCCCAACTTCTGTAACAATACGTACATGCATACATTCAATAAAAACATGTCAAACAAAATTAAAAACATGCCAAAAGTCTCATTGGCATCTCCTTGGGTAAGATTCCCTCCTGAAATCCTGGACAGCAATTGCCACACAGTGTTGTGGGCAATGTTGAGCCAAATGAATTGATGGTCTGGCTTGGTATAAGGCAGCTTCCTTATACCAAGGCTAATGGATTGAGGTTGAACAGAAGTACTGTTTTGGGAGGATAGGAAGCGGGCGGGTGTGGACTCCCTGGATCTGAATGGGTAACTGTGCCCCTGAAGGACCAGGTGTGCAGCCTGGGAGTCATTTTGGACTCACAGCTGTCCATGGAGGCACAGGTCAATTCTGTATCCAGGGCAGCTGTCTACCAGCTCCACCTAGTATGCAGGCTGAGACCCTACCTGCCCGCGGACTGTCTGGCCAGAGTGGTGCATGCTCTAGTTATCTCCCGCTTGGACTACTGCAATGCACTCTATGTGGGGCTACATTTGAAGGAGACCCAGAAATTATAATTAATCCAGAATGTGGCAGCTAGACTGGTGACTGGGGGCGGCTGCCAAGACCACATAACAGCAGTCTTGAAAGACCTATATTGGCTCCCAGTATGTTTCCAAGCACAATTCAAAGTGCTAGTGTTGACCTTTAAAGCCCTAAATGACCTTGGCCCAGTATACCTGAAGGAGCGTCTCCACCCCCATCGTTCTACCCCGACGCTGAGGTCCAGCGCCAAGTGCCTTCTGGTGGTTCCCTCACTGCGAGAAGCAAAGCTACAGGGAACCAGACAGAGGGCCTTCTCGGTAGTGGCCCCCGCCCTGTGGAACGCCCTCCCATCGGATGTCAAAGAGATAAACAGTTACCTGACATTCAGAAGACATCTGAAGGCAGGGAAGTTCTTAATGTGTGACATCTTGGTGTATTTTTGGTCTTTGTGGAAGCCGCCCAGAGTAGCTGGGGAAATGCAGCCAGACGGGCGGGGTACAAATAATAAATTATTATTATTCCTGAATTTCTAAGATTGGAACAATTCAGCCAATGGCAGCCAGAGACTGTGAACGAAGGAAAGCTCAGCCAATCGCTGGCACCTCAAAAATCCCTCTACGGCGTGTGTTGCAATAAATGAGCAAAGTGGCTTCTCTTTCCTGTCCTAGGACACTGTAGATTATTAATTATTTTTTTAAAGAGTGACTATAGTACACTTACCTGGCATGCTCGTCTTCGTAACATCAATGCCAGCTTGACAGTCAGGCTCAGCAGCAAGAACAGCATAATTCCCTTGATGGGAGACATTAAAGCTGAAGCTGGAATGGGCACTGCTTAAGTCATTTGCAAGGACAGGTTTGCCTTTTGAAGTCCTTTGTAACTTTATTTCATTCCAAGGAATCTTCAGCTTCTCTGCAATTAATTTTCTTATCAGCAGCCGGCCAGCCTATGAGGCAAAATGAACAAATAATGCACAGAAAGTAACTGTTCTATGTAAAGGGGGGGAGGGGAAAGGGGGGGGAATATATTAAGATACCATTTGCCTTCAAAAACGATTTGACAGTTCATTACAGAGCACAGCTATGCTTTACATTCTTTTAAAAACAGAATTAAAACACACCTTTGGTAATCCTCATAGAACTCTAGCCCAATGGTTGCCATTAACTTGATTCTGAATTGATTTTAGAATGTATTTCAATTAAGTGATTGTGATTTTATGCAAACTGTGTTATTTTTACTGTTGTTAGCCGCTCTGAGCCCAGCTTCGGCTGGGGAGGGCGGGATATAAATAAAATTTTATTATTACTACTACTACTGCTACTACTACAAGTTGGGTCAAATATTACAGCTACTTTATAATATAATAATAGAATATAGAATAGAACAGAACAGAATAATAATGCACACACACATATACATTTGAGGGGTGTGTGTGTGTGTATATATATATATATATATATGCAGGTTTTGGTGTCTTCGGGTGTCTTCCCGTGTAAGAGTCGGGGTGTCTGTGCGACGTTTCGACGAGGTCTCACTCGTCATCTTCAGGCTGGTGCTTTCGGCTTCTTGTTACTGGAACAGAGCAGAGTCTGGTGTTTGAGTTCCTATAAATACTGTTGAGGGGTGTGGTGTATAGCCTCCATCGTTCTGGGCAGAGAGGAAGTTCCTAGATTAGTGTGCCTTTTCTTCTTTTGTTCCTTAATTACTTGAGGGATATCTTGGGTGATTTCATGAGTGATATTCTGAATATCACTGGGTAGGTCATTAAGGTTTCAACTTTGCAGTCGCCCCGAGACGCATCCCCACGGAAAACATCATATGCGGAGTCGAAGCTAGCCTGACCAAAATCGACCCAGATGAAGCCAATAAAATCAGACTTGAAGTCACCAACATCCTCTGCTCCAGCAAACCACCCAGAAGCAATTTACACAAAGAAGAACAGAAAGCACTCACCAACCTGAGGAAAGACAACAACATAATCATTCTCCCAGCAGACAAAGGCAACGCCACTGTTGTGATGAACACATCGGACTACCAAGCAAAACTATCAAATCTACTCCAAGACCCTACCTACCAACCTATAAAAACAGATCCCACCACCTATCTGGAAAAAACCACCAAATCCAAAATAAAAGCCTCTCCTATCAGTGAAGAAATCCAGCTAAGAATCATCCCCAGAGAAAAATCATCCAGATGCCCCAAACTCTACGGTCTCCCCAAGATACACAAAGAAGGAACACCACTCAGACCAATAGTCAGCTCCATAGGCTCACCTCTACAAAATCTCGCTAAATTTCTCGCTAAGCAACTTCAGCCCTATGCAGAATCCATCGCTTCACACGTTACTAACTCCTTCCAGTTCATAGAAACAATAAAGAAACAATACCTACATCCCGATGACCTACTTGTGAGCTTCGATGTTGTATCTCTCTTCACTCAAGTGCCCATTAATGAAGCCTTGACAGCCATTCAAAACAAATACAACCCCCCCAAATACATCCTGGACCTGACCAACCACTGCCTAACCAACACGTACTTCATCCACAATGGACAAAGATACAAACAGATAGAAGGAGCACCTATGGGATCACCCCTCTCACCGGTCATCGCAAATTTGTACATGGAACACTTTGAAACCAATGCTTTAGACAAGTCAGAACACAAACCCAAACTTTGGCTCAGATATGTTGACGACACCTTTGTAATTTGGCCACACGGGAAAGAAAAACTAGATAGCTTCCTCACACATCTCAACAGCCTACACCCCAAAATACAATTCACTATGGAAATAGAAGACAACAACCAACTCCCCTTTCTTGACGTCCTAATCTACAAAAAACCTGATGGCTCCCTAGGACACACTATCTACCGGAAAAAAACACACACCAACCGCTACTTACATGCACAATCACACCACCACCCTGCACAAATAAACTCCGTAGCCAAGACTCTCATCTCCAGAACCAAACGCCTGGCTGACAAAGACCACTTGACAACTGAGTTACAGAATCTCTCAAATGTGTTAATCGCCAATGGATACCAGAAAAACAGGGTTACGAAGCTAATCCAAAAAGAAACACCCCCCAAAAACCAAGACACAGAAGAAAACAATGGCATGGCCCTCCTTCCTTATATCAAGGGCACTACAGACAAAATCAGCAAAATCCTCCATAAACACAATATCAAAACAGCCTTCTGCACCAACCAAAAAATAGCCAATATCCTCAGAAACCCAAAAGACAAAATCCAGCTGGAAAACCAAGGGGTCTATGAAATACCCTGCAAAGTCTGCCCAGCCACGTACATTGGACAAACAAACAGACGAATAAATGCACGTATCGCAGAACACAAGAATGCCGTCAAAAAAGAAGAAAAAACTTCCTCTCTTTTCCAACACATGAAAGAAACAGGACACGAAATTAATTTTGCAGATTCCAAATTGCTCTTTAACATGGAACATCACCACAAGAGAATAATCATGGAAGCCATCGAGATAGAGAAACACCCTCACAACATGAACAAGCGTGACGACACGTCCCGCCTGCCAGACATCTGGAAATTAGCCCTCCCCACAAAAACCGACACCAGAACCAGAGGCACACAGAACGCCGTCACCAATCAACCACACCAGACCCAAACCCAGACCCTCTCCACAGACATATTACAGACTCCATCCAGCAACCAAACTATAGTGGCACCTCCGGATGCTGCACCCCCCTGCAATCCCTACACAGATCTGGCTGGCACAAGGCACAAAACCATAGCTCGCCCCTATACACGAAGCCAAGCCAGAGCACAACTAAATGCAGCACAGCCATCTTCTCAGAAAAACTCTTCACAAGCTCAAGAGGTCAAGACACGAGAGCTTTAGCAACTAATCTACACTTAATGACCCACCCAGTGATATTCAGAATATCACTCATGAAATCACCCAAGATATCCCTCAAGTAATTAATGACCCACCCAGTGATATTCAGAATATCACTCATGAAATCACCCAAGATATCCCTCAAGTAATTAAGGAACAAAAGAAGAAAAGGCACACTAATCTAGGAACTTCCTCTCTGCCCAGAACGTTGGAGGCTATACACCCCACCCCTCAACAGTATTTATAGGAACTCAAACACCAGACTCTGCTCTGTTCCAGTAACAAGAAGCCGAAAGCACCAGCCTGAAGATGACGAGTGAGACCTCGTCGAAACGTTGCACAGACACCCCGACTCTTACACGGGAAGACACCCGAAGACACCAAAACCTGCATATATATATATATATATATATATATATATATATATATATATATATGGGTGTGTGTGTGTGTGTATATATATATACCCACACCCACCCCCCACCCACAGTGGTACCTCGGGTTACAGACGCTTCAGGTTACGGACTCCGCTAACCCAGAAATATTACCTCAGGTTAAGAACTTTACTTCAGGAGAAGAACAGAAACCCCGGAGGTCCGTTCTTAACCTGAAACTGTTCTTAACCTGAAGCACCACTTTAGCTGATGGGGCCTCCTGCTGCTGCTGAGCCGCCGGAGCACGATTTCTGTTCTCATCCTGAAGCAAAGTTCTTAACCCGAGGTAATATTTCTGGGTTAGCGGAGTCTGTAACCTGAAGCGTATGTAACCTGAAGCGTATGTAACCCGAGGTACCACTCTGTGTGTGTGTGTGTGTGTGTATTCCACTCTTCCTGCAAGAAAGACGGAAACAGGGGCTGTCCTACTTTATACTCACAGCAACCCTGAGAGGTAGGCTTAGCCTAAATCCATGTCCCTCTCATCCGTCCTATACCCTCCCACCCAGCCCCCATATGCTTTGGACTGCAACTCCCACAGCCATGCTGACAGGGAATGATGGAAATATCTGGAGGGAACCAGGGAACTAGGTTGGGGAAGCTACTCTAATTAATACACTGAAATAGAACGGTAGCAATGATGGAACTTACTGTCTATACACATGAACAGGAGAAACCAATGGCTGGTCCTTAGTTTGTCAGAAAATGGTTCACTTTAATTACATTTTCGAATGATGCATTTAATGAGGAACTCATAGGCATTGCTCTCTATGATTTAGCAGTGAGTTTGCACTCCACACACCCCTCCCAGAGCTTATTTTTATGATTAAAAAAAAGTATTAGAAAGATTGCACTCATATATTATCCGCTGAGCACCAGCACCACCTATAGCACAGGAGATAATATAAGCAGCAAACAGAAATCCCATTTTCACATCTGCCTACAGAGCTGATTAGAACGGGTCATACCACACAGTTCTTCAGTGACTCAAGCCGATTTACATTTCATTTATTTTAAAACGTTGGTTGGAAGCAGACGTTACAGAGCATGCATGGATGCCACCGAAGAGCCTGGCATCTACGTCTCCTCCTCCTTTCAACTCTTTTATTCCGTTACATAATAAAGTTATAAAATGACCAGGAGACATTACCATTGTAGGGGCAGTTCTGGGAGGAGAGGAGCTAAATGACAGCTGGTCCCAGCCAAGATGAGGCTCCCCTGGAGCCATCATTATATATCTCTACGCAAAAAATTACCCTTATAACCAGGCCTTTGGCCTTTAATTAATAATAATAATAATAATAATAATAATAATAATAATTTTTATTTATACCCCGCCCTCCCCAGCCAAGGCCGGGCTCAGGGCGGCTAACAAGCAATAATAAAAATGATCTGAATGAATACAACTTAAAAACAAGATTAAAATACAACATTAAAATACTGAAAAAATAACATATTAAAATGCAGCCTCATCACAGGAGGAGAAAGGAAAAGGAAAAAAAGAATTGGTGTGGCCTTTTAGAAGTGGGCGGGGTGTTTTTAATGTACAGTGGTGCCCCGCAAGACGAATGCCTCGCAAGACGGAAAACTTGCTAGACGAAAGAGTTTTCCGTTTTGGAGGTGCTTCGCAAAACGAATTTCCTATGGGCTTGCTTCGCAAGACGAAAATGTCTTGCGAGTTCCTGCGGGTTCCCCCCCTTTTTCTAAGCCACTAAGCCGCTTATCAGCTGATCCGATAAGCTGATAAGCCGCTAAAAGCCGCTAATAGCACTAATCCATCAATGGGCTTGCTTCGCAAGACGAAAAAACCGCTAGACGAAGAGAATCACAGAACGGATTATTTTCGTCTTGCGAGGCACCACTGTATTTCTATTTCCTCTTGATTTTAATATACCTTTGTGGGAGGGTTTGCCCGTCTTTTTGGTCGGTGGGTTGTAAGTCGCTTTGTGCTGCCCCCGGGCAAGATAAATCGGCCATCAAATTTAATTTAAAAAATAAAAACGACGATGGAAAGAGATGGTTAGTCTCTTCTGCATCCTTTTGATATAGCCAAGTGGGGGTTGGCCACTGGGACAGGGCTAGAGAAACTTAAGTTTAAGGGCTGAATGTGGCCCTCCAGAGATCTATCTGGCCCTCTGAATGCTCCCCAGGCCAAAGCCCTCACTGGGCTTGCTTCGTAGCCTCCCTGAGTATTTTTGCCAGGCTGGAATGCGTCCTTGAACTCTGATACTCGCTCCTGCTTGTCTGGATGGAGGATACAGAGAGGAGTGTTTCAGTTTTTGTAGAAACTAGCAAACTGGATAGCTCAGTCAGTAGAGCATGAGACTCCATCTCAGGGTTGTGGGTTCCAGCCCCACGTTGGGCAAAAGATTCCTGCGTTGCAAAGGCTTGGACTAGATGGTCCCTTCCAACTCTAGGATCTCTTTTATGTGCGAAAGCAAAATTAAGCATTCTTCGCTCTGCCAGCATCTGCTTCTGGCCCTGACCACAACTGAAAGCGGCCTATAAGGGAATGTGGGTCTTGGGGCTGAAAACAGTTCCCAACCCCTGCTCTAGAGAGTGGCAATAGACAAGAGAGGACCCACCACCCTGTCATTTTCATTTTGCAAGTATTCAAGATCAAAAGCAGGCTAAAAGAACCCTCCATTTAAGGAAACTCAATGAAGGCCCAAACGCCCAATACCCTGGAGCCAACGCTATGCTGATGGGGCAGTGTGGCACTGAGATCCAGCGCTGAGGGCCTTCCAGCAGTTCCCTCGTTGCGAGAAGTGAGGTTACAGGGAACCAGACAGAGGGCCTTCTCGGTAGTGGCACCCGCCCTGTGGAACGCCCTCCCTTCAGATGTGAAGGAAATAAGCAGCTACCTTATCTTTAAAAGACATCTGAAGGCAGCCCTGTTCAGGGAAGTTTTTACTATTTAATGCTGTATTGTTTTAACACTCAATTGGAAGCTGCCCAGAGTGGCTGGGGAAACTGAGCCAGATGGGTGGGGTATAAATAATAAACTACTACTACTACTACTACTACTATTATTATTATTACAGCAGTTATCAGCATAGGAGACTGGGCAGACTCTGTTGGTTCAATGCATCTCTCACTTGCAAAAGTCTTTGTCTAGAAGCACCACCTTTATGCTAAAATAACAACTAAGAGATGAGAGATATTCATCTCAGCGAAGTATATCTTAAAATAAGAGCATAAATATATGTATATACCACTGCAGCCTTGGCATCGCGACGGAAGACAAACTGTTCGATGCGCTCCCTCTCTTCAGGCTGTATGAGGCGCATGGACAGCAACCAATCCTCACGGCGAGGGACCCAGGTGTCATAGGAAAAGGCCCAACGTACTCTCTCCATAGCAAGACGGTCCAAGGAAGCCACAGCACACCGGAACATATGTTTTAAAACATCAGCACGTAGCAGAGAGGGGAGAGAAATGGGAGGCTGACAGAACTCTTGGGCCAGCGAGTTCTTGGTTCAAATCCCCACTCAAGTTAGGATGTTGCGTGAATGACCATCTTTCAGTCTCTCGCAGGGTAGTTGTGAGTGCAAAATGGATTAAGCCCCTCTCCATGGGAGGTCATTGAAGGAAGGGGCAGGATCAGAATCATATAAATAGAATGATGCTCTGTCTTTACTCCAGCGTAAACAAACACCTCCTCTGCCCAGACTGCAATTCTGTAAGCCCCATTCAATTTAGTGGGGCTTACCTCCAAGAACTACTGTACTGAGGAAAGGGAATAAAGGATTTAAATGCAAATACATCCCAAAAGTCTTCTCTCAAGGACTGGATTTCAAGTGGACCCCTTGCAGTTTTCATAACTTGCTCCTATTGGCATTACTTAAAGAGATTGCAGGTGACAATGTGCCAAAATGTACACGAATAGACAACTTGTTTCCCTTCTTTTGCTGGCAATCGAGGCAGGTTGTTTTTTTTTAAGGAGAGGGGAGAATGCGTTGCTCTCCTGGGGAGAAATAGCGCTGCTGCTTCCAGGCGGGAACGGGGCTGGCTGGACTCGAACATCCGAAGTGCTGGGCACTGGGCGTAGAGATGCCTATGGCTGCAATTCTTAACCCCACTTACCTGGGAGTAAGCCTCACTGAATTCAACGGGGCTTCCTTCAGAGTATAGGCCTGGTTTAGGATTGCGCCCAAAACTTTTTAAGCCAGGAGACTCCAAGGCTGCAGGAAGCCCCGCTGGACTCAACAGGGCTTGCTTCCGAGTAATCAGGCGAAGCACTCCGCGCTGCAGAACTGCAGAAGCAAAGGTTGAGGGGAAAAGGAGCAATAAAGTGCAAGCTCCGCAGTGCCCGTGGCTCACTCTCTCCTCTGCTTTGCTGAAGGTTCGAAAAAGAGGAGGGAGGGAGGGAGGGACTCGCGGAAGTTCGAGAGGGAGAGGAAACGCAGCAGCCAATCGGGAGCCAAATGCAAAACACGGCAGACCAATCACCATCTCCCTCCGGAGAGTATAACAAGAAAAAAAAGGAGGTTGCGCGCGGTGCTCATTCTGAGTTCTGCTTTACAGCAGCCACATGCGAGGCAACAGCATTGCATAGAATACGGGGCGAAGCGGGGGGAGAATCTGTATTTCCATATACCTTATAGAGCCCTGTCCTATATTATTTACATTGCTTCCCCCCTCCCCGACGCTCACTTTCAATTGATCACCTGAAGTGTCTCTTTGTTTTCATCGAGCTCAGAACTCTTGGGAGCGGGGGGCGGTCCCAGCTCTTGACAACGTCGGCGGCACAGGCTGTTACGAGGAGGCGGGCTTTGGCGCTTTTTTAGCGACACGGACTTGCGCCACTCACAACACAGGACGCGATCGATGGGCAGCAGGAAGAGCCAATGGGAGGACAGCGTCGGCTTTTGCAGATGTCGGGCGTCGCGGATGGTCTCGGAGTGGCTGCGCTGGATGCAGGTGGGTAGTTAGCGGCACGCACCGAGGAGGAAACCACGGAATGGAAGGCCTCCGCTGGGTTATAGGCGGCGCATTCCTAACGAGGGGTGTTAAACTCGCCAGCCTGGCAGTTGTCCGAGGGTTGTCTGAGGTAAAAGGGAACAGGCCGTGTTTTAGATTGGCGTCTCTGGTGATGAGCATGCGCACGGGGCATGCGCAGAACAGCCACTGAAGCTGTTACGTAGCGTGTGACCTTAGTTGTTCCCAGACGTTCCTCCCAGCTGCGAAGGCGGGGCTTCTATGGACAGTAAGGCGATGATATTCAAGCTGAATGATGCTAGGAATAAGTGCTGCTGTTTCCCGAAGGGTCGTTTTGTTTGCCTTTTGCAGGAAAAGCAGCAGAGAGTTTCAATGATAGTGGATCCCCCCCCCTTATACGTGGAAGAGGAAAGGCTGTAGCTCAGTGATAGATTTTCTGCTTTGCATTCGGAAGGTTGTGGGTTCAGTCCCCAGCATCTCCAGGTAGGGCTTGGAATGTCCTCTGGCTGAAACCCTGGAGAGCTGTTGCTCGTTCTAGCAAGCTAGATGTAACAGTGGCCTGCAGCTTCCTTTGCTCCTAAGTGGCTTACCGATGCCAAGGTGTTTGTGTCGTCAAGCATGCTCTGCATTACCGCTGTTAATTAATTTGCTGTACTTCCTTTTGGCCTAAGTGACTCTGCATGTTCTCCTCAACTTTTACAATCACACCCACGTACGACCGATCCAGTACATACACATGCATCTGTAAATGAGGACAGTACTTTATGTGTCTGATGAAGTGAGTTGCAGTACGATCACGGCTTATTCACATTTAACATAGGCAATTTCCAAATCTGTGTGTGTGGTGTGGGTGGGAAGAGGGAAAAAAACCTCATCGACATCCCACCCATCATTGTACAGCTTAGGAAAGGGTGCTGAGGTGGAGACAGTGCAAGCAGCGTTGGAGAACGTGTGGAGGTGCAGTTGGCGATTGAGAGTAGCCTTGGTGATTAAGAAAACATGGCCCCCAAACGCAAGCCAGGGCCCTCTGCTGGCGTGCAACACAAGAAACAACGATTGGTTCCAACACGGCAAGAAAAAGTAGCGGTGCTGGACTGCTTGAGAGATGGCATGTCGGTCTCTAGTGTGGCACGCAAATATGGCTACAGTGAATCGAGCGTCCATGCCATCAAGGTTCGAGAGAGAGAAATCTGTGACATTGTGGCAGCAAGTGCTCCAATACCTGCTCAGGTGACAAGCCAGGTGCACGACAAGGCTTTAGCAAAGACTGAGAAGGCATTAAACCTGTGGCTTGAAGACATGAACCGCAAACGCGTGCCTACTGATGGCGTGATGTTACGGCAAAAGGCTCTCAGCCTCTATGCACTCTTCAAACCTTCTGCCGAGGATGGGCAGCCTGTGAAGGAATTCAAAGCCAGCCACGGTTGGCTTACTAGTTTTAGGAAGCGCTTCAAACTGAAAAATGCGCACGCAACTGGTGAAGTGTCAGCATCTGCAGACAAAGAGGCAGCAAAAGCCTACCCCAAGCAATTAAAAGAACTGTTAGATGAAAAGGGATACCTTCCTGAGCAAGTTTTTAATGCTGTTGAGACGGGGCTGTTCTGGAAAAAAATGCCTGAGCGGACGTACATCTCCAAATCTGAAAAACGAGCCCCTGGCTTCAAAGCAGCTAACGACCGTGTGACTGTGTTGCTCTGTGGCAGTGCAGCTGGGCACTTAATAAAGCCAGGCTTGCAGTACAGGTCCGCAGTCCCCCGTGCCCTGAAAGGCAAGAACAAAAATCTCCTGCCTGTGTTTTGGCAACCCAATAAAAAGGCTTGGGTAACTGCAGCAACGTTTCTAGATTGGTTCCACAATTGCTTTGTTCTGGAAGTTAAGCGGTACCTTGAAGAGAAACAACTGGACTTTAAGGTGTTGCTGATTGTGGACAATGCTCCTGGTCACCCTGAGGCACTCTGCTTTGCACATAATGATGTTGAAGTTGTCTTTCTCCCGCCCAACACGGCCTCCATCATCCAACCTCTTGACCAAGGTGTGATTCGGTGCTTCAAGGCAACTTACACAAAGCTAACCTTCTCATGGATACGTAACGCTATGGATGCTGATCCCAACCTTGATGCCATTGAGTGCTGGAAGTCCTTTAACATGGTCAGTTGCATCACTTACATTAAGCAAGCAGTAGATGCAATCAAGCCTGAATCGGTGAATGCATGCTGGCGCAAGTTGTGGAAAGAATGTGTGGGTGATTTTAAGGGTTTCCCAATCATTGACAATGAAGTGGAACATAGTGTCCAGATGGCTAGACAAGTGGGTGGTGATGGCTTTGTTGACCTCACTGAGGAAGAAGTTGAAGAGTTAATTGATGGCCATGGAGGAACGTTGACTGATGAAGAGCTGGAGGAACTGCTAAGAGCAAGTACAGAAGATGAGGAGGAGGAGGATGAACAGGATGAGCCAGCAAGTTGGAATCTGCATAAGTTTGCTCAAGTCTTCCAAACAGCAAAACACCTGAATGATTTGATCGCTGAGTTTGACCCATCTATGGAACGAAGCCTCAAAATCACACAGGGTATCACAGACAGTTTGAGACTGTATCGAGAAATGTTTGAACAGCTCAAGAGACAACAGCGACAGTTGCCAAGCACCACAAAAAATGCAGTGGTACTAAGTGAGCCCACACAATCAACTTCTGAAGCTGAAACTGAACCAACCACTTTGCCTGTAACTCGCAATCTGTTGCTCAGGCCTGGTCCATCATCTCCTGGAGAAACCTCAAGCCCTGAAGAGGATGAGGAAGACTAAGCAACACGGTCATTGTGCACAGGTAAATGCTGGTGTGCTTTCTATGGGCCATTTACCTGGTTTTTAAAGGGTTGTATTGACTATATGGTATTCCGGCTTTACATGCTATCCCCAGAATGCAACCCCGTTTAAGATGTGATCATACTGTATGTTCCATGAAAGCTTGTATCATAATACATTTGTTAGGATGGTATTCAACCTTTACTCAGAGTAACAAGTTTGCATAGCGAGCCGATTATTTCCATCATTTCCTGTGGAAACATTTCTAATCCAGGTTTTCTCTTTCCATGCTTTTTGCCTGAAACTGCTGCAGCCAATCAGCAAAAGCCAAAGAGGAAAAACTGATTTGTCCGATCTCTCTCCTTACCCCCATGGTTTTTGCCCAAAATGGCTACCATTGACCAGCAAAACACAAACAACTAAGAAAGTAGGCAAACTCTAGCTGTTCGGATATATGAATCAGTTGATTATGTAGCAAGGTTTGGGTATAATTCTTTGGGACCTTCTTTTCCCTTAAAAAAACAAATAAAGCAATGCAGTAATAGTTACAGTTCATACCACAGATTATTTTTATTTTTTTAGTAACAAAGTCACTTAACAAATTTAAGCCTTAGGAATTTATGGTGGTTACAGTGAAATATATTCACTGCAAACCAGCATACAATTATCATTCTGTGCATGGATTTCTTCATCGCTTGCTTTGAAAGTGTACCCGGAGGCAAGTTACCAATGAGATTCCGACCTGTGATGTATTATTTGGATGGCATTTCTAGCTATTTTTATTATTAGAAATATTTATACACCTTTCCCAATATGGATAAAGATTCCTTGCATCACCACATCTAGCATACCATACCTATGAAGTCATTTGTGGTCAGTAATTTTGTTGTGTGTGTCTAACTTTTATATTATCTCCTTCAGCAATAAGAATAGAGTGCAGAAACCATGGACAACCAATATGATTTCATTAGCACCCCAACTTGCAATGGAATTTCATCTCGTGAGCAGAAAGCCAGCTCCTTGGTGGCTGAAGGCCATGGCCAACAAATCTTAAATGTACTGCAAAGCTTCAGAGATCAAAACAACTTTTTTGACTTCAAAATACTTGTGAAAGATGAAGTGATCCCATGTCACCGTTGCGTATTGGCAGCATGTAGTGACTTTTTCAGGTAAGCCTATTTATGATGTAGTTCTTGTGTGCATAGATATAGATATGGATATATATGGATATAAACATGGAGATATATATAAATCACTGTTACATATGTGATGTAGTTAATTCATTCTTCTATTCAATTCACAACCCCCCTACTCAAAACATAGAAGTAATTCTCATCCTATGTTGAACTTCAAAAGTAGATTAGTAGATCCAGTCAGCTATGAAATGGCTATGAAATCATTTTAAAATTATTTGTTTTTGTTAGATAGCATGACTTCAACCCATTCACTGTGTACAACTTCATATGTAGGTTTCAGGTGGAGATGTGCATTACCATCTGCCTTAAAAGCTATATGCAGCCAATTCAACACAATGCAGAAGGGCATGCACTTACAGATACCACTTCTGTATGCAAACCGCCTTTGCTGGATGTATTGATTACATTAATCAATAATAAAATAATTTATCTGTAGGAATATTTAATAACTGTTTCTCTATGAGTATTTTTGTTGTTGTTTGGATACTCTATGATGCAACTCAGTATAGCATTTCAAATCAAATCGCTTGGCTCATATCCTCTGTTTGACAGTGTCTAGTATTGAAGATCTCAGAGAAGACATGCAAATAATTTTAATTTTATTAAAATACAAAATCAAGCATAAAACAGAACAATCACAGAAAACAGGTACAAGATATTGAAGCAGAAACAAAAACGGGTCTTGATACATCCGGAATACATTCCAGACTTTGGGTATAATAGAAATTACAACATATTTATGAAAACAAGAACACTGTTAACCTGGGTATCCCTTATCTTCCAGGAGGGTGAGCTGCATTTCCATTGAACCTTGGTTTGTGCCCACCTTATGTTGTTGGAACTGCAACTCTCATTGGCTTCTTGGTCAAGGGTGATGGAAGTTATAGCCCAACAGCATCAGGTGGACTCCACATTGGCTAATTGGATGTACAGAAACAGAAATCCTGTGGCAATACATCATGCTCTTTTACTCACTCTGAGCTTTTAAGAAATTAATGAGTCTAAGCAATCTGAATCTGAGAGTGGATGTAGCTGTTAACAGAAAAAACCCAAATCCAAAAATTCCAGTTGCCTTAGGTAAGCCTGTAGGTAAATTGCCTTAGGTAAGCCTGTAGTTTGGATCCTATTCTAGGAACTGATCTAATTTGTGTTTTAAGATATACACTCATCATACCTTGATTGGAATGATGCCTGAATTTATCATGCCGAACTATTTAAAAGTAATGAAAACCTCATAGAAAAACCCTGCTTCTTCTTAAATGTGCTTTATACTGCATTAGTTTTGCATTTGTTCACTCTACAAATAATTTACCTAAAATGTCCAAAAGATGTTTATTGAAAATAGTTCCCTTCACCTTAAGCTGTGTGGTTTTGGTTCTATATTATATTCAGATGGAACAGATATCAGTGATGATTTATTGTGTGTTCATCTTCTGTATTTTAACTGCAGGGCCATGTTTGAAGTTAACATGAAAGAAAGAGATGATGGGAGTGTTACTATTAGTAATTTATCACCCAAGGCAGTGAAGGCATTTCTTGATTATGCCTACACTGGAAGAACAGAGATAACAAACGATAACGTAGAAATGTTATTTCAGCTTTCATCCTTTCTTCAAGTTTCCACTCTTTCGAAAGCTTGCAGTGACTTTCTAATTAAGAACATTGATCTTGTCAACTGTTTGCAGCTATTATCCATTTCCGAAAGTTATGGGTCCACTCAGTTGTTTGACCATACCCTCAAATATGCCCAACGCCATTTTTCCTTGCTGCTCCAGTCAAATGATTTTCTGGAAATGAATTTCGAGATACTGCTAAAATGTATAGAAGCAGATGAGCTCAACGTCCCAGATGAGGAATCTGTGTTGAAAGCTGCCCTTTGGTGGACGAAACATAACTTAGAAACAAGACAGAAGCATCTTCCCCACTTGATGAAAAAAATACGGTTACATCAGTTATCCGAGGAGACGCTGCAGGAAGTATTGCACTCCGAAGAACAACTACTTGAAAGCGCTGGTTGCTTAGTAATAATCAATGAGGCAATTAAAAGTGTGCAAACTTTTAGCGGTTTGTTTCCCGACGCTCGCCCTTCAACAACAGAACAGTACATACTTGTTCACAAAACTGAGGAAGACGGAGTACATCGACATACGTTTTGTTACAATATTAAAACCGATCAATGGAAAGAATTGATGCACACGCACATAACAGATCTGCCAGGATCAAGTTTATCTAGTTATGGTGAAAAGCTATTTATAACTGGCGGATGTGTAGGAAACTGTTTCCGGACAATTAGACTTCATATTGCCGAAATGTATCATGATGCCACTGACCAAACTTGGTGTTATTGTCCGGTGAAGGACAGCTTCTCATCGGTATCAGCCATGAAGAAGCCAAGGACAATGCATGCATCTGTTGTGGCCCTAAATCAACTGTTTGTAATAGGGGGGAAGACGAGGGCATCTAAGGATATCAAAAGTCTTTTGGATGTGGAGGCATACAGTCCTCTCTCTGGGGAATGGAAATCTGTGAGTCCCTTACCAAGAGGTATCTATTATCCAGAAGCAAGTGCATGTCAGAATATAATTTATGTGCTTGGTTCTGAAGTAGAAATTACTGATGCCTTTAACCCGTCTCTTGATTGTTTCTTTAAATATAATGCCGCAACTGATCAGTGGTCTGAGCTGGTAGCAGAATTTGGGCAGTTCTTTCACGCCACCTTAATCAAAGCTGTTCCAGTGAACTGCACATTGTACATCTGTGACCTTTCCACCTACAAGGTTTATAGTTTTTGCCCAGAGACATATGTCTGGAAAGGGGAAGGGTCTTTTGAATGTGCTGGTTTTAATGCAGGAGCAGTTGGAATAGAAGATAAAATTTACATCCTCGGGGGAGATTATGCTCCTGATGAAATCACTGATGAAGTACAAGTCTACCATAGCAGTAGGTCTGAATGGGAGGAGGTTTCACCCATGCCAAGAGCCCTAACTGAGTTCTATTGTCAGGTGATTAAGTTTAATAAATATAGGGACCCATGGTTGTTTGCAATAGAAGTGTAGTCCAATATATCAGTTATAAGGAACTGCACAAGTTTTATGGTTTTGTTTGCTTTTCATTTGCCAAAAAGCCCCATATATTAGAGGCCCAATCTGCTAACATGGTTTGCAGCCACTTTTTATTTTAATAAGGAGCAGGGCTTGATTGAATGTTTGTATATATTCAAACACCTCTTTTTAAATTTCAGTAGCAATCCCCGCCACAGCTAGAATCAGAAGCTTTCTGAACTCAAAAGTAATGCAGATGATGTGAGGGTTTTTTTCCCCCCTTTCCCCCAGTCAACCCTACAATATGTTGAAAAGCAATTTATGGTATGATTTGGGGTCAACTGGTCAAAGAAAAAAAAATGTCAAAAATTATGTTGAGCCTAAGTAGCAGTTTACATCCTGGCCCAAGTTTTCAGATTAATGCACTTTTAGGGCCAAAGTAAGAGTAACCAGGATCAATAATAGTTTTGCCAGTAGAAAAAAATGGAGCTAAAAGTTGAAGTTTTCCATAATATGTAGTAAAGTAAAAATAGGCTTAATTTAGTTGATTTCTGGATGTTAGCTTAACTGTTTACCAGGGAACACACCCCATTGAACTCAGTGGGGTGGGCTTCTAAGTAAAAATGTGTAGGCTTGCTGTAAGTTACTCAATTCTGGATTTTTTAAAGCTTAATTTAGCATTTTTCTTTATTAGATATTAAATAAAATGTCAACTATTTTGATAGGAACATTGCACATAATCATTTTCACAAACAACTTTTATTAACTTGGGCTGCAATACTGTTCACCTGGGAGTATGTTCATTGAACTCATAGGACTTACTTTTGAGTAGGCAAAGAACTGCACTCACTGATAGACTAAAATGGCTTAAGTAAAGATAGTAGTGGATTCAGTTGAGTATGCAGTATCTCAAGTGGTGTAGCTTGTTGATGTTACTAATAGGTCCTAAGTTGGTCTGTCATTTCAATGCTGTTGGCTGTGCTTTTCTCTTTATGATAGCCATAGGTAACAGACACAGCTCAAGAAAGTACCTTTATGCTTATGGTAGCAAGTGTGCAGCAAAGTTTTTATTTCCTTTGTCCAAAACAATATAGGAATGTTTTACTTGTGCTTATTGCATCAGGTTATATCTTGTCAGTCTGATGTAAAATCATAGAGGGGTTCTAATAGATCAGTGTAATTGTATGTCCCCAACTCCATATGTTTTTAGACTACAGCTCACATCATCCCTGATCATTGCCCATGCTGACTAGGGATGATGGGAGTTTGGATCCCAAAATCTCTGGAGGACACCAGATTGAGGAAGGTGGCCAAAGTTTATATTTATTTAAAAATAAGTTTCATTTCCTGTGTAAATTTACTTGGGAGTAGGTACATTTGAATTCAGTGAGATTTACTCCAGAGTGAACCTGTTAAGGATTATACTGCACAGCTTGTATTTTTGAGGCAGTTTCTTTCATGACTGTTTGGATCCTAATTTTGCATTTCCTCATTCTTCCTTAAATTGTAACTGGATTGATGATCTGTATAAAGCTGATTAAGGGCATGCCAGTTGCACATACCTACTTCTGTCATCCATCTCATGTACTTAGAATACATTAGATATAAGAGAAGGATAGAGCTAGTTTTCTAAGGCTGCATTTCTATGCATGCTCAGTGGGGCTTAACTCCTGAGTAAATATTTTGTAAGATGTGTTTGCTTTAACATCTTGCAAAAACTAGACCACAAAACACAAACTAGAGGCCAAAATATTAATTGTACAAATGCACTTTTAAGGAGTACATATTATCTTGTAGTCTTACCTGATAGTGGCTGGGATCCAAAGAGGTATTTTAGACATGCCCAAGAACTTGGGCAAGTCTAGTGGAATTTTTACTTCCCTCCAACCTTTGAAGATCAAGATCTTCATGACATATCAAACTGCTTTAGAAAGTCCCCTCCACTCAAGTTTCAAAAGTAATTTGCTGTATGCCGTGGGGAGATGTATTGTTCAAGAAACACAGTCACTAGGGTATGCTGGACATGAGAAACTAGTGTTGCAGTTCTTCGGATCCCAGCCTACATTATAATGTAGAAAGGAGTTGCATGCCAACGTATATGAATTTATTTGCACTAAAAATGTAACCACACCAAAACAGTTCTATTATTCTGGTATTGTATTATCAGTAAAGGTAAAATATGGCATGACCTAATGAACATTTAATATATGTAATTTCTTCCTGTGGTCAGTTAATTGAACTATTGCTAACTGGTCACTAGTTCAATAGATATTTTGCATTTACTGTATCATAAATGTCAGTGTCAAAATGTAATGGATTGTTTTTATACATTGTGTTTTTTATTTTCACTTTTACACTCCTCTGCCAAGTCCACTGGAGCAATCTTCAGTGCGGGACGGCACCTACGACCAAGTCTGCTACCTATAAAGGTATTGGAATCAGAACAGCCAATCTAGTTCTCCTTGTTGTAAAAATGTTAACGGAAACTTTAGTATTACCCTGAGGGAAAGGGTTAGATAAGGCAGAAAAAATGATGATTGCTAAATAACTGACATTCAAAGTAAGAGATTTTGCTGTAGCACATAGTACGGGAAAGGGCACATCTACACAAAGTGGTTTGAATCATGTTCTATTATAGCCTTCCTCAAAGCACCCTAGCAATTGTAATCTATTCCCCACACCCGAAAAAAAAATATTTAGTCCCTTCGCAGACCCAGGGCTCAGTGATTTGGAGAGCTGTCACACACAAAATTATTGCACTCGGGCACATTCCAGCTCCCCATCTACAGTCCTTGGAGGAGGTGGAACTGTTATCCTTCTCCCTCGTGACACCTGAAGTGAGGGGTCCCCGTCAGCCCACCCCCTCAATTTGGGACATGTATTATCACCCTGAAGACGAAGGCTAAGGATCAGTCCCTTCCAGCTAGCTCACCGGCTGCAACGGTGCCTGTTGCTCCTCCTTGAACACTACTGATCAGTGGTAGAGAATGGCCACCACACCTGAGAGTTGAGCACTACATGTTGCTAAGCACTCCTCCCTGCTCCCAGAGTACTAGCTGCTACCTCTTTCTGCTGCTGCTCGGAGTCTTCTACATCTGAGGTACTTTTACTCCACCCAGTTTTTGAGGTTGGGTGAGAGTGTTTCTAGGGTCCAGAGCAAAACTGTTGAACTTCCTGCAATTTCCTGCTGCCACATTGGATTCTGCTCCTCCTCTTGGAGCTTCCTACTGGATCATGTGAATCACAGTTGCATTCACTTTTTGCCAGAGGAAATGGCCCCACAAGTTTCACTGGGGTTCACTTTAGCTTCATTACTTTCTGGGGGATCCTGGGCACCTGCCATTTTGAGGCAGGAAGGTGTGGGGGAAGGCTTTATTTTGACACAGGAGTGTTCTTGGTCATTTGTAATTATCCCCAAAATCCCTGAAGGAAGTGACGTCCCTGGTTAGCCATTGATACGCAGAAGGATCTTTAAAGTATTTATAACTGTGCTACAAGCACTACAGAAATATGTCTGTACCTGTGTGAGTGCTGGAATGTTCATTAATCTGCATAATAAAAACACTGAGCAGTTGAACTAGTATGTTAAGCTTCTGCTTCATCTCACAATGAAGAACCACTTCCAAATACCTAAATTTAGCATTTTCCTTACAATGAAGAATGAATGCTGCATAGATTTCCTTCTGAATAAATGATTAAGCTCTTGTTTTAACACTTACCTGAAAGTAAATTCAGTTGTAATCAAAACTTTCAAGAAAATGTATTTGGGATTGGGGTGTAAAAATCTAAGGTGAGAAATAGTTATGATCAATGTTCAAAAGAATAATATAAGCTCTGGGTGTCAGAAATGTTGCCTGATGGCATTCCCACTTCTTAGCCCCAAATGGAGTGTGAAAGATCTACATTAAAACCCTAGGAAAGCTATAGAACCATCAAAACAAGTATGAACTCTAGAAACTTCCTATTTAGCACTCAGGACCAGTATAAGGAAACAGCCACTGCCACTCCCTCTGTTTGCTCACCCTCTATCTCTGGCCTGCACTGAGTGAAGTAAGTGATAGTGTTGATCACTAATAAAATGCTTTTCAACCCTTAGGTAAAGGTAAAGGGACCGCTGACAGTTAAGTCCAGTCGCGGACGACTGGGGTTGCGGCACTCATCTCGCTTTACTGGCCAAGGGAGCCGGCGTTTGTCCGCAAACTAAGCCACTTCTGGCGAACCAGAGCAGTGCACGGAAACGCCGTTTACCTTCCCGCCTGGAGCGGTACCTATTTATCTACTTGCGCTTTGACATGCTTTCAAACTGCTAGGCTGGCAGGAGCAGGGACCAAGCAATGGGAGCTCACCCCGTTGCGGGGATTCGAACTGCCAATCTTCTGATCGGTAAGCCCAAGGCTCTGTGGTTTAGACCACAGCGCCACCCGCATCCCATTTTCAATCCTTGGTATACTGTTAAAATCAGACTTTCCTGCCTCCTCCCTCTGAGGGGGTGGGTCTACCAACCCCTTGCTTGCCTTCTCTTTGCACAAGGTTGCTGTCAGGGTAAGGAGGGCTGGGGCAGGATGAAATAGAGGAAGAAGGAAGGAATTGTGGCTGCTCTTTACAGAGAATTCTGCACTTGTTCATCCTCCCTCTTTCTGGTGTTTTTTCTGGAGGATGTGACTTGCAGAACCCTGGGCCTGCTGCTACTACCTTGCCCACAGTAAGGGTGGGGGACTGCAAGATGATGTTGTCTTCCCAGCTCGTAGCCACCACATCGGAAAGCTGCCAAGTCAGACCTTTGGCCCACCTTCCTCAGCACTGTCAACATCTCTCCAGAGTTTCAAGAAGAAAGCCCTCCAGATTCTACCTGGAATTGAACTTGGGACCTCCTGCATTGCAAGACAGATGCTCTTTCCTGTCTCCTCCATGCCCCTGCCACTACTCTCGCGAATTGAGTGATCGTTTACGCACGAGCAAACTGAACATCCAAACACGGCGCATGCTGCAAAGGTTTGGGACTTCTCCATTGCCGAGGATCGTAGGAGGCAAATGCAATCAGCCACTACGGGATGGGGTGTGCATGCTGCAATGGAAGCAGATGTGCGCAAGGAAATGCAAACACCAGCAACAACTGGTTACTTTGCAAACTACGAATGTAGTGTACACAAATATTTGCACCCAATAAGTCATCCTGAAGCTTTTTTTATTTTTTAAACGCTGTTAATTTATAAAGCATGTTTATAATTTATAAAGCTCTTTGGAGCTGCAGAATTGGGGATCGCACCCAACCCTCCCAGCTGCGCCGCTCAGGTAGGCGGCAACGTAGCGGGCAGGGGTGCGCAACTTGCGCGCGCTCTGAGGTGATCCAATCCTGTCCACAGCGGCATCCCAAAAATCACAAACGGGAACCACCGCCCATTGCCCGCCCCTTTCCGTCTCGGTGAGGAGTGACACGGGCGAAGACCGACTCCTCCTCTCCGACCCTTCATAATCTGGAACCAACCTCTGCGCCCGTACCTAGGAAAGGCCCGCCGACTTCCCTCCCTCCTCCTCAACCCGCCGCCTCGCCTGCGCCCCCTCACCCGCCCTTTCTCCCTCTCCTCGGAAGGCGCCGCGAAAAGAACCGCCTCTTTTCGTCTCCTCCACCAATGACGGAAGCCATGCTCGTTGACAAGCTGCCGCCGCGACCAATAGGCGGGAGACGGGTCAGAACGCGAGAGAGAGAGAGAGCGAGCGGGTGGGGGCGTGGCGCTAGGGGCGTGGCGGGCAAAGTTGCGCGAGTTGGGGAAAGGAGGCGGTTGGAATCGTTGGGGAGCGCGAGCGGGTGGCGAGCGCGCGGCGCCGTCCAATCGGAGCGCCGCGTGGATGGGTGAGTGACAGGCGGCCTCGCCGGCGGCCGCGGCAGGCGGGTGGGGGTGGGTCAAAAGGCCGGCTGTTCGGAAGGGGGAGCGGTGCGCGCAGGTGAGTCGCTCTTGCGCTGCTGAGGGAAGGAGGGAGGGAGGAAGGAAGGGGAGGAGCCGCGTCCGTCTGTGAGGGAGCGCCGGGGTAGATCCCAGTTCCCTGCCTATGGTGTGTGTGTATGTGGGGGGGAAGCTCGGCTCCTCCGCCTTCTCCCACCCCTGCCTCCGTTCACGCGCCGCCGCTGTTTCCCTCACGGGCTTCCTTCCCCTCTTCCGCCATCGCGTGGCGTGGCCGGGGGGCGCCAGGTGCGCAGCCTCCCCGCGCCCCACCGGCTTTACCGAGGAGAATATTCGCCGACGACGACGCTTCGTAACATCTCCACACGTTCAAATTCAAAGCGGGGTGTGTGTGTGTGTGTCTTGTGTGAAGGTGAACCGCGGCGGCCCCTCATTTCCCTCGTCCCCCGAAGGAGCCCCGAGGTGGTAGAATGGGCCGCGCCGCTCCTGGTGAGGGATGCTGCCGTCGCTATTGTCGTTGTGTTTTTGCTGTTTTGTTGGATTTAAATCCCCATTCTTCCTACTAGAGCCGTTGGAGTGGTGTGCGACGTGTATAAAACACAGTGGCTGCACCAAGGACTGCCTACTCGAAAGCCAAAGCAACAGCCCCGCTGGAGAGCAAGAGTTCATTTCCTAGGGCAACTGGGGAGGGTTGCCCTCTGATACCTTATCTGCTTCTTTCATCTTCCTGTTCCTCCCCCATATTCCTTTTTTCGAATTATTCCTACATACCTGTTTGTAAACTGCTGCAAGATGGGAAATTGCACAATAGGTTCTGGGCCAAACTCTCACCCACAGTGCTTGTTGAGGTGGGTTTTTTTTAAAGGGTGTCCTTTAAAAGTAGATTGAAACTTAGTGGTTGCATCACAAGTTTATGGAGAAAGTTGGCCATTAGGGCTATGCTGAGGTGGCAACTTCCTGATCAACGGCACCCAGAGTTATTTTCAAAACATCCTCATCTGGGCACCCTGTTCCAATCATACAAAGGCTCTCTGTCGCTCAACAACTTTGGCTGGGTGCTTCCCCTAAAAAAAGGTGGTCAAGTTCCAGCATCTCTTTTTTATATAGAAAAAAAAGCCACTTTATAAGTGTGATGCAGTCAGCTAACATAGGAAACAGGCAGTGTTGATCTCAGTGGGACTTCTTGAGTGGAGTTAGGATTGTGCTGGACATGATATGAACATATGCTGATCAAAGCCCAGGCGTTGTATGGTGAAGAAGGGTAGTTCGTACAGGATGGTTGTTGTGCTTTCTCTTCCCCCTCAGACACATTAAATATATATCATGTGCTTTCTCCATTTGTCTGACCATAGTCGCAACACAGGATAGTATTGCTGGTCAGTTGTTAGTCAGTGTTCTTCACAACAGTATCAGCTGCAGCCCTTACTGCCTCTTCAATCATTTGGAGAGTAAATTACGGTAATTCATAGAGAAGAAAAGCCTGCCTGGTTCTGTTTACAAAGAAGTCTGTGTGATGTAGTTAACACTGAAGGTGCATGGACAAGGTGCAGTCCTTTGCCACAACCCACTCCTGAAATCATATGGAACCACTAGATTCTCCTGCCCAGTCAGGCAATCTCCTGCAGCTGATGACCTTCAGGGCTACATTCCTTTGGGGTAATTTGCTGAGTGGTTTATATGTGGGTAGAGGAGCCCAAAGTAGGCAAGGTACCACACTTCTCTTTCATTGTTAGCCCCATTTACCACCTTCTTGACAGCCATATTAAACGAGGCTAAGAGGTACAGGCTGCTGATCCCTCTTCTAGATGTCTGGGAAAAATAATAATTCAACCTCCAGTTCAATTTACGATTTGACCAGGACAATCTCAGATGCAATCCAAAATGGATCCATGAATTACACTCTCCCTAAGCCCAAGGTTAAAATCTGGGATTGCCAGACTTCATTGACATCATCAGTTTATTCTCAGGTTTCTGTGATACATCCCTCTGTAAGTGTACAGAGGGCACAGGATAAATTATTGGTATTTGCACACTGATCAATAGACTATTGGTAGTGGGGAAAAGGTAAACTGAAGATTATGGTTGGATCTTGCAGCATAAACAAGTTGGAAATAAAACTTGTTGATGATATTCAATATTGACAGGTGGAATATACTAGAAAAGGAACACCAGATATATTTACAGAACATTGTGTTCTGTATTAGCTGTTGCTACCCAAGAGAGAGGTGCTGGAATTGCTGTGGACAGCTCCTTGGAAAGATGTAAAGCTTTTACATAATGTGTGTACAGAGTTTTCAGTTTTCATGGGCTGTTGTAGATCTAGAAAAGGTACTTTTTGGTTTTGAGGAAAGGCTGTGAAGTCAGTCTTTAGTTTTGCAATTAAAGAGAGGATAGACTGAAGAACATGAATGGATAGAAAAAAGATTGAGGCAGCCAAAACTCTGCACAGTATTCTAAATGCATTTGTGCAAGAGATTTGTATAACAGCATTACATTGGCATTTTTATTTTCAGTTCCTTTCCTAATGATCCCTAGCATGGAATTTGTCTTTTTCACAGTGGCTGCACAATTGGGCAACATCTTCGAACTATCCACTATGACACCAAGGTCTTGTGATAGAAAATTCATGATAGAAAATGGAATACAAGGAGCTGCATTTGGGCGGGGGGGGGGGTGGAATTCTAAGAAGCTTCAACAGGATGTGGAAATAGCTCATCTCTATATATGCAGCATCTGTCTCTGCTTCTGAAATAACCTCTCTTAATTTCTAAAAATCAAAAGCATGGGTATTTTTTTTTTTGGGGGGGGGAGAAAGCATAACAATACCAGGAGAAAGGTTTTATAAATTTAAAAATAAAAGCTTTTCCCATTGATCATTTGGTCCTTAGCTTTTAAACAGATTTTTCTCCTCAGTGATTGTCAAAATGGGAAAGAGCTTTTGAGAAGCAAACTTGAATTGTACAGTCACACAAATGTACACATTTCAGAGCAGGCTATTGCCACATTTGCAACTGGCATATGGAAGTTAAGAACAGCAGAAGAACCTTTCAGGGTAAAGCCAAAGAACCATGTAGTCCAGCATCCTGTTTTCTACAGTGTTTCACCAAGTGCTTTTGGGCAGCCCAAAACCAGGTAATGAAGGCAATGGACTTTCCCTACTGTCCCAAAACCAGGTGTTTATATACCACAGCAAATGGTATTTAGAAGAAAGCTACCTGGAAGTTTCCCTTATCTGTTGTGGTAAATAAGCCATTGATAAACCTATCATTGATATTAACTAATCCCCCTTTAAAGGCATCTAGGCCAGTGAGCATTGCCACATCTTGTGAAACCTGGTGGCTTTTGCGTTCTATAAATAAAAACTGGATACCTCAAGGATTCATATTAGACAATTGATTGCCTGATGTCTTTCAAGTACTATCTCTTCTTTATGAATAGCACCCACTAACACTTATTTCGAAGAGAAACCAATAGTATCTTCCATGCTATCTCAATAAATATTATTAAGCAATTGGTTGTCTTGTCTAAACCTCTGAGGTTTCCTCCCCTTTTGTTCCTTTATTGGATGCTTTTATTTTTATTTAATTGAGCTGATTTTAGTTCATTGGTTAAAATTCAGTCTTTGCATATTTCTCGATGGCATTTACTTTCTTGGCTCTTTGCATTTATGAAAGATAAGAGGAAAAGCTGAACTACTGAAACAAGATCTCACTGCAGGAACAAGCTGAATTGCGGGGTGATTGTTAAGGAACATAGCAAATCACTAATCTCTTGTCTGCTACAGGAAGAAGTACATTGAAAGCTGAAGAAGATGAAACAGCTAAAAAGGAAAAGGAAAAGCAATTTTAGTGTTCAGGAAACTCAAACGCTACTTAAAGAAATCCGAATAAGGAGAGAAGTGCTTTTTTCTAAACAATTAAATACAACTATTAATGAGATGAAGCGGAAGGCTTGGGAGGAAATAGCAGAATGTGTTAATGCTGTTGGTGAAGGAGAGCAAAGGACAGGGACAGAAGTCAAAAGGCGATACCTCGATTGGAGGGCCCTTATGAAACGGAAGCGACTTAATACCAACATAAAGCTTGTGGGTGCTGGCTTTCACCTTCCATCATCTGATTTGGATGATTCTCTCAACGAAGATATTGATGAGAAAATTGGGTTTCCAACTGAAGCTGGTTTTGAATGGCAGAATATTACAGACTTCAGAGAAGCAGGTGGATCATTAACAGAAATAAAAGTGGAAGAAGAGGAGGAGGATCCACAGAGTTTTGAAGTAAGTAGTTCCTGCATGGTAAGTATATTTTATTTGTATGCTTTCCTTCTGTAAAATTTCCTAGCTCAGCTACTGTATAATTTCCAATCCTTAGTGACAACTCACTCTGTTGTCTCCTAGATTTGAAGCGAAATCACCTTTACAGAGCAATACTAAAATAAGGTTACCAGACGTCCCTGTTCCCAGGGACAGTCCCTGGATTTACAAATCAGTCCCCATACAAAATCCATTGAAGTTGAAAAGTGTCCCTGGATTCATTGAAAAAAATCTGGTAATCTTATACTAAAAGCTGACTGAAGGCCCACTGATGGGTCATTGCAAGCAGTGTAAGTGTCACTCAAAGGCCTGCTGGCAGGATGGCATTTATGGCGTTGGAGCCCCCATGAGGAAAGCTCTGCAGGCATAGACGTTATGCCAACAGTCTTATGCCAGTGGTGAGACCACAAGAGGGCAAGTTAGGGTAGCTAAAGAGCTGCAATATCTTCAGACCTCTTGTCCCTTAGACCTGTCCCTAAAAAGGGCCAGCAAGTTTAGGAAGTAGTAGAACACCACAACGACCCACCCCAAGATAGAATTGCTCTGTCCATTGCTCAGTCTGCACAAAGTTTGGATAACAAACATGTGAGATCTTAATGTGCTCTTCCAAAGGCTCACAAAAAGCTTAGTCTGAGGGCCTCTCTCAGAAGCTATATAAAGTTTCTGTCTTGCCTTTCCTACAGCTGATAAGTGTATCTTTACCTAGTGCAGAACATCATTAAATTGCTAATTGATTTTCTTAGTTTCCTATTGAGGAAGAAGAGGAGATTCTGTCCTCAGTGTTGCCAGATTCTAAAAAGGAAAGTGACCTTCCTGATTTCACTCACATCGAAGAGTTTGGCAATCTAAGCTCTGCTCAAGCTAGGCTGGCCTATGAAGATTCTCATCTGCTGATTAGCCTTGAAAAACAGAAGCTGGAGTTAGAGAAACAGCGATTGGATATCGAAGCAGAACGCCTGCAAGTGGAGAAGGAGCGCCTGCAGATCGAAAAAGAGCGGTTACGACACATTGACCTGGAGCATGAGAGGCTTCAACTGGAAAAAGAGAGATTACAAATAGAGCGAGAGAAACTGAGGCTTGAGGCTTTGCATGCTGAGAAACCTGTGCTGGAAAATGACCCCATCCAGTCAGAAAAACCTGCCTTGCAACCTCTGGATCTAGAAACTGAAAAACTAAAAATTGAAAAGGAGCGCTTACAGCTCGAGAAGGAGAGGCTGCAGTTCTTGAAGTTTGAATCAGAGAAATTGCAAATCGAAAAAGAACGTTTGCAAGTGGAGAAGGAGCGCCTTCGAATTCAGAGGGAAGGGCACCTGCAGTGAACTTGGAGAAACCATGATTAACAATGCTGCGCTTTGTTTGTTCTTACCCCCTTTTTTCTTTTTGAAAGGGTAGCTTGGTTTCAGTAAAAGTGTTGGATAGTCTGGTTGTCAAAGCATTTCACCATCCAAGAGAATCCTGCTTTCCATTGCTTTGATACTGTGATGCTTACATCTTGACAGTACTTCTTTTTCTGTTGCCAGAGTTGAACATTAATGTGTTCAAGTTTAAAAGAAGCTAAGGAATGGTGCTCAGTAAGTCAGTGTGCCTGTGTAAATGGAGCTTATGTGTGAAATTGCATTTCAGTGTAAGAGAAGTGTTAAATGTCCTCTTGCATTCTCTGTTGTATAGATTTGCCTCCACATTAAGCATCAAGGCTTAGCTGTATCCTGTCCTTCTTAAGAGTGTTATTCTAAATCCATAGGAGCTTTCAACACAAATTTGCATTTGATCTAAAGGAATGAGATTAAAAGTAGGCCTTATGCTTTACATAGTGTTAACCATGAAAGTAATGCCTTTAAAATGAGGTGTGCTCTTCTCTAGAGAAATGTTGAAAGGTCAGACTTTGAGGCTCTCAGTAGTTTTCCTACTCAACTATGTTTGTTAGTAGAAAAAAGAATAAATGAAGCTTCATGTATGAAAACACAGATTTCACCATTTATTTCCAAGCCAGACTTTAGAACCTCTGGCTTCTGTAGATAGCTTTGGTGGCCCACTTTGACATTGAAGTGTTTGAGCAGAAATATATCTTGTGGGATTTACATAGGTTATTTGTACATGTCAGTTTATTTATATCACTATGTAATTACTTTTATTTTGCAAATAAAGTGTTATTTTTTCTTACTGAAATAAGCGTGTGACTCTACAGTGGGAAGACAATTGGGTGTGTTGCAGATTAATCTATTCCCTGTTAATCAAATCATTTTAAAGAACCAAGGCTTTGAGTCTTGGTAATATTGGTAAGTTCATCCACTTCATCTGGCTGGTGCTTGGCCAGTACCAAAACACAAGCAAACCTGCATAGTTGGTGTGACAGCTGGATGAGGAGTGGCACAGAGGCAGTGTGCTTTTCACTGTTGCTTCTGCCATCTGTATTCCTGGCCTTCAGCTGATGAGTCAGAAACCACTGATTCAAGGTGGGTCACAGCAGGTGCACTGTCATCATGTCAAGAGATTCAGAAATGGGTCTTCAAATAGACATTTGGGTTAAAAGTGGGTCCCAGGTGAAGGCAACAAGAATTGGACTAATCAGTCAAAGTTGTATGTCATAGGTATTACCAAATAAAGTCATACTTCAGTATATGAAGCCACTTATCCTAGTGTTCCCATATGTAACTGAAGTTTTCCAAGTGGCAACAAATTCCGTTGGTTTAGCAATCCTCTTCAAAACCTTAAGATGATGGGCTCTTTTTTTTCTGAGGCAGCTTAGATCTGTGTTGATGGGAGCTCTGGTAGGTGCAACCAACATTAGTTTATTTTGGGTAAGTTTATATCCAAACAAAAAAACCATGACTGCTCAATGGTAACAGGGTGGTGTTAAAGGAATGTAGTACTTCGCTGCTGTCACTGAGCAACGAGAAAGATGTGCCCATACCCTTACAAGATGAAGATTGCTGGCATGGCGCACAATTGGTGAATGACAAGCTGCACACACAGGCAACATTTCACCCGTTGTGCACTGAGATGGTGCTACCCTGCCTTCCAGCAATGCATGCTGGAATAGGGGTATAGTGAAAGGGTTCCTTTGCCCCTCGGTTGTTACTTGGTGTGACAGCGTATTACACCACTCCTCCATGAACTACCACTGTTGTCTTGAGTGCCTTTGCTACTCATTGAACTCTCTTTAATTCCTTGAGTAACTGGGCTGGGGTATACTGTGCCTGGTTTCCATTCCCCACCCCACCCTATAATTGTACTACTCAATCATTAGTCAGTTGGATCATAAGGCGTAGAGTTGCCAATTCATTTCATGCTGTGTAATGCAATGCTTTAAAGTCTGTAATTACATTACACAAGGCTTATGATCCATCCTGAGATAGCTTGCTCTTGATGGATAGCACCATCAAGGAAAGCAGAAGAGCTAGAATGAGATGGGGAAAGAGTACAATTTTAATTTGACTCTTCTGTTTAGGAGTTTGAACACTGCTTTTCAGTGGGATAGTTATCTGCTGGATAAGAAGATTAAGGGAATAAGAACTACCAGAGTTTCACACTCTAAAAGTTAATTTAGCTGTTTTAAAGTTCTAGTTAAGAGTGCTGTTAGGTGATCATTTTCACAAATGAAAATCCATGTTTAATAGAAACACAATTCATTCTGTCACAAACAAGCCATATAATCCTAGCTGGGGATCATCATACACTTTCAACCTAATTGCAACAGTCTCCCATTTGGAGTGGTGATTCAGATAAATAATCTGGCCATGAAGTGGCCATTCAGTGAGGCTTGTGCATAGGCTTCTGGTCCTTTGTAGTAGTTTGGGCATTTCCACTGATGTTTACATTGGAGCTTGCTGATTGCCATTACAGTGGTACCTCAGGTTAAGTACTTAATTCGTTCCAGAGGTCCGTTCTTAACCTGAAACTGTTCTTAACCTGAAGCACCACTTTATCTAATAGGGCCTCCTGCTGCCGCTGGGCCGCAGGAGCACGATTTCTGTTCTCATCCTGAAGCAAAGTTCTTAACCCGAGGTAATATTTCTGGGTTAGTGGAGTCTGTAACCTGAAGCGTATGTAACCCAAGGTACCACTGTACTTGGTTTTCAAATGAGTGGTACGGGTTGAGTTTACATCATAATTACTATGTTAACAGAATATATCCTTACCAGTAGAATGATGGAAACATCTGTCTCTAGGCATGGATGGATGAATCTCTGCAACTTGTTTTTCTCTTACTACCCTAGGCAAATTATTAAGCAGTGGATTTCCCAGGGCATGATAAATCCAGCAATGACTTAAAGGCAAACAGGGTTCAAGCCCATGAAGAACTAAGGCCTTATATGAGTAATAATTTGCTAATAGTAGTTATAACTACCATGGTGGATGGGATATTCAGTGATGCCCAAATATTTTCATATATGGACACTGGCAATTATATGCCACCAGTTATCAATGGAAGCCAGTGTGGTGTAATGGGTAGAGTGAAGGCAGAGATGCCGCTGAGACTTGTGTTTTGCGGCTCAGAAATTTTGATTTCAGGGACTTTTACCATTTAAACAGGTGAACATTGATTATTCTCTGACTCCAAGCCGGAGAAAAATGCAGTTCTTTCTCTCTCTAATATACCCATCACACAATTCCTGACATCCACCATCCAGGCACCCATATCCCAAGATTGATGCTCCGGCATAGTATGTGAAAGGAGGGAGTTCTCTGTACCTTGCAGTTGCCCAACTGAGAAACAACTTTCCTTCTTTCCTTTCTCCTGTTTGCTACCAGAACAATAGCAAAGCAAGAGGGTGGGAGGGAAAAGAACGAGTCAGAAGAAGTTGAAGTCCATCAGACTGTGGGGTCTGTTGGCTTGGCAGGGTCCAAATTGATTTAGATTGTATAGGCTTATGTTGAGCTGTTTCCCCATTTTTTGAGGTGGGGAATAGCTTGGTTTACTCTGAGCCATTCTGCAACATGGGAGCCCACCTGTTACTAACAGAAACATGAAACATAAATCTCTATTTGTGAACTTGGACTAATTGCTATCTCTTGACTTCATCTCTTGGACATGAAGAGAAAATGGTGGTGGGTAGCAAATCTGCACTATCCCGAGCCCCTGACCCCAGTGGATGGGACAAAAATATAAGCTATGCATGCACATCATCTCCAGTATTTATTGTTGCAAAACGCTATCTGCTAGAAGCACATTAGATGATCATCCACATAATGGAACTACTGTGTGTCAGAATAGCTCCTTAGTGAGGTAATTCACCACCGATAATATTTTGCTTCATACATTGGGCCCAAGAGCTAAACTGAAATGCGCTATGCTATATTTTTTGTTTTAAAACTTGGGTGTCTATAATCCTGCTGAAAACATCAACCCTTTCAAAGCCCTTTCATCTTGGTGAAAAATAAATCACCTTGGAGAGCCAATCTTAGAAGTCTTTACATTTTAATATTTGCTGCTAATGAATGCTGGTGTCTTAGATTGCCCTGGAGCCTGAACTCCTCTATTTATTCACAGAGCAGACTTTGAATAGCTGACAGCAGAGGTATTTTGTCTGCAGCATTCTGACAGCCTGCTTCCTTTCAAGTCTAAGGAAATGTGGGAGAAACTCACATCTCAAGCACCCATGTCAATCTGGAGCAGGACTATGTAATACGACATTTACACTTGAGTGAGTTATGAATCCAGCATATTGATTTAGCACACCCACTCATGCTGGATAGGATGGAAAGAGTTCATGCATTTATGAACCAAAAATACAGTAGCACACACGGCAACCCCACAGTATATGTGCAGTGTGTGATGTGAACGTTGTGTGAGTACAACGTAGGCCCAATTGATGCAATACCTTCATAATCGGTTAACTTATCCCAGAGCCTTTAGGGGAACTGAATTTCTCTAAGTAAGAACTGCTATGTAAAATATTCATACTTTAAACAGATGCAAATCCCAGCTCCTCACAGCCGTTCCCAGTTTTAGGAAATGTTTTTCCTTGGGTAAATGTTGTTTCTCACCAGTTTTCCCCTTAGTGTGACAATTGGCAATGTATGTGTCCACTTCTGCTTTAATGCAAATTTCCTCTACCTCAAAACCAAATTAATTCAACTCTGGGCAGTGTACACAGCAGTCCTTGTCTTGCTGGTACCCTAGAAGTCTATACAAATATGTCGCTATGGTGGTATTTTTTATATTTATTGTATTTAGCGGATGTGGGTGGCGCTGTGGTCTAAACCACAGCCTGTTGGGCTTGCCGATTGTAAGGTTGGCAATTAGAATCCCCATGACAGGGTGAGCTCCCGTTGCTCTGTCCCACTCCTGCCAACCTAGCAGTTCAAAGCCTACCAGTGCAAGTAGATAAATAGGTACTTCTGTGGCAGGAAGGTAAATGGCGTTTCCATGTGCTCTGGTTTCCGTCATGGTGTTCCGTTGCACCAGAAGCGGTTTTGTCATGCTGGCCACATGACCCGGAAAGCTGTCTGCGGACAAACATCGGCTCCCTCGGCCTGAAAAGCAAGGTGAGTGCCGCACCCCATAGTTGCCTTTGACGGGACTTAACCATCCAGGGGTCCTTTACCTTTACTTTTTTACCTTACTTATTATAAGCACTTGTCTTGGTAGTGTTAAGCTAGCAGGCTTTTGAGCTGAGCAGAGCTCTTGTCCAGAGAGGCTCGAAACAATGCAGCCTTTCCCTATCAGGCTCTGCTTGGATTTATCCAAAAGTTTAAATCTAGCATGCAATCCTTGGAAGAGAGGAAATTATTATATAGGAGTCAACATTAGAAGTTAACTGAAAATGGTAGCCCTTGAGTTTTACCTGTCTCACCTCTGCAATGTGTCGTTCAGTTAGGCTTTGTTCCTGACATCCTGACATAGAGCTTTCTCCACTTAACTAGGTAGTGGCATAAGGACCTGAAATATGTTAAACTGCACATTTCTTTTGTGGGGAGGGATGTTGCTGGAGTGAAATGAAATGACTGTCTTGTGCCCTCTCCTTCCCCACCCACCCCAAAATCACACCCCCCATATATACATATTGCTTGACAGAACACGTATGTTACAAATATTATAATGCACAGATACACAAAATTATATATATACAAATAAAGCAAATGAAAAATGAAAATAAAACAAGCTGGCCAAACTACAGGCATATTGTGATGTTTGACGTGATGTTCTCTGCTCTGTTCTATCTGATCTATCCTCCCCAAGTCGTCATCCTCAATCTTTTCCTCATCCACTTGTGTTGAGTCACTCTCCTTCATCTTCCCCATATCTCCACTATATAATATCTCTTATTTTGTACCATGCCCAGGACCCAGGCTACACATTGCATCTTCTAACAGAGGGATGCTGCTCCTGAACTTCTTAGGGAGGTGGAACTACTAAGGGTCTCCTCTGCTGCTTAGGGCTATAAGCAGTAAGGTGAGCACCTTGAACCAGAAACCAACTGGCCACCGATGCAGCTGGTTTTAAAAAGGGATTGTGCTTCTGGACTATAATTCCCATCATTCCGGACTACAGGACATGCTGGGTGGTGCTGATGGGAGTTGTAGTGCAGCAACATTTGGAGGACCACAGATTTCACAACCCATAAATTGCTCTATGGAATAAGGCATGGGTGGGGAAACTTTTGGCGTCACGGGCTTTCTGATTTAGGAAAGGTTTTGTACTGACTCCTGCTGAGCTGAGCAGGGTTTAACCCTCTGGGTGGAGGGGCATTAAATCCTGTTGCCTTGGCTGCATCCACAGCGCACACAGAATTGAATTTAGCCCATCAGCTGACAGCACCCACTCATTGGAGTAACCTCAGCTGATTTGACAGGTGAAAAAAAATGGCCTCATGGACCAAACTGGAACCGCTGATGGACCCAGATCATCTTGTGGCAAGGGATCTTAACTATTGTACCAGGAAGGAAAGATTTGCTGCAGAGTTTTACCCCAGTTTGGACAGTATATCTGTGGTACATGCAACATATTGCCTGGCACTTGTAATTCCCTAACTTCTGCTATCTCTTTTCAGTCTAATGTAGATTGTAAGTCACTATTAATATTATCAATATCAAATAGTAGCTGGAATGGTAGCAGCTGTATGTTTGGCATATACTGCAAATGCAGAAAGTACTTTGGTCCCATTTTCCAAGGAATCTCATAGCATATCCTTTCACCCTTCAGTGTAAAGAAGGTGAGGAAGAATTAGCTCAAAATGGAAACAACTTTTGTTATAAATTTGCAGCACTGTACAGAAATACAAAATAGCAGCATTAGAGGCAGTTTTTAATTCTAAAGTTGTTGATGTGTGCATATCAGCAGCTGCATGGATTTGAGGAGTGTTTCTCTGACCCAAAGTCTTTGTTAGGGGTTGTCCTGTTTTGCTTTTTCAGATGTTGCAAGCAGTGGCCTTAGAGGGCTAATACCACAACATTTGAGTCACTGTGCTTGTGCTGAGAGCAAAAGAAGTTCTGCCTCATTTGTTACTCTCATACATCTTTACAATAAAACATGAAAAAACTATTGTCATCCACAAATGTTTTCCAGAATGGGTTTCCACAGGGGTGGGGGGTGGGGGTGGGAGAGAACTCACATTTTGTTGAGCAAAAATAAAACTAATTACCTGAATGGACTGCCATTATGGGAAAACATCATAACCATAATTTCTAAAGTTTTGTGTCTGTAAGATGGCCTGATATGGACTTTGCTCATGTGACATTGCAATCTTGTGATCTGAATAAAAATATATTAATGATGCTACCAAAACAGTTGGTTATTACGTGGAGCCCAAAAATGGCACGCCTGTATCAAGTTCTTCCACTCCTGTACTCTGTAGTGCCACCTATCATGCTGCTCTCCATATCTGTTTCCCAAACTGCTTTTTTCTTCAATGAGGCCCACCCCTCTGACCATCCTGGCTTGGTGTAAGGGTGTAGTTCTGCCTCCAGACAACTATCCATGCAAGCGAAGGGAGAAGAGGTCTTGGAGAGGTGGAATCTTACACCTTTAAAAGTTTTTCACAGCCCCAAAGTTTTGTTTTTTAGTGTCCCTTGTTAGAACAGCTATATGTTCCTTTATGTCTTGGGATGACAGAATTTGGAGTAATTTTGGTGCTTCCAAGAAGTACTGCTAGCTGAATTTGTTTTCATTTCGGCATTCTGGAATGTAGCGTTCCAACCTGCAGAGGGTTTCACAAACAGCATGAAGATCTACAGTCTGCCCAAGTTTTTTCCTTTGGATGTTATGAGATGTACCAACAACAACATGCAGAAATGCAGAAATGGCTGGGGGTTTGGCTTGGATGTAAGGATTGAACTTGCTGTTAGTTGCCTTGGAGAATTAGCATTGGGAATGTAAAACCATGTGGGTCTCCTAAGAAACTTGGTTCTATATTCTTCAAACGGAAGGGTGGGAAGATCCAGAATTGGGCATCAGAGTTCATTTTTCATACTCCAATATTCTTGCAGGGATATACAGTGGTGCCCCACAAGACGAATGCCTCGCAAGACGAAAAACTCGCTAGACGAAAGGGTTTTTCGGTTTTGCATTGCTTCGCTAGACAAATTTCCCTATGGGCTTGCTTCGCAAGACAAAAACGTCTTGCGGGTTTTTTTTTAAGCCGCTTGAAGAGGCGCAGTTGCTACGGACCGTGCTTCGCAATACGAAAAACATCGCAAGACGAAAAGACGAATTATTTTCGTCTTGCGAGGCACCACTGTAACAATTACTAGCCCAATGCAGGATTTATTAACAGCACAGTTCTTCCTTGGGTTGCACAAAGGGAAAAGAAAGGCATGGATCCCCTTCAACCCATGCTCTTTCTCTGCTAGACCAGGAGGGAGGGATCGGAAGGGCAGAGGGCATTCATATTACCCCAATAATCCAATAAGAGAATTAGGTGGCTCCTGCATTTTGTGTCGGGAGACATAGAACAGCCTTTACTTAAGCTTCGGATTTGCTGGTGAGAAGACGGGAAAACTGTTACAAATAGAACACAAAAACGGTGCATGCAGATGTACACAAATTGAGTAGTAAATCCATTGCATAAGTGCATGTTGTTTAGATGTGCAATTTCCCTTCCTAGATTGGGGACTGGGGAAGCTAGTTCTCAATTTCCAGCAAAATCTGGCTGCTCATATTGCTGATTGACTGACAACTAACCCATCTTCCTTCCCCTAAGACTGAGTCTCTCTCTGTGTGTGTTTTTATAAGTTGCAGAATGCACATTTAATTGAATCAATGTACCTTTGGTCCTTTTTTAAAAAAGAAAAGATAGGTAGCCCTTCTGAATCATAGGGAATCAAGACAGACTACCAAATCAGTATTTGAGTCACTGACCAATATGTCCATCAAGTAGGTTGTGATAGCAAGGGAAGCTGAGCTCAAACTGTAGCAGGGGGAAATATGGATCCAGTCCCAATTTGCATGCATGCTTGTCTTGGGATAAATGACAAAAACAACCAACCCATTCCACTAACAAGCGTGTCTGTGTGGTCAGAAAGAAAGGTAGCTCAGGAAAGTGAAAAATACTTTCCCCCAAGTCTTGGGTAGAAGCAACCAAGGGACCACACATCAACTGTGAATGTTTTACATAAATCCAAAATTTCACAACGGTCCCTGGCTGTTAGTAGCTGCCACCTGCCTGCCACAGCTCAGTCGTAGAGCACCTGGGTTCCAGGTTCAATCCCTGCCATCTCCAGGCTGGGAGAGACCCGTGTTTGAAACCTGGAGAGCTGCTGCCTGCCAGTGTAGACAATACTGGGTTAAATAGACCAAGAGTCCATTTAGAAGTCTTACTTTGTGACTGCCTACCTTCTGTTGGGCCTTTGCAAATGATGAAATCCTGCACATGTGCAGCCAAAAGCCAAGAAAGTGGTTTAGGGACAGATCCTCAGCAGGGTGTGGACTGTGCGTCGCGACATCTCAGAAGCCAGGGAAATTGCTGAACATAGTTTCCAGTGCTCAGCGGTGGGCTTCTGTGCCTTACAAAGCCTCCCCCATGACAAGCAGAAGCAGAATATATTATGCAAAACAGAAAGAAAAAAGCTGAATAGACTGTGCAATAGTTGAGTCACCAAGCACACAAGCATAACTTGCATAATGTATGCAAGATACAGAATCACACATTTTTGCTGTTGCGGGATTTGGATTCCCTCAGAGGAGATTTATTTTTAAAGCACAGGATACATATATCCCTGCCTGCTGTACATATGATTATTATGCTGGAGTGAACCAGTAGCAAAGTCAAGAACAGTCCATTGCTTCTCTGGCCAGAAACTCAAGCCCTGCCACACTTCTTGGCATCAGAATGCAAATTTGTCTCAAATACAATTTGCCCTCAGCTCTATTGACCTGTTGGGAACAGCATTCCTGATAGTCAGAAAACAACTCCAGGTCAGCAGGTATTAAAAGAACGGTTGTTGTTTTATTCTTTTTTGGTGGGTACAAAAACCACAGTTTCTTACACAGAACAAGATTATAAATAATATCGGTAACATGAGTGACCCGTAGTCTCTTTTGATTCTATACTGCAGACTGATGGTGTTCTCTAAACTTATTTGTTGGTTTCTTGTAGTTAGACAGATGCAAATCCATGGAACATGGAATGATGGGACAGAATGAGGATGACCAACAATGTTTATAAAAAAAAAGTCTCTGAATTTTATTACAGTGATGACATTTTATATCAATTATTGCAATGAATTGTTCCCTAAGATGGTTAGAAAAAAGAATTGTGTTGTCCTCTACTGAATTTACATCCGTTAAAAAGCAAGCATGTTTCAATATTCCTCTTTTTTCCCCCCAAAGAAAAAAGTAATTAATTTCTTTTATTTTATTTTTTCACAGGATTTACATATTTATTTTCTTATCACAGTTTAGTGACTTGTTTCCACAGCCGGACAGTCTTCCCACTGTATAATGTTGATCGTCGGGAAACACAGGTAAGCATGTTCATTGACTTCTATAGCAGTTGGTTCTCCACGTTGCCTAGACAAAGACCAAAAGGTAGCCTTTTCCTCTCGTGTATTCTTCACAGTTTTAATGCGCTAAATTGGCAAGTCCTATTAGTTGGTGTTTTGTTTTTTTAAAGTCCGCTCAAGTGAAATTTGTCACTGTTAATATTCCTGTCCCAACCCCGCCTCCCCCCAACAAAACTAAATTATGATTTTTTTTCTTCCTGATATAAAATCTGAGTTTGGGTTTCCGAGCTGAGACCATGCACAAACATTTGTTGCTGCTGATGTCTGGCATGCCAGGATGCCCTTCCCATGCTCAGCCCATTTCTAAGTTCATCAATGACATTTCCCCGTGTCGTGTTACAGTCCATGCTGTATTCCCGTCAGTCACTGACACAGTTTAATTAAGGCACTCGGATATTTTTTTGGTTTTTATGGTAGGTCTGATGCAATTACCGCCAATCCCGAACTTTGTCTAATTGCAGTTCCACTGTGTACAGCCTTTGGGCAGTCGGGAGTCAGAATGCGTCCGTTTTCTCCCATGCTCCCTGTGATGGATAGTCTGGCTTTGTTTCGTATGGCTTCAGAAAAGGTCAGCTGGGAGGCAGGAGAAAGGACAGAAAGGGAGAGAGGGAGGAGAAAAAGGAGAAGGCAGAAAGGAAGTGTTACAATATTTCTGTTCCCCAATAAACCCAGTGCACAGCAAACACCAAAAATATCTAGGTGTAGACATCTGCATTATCACGTTAACTGTTTATATAATGATATAGATATAAGAGCATTTAACACACTCTTTAAAATAATAATAATAATAATAATAATAATAATAATAATAATAATAATCAATGCTCTAAAAGAGATCAAACTGGAGATTCTTGTTCTGTTAAAATTTAGGAAAAGTCAAATCTCTGTGGGCAAGTGTAAAATGTTACTCAGTTGCCCAGTTTTACTAGGAATCAATCTCATGTTCCTCCCCACCCCTCCAAATCCATTTTCATGTATATGTGATAGCAGTAAGGCTTGGAATTTTCTCACAAATTAGCTCGTAAATCTTGTCAAGCTGATATTATCTAGTTTACTGCATTTTTTGAATAAAAAAAAGTTACAGGCTTTCTGTATATTTAAATGAAAATCCAGCCAAAGTGAAGACCTTTTTTAGCCCCATTGATTTAAATGAAAACAAAATCCAAATATATGCTTATCTCCACAGAAATAAATGGGACTTAAAAGTGTTTGACTTTAGCCGAATTCTTCCTCCCTCCATTCCTTTCCACTTCTACCTTGATTTCCTTTCAGTTAAAATTAAGGCAAGTTGCAAATACTTAAAAGGCTAATAAAAATAACAGCTGTAAAAAAAATGTATATACATAATGTGAATAATTCAAAATCTGTCTCAAAGGCCTGTTTAAATAAAAAAAAATGGTTTAGACCTGCCTGGGAGTAACCGCCCTTCCTCTGAACTCAGTGGGACTTACTTCTGAGCAAACATGCATAGAATTGCACTCCAGGGCTGGAATCCTATTGGGGGTGAGGTCTGAGGTTTCAGAATGCCAAATCCATGGCAGGCTTTCTTTTAGAAAGAAGCATCTCATTCTTTGCAATTTCTTTTTCTTTTTGTTTTAAAGGCCCATTGATTTGAAACGGGACATTGGCACCACTAAGTTTTGTTGGGCCAGGGCCAAACTCTCCAATAAAATGAGTTTATTTGTTGAAATCGTGGCAATAACGTGGCTACACGTGGCATATTATGGGACAAGAGCAACACACACACACACAAACACACAAGGCCCAAAGCAGGACATTTATGGTGGATTAAGACAATCCCACTCCTCTGCAGTAACTGAGATTGTCCCGAGAGCACCAGCTATAAGGTTTTTTTTGTGTGCCTTGGGTGGTGCCAAAAATGGGCGAGTGACCCTCCTTGACTTTGAATGCAGAGCATTGGAGGGGAATGCTTAGCTTCTGGGGGAAGCCTCCTGAATCGACCTTGAAAAACGGAACAGAGCGAAAACAGATAGTTGACAAAAATGTGGGACAAAAGGAACATGGTTGACATATCTCTTTGCTTTTTGAGGATGGGGGAACCTCTGGACTTGGCTGCAGATGCATCCTTTTCTTGCCTGAGACCTGCGTAAAGCTTTAATACATTCATTTTATGGTGTTTCTATAATCACCTACTTTAACACAAATCTCAAAGTAGCGTACAAAGGTGAAAACAAGCAAACAGATTAAAAGCCATTTAAAACAGAAACACCGAATCACGAGGAACATGGAAAGATAGAGAGCTACTAACCAGGGAAAGACTAAGGAAACTGACATGTTTCTGCTAAAGGATGGAACCACCCAACCATTGGCGCCTTATTCATTACTGGACAGGTGAATTCTACATAATCCTAGTTATAAATGAAGCAAGGGGTGGGGTGCGGTGGGAGTTTAAAGTGCTTTTTGTTTCATTAATTAGAGAGGTTATATGATACAAAGGTTGCTTCTGGACAGCCTGTTCATTGGGCATTCTTCCTGAATTGTTTAAACGAGGTTTGTGGGGAGATTAGAAGACATTGTCTTTGCATGGAGTTATTTGTTCTGAACTGTTTACAGGAGGGTTAGATAGTGTGCTCTGTCACTCTCCTTATTGCAAAAAGTCTGATTATGGGCAGAAGCCAGCTTGTTTTGCAAGACCAAAATCAATTTGCCCTCTGCCTTTCTGTCTAGCTACTTTTAAGAAGCTACCTTTGGAACAGCCTTCATGTAAACTGGTTATGAAGGATGTCATTCACTACATTACCCAGTGTCCTCTATGTAAAAATCCTCATGAAAAATATCTGGGTTTCGCCACATAATTCCTCCTCCCACCAAGTGAGTTTGTGTGCTTTTTGCTGCCGTGCGTTAAAAATGGCTTAGCACCTTGCACAAATGGGACGTGGGTGGCGCTGTGGGTTAAACCACAGAGCCTAGGTCTTGCCGATCAGAAGTTCGGTGGTTCAAATCCCCGCGACAGGGTGAGCTCCCGTTGCTCGGTCCCTGCTCCTCCCAACCTAGCAGTTCGAAAGCACATCAAAGTGCAAGTAGATAAATAGGTAAACGGCGTTTCTGAGCGCTGCTTTGGTTCACCAGACGCGGCTTAGTCATGCTGGCCACATGACCCGGAAGCTGTACGCCGGCTCCCTCAGCCAATAAAGCGAGATGAGCGCCGCAACCCCAGAGTTGGTCACGACTGGACCTAATGGTCAGGGGTCCCTTTTTACCTTTACCTTGCACAAGTGGACCTGCTGCTGGAGAAAGAGAAAGAGGAAACTTTCAAGAACACAGAAAGGTTTTGAAAGCCACGTTCCCTCTTAAATTGTTTCTGTCAGAAACAAAAGGTAACAGACAAATGGGCAAGGAAACCTTTTTGGAAAGGGAATCTATACTTTCCCACTCCATGTGCACCAAGCCCCCTCCCACGTCTTCTTCACCCCCCTCCTGGAAACCCACCTATTTCTCGATGCTCTCCAGCTACAGTGACCACACGTCAATCTCTGGTCATACTGTGTTTGTTCTGCATTGTATGGTTCTGTTGTATGCCTTTTGGCTGCTGTCTCCTTGGGGCAGGGGCCTGGTATTTGACAGGCACACTTTGCCTGCTGTGCAGTGCTGTGCGCACCAGCACTGCATGAATAAAAATAAAAATAATAAATAGAATGTCTTTCTTTTTAAAGTCTGAGGTGGCAAAATAAAACGCTTAACATTTACAGGCTCACACCTAAACTTTGTTTACTCTGTGTTTTGTTTTGTTTTAAATTGCCATATCACTGGTCTTGTGGGTATTATTAAGGTGTACAGTCATACCTCGGAAGTCGAAGAGAATCCCTTCCGGAAGTCCGTTCGACTTCCGAAATGTTCGACTTCCAAAGTGCGGCTTCTGATTGGCTGCAGGAAGCTCCTGCAGCCAATCGGAAGCCACTGAAGCACCGTCGGACGTTTGGCTTCCAAAAGAATGTTCAAAAACCGGAACAATCACTTCAAGTTTTCAAGCGTTCGGGAGCCGGAACGTTCGACTCCCAAGGTGTTTGGGAGCCAGGGTATGACTGTACTGAGATGTGTGTGTTTTAGGACCCACCCTATTCCTGTGATTTGCCTTAACTGTTTTAATCCTGAATTTTAAATGGTTGTAAACTGGTCTGGGACCTAGTGATGATCAGCACCCTACTATGCACATCTACTCAGAAGTAAGCCCCATTGACTTCAATGGAACGTATTTCCAGCTGAATGTGTATGTAGGATTTGAGCATTTGTACCTTACCACAGTTTTGACAATCCTAAATATTTCTGGCTCAAAGATGAAGGGGGATAAGAAAGAAGACAATCAGTGCACCTGTATGCTTTCCTAAGAGCAGCTACTCTCATTCCTTCAGCCCTGAGTAGCTCTCCTGCTTGTGACAAACAGGGCACTCTTTTTCCATGAGCAAAAACTGCAGTTTTGCTTGCCACCCTGTACTGAAGAATTTTGCCGTGGCCTTCCAAACTGCATGCTGCGAGGCACATCGGTTTCAGCTTGTTGGGGGGAAAGTCTTCTTGCAAATGCAGTAAAACTAACTAGCAGCACAATCGTATGCATGTAGACTCAGAAGTAAGCCACATTTATTAAGGAAATGTTTTTGTTTTTTTAAAGAAAAACATTGTGAAGCCCTGCTGGATCAAAGCAATGGTCCATGTGGACCAGAGCAAAGGTTCATTTAGTCCAGCATGCTATTTCCCTTATTAATCGGTTGCCTCTTGGGATATGTACAAGCACAGCATGAAGACATTAGCCTTCTCCTGTTGCTGCTCCCAAGCAGCTGGTCTTCAGAGGCATGTTGTCTCTGATCCTGGAGGCTGCATACAGCCTTATTGACCAGTAGCCTTTGATAGATTTATCCTCCATGAATTTGCCTAATCTTTTAAAGGTTTTGAAGAGGCGGTCACCTCATCCTGAGGCATCACCTTCCTCAAATTTGTTACAAACTTATTCCAATGGAACGTATTCCCAAACAAGCAGGGAAAGGATTGCACCAGAACTCACTAAACAGACTATCTACAGAGAACATCCAAGAACAGAAGAAAGTGACTTCCTCAAAACCAGGTGCACCAAGCCCGAGTCTTGATCCTCCTTCATATATAAAGCACCTAGAATTATTTTTGGAAAAACCATCTTATCTTATGTCTGCCTAGGATCTTGCTTGGCCTCATCCTTCATCCAGAATTATAAATGTTCACCATGAAATCTAAAATTTTGAATAATAATAATAATAATAATAAATTTTATTATTTATACCCCACCCATCTGGCTGGGTTTCCCCAGTCACTCTGGGAGGCTGTAGACGTCCCTGCAGATTTTTAAAATATATATTTTCAAAACCCATTGTATCCAATATATTTCTATCTCTCTATATATATATATCTTGATGCATTTTTTTAAATAAAAAAGCACCAAAAAAAACCACCCCTTGCAATGCAGATGTCTATTAGCAACATATAGGAAAGTATACTAAACATCTGCAGCCAAAATTAACCGAACCGTTTGTTTGTTTTTCCAAAAGAGGAAGCTCTCTCGATAAGCAAGCAGTTACCACCACTGGACAGACAGGGCACAAGACCGCATGACAAGATGATGATGCACCAGCCACTCACTGTAGTACGGCCCTAAGTCCTACCCCTAAATTTTAACACTCTCGGTTCCATATACGTTGTAACCTTCTCTATAAGTTGCTAAATTCTGGGTATTCTGCGAGGAAGTTGGATTAAAAGTCTGTGCACTCTTTGCCACCTTCATTCTCTTCGCCTCTGCCCTGGATTTGTAACAGAACTCTATCAAAGCCACCAGCATAGCCAGACCCAGGCCTCCAACCAGAATGTAGAAGACGCCCGCAACATTGCTGAGACTCAGGGCGCTCGTCTTGTCCTGGGGAAACAAAAAGGGGTGTGCGTGTCAGATCAGAGGCGCGAGGCAGCCCGAGAGCAAACAAACAAAACAGTACGGTACAAGTACAGAGGCATAAGCGGCGGCTTCATTGAAATACACGGGGAAAGGGAGGAGGGGAAGACAGGCACTGACAAACGTCTTCCGAGATAATTGGCCTGCCCTGGCTTGCAAAACAAACATACGTATATAAGCAAACAATTTGTTTTCAGAAGCAAAATGCTACGAAAGATTACATGTGCTTAACCAATACTTTCGGATGCAATTAGCCCCTCGGTAATGAACGGCGGTGAAATAGTCTACCACAATTAACCGCAGCGTCAATAAAGCATATCTATCCTCTCTCGACTTGACGCTTAATGGTGGCCTGAACACGGGGTCGTTAGAGGATCATTAAGTAGCCTAAGTGATCTATGGCATGGCTCCTTTTAGGATAAATATGCTCCGATATATTTATTTGGAAAAGAAAACACCAGACTGGTCTTCCAACTGCTGGTTAAATAAAAGGCTAAATGTCCGTTACATTTAAATCACTTTTTAAAATTCAGGCAAACAAATTTCCTGTCATAGCTCCTGAGCCTTAGGTAGGATGCTAGGAGACAAATGAGTCTTTCCTCACGAAGAACAGCCTTCTCAATTCCTACTATACTGATAAAGGAGAAAGCTGCCTGGTTTGGGAAGCGCTTGCACTATGGTGGAGAGGGAGAGGGGCCTGGAGCGTTGGAAATTCAGGGAACAGTCTTGCTGCATCTGCACACGTCCACAAACAAGCGTAGCAGCATTCTCTGGATTGGGACCACTGGCTTGCCTGGTTTTCTCAGGGTTGTTGTTTAAAGTACTTATTGTTACTATCAGAGGAAGCTGTCTTGTATTGATTCAGACTTTTGGTCCACCTAGGTCAGTGTTCTGCACTGACTGGCCGTAGTCAGGTGTTTCAGACAGGACTCTCTCTTAGTCCTACCATGGCAGAGATTTAACATGGGATCTTCTGCACACAAAAGAGGTGCTCTGCCAATGAGCTATGACCTCTCCTCACTAAGGGCCTGCAGTGTTGATGCGGTAAATTGTTAGATACGTAATTTTTTAAAAATCCATAACGTTTTTAAGACATTAATCTTAGTGTTAAGTAAGCATTTCAAATCGGTGGATGCTTTCCATCCTGCGAGTTCGTGCGGCCACAATTCACTGCCGATTTGAATGAGCGAATGGCATGAACACGAGACTGCACACTTGACATTTCAGGATTTAAAAAAGATGCATGTAATTGTACATCATAATGCTTTAGACTTTTTTTTTTAAGGATTTGACATTATACCACCCATTGCTATACTCCTAATTAAGCAATTTATCCAGGCATGCCTGTAGTAATAAACACTTTAAAAAATAGGCTGAGAGTAAGACTTGATTTTTTTTTTTTATTCTGAGCTATGTGGAATTCGCACACCATGATGAGCACCAAGTTCAGTTGCTGAAATAGTTTAATTTAAAGATGCATTATTCAGTGTTCCAACTAATGGCTGGGCAGGTGCAGGATGAAGCTCTTTCCATGTTGTTCATGTTGCGGAGGGGTGGGTGGGGGAATAAGCGAGGAACGTAACATTTTAATCTGCCTCCAAACTTGTTAGATTTGCAAAACACCGTCAAGAGAGATGGCCTTCCTTTTTAAAATGTGGAGTGGCAGGAGTCAAGTTGACATGGAGGTACTGCCAGATGTTGGAACAAGGTACCATCAATGGGTGGGTGGGGGAGGTCCACCAGACATGATCAGGGTTACAGTATATTAAATATAACACAATGCAATATCATCTTCAGATCTTGCTATCATTTCTAAGACTGATCAACAGGACCATTCTGAACCTAAGTGGTTCAAGTTGGTTAGAGCATGGTGCTGATAACGCCAAGGCTGCAGGCTCGACCCCTGTATATTCCCGCATTGGACTAGATGATCCTCAGACTCCCTTCTAACTCTACAATTCTATGACTGTAAGTCCATCAACAGAAGACCTTTTAGAAAAGCATGTTCAGTGAGTGCTCCATAACTGAGGTGCCACCATGCCCTTGTATAAACCGGAGCATTTTCTATTTTTATTTTTAAAAAGCAAGTTATGGGTTTGACATTTGAGGACATGACTGGGATGAAGCTGGTGCTGAAGGGCTTTAATTTAATTAATGCTTTGACCCTGTGTTGCATTTCTCATGCAGGGTTTACAAATCCAAGCGACCACTTCATCTGGCCCCCCTGGGGTTGGGAGGGAAAGGATAAGCGCCTTCTGCACGGTGCCTGTTCAATAGCTCATTTATTTCCATTCCTACGTGAACATTAGCTCCCTCGTGAACACAATAGCGGGTCCCGAACTGCAGCGACTGACCTTGCTTCCAGAGTCCTTGGGTCCACATTCCCCTTTATCGTACCACCATTTGTTTTTCAGCTTGTCTAAGACGCCTGCCTCACTGAGTTTCAGAACGGCAAGGTTTACAGGAGTTCTTCACGTGGGAAATAACATAAATAACATTATATATGTTATTTTATGTTATTCAAGTAAAACTACATAGAATCGCATTGCAAAGTGACGGAGCGGAGGCCACAGAGGCTGCTTATGTCGTGCACAGGGTTAGAGACAGACATACGACTGGGACCTGCTCCATCGCTTCAGGTAATGGGCACATACTGCTGGGGAAGGCTTGGTAAAAAATTGTGTGCAATTACTGTGAACCCAAAACTATTGGCTTTCACCGACATTCAGTGGCCGACCAATAAAACACAACCAGATGTTGGAAATGTTTCCACTTTTTTTTTAATGTCGAAACAAGGAAGCACCTGATTTCCAGATTGCCTATCTGTTGTCCTCAAACTCACCTAGCCTGACATTTGAGCAAAATATCAACTGAACAATTTAGGCAGCAGACCAAAGCTGGGAAGTAGGTTCCATGAGGTTGACTAGGATCTGTTTCAGTGTAAATCTGTTTAGGCTCCCAATGCGCACCAATATGGATGGGCCCCTATTGTTGTATATTTCAGTAAGCAGGGATAATCTAGCTGCCTCCCTCTCCATGGAAGGTATGGATGGCAACACCCTTAGTAGTTTTTATATCACCAACTAAAGACCTGATTATTCCGCTGGGTGTTTAGAGGAAGTTGGTAAAGATGGCTGACACCTGAAGGTTATTTTATGCTGCACTGATTGCTGCTATATTTTTAAACTCTTTTGGGAGGAGGGGCAGGGCATAAATTTAATAAATGAAACAAAATAAACACGTTGGCCCACCAGTCTCCAGCTCCAGTAAAAACCAGTTAGTGAGGGACAAGCAGTCTAAATCATTCACTTGGAGAGACAGGGAGCTAGTTGGGCTCTTGTGATATTGTCTGCTGTGCTAATGTCTTCCACTGCATGTTCACCAAGCTGCTTTGTCCCTACCAACTTTTGCGTCAAATCTGTTTTTATTTTTTAATATGTAGAGATTCCAGGTATGACATGCAAAACGACGATTTGGATTCCCAGGCCAATAAGTTGGGCTTGAGACTCAAACAAGGATGCAAATATTTTTGCTTTGACAGTAATTGCACACATCTGGATGTTGATTTTTCGCTTTTTTATCAATGCCGTCAAGGATTTCATGGCAAGGAAGGAAAGAGCCCCAGCAGATGCACCAATTACTCTACATACTGTTTACCCGCTTTGGTGACATTGAGGCTAACCTTGGAGTCACCTCCCCCGCTGCCACATTCTCCTTTGTCGTACCACCATTTGTTTTTCAATTTGTCCAAGAGGCCTTGTTCATTCAGTTTTAAAACTGCGAGGTTAACAGCATTTCTTGAAACGATAAAACATATTTTGTAAGAAACTGCATAGCCGTTAAGATGTTAGAAGGAACGAGGACTTAAAAAGCTCTTTTATCCACACACTAAATAAACCTCTCATTTGCATATTATAACACACCTGTGGGGAGGAAGAAGCATGCTGGCAAACAAATTTGGGGAGGGAAAAATTCATTTTTTTCCAATAGAGGGCAGCTTTATTGCTCGGTGCTTAAGTAAGGATAATATGATTTTGTAAACCGATAAAAAAGAGAGAAGCAGCTATTCAGATATTTTCAATGTGGTGATAAAGTGCAGCCAGGATATAGAATTTAGATTGTGTGCATCCTTTCCCCTACAGTTTATAACAGACAGTAAAAAAGAAAAAGACCCTTGATTCAATTTCTTTAGCAGCCAGAGAGGCATGATTGTTTGTTGTACAAAATACGAGTATTAAATTTCAGTTCCCTTGAGCTGAAATAGCCAGCTCTTGTACTAGCATTAAAGTCTGGTGATAAAGTATGAATTAAATAGGTGTACAAAATGCAAGATCACGCCTCCCCCCCCCCCCGCGCTTTTGTGCGAATCTCTACTTCTTTTTACAACTGTCCCAAACATAGGTGTATGATGCGCAATTCAACCAAAGTTAAAACAAATTGATTCCAATGGAAGGGATTCAAGCACTCCCATTAAAAACAATGAAACTTAAAATGTGCTTAATTATACGTGGATTATGCCTAGATGATTAGGCTACCTTATTGTTTATGGTATTATGTTAGAGGCAGTGTCACTAGAGAGAACTCACCATCAGATATCTAAGGGAGATTGCTTCGTGGAATTTAGGATAACGGTGGAATTCAAAACAGAGCACTTACCTGACACCATTGGGCTTCATATTGCAACAAACTACCCTAGACCCTGGCATCCATGCATGATGTTATCAACTTGCACCAGGGCTCTGAGATCCATCCCTGCTCCACCCACAGAGGAGAACAGGCAAAGGTTGCCTCACTGTGTCACTGATGTATCAATGAATTCCAAACAAAATGGAACTTCAATTTTTGGAAACACAGGGTTGCTAACAATGGAAATCAGATAGCTCCTTTAGCAGAGGCTCATGAAATCACTGGATAGAATTTCCATGGCACCACATTGTCTGATGCTATCTAATGCCCAGTAGACACTGAACAGCAGGTTTAAAGCAAACTGACCTTGCTTAATAAAAATGCTGGCCATGTGGTAACATGTAAAATTGCAAGGCAGTGATTTCATCCACTGTCAGTGACTGTATTTTGCTGAGATTTAAGCTTAGAATTGAAGCTGTTGCAGATAAGCAAAGGAGCTCTCAAATCCAGAAACTTATTCTGGATGTACGTGTTTTGTGGCTCACAAGGAGTTGGAAGGCTCCTCATTTAAATCAAAGTTTCCAGGCTGAAGCCTATAAGGGCATGCCGATACGGGTTAAGCAACAGGCCAGGGTACTCTTCAACTGGTCAGGACCATGGACAGCTCACCACAGGCCTGGTTAAAAGGTAAGGATAGATTAAAGACAAACCAGTAAGAGTTTGGAGTGTTATTCCTGTGAGATTTTGGAGCCAACGGTGAGCATCAGTAGATGGTGGAGGACTATGTGGGCTAAAACGGGCTGCACCCTATTAAAAGGTGCATGCTTCAGCCTGAAGTCTCCTGCTGCCTCGTGGACATGGCAAAGGGCCCTACTGAGTTGCCAGTGTCCTGGAGATGAGTTATTGGAATCAAGGGGATAGGGCAAGGTACAGGATGGAGGCACCACTTTCCCCTTGTGGCTCCTCCAGTGCATGCATGGGGAGTGTGTGTTGTCCTCCGCCTGTTGTTGGCTATCCATTGTGTACACTTAGTTGAGATTCCAGCATTGCGCGGGGCACTGGACTACTAGATGATCCTCAAGGTCCCTTCCAACTCTACAATTCTACGATTGAACTCCCATCGGCACAGCCAGAATGGCCAATGGTCAGAGATGATGGGAGCTATATAGTCCGGGGGGGGCACATGTTCTCCATCCATGCTCTAGTGCAGGGTTTCCCAAACTTGGGTCTCTAGCTGTTTTTAGACTACAGTTCCCATCAACCCTGACCACTGGTCCTGCTAGCTAGGGATGATGGGAGTTGTAGTCCAAAAGCAGCTGGAGACCCAAATTTGGGAAACGCTGCTCTAGTGGGAGAGTTACTATGGAGGATATGTCCTTAGGTGGTTTTGCTCCTAGTCCTTGCCATCTTCCATCTTGTAGAACTCTTCCCCTGACAGAGGGGGCTCTTGGGCCATGACAGCTGTACTGGTTATACCTTTGCCCTGATGATGCCAACTCATTACTGTGGACCACCTTGTACATAAGGAGAGCATCTTTATGGGTCAGCTGTTTTGGAAACACATTTTGTCCTTTACTGCCTTTCATGCACATTTTTTTTTTTTTGGGGGGGGGGTTGTTACACAGATCCTTGCCAACTAATTATGAGGTTTCACAACTGTCTCTTAACAGAATTGACCTGAGCCTCATTTCAGTGGCTGTTAAATTTGTATTAGATAGTGAATACAGATAATGTAATTACTTGTCTGTCCCTGGAACTCAAAATACAGGAATACAGGCTGTGGTGTTAGCGATAACACTGCTTTTTTGTGGATAAAGCCTTTGGGGCTACGCTTCTCAGGCAATCTGACAAATGTAATTTTATACAAGTACTCTAATTATGGTTTGTGATCAAGAGGGAGAGGAAAAAGAGCAAGGCTGGACTGAAATTGTTCATTTGCTTCCTTTGTTCCAGGAAGCAACTGCTTTTGAACCAGATATATTTATTATGGATTTCCAATTAATCATTTAGATGACAACAGTTTTGTTTCCAGTTAGTACCTCAACCCACACCTTCCCTTCCCTTGAGTATTTCCAGTGAAGTACTATTCATGGGGTGTTTTTTCTTGAAGATTTCAACCTCTCTTTCCATCATGCTGAAAGTCAAAACAAAATGCTACTCTGTATATAAGGGGTTGTTCCAGTATAGCTCCAAGTTACTCATTCTGTCAGCACAAGGTGGCACTTCTCCCTCTCCTTCTCCTGTATGCCCCCTAAATCTATTCTGTGTTTTCCATCAACCCTGGGAGGCAGATTTGGGGAGGGTGTGGGGCATGGGCAGAGGGAGGAGTTCCATTGCCCAAGGATAAATCCTTGTGCTGACAAGAACGTGTTAGGTGGATACAACCACCCCTTGTTCTCCCCACTTCTAAATTTTTTAAAAATTGAGGACCACCTGCATAGATAGTAGAGAATGAGACTCTTAATCTCAGGGTTGTGGGTTTGAGCCCCACTTTGGGCAGCCCCCCCATTTAAGGGGGTTAGACTAGGTGACTTGTGTCATCCCTTCCAACTCTACAGTTCTGTGATTTTATGACACAGTGGCTGGAAGGTATAGATACAGTAGTACCTCGGTTTTCGAACGTAATCCGTTCCAGAAGACAGTTCAACTTCTGAAATGTTTGAGAACAGAGGCGCAAAGGGCTGTCTGCAAATTCAATAGAGAAAATTAAACAAAAAACATCAGCGGAAGCCATTTGACTTCTGAGACACGTTCAAAAATGGAAGCATTTCCGGGTTTTCGGTGCTCGAAAACTGAAACGTTTGACTTCTGAAACATTTGAAAACTGAGGTACCACTGTAACAGAGAACTGTCCACAAATGATCTTAATGTAGACTGTAAGCTTATTGGGGCAGGGTTGTGTCCTTTCCTTATATTACTCCGTAAGATGTCATAAGACAAGTGTAGTGGTTAGAGGGATGGACTGGGTCTGGAATGTCTCCACTCAGCCATGAAGCTCCCTTGGTGACCGTGGGTCAGTCACTATTGGGTCAGATTGAGTTACATCACAAGGTTGCCGTAAGGATGATTGTAAGGGGAAGGGAAGAGAAGAATAATGTACACTGCCTTGAAAGCATTGGATGAAAGGTGGGATAATAATAAATAAAATAAACACACATGTTTAATAATATGCAACAACTGCTCCTACTAACAGAAAATAAATTGTGCTAAATGTTTCAGAAGATCCATGTTTTAGTTTATCCCCGCTCCCCCTTTGCAGCCATGCATAAATATGAAACTATTTTAAATTAATGCTGTTTATTCTCATGTTGTCCACACTGGCTCTGGAGATGGGATGGTGTGTTTCCTTCATTCTTTAGTTATATCCCAGGGCATGGGCTGATGACACATGAGGCTACCAGATTCCTGAAACTTAACAGGTCTGGGTTTAGCCACTGCTTGGGTAGGTGGTTGCTTGGAAACCACATGCATGATGGGAGGAAGATGTAATGGGTAAGTTAGGCTGAGAGGCAGTAACTGTAAGCGGGGATTTGAACTCTGGTCTCCCAGGCCCTAGTCCGACACTCAAACCACTGTACCACAATGCCTCTCATATTGCACTACCAGAACAGAAATACTGGATGCTGCCCTGAATGTCTACAAATCTTATTCTAATGCCATATAGTACCAGGATATGTCCTCTGCCTATTTAGAGAAATTATCTGTTAATTGAGAAATTTCCAGATTTACTTGAGATGGAGATTCCCATGCCTCTTAAAAGAAAAATAAAGCAAAATCCATCATGGGGGTGGGGTGGGGAATTACTCACACTGGCCAAAATTCACCATTACGGATCAGGAAGAATAAAACTTTTCCACTTACTTTTTTGAGGAAGGTGCAAATTGCTGTTGATAGTCCTAAAATAACAATTAAAAAACCCTATAAAAGCTAATCATGAGAGGGTTATTTAGTAGGGTTATTAGCCATATCCATAGACAATTTCACAGCACAATAAGGAAAAAAAATGGAAATAAAAAGGAATGAAGTAAATGAGATTTTTAAGCGCCTCTCATTGTTCTGAAATTAAGCTCAAATTGGTTATGAATCTAACCACATTGCATTCCTTGCTATATCTAACAGGCCATGTAAAAAACACTTTTGTTTCACACTGCCATTTTTTTTTTTAAATAGCTGTATAATTAAGATGCAACCCAGTGTATCAAAATAAGCTGCTGTCCATTTTGCAATGAAACAATATTTTTCTTCTGGCACAATATTTTCCATCTGCCCATCTGGAGGAAACTTATTGAAGGTTCATGGGGGGAATGAAAATATTTTTCTTAAAACTCTCAGAAATACCCAGGGTTGTGTAGGCCCAGCTAAGTTGCTCAGGTTTTATTTTATGATTTAGAACTACAGTACATAACTCTATAATGGAAGACAGTAAGCTTCTATTCAGTGCTTTTAAAGAGGCACATTGGGAAGTCATAATCTTTGAATTGAATCCCACAGAGTAGTTCCCTCAGCCCCAGTTCAAAGATAGAGCTCCTTGCAAGTAGAAGCTGCCTTGACACTTCAGTGCTGGGAAACTCCACATAGATTTTTTCCCTCGACATGCAGAGCTTCCCCACCACTGAATATGGAAGCTTCTGCACACATGGAGCTTTCCTGAGTCCACCAGAGCCTCAGCTTGCAAACTATGATTGGGGGCTATAGCAAGTAGCTTTGGGCAGCCAGTGCCTATAGGATTCTACGAACATTTCAGTAAACTCTCTAACTGTGAAGTTAGAATGTTCTATCGCCAAGTTTTAAAGCTTATGCGGAAATGTACAACCAGCTTGCATCATACCAGACATGCAAATATCTAGTTACAGGTAAGTAGCCGTGTTGATCTGCTATAGTCAAAATAATAATAATAATAATAATAATAATAATAATAATAATAATAATAATAATAATAATAGTAGTAGTAGTAAATCCTTCCAGTAGCACCTTAGAGACCAAATAAGTTTGTGTGCATGCACACAAAAGCTCATACCCATAACAAACTTAGTTGGTCTCTAAGGTGCTACTGGGAGGAATTTTTAAATTTTGTTTCGACTACAGCAGAGCAACACGGCTACCTACCTGCAACTAGAACTATGGAAGGCACCATATTGAGCCGCATGAAATGGAAGTCCATCAACTTCACCAAGAAACTTGCACAGGTACAGACTGACATCTTTCTGACTAAATGCAAGAACCTGGACATTATACCTAAGGGTCTTAGAATTAAGAACCCTCTACAATCCACTGGTATCTGAAGAAGTGTGCATGCACACGAAAGCTCATACCAATAACAAACTTAGTTGGTCTCTAAGGTGCTACTGGAAGGATTTTTTTTTTTTAATGCAAATATCTGTCATAGAAGGTGATGAAATTCAATTAGGGGGAGAGCATTGTCCTGAATGTGCTTTTAAAAACAGTAGCACATTGTGAAGGTTTTTCCATCAGAGCCAGCCCAAGACATTCTGCCACCTGAAACAAGGGACAAGATGGCACCCCACATACAAAGTAGCCGACTAAACTGGCCATTGAAACTTATTTCAATAATGGCAGCATGGCAGAGTCCTCTACCACAACTGAGGGGAACAGGCCAGGCCTTGTGTTGCACACAGTTCTGTCCTCAAACACCACCCTGTTGCCGTCTTCCCCCAACATCTACTGCCTGTGGTAACTGCCTTATTCTGCCTAATGGTAGGGTTGGCCCTGAATACAAAACCGCAAACAGCAACAACAACCTGTTCCTTTAGTCCTGATAAAATGCTCCTCAGGGCTCTGGTTTCCTGACACTTTTTGGGTGTCATTTCCTTTACAGATCCCTTAACTGAAAGTATGTCACAATGCTCATACTTACCTGTTTTGTTGCCCTCTGAAAATGGCACCCCTGGGCAAGACATTACTTCAAGCTGGTAATCTCAGTTGAGAAGAGGCTTTCTAAAATTGTAAAAACTGCAACACTGTTTTTAAATGCAGAGATCTTGGAGACCGTTAAAACAATGAGCTCAGCCCCCACTGAGGCATCTTAGAGAATCAATTCTATGATTCCATGATTTTATGGCTACATAGAGGATTTTTTGTTGTCGTTGCAAACAGAAGAGAAAGCATTAAAGTGATCTCTGACCTTATTCATGTGAACTGCCTGCCATTTCGCTATTATCTTAGCAGGATAAATCTTTTTAAATGTCAGAATCCCCACAGTTTCCCCCTTCTGTTCAAGGCAGAGTACACTTGGCCTCTTTTCCTTTTCCTTTTCCATGGTGGCTGCTATAAAGAAATATAAACTGTTTGCAGGTGCCATAATTTGCTGAGCATTTTCACGTTTTAAGACCCAGAAACCCTACTGGCAAAATACGTAATGGAAAGGAGAAAAAAGATGTTAAACTTGTGCCATCAATAAAAGCAATATAATAAGCAACAGTCTTGAGGATATGCAGGGTTTTTCTTTTCTTTTTTAAAGCCGGAACTCAGTTCCAGCCATTGCTATTATCAGAGAACAAGGGAGGTGTTCATGGTGAGTTCCAACACCTCTTTTTCTAGAAAAATAGCACTGGGGATATGACATACAAAATCGGAGCAATCTATTTTGGCCATAGGGCTAAGAAGCACCTTATCATCTTAGTGAAACAGTATAGACCAAGATTCACAACTTTAACACACACAAACACACACACGTTCACAAGATGGTGCCAATCAATTCTGATTTATTAATACCTTCCTCAAGTGCTTTAGTGCCATCTCTCTATATAAAGAATAACTTTTATAACAAGACTAACAAATTTCTTATGGTAAATTCTGTGGACCAGAGTTAGAACAAGTCAACAATGGGTAACCCTCCATATTTGTCCTGTAGGAAATGGTAATCAGAGGTATGCTTGAAGACTCAAGTTGCATTAGCTACCATGGCAGAGCAATGGCATTCGGGTTGGTTTAGACTAGAGCTTTTATTGATGGAGTGAGCTTCGCTAGATAAGTTGCTGGATATTTCATTTGTGCCTCTCTGTACTGAATGTAATATTTTGATTTTAACTATTGCTGGTCTGGATTTATTGAGTTATATGATTTGTGTTAATTTCTCCTGTTTTATTGTGCCAGGAGAAATTTCTAGAGAGGGCAGCTGTCAGGGACTGGGCAGAGGAGGCATGGTGGAGACCACCTCCTCATTCTGACTCTTCCAGGGAAGAGGAAGAGAGTATAGATTAACAACAGTGGTTTGCGGGAGGACACAGCTCAGAGGCAGATGAGAGGAAAAGTTGGGAAATCATGGGAGAGCAAAGATCTCAAAGACAGAGGGCACACAGCAGCACCCGTAGAGGAGATGACAAGGATGAGGGAGAGAAGGTGGTTGGAGATTCACTCAGGACCACAACACCATTATCCAAGAAGGTAGGTTCTATAACCTCTCTCTGTAAAGATTGAAATAAAAAAGAACTGTCAGAAAATCCAGATGTGCCCACAGCTCTAAAAGACTTGGTGCCCACTGAGAACACTGTCTCCTTTGCTAAACCCTTCACCTACATTTCCCTTCCTTAGGTTCATTTTTTTGGGGTGTTGCTGCTGGAGTTTGATAGAACCCTAGGAATGGGCATGAACATATGGTAATGCTGAAACCTAATGCTACACCAAACCATAGCCTAGGATGGCCATGCTGGCTCCCAGGGAGGAGACTGTGGGTTCAGCTACATTAGCCATGTTACAATGCTATAACTACGTTATAAACATTCAACACCAGATGGCACTGTAGAGCACAAAACTTTGTCTATGCGATTTTACATAGAGTTCTTTCTTTTGTTATAATGATTTAATTTATGACTTATTTATAGCGGTTTCCCCCCCCCCAGGGGGTAGATCCAGCCTGTATCTGCTTTGCTCCTCCCCAGTCATTTTAGCTCAGTGTGATGTGGCAGCTAAGCCAATGCTAGTTTGGCTTACTGTATCTGGCCAAAATTTCCTTTGCCATGGAATAAAAATACAGGAATACTTGAAGTTCTTGTTTTAATCATATGCATCTGTTTGGATTTGTTTAAAAAAAATGGCAAACATTTTTTGTTTATTTCTCAAGTTGATTTTTGGTGCTGAACGCTTGGCTGATAAAGCTGAGCCTGGATGAAGTTATGTTTTGCTAGTGACATAGTCCAGTAGGAACAATGCTGCTATAATAATTCACTATCCAGCCTGTGACCCCATCTCTAGACCCTGCAGGCATTTGAAGATTGCTGAGAAATGTAACAACTTGCAAATGTAGTATTAACAGCAGCTGTGGAAAGCCCCGTATTATAATGCAGAGCTAGTTTCTGTAATAATTTGGCAACATTATAAAGTGAACACCTCTAAAAGCCTGGAAGTTGTTGTGGACTTGCCAAAAAAAAGAGGACCAGGTTTTGTTCTTCCTTAAAATTCAGCATCTGTCTGAGTTCCAAGAAATAACTGTTCTTAAGATGAAAGGAATTTACTTAGATAAGACTCTCGTATACCCTCGCGGGGCTCATCTTACATTTTGTTTCTCATTACATAATTTTTGTTTGCAACTATCATTTCCAGCATGGTAGACGTTTCTTCTGAGATGTCCCAAATCTTGGATAAAAGTCAAAACTAAAGAACTGCATGAAAGAAAAGTCCTTTCACTCCATAGGGTGGTGGCCTAGGGATCTTTTTGTGATGAAAGGCCAGCCCCCACATCTTCCTCCCTAGGAGCCTCCAAAGAAGGAAGATGGAGGAACAGAGAAGAAGGGTGTGTAGATTTATCCTTGCTGTTCAGAGGAAGCAGAGCAAACTCTAATTTAGAGTAGAACCGCACTGTAAGTGGGTGATTGTAGTCACTCTAAGCTCAACAGGGACTGTAGCCTGTTGCTTCCTCATATCCATCCTCCTTCCACAGATCACCCCTCTGCCCATAGCTGTCAACATACAGATTTGAAAATAAGGGACCAGCAGCCTCGAAAATAAGGGATCAGCAGCCAAAATAAGGGATTTTCTGGGCACAGGTTAGGTTCAACTTCTGAGCCCCTCTGAGCCAAAGGCAGAAAGCCCAGCCTGCAGCCAAATGAAGCCTCATCAATAAGGGACAGCAGCGGGACATGGCGCTGGGATAAGGGACTGTCCCACCAAATAAGGGACACTTGACAGCTATGCCTCTGCCTCTATCTCTGGAGACAACCTGGTTCAAATCCTCACTTCCCTACTGCTCATTGGGTGATGTCAGGGCAGCCACTATCACTCAACCTAATCTGCATCGCAGGGTTGTTGCTAGGGTAAAATAGGCGTGGAGTGACCTCTGTGCACCTGTAAATGCCCCCCGCCTTTTTAGCATTTGCTGCCTTCCTGTTTTTCTCTTTTCTAGAGGGTGGGAATGTGTATGTCACCTTCAGCTCCTGGAAGGAATGACAGGATATGAATATACACACAGACACATACACACACGCTCCACATCCATCCTTCTGCAAAACCTAAGATCCTTTGGGACCTGTACATTTCTTGCCCCCCCCTTTTGCCCAGGCTCATCAGTTTCAGTGTGTGGCTGAAGAATGAAAATGGAGCGTGCGGTAAAGTGGTGTCTTGAATGGTCTCTTTCATGAACAGCCCTTGCCTGCTCTGCCATCTCTTTAACAGGACAGGCTAGCCTAAGCTATCTCAGGTTAAGTGATTGGAGTATTTGTTCCCTTCACCTGCTCATTCTGGATTGCCTTTCGATTTAAAAAGTGATCAAGGTGAGAGAGAATGCATTATGGTCATACATTATTCAAGTGAAACACAATTCAGATTAATCTCACTGAACATCTTGCCATATTGGTGAATCCATAGAGCAAGTCAGCAGAAAAAAATGCTGCAAGTGCTAATAGCTTTTGAAATGAGAATTGTGGTGGGGGAAGTCGCATGTTTGATTTCAAAGGTAGGCCCCCTTATATTCATTAGCCTATCTTTGAAATCAAGCATGTGGCAGGGAGCTCTCGCTTTATGTCTCCCACACCGTTTATGACGCACTTCCAGCAATGTTCATTATACTTATCTTTGAACCTTCATTGGGGAAAATGCCATTGTGGAATATTATTGAGCTGGTTTTATGTCATGTTTACATTTAAACTAACTTGCCCCGCCATTTTCTACATAAACTTACATTTGTTTTGTGAAACTAGTCTGAAGTTCTCTTTCCCCCCATTCTTCCGCACAATGTTATCATAGCGTAAAATTTTATTACAGCCGAGTATAATTTTAGAAAGTGAGCCTCCAAACAAAGGCACTTCTCAAATTCAGTTTAGTTTCTCATGGAAAATTTTCCGAATTGGGCAATAGTGCACTCAAAAGCATTGAAAGAAGCTGACTCATATTATTTGTTCTACTGTGTTGTTTTAAACATGAGCTTTAACAATTTCAATCTGGGTTGGACTGCATTGAATTATTATAATAATACAGTATTTTTTTCTCTGAGTTCAATCACTGTTATTATAAACTGCTTTGAGATGAGAGAGGCTTGAAGAAATAAAGGAATGAAGAAAGAAAGCTGGGGTGTTCGCTCCTGGCCATTTGAAGGAAGAAAAACAGTATCGTATTTGAATTTGGAGCTTACATACAGGAAAAACAGCAGCAGAAACAGAGGTCCTGGGCGAAACTATTTTATATTACCATAGAAGACCAGACATTATGGACCTTCTGCAACATTCCACTGCTCCTTTAAGGATTATGAGTTTGAGTTGTTTTATTTTATTTTATTTGTTTAATTAATTTTATATACCATCCTTCATCTGAAAATCACAGGCTGGTTTGCAGCATAAAAATACAAAAGGAGAACAATTCGGGAAACACAGAGGTTTGGGGATGGACTTGCTCTTAGCACAGCAGGACCAAGTGGCTGAGGAGCTGGTGCCTCTCTCTATCTAAAGGCAAATAGCCTGGACACAGCCCAGTTTTCACTAGGCTGAGTGAATAAACTACTTTGGGGGAATCTTCTGATAAACCCAAAGCACAGTTCAATCATCTAGGTAGTTTTTGTTCTTCCCTTGCAAAACACATAGACTGACCATGCGTTAAGCAAGCCAGGGGCTAGCAAGGACTCTTGCCCTTTAAAGCCACAATGGAGGAATAGAAAAGGATAAGGAAGGCCAGCCTTCTCTAATCCCCCTTAGGTTGTACCAGTGATACAACTCTACCTATTTCTAATAACTTCCAACTCAGTGCTATTTACCAAAAGGAGCTTTGTTAAATTATAGATATTCCCTGAAGACTGACAGCAACGAACGAGGAACCGCATTAAAGTTTCAGCTACATGGAGCTAAATAAACCCTTTGAGAACAGCTACTGTATATTACCAAGACAGAGATGATTGTTCGGGGAGATTTGCTCCCTCAAACAAATAGCAGGAATATTGTTTAACAGCAACCTCCACTGGGTGCTCGTTGGTCGAACTAGAAGGGTACAGAGCTGAACGGTTGATTGTTTTCTAGCTAGGTTTAAGTGTTTGCTACTGTTATTTATTTATTAATTAAATCAATTGCACCCTGCCTCTTCCTTCCAAAAAAATATTAAAATCATAAACAATACCAAAGTCAGACTCAGCCATACACTAGAGCATGACATTCTGAGAACAATTCTCCCTTCCTTCCCACCCAATCTAATAAGTGATTCTCTCTTTCCTCATATTAGAGTACAAGAATTCTTTTGCAGTCATTTAGCAAAAACAGAAGTGTAATTGCTCCCGCTTGGCCTGAAAGTGGTTAGGGATACCACAAATTTCTGTCCCTAATGCAATTTCCTGTTCCTGTGATTTTCTGTTCCTAATGCAAAACCTACATTGTCAGGTGTGCAAAATCAAATACCCAGAGTGCAGTAGTTAATGAAATAATTCCACATGTGGAACAACTTCTGCTCTCTCCCACACCCATGCACACTCCACACCACCCCCAAATCTGCTCTGGAGGATTGGGGAACAACCAGAACAATTTTAGGGGTTGCATGGGGACAAAAAGAGGGAAGGAAAGTCCCATTACACAAGCAGAAGTTGTTCCCAAAGTGCAAGAAGGTATTTGTACTACACTGAATACACAGTGGAGAGTGGATGGAAAATATGTTGTAAACCAATTGTGAATAATGATATTGTTATGCAGTAGTAAGTGTGGAATATGCCCTGAGTTTCTTTCAATTCTTGGGATTTTGTATCTGTTGGGGTAGAACGTCTGAGAGCAAGTTTGCCAGACCGGTTCCTTTCTGTAAGTAAAAATTGCTAACTAGTTAAGCACCACGATCAGCATAACCAAAGGAGTTGCTCTGTGCCATAGAACAAGTGGACAGGTCTCCCCTGCCCATCTAGCTACCAGGTAGGACAACAAAAGCCACTGTAGTGTGAGCTTGAAGCAGGGTGGAAGCTGAATGCACAGAGACATGATTGCTCTGTGCTGGACCCAAAGCTGTGACAAATGGAGAAGGCAAAGAACCACACCATGTCCAATGGAATGGCTGGCTCAGTTTAAAAACATGCAATCAGTTGGCACCTCTTAGAACTATGGAGAATGCTATCCTGAAATCCAAACTGCAAACTAAACTACACACCCCTTGTTCATTGGTAGCATAGTTTTATTGCTTTGCATGGCACAGGACAACCATTGAGAACAAAACCAAACCAAGCAAAAGCCTTGCCCTTAAGCACTAACCACTCATTAGTGGTTCCTAGCATGTGTATTCAAATGGCACTCTTCTACTAACAAGATTAGTTCTGACTTCTAGCTGCTGAATATTTACCTGTATTTTATGTTTCCCTCTCATGTTCCATCATCTTAAGCCATTGCTTTAAGCTGCTCAAAGTCCAGCAGATTCACCATCCTCCCAAACACTCCTGCAAGATCTTGTCCCTCATTTTACCAGATATGGTGTTGTTGATAATCATAGCTACAGATGGAATCCATCCATGAAATTCAATGAGAAGGCCATGGAGTAGCAGCAAAAAACAAATGGTTGTTCCCCCAAAGCAATGAAAAGGTATCACTTAAAAGCCCTCCTCAACACCATCCCCAATCTGATTTGCCCCATCTCTTTGAAATAAAATAATTTAGAGATGGTCTGCTCACAGATTCCCCCAGCAACTCATTTAGATGGGCTCCTACACACTGAGCTTCCTCCAAAATAACTGAGGGTCACACAATGACTTGGTGCCAGCCTGTGTACAAACTTTACTATTCTGACACAGCCAGTTGCTTTCACTCTATTGCCACAAAAGCCTGACTTCTGGTTTTCCTAGCACAGGTATCAGCAAACTGGAAGCGGGAAGGAAAAACTGAACTATAATGCGGTCCTAAAAGACTAGTCAGAAACAGAAAGCATTTTCTGCAGTACTTCCTTCCCCATTTGCTGACATTGATGGACCACAATCGAATCGAATGACTAATTATCAGTTGAACAACACAAGGCTACAGAGTTGGGAAATAACAGGAATCGGAAAGGGGATCAAATAGAAACCCATTCCCCTGCTCAAGTGTAATGAAGGCAACTATGAGTGACAATAGATATTAGTCATGTATGAGCTCATCACAGCTCTTCAATGAGAAAGCCACGGAGTAGCAGCAAAAAACAAATGGTTGTTCCCCCAAAGCAATGAAAAGGTATCACTTAAAAGCCCTCCTCAACACCATCCCCAATCTGATTTGCCCCATCTCTTTGAAATAAAATAATTAAGAGATGGTCTGCTCACAGATTCCCCCAGCAACTCATTTAGATGGGCTCCTACACACTGAGCTCACCACAGCTCTTGTAAGATTGCCTTGGAAAATGAGCCAAGCTATTTCCCCCAAAACTGGGCTTATTTTCAAGCCAAGCCGAATTCAGAAATAAAGTGCCCACAAACCAACACCCATCCCACCTCGTGATCCAACACTTCTCTTCAGCCATCTCTGCTTGCTCCTCCCAGAGTGTCATTACTTCCTTCCTCCTGCCTCCTTACTTGCAGAAGTATGATGCCATCACCAGAGAACTATTACATTAGTCCATTGTTTTGAGAAGGTGGAGTGAATTTGGAGGTGGATGGAGAGACCTCTCTCTTTACTTCGCTGGTGCACATCATGGCCCTATGTAGCATACCAGGTCACAAGGATTCCACAGGAAATGCAATGTTCCCAAATCCCCCAGTAGCCCTTGGTGAAACTAGGGGCTTCTTAAAGCCTGAAGATTTGAAGCTGCTAGAGGGGAAATCTGGGCATTTTGTGGACACATTCTGTCATTACACATTTTTCCTAGCTCGGCCTTCCCCAGTCTGTAATCCTCCAAGTGTTTTGGAGTCCAAGTCCCATCAGTTCCAGTCAGCATGGATTATGGGACTTGTAGTCCAACAGTAACTGGAATGCAGCAGGTTGGGGAGATTATCCACGTTCCACACACTGTAAAACGAGGCATTTTAATTTTTCATTCAAACTATACGATAACCCTAAACTGTGCAAAGCTGCCACTGTTTTCAGAATTCAAAAGGATTTATGAGATTCCATCGTCAGCATACATCAACACAACTTGGGAATCAAACTGATTTGTTAGGGGTGGGGAAGATATTTGCATCTTTGTATGTAAAAGAAAGACATGCAGGAAAATCTCATGCATGTTTACTCAGAATGAAGTCTCCTATTTTTCAGTGGGGCTTACTCCCAGGTAGGTGTGCATGGCATTCCCGTCTAAAGTTGCAATCTAGTGTCCACTTACTTGGGAGTAAGCCAGATCAAACCCATTGGGACTTACTTCTGAGTTGAAACACATAGAATTGTACTGTATGATGCTTCAAGTTCATGCGGTATAATTTTGCATCCCAATTCTTAAAAAGTTTATTTAAAAAATGGTGGCTTTGAAGTCAGTAATAAAGCTGGGAATAAAGGCAGCAAGGTTTTAAAATATTTTATGCACAAAAAGACACTTTAACAAAGGACTCACTGAGGCTGTTTTTGACTCAGTAATACTGTCCTTTTGAGATCATGGTGGGACAGGGAGATTCTCACCTAATGTTTGGTCACCCAAAATATGACAGGCTAATCTACTCAGTAATATCACGTAATTCAGTAAAATAAAAAAAAAACCTGTTGAGCCTGAATAGCACTTGGAGCTACATTTTGTCTTGAGGAAAACTTGGAAGCAGTGCCTGACCAGTTTGTTTTTTATATGGCCTTGATAGATATACACCAATTGTGACTATTCGGTGGACTATGTTATTTGTACAACCGTTACCTCCTTGTCGATCGAAAATGTGAAATGGGAAAAGGAAGAAAAAAAAAGAACATACCATGTCCACAGAACAACACAAAAAGAACTAGATCAGGGGCATCAGGGAAGGTGGAATACTATAACAACACATGTTATATTGTTATACTATTCCACCCACCTTAATGAAGAACCCTTTGGTGTGGCTACGCCATAGCCTTTCGAATCCAGATTTCCTCCCACTTTCATGGTGTCACATGGCTTGCGCTGCTCAATGTATTCATTCATGGTGGACTCCAGGAGGAAGGCAAACTTGCCCTTGGACTTGCGGACACGGGCAACTCCCTCAGCCGTAGTCCTAGCGAACACGGACGGGTCTGTTGTGCTCATGTACGCCCACATCTTTTCATACACTGCTATTTTAGATCTCTGAAGGAAATTAAAAGGAGATTAGATGCAGCAAAGGGACGAGGCCGCCACAGAAACAGGTCACAATGCATAATGTATCAGGAGTCAGGTGTTTTTTGATCACTCTGGGGGGGGGGAGATACCTTTCGATAGCATTCGAGTCATTCGTAGGAAGATACTGCAGTCCTGACATTGCTTACCGTCGCACATGCTCGTAAGTTTTATGCCCAGCCATGTTAAAATCATTTCCAGGCAGAATCACAACAAACAGAAGAAATTATTGGAGGTGTCAGAATGACTGGCAGGAAATGTAATGATTGCTAAATGTAGCCTTTTGTACAGGTTGGTTTGATGCAAGCAACAAAATTTGGCTACACTCAGGGCTGTGGAAAGAAAAGTTGCACAGACTGTTGCTGTGTGTACAGCCTGTGCATTTTCCCCATGGAATGGTCACATCCTGTGCAAATAGCCACCTCTGGATCATTCATAGAGGTGGCCATTTGGCACTACATGGGAGCATCAAATCCACGCAAAGTAACTCTTACTCATGCTATCTAAAGGCCAATTCTGCTATTCATCAGCCCTGCTAGACCTGCTAATAAAGGGAAAAGGCCAGGAAACAGCTGAATAGCACCAACGTAGCCAGTTAATAGCTAAATATCCATTTCCTATGGTCAGATGCAAGCCCAAAATATTTGCTTGATAGACCTGCCTTGAATAGATTTGCCAAAGGCCTGTCTATGGCCATTACCTATTAACTGTCTATTGCCCAGTTATCTCCCTAGTGAACGGAAGGCAAAAATAGACTCAGAATCTGCACTAAGGCAAAAAGTCACTAGTGTAGTAGAAATAACTAAATTCACAAGGCACACAACAGTGTAGAATGCGTGCATATGCTGAGTAAGAGAAGAAATCACACCAATGAGAAAACATTGTGTGGTTCACCTGGAAGTTTTATGTAGGTCTGAGGAGCACCTGTTCAGACATATCCTTGTTTTAAGAGGCTTAGCTTTTGAGAATGGCTGATCTGCCTACAGCTCCCCTTCTTGGCTAGAGCTGGGTTATGGCACACACAATGAATCACCAACAGGCATCCTTTGAGTTTCACATTCAAACCCCACTGCAGGCTCAAGTCCTGGCATCCGGGGTGGTGGCACAGGAAAACATCCCTGTGGAGCATGTTGTCCCAAGGCCTTTTTGCATTCCTCTGGAAGTATAACAAGGCTCAGAGAGGACATCCTTCTAGAAGCTCCCTTAAGGGTTGTGTCAAACAGCTGAAACATGCATTGTTAGGTGGTTCTTATACAGTTTCATTGAACTATGTTCTATTCATATTTAGGACAGAAGGCCAAGGGTAAAAGCGATGGAAGACACAATATAAAGTACTATTATACCATTTTAACAGTCATGGAGAATCATGGGGACTATAGTTCATTCTGGGAATTGTAGTTCTGTGAGGTCAGCACCCCAAACAAACTACAGTTCCCTGGATTCCCTAGGACCTTTAAAGTGGTACAATAGTGTTTTAAATGTATGGTGTGGGTGGAGTGTAAGAAATTTCACCACTTGCCTAACTATCCTATCAACGGCTAGTCTGTTTCCAGTGTTTAAGAGTCTATATTTAATGGCAATGAACACAATCCTGTCCAAGTTAAACACTTTCAAGTCTCCACGGCCAAGCATATAGTGGCATCAGTGGGACATAAGAGTCCTTAATTATGCCCAGCAATTTCTGTTTCCAAGCTTCTAGAAAAGGGTACGTTTTACATTTCTGTAGCAGAAAAACAAAATTAAAGTAACGTGAATAGAAAGCTTTACAGGATGAATGTGGTTAGGCAAAAGACTGGAACAATATCTCTTATAGTTACAGACTTATAAAGCAGCCCTTTTGCTTCATTCCAGTGCCTGGAATTACATTATTATGCATCTTTTCATCAAAGGGTGCCTTCAGAAAACCCGTAAGCAAGAGTGAACCTGAAAGACCCCTTAGAATCATCATATATACTCAGCACTCCCTTTCGTCTCCATGCTGTGGTTTGCAATCAGCTAGCAGAGCAATGCTATCTTAATTACCTCTGCCTCTACAGTCCCTAAGGGCAGTTCCTAGCTTGACATGTCAAGATCAATATATTTGCCACAAATTAAAATGATTGCAAACGCCAACAAGTGGCACTGGAGTTTAAAAAAAATGTAATGTCAATATTGTAGGAGCTACAAGACCACAAATCTGATTTTCCATAATGCATCATTATTCCGACTGCGTTCCGAACGCTTCCCAGGTAGAGCAAGGGAAACGACAACCTAGTAGGCATGCCAACTTACTCTGAAGAATTCTTTCGTCGACCCAGAGTCCAGTGTCCCATATGCAATTTCGGTTTGTTTGGCAAGGTCTTCTGCGCTTTCTATGGGCGAGACCATTCGCTCAACAGTCAAGAAAGCCGCAAGGTTAGCGGTATATGATGAAATAATGATGAGTGTGAAGAACCACCACACACCTCCAACTATGCGACCTGAGAGAGATCTAAACATGAATAAGATAATGCATATTTTCCTATCTCTTGGCCAAGGAGAAAGAGAAAGAGAGAGAGACAGAAAGAGAGACAGTGAGAGACACCATTATTGCAGGAAATTTATTCGCCAAGCAGCAGTAACTGGGACTGAAACATAACAGGACCAAAGTTCTGTTTAACCAAGCTTCTCCTGATATCCGGTGCTCAATACAGGATACAGTGAAATAGAAATGCAATATACCTCTGAGTTTTAATTATATTTCTCAAATGAGAAAGCAGCTGCTACAGCGGCTGGAGTTCAGTGGTTTTCAAACTGCATTCAGGGGAATAACAAGGCTCCTTGCAAGTTTATGAGTGAAAATATCAGTCGCTGAAGGAAAACTTCTTTGAAAGACAGTTTGCCCACTACGACTGATCTTCCTCTCAGTAAGGGGGGTGTTGAATGGCTTGCAGGACACATTCTCAGTTAGTGAGCCTCAAAATACCCAGCTGTACATGGTCTGAGATGGAATCCTAAGTACTGTGCCAGGGTTCTTTGGCAGATAGGTCTGTAGAAAGGATTGAGTGAAGGTTGGAAGTTTTTAAAACAGCTAGGCTACATTACCTTCTGTATTCCAGGAACATATTCGTACGTACTTAGCAAGGTATGCTTAAAAAGAATCCATTGTGCTCTGTATTTGTTAGGACATTGTATGAAAGAATTCAACACAAAGATGCCTGCCACATCTAAGCAAGTTATAGACAACATGGTCTATATGTATCCAATTGGATAGCCATCAGGAAGAACTCTCTGGATTTTCACGGCAAAATTGACTGTCTTTGAAAACTGTTTACACCGCAGTACTAGATATAAACCCTTCAACTCCATTAACTTTATAAAGTCTAGACTTTATAGACACCCAAACAGACACACTGCTATCTGTTGCCAGGTTTGCCTAGAAATGAATGAGAACAGTCCTTATTCAGAGAAAGTCAGTGATGCTTAAGTCCTATTGAAATAAGAAATGGATTGGGACTCCTTTCAGGTAGTGTCTTGGATCCTGAGAAAAATGGCAAAATGGCTTTGTTTTTCACATAAGTTGTATGCACGTTTGACAAATAATACTCCACTATTGAAAAATAATAATGCACATTTCAACACAAAAACAGAAACTTACTCAAATGCAGTCCAGGCCTCATGAAATCCCTAGTTTCGGCAGGACTAACATCCAACAAACACCCTCTGCTTTGTATCCTAAGTGTGTACTCCTGTATGGAGGTTTTGATATTGATTTCTGTACAGCATGGTTGCACCCTAAATTCTGATTCTCTAATTTACGTTCCACCTGCTGCATTTCCATATTACCTTTGGTAGTCTGAGGAAATAATTTAAAACAATGCAGCTGTCTGAAGATTGCTTGCATTTGAGCAAGGCCAAGGGTGGACATGTGGAATGCCTAATGTTTATGCAACCTGACAGTTGTGAGATGGATGGGGAGGAAGGCTGAAGAAAAGAGGGAGGGACCGCTGTTGAGGCAATGGAATAGAGGCTACTTCGAAGGTAGATAGTCTAGGAATGTAGTTGTTGATAAGTGTGCATGATCAATGTCTGCATGCTATGACAAAAATGTAACCAGTTAGCTTAAAGTTCTTTGTTTGAGAAGATGTTTTAGAGTTCTTTGTACTATGCCCTGGACATCTCTTGCTTCCACCTTACTTGGTGGGTGAGGGATCCTACTGTAACAGTGAAATAAAGATTTCCCACAGCAGTAGCATTTTGGCTTAAGAAATGGAAAAACAGAGCAACTGTAATGCACTGGGAACAATGGAAAAGCATTTTCATATTGTCTTCGTATAATACAGAGGCTGCTGGCTTCATCCCAAACCAGAGCTGGCCAACGCCTGTGTTTTGGGGGGACCCATTCTGCTTTCCATACGGGTCTAGTTGCCAGAACACACAAACTACAAGCTCCTGAGTGATCATATGCCATAATAAGTTTGGTGTTACCTAGTTGTAAGGGTTTCCCAGCTGTGGCGCACCTATGCATAACATTATGCACAAATGTGCACATTTACAAACAACATACATAAGTACGGTACATTCCAAATCTAAAATAGAGATGCAGCATTAAAGATAGAATATACATAACAATTCTTACCCCCAGTACCAATCCAGGAGTTGCCAATTGGCTGTACCTACCTATTGCCATTAACACAACCCCTGCTTTGCAAAAATAAAACGAGTATCCATGAAACTTTAAAAACTACAAGAATCTGAAACGTACAAAAGGTTTAAAATGATTCAATATGGCTGTCTGATTTGAAAGGGAGACAATTACTCAGAACACGTTAATGAACAGAAGAATCAATTTTAAAACATCAGCAAGCAAGTGGCTGTCTCTTGCTTACTGTATTGTGTATTCTCACCGCTGATAATAAAATATACATTTTTAAAAACAGAGATATTATTTCATACCAACCTGGGAGAAATATCACATCCTTGCTGCATGAAGGCACCCAGGGAGAACCACAGGCTGTTGAAGATGCCAAATTCATTGGGAGGCTGGTCACTGGGCCCTTCTTTGCCGTCCTCTGGCTCCTCTGTGTGCCACTCATACGGACTGAACCTGCTCACCAGGAACAGGACAACACTGACCCCAATGTAGGCAAAGACTATGCACATCCAGATCTCATAGGCTAAGGGGTCCAGAAAGGAAAACACTCCAGGTTTAGATTTCTGAGGCTTTTTGATCATAATGGATATGCCCAGACTCATAAAGGGCTTAGAAAAATCGATAACCTCCTCTCGTACCAAAGTGATGGTCAGAGGCGCGACAGCAATCTCTGCTTTCTGCAAAGAGAAGGAGAACCCAAACAACTACAGATTAGAGAAACACGAAATGGCACAAATTGTTTTGCAACAAATGGATGCATTAGATTTTTGTCCTCTTAAAACTAAAGGCCAAAATGGATACCAAAGAAAGTGAATAGGGGACTGTGCGCGCACACATGCACATGTGTGTATTCTTATTGCATAAATATCATTCTGTAATCTATTATTAGTAGCATCAATGTCTCTTTGATCACAAACCTTGAAAAGTACCTGGAGCTGAAGGAGAAAGTTGAACGAATGACAGTCTTTCTCACTTCCTCTTTCAGCTCCATGTTCTTCTCCAGGCTCAGATTAATTCTGCTAGATCCAACTTTTACACAGATCCCTTGAAAAAAGTAGAGCACTTCCTCTATTTCTGTCTTGGCGGTGGCGGGAAACACCTGATCCAGGGGATGAACTGGAATGGTCTGAACCTGCCTGGAAATAGAAATAGGTCATGCCAACTGAACTGGGTTTTGTTTTTTGCTTTTCACCTGATTTTTCAAATACTCACCTCATCTTGAACTAACTTAAAGCATCGTGCCTATTTTGAACTAACCTATGGGAGGCCAGGCAGTGATTTAGCCTGTACAGCACTTCTCTGCACACAATGTACATTCCCACTGTGTTTACAAAGCACACTCAAATGTTACCTTGCTTGTGGAGCCATTTGTGTGTGCAGCCTGGAGTTCCATGGGGCTTTGGACTGCAGCCAGTGCCGTCAGAACTGAAGAGCTTTAACAGTGTCTAGAACAGAGCTTTCCAAACTGTGTGTCGTGACACATTAGTGTGTCGGCTGCAGTGTGTAGGTGTGTCATGCTGTCAGGGGCTCAGGAACAGAGGTACAGGGGAGAGAGGGAATGGAGAGCGAAGGGGAAGAATCTGAGGGCAGCGTGGGGGAGTATGGCAGTGACCCGAGAGATTCCATGAGCTTCTCCAGCGAATCAGAAGATTCCCAGAAGGAGGCGCCGATGGTCAGGGCAAGGGGGGTCCCAGGAGGGACACACCAGAAACAAGGGGCCAGTGGGGACTCCCAAAGCAGCAGCGGGAGATCAGGACCAGCTTCCCCACCAGAGCGTAGTGGGGGGGGAAGAGTCCCATGTGTCAGGGCCAGCGTCTCCTCCAGCAGGGAGAGAAGATGAGTCAGGGCTGACCACGCCTCTATCGGAGAGTGAGGGAAGGTCAGGTCCAGCTAGCCTCCCCGAAGGGGGAAGCAGTGACAGGAGCAGTGTAACGGTCAGGAGGAAGGTTGCCGGCTGGGCGCGCACGCTAAGTTCGAATGTACAGGCGCGTGGGACAGCAGAAAACCCGGATTGGGAACCAGGTCCTAAAGCCCGCCGGAGGCAGGGGGAAGACTCAGGGGACTCAGCGTCAGAAGAGTCTAGGAAGGGCGAGACCCCAGCTGACAGGCGGAGCCAGAGGAGGAAAGAGCAAAGGAAGAGGTGGAGCAAGGCTAGAGTCTTAAACTGGTGTCTGGGGGGAGGAGACTCAGACGGAGCTTCGGCAGTCTAGAGTTTCAGACGTAGAGCTGCACGCTGCGGTTGTGAAAGCGAAACTGAACTTCAATAAAGACTTTTGTATATAACAACGAACTGGCATTGGTCCTTTGTGAGCTGGGACCTCGGGCAGCTCTGACACATGCAAATGCTTTTATAAGGGGTTAGTTTAACCTCCGGTTTCCTAGTAAAATTGTGTCGTGAAATGATATGTCTAAAAAGTGTTACACCAACATGAAAAGTTTGGAAAGCTCTGGTCTTTGAAGAGTGCATGGCTCCATTTATCAGAATGAGCAAGGCTCATTATCAGCATTTCCCATTTTGACTAAGCAATAAAGAAAATATGGATATCCAATAAAAAGGCATGGTGTAAAGTGTGGAACCTCTTGAATGCTGCCGCCTGTTTCAATGGCTTAATTCACATTCTCTTTTTTCCTTCTCAAATATTCATTTTCAAGGAAGCTTAACAAAATGCAGCATAAATTACTTGAACTTCAGAGTCTCACTCTTTGTTAGACTTTGACAGGAATGGGCAATGACCTCCTTATTCATCATGCAGTGAGTGGATAACATTCTATGGCAGAAGAATGAATATTTAACCAGAGTTGACTGCTGGAGATTTTGAGAACACCTGCAAAAGGTAGCTAATTGCATTCATCACTAGAAAGTGTTTTGATGAATAAGCTCATCACTAAAGATTATAGTGTTGTGCAGATAATATTTTAGTCATCTAGATTCATCAGAAAAACAGCAAGGATCCCCTAGCTCTGCAGGACAGTGTTCTTTAGATATCTCAGTTGGTAGAGCATGAGACCCCTTAATCTCAGGGTTGTGGGTTTGAGCCCCACGTTGAGCAAAAGATTCATGCATTGCAAGTGTGTTTAAAATTTAAGACATAGTCTGCAATCCTATCCACAAATACCCAGGAATAAGATGGATTTTTCTTTGGAGTAAATAAGCATTGGATTGTGCTGCCTACCAATATAAAATGAAAATATATTTGAATTCGAATAAATAAAAAACAAGCTTTGGGTATTGTTACAAGGATTTCACTGCTTGCCTCCAATTTGTGTTTGGGAGTGAACCAAAAATGGGTTTGGCTAAAGTGAAGGATCATCATAGGTTGAGGACTGTTCCAAAAATGATACTGCTTTCTCATACACTGGTATATTCAAAAGTGTAAGGACATCAGATGATAGGTCAGTCGGTAGAGCATGAGACCCTTCAGGGTTGTGGGTTTGAGTCCCACGCTGGACAAAAAAAGATTCCTGCATCGCAGGGAATTGAACTGGATGATCTTTGTGGTCCCTTCCAACTCTACAATTCTATGGTTATATGATCACCTCCCAACCATCCTCAGTCACTCAGTGAACCACCCAGTCTTCAAAGCATCTCCGGCCCTGCTCGCAAAGTTATGCTGATAAATGAAAATTCCTCTCTTCTCTCCACTCTTCCTAAACAGCAGAGCAGGGCTCCTGTCCACACAGCACAGAGATTGTTGGAACCAAACCTTTGCTGCTGAGAAGCTTATCAGATGAAAGAGTCTTGGCTGTTTGCTGAAACCAGAATAGGAGCACCCGAAGCTGCCTTATACATAGTCCAACCCAGTGCTGTTTTTCTGGGGGGTACACATATCCCTAAACATTTTGTGAATCTTTGTACTTTTGTTCATTTACTGTATTTATTTTTCCTCTATTTGAACTATAAAACGGTGATTTTCTTGAGTCGAAATGAGAGTACCCCTAAACATTTTTTTTGGGGGGGGGAAGCACTGGTCCAACCACTGCTCATTGCGGTCTACACTGATAAGCTTCAGATCAGAGTCTTTTCCAGTTCTAGAGTTGCCAGGATTGAACTGGGGAGCTTTTGTATTCGAACCATTATCTCCACCAGTTGAGCTGCAGCTCTGCCCAGCAATGAGAAGGTGGGGGCGGCCTTATCATTCTGCTTTTCAGTCTACACTTTCATACCTCAGTAGTTCACTTGTAGTGTCAAGATGCATTTCCATATTTTCTAAGTGATTAAAAGAGAACGTTCACACTCACTAGTTTAAATGTTCTGAGAAATGATCCATCAACAGGGAAATTGTTTTAATGTCCCTTCCAGCATGGAAATGCAATTTTCTTTCCAAGCGAAGCATTTCCTGAACATACATGCACAGTTTATAAAAGAGGTTGTGGTGTGCCACCTGCATGTCTATTACAGCTCGGAGGTAATATTTAGATTATTCATCAGGGATTGTCAACATTCATATGTCAACATTTGCCAAGAAAAGAGCCAGACAATCGCTGGGACGTATATAACCCTACATGACAACTACACTCATGAAAAGTTGATGCAAAAGTTGGCATCAAAAATAGATATGCTTACCCCATACACCAGTTCTCCCACCATCCCATTCCAGATTTTTGTGTTTGGATCCCTTGCTCCGTATTTTCCATCAGGAACAATAGCAATTTTGTACTTGATGCCAATATGCTTTGCAATTTCTGATGCCAGGTCTACACAGTATCCTTCATACTTGTCATTCCCTTCAAACAGTTCTCTGTTTTTTTTCCACATAACATATGGGGCTTCCTACAATGAAAGAAGGAGAACTGTAAAAGATAAACACATAGCATAGCTTGTCCAAATGTACATGTTATTTACCACCAGCTGTGTCATATCGAAAGGTCACATCAGATATTATTGAACTGATCACAAAATGGAAAAAAGAAATCCATAGGAAATCTATATCTATCTATCTATCATCTATCTATCTATCTATCTATCTATCTATCTATCTATCTATCTATCATCTATCTATCTATCTATCATCTATCTATCATCTATCAGATTTGCAACATATGACATACACTTGTCCAGTTGAAATCCAAAACCCAATTTAGAATTTTTTTTAATCCTTGGGCACATAAAAAGGATGACAAAATTAATGGACCAGTTGCTTTAAAAATCAATTTATTTACAACCATATTTTAACACCTTTGTTTATATGGATAATTTATTGATTTGTATTGGAATAATTTTACTCAAAAAACACCCCTGGGTATAGGTGCCTTTTCAATACGCTGAAGGAAGCATCAGCTACCCCTTATAATTCAATAAGCAAAATAGCACTCACTGGGTCGGATCCAGACAGGCCTTTCTCCTTCTGTTCATGGAAGGCTCCAAGATCCAGCAGAGGCTCCATGGCAGAGATAGGGGAGCCCTGCCCCCCTGCACTATGTTTAATGCTGCTCTGGAGGATTGGCCAACCCTCTACAGTTTTTCAGGGAGCAAAGAGGGCTGAAGGCATAATCAGTGGAGATAGCCTATTTCTCTCTTTCCTCCTGAGCCAGCAAATACCTGCTGAGTACATCTCTGGATCCAACCCACCATTAGGAATGTTTTAATATTTTTTTATTTTCATTCCCTATAGAATCAATACAAGCAGAACTTAAAGAGAACTAAAAAATAAGTAAACAAGCATGCCATTCATCCACAGCCCTGTTGATTAAAATCAACCCATACCAATTAATCAACCACACCTTAGCTGATTAGTGTGCAAATTTCAATCACACAGTCCTCCATTTAAGTGAAACATAAGGAAAGATTGCATCCAAAGACTCAGATCTGTAGATTCAAATTCTGTTCCTTGGAGATTCAGAATTCTGTTCTTTGACTTATAGTTTAATTTGCTGCAATCAATCTTCAAAACAAATGAGGTCAACCATCATAGTGCTTCTTTTCCCACGTGCCTCATTGCTCTCCTAAAGCTGTTTCCCTCTCTTTCCTCCTAAAGCTCTCCCCCCCCAAGTTCTCAAATGTGGTTGTGAGATCATTTCTCCTTCCCCACATGTAGCCGGGGGGGGGGGAGTTCCAAATAGTGCATTAAGTCAAAAATCCAAGCACCATGTGGAGATTTACATGGCATTTCAAAGGTACCATTTTTGAATGCAATCTGAACATATATGCAGTTGCCTTTTATCAAGTTTGGGGAGTGGTCCATATGGACCAGTACTGTCTGCTCTTAAAGGCTCCCCCATGTTCTTTTTTCAAGAGGGCATTTTGTTTTGTGTTGAATTTGGAACGCCCTGAACCCAAATAATGAGTTCTAAGCAGCGATGTGTGCGAATTCTGATGACAATGAAAAAGGGAGTGGAAGATGGCAATGTTCACTGATTCATCCTATGTTCAGGATAGCGAATGCGACTGGTGGTCACCGTTGCTGTTGTGGTTTGAAACCACAGATTGATTACCCCCTCCCGCCGCCATATATGTGTTGTGTTTTCTTTGCACTGAAATGAGTGGAACATGTAAAGACAATGGGATTACATAAATTACACAATTATTTATGTAAATCACACAAGTTATATAATTAATCGTGTAAACACCATTCCCCCCAGTAGACAGCAAGGTGAATTAACGTCGTTTTTGGCAGAACATGAATTGCAGTGAAATGGAAATGATTCTGCCTGTGAAAAATGCAGGGCGGAATGGAAAATTATATATTATTACGTCATAAGCTAACACAGAAAAGTCATTGTAACCATTATAGGCAAATGGAGAAATATTTCGGGAAGATGGTATTTTCACCATGGTACATCTTCATTTTGACACTGTGTCAATGCCTTTTCTTTGTGTTTTCAATACCTTATGTAGCAGCATCCCTGCATTACCCAATGTATCAGTTCTAATATTAGAGATTTAAGATTTCATTTAAAAAGGTGGGTGTTTGGTAGTGCCGCATCACTTACATCTGATGACCAGATAAAAGACACAGAGGTTGTTGCCATTAAAGTCACCATTTGCCAGTAGTTTCTCATCAACTCTCATTTGGGCTGAGCTGTGACAACAGTTGGCAAATGTTGTGCCTTCAAAGGATAACCATAGCAGCCCCCTACATTTGTGTCCTGTCCAAATAGATTATGCAATAATACATAGCCAAAATAGGAACGACTCAGATATTTACTGGGACTATGATGCTGGAATTATCTGGAAAGCAAGAAAACTTTCATTCCGTCTTCAATGAAAATAATGGGCTCCCAAGGTCAATATTGTGTAAACCAGATAACATTCATCATTTGGAGCACAACGCTACCAATTATGGTTGTTTTTATGTGTTCTTGCGGCTTCTGGGGTTCTCCGGAAGCTTATTATGGGATTCTCAATTAAAAGATCAATAATAGCCTCTTCCTTGAAAAGTAGATTCCCCCACATTTACCAATTTTCTTCTGCAGCATGCTGATTCAGAGGTATTGTGCTTGTTCTACAGCACACTCTCAGTTCATTTAGTGATGGAGAGGTCCTACAGTACTAGCCAGGTGAATGGAGACTGTGCCCTAGAACTTATTCTTTGCAGAAATCTCCTGCAACATGCAGACAAATTGATATCAGGACCATCGACCTAGATAAACAGCCAAAGCATCGATATGGCCAGGAGTTTAACTAAACAGGAGCATGGGTTCATTTTCATGGAGACACACTAATATGTATCCATATGGTGGTCAGATAATGGCCACACGCTACATGTTCAGACTGTGATAACCAAAGCTTACAGAAAATGCCAGCCCTTGTGTATGCTGTACCTTCAAGCTTGTTTCACTTTGTATTCAACTTTTGCCTTTGGAAAGAACAGCATTGCCAGTTCGGATGACCAAAAGCTACCCCCACACCCCTACAGTGAGAAGTGGTTCACTCCATTATTCCCCCTACCCCCTCATTCCGTGCTCATTCTTTTGCATGTGTACACCCAACCTTTATTTGTGGAAGTTTTGAAACTTTTGCAACTGCAACTATCTCGTCACTAAAAGCAGCTGAAAGACCAAGCATTAATAAAAATAAAAAATGAATTATCTCCTTTGCAATGATATCAGATCACCCCATTTCTCCCATGGGCAATATTGCAGTTGCAGGAACTCATTCAGAGCTGTTATATCTGAAACATTTCTAAAAATCCAGCAGAGAGATAGTGCCTTGCAAGACATAATACTCTGCACACTTAGGGTACTTAAAAACGTAATTGGGAGAGGTTTAGCTTTCCATGATGTGCCCATATATATTGTCTTTTGTCCCTGTAGTTAAGCAGGCTTCGAAACAATACAAAAACCTTCAAAACTTGATGATCAGAAGCAAAAGCAGGGTAAACGCAGTACCATGTTGTGTGAAGGGATCCAACAAATGATGGCCTTCATAGCCACAACTACTCGAAAAAGATAGTAGGTTGTTTATGTGATGAATGCATAATCCATTGTTGGCTCCATCAGGCAACCCATTTTGATTTCTATTCCTGCCACACAACGGCTACAAAACTAAACACGTGTTGAGAAGATATCCACCCACCATTTGGCCTGATGCAGTTTCTAATTACAATAAAATTAGAACACTCTGGAGGAGGTTTATGAAATATAATTCCACAGGAAATCCACATTTCAAATGATTAGTAACAAAATATGAGCATAGATCATCAAAGTGGTACAAGCTTTACTTACAGAAATCTGATATCTATAACAATGGTTAACATTTAAAATATACAGCTTTGCAACAACAGATTTATCAGTGTAGAGAAATCCTTCACAAACTTGCTATTACACAGCTCATAATTAGAAACTAGGGAATGGTCTTTTTTATTTTTTGAAAAGGAAATTTATTGTCTCTATGCTTAATTTATACTCAGAAAAAATAATCTTGCACTTCCCAGAGAACTTCAAAGCATTTGCTAAAGTATAGAAAAGACATTTATCAAAGGTTTGAAGGTCAGTCTTGCAAATAATAATAATCATTTGCCTTGTCATATATAATAAAACATTCCATGGGATTCAGTGGGAAGGCAATTTACACCTCTATGTTTGGCAAATATAGAACCAAGTTCTCCACACTTTTTCGGCTAAGTGCTGTGCAGCCTGAACCTATTGGTCAAGACCTGGAGCTGAACTGGTTACAACCAATGTTCCTTCTTAGCTCATCTATCTGAGCACCAACATAGACCCTCCCTGACCTTTGCAGGCTTCTTGTATAGTTAAACAGATTAGCCTCTCCTGCCCAAGCTTGCATGGCCCAGTTCTGAAGCTGCTCTAGCATACGTCAAAGCCCTGACAAAAGTTTTGCTATGGTCTGTGATCGGCGGAGGTTAGTTTCAGTCTCTGTGACTTATATAGGTAAAGTTGGTATTGGTGTTCTTCAGCCAGGAACTCTCCCTGCCCTCCCCTTCAGCATCCAAGAGAGCAGAAAAAACATGGATGCCATGGATGTAAAAAATGGGGGACACTCATGTATTTTTCTTGTCATAGTCCTGTTGCTCTGGGGGGTGAGGGATTGCTTCATTGCAATTCAAAAATGCACTAGCAAGCAGCCTGTGGCAGGTGCATGACTGATTTTGGAGCTTTTAAAAAAGGCCTTGGAATTCAAAGACCTGATCCAGCTCGTCTCATGTTCTTATGGTCATGCGGATTTTAAAAGAATCTCCATTTTAAACCCACATGGAAGCAGGATAGGCTGAAGTTAGTCCCATCCTCATATAGAATGGGGATGAACTGTCCATCCAGATTAACAATGAGGAAGGGGTTCTGTAAATGTCAACAAACTTGTTCACATGTGAACAAACCAACAGTAGTTTAGCAGCTAGATGCTGCAGCTATTTTATAGAGAGTAGCTTGCTAAATATTCTAAAAGCAAAACAGAAACGTCTGATCCAACCAAAGCACTTCCAAAATCCCATTAATTTCAGTATCAAGAATTTAAGCAAAATATTAATTTTCCCATTCAAATCAGCTGCGCTTAAAATGGCTTGACTTCAGCAAGATTGTATACATGTTTCTTCAGCATATTTGTTTCTTCCTAACAACTGTTTTTATTCATATGCAAATCAAAGCAATTAAACACTCAGTTAAAATATGTACAATTACAGCACAACAGTAGACATATTTACTATTAAATCCCATTGTGTTCTATAGAATTTACTCCATAGTAAGCGTGCTTACTTTGGCAGCATCACACTCCAATTTTATACGTATTTCCTCAGAAGTAAGCTCCATTGAGTTCAACAGGACTTACTCCCAGGTGCAATGCTAAACCCACTTATCTGAGAGTAAGCTCCCCAAACCTCAATGGGGCTTACTTCTGAAGAGACATGTATAGGATTTGTACTGTAAATCAAGTATGTGCCTTCATTATATACCTTTAAGCACCAGGCAAAAACGTTCCTCTTTAACCAGGCCTTTGGATGATGGACATCCTATGCCGTTTTAAAATGTGTTGAGGGAAAGTGTTATTGGGTTGTTTTTGTTTTTGTTTTGTATTTTCTGATTTCATCCTGTGAACCGCCCTGAGACCTGTGGGTATAGGGCGGTTTACAAATTTAATTAACTACTACTACTATTATTTCTTTAATCAGCCAATACCCCCAAAACACTGAATTAGCAGATAAATGCACCTGGGTGTTTCAACATATTACAAGGGAGAGAAAAAGAAGCAGAGATGTTGTCCATAATATCTGCAACCTGATGCCATCCAGAGGGTTATTCAACTAACTCAGAGCAGATGCATTGCAATTAATAGATCTAACTCAGTTATGTTTATTATGTTCAGTGGATCTATGCTGAGCAACGCTTAGTTGAATACCACCCAAGGGGTTTTGCTAGTGCTAGCAAGGAACGCTCATAAAACACAAATGGAATAGCTCCCTCTCTGTTCTACTCTTGAATACTAGCCTAGATGTTTTGGACTACAATGTCCATCAGTTCTAGGCAGCATGGCCGGTCAGGGATGATGGGAATTGCAGTCCAAAACACCAGATTGGGGAAGGCTGGCATGTACTTTCAAGAAAGGACTAATTTGTATTCATTATGTGGATCTGGGGTCTGTTATGAATCATTTTGTGGAATTATCAGGGGGTGTTTCTTGGGTCTGGGTTTAGACTAGGTGTTCCTGATTCGATACAGTTCTTTAACATTCCAATAATTAAATCACATATTTATCCTCCCCCTTTTAGACTTTGTAATTTAAGAACACGGCAGGTGATCTAGTTCTCTACATCATTAAAATAAGAATTATTACGTTACATAAATGTTAACTAAAGCTCTCTATTTTTATATCAGCTTTTTAAATAAACCCCCACTAACAGCAAATTCATTTTTTTCACATTAAGGTAAAACAAAAAGATAATCACATCTGCTATACAACCAGAGAACATATTGTTTCCTAAAAGTAGAACATGCTGATTTGGGCAGTATAGATTAATCCTACTGATATCCTGTGTCTATGAATGAAATAGCACTGCATCAAATGAAGCACAGGAACATACAAAACCAGAGGACACTAAGCAAATTGCCAAATGTTTTATTAAAGCATGCCATGCGGGAAAGAGTTACTAATAAATAGATACCTGCCTTCCAGAAATGGAAAAGCTGAGCATTACTGATTCCTAGGAACTATTTAATTAAATGTAGAAATGGACCCAGATCCAATTTCAAAGCAGTCCCAAATCCTGTTTTTCCCAGTGGCACTGAATTAACTTTCCTTTAATATGAAGAGGGAAGTGAATGGGACACGTCACTCAAAGCAGCCTTTTTCACTTGCTCGCGTTACGGAAGAAAGCACATTCACAAGATTCTGGAGATAGACCACAGCTAATTAAATGGATCTGTATATATACAGTACATGGCTGAAGGGAGTGACGATGCTGTTGCTGCAAACCAGCACAGGTCACTGTTTGCCTTCAGAGTTAAGTGCTGGGGCTCAATGCATATAATTAGTTGGGCCTTGACTGTAGCCACGTTTATCAATTGCAACTCAACTAGCATACGGCGAACTCTTCTTATACCAGATGCTTTGTGGGGGAAATTCCATTGCAACTGCAATCTGGGACAGAAACCTGGGCGGTTCTAGATGGGGCTGAATCATTACTGGACTCTAGAAGCAATTTTTTTTTAAAAAAAAATCCTTCCACTAGCACCTTAGAGACCAACTAAGTTTGTTATTGGTATGAGCTTTCGTGTGCATGCACACTTCTTCAGATACACTGAAACAGATGTCACCAGACCCTTATATATAGTGAGATGGTGGGGAGGGGTATTACTCAGAATAATAATAATAATAATAATAATAATAATAATAATAATAAATACTCCGCCCTTCCCAGTTCAAAAACCGGGCTCAGGGCGGCTAACAACAAATTTAAAACACTTAATTATAAAGCAGCATAAAATACAGTATTAAAACATGAATAACAATAAAATTCAAAAATCAATTTAGGGGAAATAAGCATTAGATAATCCCCAGGGCTAGCTGGCTGAATTGGTCCTACTTGGGCCAGTGAGGAGGCCAGGGGAGAATTAGCTGTGAGGTCTCAGAATGGGTGATCTTCATAAAAGGGGAGGGGGAGGGAAGAGAAGGGAAATAAAAGATCAGGCTGAATTCAAATTAAAGGCCAGGTGGAATAGCTCTGTCTTACAGGCCCGACAGAAGGAGGTTAAATCCTGCAGGGCCCTAGTCTCATGGGACAGAGCATTCCACGAGGTCGGAGCCATTACTGAAAAGGCCCTGGCCCTGGTGGAGGATAGTCTAACTTCCTTAGGGTCTGGGACCTCTAAACTATGGTTATTCATGGACCTTAAGGTCCTCTGTGGGGCATACCAGGAGAGGCAGTCCCGTAGATATGAGGGCCCTAAGCCACAAAGGGACGCTAGAAGGTTATGCAATAAAGCATGGCAAGGACATGGAAATAGTATTGCAGTGGTGAGCCTGGGACCCTCCACATCACAAGCTACCTTTGGTCATGCTGGCTGGTAACGATGGGAGTTGGGAGTCCCAACAGTAACTGGAGCTCTACAGCCATCCCTGCACTACTGTCATGACACCAGGCACATGGTTTTTCATTACATGTGAAGAGATGTAATTTGACAGTAACGTAGAGATACCTTTACGCTGGAATCTATTGGTGTTACCATTTGGCTACTAAGCTTAGTAATAAGCACCTGGTTGTACCAAACACATATGATATAAGCTGAGTTCTCCGTATATTCTGTGGTCCAGGATACATCTGTTCATGTGCAGTGGTTGCCGCGCACTGGACTTAATTGTTTAAGCACCATCACATACCAGTCTACATGGGTAGGAGAGGTAGGTGTGAATGTTGCTGTGTTGCTGGGCTGTGTCACAACATCTTCCAAGCTCCATCTCTAATAGGTTGGATCTAAAGGCTCCATTCCTCTGAAAGAAGGAGTCGTCCTCCAATGGAACGAGTCCTTCAGGCAAAGGAGTCTTTCCGTTTCAGAAGGACACCTTTCATCATAGGAAACTCCTTTGGATTATGAAAGGTGATCTTTAGGTCCAACCTATGTATTCAGAACCTGCTAGAAAGCAGCAAGTCCCGGCTCTGTTCTGGAAAGCATGTTCTCCTTCATGGAGAGCATGTGTTGCGGTGGGGTCCAACAAGACATCCCACTGTTGCTGAGTGCATAAAAGTAGTTGGCCACATTTGCAATTGGGCTCCTCTTGTCATTGGATAGAATTTGATGTTGCCATTTTGTGATTGACAGCCAAGAAGGCTTTTATTCCCTGCACGCAGCGTTGAGCTTCCTCTTTTTGCTGCACACATCGGATCACCTGCCCACCCTCCCTATATTTAGGGTTGTTCGCATTGACCTTGCTATGCCTGTCATGGGGTTGTCTGCTTTTGGGGCAGGGGCCTGGTAGGAATTTTGTCCATTTGGCTGATTGGCTGGTGCCATTTGGTTTTTGCCTACTGCATAGCAAATCATCAGAACTTGTAAGGTTGAGGTTAGGCATTGGTTTTATGAATTGGTTGGTGGAGGGGCATGGATTGGCTGTGCCTGCCCCTCCAATGCTGCTGCTGCAAGAGTATTCCATTAAAGGAATCCAGGGGCTCAGCATGCTTTTGTCCGAACCCCTGTCAAGGGGCTAGGGCCACGCAAGAACCCCTGGGAGCATTTGGGGAGAGGTGAGGGCATGGTACCCAGCTCCATCTTTCTCCCCAAAATGTTTTCCCTTTCTGACTTCGTGGGCATGCAAATGCCAGTCTGTCCCCATGCAGGGTCAGAGAGTCGCAACCAACGCCTAAGCAACCACTCACATTGCTTGTATTTTAACCCGGCTTCGGCTGGGGAGGGCGGGATATAAATAAAATTTATTATTATTATTATTATTATTATTATTATTATTATTATTATTAATAATAATAAAGTTGTGGCCAAAATTATGCCAAAAACCTTAAACAAAAATTCTGTGTGAATTGTGTTTTTATTGGAGTGGCTTGGGGACCTCGACACGCAAATGTTTCTGCCCTGACCAACGTTTGTGGTTCTGGGAATAAAGTCCAGACCATCCCTCATTTGGTGCACGGCAACAGAAAGAAATTTGGACACTGTGCACGAGCCACTCCATATGAATAGCTCATTACAAGCGGAGAACCAGACACAGAAGTAACTTTCACCTGCACGCTGAAGCTCAGCCTTAACACAATGGAAAGGGCACAGACTGAACATTTAATAAGGCTCCCCTCCCCCGGCTTTTGTATAGTTTTGTTTAACTCTGAAATGGCATGCTAGGGGAAGCCTTGGCATGCTACATAAAATTCATTCAGATCCTTGGTTTGGAAAATGAAAATACCAGTCCTAGGACTGGTTGAGTTATTTCGCAGAGAACATTTATTATGCACATCAAAACGCTTCACTGCAAACGAGACAAGACATTTTAAACAGTTTCTTTCCCTTGCATCCTGCTTCTTTCTCTTTCTGCAAGCACTGCTTAGTTGCTCCTAAACTTGGAAGTATTTTACAATAATTTACACTGTACATGTATGAAAGCCTTAATTTAAAGACGGGCATGAGAGGGGAAAACACAACTGAGAAAGCCTTGAAATCCTCATCATTTTCTTCATAGCTTGGCCAAGTTGAAGATTGAATGCCACCTGCTTTAGGCATTTCAGAATAGTCACAGAGCTTTTTTTCCCCCTTGATGGTTCAGTGCCTGGTCATCCAGTCAGAGGATCAGAAATCCATATGGAAAAATATAGCTCAATTCTACTATACTGGAGGTTAACGCTTGAGCCTTAGTTAGGAATGTTCACGGCGGAGTGGGACGCTTTTCTTCCTTGATCAATTTCTTAAAATAGGATTCTTCATCAGAGGCTGAAAAGAGGAGGACTGTACTGAAGTATGATTTTTCCATTACTGTGTCTTTTTTTTTTCAAAGGAAAAAGATACATTTTTTATAAGTCCCATGCAAAAAAGAATTACGCAATTAGGTTAGGTTTACACTCGTAATTTCTGAACACAATATTAGATCTTTCCACCCTAGAATGACAATCCTTAACAGGTGATTTGTCGTGATGGCAATGAATGCGTCACCATACTCAAGTCTCACAAACAATGCAACAGCTAGTGGTGCAGAGAAATCCAGTCCCACACACTTTACCTTGGATTGTTTTCAGTTCATCACCAATTTAGAAATAAAAAAATTAAAAAACAAAAATCTGGTTAAGGAAGACTAACACCATGTAAAGCACTCCGTGTTTCTTAAAACAAACCTTATCTGAAATGGTTGGGGAGAACAACCCCAATTCTTTTCTAATGAGATATGTGAAAAGGGCAGTACAAACCAAGTTTTGGGGGGGGGAAATTAAGACTATTCAGGTAAAGGTCATCCTTTGCCAGTCTGCTTTGACACACATCAAATTTAAAGGGCACACCTGACTTTGGAAGAAACAAAAATAGGTTAGCTATTCCCTTCAAGAGGTACAGCTTCTTTTGGAAGAACCAATTCTGAGACCAATAGATTCCCTTTTTTATTGCTGATAGCTTTGAGTAAATGGTTACATTTTTTATTATTATTTCCTTAGAACTTTTAAAATGTAAAAATCCATGATAAGTGTCACAAATAATAATATAAAACATACTGGCCATAATCCATCCAAAGTCCAACACTTTTTAATATCCCACTGATTATTAGGTGAGAAGGACACAGCAGTTCGTGGGAGAGGAGCAGTCACTTCCTAAACCATGCCAGGTCATTTTGGGCTGGTAGAAAGGTGCCCCCACCCCCGGCCAGCTTTTTCCATTCCTCCCCACCTTAAAAAAATTCCTTCAAATGACAAGAGTGGCAGAGAAAATGTGCCATATCTAGGGTTGGTGAAATGTCTCGGCCCGTTGCGGTATGTGTCACGGGAAAGAAGAAGCTTTGTTTATGGTGGATCCAAGGTCTTCTCTGACCCTCTCAACATGCCCCTGGGATGCCCAGTTTCCAGGTCCGCTGGTGAAACTTTCTGCCACCATATTGCACAGTGGGGAGTGGAGCCCATAGCATCCAAAGGACCCTCACCTGCCTTCTGTGAGAGCTAAGAACTGCTCTTTTAAACACGTACATATGCATCAAAATCAATGGTACTTAAAAGCGCTTAGCTTTGGATGTATTGTGGCTGCTGTGGGTTTTGTTCACTGATATCTTGACATGGTAAAAATGACTACAGAACTGGTGTCTAAGAATCAGCTTCTGTTCGAAGACATGCTTTCAAAAATTACGCATGTTTCCATTTTGCACACGTAAAGAAAATTTAGCAAATTGTTCTAAAATGAACTAACTAGCAAAAATGTACTTATTTGCTATAAGAGTCAGGGAACCTGCATTTCTTGCAAATTGCAATGCGTAACAAACATCCACCAGATACATGTATTCCTCTATGTTTTCCCCCTTTAAAAACAAAACAGAAAGCATTGCAAAAAAAGAGAGGGCTACGTTACTGAAAGGTAGCTTTTTTCTCATTTCAGAACTTTTCATTTTTTGTATATGGTATACTGCATAACTGAAACATTTTAAATACAGCAATAATTTGTTTTGATCAAAGAGGACTTTAAAAAATATATTAAAATGGTTATTTTAAGATCTTTTATCTGCCACTCCTCTGTTAACTTGCCCACTCTGATATTTACTTTGTGGGAAATCAGGCAAATATATGGCTTACAGGCCTGCACTTTCTTCCTTTCTTTTAAAAACTTACCATAATTGTGGTTACGATTACTGTTCTGTTCTCAAGAGCTGACGTGTCATTTCCCAATGTAGGCTCATGCTGAATCAAAACTAATTTATCCATATCATTCCAGTAACCAATCTGAAACACATAAATGCAAAAATTAAGTTTGCATACATATATGTGGATGATATGATTTGAGCACTATGTTCCCCTTGTTTTGGGATGATGTGATTTATTGATTATACATAACCAGATGTTCCATTGGGGGGACAGTATTGACTAGGGGCTCATCCAGGCTTCCTTTTGTGTTGAGTTTTTAGGCACAATTCCAGCCTTTAAACTGTGTGTCTGATCAGAGTTATGTCACGGCGATTTCCCCAGGAAAGCCCACATTTTACCTGGAAAGTATGACACAAAAGGAAGTCTGGATGAGCCCTAGGAAGATCTGTGTAAAGAGCTGGCGATTTGTTAAGTTTGTGAGTAGTATGGATTGTGGTCAGGATTATGGTGGAAAACAACATTGATCAATATGCCATTTATCACTTCACTTGTAAATCATAGACCTCTCAGGCCAATGCTCACACACCATAGTTATGACTTATCAAATGTACATTCAGTTTATGACAAAAAGAAACAGAATTGAACAAACAGGAAGCCCACTGCATGTATGTTTGTTTTCCTGGAAGAAAGTATCTGATTTTAATGGGATTTATTCCTTCCAGTTCTGTATGCACTTACATGGAAATTTTTCACAAAGAGCACAGAGGGATTTATGCCAGAGTGGTAGTCTTCAAGCTTTTTAGACCCAGGACTCACGTTTAGTCCACTGGAGACTCAGTTACTTTTTTTAAAAAAAAATAATAATCAAATATTTGTATGGTCATAGTCCGGCTATTGTGATCCATTAGAGGTCAGGCGGAGAGCCAGAAGTGGATTTCCAACCAGCCATATGAAGGCCAATGTTTCATAGCAATCATATATATGGTTGATCTACCAATTAATTATCGAAGAGAGGTTAAAATAGAAAGCAAGCAAGTGGATCTACATTTGCTTTGGTTCATGAACGCTTCTGGCTTGTGACCCAAAAGTTGGCAATAGGAAATGTAGTCAGTAGACAAGAGAGAGAGATAGAAAGTGGTATAGAGGAATGGTTACCAGAGAAATCCCCAAACAAGCATCTTCCTTTTAAGGTCTACTCATATGTGCAGAGCAATGTGGAAGCATCTGAGGAATTGGAGCTCACCTGTTCCCTTCAGTGAGCTGAGAAACTGCAAGTCTCCTGCTTCTATGTTATATTGTTTCTCTTTGGAGGAAGTGATTTGCAGAAACAATTGTTGGTTTGTTCATCAGAAGCAAATACAACTTCTTGGAACACACTGACCTGAGTCATGGGGAGTTGATGTGAACCAAGTAGGACATTTATACTCTCTGAGATTCTTGTCCGTTATTTGTGAATTATTCATCTCCCCTATCTATAGAGACAAGATTCACGGTATGCTTAGCATTCCCACAGCTACACCTATTCCTTGCTAGTTTCCCCCCCGGGAAATGTTGCAAGTGCAGTTTGAAAGCAATATCTATGGTCCAACAGAAGCTTGAGTGGGTTGGGGGGACATGTGCCAATGAAACAATAATGTTAAATCCTGCAAATGACAACTCAGGTTCATAATTTAATCACACAAATGCATTTGTGACTTTGAGCAGTGGCACATTACGGGAATGTTTCTTTCATAGACACTCAAGTAAAATGGGTGAAGAAAAAGGTTTGCTTTTTCTCTCTCTCCCTGCCCTTCTCTGTTCTGGTGAACAGAATGCCATGAATTGATATTGCTGAAAGAATCATAAATCACAAAGCACAAAACACAAAACATAGGAAGCAGGGATGCACATTGGCAATAGAAGTGAAAACCTATTACATTGCTTGTGCTTATTTCTGATGACATGTCCTTGATCAGAACAATGGTGCAGCAAATGAAGTATTGTGCCTTTGGAAGTAACAAATTCTAGATATGTGTGAGATGATGATGCCTGGCTCCTGCACTTGGTACCTTCCACAGAGTCTATGACCACTGAAAATAAGGCTGGTTTCTTCCTTAATTACTGAGCCGTGCTATCCAGATAAGCATCATTCACATTTTGTACTTTAAGCAGCAAGAACAGAGCATCCAAGTACATTTCAACGAATAGCTAAGAATAAAATGTCTAGAAAGAAAAGTGAGTGAGGAAAATACAATGAAACCAGGGACAGGCAAAGCTTCCCAAGACTTTGGGTGTCATGGCTTATAGAGGAAACATGGAAAAGAATGTGTGGCAAAGGATACATCTAGACATAACTCAGCGGCATTGAATCAAAATAAGAAAGAAGTTCCTTGAAATAAAGCAGTATTTAGAACTTTGACCACATCTGACATGCTATCAAATAAAATAAAACCATAGCTTGGTTTCTGAGTTGCCCTTCTGCACTACAGTGGAGAGCTGTTCACAGGAACTTAAATCCAAGCCACGTCTGCAAATCAACGGGGGCTAATCCTTTCAGGATATTGATTTGAAGACTAAGGGGATTTTGGCTTTAGTTAACATCTATTTCCAACATGGGATGGAAAATAAAAATGGGGGAAAATGTTCTCCTCTTTTGTTTTACACGTTCATGTGGAAATGAAATCTCAGTAGACTCGCAGCTATGTAGTTGTAGACTTTAATTTGCACTCTTCCCTTGCTGGGGGCAGCAGGGATCTGCAGCTTATAAAAAATTAGAGGATAGGCTATCGCTCTGCAGTAGAGAATATGCACTGCATCCAGGAGGGTCTCAGGTTCAATCTCCAGCATATCCAGTTAAAAGGATATTAGCTGCCCGGGGAAAGATCTCAGACAAAAACTCCAAAGACCTACTGCTAGTCAGAATAGAAAGTATTGGAAATAAATGACACAGTATAAGGTAGTTGTTGAGGTTACTGCCAGACTGGGGTAAAGGCAAGAAGGCAGGTGTCAAGGACTGGCTGGGTGAAGAGGAGTGGTGGGAGACACTAGCTGGGAAACCTCCAAGGGAAACCCCAGAGAAGGAAGGCTCAGAGCCAGGGGGTTGGTGGTGGAACTCTGAGGAGCAGTCAGAGGGAGAAGGTTGGGAAGAGGGGCTTAATGCTGAAGGAGCAACAGGGTTTAGTGGGCAAGGAGAGCCGGCGGCATGGAGCAGTTCAGAATCCGAGGCTGAAGCAGAGGAAGGAGGCAAAGAGCTTGCTGAAGAATCATGGGCATCTCCCTCTCCCAGAGGCATAGGAAGGTCAGGTGGTACCCGGTGTGGAAAATTTCTTGTCCCGTCCCCCCCCATTGATTTTTTTTTGCCTGCAAAAATTGTTTTATGTTATTTCATAGTTTCTTACAAAGGAATAATAAGTAATAATAATAAAAAACAACTTTTATTTATATCCCGCCCTCCCTGGCCAAAGTCAGGCTCAGGGCTGCTAACATCAGATACATAGCATTGGTATAAAATCAAACAATAATTAAATTACCTCCTAAAACATGTCAAAATCAAATTAAAGTCTAATTAGATGGCTTCCCGCAGGGTTAGGGTTGGGAACAGTAAGTGCTCCACTGAACTGAAATTTCCGCCTTCACGACAAAGGAAAACGTCCAAGTAAACAGCTATTTTCGTGGGGGAGGATCAAGATATTAACTGATATGCATGAAATTTCATATACAGTGGTACCTCGGGTTAAGTACTTAATTTGTTCTGGAGGTCTGTTCTTAACGTGAAACTGTTCTTAACCTGAAGCGCCACTTTAGCTAATGGGGCCTCCCACTGCTGCTGCGCCGCCGGAGCACAATTTCTGTTCTCATCCTGAAGCAAAGTTCTTAACCTGAGGTAATATTTCTGGGTTAGCGGAGTCTGTAACCTGAAGTGTATGTAACCCGAGGTACCACTGTATAGCTATATAATCCCTGGTGTAGTAAGATAAGACCTTTGGAGCAGGCATTTCTTTAAAAAAAAAAGTTTTTTATGAACTGCCCTAGTAGGGCAGTAATTGTTCCTTGATAATTTGTCACCCCCCTCCATGATGGAACCTGGGTCAGACTGCCCCCCCCGTCCCCCTTCGTACAACCCTGCCCTCTCCTACTGTGATTAGCTCCCCTTCCCGCTGGTCCCCAAGAACACTCATGATAATGAGGGCAAGAGAACAGTGACCAGAAGTGAGCAGGAGCTGTCTGAGACTGCTTGGGCAACACCCAGGGATGGAGACTTACAGCAATGCAGAGGAAGAGGAGCAAGACCTGCTGGGAGCAAGACCTGCTGGGAAGTGTTGCTGAGTTGTATGCAGCTACCCTTAGTGTTGATATAAGAAAAAGCAACATTGCATAGAACTGAACAATAATGTGACTTCGACTCATAAACATCTTATCCCTTGAGCACAGGCAGGCACTAATAGCATGCTTCTTCCCTCAGAAATCCAACCTGACAGACTGAATTACAAATGGAAGCAGAAAAGAAACTCGTCTTACTGCTATTGCAAGGTTCTTTCCCAAAAAAAATTCTGCCTGAGGAGGGAACCAGTTCCTTGAAATACCCTAACACACTTTTTCAGGCGATTATATTTTTAGCCTGCAGCAAGGATATCACTGCAAAGTGGTTGTCTGACCTTGGACTCTGAAGCTTTCTACCTTCCTTTCTGTTTCTCTGCACCTCTAAGCTATCATGCTTTTGAAAAAACAATTGTTGCAAAAAGCAACATGAAAACAGAAGACCCCCATGGCAATCAGAAGATGCATTCCTCAGGTTGGATTCAGACTTAGTCATGCTTTATTGAAATGAATAAGTGCCGCTGGGGCCTACTCTGAACATGACTAGGCTGGATCCAACCAATCAATGGGCTTGGTTACCATGCCACAGGCTGAAAATCATGAATGAACTAAAGAGCGGAGAACAGCTTGGAAGACTGGACTGGCACATACCTTTCGAGGGCCATTGCTCTTCAGTTCAAACACGTCCATTGAATAGTTGACTCGGCGGCCATAGTGGTCAAACTGAACATTTCCCGTGAGTCCTTGTATTCGAACCTTGAGACAGGAAATAAATCAAGTTGGTAAAAAGCATGGCTGTTTTGAAGTGCCTTTATGTGTGCGATAGGACACTCCGTTGTGTAACCTCGCTGCAACATTGAGCACCAGCTGCAGCTTCTGGGTCAACTTCAAAGGAAACGTTACATACAGGACACTACAGAATCCATTGTAGAGGCTGCCAGTTCATGGGCCACACTGGCCAGGCTTTCCTGGTCCAGGAATGGGCACCATTGGCATGTGGCCCCTTGCAGATTTCCCAGGAGGGAATGTGGCCCTTGGGATGAGAAAGGTTCTCCAGCCCTGCAATAGGGAAGAACTTGAAATAAGGTTCATGTTTCTGCCTGCCAACTTGTGCTTAAGCACCACTTCCATCACATCACTTAGGAATTCTTAAAAACCCCGAGACTCCCCCTGCTTCCCCTCACTTTAGATAAAGACAAATATTGCCCTTTCTGTGGAACATTTGAAAGAAGCCCGATGTAGTTAGTAGCTTTCCGAAAGAGTCAATGTATACCTTTCAAGTGGTAATCTTCCTTTGTCCTGCATTTTCATTGTTACCCAAACTGCAATAAATTATTACCATGTGTGCATAGGCAGAGAGCTGCCTGCAGCGACTTCTTTTCAGTGTCTCTATAGTATGCTCATTTGCGTTTGCAAATGGTTTAAAAATTCACTGTAGGCTCCCTTGCCCTCTTGCTCCTTCCTCTAATCCAGAGGAGGGGAGCCTTAGGCCCAGGGAACAAATATGGTCCTCCTGGCTATCTGGTCCTCAGGAATCTCCCCAGACCACTTCCCTCACCAGCCATGCTCCACACCACGAAGTGCTTTTGCCTGTGTGGTGTGTGTCTTCGATCTGCAATAATACTTCTTGTATGCCTGGATGCACAGATGTGTTTTGTATGTGCGTATATGTGTAGAAACCTGGAATGTTGCCTCTTGCACAAAAGTAAGAGAAGCATCTGCTTATACCTGCCACAGGTGTGTGGTCTCAGAAATGTTACCTGTGAGGAAATGTATCCCCCAGGATGCAAAGGGTTTATTTCCTCTGCTCTACTGCAACTGCCTCTCCCTGAAAAGAGAGGCTAATTTATCTTAATAGAGATTTGAAGAAGAAGAGGAGGAGGAGGAGTTTGGACTTGATATCCCACCTTTCACTCCCCTTAAGGAGTGTCAAAGCGGCTAACATTCTCCTTTCCCTTCCTCCCCCACAACAAACACTCTGTGAGTTGAGTGAGGCTGAGAGACTTCAGAGAAGTGTGACTGGCCAAAGGTCACCCAGCAGCTGCATGTGGAGGAGCGGGGAAGCGAACCTGGTTCACCAGATTATGAGTCCACCACTCTTAACCACTACACCAAGCTGGCTCTCTTAAAAATTTGAAATTTTTAAGCCTCTTTTTTCATCACATATTCAGAGCCCTGACATCAGGGGAAAATATTTCCTTTTAAATGAAATAAGGAAAGTGAAAGATACCTTTCTTTTTGCAAGTTACACTGAGCTAACAAACCAAAACACCTTTTGAGGTGACAGAAATACGTTTGGCGTGCGGCACTGCAAAAAGTTCAAACAGTTCTTAAGACAATTTTTTAAAAAAATGTTTTGTTTTATGAGTGTGATGTGAAATGCGGGGTTTGAATCATTGGTTCATATTCTTTCAGCAAAAATGTTGGAAAAGGAAATATAAGCAGGCTTTCAGTTCTGCCCAAATATTTAAAACCCTGAGCCAGTTACAGTAGCTCAGAGCTGCCCACCTGAAATAAACAAACAGGAAACAATCACAATAATGCATCGACTGCTAGTCGCTTTAGAGGTTTATGATGTTTTCCAATATCCAAAGAATGACTTCAAAAAAAGCAACTGGGTTTAAGTCTTTGCAAGAACCACACCTGTTTCAACGTCCTCTCCATGTCAATCCCTTGGCTCCACGGTGCAGCCGGGTTTGCAAGACAATCCCCTGCGTTCCCCCTCCTAGAAATGTCAATTTTCTGCCTTCGAAGGTTACGGAACGTCTCGGCCATCACAAGCACTCCATCGTAGGTTAGAGCAGAGGTATACTAAGAAAATGTAGAGATTGGGCATCAGTCTTAACAGTTTTGTTTGGTATGGAAACTGGTTCAACATCAAGAATAAAACTATGAACAACTTTTCTCTCTCTCTAATGGAGGCTGAAGCTGAGTAGAATGGTTTTGTGGACCAGAGTTTGTGCCCAAAAGCAACTCTTATTCTTAAATAACTTCCTTTTAAATAGCAATAGTTGCTGCTGTTGCTAATAATTACCAGGGCACCTTTTTAATAGTGCAAAAGGTTTTTAATTTACTGCTTGAACAGAAACTAAACCAAATGGAGTCAATTTGGTGCCTTCCAGATGTTGCTGCAGGACTACAACTCCCATCAGCCCCAGCCAGCATGACTGATGGACAGGGACCATAGGAATGGCAAGCCAACAAAAACTAGAGGGTACCACGTTGGCTATCCCTGAACTGAACACATTGAACCCTGCAAAGATCAACCCAAATTATTTTAACACCATGCCAGGAGATGGATAGCATTGACAATAGTTGCAGTGATTTTTTTTAAAAGGTATGGCAAGTATGCATTGTTTAAGTTAACCTATCTGAGCAGTCATTTTAGGATATGTTGCAGACAAGTACCTTAGGAGGAGTCTCTGACCCTGGGTATTCTCTCTGGTCCAGTTTCTTCCACCGTTGCATGAGTTTAGCAACCATAGGCGTATTAAAATCCACCAGCTGAAACCCTGTGACATTGGCTCCTCCATGCATAAATCTGTCCAAAGAAATATCCTTGAATCCCTGCAAAAATCAATTAACGCAACACAAATTGAAAATTCTCTTGGTGGAAGAAGACTGGAAAAAGTTCAAAGACTATTTACAGAAATATTGTAAAATTTATGAATGTTACAATGATGTTGGATAGAAACTAAGTGGTTTATAGCTGTAATGTTATAAGGGAATATGAGAAAATGAACTATTAATAGGTAAAAATCCAATGCTAAAATATATTAAGATTGAAGACCAGGATAAACAAAGAGGGGAGGGATTTGCTGAACTAACAAACTGAACTGGAATACAGAAAAGGGAGGCGTGAGGAGGTCCGGGAAATAAGCAAATGAAAGATAAGTTATTGAAAGATTGAATTGTTTTTAACTATTTTTATTTTGTATTTTTCTTTTTTCTTTTTCTATTTTGTAATATTTTGAAAACCTTAATAAATATCTTTTTTTTTAAAAAAAGAAAATTCTCCACACACTTTAAGTGACCGTACATAAACAGCCACGAAGTAAATCACGTTATATATGTATATTTTTTCAGGTGAACAAGGACTTAAATTAGAATCATAGAATTGGTTGTGACCCCAAATGCCAACGTCCAATCCCTGCAAATGCAGGAAACTTACTACTATAGCATCTCTGATATGTGGCCATCCAGCTTTCACTTAAAACATTCAGTGAAGAAGACTCCATCACATTCTGAAGTATTTTGTTCCATGGCTGAATGGTTCATGGTGTCATTAAGTTCTTCCATATGCTTATTATTAATCATTTTTTCTTGTTGTTTGGAACTACAGCTTCAGGTCCATCAGTTTGCTCCATGTGACAGCCTTTCAAATATTTGAAGGTGGCTGTCATATAAACACTTAATTCTCTCTTCTCTCTGCTCCTCGGGCCTTTCCACATAGGACACGTATCCCAGGCCCTTCACCATCTTTGTTCCCTTACTCTAGCCAGTTCTAGTTTGTCAATATTCTTCTTGAATTGCAGTATCCAAAAGTGTTTCATATAAAGCCTGAGCAAAGCAGAATACACTAGCACCATTACTTCTTTTGATCTGGACATTATATTTCTCTTGATGAGAGTTACATTAGCTTTTATAGTGACTGGATCATATTTAGTTATTCATCAGCTAAACCCCCTAGGCCTAGATCCTTTTCATATGACCTGCCAGCTAAACCCCAGTGCTTGCAATTACACTATACATTAAACAAAATACAAGTACTTAAGAAAGAAATCTATTGCAACAAAAACTAAGTCCTTCAGTACCAGCTACTGTGGCTGCACAGTACAGCACTACAGATCATTTCCCCATTCCAGATGATGAGTCAAACATGTTCCAACTAAATTTTAACCAGGATTGCCCTGTAACTTCCATTTCAAAGTCAATAGCAAGATATTCAGCTCAAAAGACTTACTGGTGCCTGCACTTAAGAGTAACCCCACCAGGGTGAAATAAATAACTGTGGAAACAATTGCATTTTCCTAGTGAATATTTTTCTGCAACTGGAGTACTTGGAAGTCTTTGCAGCTGAATCTGATATTTCTGTATGCATGTCCAGAATGAAGAAACGGCTGTGGTTTGCTGTTATGTCATCTTGTTATGGTTGGAATGCTGTTTTTCTGTTACTTCTTGTCTTTGGACTGATTTCTGTAATCATTATAACTAAGAACAATAGGATTGTGCCAGAGTAGAAGAGTTTGGATTTGATATCCCGCTTTATCACTACCCGAAGGAGTCTCAAAGTGGCTAACATTCTCCTTTCCCTTCCTCCCCCACAACAAACACTCTGTGAGGTGAGTGGGGCTGAGAGACTTCAAAGACGTGTGACTGGCCCAAGGTCACCCAGCAGCTGCATGTGGAGGAGAGGGGAAGCGAACCCGGTTCCCCAGATTACGAGTCTACCGCTCTTAACCACTACACCACACTGGCTCTCGTGCATTTATTTATGTACGCATTTGCTACATTTGCACCCCATCTTTCTTCCAATACACTCAAGGTGATTTACAATTTAAAACAATAGCATACAACCTAAATAGAGATAAACTTGAGCAGAAAAGGGAGTGCAAAGAGAAAGGGGAAAGAAGCAAATTCAGATACCAATTAATATATAATGTCACATAATTGTTACAATGAGCTAGTCACCTTTGATGCAACCATGTGTGTGTGTGTGCGCGCGCGCATGTGCGCGCACGCATGCTAATGGGGACAGTTCCAGTAGGTGAGTAGTCATACGGTTTCAACCAAGCCAGTGGAGGGAGCCTTGAGGTATCAACTCTCCCTCAGTTGCTTTAACCCAGGAGCAAAGCTATCTGTGAGATACTCTGATCTCCAATGAGCCAACCCTATCTCACTCTTTTGGACTGCACAATCTCAATTTAATAAGGCCATGAAGGATTTTGCCAGACAAGCATGAAGTTAATTCATAAAAAAAAATGTTCTTACCAGGTTTGCAAGGATGTAATGATAGTTTTTAACATGCTTTCCAACACTCACAATCTGTAGGAAGAAGGAAAGAAAGAGAACAATGGATACGGCATTACTTCAAACAGTGGGTATCGCTTATGACATATAATTTGGGTAATATAATGTTGAGATTGTTTTACCTCTTCATCAACATTACAAAGGTACCTAACAATTTCAGTGCCTAGATGTTTGAAAAGAGCTCAAATAATCCCAAATGTGAATTAAATTTCTGCCATGTTTCTGTATTTTTTACTAGCCTTGCGAAGGCTACCTTTGCAGGATCAGTTTGCAACTAGTTACGGAAGTGTAGTTGAAAAAGCTATCAAAGGAGCATAGCAGAAAATGTCCAGGTTTGTCCTAAAGCAAGATCAGTCAAAGGTCCTCAAAATCAGAGCAGACAGATCTATAGAGAAAGTCAGAGTTCCTTGTAAATGAAGATATGCCAGAGAATTTATTGTACAAGCCATCAACTTCCCTCATTCCACCCAATCAATGAGATGAAACCATCATATTAAAACCATATAAACATGGGCATGTGAATTCAAATCTGGATCATCCATTGAGTTGCCATCTGCCCAGCAGACACTTCTGGTCATTTTTTAAATAGTATTTTGCACCTTTCTATTTTATTACATCTTAACTTCTGCTTTAACTATGGTTAATTTTTTTCTGTTGCTCTGTTTTTTCCTCCTGTTTTGTGTATCTTACTGGTTTTTAAAACTGTTTTTGTAAACTGCCTTGAGAGTCTTATAAGTCAAAAGGCAAGGTATGCATTCCTTAAACACAGGAATAAATTAATACGGAGCCATCAAAACAAAACAACTCTTTCCTTTAAGTATTGTTAGATGCCACCCGCAACCTATGAGTGGTGTGAGGTTCCAGTGAGTTTCAGGAGCTCAGGATTCCATTTTCCTTTTGGAAATAAGGCACAGCGAGACTATGGTGTCTTTAGGATATATGGTTTATTTACACATATATACAACATGAGCCTATGATGTAGGAGCTCACAGCATTATCATATCAAGAGGGTCTTCCTTCTCCTGTATCTGCAACCTTGGATTTAAACTGACTTCAGCCATGGCTCTGACACTCTCAGCAGCTTGCTGACTTTTACAGACTGCAACCTCTTTTCTCTTTGTCATCTCCCAGCCAATTCTAAAGACTCTCCTTCCAAAACTCTTCTTTGTTTTCCAGACTACCTCAGAGCTAGAGGATGGGCTTCACCAAACTGCCATCTGGCACTGACTTTGCCTTCCTAATGGTTTTTTTCTAAATGGGTCATTACCTTCCCTTTGTCTTTCTTAATGGCTCATCTCCCAGGCAATTACCAGACTGGCCTGCCTATTCCAGCAATTGAATCTGTCCTGAATCCAGGCATTAGAAGGGGGATTCCAGGCATTCCACCTACCCCCAGAGAGCTCATCAGTCTGCCATTTTGTAGAGACAGTTAAACACCTGTTGAAACATACTGCCTCCCATAACAAATGACAATGTTGCTGAGGCTTCCCCTGTATGACTGTGTGACATATCCACTGCCTAGATTAAAAGAACAGTGCCTCACTGTGCTATAAATTTGTAAGGGGCAAGGGGGCTTTTCACAAGTAGAAGGTTGAGACTAGAGAGGCAATATTGCGGCAGGAACAGCAACAATATAAACATGGAAAGAGATGAGATTTCTATGCAGCACCAGAAGTAAGTATAAATCTTTCACAAAGTATTTTAAAAGCCTTTGAGGGAGACAAAAAAAGATGATTCACTGAGTGCAGGCGAACATTCAGAACCAATGCAGTAGCGCTGAAGTTAGCTTTTGCAGAAAGACTTTGCAATACAACAGGTTTTACGGGTTGATTGAAGGAGGCAGCTGGCATTGAGGTGCCTGTTGATAGTTTTCATTCCAAGATAAAAAGCAGAAGCCCTAGCCAGGATACAACTGGCAGGGCATTCATAACTGGAAGACAGTAACTCTCCCTGCCACCCCACCAAATGTAGAGGCAGGCTGGAGTGTTACATCTACAAAGAAAGCACCTAGTTGTATGGGAGAGGGGAGATACAAAAGACATATGAAAAAGCATTAACAAGTATCTTTTCAGCAAGTTTCCTGTAAAAGTGTGGGTTGCACTGCCTATCAGTGGGCTGATGCACATCTCCAAAGCTCCTCTCAGGTGGGGTGATGCCCTGTTGGGAGATGCTCTGAGGAAGAATGCTTTTGTACATGGTTCCTGATTGATCTTTTCCCCATGGGTTTAGGCAGATGGCTTTTTACAAAATTCTCATTTATGTAACTGAAATCTCAGCTATCACGATTTTATCCTAGATATGCTCATTGACTATTATATTTGGATATGTGCATGCACATTTCATTACGGCTTTCTCTTCCTATTTTAATGAAGGGTTTTTTTGTTGTTTTTTTAATGTGAACATCAACTAAGAGGCCTTTAAGTCACCGCTGTTGGAACCACTGCTAAGCCTGCAATTGTTTTAAACATCAAACATAATAATCCTTCTCATTAAGAGTTCTTTAGGCCAAGTTATAATGTAAGTTTATTGTTCCATCCAAAGGCTAGAACAAACAGCAATATTTTGGCACCATAAAGGCTAACATATATTTTGTGATATGAGCTTTTCTAAGCAACAGCCTGCTCCATAGGATTGTCAATCAATCAGAAAAAGCACGACACTTGTTTTCTTTAAAGCCAGTTACTAGAAAAGCAAGAGGCAAATATTTTGCTTTCTTCTCTCTCTCTCTTTTTGGACATAGACATATTGCTGAGCTCTGCCTCTGCACTTGCCCAAGCATTGTAAGTATTTGCTGCTTTACATGCAAATGATCATACACTAGTATCAAAAGTGCTTCACGTGCATTAATCCTTGCAACATTCTATAAAGGTTGGGTAAGGATTATTTCCCCCACGTTGCAGTGTGTATGTGTGGATTGGGGGGTGGAGGAAGGATGGAGAAAGAGAGAGTGAGTTGCTTGCTTAAAGCTGCCCAGTGGGGTCACGGCAAAGACAGGATTCAAACTGGGAACTTCCTCATTTGTAGTTCAATCTTTTAACCCTTATGCTCAATCAGGGTCAAGGCATAACTAAGTTGTGTTCAGCAATCCTACATTTTTGTTTAAGGTTGATTCATCTAGTGCATCATGACTGGCAAAAAACAAAACAAAACAAAAATGCTGTTGGACCACAAAGAATTTAGCAACAAGTTAGAGGGATGGATTCAACACCGTGCTATGATGAACATCCTTTTTTGCAGAAGTACTACAGCCTGCCAGACAGAATGATCCCCCGCTCCTTCCCCCTTGTGCTGTTTGTGCAGTTCTCCTGATCCCCATCCCGAGTTAATTTTTAGGAGGTGCAGGGGGGCGTGGGGTGAGGTAGGGGGAAGCCTTGCTGTGCAAGCAGAAGTCCTTGTGCAAGGCTTCCATAGGTGGGGTTCATTAGGTTAATCCCACCCTAAAATGTTTGCTATGGCATAAGCCAGTACAGTGGTACCTCAGGTTGCAGATGCTTCAGGTTACAGACTCTGCTAACCCAGAAATAGTACCTCGGGTTAAGAACTTTGCTTCAGGATGAGAACAGAAATCGTGCTCCAGCGGCCCAGCGGCAGCAGCAGGCCCCATTAGCTAAAGTGGTGCTTCAGATTAAGAACAGCTGCAGGTTAAGAACCGACCTCCGGAACGAATTAAGGTACCACTGCAATAAGGAAACCGTATCCACCCCTGTATCATGCCTCTCTATCTGGCCCTTGTTAATCTTCCCAGGCTACACCCTGTCCCTAACCACAGCCCCTCTAGCCAAGCCACATCCCCTACCAGTCTTGCCTTGCACCCTTTGTGTTTTGCCTAGCATGTTGACCTGGAAGGCTGCCCAGAAGGGAATTCCTTTGGTCTGGAAAAGGTTCCCCATACCTTTGCATGGACCATGGACCACTTAGCTACCTTCTGCCCAACCATACTCTATGATTCTTTGCTCCCCCACCAAACTGATCATGTTCTTTGTCTTGGTGCCATTGGCTATACATTGCAGGCAGCAATGGATTGGAGTACTGCTGTTGATCTCTGGCCAACAGAGTTGGAAGGACTTGCCATTTCAGTATTTTTTGCGGACATTTTTGGGAAGACATTGCATTAATCGATCCTTGGGCCCATTATCTCAGTTATTGTCTGTAACTTCTTTTGTTACAAACAGTCATTCTTCTAGGAAAATACAGCTAGGAGGGATGCTCTTTGTGTGTTTTTCCATTAGGCACATGCATACAACATTACATAAAGAAGTTACCAGTCAAATCTGAGTTTTAATAGGAAAGCTTTTTAGATTAACAGTGTTTTTTGCCTCTCTACAATAGAGCATCAAATATTTGTGCAAAGCAGATGGATCTCTTAACATTCATTTCCACTTATACTTTCAATTCAGAATCTGTGGGTTGTTTTCATTATGCATAAATGGTGACAAAATGAAAGGTCCACTAAGTAATTATTGATAATTTTGTGTGCAGCTATATTGGGACAGAGGAGTGGGAGTTAATTAATTTATAGCTGCTATCATGTTATCAATGGAGCTGATTAGCAAAGAAATTACAGTAAGTCTATTTTCAAAAATCAGATGGTCATTTCTATGGGAACAGATCTACGCCCAGTTAGGTCCCATTTGGTTCATATAAGCATGCAAGCTTTTGAAACAGATCAGGATAGAAGTGATTCTCTGCAAGGGAATAGGGTAATTCAGGGACAGAGGAGCAGAATTTTGGTAAGGCAGAACAGCTGAAAAGGCACCTTCTTAAGTGTGGCAAAAGTTTGCACGACAAAATGCAGCAAAACTGCTAAAACATCACATTATACCAGAGGTCAGACACCTACTTCCCTGACAGGTGGTACGCAGATGGACACTGCCAGGTGGGCTGCTGAAAAACATTTATTTAAAACCAAGAACACAGACAGCAGCATATTTCACACTGGAATCAGCATTTGAATGAGTCGTCCTAAGTAGTGCTGAGTTGTGAGTGTTGATTTCAGGGGAAGGTTTCTTTGTCTCCCTCCAAAACATCCCCAATCTTTTACTAATCTTTCAGGGGTCCCCAAAGGTAATAATAATAATAATAATAATAATAATAATAATAATAATAATAATGTATTTATTACAATTAATAAATTAAAGGGGGGCACCAAAGGTGATTAACAACAACAACAACATATTTGTACCCCGCCCATCTGGCTGGGTTTCCCCAGCCACTCTGGGCAGCTTCCAACAAAGATTAAAAATACATTAAAATGTCACACATTAAAAACTTCCCTAAACAGGGCTGCCTTCAGATGTCTTCTAAATGTCAGCTAGTTGTTTATCTCTTTGGGAGGGTGTTCCACAAAAAGCCACTTCGACACAGCAAGGCAGGCACAAACAGCCTGGCTGCTTCCTGTGGCAACATGACAGGTGGACCTTCAACTCCAGTCTCTGTTCAGAATGAGGACAATGCGAGGGTTTTGTTTGCTGCAAGTGACATTGTCATGTAACCACATCTGATTCCCTATGTGGCATAGTGATTTCATCCTGCTGGTCACTGGATTCCTCATGGGCTTCGTTTTAGGCAGCCAGCAAAAATAATATGCAGTCGCAGAAAGGGGTGCTCCTGAAGCACCTTCAGCTCAGCAAGCTGTGAAAGGCAGCAAGGAAGATGAGCAAAGGTGTGTACGTTGGGAAACATTCTGGACCCTCCAAAAAAACCCTGTTCTTCAGGCAGGTTTGCTGGCAAAACATCCAGCGCAGGAGCAACTGTAACGTTTCCAATATCCCATTCTACGTCACGTGTATAGCCGTAAGGGTAAGTTAGTTGCAATATATCCCATTGGCATTCATAGTTCTTGCATAACATGGCTCGAGTTCCTGTTTGTAAGAGCCCAAATAAGACAATTTATTGATGAGCTCAGTATATTTCATAGAATCATAGAATCATAGAGTTGGAATAGACCACAAGGGCCATCGAGTCCAACCCCCTGCCAAGCAGGAAACACCATCAGAGCACTCCTGACATATGGTTGTCAAGCCTCTGCTTAAAGACCTCCAAGGTAGGAGACTCCACCACACTCCTTGGCAGCAAATTCCACTGGCGAACAGCTCTTACTGTCAGGAAGTTCTTCCTAATGTTTAGGTGGAATCTTCTTTCTTGTAGTTTGGATCCATTGCTCCGTGTCCGCTTCTCTGGAGCAGCAGAAAACAACCTTTCTCCCTCCTCTATGTGACATCCTTTTATATATTTGAACATGGCTATCATATCCCCCCTTAACCTCCTCTTCTCCAGGCTAAACATGCCCAGCTCCCTTAGCCGTTCCTCACAAGGCATCATTTCCAGGCCTTTGACCATTTTGGTTGCCCTCCTCTGGACACGTTTCAGTTTGTCAGTGTCCATTTATGGCTATTGCCTTTGGAGGAGAAAATGGGGTGCAAGGAAATGATGTTGATGTTATTCAATATAAACACACATATTTTTTTCATTACACACACACACACACACACACACACACACACACACACATCCCCGTCCTCCATTTCATTAAAAAGCCTGCAAGCACGGCACTATTCAGTCAAGCAAATCTTTACCATTTAATTCACAAAAGTTCATGTAGCTTTCTTTGTAAGAAAAGTGATATGGAACTGTCAAAGAGAGAAAGTATTATCATAGTTGTCAGGGCTGCCTCAGGTCTCAGCTCACAAAAGACCAACGCCAGGCTCTTCTTATATACAAGGATGTTTATTTCAGTTCATTATCGGTTCCACAACCGAGGGTGCAGCCCCGCGTCTCTTAGCCTAGACGTTTGAAGTCCCCTCTGAATCAGTCCCGCCCCTACACCAGCTTAAGAGGCTTGTGCTAGTCCACCTCTTCCTGTCTTTCCTTTTCCGCAGGGTCTTTCTGCCCCCCTGGGTTCCTTCCCTCCTGCTCTCTCCTGAAGCGGATTCCTCAGATGCCTGTTCCCCCCTCCTTCGTGCTTTGGGGCCAGGCTCCTCCTCCGGGCTCTCTCCATTTCCGCGCGCCTCCACATTTGAACTTGGCGCGCGTTCGCTACCCCTGACCTTCCTCTTGACACTTACACTACTCCCTGTACTACTCTCCGCCCCTTCCGGCAGGACGTCCTGCCCCGATCTCCTTCCCCTGTCTCCATCCTGCTCCGCTCCGTGTGTCACACTGGGAACTCCACTCTCTTCACTTCGTTCCTGCTGGGAAGCCGGCCCCGATCTCCCACTCCTACTCGGGGTTTCCCTGCTGCTTCCCTGCTCCTGGCAAGTCCCCCCTGTGACCCCCCTTGGCCTGACTAGGGGCGCCCCCTTCTGGGAATCCTCCGATTCACTTGAGAGACTCATGGAAGACCTCAAGTCATTGTCATCCTCTTCCTCACTGTCCTGGGATTCTTCCCCATCGCTCTCCGTCTCCCCCCTCACCTGTGCCTCTGTCTCTGAACCCCTGACAATAGTACATAAGAGTTTACTGTGCAAAGGAAAGAAGTCATTTATATTGTACCCCTGCACTATAGCAGAATATTCCATACCCTTAATAGGTCAGCCCTTTGTATCCAAACTATTCAGTGCTCTACAAAGCAGCAGGGCAAACTGGAATCATGCCAGAAATACAGGAAGGAAAAAGTAAGCAAACAAACCTTATTCTCTCCCACTTGCACTACTGCAATGTGCTCTACGTGGGGCTACCTTTGACGGTGACCCGGAAACTACAACTAATCCAGAATGCGGCAGCTAGACTGGTGATGGCCGCCGAGACCACATAACACTGGTCTTGAAAGACCTTCATTGGCTCCCAGTACGTTTCTGAGCACAATTCAAAGTGTTGGTGCTAACCTTTAAAGCCCTAAAAAAGCCTTGGTCCAGTATACCTGAAGGAGCATCTCCACCCCCATCGTTCAACCTGGACACTGAGGTCCAGCGCTGAGGGCCTTTTGGGGGTTCCCTCACTGCGAGAAGCAAAGCTACAGGGAACCAGGCAGAGGGCCTTCTCGGTAGTGGCACCCGCCCTGTGGAACGCCCTCCCACCAGATGTCAAAGAGATAAACAACTACCTGACTTTTAGAAGACATCTGAAAGCAGCCCTGTTTAGGGAAGTTTTTAATGTGTGACATTTTAATGTATTTTTAATCTTTGTTGGAAGCCGCCCAGAGTGGCTGGGGAAACCCAGCCAGATGGGTGGGGTACAAATAATAAATTGTTGTTGTTGTTGTTAGCTGAAAATTAATTCTTACCAGCCACAAAGGCTATGCTTTTCCTCCACTGTTGGAAGCAATAGGCTTCTTAAAACCAGTGCTGGGAATCACAAGTGCGTAGGGTGCTCAGTTTTTGCTTGTGGGCTTCCCATGGGCATCTGCTTGGCCACTGTGAGATCAGGATTCTGGGCTAGATGGGCCATTAAACTGATCCATCAGGCACAACTTAGGTTGTTTCTAAGCCCTATAGTAGGAATGTAATCCTCCACTGACAAGCCAGTGTCTGATGTGAAAGAAAGCTAGATGCTAGCATAAGATATCTGAGACATCTCAAAAATTATGATCGGGAAAAAGAGATATATAAATGTAATAAACAAGTATTCCCCCCCCCGCAAACAATTAAAATGCACTTTCAAGACTTCTTACTAAACACAAACTTTGCCACTGTTTTGAGACACCTGCCATAGAAATCTGACTTCTAACTCCATTAAAGTCAATGACCAAAACTTGTATTGATTTTAAGCATGATGGATTACACAACAATCCTTCTTGGTGGGTTAAGACTATCAATTGCGTTGAAGGAACAGGTGCCATTCACAGTTCAAGAAGCCCAATTATAAAGATTAAACTCAGGGGTGCAAAGTGTACAAATAGTGCAATATTAGTTTCTTGGAAATAAATACTAGATATGCACACATCTCATTTAACATGGGAATCCTGGCTGGAAGCTGAGGGGTGATACATGAATTCCAGGGGGACATTTATATCCATAGTGCAATGCTCACTTGAGTCCCACTGAACTGGTTGAATGCATCTTGATACAAGATTGGAATGTGGATCACTTGTTATCACATGAGACTAGGATTTGGATCACATTAAGATTTAACACTAAGCCATAATTTGCTTTCACCATGGGTTGTTGAAGAAGCCAGGATCCCAGTTGCAGACAAGTGATTGCAAATGATTGCAGGTAAGGATGGGTAAGATGCCACCAGCTATTTTGCCACTGAAAATGGGCTGCGGGTGGGGGAACTTGAACGCTCCAGTGCAAAGCACAATCCTAAAGCTCCTCTTTTAACTCTCTCCTCCCCAATCCTCCTGAACCAAAGTTCTTACTGCTGTAGGCATTCCTTCAATAAGGAATAAATTCAGGATACTGGGTTTTACTGAAACTTACATATTTATTTTTTTTGTTGGCCCCAAACGAACCATAGCTAGTTGGCTGGGGTGTGTTCTAAGCCAAACAAACCATGGTTTAGCATGATGTCCAAACCCAGCCAGTGTATATCATGAAGCCATACTGTCAATAGAACTATGAGTTTTTACTCAGCTATTCAAATAGCTTTGCAGATTTAGCATTCATACTATGGTGAAAATGAGGCACTGGACTGTATAAAGCAACAGCTGCAGAGGAAAACGTTTATTCTCATTATTTTTTTTAAAGATCATTTTCATTCTCTTTTAGAATGATAATAAGATTTGATTATAAGGTATGATGTGCTTCAAAATACATTCAGAGCCCTGCAACAACAAACAAGTGTGCAAAATTCGTTTCCACGGTTGTACCACTGTTGTCTCTGCAATGGTTGTAGAAACACCTACATTTCAAAATTTGCTACATCACTTCCCTCCAATTTCTTCATCTCTATAGCTGTCTTCAAAGCAGTCAGAAAGCCTTTTTGCACAGCTTCAGAATCACAACACTTCTGTTTCTTATTCAGGAAACTGTGTTGAATATCTCAAGCATGCCCCGTGTACAAATATAAAAAGAGCAGCATAACAAAATAGCCTGCAGCACCACTAGGTGGCATTCCTTCACCAGTGCTGCTGCAAAGAATGCTTTGATGAAACCAAGGTTCACGTATCCATTTGTTTTCAGCTCTGACAGAATTTTCAATCAAGGAGGATTAGATACATATGATTTATGACCTTGTGAATTATTCTAAGGGTATCTGAATGCAGCTCAGTCTGGATTCCGAGTCTGGTTCACATGCACATATGCAACACTTACTTTCTCTATACTTGATTGCCATAGAGTTTATGAACCGGCAACTGAATGTGTGGACTGACTCAACAAAAGAAGCATTGCATGCAGGCAGGGAGGAGATGTGAAAGCTCGTAATTGTGATACCGGTGCTGTGGCTTTCTAACTTGTTGATAAATGATCTGGAGTGAGTTGGGAACAGTAAGGCACCCAAGTGTGATAATGACGCAAAATCATTTAGGGTGGGAACAGCCAAAAAATGACAGCGCAGAGCTCTCTCCACAAGGACATTTCTAAACTCAGGGATGGTTATTAAAATGGCAAATGCAGTTCAGCGTAAGCAAATTTAAAGTGATGAGCATCTGTACCTGTTGGTCAGCACACAGGTGTATACTGATCTGCTCAGAAGAACAGGATAACTAATGTAGATTTGAAGGGAGGCTGTATTTCAGCAAGTGCTTTATTGTTCCTCAGTGAGGATGACAAAGGTGGTTCCAGCTTTCATGTCCAGACTGGAGCTTGCTTCAGGGTAGGGATTGTCCTGACCATTGCACTCCAGTTCAGCCAGCTCAGCGTAATGATGGGGAATATTCCCACCTTGCTCACCAGCTCCGAGAGAGAGAGAGGACAGTTAGGGGAGGCTGATTTGGAGGTGAGCGGCCATGATAATTTGGCTAAGCATCTCCAAAACAAGCCTCAGCCTCTCACTCCATTTCCAGAGAAGGTTGGGGATGGCTGAAGCACCCCGAGATAGACAAACATAGGACTGCACCCTTAAATCTTTGATCTTGTGCTTACATCTTGCTGAGCTGGAGGAGGGCATTGTCGAGCTCAAGGTGATCAGCCCAGAAGGCATGGGATGGAAGAAAACGTGGGTCAAGAAACTGTGGCTCATGCCTGAAACACACCTGAGTGCCTAGTCTTGGAGGCAGAAATGATCCCCCCGCCCGCCCGCTGCCTGGCGTGTGAGAAGCAGCAGTGCTAACAAGGCCTTCGTCAAGCTGTGATGATGCATTAGTGTGAAAAAGGTGGAAGAATTGTTGCTCCATGTGTCTTGCAGCTCTGAGTGACCTATGTGAGACACCCCTAAACAATGGAAAACTGTTTCTGCAGTTGTTTGTCCCACAACTTGTCATGTACCGATACAGAACAAATTTTAGTTGTGAGCAAGAGGGGAATTGAAAAGGAACCCGTCCCCAATCATGTGGTTAGGGCAGCTGGGATAATGCAGTAAGCTTTTGCTAGAGGGTTGGTGGAGTTTAGGTGCAGCAGTGTAGGATTAGGTAATGGTTAAGTTGTAGTTGATTTTAGTTTTGCTTATTGTTGTTCTGGGTAGAGTTTATTAATGATGTGATCACGACAGGTAGATTTATTTAAACCCAGACCTACTCCAATCCTGCTCTCTTCCTCTCTCTCTCTCTCTCTCTCTGTGTGTGTGTGTGTGAGAGAGAGAGAGAGAGAGAGAGAGAGAGAGAGAGAGAGAGAAAGAGAGAGAGAGGCTAAAGGGGTGTTCAAGGGAGTGGGAGATGCAGCTCATTTGTCTGCCCCTTCACACTCTTCTACTCAGCCATGGTCCACTAGTGTGTAGGACTAGTGTGGTGTAGTGGTTAGAGTGTTGGGCTAGGGCCTAGAAGGGCAGGGTTTGAATCCCCACTGGGCCATCAAGCTCTCTGGGTGACTTTGGACCGGTCACCAACTCTCACCTAACACAGGGTTGTTGTAAGGATAAAAGGGGGAGGGAGAGAACCTTTGTGGGAACTTGAGCTCCTTGGAGGAAAGGCGGGATATATATATATAATAATAAAACCAATAGATAGTGAATGTGGGTTTGGCTGGAACAAAAGCACCAGGAGCTTCAGGCGAGTCTTGTAGAGGATATGGTTCAGTTCCTTTTTGCAGTATCAGCTGTGTGCCTGCTGTATCTGTGTGTGGGATGTTTATTTTTCCTACTGGACTGAGAAGCTGTTTGGTGGGAACTTCACATCAGTGTGCAAATGGATCCAGCCGTGTAGATTAAACACCAGGCTGTGTATAAAAGAGTGGAGGGAGGAAACGCATCATGAAAACAGTCCTGGCCTTGATTGGCAAGGCAAAAAATGAAAGGCAGAGGAGAGAGGCCGCTCTTCAGGGGCCGCACTAATGTGTTTGCAGTGACATTAAAAGCAGGCATTACCTGTTCTAAGAGATTCTGAAGCCTCTCTATTTCACAATCTATTACGAATTTCTTTTCCTGTCTCCGGTCCAAGTCTTCTAAAAGCTGCCTGTAGCTTGCATCATTAAAATTCTCCACACATATGGCGCTGACTTGCCAGCTTTTTTCTCCTGCTGTTTCCATAATAGCTTGAAGTATTGAGTAACCTGAAAGAAAGGGACACAATACACTAATGACACAGTCCTTGCATTCTGTGGATCATAAGACTGTTTAATCAACATCAAGTTCCTTACGGAGCTGGTAAGGAGTTAAGATTTACAGTTACTAACTATGTTGTGCTTTCTCTCCTCTCCTTATTATGTACACATACTGCGGCTGTCAATCTTTTAAAGACTCCTTAGTTCATTGTGTGAGCAATCCAGAGAAAGTTAGACACACAAACACCTAAACTCCCACTGAAACCCGCAGGACCCAAAGGGCACTGTTACAGAAATGTTGTTTTGATTTCAGTGGGAGTTGGCACCCCTGATTTCATCTGCATTGCACCCTAATTCACAGGTAGCCTACCGATGGGTGTCTGGGCATAAAACTTTATCTGACCAAATCTTAGTCAATATGTTAGCTGTCAACCCTTTTCTTGTGAGGAATCCTATTCGGAATAAGGGAATTTCCCTTTAAAAAAAAGGGAAACGTTGACAGCTATGAATATGTAGTGAAAAAACAAGTTTCCATAGTTTGCTCACAATTTCCCTTGTAAGCGGGGGGGGGGTGAGAGACCCTCATCTGTATTTTATATACATTTATAGTGTATTTTCTCTCATGAGCATCCTGGAAAGACACTATCCCGCTCTGCCACTCTGCCTTTGAGGGAGCTTAGAGGAATAACAGTTTATTCCTCTGCTCACTTTCTCCTCACCAATCGATGACCTCATTCCATCCAAGTGCATGTTCTTCATATCTGTGAAGTCCATGCCACTAAGTGACGCCAACTTCATTTTACAGATCGTTCCAGGACCTGGACTATTATTTGGAGAACAGAGTTGTCCTCAGGGGTACAGATATTCGCCATCCCCAATGTGCAGCTCAATCCTATAAATGTAAGTTTATTCAGAAGGAAGTCTTATTAAAGGCAATGAAACTTACTCCGAGGTAAGCGTAAATCATACTATTAATAAAAGCCTCAATGTCTGCATAGCATTTTCAAGTGCCCAGGGACACTTCACGTGCATTATCTAGATGTACTGTAATTCTTACAGTGACCCTATAAAGTAATTCAGTACTATTATTCCTCATGTTGCATAGGAGCTCAGCCTGAATTCCTAAGTAGTTCCCATATTTAGGTAATGATTATAGCATCTCAATTTAGTGATATTTCGAGGATGTATTCTGATGGCAGCATTTCATCTGGCTAAACTCCATAAGTGATTTTAATTATCGAGGGAAAATTATGTTATATGTGACTCTTGAATTATACAGTGTACCTTTAGAAGAGGCACAAAACTCTAATTCTCAGATTTAGGCAATGCTGGTTGCAGAATAAGACACTGTTTGCTACTATCTTTATTTCTATAAAATTCCTCCTGCTGCAGAGGAATCTAAAAATGTCATCTCATCTTTGGATAAAGGCCTTTCCCTCCTCGCACAGCTGCCTGCAGTACTCTTGTACTATTTATGTGCACTTATTTCTTTTGCTGCATCAAGCCAGCTATCTTAAACCTGCTCATTAACAACTTAGTTTGCTAATATACCGAACCAACAGTTGATATCTTTCCCCCACACAACATGCACACTTGAAAGCATACATTGGCCGTGTTCACACATAATGCTAAGCACGACTTGCATGAATGTGGAAATGTACGGGTTCCAGGGGAGAAACGCTCCCCCAACTTTGCTTCTCTCTGGCTTTTTATCTCAGCATAGCATGGCTGTAGACATGTTATTTCTATGTGCCTAGTATAGTAAAATATTCCTTTCCTCCTGCATTTTTGGGAATTATTTCTATCTTCTCTTTGCTTCTAAAACAGACTATAAGGCCTGTTTATAATCAATCACGCTTCTCTCTCTCTCTCTCTCTCTCTCTCACTTTTCATCTGGCACACACGCAAGCTCCCTGAAAGAAAACATCTCGTCTGTCTTTATTCATCTCTACAAACCCCCAAAATCCACATCTGGTGACCCCTTGACGTGATCCTGAAGAAGGGTAAGTAATCAGATCCCAATAGAGATCCCAATAGAGATCCCTTTAGAGCCAAAAGCATTCCTCATACTAATCCGACTGGGAAAAAGTCTAAAGCGCTTAATTCGTTAGTATGGGAGGGGATTTAAGTAAGGTGCAAAAGGCTCATGCGAAAGAGCTTCTTTCGTTAGTAAGACAGACAATAGACAAAGTCCAAATTTCTCTAAAAGAGATTGAACAGCTGCTGCAGGAGATAAATCATCAATGTCCTTTTTATAAAGCAGAAGGCACATTGCAAATTAGCACATGGGAGAAAATCGGCAAAATTTTATTCTCTGAGCCACGTGCCCAAATCAGCTGCCTACTCACGTGGCAAAAGTGTGCTACCGCCATAGCGAAATTAGAACAATCTTCTCTTTCAATTTCTTCACTGCTGGTAACTGAAGAAATCACTTCCCCCCCGCCATATCCCCTGATTTTGCCCCCTTTGTCCCCTTCATCACCTAGCCAAAATCCCCCTCCCTTTTCTCCTTCCCTTGCTCCAGTTTCGTCTCAGCTTTCTGAGACCCCTCCCCCTCTCCCTGCTGTAAAAGTTGTGGCTCAGCCTGCTGTTTTTTCTGCTGCTGCTCCTTCTCAGTTTACAAATTCCCCCCCATCCCCCTCGGCCCCCCTTCTCTGCCTGAACAAGCAAATCAGCATGTCTTTGTCCCTTCCTCTTTGTCTCTAGACCATGCTGCTTTGCCAAAACAATATGGAGCCGTCCGTGCTGGGCTTTTACAGGCTAAGCAGGATGGGCTTTTTTCAATGGAAGAAACAGCTGCATGGGCTGGTGAAATGCCATTAATTTTTCCTCTCACTTATCAAAATGCTCCTGGAGGTCAGCAATTACAAGTTTATCATGAAAAATTGCCTTATGCTGTCATGAAAGATCTCAGGAAAGCCATTAGTGATTCAGGTCTCAAATCTTCTTATGTAATGGGAATTTTAGAGGGCATATCTACCTCTTTTACAATGATTCCGATTGACTGGAAAGATTTAATGAGGATGATGTTATCTCCAGCGCAATTTTTAGTTTTTGAAAATGAATTTAAACATGCAGCCATCGCTCTGGCTGATCCAACGCATACAGCAAGCCAGCTTTTCGGCGCTCCTCCTTTTGAGACCCTGGCTGCCCAAGCCGTGTTGTCACCTTCACACCTTCAGCGCACTGCAACTTGCGTGCAGCGTGCATTTCGAAAAATTCCTGTCTCAGGACAGCCACTGAGTTCTTTTGTAAATGTTAAACAGCAGAATACAGAGCCATACCATCAATTTGTGGACAGATTGAAGGAATCTATCTGTAGACAGATTGATAATGAAACGGCTCAAAGTGAGTTGCTAAAAAAATTGGCTTATGAGAACTCTAACACGGACTGCAGAAAAATGCTGCAATCAATCGTAAGCCGTTCAACATATTCCCTTGCAGATTTGATAAAAGCGTGTTCGGAAGTAGGGAGTCAATCTCATACAATATCTTTGTTTGCCAATGCACTTCACGCTTCCGTGATACAAACAGGAAACTGTTATAATTGTCATCGGCCTGGTCATTTTGCAAAACAGTGCAAGGCCCAAGGTGGGACTGCACAGAAGAATAATAATGCAAATACCACGACCAGACCTTCCAAAAAATGTCCAAAGTGTGGGAAAGGATATCATTGGGCAAATCAATGTAGGTCTCAGGGAAACTTCACTGGGCCCAGTCTCTCGGGCCCCAAAGAATAGAGAGATGTCAGCCTTTAGTTTCTGCTGCTGCAAAAGTTACTAAAAATATGCCTTCTGAATTTGCCATTGATTTGATTAATCAAGAGACCAAAAACACTGCATTGCCTGGTGAAATCATAATCATGGCCAGCCAAATGGCAGGTCCACTTCCTCCTAATATCACAGGTTTAATTTTACCAAAATTTTCTGCTGCAAAACAAGGCATTCATGTCATCCCAGGTGCCTTGCCTCCTGACTATGTGGGCACAATTATGGTTCAATTTTGGAGCCATATGCCCATGCAGTTAACAAAGGGTGAATCCTTTGCTCATTTGGTGATGCTGCCTTCACCACCTGATGTTTGTGCTATTGACACTAATCTGCACAAGCCCTCTTTATCTTTTTCCCCTCAGCTTCTAGCTGTGACCCAACGTATTGGAAGAGAGAAACTCCTTCGTAAGTATAAAATCAATGGAAAAATATTAGAGGGTCTAATAGACACTGGTGCGGATGTTTCGGTCATTTCGAATAATTTTTGGGAACAAAATTGGCCGCTTGAAACTTCTCCTGAAGTGTGGGGCGTGGGAGGTAATCAGACTTCTTGCAAAAGCGCACAATGGCTGCCTGTCTCTTTGCCTGATAGCTCTGAAGTTATTGCATATATTCAGCCCTGTGTGCTCAAAATCCATCTTAATTTGTGGGGAAGAGATTTGTTGCAACAATTACAAGCAACGATTCAAATAAATGAGTGAGTTTGTGCTTCCACTTACTTGGAAGTCCACTGATCCTATATGGATTCCGCAATGGCCTCTTACTACAGAGAAATTGATTGCTTTGAGACAATTGGTCGATCAGCAATTATTAGCTGACCATATAGAACCTTCTGTCAGCCCTTTCAATAGCCCAGTCTTCGTAATTAAGAAGAAAAATGGAAAATATAGATTTTTGCACGATCTGAGGTCCATAAATAGCATCATTGAACCCATGGGGCCTTTGCAATGTGGTATGCCTAATCCAAATATGATTCCACATTCATATCAATTGGCTATAATAGATCTGCAGGATTGCTTCTTCTCTATTCCCCTGCATGAAAAGGATCGCAAATTTTTTGCTTTTACAATTCCAGAATTAAATAATTGTACACCATCTAAAAGATATCACTGGAAGGTTCTGCCTCAAGGCATGATAAATTCCCCCACTATGTGCCAATATTTTGTGGATAAGGCACTTCAATCCTTTCGTCTTAAGTACCCACATCTTAAGATTCAGCATTATACGGACGATATTCTTTTTTATTCTCCAGTCCTTCCCCCTAATTGGAAACATGATTTAATAACCAGTTTGTCTTTGTATGGTTTAAAAATAGCTCCAGAGAAAGTCCAGGAATCTCCCCCCTTTCAGTATCTAGGACATAAAATGATAGCTAGTTATTCTATTCCAATAATCCCTGAACTTCATATTTCAAAAACAATGAAATATGTACAACTGCAACAATTGCTGGGAAACATTAATTGGATAAGGCCTTATTTTAAAATCCCTCTTGAAGTGCTAAAGCCACTGTTTTCAGCCTTAAAAGGCCATCAATCTCCAGGTGAGCAAATCACCTTGAACTCTGATCAACTCAAAACTGTTGCACAGTTGAAAGCACTCATGCGTATTCATTGGGTGGATAGAGCAATCCCTAATGTTATGCCTGATTTGGTCATAATGACGGATTCTGTACAACCTTTTGCTGCAATTATTCAGAAAGGTCCATCAAAAGTTCATATACTAGAATGGCTTTATTTACATCATGCACCAAGAAACACAGTAAACCCTTTAGTGGATCTCCTTGCTCAGCTCATTAGCAAGGGACGACGACGTTGTAAGCATCTTTTTGGTATTGACTGTAATCAAATTATTGTCCCTATGCCTTTAGAACAATGGGAAACAGCTCTTTCCACGAGCATGGATTTACAGTGTGCGTTCGCTGATTTTGTGGGTCAGGTGGATTGTCATATTCCACCCGATACGCGCCTGCAAATGAGCAAGCAATTCCCTATGTCTTTCTCTTCTATCATTTCCCCTGTTCCTTTGAATGCCCTGACTGTTTTCACTGACGGGGCTCCTTCTAGAGGAGTTGTTGCTTGGCAACAGAATGAGGAGTGGCATAGTCTGTACACTCTCCCACAAAAGTCTGCTCAGCGTTCTGAACTTGCAGCTGCTATAAAAGCTCTGCATTATTTTTCCTCACAACCAATTAACTTGATTGTTGACAGCTTATATGTTTCAAACGTCATATGTAGAATGCAAGGCAGTTATGTAAGTCCTTTATTAGATGATAACTTGTTGAGTCTTTTCCTGTCTTTGCAACTGCTTCTTTCTAATCGTTCTCACCCACTCTTTGTAGTGCACATTCGCTCTCACCAACCTTTTCCAGGTTTCATTTCAGATGGAAATGCAAAAGCAGATTCCTTGCTAAAAATTTTGCCTGTCTCTCCTATAGAAAGTCATGCTTTTCATCATCAAAATGCAAAAGCCCTTAGCCGCCAATTTCAAATTTCATTGGAAGAGGCGCGTGCAATTATTCAGCAGTGTCCTCAATGCTCCAATCAGATTGGCCATCCCAGCCCTGGGGTTAATCCCCGTGGACTGGAAGCAAATCAGTTGTGGCAAATGGATGTAACTCATTTTGCCCCTTTTTCACCCTGGAAGTTTCTGCATGTCTCTGTCGACACATACTCTGGCTACCTTTGGGTTACGCCTCAAAGAGGAGAGCAAGTAAAACATGTTTGCAATCATCTTGTTCGTGCAATGTCAGTTATGGGCAAGCCTCATTCTATAAAAACTGACAATGCCCCAGCGTATTGTGCAAAAGGCTTTGCAAAATTTTGTGAAACTTGGGATATTCATCATCTGTTTGGCATCCCTTATAATTCTCAAGGTCAAGCTATAGTTGAACGCTCTCATCGTACCCTGAAAACTGCATTGAACAGGCAGGAAAAGAAAGCAGGCATTCCAAACTCACTTTCAGAAAAGGAAAGTTGGTTGTCAAGTGTGCTTTTCACTCTTAATCATTTGAATATCTCCATACAGGATCACCAATCTTACACACGTCTTCAAAAGCATTTCCAGCAAAAGGAAATTCTTCCAGCTCCACTGGTGCGCTATAAAATTCTACCCTCCAATGAGTGGAGTGAACCAGTGAAATTAATTACATGGGGTAAGGGTTACGCTGCAGTTTCTACTCCACAGGGTGCTCGGTGGGTTCCTGCACGTTGGATTCGGCTGCACCATGGCGTGGCGACAGGTTCTTCCGGATCCATTGCCTCAATTCAACCACCAACTCCAGATCACCCACGATGTGACGTCCAGCCCCCCCAGGATTCGTAAGCGGGGACATCGCAATCCCCCAGTGACGTGGGGCCAAATAAAATCGCTCTCTCTTCAAGCTGAACAGTATAGGAGAGAACAGCAACTGGAAGCAAGCCCTACTAACCAGCTTCTATCCCTCATTGCTTGTCTTAATATGAATTCCATGATAATTCTCATTTTCAGTATTTTAATTTTGCCTCTCTCTACTTCAGCTCTTCCTACTGGTGATTCCACATCGTTAAATGTATGGGAATCGTTTGCAAGGACGCTCAATGTCTCATCATTTTGCCTTACTCAGCAAGTAGCCATTGGTGATATCCTTGGCTCTTGTCTCATTCCAGTTTGCCATGATCCTCATGACATACAGAATGATACTTGGTTTTTCTCATTCCTACCTCAAAATGATTCACTTCGTACCCTTGGGTATAAAGGTTATCACAATTGGGGAACGCAAATGCGTGAACGCCCACCTTTAGCTATTGATTTGACAACCCCATATGTGGCCTCTTATAACGCTATTTGTGCACGTATGGTCAACTGTACGAGACCGAACTGCGTAAAAATGGGCAAAAATAACTTTAATTGCTCTGATTATGTAAACATTTCTTATATATATAAGTACACAGAACTGCCAGCAGGCTGGTTTTGGTCCTGCCCAGGTTACACTTTCAATTACATTCCGGCAAACATTAGTCACGGCACACCTTGTTGCTTAAGCCGTCTGTCTATCATATTGCCTGAAAAACATCATTTCTCTTACTCTAGACATCAGCGTAGTGTTGAATTGTCTGATGACTGTGATGATCTTGTCTCTCTCCCTAGCAGGTCTGAATACATCTCTTTAGCTGTCTCTCTCTTAGGTGTTCCAGGTTTGGCTGTGCGTAATAGCGCAAATATTAATTCTTTAGCTTGCTCTGCAGCAAAATCCCTGAATATTACGTCTAAGGCGCTTCATCTTCTCAACACAGAGCAAGCTGAACTTCGCAATGGTTTATTAAGGTCGAAATCTACTTTGGACTACCTACTCATGGTACATCATTATGGTTGTGAACAATTCAAGGAAATGTGCTGTTTTAACATCACTGACAATTCTAAGGCCGTTCAAAGGCAAATTTCTCATTTGCAAAATCTCACTCACCACATCAAAGAGGATATCGGATTTTCCGGACTCTGGGATTCCTTTTCCTTGTGGTCGACGGCGTGGCTACCTAATCTCAAATGGCTACGCGATGTCTTTTTTTATGTAATTATTATTGTATGTATATTAATTTTGTTTTGTTGCTTTCTCCAATGCATTCCTAGCCTTACAAATCTTTTTTCTCGCCTTCTCTCTCCTCCACCACCACCTAGCGCGCTCCTTGCAGCCTATTATGCGAAATGGCAACGCCACCAGTAAGTAAAAAACAAAAATAAAAGGGGAGATGTGGGTAGGATTATTTTGAGATTTGTTGGCACACCACTAATCTTGAAGTACTTTTGCCCCATCAAGCCTAGCAGTATTATTTCCGGCATTTGATGGCAAACCACTGATCCGGAAGTATTGTTGCTTTATTCACCGAGTTGCCTTACCTCGCAAAGAAGAAAAAAAAGGAGGAGATGTAGACATGTTATTTCTATGTGCCTAGTATAGTAAAATATTCCTTTCCTCCTGCATTTTTGGGAATTATTTCTATCTTCTCTTTGCTTCTAAAACAGACTATAAGGCCTGTTTATAATCAATCACGCTTCTCTCTCTCTCTCTCTCTCTCTCTCACTTTTCATCTGGCACACACGCAAGCTCCCTGAAAGAAAACATCTCGTCTGTCTTTATTCATCTCTACAAACCCCCAAAATCAACACATGGCAGATAAGCTAAACTTTGCCCTAGCATGTCACCAGAACTCAGGCTCATGGTTAAGCTCTTTCCTCCTTAACCACAAGGTGTAGCCATGGTTTTCTACAGTTTGTGGCTAAGGTTCAGACAACATGCAAATCTAAAAGGGCCATGCAGGTGAGTCGATCCCAGAAAGCCACAGGCCACTGGCTGTGATTGTACATAACATGAAACCATTATTTAGTGCTATGCACATAAACTGGAACAAGCCTGAGCAAAACCTTGGTGGTCATACATTCCTCTTCTTCTCTCTTTGTCCCATGCTGCCAGGAGGAGAACTTCTGCCAGCATTTAGTTTCAGTTTCACAGAATCTTGTCGCTGCTTACAAACCAGAGATTGTGGTTTATAGCAAACCATGTGTTATAAAGCTGGCTTGGTGTGAAATGGACTAGAGTTTGTGATAAACTATGTCTCTGATTCATATGCAACAGCATATATGCTTCTGCAAAAACAAAACTGAACATTGGCCAGGTCTTTCTCCTGATGGCACAGGATAAGAGGGAAGCGAGGGTGCTTTCCTTTGTTTTGTCCCAACTCATGTACATAGTGCCAAATCGTTATGTGCCAAATGGGCTATTTACTCAATGCTGGGTCTGAGTAAAATATTTAACCCATATTTGTGCTATCTGTTATATAGTCATAAGATTAGTCATTATTAATATTACCATCATTATTATTTTAAAGAAATAAACAAGGATTATGCTTCTCTGCCTTAGGGGGAGATTTTGAGCTTTAATTAATTAATGTTTATAAAGGGTTTTGAGCTACATGAATACAAGGCATATTGAAACTACTCCTCTTGTTCTCAGACGTAGTTAAAGCAGATGGATTATTAGCAATGGAATTAACCTGCCTTTCAACTGCAAAGCCCATTTCATTCCAAGTTCACAAGGCAAAAAACATGGTTAGAACCATTTGCTGCTGTTCGGCTTCCCTTTGTTATTTTTATGCCTACCCCTGGCAAACACTAAACTCCACAAATACTAGAATGTTTCTTTGAAAACAAAAAGAAAAGGTAATGTCTAATTAAGCCTCCAAATAAGAGCTGCTACAATGTGTATTACTGGCCCCAGCAGCATGGAAGAGGTAACTAAATGTTACGTGTGGTTCCATGTTTCATGCTCTTGACCAGGCATAGGCAAACTCAGCCCTCCAGATGTTTTGGGACTCTCATGATCCCTAGCTAACAGGACCAGTGGCCAGGGTTGATGGGAATTGTAGTCCCAAAACATCTGGAGGGTCGAGTTTGCCTATGCCTGCTCTTGACGTTTCATCTCCCTCTCTTCTCAGGCTATTCATTCACCCTACTTTGCACCCAGGGTGTTTATTGCTTGACTGGAATGTGTCCTTGAACTCCGATAATGCCTTTTGATTTTCCAGAGTGAGGGCATAGAGGGGTGAGTGTGGAAACTGACCACCTAGCGTGGGCACATTGAAGCATCATAGAATGCCCAGCATAAGCCTCTGCTAGTTCTCAGTGTATATATCCCTGTCATAAGTGCAGCCATTTTTATAACTCCATGCTCAGGAAATCTGATGGTCCCTAATTTAACAAGGGATGAAAGCCCAGCAATGCTGCTTTTTGCTACCGGCTTATTCTCATGCAGGACGCGAGTGGCGCTGTGGGTCAAACCACAGAGCCTAGGACTTGCCGATCAGAAGGTCGGCGGTTTGAATCCCCGCGACGGGGTGAGCTCCCGTTGCTCGGTCCCTGCTCCTGCCAACCTAGCAGTTCGAAAGCACGTCCAAGTGCAAGTAGATAAATAGGTACCACTCCGGCAGGAAGGTAAACGGCGTTTCCGTGTGCTGCTCTGGTTCGCCAGAAGCGGCTTAGTCATGCTGGCCACATGACCTGGAAGCTGTATGCCGGCTCCCGCGGCCAATAAAGCGAGATGAGCTCCGCAACCCCAGAGTCGGTCACGACTGGACCAAATGGTCAGGGGTCCCTTTACCTTTACCTTTACTCTCATGCAAACGGAGACAAGCAAAGGGTTCTTCAACCTTTTCCACTGCAGAACCAACAGCAACAGAGGCTTAGGCAAAGGGTAGAAAAGCACCATAGTTCGGTGGTACAACGTTTGATCTCCTTTGCCCTACTGGGCTGGAACCACCTGCTATGGTCAACGCATTGCTGCTCTCCTCTCTTTCCTGCCAATGCCTCATCATTCAGATCACAGGATGTCATCATGTCGCAAGTTCCCCTTGCCCCTGAAACCATTGGTTGCCATTTGCGAACATGGTATGTGGCAAGCTACTCATTATTAAATGTTACTGGAGGAGGAGAAAAGGGACTCTGATTTTAAACACTTGCCTTGTTCCCATGGCCTCAATTTTAGCCGGCAAAATTGACTGAGCGCCCAGCCTCTGTGGATCCTCCAGGCAAAATGATTTATAATGGTTTTCTACACGTACTTCTGAGAACGCAAATATTTTAAAGCTTACAATCATTACAAGAACCCACAATCTCACCTCAAGTACATGAGTCAGATTACAGGTTAGCACTTCAGATCGTTTTACAAATGTAAATTTCTCGACATAACGGGTGAATATGTTTCCATAGTCAAGGTTAATTTTTAACCTGAAGTCGGTTTTTCCCCCCTTTGCAGGGAAAGAATGAAGAATTCTTTTTAATTACTGCACAGTTATTCAGCTGTTTCTGTGGTTATATACTCCTTTTTTTGTTATGCTTGTCTGTAATTATCTTTTCAAATTATGCCCAGATCCTTTCCAAATAGTATATTCTTAGCCTCATTTCCTATTAACTTCCATATATAGCTCCGTAGTTAAAAGAATATCAGGATTTTATACGTGCTCATGACTCACTGATGGTGTTAACTTTGATTTGATCTTTGGTAGTGACCCAGTCAACATTTATTTAATCCTGTTTCTTGTCACAGATTTGCTTAGGCCAGTGAGAGAGTCATTCAGAAAATCAGCTGGTCTTTTTGAATTCAGACTTGGAACCTTGATTCCCGTTAACAAATTATGGGAGACACAGTGCTGGAATAGTTGGGTCCTTTGGCCTGATCCAGCACGCCTCTTCCTATATTTCTGACTTACAAACGCTTTATGAACAGGTGACTCAGCCAGGAAGGAAGATAACAGGGCCGGCCAACAATGGCTAGTCAAAGATTTCTGGGAAAGTTACAAGCAACACATGACCACTCCACCCACTGTTGGTTCCCAGCATCAAATATTCAGAGACATGCTGTCTATCTTAACAGAGAAGTTCCATTTAGCAATCGTGACTAATAGCGACTGATAAAAGTTATCTTCCGCAAATTTATCCAACCCCCCCCCCCCTTAAAGCTATCTAAGTCAGCCATCATAACACCTTGTGGTAGTGAATTATATATGTCAATTATGCACTGTGTGACAAAGTACTTGCTTTGCCGGAACAGAATATACTGCCCATTAATTTCACTGGGTGACCTTGAATTCTAAAACTATGAGAAAGAGAGGGAGGGAAAAGCTCTATCTGCTTTCTCCACACCACATGCAGTTTTGCAAACCTTTATGGTGCTATTGGTTGCATTTCCAATCCCCCCCCCCCAAACAAAGACCTCAAATATATGGCAAAGATATGGCAACCCCACGTTTCATTTTGGGTTTGCCTTTTCACTCCTGTTCCCAGCTCTAGCATATCATTTTTTAGATGCAACACCCACTTTGCACATTGGGCCTCCTAGGTTCAATCCCTGGCATATATAGATAGTGCTGGGAAACATCTTGCTTAAAACCCTGCGCTGCTGTGATGCCAGTTAATATAGACCAGCCTTCCCCAACATGTTGTCCCCCAAATGCTGCTGGACTCCAGCTCCCATCATTCCTGAGTGTTGGTCATGCTGTTTGGGGATTATGGGAGTTGGGAGTGCCACAGGTTAGATACGCCTGGAGTAGCCAATACCACATTAGATGGACTGACGGTCGGAACATAAGGTGAACTTATGTTCCTGTATTCAGTATCTGGATGTGGCTTAACCTGCAGACATTTTGAAAGGCATTACTATAGTGGCTGCTTTATTTTTAATATCCTGCTTTATTTTTAATTTTCCTCTCTAGATACTTATGGTTGATTCAAACCCCATCGCTCTGTAAGTGTTGTCTCACTGTGTGTCACTATTCTGAATGCCTCCCTGCTTCACGGGAGTTTTACTGCAACCTGCTCTGTGGCCCAGCAGACAAGAGACAAAACCAATCCCAAGGCACAAAGGGACACAAACATTACACAAAGTTACAGTCAAATTAAGATAAAGGGACTCACAGCTTCCACTGCTCAGTAGTGTGACTACCAAATTAATGCACAGTGCTGAAGTCTAGTCAATTTTTATACCTTTGTTTTCCTTTATTACAGTGTTTTTCAACCACTGTTCCGCGGCACACTAGTGTGCCGCGAGATGTTGCCTGGTGTGCCATGGGAAAAATTGAAAAATTCGAAAGATTTTTTTTTTAAAAAAAGTCAAATTTTCACCCACTAGGCGGGCACCGGACTGTGTCCACCCTATTTTCCATCCGTACTGGGTGGGGATCAGATCAGATGGGAATGGATGAGAGCGGACAGACGGTCCGCTCTCATCCGATTCCCCATAGAGAGCAGCGGGGCTCTGACATCTCCCTCTCCGCACACAGTGGTGGTGTGCCTCGTGATTTTTTTCATGAAACAAGTGTGCCTTTGCCCAAAAAAGGTTGAAATACACTGCTTTATTATAAAACACGACAGCAAGGAGTCTTCTTTTTACAAAGCATACTAATGGCGTGGGAAAATTGCTTAACTTTAGGACCCATTACACTGAAGTGGCATAAGAAATTGACTAAAACAATAGAAGGAAAGGAAGAACTTTTATCTTCCTACTGCAAAAGTTTCTAAGAAGTAGTTAGTAGTGGGTGTGAGCAAAGAAGTTGGAGGATGACCAGGGCTGGATTTAGGTTTGATGAGGTCCTAAGTTACTGAAGGTAATGGGGCCCTTTATATGTCCAGCTGTCCTTTGTCAACAACAAATTGTCACAGTTTTTTGTGTTGAATATATGCTATGGTAATTTATGGACCTAACAGGTATCAAAGTAATTGTTGAACTGAAATACAATTAAGAAGAAGTATCCAGTTTTTTCCCTTTAATTTTTTTTGCCCCCCCCAAGAGTGTGGGGCCCTAAGCGCTTGTTTAGCCTATACGTAAATCCAGCACTGGGGGTGACCCTCAATCACCATGCAGATGGTGGACTGCAACCATCATCAACCCTAGCCAGCTTGGCCAGTGTTCAGGCACAATGGGAAAAGTACCCTGAGAAGATCTGGAGGGCTGCACGCCCATAGCATGGGTTGCCAGAGCTCAAGGCTGCGTGGAGAGGATGGGAGGGAGGGAAACGTACAGAGCCCATTCAACTGCCTAACAGCATCCATGCCACCCAGGAGATTGCAGACTTGGAGATGAAAACAGAAGAGTCATTCCATTGTCTGGAGAGGTCACTTCCTGGTTTGTATGGAGAAGCTGTTTTCAATGGAGCCCCACGACAGAAGCACGCAGCTCTATTGAGGCAACACCAGGCGTTGAAATTTGGTGTCCCTAGACAATTTTGCACCCACCCCTCTGCCCCCCATCTCCTCATACTACGCTACTGACTGCAGGTTCCCCCCCAACTTGCATGGCCCACAGTGCAAAAGCTGAGACTTGGACGCAGAGTGAAGGTGAAGCAGTCAAATGATCACCTCACCAGAAGCCCCAAACCCAGAAACTCTACCTTCGGCATCTTCAAACTGTTGCATGAGTGGCCCAAAGACCCCCTTAGCAAGCTCAGTGCTAAAGCTAAGTGGTTCTGGCCTTGCAAGCTCCCACCTGGGAATGTTGTTTTGAATCAGCCGCCAGAAGAGAAGGGCGTAAAAGTGTATTTAAACAGACAAGTTAGAAGGCCACGGAATTTAACCTACTTTTTGGGATCATTGTTCCTCAGGGATAACAGAAAAGGAGCAAAGTGTAAGCACTGTTAGCATTTGCTAAACTGAAGTAATTATGAGCACAGGTACCACAGCATGAATGTGTGTGTGAGAGATTCTGCTTATTCCTCATGAGTCGCTATGTTGGACCTCTGTGCTTCTAACATAAAATTGTGCAGAAATAGAAGAAATATCTGTGATGGACCTAGACAGACCAAAGTGTTCCAGGTATATATGTATGTTGGATGACATTTCTCTGGATCCTTTATTTATTTATAGTTCCTTTTCGGTTACGAGGAATAAAGCAGTTTGCAGTTAAAAACAAAATAAGCAATACGCTAAGAAGCAAAGCAGCTAAAACAGTAAAGGTAAAGGTAAAGGGACCCCTGACCATTAGGTCCAGTCATGACCGACTCTGGGGTTGCGGCGCTCATCTCACTTTACTGGCCAAGGGAGCCGGCGTACAGCTTCTGGGTCATGTGGCCAGCATGACTAAGCCGCTTCTAGCGAACCAGAGCAGCGCACGGAAACGGCGTTTACCTTCCCGCCGGAGCAGTACCTATTTATCTACTTGCACTTTGACATGCTTTCAAACTGCTAGGTTGGCAGGAGCAGGGACCGAGAAACGGGAGCTCACCCCGTCACGGGGATTCGAACCGCCGACCTTCTGATCGGCAAGTCCTAGGCTCTGTGGTTTAACCCACAGCGCCACCCGCTTCCCAGCTAAAACAGTAGCTCCCCTTAAACAAAGGGGATAGCTCAGTGGTAGAGCATGGGTTTTGCACACAGAAAGTCCCTGGTTCAATCCCTGACCTCTCCAAGCATGGTAAGAAATGTCTCCTGCCTGAAACCCTAGAGAAATGCTGCCAGTCAGTGTAGACTATTGGGAGCAATGACTGCTAAAGCTGAGGGGAGAGGGGTTTGCACAACTACTTTGGTGCCTATTCACAGGTAAAGTAATCTTTGTACGGAGACTCTCCTGGTTTGGTTCATGTCTCCCCTCTTAGCCTTTATACTACAAGCTCACTACATTACGAGTGAGTAGTGCCTTCTGTCCCTATGCTACATGTACAGATAAGCTGATACGTACATTTATGCATCAAGCAATAATGCAACCGCTGCAGTGTTCTTTGATGGATTAATTCTGAAAAGCCCCTGCTTCCCTGAATTATTCATTCCTGTTACACTGTGCAATAGAACTGAACATCTAACTGGCAAATATGTTTCCTACCTAAGACAATGATATCATTCTCACAGACAACTTATCGTTGGCAATCTTCTTCAGAAATTCCAGCAATCAATTACCTATGTTATAATTAGAATTCCAATAACTCTCAGCGCAAGCATTTATTCTGTTAGTACCCCCTCCCATGAGGACATTTGCCTGTTTTCATTCAGTATCCCATTCTCACCCCCCCACCCCCAATGCATTATCAGGACTTTGGTACTTAACTGCCAGAAATGACACAGCCTACTTGTGCAAGAAAGAACCGGCTATGTTTTGGTTATGTACAAGCTGCTTAGCCAAAACACACAGCTTATTATACCAGTAAATCATCTGAATAACGTCCATGGGTACCTGTTTAAGGTATCCTTAGGCCTAAAAGTCCGTATAGTTAAAGTCATGGTTTTCCCAGTAGTGATGTATGGAAGTGAGAGCTGGACCATAAAGAAGGCAGATCGCCGAAGAATTGATGCTTTTGAATTATGGTGTTGGAGGAGACTCTTGAGAGTCCCATGGACTGCAAGAAGATCAAACCTATCCATTCTTAAGGAAATCAGTCCTGAGTGCTCATTGGAAGGACAGATCGTGAAGCTGACAGTCCAATACTTTGGCCACCTCATGAGAATAATAATAATAATAATAATAATAATAATAATAATAATAATAATAAATTTTATTTATATCCCGCCCTCCCCAGCTGAAGCCGGGCTCAGGGTGGCTAACAACAATTAAATAATCAAACAATCAAATAATCCAACATTCTAAAAACATTTCAATTATAAAAATTAAGAGAAGATTCCCTGCAAAAGACCCTGATGTTGGGAAAGATTGAGGGCACAAGGAGAAGGGGACGACAGAGGATGAGATGGTTGGACAGTGTTCTTGAAGCTACCAGCATGAGTTTGACCAAACTGCGGGAGGCAGTGGAAGACAGGAGTGCCTGGCGTGCTCTGGTCCATGGAGTCATGAAGCGTTGGTCACGACTAAATGACTAAACAACAACAACAACAACAACAACAGGCCTTAGGCCCCTGTGCCTCTTTTATGAGCAAAATACAATATGCCCACCTTAGAAAATTGGAACATGGATTGCATGTTTTCACTAATGTTTGTTTTGAACTTCAAAGTTCTGAATACTCTTCTTTTTTATAAAATATGCTACAACAACAACAACAAAGGACATTACTGCCACATAAATATGCAGCAAATATCATAATTGTGTTTATGCACTGGAAAAATCAATAAAACTTCTTTATTTTAAAAAAAAATATTCTGTGCTCCTTCCTATGAATTTAGACAACACTGCAATTGACTGGTTACTAGTTAACTCTGTTTGCCAAATGACATGAAGGATTTAAATACTTAAGTATTAACCTCACTGCTGACATAAGACAAATGGGATGTAGAAACTACAGTGGTGCCTCGCAAGACGAAATTAATTCGTTCCGCAATTCTCTTCGTCTTGCGGTTTTTTCGTCTTGCGATGCACGGTTTCCCATAGGAATGCATTGAAAATCAATTAATGCGTTCCTAGGGAAACCGCCTTCAGACCAGGTCCGGGGACAGTCTGTCCTCGGACCTCTTCTGAAGGCTGGGGGGGGGGGACAAGGGCTTTTCTTCCCACCCCCAGCATTTTAAAAAACCCTGGGACAGCGGAGGACTTCTCCGCTGTGCGGGGCTATCTTAAAATGCTGGCGGGCGGCATTTTAAAATCGCCCCGGACAGCGGAGGACTTCTCCGCTGTCCGGGGCGATTTAAAAGCCCCTGGGAAGGCAGGCAGGGGGGACAAAGACTTTCGCCCCCTGCCCGCCTTCAGAAGGTGTTCCCGCCCCCCCCCCCGCCCCGCTTCGGAACAGCTTTCCGAAGTGGGGCGGCTGGGGCAGCTGTTCCCGCCCCCCCTCCCCCCTTCGGAACATCGTTCCGAAGTGGGGCGGCTGGGGCAGCTGTTCCCGCCCCACCTCCCCCCTTCGGAACATCGTTCCGAAGTGGGGCGGCTGGGGCAGATGTTCCCGCCCCACCTCCCCCCTTCGGAACATCGTTCCGAAGTGGGGCGGATGGGGCAGCTGTTCCCGCCCCCCCTCCCCCCTTCGGAACATCGTTCCGAAGTGGGGCGGATGGGGCAGCTGTTCCCGCCCCCCTCCCCCCTTCGGAACATCGTTCCGAAGTGGGGCGGATGGGGCAGCTGTTCCCGCCCCACCTCCCCCCTTCGGAACATCGTTCCGAAGTGGGGCGGATGGGGCAGCTGTTCCCGCCCCACCTCCCCCCTTCGGAACATCGTTCCGAAGTGGGGCGGATGGGGCAGCTGTTCCCGCCCCACCTCCCCACTTCGGAACATCGTTCCGAAGTGGGGCGGATGGGGCAGCTGTTCCCGCCCCACCTCCCCACTTCGGAACATCGTTCCGAAGTGGGGCGGATGGGGCAGATGTTCCCGCCCCCCCTCCCCCTTCGGAACATCGTTCCGAAGTGGGGCGGATGGGGCAGATGTTCCCGCCCCCCGCTTCGAACAGCATTTTAAAATGCTGGGGGTCGGCAGCGAACGCTCCCGACCCCCAGCATTTTAAAATCTCCCCGGGACAGAGACTTCTCTGCTGTCCCGGGGAGATTTTAAAATGCTGGGGGTCGGCAGCGAACGCTTTGCTCCCGCCCGCCAGCATTTTAAGATCGCCCGGGGCAGGCGGGGGGGAGGCAGGCGGGGGGGAGCAAAGACTTTTGCCCCCCGCCGGCCTTCAGAAGAGGTCCTCTTCTGAAGGCCGGCTGTGGGCGAAAGTCTTTGCTCCCGACCGCCAGCATTTCCCTATGGGCTTTCGTCTTGCGATGCAAGCCCATAGGGAAATTCGTCTTGCGAAGCGCCTCCAAAACAGAAAACCCTTTCGTCTTGCGGGTTTTCCGTCTTGCGAGGCATTCGTCTTGCGGGGTACCACTGTACAGGGGACTGTATAAGGGCATTCAACAAGAACTTACGAAATGGCAACATCCCAGCTTTAGCTGGGCAAGTAGCCATGGTCAAAATGTCAGTGTTACCTAAATTCTTTTTCTTTCTTTCACGTTTTGCCTATTCCTATCCCAATACTTCAGGATAAACAACAGAACTCTCTATAGAAATAGAATGAAATGAGGGATGAGAATGCCTAATTTAGTGTTATATTATGCTGGTTTTCACATCAAATCCATGATCACATTGGTCAGGGGAAGGACAGACTAACAAAATGAATTTGAATAGGGACAAATGTAAGGTTCTGCACTTAGGCAGGGATAATCAGCTGCACAGGTATTAAGTACATGTGAAAAGGATCTAGGGGTCTTTGTAGACCATGGGCTGAACATGTATCAACAGTGTGATGCAGGAGCAAAAACAGTGAATGCTATTCTAGGCTACATCAACAGAAGCCTAGTGCCCAGATCAAGGAAAGTAATAGTACCACCACTCTATTCCGCCTTGGTCAGACCACACCTGGAGTCTTGTGTCCAGCAGGGGCAAACTTTGGTAATCTTTCATAATATGGCATCCTGTGCGAGGTCAAAATCTGACACCCCCAAATGAATCTTCTCAATTTTGCGCCACCTCGCCTTGGAACTGGTCCTTTCCTGACCAAAGTGAAGTCTTACAGCCCAGAGACAAATACTGAGCTAGATGGACCAATGGTCTGACACAGGATAAGACAGCTTCCTGTGATTTTCTGGACCCTGTGTTGCGAAACCTGAAGAACTACTGTAAAGCTCTGCTACATAGACTTAACAGTCCAAGGCATGTGACATCAAGCAATTCTCTTTTCCTATTCTCTTCCTTGTCCTGGTTTTCTGAAATACGAAGATAAGAGCACATACTTTTGGGAGTCCCCCCACCCCGCATTTTATTTTATTTAAAGCTGTAGTCAGGCCTCTCTGCTGCTGGATTCATGATTGAAGCTCCCAACAATGTCAGTTTCTGTTTCCACTGCAGATGTACTGCAGCACATTCCTGCCCTCCTCTCTCTTTTCGTTTCAGAGGCTTCCCGACAGTCATGGGAATCACACTGTGAAGGTGAGCTATCAGACTAGAGAGTGACAAAGCCTGGTGGAAACCTGAGAAGACCCTGAGGACAGATGCACGGTGGCAAAGATATCCACTCTCATTGTTTCGCACACATTTTGCTATTTATTCTTCTCAGACAGAATAATCCTTTCTACTTCATTATGTTTGGAATTTGAACTGAAACTACTGGATCAAAGAACCTTACTTTGCTCACTGGGAAAGAAAGGGGGGTTTAGGATGAATAAACTGCCGGCTTTTGAAGAAAGCAGTGAAATGACATTATTTCCATGCAGTATGTAGTATGGAAACAGTTTGCTGTGCTTAAGAGGAAAGGAGAATTGGAGACTGGATCCAGGGGTTGGCAAACCAAGTATTACTGGGTTTTAGGGTGTGCCCCCAGAGTTCATATGTGGGCCTGAACACATTCATTAATGGCATTTGTAACCCACCCTTCACCAACTGCTCACAGGGTGGGAACAATGCAGTAAATCAAAATTAAAATAAACAAGCTCAGCAAATGGCAAACAGTTCAAACTGGACGGATTTTTGCAGTTCTCACACCTTCACAAAGACCTGGAAAGCACCAGATTGTTGAAGTTTGCTGTAACCTGTTGCTGAAGTGTTTGTACAGTGGTTGGTTCATAATAAAGAAAAGAAAATATTATGCACTAAGAAACAATGAGAACTGAGCCCAGTTCTTTATGATGTACCAGCAACTGGCATCACTCAGGGATTCTAAGAAACCAAACAATCAAAGCAGTTCTGAAAAGTTCAGTTTGCTGTCTTGATTCAAAGCTGTGTCCCATTGTCCCCCCAAAATAGATGAATACGTGCTCCCGCATGCTCCAGCAGGGCCTGCATAATGCCACCCCACTACGTTCTGCCCCCCACCCCATTTTGCCCCATTTTGTGATGTTTTCGTGTCACTTCCAGGTTCAGTGTGATGCACGCATGCACAGTCGCACGCATATTGGACGAGCCTAAAATGGTCCCTGCCTGCAGTTCATGAGAGCTGAAAACCAAATGTCCTTCTCAGAAGGTATCTGCCTCTGAATAACAGATATGGGATTCACAAGTGGGGAAGAGTGCTGTTGCACTGATGTGCAGCTTGTGGGCTTTCAACAGGAATCTGGTTGATCACTGTGAGAACAGGGTGCCAGGCTAGATGGGCCATTTGCCTGATCCAGGAAGGCCTTTCTTAATTTGTACATGGCATGTATACTCCCTTGCTGGTGTTAACAGGCAAGGCGGGAGCAGCCCTCTCTGCAGTTTCATAAGCTTCATAGGAACATAAGATACTGGCATATTGATACGCCCCATATCACACAAAAATACCACTCTCTGTGTTGGGCTAAATGTCCCCTAGGCCTGGTCTGCTCAGAATACATACGAGAGATTAAAAGCTGAGAGTCTCGACTTCCGGTTTGGATCGCCTGCAGTATGGGTGCGCGGAGGGGGAGAGGAGGAAAGCCCAGTTTAAAACACGGAAGAAACGAGCCTTACCCCCCCCACCCCAACAGTTCTAACAGCCCCGCTAACTCCAGACAGCAGCGTAAGTTAATTTCGGACAATTTTGGACAATTTCGGACCTCCGTTCTACCTTCTTTCTTCTCTCTTCGGACTTTTCGGCTCTTGCCGATTTCTGCATGCGCTTGAGCACGTACGCCAGTCTCTATCTCTATTGGGCTGTAACTAAGCTGGAATTGGGAAACCTGGCTTTGAAACCTGGCGAGACTCTGACACTCGGTTGGACTTCAACGAACTTAATCGTCTCGGATTTAACTTCAACTATAACTACGAAAGTTGTGGCCTCCCTCAGCTCTGTTTAATTTGAAGAACACTTTCTTTTTGAGGTCGATAGAAGCCCCGCTTTTTACCCTACCTCAGCCTGAAACTGGAAGCGAAATTTAACCCCTTCCCTTCCCTAGCAGACTATTCAAACCCGCAGAAAGATTCGGCAACCTGCGGGGCCTCCAATACTGTTCTACCCTCTGTTTTCCCTCTCCCCTTCCACATTTGCCCCTCATCCCTCCTGCCCCCCCGCTCCGGTCTGTAGTCTTGGCTGCCCCCACGGAGACATTAACCCGGACAAAGTTTGATCATTGGATTGCTATAATAAGTTAGAATATTGGATTAGGCCATACAAGTGGCTGAAGTCAGATTAGAAGAAAGACTCCTAAACCCTCCCCTATCGTTTTCAGATTTTTTGCACCCCTTTCCTGTTTTCCTCCCCTTTTTAGTCTTTTTCCCACTCCTTTCCCTTCCCTCTGTCTGCTCTATTTTTCTCCATTTTTTCCTTTTTTCCTTTCCCTTTTCTTTACTTGGTTTTTTTTTTCTTCTTTGAATTTTACAATAGTGCTCTGACCTGGCTAAGGAGCAGGCCAGCGGAGCCTTCTTCTTTGAGACAACCAAAATTATCCAGATTGTGCGCCCTCTAGGGGAGAGCAGTAAAAATATAAGTTTGTTTATCTTTAAAGATTGGGGAGGAGGGACGGAGCGAACCGGACAGATGGCGGGAAGGGATGGGAAAAAGTCGGTGGGAACACCAATAGAAAGGAAAACCTCTAGGCAAGAGGAAATAAGGGACTTAGACGCTTTATGGTTGAAAATAAAAGAGGAATTTAGACAGAACGAAAACCACATGGAAAAAAAGTTAGGAGAGATGCAGGAATCCTTTGATAAAAAAATAGAGGATGTGGTAGGGGAACTATCAAATAAAATTAAAGATCTAACGGTCCGAACAAAGTCCTTAGAGGACTCAAATAAGAAAATTCAGAGAGAGACGAAAGATCAGAGAAGAGAAGTAGAAAAAATTAACGAGAATTTTGAAGAACTAAATAAAAGCCAAGATCAAGTATTAGATAATTTAGCCATGATGGAAATGAAGCAAAAGCAGCTAAATTTGAAATTTAGAGGAATAGGGGAAGTAAGGGACGAAGACATAAAAGGAAAAATAACAAAAGAACTGGCGAGGTGGCTAGCACTGAAAGAAGAGGAAGTTGCACAAACCATAGAAAACGCTTTCAGAATAAAAATAAGACCGAAACAAAACAAACAGAAAAGGATTCCAGGAGACTGCTTGGTGATTTTCAGATTGATAGAGATGAGAAACATAATTTTGAGAGAAAGTTATCAGAAGAAATTAATAATTGATGGGAGACCAATTATTGTCTTCAAGGAAATACCAATCAGGCTCCTTCGCAAGAGAGAGGGCTACAGATAGTCAACACTTTGAAAAAGAATGGTATACAACACAGATGGGAATTCCCTGAGGGGATCTCATTTTTTTACAAAGGAAAAAGATTCAAAATAACAGAAATTCAGGAAGTCAGTAAATTCCTTCGCAGATATGAAAAAGAACTCGGGGGGCTGATGGAAAGATACGGAAGGAGGGGTGGAGAGAGGGAGGGGGAGGGGGGAGGGGGAACGGGGGGAGACTGGAAGAAGAAGGAGGAGTGGGGGAGGAAGGGGAGAGGGACGAGGAGGAAGAGGCGAAGGAGGAAGAGGCAAGGGAGGAACAGGAGGAAGCAGAAAATCAAAACACTCGAATCTAAATCGGGCAAAACTTAAAACCTAAACCGATAAATCACTGACTTTTTAGGAGACGAAAACGATAATGAATCTCAAAATTTTAACATGGAATGTAAATGGATTGAATGAAAAAACAAAAAGGAATAAAATTGCAAATGTGTTGAAGAAGAAAAAATTGGATATAATTTGTATACAAGAGACTCATGTAGCCAAAAAGCACAAACATGTATTAATAAATAAGAACTTGGGAATAGAATTCATAAATTCCGGGAGAGAGAAGAAAAGGGGAGTGGTAACATATGTCGATGAAAAATGGGAACCCAAGCTGATCTACAAGGACGAAGAAGGAAGGATATTAGGGGTCCAAATAAGTTTCCAGGGAGAAAAGATTAATGTGGTAAATATCTATGCCCCAAATTCAAACAGGTCAGAGTTCTATAAAAAACTGGAACAAGTGTTATTAGAATTAGGAAATAATAAGATGATATTATTGGGAGACTTTAACGCAGTGCCGACATTAGAAATGGACAGACAAACAGAGAAAAGAAAACGAAAACAAGGAAAATTACCGGAATCATTTCAAGATTTGGAAGAGAACATGGACTTAACAGATGTATGGAGACACAAGCACCCAACAGAAAAACAGTTTACCTTCTTCTCAGAAGCACACAAAAGCTGGGGAAGAATAGACCAAATTTGGGCTTCAAGAGAAATTACCTTAAGAACTATAAAATGTGAAATCCAACCGAGAACCCTGTCAGACCATAATTCAATAACTTTGGAATTAAAAGGAGAATCACAAGGAGGCTTTAGATGGAGACTGAATGATTACCTGCTGGATAACGATGAAATTATCGAAAAAGCCAAAGCCACGCTAAAAGAGTATTGGGACTTGAATCTCAACATGGGAACAAATATAGAAACAGTCTGGGACGCCAGTAAGGCGGTTTTAAGAGGACTCTTTATCCAGCAGAATAATCACAGGAAAAAAATAAGGCAGCAAAAGATAGATGAAATACTTAAACAGCTAAGGGAGCATGAGAAAAAATTAATAGAACACCCGAAAGACGAGCAAAGTATACAAATAATAAAAATATTACAAAGACAATACTCAATATTAACGAACCAGGAAATAGAATGGAAAATCAAGTTAATGAGGCAGAGATATTTTGAATCGGCGAATAAAACGGGGAAATTCCTAGCCTGGCAACTGAGAAAAAGACAGAAACAGAATGTTATAAATAAAATAATGGTAGAAGAAGAATCAATAGTGGACCCAAAGAAAATACAAAAAAACTTTCTCAAATTTTATGAGGAGTTATATAAAAAAGGAGAAGAGGACCCAGCCGAAATAGAAAAATATCTAGAGAACTGCATAAGGAAGACTATTACAGAAGAAGAAAGAACCCAACTAAACAGACCAATAAGTATGGAGGAAATTGAGAATGCAATAAAGAAAATGAAATTGGGAAAAGCACCAGGCCCGGATGGCTTATCGGCCAAATATTACAAAGTTTTGGGAGGTCAACTGGCACAAGTACTCTGCGAAACCATGAATAACATTCTAAGAGGAGGGAAAATACCCGAGTCGTGGAGGGAAGCTTTTATAACACTAATCCCCAAACCAGACACAGACAAACTGAACATGAAGAATTACAGGCCAATATCGTTACTAAATAACGATTATAAAATATATGCGGACATCATGGCGAATAGATTGAAAAAATGTCTAACAAATCTAATTCACAAAGATCAAGCGGGTTTCCTCCCAAATAGATTCCTGAAGGATAATGTGAGGCACGTTATAAACATAACTGAATATTTGGAGATTAACAATAATATACCGGCATCCCTGATTTTCATAGACGCAGAAAAAGCGTTCGACAACGTCTCCTGGCGGTTTCTACTAAAATCGATAGAAAAGGCAGGGATTGAGGGTGAATTTTTGAAAGGAATACAGGCAATATACTCAAACCAACAGGCTAAATTGGTAATAAATAATAACATTACGAATAGATTCAAAATAGAGAAGGGAACAAGGCAGGGATGTCCCCTCTCCCCGCTCTTGTTCATTTTGGTTTTGGAAGTACTGGCGAACAAAATAAGGTTAAAATCAGAGATAAAAGGGATTAAAATAGGATTTAAGGAATATAAATTAAAAGCATATGCGGATGACCTGATGTTATCCCTAGAAGAGCCGCAAGAAAGCATGGGTAAAGTATTGGAGATTATGGAGCAGTATGGCAAGCTATCGGGCTTCAAGCTGAATAAAACTAAAACAAAAATGCTGACGAAGAATCTGAGAAATGATGCGAAGGAAAGATTAGAGAGTCAATATGGAATTAAAGTGGCCAATAAAATAAAATACTTAGGAATTTGGCTCACACCCAAAAATATAAATTTAATTGAAGACAATTATACACCAACATGGAACAAAGTGAAAAAAGATTTGGATGTCTGGAACAGGGTGAACCTTTCGTGGCTGGGCAGGATGGAAGCAATAAAAATGAATATACTCCCTAAGATGCTGTTTCTATTTCAAAACATACCTGTTATCAGAGGGCCCAAAATATTTAAGGACTGGCAGAAAACTCTTTCAAGATTCATATGGCAGGGAAGAAGGCCAAGGATTAGATTCAAACTACTCACAGACAGAAAGGAGAGAGGAGGGCTGGCAGTACCCAATTTGAAATTATACTATGAGGCGGCCTGTCTTTGCTGGGTCAAAGATTGGATAACTCTAGAGAACACGGACTTATTAGACCTGGAAGGGACTGACATTAGGTCCAGCTGGCATGCCTACCTTTGGTCAAATAAAGAAAAAGTACACAAAAGGGTTTCGAGCCATATAATCAGAGGTCCTTTGTATGAAGTTTGGGGAAAAAATAAGAAACTGCTAGAACGGAGAACACCCTGGTGGTTATCCCCAACAGATATTTTATCAATCAAAAAAATAAATATGGAAGAGCGAAAATTGACATATCAAGATCTACTGGTAAGATCCCAAGACAGCTGGAAATTAAGACCATATGAAGAATTAAAGGAGAGGTTGACGGGTTGGCTACAGTACCATCAAATTAATGCAAAATGGACAGAAGATAAAAAAACAGGAATGAATGAAAAGAAGTCTAAATTTCAGATTGAAATAATTGAAAGTAAATCTAAGATATTATCCAAGATGTATAACATATTATTGGAATGGGAAACTAAAGATGTAGAGATTAAGGAAGTTATGGTGAAATGGGCGAAGGATCTGGGGTATAATATAGAATATGAAAAATGGTCAAAATTGTGGAACGAGGGATTAAAATTCACAGCAAGCGCTACAATTAGGGAAAACTTGGAAAAAATGATATACAGATGGTACTTAACACCAGAAAAATTAAGCAGAATGTATAAAACTACAAATAAGGCTTGCTGGAAATGTAAAACAAAAGAAGGCAATTTTATACATATGTGGTGGACGTGTGAGGAAATTAAGAAATTCTGGGATCAGATATATAATGAATTAAAAAAGATATTTAGATACACGTTCCCCAAAAACCCAGAGGCCTTCTTACTAGGGATGGTCGGGAAAGAAATTCAAGAAAAAGATAAAACCTTATTTCAATATTCAACAGCAGCGGCCAGAATGCTAATCGCTCAAAATTGGAAAAGCACAAAACTTCCAACGGTGAGAGATTGGCAACTAAAATTATATGACTTCATTGAATTGGCAAGAATGACACAAAGAATCAGAAATCATAAGAATACAAAGTTAAAAGAGGATTGGAATAAATTTATGGTTTATTTTGAAGGCAACTTTAAAAACTTACCAACTACAGCAGGTTTGTTATAAAACTTCCGGTGTGCAAAGTAAAAACAAATACCAGCGGTAAAAATGAAACTACTGAAAGTAAAAACCCGAAATCAGTAGGGAAGGAAGTCAATATTTTATGTTGTAACTTTTGTGTCCTGCTTGTTTTTTGGTTTTCCTTTTTTTTTCTTTCTTCTTTTTTGCTCTCTGTCTTTTTTTTTCTTTTTTGTGATATTTTGCTGAATGTATCTGTTTTTTTCTTTTGGAGTGTTTAAAAGTAATTCAATAAAAAGAATTTTTTTTAAAAAAAAAAAGCTGAGAGTCTCACATTACCAAGGATAGCTGCTGAAAATTCCACAGGCGGAATGCAAAATGCCAGGGGTTCATCTAAAGCCCAGCAGTCTAAGGTTCCTGACCTTTAAATTTGATTGTTTTGTAACACTTTCCAATTGCTAATATCATCCATTTAATATACCAAACCCCATTTGACAGACTGAATGTTTCTAGCCTGCACATCTAGCTACAGAGGATTTATTTGAAGGCAAAAGAAAAAGAAAATCTTGAAGTGTCAAGCAACTTTTGTCTGTCTTCAAAATCGCTGATAATGATCACTTAGCCTCTTGATCTCCTTGATCTTTGATAAGTTAAGTAGACGGAGCTCTTGAAGGCTCCCTTTTCAAACCATCTTTTTCTGGCTTTACATAATATATTCCCCAGGTGTGCCCCCCCCCGAATGCTTTCCAACCATTAAGCACTAGAGACCCACAGCCAAACATTTATTCAGCACTACAGAACTTACTTTCAAACATCTGGCTATTTACGTCAAAACAGCATGTGACATTCAGCATGTGACATTCAGCTCAGTCTTTTGGACAGGCATAGGCAAACTCTCTGCCCCAAAGCTAAGGGGGCAGAGAGGTCCAAAAGCAGGCATAGGCAAACTAGGCCCTCCGGATGTTTTGGGACTACAACTCCCATCATCCCTGACCATTGGGTCCTGTTAGCTAGGGGTGATGGGAGTTGTAGTCCCAAAACATCCGGAGGGCCTAGTTTGCCTATGCCTGCTTTTGGACCTCTCTGCCCCCTTAGCTCTCTGCCCCATATTTCCCCAAAGCTCCTTTTCAAGTCCAGTCATTAACCCTGCCAACAACATGAAATTCCTTCATCCAAATTGTTATATAGACATTGAGCCTGCATAGCTCAGTTGGTTAGAGCATGGTGCTGATAATGCCAAGGTTGCAAGTTCAATCCCTGTATGGGAGAGCTGCATATTCCTGCATTGCAGGGGGTTGGACTAGATAATCCTCAGGGTTCCTTACAACTCTCCAATTCTATGATCCTATGAACTGCAATGGGCCTAGGGCAGACCCCTGCGGCATCCCACTTGTCACTTTTTTCCAGGATGGTGAGGAACATGGGAAACTGCCGTATTTAGGGTCAGAGCTTGGGCCTATCTAGCTCAGTATTGTCCACATTAGGGGTAGTCAACACTGTGCCTTGCAGAGATGCTGCAGGACTGCAACTCCCATCAGCCCCAGCCAGCGTGGCCAAAGGTCAGGGATGATGGGAGTTGGAGTCCAGCAATATGTGGGTGGCGTCACGTTGGCTACTCCTGGGATACACTGATTATCAGCAGCATTCCAGCATTCCAGAGTATATTTCAGTCCTACCTGGAGACTGGTTTATATGACCTTTGACTTGAAAAAGGCCCCCAATCCCTTGCGTATAGGATTTCAGCCTAACTTCTTTAAAAGTCTGGGCCAGATTGACATTTGTTCCATTCCAACACAGCTCTTTTAACGTCTCTTTCAGAATGCATATGAGATAATACATCTAGAATGTCAAGGTAAAATTCCACTTAGCATAGCTAAAACACCTACTACTGCACAATCCTTTTTAAAGTGCCTACTCAGATGAAAATCCCTGAGTGCTCATTGGAAGGACAGATCGTGAAGCTGAGACTCCAATACTTTGGCCACCTCATGAGAAGAGAAGACTCCCTGGAAAAGACCCTGATGTTGGGAAAGATGGAGGGCATAAGGAGAAGGGGATGACAGAGGATGAGATTGTTAGACAGTGTTCTAGAAGCTACAAACATGAGTCTGACCAAACTGCGGGAGGCAGTGGAAGACAGGAGTGCCTGGCGTGCTGTGGTCCATGGGGTCACGAAGAGTCGGACACGAGTAAACGACCAAACAACAACAGATGAAAATCCATTGAGCTGAACATGACTTGCTCCCCAGAAAACATGTATAGCAGGGATGGGAAGCTCCCAGCCTGCAGGAAGACAGACAAATTATAAGATGTCTGTGCATGCATGCACACACACACACACACACACACACACACCCATCAGCTGTTGAGGAGGGAGGGAAGAGGACTTTGAGGTTGTGAAAAGTGTGCAATTGTCTATCCCTCCCCTGCAAAGGAGTGTGGCAAGTTCAAAGGAAAGAGGCATGTGTTCTTTATAACTACGCAAAATGTAGTCTATGCATTTTGCAATTGCATGCATTCAATTTTCAAGATGCAACAGTGTTTTGAAGCTTGAGACTTTAAATAGTTGTAACACAGGGCTTGCAGCTCCATTGTGCATTGACCTTATTTGCACTCTTCTGATGGATTCCTGAGTTCTTTTTGCCTTTTGCACAGTCAAGAAAGCTAAAGGATATAGAGGGTGGCTTTTTTAAAAAAAAGTCTATGAAGAAAATGAAAGGCTTGAGTGGAGTTATTAAGAATGAAATATATGTCATGAGGAAATATATGTCATGAGGAAATAAGTCTGTGTGGATCTTTGGCTGTATGAACACATGTGTTGAGCTCTATATAAGCAGGCTGACTGAACCCTTCAGTTCAGTTCTGTTCTGGCCTGTGAATAAACAAGAGCTGTTTGAAGAATCGCTGTGTTGTCTGATATCTTCACCCACAACTTAACAGGAGGCATCAGATGTATAAACAAAGAGGGAGGAGACTCCAAAGGCACACAGCACAGAAGATAATTCATTGAACAATTCTTCTTCAGGAAGGGCTCTCACCCAGTTATTTCAAAGAACCCCAAAGCTTCTTCCACATCATGCTATTTTAAATTATTTTCCATGTATCTCTGAGAACCCCTCACCTTTTCTTCCGTAAAACCAACCAAAGTGAAAAACCCATTTGTTTCTGAATGTTGCTTGTGTGGATACTGTTGACCCTGTGTGGGGTATACATAAAAGGCTTGTTTGAATGTAGTGTAGGCAAAGTATAACCATTGTAGCTAGTAGCCATTATTCATCTTATTTGCTATAAAATTTTGTCCCATCCATTTTTAAAGCCATCCCAGGGTATTTCATACCACATGGTTCAGTGTCAACAGGATGGGGCAGATGAGAGGTTTGTATAGGGTAGAAAGGCTAAGATTATCTCTCAGAGAAACCACAGCATGGATAGTGCTTAGACATGCAAGTTGTCCGGCAAGAATTAAAAGCATAAACATGATGAAAGAGTGTCTGCTATGCATGACTGGGCTGGAAATACTTGAGAGAGCCTAATTTCTTACATGTAAGATCTAAGCATAGCAAAAAGCTACCGTACTTGTACAGCTATCCACATTTTTAGCAAATACGTGGAATTCACTTCTGATTAATTAAGTGCAAATTGCTAAGGATTGAAGTATAATTGGCCCACAACAGCCAGGTGCGGATTATAGCTAAGTCACGGTGGATAGGCTGTTTAAGAAGAAGAAGAAGAAGAGTTTGGATTTGATATCCCGCTTTATCACTACCCTAAGGAGTCTCAAAGCGGCTAAACATCTCCCTTCCCTTCCTCCCCCACAACAAATACTCTGTGAGGTGAGTGGGGCTGAGAGACTTCAGAGAAGTGTGACTGGCCCAAGTCACCCAGCAGCTGCATGTGGAGGAGCGGAGACGCGAACCCGGTTCCCCAGATTGCAAGAGTACCGCTCTTAACCACTACACCACACTGGCTCTCACACATTTGACCGATTGGCAAGCCATGCTACTCAGGTGTGCCTTTCTGAGCAAGGATGCATGTTAACAGCCACCAATAATGCCTCAGAAGAACAAAAATATGGACCTGTCTCTGTGTTACTTCTGCTTTGCACTGCATTCCACCATGACCTAATATAACTTACCATTGGCTTAGCTATTATGTATATTTCTTAGTTAAACTATAATTAAGTGTAGTCCAAAGAAAAAAAGGGGGGGGGAATGCTACATGACTAGGCAAAAAAGAAGTTCTGGCCTGTGTCCCATGACTTAAAACACATCTGAACCTTCACTTATTTATTTGTTTAATTTAAAATAAAATACAAAAAGCAAAATTTGAGCTATTTTTCTTCAACATAATACAATACACCAAATCCTTAATTAATGAAAACACATACAGACTAAAAACGTTTGGTTGAACAAAATTATTTTAGCCCAGTGCAGAAAAAAAGGCTGCAGCATGGGTCCTAGGTGACATTCTGGGTTACAAACTGCTCAAAAGTCTCCTGGCAGTGGTTTTTTTTTTTTTTAACACAGGATGGCCTTAAGACCACCAAAAGATCACAAACACCTTTGGAGAAAGGTGACTTATGATTTGATGGTGGTTTTTGAGGGGATATGGGTCCAGTGTTTTTCCACCATGACAGTTCTGGTGAGCTGTACTTTTTATGGTTCAGAAAATGGAGGCGATTGTGATTGGTGCTGTGATGGTGGTTTGGGGTGTAAAGGGCTGTGGGCACTCGGGGAAGTGCCACACACCCCAGGGACTGTGTTGAATATCCCAGAGCTACAAGATGTGAATTAATAGGAAGTACAGTGGTACCTCGGGTTTAGTTCTTAATTAGTTCCGGAGGTCCGTTCTTAACCTGAAGCACCACTTTAGCTAATGGAGCCTCCCACTGCCGCCGCCCCACCAGAGCACAATTTCTGTTCTCATCCTGAAGCAAAGTTCTTAACCCGAGGTACTATTTCTGGGTTAGCGGAGTCTGTAACCTGAAGCGTCTGTAACCTGAAGCGTATGTAACCTAAGGTACCACTGTATACAAGATTGAGTAATCAATGAAAAATAATTGTAGGGTCATTCAATAAGATTTTTATACAGTGGTACCTCGGGTTACAAACACCTTGGGTTACAAACTCCGCTTACCCAGAAGTAGTACCTCGGGTTATGAACTTTGCCCCAGGATGAGAACAGAAATCACATGCCGGCGGCATGGTGGAAGTGGGAGGCCCCATTAGCAAAAGCACGCCTCAGGTTAAGAACGGTTTCGGGTTAAGAACGGACCTCCGGAAAGAATTAAGTTCGTAACCTGAGGTACCACTGTAATAATTGTCACTTTAATTTTAGTTATGTGATCTTACTTTAATTACTTTAGTGCAATGATAAACCAGAGAAGGGCCTTTTCACTGGTGGCACCCATGTTGTGAAATGCCCTCCCTGTTGAAATACGAGAGGCTTCCTCAGTATTAGCATTCTGCCGGCTCCTGTGTAGGCAAGCATTCCCTTGCAGCTGAACTTCTGATCTTACTGTTTTAATTATTTTTTAAAAAACTGTTTTCATTGTCCTGCTTTTCAAATGACTAATTATTTTGTATATTTTAATTATTTCTTAATGCCCTGATGAAACCGTTATTGTGTATTTTAATTATGAATCAATTTTATAGTTGTAAACTGCTTAGAAGCCATTTTGGCATATAAACTGTATATAAATTAAATAATAACAACTTACAGAATGCATTTTCTCACAGTGTATTTTAAGTGTATTTTAGTATGAATATATTTGAGTTGCAACGTGTCTTCTCTGCTTCTAATCAAATGATTTGGAAAGCTGACCATATGCAAGCTTCCATTTCTTTGACCTTAGGCAGAATCCTCCAGTAAACAACACGCATTCTCTGCAACGTATTAACTTGTATTTGTTATTTGTGGATAGTATTCTACTTCTTCATGCGAAACATGAGGCTAGTGTAACTGCTAATAACTGTCTCTGCTTACAAAACTAAGAAGTGTTATGTTTTCATATTAACGCTACTTAAGCAAACAAGATTCAAACAAATTTATTTTCTTAACTTCAGCGTGTTTGGTAGTAAATAATATATTAAAAACACATCCTGGATTAAAACGCGCGCACACACTCCAAATTAAAAATTCAATGAAGTATGTAAATAATTTAACATAGCTGGGTGTTTTAAATCTCATGTAATAATAATCTACTACCAAATCTTGCAGGAAAGAGGATCAGTCAAATGCAGGCAATTCTCCAGTGGCCTGATTATCTCTGGAGTGTGATGCTCCCCACAGCTTCCCCACAGCAGTTCTTTGCAACAGTTCTTTACACGCTAGTTTTTTTTAAAGTATGAGCTAAGCAAAAAGAGGAAAAAATGTATAGTCTAACCAGCACAGTTGCACACTATATTATAAACATATGACTATGGGTTTTTATTCAATCTAATATTCTAGTCCTTCGTAAGCATATATGGCACAGAGAACACGCTACAAAATTTCACGCTGGCCATATGGTCTAAGGCAGGGGTAGGCAACCCAAGGCACATGGGCCATAAATGGCCCAAGGGGGTCGTTTAACTGGCCCATGAACCGCCCCCGAACCGAGCCGCCCGCTCGGAGAGTTCCCACACACTGTGCTAAACCGGCGCAGCACGGCGTGGGAACTCGTTTCTGCAATGTCAGAAATCGTGTCTGCGCATGCTCAGATGCCGGAAATCACATCTGCGCAGATGCTGGAAATCATGTCTGTGCAGACGCAAACACTGGAAGTTGTGGCTGTGTGCACTCACGCACGCGCACAATTCAGCCCACGGAGGGATCTCCGCTGGAGTGAACCGGCCCAGGCGAAGTAAACCTTGCCGACCCCTGGTCTAAGGAGTTCATAAGAACATTTTCTGACTTCAGCAATTACAGTGGACCCTTGGGTTGCGAACTCAATCCGTGCGTGATGCACGTTCGCAACCCGCCGCATTCGCAACCCGCGTCTGTGTGCCTGTGCACGCGTGGGTTGCGATTCAGTGTTTCTGCGCATGCGTAAAGCACGATTTAGCGCTTCTGTGCATGTGCGACCGCTGAAACCCAGAAGTAATCCGTTCTGGTACTTCCGGTTTCAGCAGTCCGTAACCAAAAAAAAACCCTGCAACCTGAAGCGGCTGTGTCCCGTTGTAATACCAAAACAAACTTTGTTTTTTTAAAAATAGTCTGAACCTTTAGTTGCGTTGAACTTTAATGGCAAAGAAATCAAATGATATATGCACAGACTGGGGAAAGAACCCAGTAGCTTCTGTTGGCCAATATTATTTCTTAAAAGTGAGCAGCCGGTAATACCTAAAGCATGCCACCCCCACAGATGCTCGGTCATTTATTGAAAACCTCCAAAAGAGGTTCAAAAACCACCCCGGTCACTTTATTCTATTGTTGAACTGCATTTGTACGTAAGAAGCTTTTTCTTAATGCCTAATACAAATCTATATTCCAGTACTTGAAGCCCAAGTTTAGCAAGGTTGATAATCCCATGAATGTGTCTTATAATGCTTAAAGCTAGGAAGAAATGTGTTGGTGTCCTTCTGGGTAAGACCATGGCAAATCACCTTAAGGACTTGCACATCTGTGCTATGCCATTTGTGTGTGTGTGTTTTGTAGCCTAACTAGCTCAAACTGGAAACCAAAATTAGCTATGTCGGCTATTGGAACACAAACCTGACCAAAGCTATTAGCATCTCTTTTTTGTCTTTGTGTGAGCATGTGTGCGATAACTTAAAAATAGTCGCACAGATTTGGTTTACATTCTGCATGCCTGTTCTCAAGCTGAAGCAAAAGCCTGGCGGCCAAATTTTAAACTCCTAAAAATAGCTCTAAAACCGGAGCGCTTGCAGAACACCAAGTATAGCAGCAGGAACAACAATGAAGGAGGATGACATGTTGGAACAACGACATCTATAGGAGGGAACCTTAACCATGCAATTGTCTATTAGTGTTTGTGTTAAATCTTTACGGGGGGGGGGGAACCACCTCTATTTCCATTTGCTGACTCTCAGAAATATGTCCAGTGACTCTTGTACAGAAGACAGAGGAGAGTATTTGAACTCACTGTTCATTAGACTGGAATTTATCCCCTCCCTACATATAAGAAGGATAATAATAGGGTAAGCCACAAAACATAAAACAAAACCCTGCATTATTTATATTCCATTTTCTCTATTTATTCCCCCATTAATTTTCCCCTCTTCATTTCAGGGTACTAAATGTGGAGTGAAATTATCAGCAGTCAACGCGGCATGTTTCTGTTCTGGTTCTAGCTCATATAGTTGGCCTGGCAAATTGGCTCTGATTACAACACTTTTTATAGCTTGCATTATCTTTGCCGGCTATAAAACAAAAAAGGCCTTTAGGAAAGTGGCATCTCTCATTTTCTCATGCCTTAAAATGTAAAATATGAAACAACAATCCTGTCTTACTACTTGGACAATCAGTCTCTTTAGAAAATAGCAATAGGCTATTCCTTTCTTCTATGTTTTTCAGGGACATCTAGGAAGATAACATGTACGTATTTAGCCTAGGCTCGCTAAATCCAGAATTTCCAAATCTAAGACAAATCTAAGAACAATGCTGTCAGAGCTGCTACCAGGTCCCAGCTCACATAGGACCACGCCACACAGCGTCCACTTTAAAAGAGTCTTTATTGAGTTACAGGTTTCATTTCCGAACTGCAGCGTGCAGCTCTACACCTTCTGCCCTAGGTCGGCGAAGACCCATCTGAGTCCCCGCCTCTTGCACACCAGCTTAATACCCTAGCCTTGCTCCACCTCCTTCGCCTCTCCCTACGTCTCTGGGTCCTTCTGCCCCCCTGGGACTCCTCCCTTCTACTCTCCTCTGACGCTGACCCCCCTGATCCTTCCGCTTCCTTTCGGCGGGCTTTGGGACCTGGCTCACTCTCCGGGCTGCTTACTGCTCCAGCTTCCGCTGCATTTGAACTTGGCGCGCGCGCCCAACTCTCTACTTTCCTCTTGACCGTTGCCTCGCTCTCTGAGGAGGGCGTGACCACCCCTGACTCGTGCCCTCCCTCCTGCTGACGGCCTCCGGAACCCGATGCCTGGCTGCCTTCCTCCCTGCTGCTCTCAGTCTTGAGCGTGGGTCCCGACTTCCAGCTGCTGCTCTCTGAATCTCCTCTGTTCCCTTCCTCCTGGGGTGTCCCCCCGGATCCCCCCCTTGCTCTGCTCACTGGGGCTCCCTTTTGGGAGTCCTCTGACTCACTGCTTAGGCTTGGAGATCTCGGGTCGTCATCATCACTCATTCTCCCTTCGGCTTCCTCCCCCTCGCTCTCTGTTTCCACCCTTCTCTGCGTCTCTGCTTCTGAACCCCTGACATCCATCCCCCCCTCGAAGCCCCCCCTTCCCCCCTCCCCGCTGTCAGGTGTGGGTGCTGGGTGCTCCATCATCATGGGAGGGAATGCTGGATACAGGTCGCTCCCCGTGGGTGGCCGCCAACTGAAAACCTCCGAGTCTTCCCCCTCGCGGTCGTCGACGTTGACTTGTTGCTCTTCCATCTCTGTACCGCCGTGCTCGAACCCGAGGTCCTCCCCGAACACGTCCATGTCAGTCTTTGCGTCGGTCGCTCGACCTGGCATCTCCAGCCACTTCCTGCGCCATTGCTCCTCTGGTCGATCGTCCCACCAATACGAGTTGCCTGATGCCGAACCTGCCGGTGAACCTTCTGGGGAACGGGTGCTCCGTGCGGGTTCCCCTTCTGAGTCGAATCCATGGAACGTGCTGGAAGAAAGTGTGGGTGTGAACAACCAGTCGTCGAAGAAGCTCGCTGGCATGGGTTTGTGTGGGAAGAGGGCATGAAACTCGTCCTTGAGCAGGGGTTCCTCCAAAGCGTAGTCTGGTACCCAGCTATTGGCGCTGGCCCGGGTGCCCTCTCTGGCTAAGAGGTATTCGACTCCCTCCTCCCCCCATCTGGAGTCCAAAATCTCCGTGACCTCGTTGATGTGGTCCTGGTGCTTCACCCCCCGCGTCTCCGTCCGTTCCCGGAGCGGACTTGGCGCCGTCCCTGGCTCCTGGAACCTGTGAGGTGCCTTGTAGGGAGTGAGCACCGACCTGTGGAACACCGGATGCATTCTGGAACCCTCCGGCAGCGCCAGTCGGAAGGCTACCGGGTTGATCTGCGCTTCGACTTGGTACGGACCGATTTGCTTGTGCCCCAACTTCTTCTTGGCAAGTGACCTGGTCGGCACTGCGTGGGCTGCCAACCAGACCCAGTCTCCCACTTGGATCACTTCGCCAACCCGCCTGTGCTTGTCAGCTTGCACCTTGTAGGCGTGCTTAGCTAGCTCCAGCTGCCGTCTGAGTTGATCGTGGACCGCCTGCAGCTCTGACGCGAACGCGTCCGCCGTCTGTGGTTCTCCTTCCCCCACTCTCTCCAGTCCCGGGAAGGTTCTGGGATGCCTCCCATTGTTGGCAAAGAACGGCGTCACTCCTGTGGACACGTGCTTCGTGTTGTTGTAAGCGAACTCGGCTAGCGGCAGGTAATCCACCCACGTCGCAGGCTGTTGATTGGCATAGCATCTCAGGTACTGCTGCATGATGGCATTGACCCTCTCTGCTTGCCCGTTGGTCTGCGGGTGTCTTGCTGATGCCAGATTGACCTTGACATTTAGAAAACCCATCAGCTTCTGCCAGAAAGACGAGATGAACTGGCGTCCGCGGTCGGACAGGATAGACCGTGGCAGACCATGCACTTTGAACACGTGATCTATGAACAGTTTGGCGGTTTGTTCCGCCGTGGCCACCTTCGCACACGGAATGAAATGTGCCATCTTGGTGAACAAGTCCACCACCACTAGCACAGCTGTCTTGCCTCTCGAGCTGGGTAAATCCGTCACAAAGTCCAGGGCCACCCTCTCCCACGGTTCAAACGGCGTTTGCAGCGGTTCTAACAGTCCCGCCGGTGGTCTGTGTACCGGCTTGGCCCTCTGGCAGGTGTCGCACCTCGCGACGTAGTCCGCGACCTCCCCTCTCAGCCTGGGCCACCAGAAGTCTCTCGCGACTAACTCCATCGTTTTCTCTGTGCCAAAGTGACCGGCCGTGGGTGCGTCGTGCAACTGTTGCAGTACCTTGGCGCGAAGGTCGTCTCCTGGTACATAGACAGCCCCTTTGCGTAGGAGCAAGCCGTCCCGCACCTGGAACTCGTCCGTGGTAGCCGTGCCTCTGAGCAGTTCCGCCATCTTGTCTTGTGCGAATGAGTCGTCCCGCAATGCACGTCGCACCGCATCCAGGTCTACTGTAGCTGAGGCACACGCCCACGCCGTCGGTGCGAAGATGTGCATGGCCGCCGCTGGCGTCACCTCTTCTAGGTATTGCGGTTTTCGGGACAGTGCATCCGCCATGATGTTGGTGTCGCCTGGGACGTACTCTATTCGGAAATTGAAGTCAGCAAAGAACTCCGCCCAACGTATCTGCCTCTGGTTCAGGAACTGAGCCGTGCGCCAGTGCTCCAGATTCTTGTGGTCCGTGCAGACCTGCACCGTGTGCTTGGCGCCGATTAGGAAGTGCCTCCACGCCTTGAAAGCTGCATGAATGGCTAGCAACTCCCTGTCCCAGATGGTGTAGTTCTGCTCCGACTTGCTGAGCTTTCTGGAGTAGAACGCTCCCGGCCGCCACACCCCCTGCGGGTCTCGCTGCAGCAGAACAGCTCCCACGGCTCTGTCTGACGCGTCTGTCTCTACCCTCAACGGTTTACTGGGGTCGATATGCAGCAGTTGCTTCTCCGATGCGAAGAGACGCTTGAGCGCTTGAAAGGACTGCTCCGCCTGCTCCGTCCAGATGAATTTCTTTTTTTTGGAGCTGAGCGTGTCCGTAATTGCTGCCGTCTGCATCGCGAACCCCTTGATAAACTTGCGATAGAAGTTGGCGAAGCCGACAAACCGCTGGACCTCCTTCCGGTTGCGCGGGCTCTTCCAATCCAATACCGCACGAACCTTGGTGCTGTCCATGGCTATCCCCTTGTCCGACAACTTGTATCCCAGGAAATCCACCTCCTTCGTGTCGAACTGGCACTTCTCCAGCTTGGCGTACAGTCTATGTTGTTGCAACCTGCTGAGCACCTCCCTCACGTCTCGGTCGTGAGCTTGCTGCGAGTCCGAGAAAATCAGGATGTCATCCAGGAAGCAGACGCATGTCTTGTAGAGGAGTCCCTCCAACACGTGATGCATAAAAGCTTGAAAACAGTGAGAGCCATTTTGTAATCCAAAGGGCATAACCCTGTACTCGTAGGTGCCCAGCGGTGTGAACATGGCCGTCTTCCACTCATCGCCCTCCCGCATGCGGATGAGATTGTACGCCCCTCGTAGGTCCAACTTGGTGAACACGCGTCCCTTGCGCACCGTCGCGAGGAGGTCGTCAATCCTGGGCATGGGGTAATCAGACGGTTTGGTCATCTGGTTCAAAAGGCGGTAGTCCACAACGAGTCTTTTTTGGGGCGTGTCTTTCTTTTTCACGAAGAAAACGGGACTGCCCCCCACTGCCTTGGACTCTCTGATGAAGCCACGCTCCAGGTTATGCTTGATGAACTGTTTGAGTTCCTGCATTTCATCTTCAGACATGGAGTATAGCCGCCCCTTCGGCAGCGTCGCCCCCGGTAGGAGGTCAATCTTGCAGTCATATGGCCGGTGAGGGGGTAGCTTGTCCGCCTCCTTCTCGCAGAAGACCTCCAAAAAGTTCGCGTATTTGTGGGGGACCGCTTGCAACGTTCCCAACTGCAGTTGTGATTCCTCCTCCTCTCCCTCCCGTCGGGGCAGGATGCAGTGTTCTGCGCAATAAGAGGAGCCGAAGATCAGTTGTCTCTGGTACCAAGCCAGTGTCGGACTGTGCCTGTCCAGCCAACTCATGCCCAACACAATGGGCGTGTCCGACAGTTGGGTGACATTAAAACTGATGACTTCCCTGTGGTTGCCAAGGCGCATCACCATTGGTGGCGTCTGCTTCACCACCTGCCCCCCTAGCAACTCTCTGCCATCCACTGTGACGACTTGCAGGGGCAGAGTGGCAGGCAATAGCTGTATAGCGTGCTGCTCCACAAAGCTCTGCGCTATAAAGTCTGCGTTGCTTCCAGAATCCACAGAAAGCGGCACTTCGATAGTGACGCCGTTGGGTAGCTGGAGAGACGCTGTGAGCTGCACCACTGGTTTGGGTGGGAGGGGATCCGTGGGTTGCAATATCGCTGGGGGCTGCTTCACAGATGCGTCTGGCTGGGCCCCAGTGCCTCCGTCTCCAGCCAGACATCGTCGTTTCCCTGCTGTGGTTCTCCTTGCTGCGTTGCTGCAGTCACCATTGCTGAGGCTGCAGTGTGCTTGTGGAGCCTCCGGGGACACTCCTTCGCCAAATGGCCTGGATCCTCGCAGATGTAACACTTCCTGTTCCCTCTAGGAGGCTTCGCTTTCACTGCTGCCGGTGCTAGGGCTCTGGCTGCTGACTGAGCCCTTGCACCTCCAACCTCCATCGGTTCCCCTCCCCCTCCTGGCGGAGGTGTGGATTGCGCACGCGCTGCTTCCCTCGGAACGAAAGAGAAACTTCTCGCTGCTTCGCGCCCTCCACGTCCTTCATCTCTGCACCATGGACGTTCTTCCAGCCTCACCCCCACAGTCAGCGCCCTTTGGACCACCTCCTGCGTGCTTCGGGGCCTCTCCCCCCTTGCAATTTCATCCTTAACCGCAGAACTTAGACCCTCCCAGAAGAGGTCTCTGACAGGGGTCGAATCCCGATCCCATTCTAAAGCACTGACCAGCGCAAAAAATCGGGCGTGATACTGCCGGACGCTCGCCCTCCCTTGTTTTAGTCCATGAATCTCCCGTCTGGCAAGATCCACATCAATAGTAGACAAAAAACACGCATCCATCGCTTTGATAAAGGCATCTGCATTCTGAAGCGCCGGATCTTTATCCCTCCACAAATTGCGCAGCCAGGCTTTGGCATCCCCATGCAAATGGGACAATATGAACCCCACCTTCTCTTCCTCATCTCTAAAGTCTTTTGCCAGCAGTTGCAGTGCGCACATTACGTCTGCTCTAAAATTAGGGTACTGTTGCAAAGTCCCATCGAAGTGAGCCACAAGCCCTCCTGCTCTCCGTGCCAATCCCACGCCCTCCGGTCTGGGTCCCGGTTGCCCTTGCTTAACAAGCATTTCAAACCTGGCGTGTAGGTCTCTGTAGGCGGCTGTAGTCTCCTCCTCCCGTTTCTTGGAAGCCAATACCTCTGAGGACAACTGGGTCACTGCCTCTTGCAGCGCGGAGATCCTCTGTTCTTCCGTCATCTTGCTAACCTTTGTGAGCTTGCTTACAGACACCCCTCTTCCTCCCCTAGCGGCTTCTGCTCCCGCTGCGAGGTTTCAGGTTTCTGAAGCTTTGAAGAGATGGGTCTTACTGTCAGAGCTGCTACCAGGTCCCAGCTCACATAGGACCACGCCACACAGCGTCCACTTTAAAAGAGTCTTTATTGAGTTACAGGTTTCATTTCCGAACTGCAGCGTGCAGCTCTACACCTTCTGCCCTAGGTCGGCGAAGACCCATCTGAGTCCCCGCCTCTTGCACACCAGCTTAATACCCTAGCCTTGCTCCACCTCCTTCGCCTCTCCCTACGTCTCTGGGTCCTTCTGCCCCCCTGGGACTCCTCCCTTCTACTCTCCTCTGACGCTGACCCCCCTGATCCTTCCGCTTCCTTTCGGCGGGCTTTGGGACCTGGCTCACTCTCCGGGCTGCTTACTGCTCCAGCTTCCGCTGCATTTGAACTTGGCGCGCGCGCCCAACTCTCTACTTTCCTCTTGACCGTTGCCTCGCTCTCTGAGGAGGGCGTGACCACCCCTGACTCGTGCCCTCCCTCCTGCTGACGGCCTCCGGAACCCGATGCCTGGCTGCCTTCCTCCCTGCTGCTCTCAGTCTTGAGCGTGGGTCCCGACTTCCAGCTGCTGCTCTCTGAATCTCCTCTGTTCCCTTCCTCCTGGGGTGTCCCCCCGGATCCCCCCCTTGCTCTGCTCACTGGGGCTCCCTTTTGGGAGTCCTCTGACTCACTGCTTAGGCTTGGAGATCTCGGGTCGTCATCATCACTCATTCTCCCTTCGGCTTCCTCCCCCTCGCTCTCTGTTTCCACCCTTCTCTGCGTCTCTGCTTCTGAACCCCTGACATCTGCGCATATTATGAACATGTTATTTGCACACTACTAGAAAATATGTTTATGCAACCATTGTTTTCTCTGAATCATATTCACATTTTGTAATTACAAAGTGCTTACAGGTGCAAATAAATCTAAGAAACTTTATCCTGAGGTCAAGTGCTATATTATTATGTCAACACAAAAGTGATGCTCTCTTCTTCTCAGGAGATGTTTCAGAAATTAAGGACCATGGCCCCATTTCTATGGTAGTCACAAGCAAGGAGTTCCAGATAACTTTTCAGACAAGGATACACATCCACATCAAGATACAAATCTTGTCATTTCAAAAGGACTCAGTTGGGTATCATGATGTGATTGTAGAGAAAGAAGTGTGTTGCTACTGACAACAGTTTTGGAAGGCTTACACCACACAGAGATCTCTCTAGCAGGATGGGTGGGCTAGGATGGAGAGTCATACAGCATGCATTTCTAACTATGTTATCTGGAAATAGGTCCCACCGATTTCTAAAGCTATTTCTTTTTCTGAGGTTCCTCAGCCATTGCCTGCTGATATTTCCAGTTTTGATCTTTCTCCTTAGATAGATAGTATTATTTTCACTGCTATCAGCTGGGGGTCAATTGTGGCTGTTCTCACGACAGCTGATGTTTGCTAATCTGTGAGCCTGCCTATACAAGTGACAGCGAATGTTACCAAAATGTTTATGCTACAAATCTTGTGTTTTTCCTCTGCCTATGAAGTCTGGACCACCTGCCCTCCATAGCTGTCCATCAGCCAACCTGAAAGACTTTGTCTCTAAAATGCCTTTCCACAGAAGAATCATATTTAAAAGCTTTTTCTCTGACACTTGTCATCCTTTCCTGACCTATTCCCCCTCCCCACCTTTTTCACTGCCTTGCCTGCTGCCAAATTTGGATCAAGAATATATTTGCTTTTAAAGAAGTAGTACTGCAGAGAGGCTGTCGGTTCCCTCTTTCAAGGATGATGATGATAATAATAATAATAATAATAATAATAATAATAATAATAATAAATTTTATTTATATCCCGCCCTCCCCAGCCGAAGCCGGGCTCAGGGCGGCTAACAACAATAAAACAGTACAAAAGTACAACATAAACAACATTCTAAAATCATTCATTATAAAAATTAATTAATTCAAGCCACTAGCAACCATTGGGCCAGAGCTCTGCGAAGATTGCCGAGGGAGGGAGTCAGGCTGTGCCCTGGCCAAAGGCCTGGTGGAACAGCTCTGTCTTGCAGGCCCTGCGGAAGGATGTCAAGTCCCGCAGGGCCCTGGTCTCTTGTGACAGAGTGTTCCACCAGATCGGAGCCACAGCCGAAAAAGCCCTGGCTCTAGTTGAGGCCAGCCTAACTTCTCTGTGGCCTGGGACCTTCAAGATGTTTTTATTTGAAGACCGTAGGTTTCTCTGTGGGGCATACCAGGAGAGGCGGTCCCGTAGGTACGAGGGTCCTAGGCCATATAGGGCTTTAAAGGTTAAAACCAGCACCTTAAACCTGATCCTGTACTCCACCGGGAGCCAGTGCAGCTGGTATAGCACCGGGTGAATGTGATCTCGCAGTGAAGACCTCGTAAGGAGTCTCGCTGCAGCATTCTGCACCCGCTGGAGTTTCTGGGTCAGTCTCAAGGGCAGCCCCACGTAGAGCGAGTTACAATAATCCAGTCTGGAGGTGACCGTCGCGTGGATCACAGTGACTAGGTCAGGGCGAGAGAGGTAAGGAGCCAACTGCTTAGCTTGGCGGAGGTGGAAAAATGCCGCCTTTGTTATAGCTGCAATCTGCGCCTCCATGGAAAGGGAGGTGTCGAAGATTACACCCAAACTCTTAACGGACGGTGCTGGCACTAATTGCGCCCCCGCAAGAGATGGGAGTTGCCCCCCCAATCCCATATCGCCCCGTCCCAGCCACAGGACCTCTGTCTTCGAAGGATTTAGCTTCAACCGGCTCCCACATAACCATCCAGCCACAGCTTCCAAACATCTGGTCAGTGTGTCTGGGGCCGAGTCAGGGTGGCCATCCATCAACAGATAGAGTTGGGTGTCATCGGCATACTGATGACAACCCAGCCCAAAACTCCGAACAAGCTGGGCGAGGAGGCGCATAAGATGTTGAAAAGCATCCAATTTGTAATTGGGCTCTGCAAATAAAACCACTACCACCCAAAATCAGGAAGTCACTCACCTTACTTCAAGCCTACCCTAACCCTGTGGAGACCCTGTGGGTCTCCAAATTCCTTCCCTTTCCCTCAAGCACAATGTTGCTGCCTTTGATTTAAGTTTTGGTGGTCCTGGAATGTGTAATTTTCCCAGGGTTATTGATGTCGCAAGGGCATCAAAGCCCTGGCTAGAACATATTCCAAAACACCTAGATCACTGATTACAGCAGTGCTTCAGCACAAAAGTGGTTAGATCTCCACTACTTTCTCCATCTTCCTCACCAAGGAAGAAGCAGCAGCGCAGCAGCCCAGAACCTGGTTTGAATTTAACAATCACCTTGTGATATGTGGAGTTCTTTGCCCGGGGTGCTTTGCTTGTTGTTCATGTGTTTCACATGCAGGTGGTTGGGTCTCCGGCTTTCTACCTCAAGAATCCAACTCAGAAATCCCATGTCAGCTTCGCATGCTATGCAATGTGATGTGCAATGCTGACACAATTTTCAAGTGGGACACAGTAAGCTATTTTCCTGACCAAGCAAGTTACCCAGAAGCCAGAGTGGCTGCCCTTACAGGAGCAATCTAGCTCTTTTTGCCCTCTATAGTTTCAGTCAAAGTTCTGGCACAAAGGAAATAATACAATTGGCCTGAGCAAAATGGCAATATTTGTAAAGGGCAGACACAACAGAAGCAGAAGTCTCGACTTGTATTTCACTGATAGCTATGCTCGATGAATGTGCTTCCTCGACATCACTATAGAAAAAGCAAGAGAACAGCGGGGGGGGGGGGGGAATACATTACTATGCATAACTAGGGAGAGCCTGAATGCATGGGTGAATTGGATCAGCCCTGTAGATCCTGTTTTGGGAGTGGCAATTAGACCTCCCACGACCCCTCAAAATTTAAGCATGGAAATGGCATTTTAAATTCTCTCTTCCACTTCACTTTGCTGCTGGTGCGGCTCGGAAGCAACAACATAACTCTTGACTGCTGTTATTCTTCCTGCCCAACTGGCTGGCCACTGTGATAACAAGATGCTGGACCAGGAAACTGGACGGAACCTGATCCATCCAGCATGTTCTCCTTAAGTTCCTTAGATGAATTATGAGCAGGAAGAATGGTAGCGACCAGAGTTCTGCAACTAAACCAGGAAAGCTGGCAGCTTTAAAAAGTTAAGTGAAAGAAAGGGAGGAGGAAATAAATGAACTTTACAAAGATGAAAACAAGGGTGGAGCCCCACCACCACCAATTGTAAGCCCTTCCCTCTCCCCCCAGAATCAATAACACCTCCAATTTTGTTTCACTTGGGGGGTTTCAGCCAAACTAGCTCCCCAAATTTGACCAAATCCAAAAATTGAAAGGAGATAGTCTTATGAATCATACAATATAGAAGAAACAATACACAAAACAATGTTGCATCTAGTTTTCCACATGTAATGGCACAGTAAATGTGATGTTCAGACTTGGTCCAGGTAAATGGGTGGTTGGAAAAGAGGGAGGAAGTTGAGGCCTACTATGTGACTGAAGCAAGTAAGAACTTGTGACTTATGAGACACAGTCTCTAGCCATCCCCCAGAAAGAAAGTTAGGAAGCAAAATGTGCAGGTACTCTACCAAGTGCTTTCTGTGAGGTAAGCCAGGTTGGCCACTCCTGCCTTTCAGTGTTTTTAGACAATGAGTGAAGTCAGAGCTACAATCGATAAGTGAGCTGCTTGGACTCCAGGCAGTAGGAATTCCTGGGGTCCTACAGAGCTATTTCTTCTCCCCTTTGTTACACCTTTACAGCTTTTATCTTATCTTCTGGTTCTTGGAATTTCCATCATCTGTCTTTAATTTTTCCCTAGCCACCAAAATGCTTCTTTCCTGTGCTGGGTTTGTCTGAGATCAGGGCTGGATCTAGAAACATCAGAAAAGCATTTCAGTTTAAAGCACTGTAAATTTAAACAGGGAAAACAGGCAGAGAAAAACGGGACTCCACATCGCCATCTGGTGCCACAATGCTGTATTACATATACAACGCATATAAATCACTTTTTCTTTACTGGTCTAGCTTAGTCCCATGTAGTCCCTCGAAGTTATTTTGTTGAAATACTAATGCAAAGTAACTTCTAGGGACTACCTGATCTCAGACAAACGCACCACAGGAAAGATGCATCTTGGTGGGCAGATGCTAAAGAATCTCCCTCCTCACAAAGCCAGTGTGAAAACTTTGCAATGAGGCTTAGGCATGACTCCTGCTGTGCAGGAGCTGGTGTCTAGGCACTAATGAAGAATTCATTGTATACTTAACTTTTCCAGTACAGTATGGTACATGTCTAGTTCAGAAGTACCGTATGTTTCCATGTATAAGACAATGTTTTTTGCTTTAAAAATCATGCTAAAAAGTGGGGGTCGTCTTATACATGGGTAGTGCATAGGGTGGATGTTCGATTGCTTGCTGCCAGCGGCCACTGGTTGCTTCATCAATGGGTGGTGTTGATTGGCTGACGCTCCGGGAGTTGGGCCGGCGATTGGCAGCTTCTGCCAGCGATGGGACAGACATGAGGTGGAATTAGTGATGTGCGGTGGAGCAATCCCCCTTAAAAAAAGCTCACCAACCTTGGGTAATCCTCCGCAAAAAAAGCTCAAGAACTCTGGGCAATGCTCCACAAAAAAAGCTCTGTGCCATCCCCCCCCCCATTTTCTTAAATTTTATTTCCCCAAAATAGGGGTCGTCTTATACATGGGGGCGTCCTATAGACAGAAAAGTACAGTAAGTCTCTTACTGCCAGATAAGTCGGTGCAGAAATAGCAGTCTAAGCTTTGGTTTAGGATTGGCACCAGCGGAAACCATGGTCTGTGCCTTTCACAGCTGTATCATGATAAACAGGTCCAAGCAGGACATATCTGACTTCCCATGATAAACATGAAGTTGTCTGTAGGAGGAGACACAGCAACAGCTGTAATCTTTCTTTTTGTGTTATGCCACACTCCCATGGCAGCCATTTTGTGACTGGCACCAACAACACTCTCTCAACATTCATAAATGAGCCCACTGGTCCCAAAAGGTTGGCAACCCCTATTGTTGTTGATGGACCATACCACTCCAAGGTTCAGGTGGAATTCACCTGACAACAGTCTATTTACTGAGATCTTTTAAGTCTTTCATATAAAGTAGAAAATGTCCACCTATGGAACTGTTGACAAATATTGTAGGTCTACATACATTTTCCTGTCCTAAGTCTCCTCCAACCAGCAAAGAAAACTTAACCAGCTATCAGTAACTTGTCAGAATCAGGAATAATTTGGCATGACAAGAGAAAACAATGTGCCAGGGGCAGAGGGTTACCTCCTGCTGACATAAATTGGTGCATTTCTGAAGAGACCAAGAACACTTGTCCCTTTAAATTTATGGAGTTATTTACTGTTGGAAATGTCACTGCAAGCATGGCATGTGTGTCTTTTTTCCATAATGATGTCTGCTCAGCCCTTCCCTCTGAATACAGCAACATGTCCACATCCAAATAACAAGGCTTGCTCTCAGTTTTGCAAGCAGAAAAACATAATGGGGGAGGCAGTAACAGTGTTGGCTCCTCATAAAAATATCACACAAATGAATGTTGACTGTCACTGACAAGGAACGATGTGTTGCAACCTGTGGGGTTGTAGCTCAGGCAGAATAACAAATAACAACACTTAGGGCTGTCACCTGGTTAAAGAAATTGTAGTCAATTGATTTCGGCTTTTAATCTACTGAATGAATCTGCATACATTTGCATATGAGTAAGAACACAGAGAAGAGCATGGTTTCTTTCTTTTTAAGAATACCAAAATATGATGCAAACGAGAAGCATCTTAGATGCATTCCTTACTGTGTGAGAAGGGGAATGCACCTGCCTCTTTTAAGGTAGCATCTTCTATCTTTGGCTTTTGTAGGTACAGTGGTACCTCAGGTTACATACGCTTCAGGTTGCAGACTCCGCTAACCCAGAAATAGTGCTTCAGGTTAAGAACTTTGCTTCAGGATGAGAACAGAAATCGTGCTCTGGCGGCGCAGCGGCAGCAGGAGGCCCCATTAGCTAAAGTGGTGCTTCAGGTTAAGAACAGTTTTAGGTTAAGAATGGACCTCCAGAACAAATTAAGTACTTAACCCGAGGTACCACTGTATTTGCATTAAACAATGTTTCATTTTTTTTAATAAAAGGTAATCATCACTATAATTTATTAAGGATGAAATCCCAACTCCTTGGCCAGGACTATAATGCCGAATGGAGCAGTTTAGCCGCTGCAGCATCCTTAGCCCTGGTGCTTGTGCCGCCTAGAGTGGAAACAGGGATTTTCTTTTCTTTTCATAGAATCAGAAAAATTGTAGAGTTGGAAGGGACCACGAGGGTCATCTAGTCCAACCCCTTGCAATGCAAGAGTATTTTGCCCAACGTGGGGATCGAACCCATGATGCCAAGATTAAGTTTTTAAATAAGCCACCCTAAGGCCTTTTGGTGAATGGCAGAATATAAGCAATGAAAATTAAAACAACAAGCAAATAACAGTGATGTTATTATCTCTATATCTATTTGGTGGCCATTTTCATACACAGAGGGAATGCAGAGGTTGCAAATGCAACATTCTCAATCAGCGTTTAAAGAATTTGCTCATGTCCATCTCCTGTGGCCTTGAAACCCGAAGCTGTGATCTTGAAATCATTGGCTCACCTGCCATTCAGTTCACATCTATGGATCTATCTCATAGCGAGAAACAAGCACAAGGAGCAGAGAATGCGTATTTATTCTAGCTCGAAGTTCATGGACAGCATGGTAATTTCTGGGAAATATATTTTTAAAGTTAAAATATACAGTGGTACCTCAGGTTAAGTACTTTATTTGTTCTGGAGGTCTGTTCTTAACCTGAAACTGTTCTTAACCTGAAGCACCACTTTAGCTAATGGGGCCTCCTGCTGCTGCTGCGCCGCCGGAGCACAATTTCTGTTCTCATCCTGAAGCAAAGTTCTTAACCCGAGGTAATATTTCTGGGTTAGTGGAGTCTGTAACCTGAACTGTATGTAACCTGAAGTGTATGTAACCCAAGGTACCATTGTATTTATGTTAAAAGTAAGCAAATTTGCACAGCTTTCTGAAATGGAAGCGCATGCTCCTTGAGAGCACTGCTTAGTAGTGTTTGCAACAATAAAATTATGTTGTCACCTGTGCTTCTATTTATAAGACAGCTCTTTTACTGCATTAGCGCCTCAACATTTTTATTACTTTTTACCTTTTTACCTCCTGGTACCTTTTTACCTTCTGGTACCTATATTTATGCAGAGAAACATATTGAGACTCAGTGCTCGCTGACGAGCTAAGCAGGAGAAAACTGCAGATACACCCCTACTCTACCACCGGCCCTGCAAATTAGGAAGAAACACTTGGGGACAACTGGCTCTCTAATTGGAAGACAACTACCCAACTACCCAACATGGTCCTCACCAGAAAGATATGTAAGGAGTTGGGTATTTTGCCAGAATCGTCATTCAACCCCCCGGGACCTGGAAAGAGACAAAGTAAAATTATAAATTATTTCCCTAAGAGGGAGGAGCGCATGAGTGAACAAACTGAACTAATTATTGATGAAGTCACTCCTCCCCCCCTTACTCATCCTGACTGGTCACACTACTCCAAAGAGTTTCAACAAATCTCTGGAAACACAAGCTTTCCAAGAAGCTTGGCGCTAGAACTAGCCCTAGCGGAGAAACCTGAGGAAAATGTTTCTGTCATCAATAATCAGCGGCCTCCGGCAGAATTAACAACATTCCATCAAGACCAGACGCCCACTTTTAAGTATACTCAAACTGAACTGAGTGATGGCCTCTTTCAGGCCCACCTCCAAGACATAAATACAGACCTTTCCAACATAAAAAATTATTTGACAATAACAAATGGGTTATTGTTGACCCTTGTGGAAAACCTTATCCCTCAACCAAAAGAGACAATAGCAACTGATGCACCCCAAATGCATAAACCAGTAGGACCTGCGAAGATGAGACAAGCAGTAACAACCAAGAAATTACAAAAAAATAGACCAAAAGCCAGGGAAAAGAAAACTAAGAACATTAAAACAACAAGGAAAATAAAGACAAGTCGACATAAACAATGGCAGAAATTATTTAAACTACTTCCATCGGACCCAAACAAATCTGCTGTACGAGATAAAAAAGAGAAAGGCAAGAAGGGGAAAAAGAAGTCATCGCCACAGCTAATGGCTAAGGAGGTATCTTCGAACCGGAGTTTAGAACCAAATGGGAGGATGGAAGCAACGCCCCAGAGCCCTGATAATAGGTCACTCAGTGAACTTGACATTGGGGGTGAAGCGGTACCTAACAATGAAGGCAGCAAACCACCTAGCAAACTGAGAAATGGGGACAATGCAACGCTCAATCGCGATGACAACACTATACAAGATGAGCAAGCCTTTACTCAGACAAGATGCTGGAACCTGATCTTAAATCCCCAAAAATTGGTATTTACAAACTTCCCAAAACCAAAGGGCTTTCTTACAGGGAAAGATCGAAGAATGAGCTCCTTGAACATTCTGAATGACATACTGCCAGGCGCAGTAAGGCCAAATGATATTACTTCTGTAGATTATTTGCATCATGATGGCTGTTCTGTGAGAGCAATGATCACATTTAGAGACCTGAACCTGGCCAAGTTTATTTACAGATCAAGATATATATTCTTAAAGGCCCAGATACAAATTCTCAGATTTTTTGAAAATAAGGCACCACTGAATCCCCTTCTGGAAGCTAAGCACGCAAACCTTAGTAAGGAGAAACAACCTCCCAAAACCCAGCCTGGTCCCCAGAAACAAGTGCCTCTAAACCTAAAAAGGAAAGACGTTCACCTGCAAGACCCGCAATTCCAAGCGAACGAAGATGAGGACCCCTTCTCTGTGGAAGAAAATACCTTAATCAGGCAATTTTGCCAATTTCCATCTTCAATACAAACTGAAATATTAGAAAGATTAGACTTGCTAAGAATTAAGCTGGCTGGGAGAGATATAAATAAGGAAATCAATGTGGCCGCCCACAAAAAGGACCAGACTCTCTTTAATTTGAACTCTATACAAGAACAAAACCCGACGGCCTGTCGGCCACGTTACCTTCAAACAATGGCTGAGATTAATCTACTCCCAATCAAGGAGGCCCAGTACACCGAAGAGTACACTACATCACCTCCAATAGGGAGAACCATCCCCAAGGTGAACTCACCAGGCTCTTGGGACAAACTGAGGTACCTAGATGAGGCAGAGTTAGGCCACAATCAAGCCCCGGAAAAACACCTACAGAAAGAGATAACATACTTCAAAGGCCCGGTGACCACTAATGTCAGTATTCAACACTTACCAGCCGAAGCTATAGAACATTTGGCCAGTTTGCCATGCCCGGAAAACAATGGGCCGGCTCATAAAAGAGTAATCCCTAAAAGTTCCTTGGGAAATAATTGACAAAGATCAGACCAGAGGCAAACACCAGCCGGCTCCCTATCTCCGCGGAAATTCGACACCATTAGAAACAAACAGGCTCAATCCTTACCTACAAACCAAGCAAAAGTAGTTCTTTCCCTGAAAGGCGCATCCAACTCACCCCAGAGCCTTAAAATTGTCTCCTGGAATGTTAACGGCTGGGCAACAAAGCAAATGGATCCTGAGGCAATAAACTTTATCTCTTCTTTTGACATTGTGTGCCTCCAAGAGACCTGGTCCCAACAAAGTATCACTCTCCCATATTATTGTTCCTTTAGCTCCTGTGCTCGCAAACTAGCTAACAGGGGTCGCCCTCAAGTTGGCCTCGCCTGTCTTATCTCAACCAGCTTATCCCTCACTATCTGCGAGGAACTTAAATCTTCCCCTTACTTTCTCACTATAAAGATCCACCTTCCAAAGACCAAAAGCCCATGGTTGATAACTACAGTATATCTGCCTCCAGCAATTAATGATTCCGACCGTAATGAAAGATGGTCTGAACTTTCGTCTTGGCTTCATGACCTTCAAACAACTAACCCAGGACTTCCTCAAATCCTCTTAGGTGACTTTAATGCAAGAATAGGTCCCAACGACGATGCTATATTATCTTCTGCAGCACTTCTGGACAATCCCCTGCAGCACCCCTGGGGAAATAGATGCTCTCTTGATCCCATAACAAATGCGTCGGGGAGGCTGATGGCCCAATTGGCCATCGAAAACGATCTTTGCATCGCAAATGGCAACGTTACTCCCTTGTCCTCGCAGCAGTTAACGTGCATCTCTTCCCGGGGGACCAGTGTTGTCGACTACATTCTATTGACGCCGGAGCTATTCTCAATTTCTACAAAAATGGAAGTGGCTGAATATTTTGGTGGTGACCACCTTCCATTGACTTTAATGTTAAGCCTAATAGAGCCATTCTCAGTCCCCTCGAACTATAGTTCCACCGTACAAAGCTACCCTGTATATAAAACAAAGAAATGGACAAGCCTCAGCTCCTCTCTTGCCCTGGACATACAAAAATCACTTGATATGCCTACAGTTCTTTCTGACTCAATTCCGCCCGCTGACCAATACCGGAAATTAATTGATGCTTTTTCAACAACTTACATAACCATTACCTCGCCTACCCACCAACGCTTCTTCTCCGAATCACCCTGGTTTGACAAGGAATGTAAAGTCCTAAGAAGGCGAATTAGGAAAATGGTCAGAATCATCAAATTTTCCAACGACCCCCAAACCCGTGCAGAGCTTCTAGTTACTAAAAGGACATACAGAAACATGATTCATTGCAAGAAACAGCAACACATCCTTGAGGCTTGGTCCACTCTTCGTTCAGCTGTAGAGAGGCATGACTCCCGCTCCTTTTGGCGCTTAGTTAGGCCTTCGGCACCACCCAATTCAGCTACCCTGATTTCCGCTGACGAATGGATCGCTTATTATTCGGCCAGTTTCGCTTCTCCAAATAATCCTACAGATCACCTTCAACCCCCGTCGGACCTCTGTTCCCGTTCTCCTAGCTCCACCTCCTCAGTAAATTTTACCTCAACCCGCATCTTCAACATCATAATGTCCATGCGTAGGAATAAGGCCCCCGGCCCAGACATGGTCCCGTTGGACCTTTTCCTGACTGATCCTCTTTGGTGGAGTGAACAGCTGACTTCTGTATTCACCGCTATCTCCTCCGCCTTAGACATCCCCGACTCCTGGAGAGAAGCTACAATAGTCCCGATTTTCAAAGGCGGCCAGCCAAACATCCCTAGGAACTATCGCCCCATCAGCTTACTATCTATTCCGGGGAAAATATTTGCCGCTGTCTTACTGGAAGAACTTCTTTCATGGGTCCATGAGAGAAACATTCTACCGCCAGAACAGATTGGCTTCCGGAAGTCAGCATCAACCATGGACCACTGTCTAACTCTTTATCACCTTGCCAGTAAATACACTGCACCAAGGCAAGGCCACCTGTTTGCCGCTTTCATGGACCTGGAGGCCGCCTTTGATTCCATTCCTAGACAGAGATTATGGTCCAAACTTGCCCATTTGGGAATTGATCCACACCTCCTTTCCCTAATTATTTCCCTTTATTCAAACACCACAGCTCGCGTTCGAATTGGTCCCAACGGCTACCTTACCACCCCATTCCCAACGGCCAGGGGCGTCCGACAAGGTTGTCTCTTGGCCCCTTTACTGTTTAATCTTTATCTTCATGACGCCCTTTTCCCTTTGAAGCTAGCAACTAAGTACCCTCCTCACTTAGCAGGCCACCCCGTTGCTTCCCTTTTCTATGCGGATGATGCCGTCATCTTATCCAGAACAGCTGCGGACCTAGCAAATGCAGTTAATGCATTTATCGCCTATTGTAAGGCGGAAGCTCTTAATATTAATTATAAAAAATCGAAAGTTCTCCACTTCACTCGTTCCCGCAAACTCAAGCTGGAGCCGCTTAAGATCACAGGTGGCTACTTAGAAAAGGTAAAAGCCTTTAAATATCTAGGCTTAATATTTACTTATAATCTCTCCTGGACCACCCATCTACAATCTGCCTCTCTTGCTGCAACTACAACCTCTAATGCCATTGTCCGATTTTATCACCAGAAGGGCGGCAAACACCTTCCAGCAGCAATTCAAATGTTTAATGCCAAAGTTGTCCCTAAACTATTATATGGCTGCGAAGTATGGACTACAGCAATATCAGGTAACTTGGATCGCCCACTTCACATGTTTCTGAGATCTCTTTCCGGCATCCCAAGATGTGTCTCAGGTGCAGCCTTACGTCTTGAGTTCGCCCAGCCCTCAATTGTAAAACGAGCATGGAGTCGAGCCATTTCCTACAGCTCCCACCTACTACCATCGGATGCTCGAATTAGAGGTGGTTTCTCCAATCTGATCCTAAGAGATATTCATAATTCTCCTTGGAAAACTACAATTAATCTCAAATTCCGCTCTCTTCTCAATTTGAACCGCAAAACTGTTTTTAATTTAGAGTGTATAAGCCCGGCAGCCCTACCTCTAATCAAAAAGAAGCTGCAGCAACTTGACTTCTCTAACACAGCTTCCCATGCAAGAGGGCCGTGTTCAGGCTTAGCCCTAGCTATTCCACCCCCTGAAGGGATACCTCTATACTGCTTTACAATTCCTTCGGAGGCTAAACGAAGGGCCTTTACCTGTGCCCGTCTCAACTGTTTTCCTACAGCAGTTCTGTCGGGTCGTTACTCCAGAGTTCCCAGCGCAAATAGAACATGCTCCTGCAATGACACGGTTCCGGAGACTATGGAACATGTAATGCTCTTCTGTCCCAACTGGACAGATGAAAGATCTCGGTTCCTAACTCCTCTCGTGAACAAGCTTCATCTCCCAATCCAGCCTTGGATAGTGTCCCTTCTTCTGCAGGATTCTGACCGTTGGATTACCGAGATGACAGCTAATTTCCTGCTTAGTGTGATGAAGAGGAAAGCGGCACCAACTCCTTCCTCAATACCACAGATGTAGTCGATACGCCGCACAATCAAACCTGTTTTTTCTATTCTCTGTCACTCAATGTTTTAAATCTCCCGTTACCTTTGTTATCCCCATTTTCTCAAAGTATTCGCCCAGAACGGCATACACTTTTATCTCCCCACCCCCATTTTATGTTGTTATTTCTATGTATATTATGCTATGGCCGCATGGCTAATGCAATAAAATCATTATATATAAGACAGCAGTGAGTCCAGCCTCGTCAAGGAAACAAATATAAAGAAGCAGCGGATACATAAGTGTGCACCATGGAGTGAATAAATTACGCTGGACCCAGCAGGACTGTTGAACATAACAGCAGGGGCTGTGGCATTTTAACAATGTAGGGCGTAATGGCCTCTCCCATAAAACGACAGAAAGCCAGAAAAGGGATAGTTCTCGTGTCAAGCTAACAAATACCCTCCTTTCGACTTAACAGATTGTTGCACCTCTCCAGAGCCAAAGGACTCATTGCAGACTGAAGCAGGGATGTTTTTGTTCCGAAACGATCAGGAGATGGTGGGCCATCTTTCATGTCTCACTGACGCACTTCATCCTTCAGCAGACGCATGTGCTTTTACACCAGCCCACTTTATCATGGCTGCAACCCATTAACATGGAGCTCTTCCAAAGCATTACTGCATTATTCCACACAGCAGGAGCTGTGAGACCCTCTGGCTGACTTGGAATGGACCCTGCTCAGCAGTTCCCATTAGGAATAAGACAATAGCACAGAGGGAGGGAGTTCTGTGTGAATGAAGATCCCTCTGCTACTGCGCAGGTCCAGAGCTGGGCCGAAGGAGTCGCCTCTAAAATGTAGCCTTAGCCTGTGGTGTGCTTCTTTGGCAAACATTTAAGCAAAGGGAAAGTCTCTCCCTCAGCTGAGGGTACAAAAAATAAATAAAAATAAATGTCCTCTCTTTTTCTCCCATGCCAGTGTATCAGGTGCTAAGATACTTGCTCCTCCCTCGGTCTTGCCATCTTCCCTCCTGACCTATAAGGAGGTGAGATTGAGGTGTCCTGAATAGCTGGGACAAGAGACAGGGGATGAAAGAAGGAACGCGAAGGATAACTCACAGCTGTCTTATCTAGCCATGCATCTAGGAATGTAAAGTTACAGGAGGTTCTCTGGATTGCAGCTGCATTGCCAAGTTACATTAGCTAGCAACTTCCTTTATTTCTCTTTGCAACACATGTTCTGGCCCCTTTGCTTGAGTTAAGTGGAGCTGTTGTCTCCATAGGCACTTTTACTGCACTGCTGTCTTCTTATGGAGCACTGTGAGTGGAAGTAAATGGCCTTTGTCCCTTACAACTCAACAATTCCAAAGCAAAAAGGACACATGTGATCCAGACCATCACCACAACTTGTGGTACTGCATTGGCATGGCACATTAGCAGCATAGAGTTCTGGTATTACTGCACAAGCAAGAATCTCACAACGGTGCGTGGAAACTGGGCTGCTTTGATTATTTTAGAAACACACATTGGGGACAGGCTCCCAGGCTTTGGAACTCCCTCCCTAGAGAAGCTAGACTGGCTCCCTCCTTGTTGTCCTTCAGCCAGCAGGAGAAGGTTTTCTTGCTCCAACAGGCTTTTGAGAACCAACTGCTTTTAAAGAAAGGCTGGTGCTGTGCTGTTTTTATTGTAGATATTTGCATGGCTTTAATTTTTTTAAAAAAATCTTCCCAAGATTGGTTTGAGAAGATATTGAATTATTTGGGTAGGTTTGAACAATTTGGGGCAATTAAAATGTTAAAAGTTAAATAAGCCTTGTGGATGGAGGAGCGTTACCGTATATAAAAATGTTGATTTGAATATGTTATTATTGATTATGTATACCCAATGTATCAGCCACCTTGGGGGGGGGGTGTTTCACTGTTTGTGTTTTGGTTGTTGGTAAAAAATAAAAAATGTAAACAAACAAACAATTTTTTTAAAAAAAGTGTGTGCGTGTTTAGTTTCAATTCTATCAACGTTTAATTGCTCTCTAATGATTTTTTGCAGTATGTTTTTAGCTGTATTTATTTTTTATCTGCAAGCCATTTTGAGTCCCTGATAAGGGGGAAAGGTGGGATAATTGCATAACAAAACAAGAACAAGAACAGATGCATTTCTACAATGATGATGTATCTCCAAACATGCAAAGTTCATCCACAGTCTCCTGATGAGCCCCTTCAACAGCAAACGCAGAAGAGGTATCATCAGAAAGTTTGGAGAGAAGGAAAAATGATCTGAAGGAAAGCCCCATCCCCACCCTGCGCACGTCTCATTTGCTTAGGAAAAGCAGCAATAAGACTCTCTCTGTATTCAGTTAAGGGATACTGTAACACCACAGACCAATAAAAAATGGTTTTTTGGGGTATTGCTAAACAGTCACTCAGAGCAGTTTCAGGTGGTAAGCAAGAAGAACCTTCAGGCTTATAGGTAAGGGCATTTTTGTATAACAAAGAATAATTCTCTCTCTTCTTTTTCTTGCAGGCTGCCAATGTGACACAAATGACTAACATTTGTGGGCAAGCAGGCTAGTGAAAAAATTCTGTCAGCTATTACCTTTTCTCAGGCTACCTGTAATGTTGTATTATACAGCACAGCAGGAGTTCAAAGAGAGGTCCTAACAGCAGCAGAACAGAAGGTAATTAACTTTGGCACCATTCTAAAAGCGTTCCATCCACCTTGGATCTCACAAACATTTGTCTTCCAAGTATTTTTTTAAAAAAATGCTTCTTGTTTTCCTCTTAGGCTTCTAAACCAGATATTCAATTAAATTAACAACCCACCTTTTTCTACATTGTAAATGGTTCCGAGAAACAAAACAGACCAAGTTCGCAGCCAAGAAGACAGCTTAATCTGAATAAATCTGAATTCGGTCTCAACGATTGGCAACTTCAAAGAATGAGTATTTCAGGAAGTCTCTGGTGTGCATTTTGCCAATTTGTTTTCCATCAGGCTGTCTTTGTCAGATGCTTCACAGCCCTATGCGCTCCTTTGTAAAAAGGCAATCTACTGTGTTCCAATCACTAGACTGAAAATATCTTGGCAAAAATCTCATCTAATATAGTCTCTCTCTCCCCCATCCCCCACCAAACAGATGCAGTTTTCAAAGTAGATAATATTTCTGCTTGAAGGACAGAAGCACATATCAAGAACAGGCCACAAATCGTGCCTGCCTGAATCAGATTATGCAAAAGACTGGTAAAAACTCTTTTGATGCTTATTTCCTTTCCTCACTCCTGATTAGAAATGTGGCACATGTATAAGGGCAGGGCCTCTTGATTTGGTTTTGTGCTTCTGCAGTTGCTTCTGAGTTGAGCAAAAGTAAAACCTGCATGCACCCTCTGCCACTATGACAAGCAATCACCATCCTATTATTAGTGTCAGAGGGATGAGTATTTTAGGTACTTCAGACGGGTCTAGTTCCACATTTTCTCATCTATAAACAAAGTGTGGGGTAACCAGCTCTATATAAACAGCATGCTTGAGCCTAATTAAAGCATGAAGGGGTTAATGTCATAGAGTAATGTGTCCTGCCATGCTTAAAGGTAAAGGTAAAGGACCCCTGACAGTTAAGTCCAGTCACGAACGACTCTCGGGTTACGGTGCTCATCTCGCTTTATTGGCCAAGGGAGCCGACGTTTGTCTGCAGACAGTTTTTCTGGGTCATGTGGCCAGCATGACTAAACCGCTTCTGGTGAAACCAGAGCAGTGCACAGAAACACCATTTACCGTACCTTCCTGCTGGCGCGGTACCTATTTATCTACTTGCACTTTGACGTGCTTTCGAACTGCTAGGCTGGCAGGAGCTGGGATCAAGCACTGGGAGCTCATCCCATCACGGGGATTCGAACCGCTGACCTTCCAATCAGCAAGCCCTAGGCTCAGTGGTTTAGACCACAGTGCCACCCGCATCCCTCTCTATATAAACAGCATGCTCGAGCCAAATTAAAGTATGAAGGGGTTAATGTCATAGAGTAATATGTCCTGCCATGCTTAGTCTATATCATTTCCTCTCACCTTGGGAGGAAATAGACAACCAAACCTTTTGTTTTCTACATCCAAATTTGGTGTGTGAGGAGCTCTGAGCTGCTCCCTCCGGCCACTTGGCTTTAACCAACTTCTTTTGTTTCAGACAAGAATGGAATCTGAGACTAACGTTTTCCTATACCAATAGGTAAAGGTAAAGGTACCCCTGCCCGAACGGGCCAGTCTTGACAGACTCTAGGGTTGTGCGCCCATCTCGCTCAAGAGGCCGGGGGCCAGCGCTGTCCGGAGACACTTCCGGGTCACGTGGCCAGCGTGACAAAGCTGCATCTGGCGAGCCAGCGCAGCACACGGAACGCCGTTTACCTTCCCGCTGGTAAGGTAAAGGTAAAGGTACCCCTGCCCGAACGGGCCAGTCTTGCCAGACTCTGGGGTTTGTGCGCCCATCTCACATTTATTGGCCGGGGGCCAGCGCTGTCCAGAGACACTTCCGGGTCACGTGGCCAGCGTGACAACGCTGCTCTGGCGAGCCAGAGCCGCACACGGAACGCCGTTTACCTTCCCGCTGGTAAGCGGTACCTATTTATCTACTTGCCCCCGGGGGTGCTTTCGAACTGCTAGGTTGGCAGGCGCTGGGACCGAGCAGCGGGAGCGCACCCCGCCGCGGGGATTCGAACCGCCGACCTTTCGATCGGCAAGCCCTAGGCGCTGAGGCTTTAGCCCACAGCGCCACCCGCGTCCCTCCTTCCCGCTGGTAAGTGGTACCTATTTATCTACTTGCACCCGGGGGTGCTTTCGAACTGCTAGGTTGGCAGGCGCTGGGACCGAGCAGTGGGAGCGCACCCCGCCGCGGGGATTCGAACCGCCGACCTTTCGATCGGCAAGCCCTAGGCGCTGAGGCTTTTACCCACAGCGCCACCCGCGTCCCACCCTATACCAATAGTTTAGGATTATTATTTTTTTACCATTTTGCTACCAAGCAATGTTTTACTGCCTGTGCAACTTTTTCTGACTGCTATATGGAAAAGCACATGAATCTGACATTTGAAGAGTTTTGCAAATTATAACTTACTAAATGTGAGGTCTAGCTGTGTGCTATGGAAGGTGGAGTACTTTGGGAATCACTGGAAAGGGCACATTTTAAAGGTTTTATAGCCTCTATTTCCTTACTTTTATTGGCTGCATGCTTTGCTGTGTTTAATCTTTGCTAGGATTCTTTCACCAAAGAGTACTTGCCCCGAACTTGGGATTCTGGCATCCAGGATTTCCAATGCAATGCCCCATTCTTTCATCTTCTCCTCAGGTCACATCAAGACAAGAGGTTGCAATGATTAGTCTCTGGTGAAACCTCATTTCCCCAAGAGGGAAATGACCATCACAAAGCTGTGATGGTCTTAATGAGCAAATTAACTGAAGTCATTGGGAATATTTCTGATCAGTACTCAGCGCTTAAAACAGTTCCTTCAATGGACTGCCTTATAATTTCAGTAAAAATCTGAATACTTGAAGTTTTTCACTGGCTTTTTGAGATGCTGTGTTCTACTGTTTCTCTTATACAATGCCAAGATGATAGAACTTAAAATGGCTTGAACCTATGGCAGAATACTAATTTTAAAAAGAAAAATCCAAGTGGAATGGGATCTTTGGACATCAATATTTATGAGCTTAGGCTTGCTGTTTTCTATTTTTATAAACCCATTAGGCTTCACCAGAGATCTTTAATACACCATTTTCCTTTCAAAGCCCTGCTTGAAAATTCAAATGAATGTAACCTTCAAATTAAGCCAATCTAAATTAATATGTTGTCATATATAATATAAGGTTCTGTTTCGGAGCTGAGAATGAAAAGAAGACAGTTGATAGAATAAATGTGAATGTCAACATTCTAGTATTAAGTTGAGAATTTTAAAAAATAAAATAAAACACAACGAAACAGGCAAACCGCTTTATATTTTCTACAAGGTGTAAGAGTAACGCTCTAAGTGGTATTCAGCTAAATAACTCAATGTGCCCCCCGCTATCCCCAAATCTGCTGCAGAGAGCTGAGCTAAAAAACCCAGAACAGATTTAGGTGGGGCGATGAGAGGGAGAGACTGTTCTGTTGTGCAAGGATGAATCCTTGCACTGATGGAGCCAATTTGCTCCATGCTATGTTGAATACTGGGGATGTAGGTGGCGCTGTGGGTTAAACCACAGTGCCTAGAACTTGCCGATCAGAAGGTCGGTGGTTTGAATCCCCGTGACAGGGTGAGCTCCCATTGCTCAGTCCCAGCTCCTGCCAACCTAGCAGCTCGAAGGCATGTCTAAGTGCAAGTAGATAAATAGGTTCCGCTCAGGCGTTTCCGTGTGCTGCTCTGGTTTGCCAGAAGCGGCTTAGTAATGCTGGCCACATGACCTGGAAGCTGTACGCCGGCTCCCTCAGCAAATAAAGCGAGATGAGCACCGCAACCCCAGAGTTGGCCACGACTGGACCTAATGGTCAGGGTCCCTTTCCCTTTTATGTTGAATACTGTACAACCCTTAACAGCTTTATAGCACTGGCAATATTTATAACCACCCTGTAAGGAAGCTTAGTGCTGTTGCTCCCATTCTACAGACAGGGCTGAAATACAGTGGTTTGCATAAAATCATATGGCAAAGGCAGAATTCAAACTGGAGGGGTCCAGGCTCACAATCGCACTACAGCAACTCTTTCAGGTCATGAGAGTAGCGAATAGGGACGATCTGGAGGGATGGGACTTTCCACTGTTTTGGTGGGTGCTCTGACTTGCCTCGTGTTATTCATCACTAGGAACTCTGCAACAGATGTGCACCCTTCCTCAGTCAACAAAGTGAATGTTTACTAGGCCACTAAATCTGGTAACCTTATGCTAAGTGGAACTCTCATCCATTTAGGGCTCATCTGCAATTTGCGTGTATGACTCGGCAAATCTGATGTTTACAGGCGAACTATGCATGTGCATATCCTGATCTCCTATGTCGTCCATGTTACAACAAGCAGGAGAAATAGAGCTGGCAGGAGTGACAAAATCTATACAAGGAAAGGTTGGCTAGAAACCCACACCATGGCTCTCCCTTTGCGGGCCAAATTAAATGAAACCCATAAACACATGTAACAATATTCTAAGACAGGGATAATCAATGTAGTGCCTTCCAGATGGAATTTGACTCCAGCTCCCATCAGCCCCAGCCAGCTTGGCTAATGGCCAGGATTATGGGAGTTGTAGCCCAACAACATACGGAAGGCACCACAATGGATATCTCTGCTTTGAGATTTGGCAGAGAAATGGTGGGTGCTAGGTAAGGGTGCTTAGCACTTTTCCTAACCATTCCCTAAACTGTTTCCTGAGTTCCTTGCCCCAAGCAGAATTTCAAAGGTTAAACACACATTTTGAATATAGTGGGGTTTGGAGTAGTGGGAAGAAGAGTTTGGATTTGATATCCCACTTTATCACTACCCGAAGGAGTCTCAGAGCGGCTAACATTCTCCTTTCCCTTCCTCCCCCACAACAAACACTCTGTGAGGTGAGTGGGGCTGAGAGACTTCAGAGAAGTGTGACTGGCCCAAGGTCACCCAGCAGCTGCATGTGGAGGAGCGGGGAAGCGAACCTGGTTCCCCAGATTACGAGACTACCACTCTTAACCACTGCACCACACTGGCTCTCAATTTGGAACAAAGAAAGAGCAGGTTCAGAAAAGGGTCAAGCACACATCACTGTTTCTTCATTGAAAACGACCCTTTCTGAAAGCAACTTTTAAACAGTTATGCGCAGAAGGACAAGAAAACTGCTGTGTGAACCTGCTCTTAACACACTATCTCCAGTGTAACTTTCCTCAGGGCAGAGACTGCTTTATAAAATTTATCCATTGCCCCACAGAAGAGAGTCACTCTAGCAAAAAAGCTTTTTGGGGTAGCTTTGTTGGAACTGCGGTTTTGGATTGGGGGTTCCCTGAAGTAATTTTAATACTCAAAAGCAATGACTGCAGTATGATGACAATTACATAATTGCTTAAACACTCCCCAGAGTTAAATCATAGCCAATCGACTGTCTCGGGGGCTCCCTCCACTTTTTCCTATCTAAGTTTGCATTCTTTATACGGCCCTGAATGTCAGCAAGGAGTGTGGGCCGGGAAACAAAATAATAAGAATGGCTCACAGGGGCACTGGGGCTATATTAAATACATTTTCAGACCTTGTTATTAATTCTCCCTGCTTGGCAGAATGTTTAAAAATTGGCAAGGGAGCATTAAGAGACAGGATGTCATTACAGAGGCACAGGTGGAAAAAGAGAAATCGCCAAATGGTTCGCTGCAGGTTGGTGGACAGGCCCAAAGGGGTACAGGGAAAAATTATAAGTGACATGTATGATTGACACTCCACCACAACGCAGCATTGAAAAAAGAGAGAAAAACCTGCTGGTTTGAAAGGGAATATTCTGGCAGGCAACTCAAATGCATCGTAAGCTGCTGTTTGGTCTCTAAAGAGGTACCCCATTCTGTTTCTCCTACTCATCAGGGAGAGAGGAGAGACAATTTAAATTAATGACCACAGATCTGCAGAGGAGGAGGGTGAAGAGGTCATATCTGAAGAACCGGGGTGGGTATTCCTTCCATGGTTTTACTCCATGTGGGAAAATGAAACATTTAATCCTTCTACCCTATCAGAAAAACACAGCTCTTTGTGAAACTTAGCAGCTGCTGCTATTGCCCAGAAGCTGCTGTCCTTTCTCAGAATGTGTGATGATTCTATACCTCCCCTGCCAGTTCTTCGTTACTCTTTAATTGGCCCCTCTTCCATTCGCCCCCTTGATGCTGTCAGTCAAAATCAACATTTAGTTGCACTTCTTTCTTTGGGGGAATCACACAGTCATGCCTTTGTTGCTGCATAGGGCTGGGTGATCTGGAGAGGCATCAGGGATCGTTCAGCTGGGGGGTGGGAGCAGCTGAACGCTCACCTGGGGGACGGGAATCCCTCGGCCCCCAGCCCCTGGCTCTGGGAAGAAGCTGCATCTTCCCTGGCTCTGCGAGGCACTGGGGTGAAACTGCCTCAGCTCCCTTGGTGAGAGTGGTGGCAGTTTCACCTCGGCGCCTTGTGGTGCTTGTGCCAATGCAGCTTGTCGTTTCGACATTGCAGTGTAGTGCCAGATCACGATGTTTGGCTGGTGATACATCAAGATGCTGAAAACCTGACATAACCCAGCCCTAATTTGAATAGAAAAGGTGTAGCAGTGGCTCATATCTTCAGATTCAATGCAGCAAATGCAAGCTTTAAAAGCTGTTGAGGGCTTTAAACACAAGGAGTGTGCTATAAAAGACATGCAGCCAAGAAAGATACAGTGGTACCTTGGGTAACATATGCTTCAGGTTACACACGCTTCAGGTTACACACTCCGCTAACCCAGAAATAGTGCTTCAGGATAAGAACAGAAATCGGGCTCTGGCGGTACGGCAGCAGCAGGAGGCCCCATTAACTAAAGTGGTGCTTCAGGTTAAGAACAGTTTCAGGTTAAGAACGGACCTCCGGAATGAATTAAGTACTTAACCCAAGGTACCACTTTAACTGACATTGGTTCCAATCATCCAGACTTGTTATGTATGCCACAGCCATCAGGAAGAGCTGTGTAAATAAAACAACATTACTATCTGGCATTTCTGATGAGCAGATGTTCTGGTTTTTGTTGATTCATTTTTGGGACAACCATTTCTTCTCTGCGACTCTTCCCGCCGCCACCCCTCCGCCGCTGCCGCTCATTCTTTACTTCCTGCATTCAGAATTGTCCAAGTGAAAGCAGAACGGCCCCGACTGCGCCTGATTGAACAACCTCCCATTTTAACAGCTGTGTGTTGGTAACACTGGAAATGTCTCTCTCAGAGGAGAAGAGGTTCTGGTAATCAGCGTTTCAGCTTGGTCTTTCATATCTCTCAATGCACCCTCACGTTTGAAGCCCTCTTCACTCCTCATCACTTCCTTTGCATAATAGGGCAACAGTGAGAGTGCTTTAAGATTTAGAATTTTTAGCAATGAAGCAGATTTCCTCCTGAATTGGTCTATATGAAGTAAGCATTTCGGAAAACAATTTTGCAAATTAAAGTGAAAAATGATAGAGGAGTATCTTAGCTTCTTTTGAAGCTTCACACACATTTTGCATTACAGTGGTACCTCGGGTTACAGACTCTGCTAACCCAGAAATAGTACCTCAGGTTAAGAACTTTGCTTCAGGATGAGAACAGAAATCGGGCTCCGGCGGTGCGGCAGCAGCGGGAGGCCCCATTAGCTAAAGTGGTGCTTCAGGTTAACAACAGTTTCAGGTTAAGAACGGACCTCCGGAACGAAATAAGTACTTAACCCGAGGTACCACTGTATTCTTATATTCTGAAATATTATGCTTAAATGCAGCAGGAAATGACAGTTAGCATCACCCTCTATGGAGGGCAGTGAGAGTAATCACACACTTTCCATGCACTTCCATCCATTCTGTTTCAGATCATGCATGATAAATTCCTCAGAAACACCCCTGCCTCTTTTTATTATGGGGCATATGAATCAACCACAACAAACTCTAAAACATATTTTATTTGCTGCAGTTGAATTTTAAGTATATCCAAGCACATCAATGGATACTAGGTATGATGGGTATGCTTTGCCTCACCAACTACAGGCAATAGTACTTCTGAATACTGTGCCCGGGTCCAGCTTTGCGGGTTTCCCACATGAATCTGGCTGGTCACCACAAGAGCAGGTTGCTACAATAGTTGGGGCATTGGTTGATCCAGCAGACTCTTATTACATTCTTTTGGCTTTGAACCAGGGCTTTTCTTTTCAGCCAGAACTCACCAGAACTCAGTTCCAGCACCTCTCAGGTGGGCACCATTGCCCTTATAAGAGAATGAAGGAGGAGTTCATGGTGAGTTCTGGCACCTCTTTTTCTAGGAAAAAAATAGCACGGCTTTGAACCATGCTGTGAATTTTCTTCTCCATGAAATTCTCCCACACTTGAAAATGTGATTCCCCCTTCTTATTTTCTCCATATAAACTGGCAATCGAAGGATGTGGCTGATGATGTGCTTTGAAATTTCAGTTCCCACAATCATTTCAGGAAATGACAGGCAAGGAGGTAAGGACAGCGAGTCAGAACAGAAGCCTCCTGGATTCTCCCCCTTGTAAACACTCCCTTCACCCCTTTTTAGCGTGCAAGGGGAAAGCAATTGAGCTTTTTACAATCAGGTTATTGCATGCATTACTCTTGGGTTGTTGTTTTTCTCCAAGAGCTCTCAAATTTTTGAGTACTTGAAGCAGATTCTCACACAAAACTGAGCCAAACAGAATCCCATGCATCCCGACTTTAATTCCAACAGTCAGGCCGGATATTTATTAAACTCCTCCCAAGTTACATAAATCTTAACATATGAAGTGCATAAAAAATATTTATTCAGTAAGAATGTGTGACAGGTTTCACAAGTCTGGTGTTAGTGGTGAAGGAAATATGATATAAAACAGGCTCAGTGGATCTTGCTAAACAGAATGAAAAATGTGAGCCAATAAGTTATGGATCTCTGCCAATTCGTTGTGTGTCTTTTAGTCAATCCAGACTGGATATATGTGTTGAGGAGTAGCTGACTGATAACCACATTATATTATGAAATTTGGCCAGTAACAAAGGCATGTATATGTTTCCTGACTATCACACCTTCATCCAATCTTATCGGAAAAGTTTTCTATGTTGTTTTTAAACTAGTGATGAAAGAGAGATAGAGAGAAATCTTCCCAATAATTGCTTTTCAACCAGTTACCACTCAATGCTCAATGAACCTAATCCTAACTGATCCCAACACTGATCACTGGGGATTAGGTCCAAATCGTCTTGTTGGTTCAGTGTTATATGTGCATGTCTTTTAGGATACCTAGAAATTCTTCATCGTTTGTTGTGACCTGAACACACATCTGTCATAACATGTTTTTCTTTACCTAATTCTCTTGATTTCAACCTTCAGCCCTAGCCATTTTAGTTGTGTGTATGTGATACACACCTGCGGGACGCAGGTGGCGCTGTGGGTTAATCCACAGAGCCTAGGACTTGCCAATCAGAAGATCGCGGTTCAAATCCCTGCGACGGGGTGAGCTCCCGTTGCTCGGTCCCTGCTCCTGCCAACCTAGCAGCTTGAAAGCACGTCAAAGTGCAAGTAGATAAATAGGTACCGCTCCAACGGGAAGGTAAATGGCGTTTCCATGTGCTGCTCTGGTTCGCCAGAAGTGGCTTAGTCATGCTGGCCACATGACCTGGAAGCTGTACGCTGGCTCTCTCGGCCAATAAAGCGAGATGAGCGCCACAACCCCAGAGTCAGTCACGACTGGACCTAATGGTCAGAGGTCCCTTTAACTTATGTGATAGAATGCCCCAAGTACCAAATTACTTTTGATGCTAGCTCCTATTAACTGCCTTGATTCTGTAGAGGAGTTTGTACCTTCTGAATGTTTGGCTCTCAAATATTCAAAAGACATAAGGAGCTCCCAGCTGGCTCTTCCCTGCCCATCCTATAAAGTTTGCGTCAAGAGATAACCATATACCACAGATTCTTTCCATCTGAGGTTTTCATTTCCCACCCACTTTATATCTGTTCTGGTTTAAAACTACACTCTCCACCTCCTCCGTCTTGGTGCAGAAGCTTCTAACATTAGCATATAAAACACCTACACAATACCCTATTCAAATGTAGCTCTGTGAAGCTAAGGAGGTATGGATCTGACTGGTTTCTAAATGAAATCCTCCTGCTGCTCTTAACTTTCCTCAATGCAAAGGGAGGTCCAAGTACAACAAAACAATTAACCCTCTATTTATTTAAGCATCTGTGCCACAGCCAATTAATTTTATTTAACCACCTGCACGTGCCCCTTTTATAATAGTTCTCCCACGCTTTTGAACATTTGTTGACTTTATAGAATCAAAACATATTATTTGTGATAAGTTTGAATTTAGGAAATGTAGCTGTGGAATTTTTTTGTTTATATTTTTGGTTTGTTTATATTTTTGGTTATATTTTTGGTTTTTCCCCCATTTCTCAAATAATCTGCATTATTTGTTCTCTTTTCTCTAAGCTCTATGACCCTGTTCTACTTTGCTAGTTTGTTCCTTCCTGGATGTTGTTTGCATTTATTCTGCCTTTTTTTTTTTAGTCACTTTTTTTTAGCTTAATAGGAAGCTGATTCATCTATACAGCCTCTCTTCCTTAGCTTCCTTATCTATTAAATCTGCTTTGAAGCATCCTCCTCTGAACATTTTATGCAAATTCCGTGGAGAATTTACAATAAGCCACCTAAAGGAAATAACTCAAAAAAAGAAAAAAGAAAAGAAAATGTATTTCTTTTTTTTAAGAGAGAGAGAGCGCGCACACAATAAATGCAAGAGAATTTACAGAAGTGATCTCATCCTTTATCCTCCCTATGCTTAAGTTTCAACCCCATACCACCAAGAGTTGTTCATGGGTCCAAAGGCTATTTGGTGGAGGCAGCCAGGGAGAAGTAAACACTTCCACTTGGTGGCAGTGAGAAGATTGCAAGAAGGGTTGGCCAGGTCTCCCTTCCTCACACAGGCCCGGGTGTAGCTAGGAACCCATAAATGCATTATTATTATTATTATTATTATTATTATTATTATTATTATTAATACCCTGCCCATCTGGCTGAGTTTTCCCAGCCACTCTGGGCAGCTCCCAATCAAGTGTTAAAAACAATACAGCATGTATTTCACCTTGGCATCACCAGATATCTAATCCTTTTAACTGGACATGGTAGGGATAGAATTTGGGATCTTTCGCATGGAAAGCATGTGGTCTTCCATTGAGCTAGGCACCCTTCCTTTTTTGGATGGGGATGAGAGGGTAAAGTCAAAGTCTTTAGAGAAAAGCGGATTTCCCACTTTTGAAATTAAGGAGACTTTCAGAAACAGGCTGGTAATATAGCATAGAGGTCTGCTGATCAAAGAAACCGAAGTCCTTTGGTGCAGCTCTTTGGATCCTGGCCACAGAGAAAAAGTGGAGCCTATGGGAGTTTGTGATAAGTTCCTGGAGATGCAGCCTCTCCAGAAATTCTCACTGACTTAATGTTAGGTTTGCTTTATTCCAGTGAAGCAGCGGACATTAAACCCTTGATTAACTTGTCCCAATGTGTGTGCAAGAATGTGAAATAGTTTCAGGAAAGATAGTAAGCTTCTGCTTTTGCAAAGCATGTGCCCCCCCATTTTTTTTATTTGCTTTTAAATACACACACACACCCATTTCAACAAAATGCGTGCCTTGTACCTTGTAACAGCTTTGGACGTTCGTCTATAGTCCTCAGATAATGCTTCTCAAAAGACAAGTTAATTTTTCTGAACCAGAAACTCAATTTGGAGCCCAGTTGGCACATACATTTGTTTTACATTCAATGTTTATTTGGCACCACTGCCAGGCCCTGGCAGCTGCCACTATGCCTGCCTTTGTTTCCCACAACTATGTGTTCCAGCGCTGAAGCCAACACCTGTGGCTGCATAAAAGGCTAAATACAGCAGCTGCCGGACTCAGATGTCCACAGTGAAATAAAATTCTAAAGCATACGAGTTTGGATGTGTGGCTGGCTTCCTCCTTTGACTCTTTTCAAGGCTTCCTTGGATGCTTGCTCTGCAGGATACTTCATTTATCAACTGTCTGTCAGCCAGTGTTACTGACCTTAGGTTTATTAGTGGCCTTGAATACCCCCATTTTATTAATGATGCACCAAGACATGCCAAAGAGGTAACTCTGAAGTAACTTCCTGGAAACCAGTGGCGTGCTTGAAGAGATACTCTGGTGTAAGACAATGAAGTTGACTCCAGCTGTACTTCGCAACCACTAAGGAGGATATCTGGCACAACAGAGGCTGCTTAAACAGGCTGTGTTTGGTATCCTGTCGAGAATATCACAGCACCTGTTTTCTCGGTGACAAATGTGGTTCCTATTCTGGAAACAAAAGGGTTTCTCCCTCACATTTGAGAATAATCTCAGCTTCTCCTTCACAATGAAAAATAAAAACAGCAGGAGACTTCCTTGGGATGTGTGAAACCTGTCCCTTTATTTTCAAGGATATTTCCGCCTGCCCACATGCTGGCATCAAATGTTTGAGACGCTTATCGTCAAAAGCAGGTACAAAGTTTTGCAAAGCAGATCTGAACCATTGTTACTTGCTGCATACAGATCACTATCCATCCAGGAGCACAGACACCAAGATAGACCTGAATCACTCTTGCCTACCATATGCAAAATTGTACAAAATTCGGTCCACCCGCCAATCATATTAACCGTGAACCTGCTGTCTACTCAGGACACTTATATGAAAATTAATTATCTGTTCTGTTTTACCTTCAGAAGCTGTATCCAGAGCATCCTTAAATAAACCCAATATTTTGTCGAAAGTCTGAAATACAGGCTATAGGACACATAAAACTATCATTAGCTTTGTTATATATTTTAACCAGGATATCCACACTAAATTGGTTTCTGGTTGTTATATGTGCAGTCGTTCATCATTCTGAAAATGCACATGTCCGTTTCCAAATGCTATATGCCTGTATACCTGAAGGAGAATATTCACCCGCATCGTACAGCCCAGACACTGAGATCTGGCTCTGAGGGCTTTCTGCCAGTTCCCTCACTGTGAGAAGTGAAGTTACAGGAAACCAGGCAGAGGGCCTTCTAGGTAGTGGCCCTGAGAAACACCCTCATGTCAAATGTCAAGGAGACACAACTTTCAGAAGACATTTGAAAGCAGCCCTGTGTAGGGAAGTTTTCAATGTTTGACGTTTTAATGGGGTTTTATAATTGTTGGAAGCCATCCTTAGTGGTGGGGGCAATCAATCAATCAATCAATCAATCATTCAGTGACATTAAACAACCTTGTCCATTCAGCCGGGTATCCAATAAAGTATATAAAAACACAGCATGGCAGTGAATTTATGGACATTTTGAAAGCATGGAATAAATGTGGGGTCATTACAGTGGTACCTCTGGTTACGAACTTAATTGGTTTCAGAGGTCCGTTATTAACGTGAAACCGTTCTTAACCTGAGGTACCACTTTAACTAATGGGGCCTCCTGCTGCCGCCACGCCACCAGCACACGATTTATGTTCTCATCCTGGGACAAAGTTCTTAACCTGAGGTACTACTTCCAGGTTAGTGAAGTCTGTAATCCAAAGTGCTTGTAACACAAGGTGTTTGTAACCTGAGGTACCATGTTTCATGAACTGAACTGCATGTTAATATCATCTGTTATACAAGATTTGGTTTTCTTTTCGAGTATTCCTATACTGCATCCTTACCCATCCTTGCTTTGAAACTCTAAAAATTGTCACATTTACTAAAAAGAAGAAAAAAAAGGTTTACTCCGCTGTATATGCTTCCTGTATTTTTAATCTGACCTCAGCCGTATTTGCAGGGCCTCCCAGGTCGCCTGCCATTTGAAGTATACAATAACAAAGGTTATGTAGGGGTTGCAACAAGCACTAAAGCTGCCAGCTCCTGTCTGAACAACTCACTCAAATGCATCAGATCGCCTGTGATCACAGTCTCCTGTTTATGGTTTGTGTTCAATATGACACTTTTTATCTGAGCAAATTTCAATTTACTCTTTAAAATAAAATCATGCAGCACACTCTGCTGACTGCTCTGTACACCCTAGCAAAGCAGCTGTTCCCCAGCAAATCTACTCAAAGGTACCTTTCCAATGTGAATCAATGCTGCTTTCGACAAACATTGCCATGGTTTCCCAAACAAAGCACTGCTTATTGTAATAATGATTAATCATTGTCATGACACTTTTGATGCACAAGGTGCTTTCCAATCTCTCCCCCCCTCCCCCGACCTTCACAATTACACCTCCTAGAAGGTCACTTCTCAAGTAATGGAATTATAGGTGATGGTAACTTACTCAAGACCACCCAGTTCTTGCAGGGGGAGAAAAATAAAACACTATATTCAGTAAACTATACCGGCTCTCACTGAAAAACTCATACTTGTGCACTTGCTTTGGAAGTATTTCTGTCAGAAATCAAGCCCTGACTCAGAAGCTCAGCAGGTGAAATGCAACAGTCTGCAAGAAAGCGTACACCTGTCAACAGACTCACAATTTAGTCAAGATTGTGTGGGCATGCTGAACGTGGTGAACTGGATTCTCCATATGGGGCCTCAACACATGATTGCTGCAGTTTCCAGTAGGGCTGACTTGGGGTGCAACTGCAGATCCAGTTTTAATATTGTTTAATTTTATTCCTATGTTGTCGAAACAATGGGCTTTCCAAAGTCTCCATGCTCAGAATAATTATTTCCTTCATCCTCCAATATGACCTAACAAAAAAAGTTTCATTCAATAATGGCGGGGCTGAAATTTCTCAAAAGATAATTTCTGAGAAAGACTGGTGGATAATTTCTCACTCCCCACCTGCCACCCCAAGCATCCGTTTTGCCACCCACAAAGAGCATGGGGGATTTTGGGAGGTCCTTTTCACTCAACTCCTCATCTGTATGATTACAGTGACTGTTTAAACAGCTGTAAGCAGGCAAGGTATGGCAGCCTCACATACAGGCTTCAGACTGCAGGACTGGTTCATAAAACTGGACCTCTATGCAGTGCATGGTGTGGTGTAGTGGTTAAAACATCAGGCTAGGACCTGGGAGACCAGGGTTCAAACCCACACAGTCATGGAGCTCACTGGGTGGCATGGGGCAAGTCACCAATTCTCAACCTAATCTACCTCACAGGTTTACAGTACAATACAATAATCTTTATTGTCGTTGTCCCATACAGAACTACAAAACCGGAAAAAATACATCATTCAAAAACCAACAAGCTTGCTATCCCAGCTATCCCAGCCTGGTTAACCCCCTAAAATCTTTGATATCCCATAATTAAATACAATATACTCCCACAGAGACTACCTTACACTGCGTTTAAAACCAAAATTGCATTTGGATGGAAACTGTTTCTCAGGCGGCTAGTCCTAGTCTTTATAACCCTGTACTTTCTTCCAGAAGACAGAAGCTGAAAGAGATCATTTCCGGGGTGTGAACTATTCCGCACTATCTCTGCAACTTTCTTATGGCACCTGGAAGCATAGATTTGATCTAAAGTGGGAAGAGTTTGTTCTGAGGATGATATGGAGACGGGGAGGACAATGAGCGAGAGGGGCACCTTTAGCTCCTTGGAGGCAAAGTGAGAGACAAAGTGTAATAAAAAAATTACCAACTCCTCAGTAGCCATGCACTTCAGGATAGCACTGCAAAGGTCCTTCTGAACTCATGTGGATGCTACCACTCAGAATCACAGGGTGAAAATCAAAGCATCAGATGACTAGTTTAGCTTTGACTTGTTGCTGGCATCCATCTGTCTCAAGAGACAATGGAGTGCACCTTTAGGGGTGAAGTCAGACTGCTATGTTAGCAGTAACAAAGTTACCTCCCCAGGGCGCTAGTCTGGGCAGCGTGTATGGGGGTCCTGGACTGCCCAGACAATGACCCTCCTTGTGGCGTTTGCCCGTTCTTTTGAAAATGTCTGTAAAGGGGGAGAGAAAGAGTTAATAGGTAGACCAATAGAAAAGCCCAGAGGCGGAACCTACTTGTTTATAAAAGGGCTTAGCCCGAGGGTTAGTCAGTCAGTTAGTTGGCTGGTTGGGAAAAGGCAGTTGGGAAAGCAGTTGACAGACAGATGGAAATAGACAGACAGTGCAGTTGGTTCTTGTGTGAGGGGAGGTAGAAGAGTTAGAGAAAGAATGGAATAAGACTAAGAGAGTAAAGGGTAACAGAGTTTCGAATGCATTTAAAGTTTGCAATAAACTACACTCTTCATTGTTAACTTAAGAACCTGACTGAGACTAAGTGATTTACCGGGGAGGACGTGGTTGGTGGCAGCAGATTAGTGGTGTACGGGTCAATAGTCCATGAGACGACCGGGGGCTCCGTACAAACACCACACTCCTTTTGGCCTCAATGTGGTCCAAAGGAAAGGAAAGCAATACATTGGCACCAGCTTGGCTCCAGGAGTTGCCGAAAGGAGGCATACAAGGCGTCATCCAACTATCTTAGCGACTGCCAGATTTGTGGAGGGTTTACTCCTTAGCCTTTTCGTCTCCTGAAGATGTCCCACAATGCAGTGGAGGCTTAGGATCAGAGTTTTCCTTCTCCTAGATGGGTGACCATTCCAGGTTCATGAGCCCCATCTGCCCCTCGCTTCTTTGACTAAAGCTTTTGAAAAGTAAACATTACTTCTAAAGGGGGGAAAAGATACCAATACTGCTTTAGTATTGAACTATAATATCAGTTATGATACCAAAATGACTTTGTGGGAAATACATTTATCTAACTTGTCTAGACTATTTCCTTATTTAACTCAAAACCTAATAATAAACTGATTTCTCTCAGCTTATTGGCAGTGCAGCTCCCAGCCCTCCTGCTTTCAGCTCAGCCTTTGTCAATTGTGTCTGGGTCCTCTGCAACTCTCTCTGTTCCCGCTTCATTCTTCTGATTTCCAACTCTTAAATTATCCTGCACACTTCATAGTAGTTTCCCTTTCCAACTTCTTAGCCAGTCACAAGGGCTGTTCAGTTTTATAAAGTTTCAGGTTCCCATAGTAACTAGGCTTCCCCACACAAATTTAACCTTCCTAAGCTTGCCTGTTGCACCTTTTATGAGCTTTCAAACCCCCTGGCCAAGAACAGACTGAGCTTTTCAACTACAAACACACGAAATTGGCTGAGAGTTTTATTCCTTCACACAACACATGCATTTAATTAATGTGCGGATGCCTGATGATCTTCTTCCAAAGCAACTACTCTATTCCGAACTTAAAAATGGAAAGCGTAATGCTCGTGGTCAACAAAAGAGGCTTAAAGACTGTCTCAAGGCAAATCTAGAAAAATGTAGTATAAATACTGACAACTGGGAAACACTGGCCTGCGAGCGCTCCAGTTGGAGAACAGCCTTTACCAATGGTGTCACGGGCTTTGAAGACACTCGAACTCAGGACGCAAAGGGAGGAACGTGCTAGGAGGAAGGCATGCTTGGCAAATCCACACCATGATCAACTCCTGCCCAGAAACCAATGTCCCCACTGTGAAAGGACATGTGGATCTACAATTGGCCTCCACAGTCACTTACAGACTCATTGTTAAAACCATGTTTATGGAAGACATTCTTATTCGGCTACGAGTGATCACCAAAGAAGAAGAAACATTTAATTAAGTGTTTCTCAGTGGTAATGCAAGCTGCATGGAAGTAAATGAGAACAGAAGGGACTACTGCAATAGGCTGGCTAAATGTAGTTCTCAAGTGGGAACTACATTTTTTGGTGACAAATAGCCAACTCCCCCCCCCATTGGGCAAAAAAACCTATATTGTGTGGGGGAGGGGAGATGCATATTTACATTTTCATTGTATTTTTTTCAACACAGAGCCTTGTGACACCTTAAAGAATAACAATCATAGCACCATGGGCTAGAGGTCACTTCATCAGATGCATTTGACAAATTAGGTCTTGCCCCCATGAAATAGTATGCCATTATAAAGTTTTTAAATCTTTGCAGTGCAAACGCTCTTCGCTGTTTATGCTGTCATGAAGTAACAGACCTCCCATTCTGTTTTTTTCAAATGCAGAAAAATCCACCACATAATAACTATTTCATCTCCATTTCAAAAATGCATTGAAGATTTTAGAGTTTCTGAGATAAGTTCCTGAAGAAAGGTTTACAAAGTGTGCTGTCAGAAATGAGATTCTGAAGCCATCCTTGGCGTGCCATTGCATACTTCAAAATGGTGCGCCTGTGATTAGCCTTTGAAATTTTGATGAGAAAAGGTGAATTCAGGCTAGGGACTGATTTGGTGGTTTTTGTTAAAAAAAACACTGCAAATGTTTTTGGCTTTGCATAAAGGAGTACAATTGTTTATTTGTTTTCCTACTTGATTCCTAATTACTTCAGTTTGATCACAGAACAGATTGCAAGGCAGGAACGACTAAAAATGTCAACAGCTCAATAGGGTCCATAGATATTGTTTCAAAGCTTTCTTATCTGAGCATTTTAGAAACAAAGAAGAATAAAAAAACGATTCAGCATTGACGTGAGCGGTACATGCAAAGGTGCACAAAGTCATCAGCGTAGCAAATCGTGCTAAGGAAGGGCTACAGTTAACTGACATTGTTTGTTTAGAAAAGTCGGCATAATATAATAACACAGCGGATATTAAGCCACAGCTCAAGTTCATATTGCAGATAATTCTATGATACAGGATGTGATGCAGTTACCGAAACATAGGAAGCTGCATTTTCCTGAGTCAGACCAATGTTCCATTTGGCTCACTGTCGTCCACAATCACTGCCAGCAGCTCTCTGGAGATGCAGACAGGGGACACTCCTAGCCATACCAGGAACTGTCTGCATGCAGACATGCATGCAGACATGCAGACTGTCTGCTACAGTCCTGCCTCACTGCTATGTCCTTCAAGCCTTGAATCTCACCCACTGAAATTAATTAGAGTTAGAGGTGCTTACCTGTCTGTTGCTAGATTGTGTGTATATTTATTTCAGGATTATTAACCCTCAGCGCTGAACACTTTCGAACGACCCATCAACAAGATTGTAAACTTCATAATATTAAGTGAGTCTAAGAATCACAAGGGGTGTGTGTGTGCATGCTTTTAGAAGAGTTTGGATTTGATATCCCACTTTATCACTACCCAAAGGAGTCTCAAAGTGGCTAACAATCTCCTTTCTCTTCCTCCCCCACAACAAACACTCTGTGAGGTGAGTGAGGCTGAGAGACTTCAAAGTAGTGGACTAAGCCAAGGTCATCCAGCAGCTGCATGTGGAGGAGCGGAGACACGAACCTGGTTCACCAGATTACAGGTCTACCACTCTTAACCACTATACCACACTGGCACACAAAAAAAGCTGCTTTTCATTTTGGAGCCCTTCAAACATATTGCTGTGATTCTGAAGCTCATTTTGGTACCTGTGAAAGCTAAAACCTAATGTATAATCAAAGCCAGTAAGTCCCATTGAGTTCAATGCTGCTCACTTTCAGGGGATAGAACTGCAGCCTACATTAAGAATGTGAAGTCCCCCCCCCCTAAAAAAAACCTAGGATCATCTTCTTGCTAAGGTGCATAAATGCATCTGGCTGCAAACGAATTGAGCAGAAAGCTGTTACGCTACTTACCCCTGTCTGTGTCATAAAGAAAGACAAACCGGTTCCATTTATAGTGGCCCAGCAAGCTTAGCAGTGCTCCCTGTAAAGAAGGTCTCAGTTGCAGCACAAACTGGCTCTCGCCCTCCGTGGGAAAACTCGGCGTGATGAGGGAGATGTGCAAGGCGCTGCAGAATGAGGTCAAGGTGTGTACTGATCTTTTATCGTACAGTCCAAAAATGGCGAAAACTCCTCTTGAATACTGGGAGCAGACTGGAAGAAAGCAAAACGGGGAAAAGGTGTGATTAAAAAAAAACCCCCAACACTTCCTGCTTATTAAGATAGCAAGATCAACATCTCAACCATGGATTAGGAGCGGGCAGCTGACAATATGCAGGAACATTGTCATGCAATTCTTCAGCAGAGCTAGTGGCCGTTGAGACTTTCACAAAATGGTAGTATGAAATACATGATCCCTATGTCTACATCCTTTGAGGACAAAAGCCATAGTAGGTCCGTGTTAGAACATATGCTTTATAGACCAAAGATTCCAGGTTCGACCCCGGAAACCTCCAGTGCTAGGAAACACGCTGTGTGTCAATGGTCAAATCTTTATTACGGACAGCATACGGTAAAAGCATCTACATACATAAGCAGAGCATGCTAAATAAGCTATAGGGCAAGTATAGAAGTAGGGGGTACACATACAGTCATACCTCGGGTTACAGACGCTTCAGGTTGCGTTTTTTTGGGTTACGGACCACCAAAACCTGGAAGTACTGGAATGGGTTACTTCCAGGTTTCAGCGGTCGCACATCCGCAGAAGCACTAAATCTCACTTTGCACATGTGCAGAAGCGCCAAATCACAACCCACGCGTGTGCAGACGCGCAGCTGCGGGTTGCGAACGTGCATCCCGCACGGATCACGTTGCAACCCGAGAGTCCACTGTACTCATTCTCTTGACTACGATAGACCAGGATATGATAAAAACACATAAGGCACAAAAATCAAGCAACAATTTTTTTTAAAGATGCAAACCTTCAGTTTTAGACCTGTTGTGGGGCACATACTATATCATTGATGTATATCAATCACAGCAGTACAATATCTGGCAACTGGTGTGTCCTGCAAAGTTGTGTATTGTTGGCAGAACACTGCTGTGGGAAGCCCTGGAGAGGTGCTTGCCAGTGTAGACAACACAGTGGTACCTCGGGTTACATACGCTTCAGGTTACACACGCTTCAGGTTACGCACTCCGCTAACCCAGAAATAGTACCTCAGGTTAAGAACTTTGCTTCAGGATAAGAACAGAAATCGGGTTCCGGCAGTGCGGCAGCAGCAAGAGGCCCCATTAGCTAAAGTGGTGCTTCAGGTTAAGAACAGTTTCAGGTTAAGAACAGACCCCCAGAACAAATTAAGTACTTAACCCAAGGTACCACTGTACTAAGCTTGACTGGGAGCTCCCATCAGCTGTTTAAATGATAAATGCACATGCTGCTTCACCTCTGCTAGATAGCTGATCTGCTAGCGAGGAATATAACGTAGCCAAAGTAGATGTAACCAGATGTGAGGAGAGATAAATAAGCTGCTGCGAAAAATAACAATAAAGTGGAACTTTGTTTCCCGTGTTTCAAGAACATTCAATTTATAAAAAAAACCTTTAAGCACAGGCTCAACGGCACACATGGGAGGTCTCGGCACAGATGCAAAGTTAAGAATGCTTAGTGTTTACGGGAACTAATGCCCTGATAGGTACCTCATAAAATGTCATCTATGGATCCCCTGTTTCTTTCCACCAAATCTTTCAAGCCTCAGCAGTCCAAAATATCCATAAACCACAGCAATATCACTCACATAACTCTAACTTCCAGAACTTTGAGACAATGACTTACACGTTCACTTAAATGTACTCTCCAAGGAACAGCGGAAAATGCCTGCTTAGTGTTACTAGATCATATGCCAAATTGGAAGGTTGCAGCTTTGTTTGCATAAGTGCCAACTAAAGAGCACATTGCAACTCAAAAGGCATTCTTGTTATATATTTTAATTAATTATTAGGTTTGCATTCCATGAATAATTCTTGAGAATTATCTCTAAAGGCTGCTTCAACCCAGGATAAGTTTTTGAGATAATAGCTGAAGCTTGCAAAGCATTTTTATGTAAACTAAATGGGAAGGGAAAATTAAATTAGCTGTAAATTAGCTTTACCGAAGTATATATATTTTTTTCTTTTACAATAAATTTGAATATCATAATGGCACAATTTGCAAATCATCTTAACAGACACTGCTGCTGACAGCACACAACAATAATTTGAAAGATCTTCACTGGAAATAAAAAAGAATAGGAAAACCAGGACTTTGAAGGATTGGGTAATCCTGATAATGGCGCAATCTCTATTATCCTCTACGCGACAAAGTTCATCCTTGTCTTAATTATAAGAAACTAAGGCAGATTAACACTACTAACCCTCCCCCTTCTGTAATTCAAAACATGCTCAATTTAAAAACTATTTATCAACTTATTTCTCAAACATGATAAGAAGGAAAGGATTGTTAGCAGCTGCTGGAAACTAAAATACAATTTTCCAATGCATCAGTGTTTTGCTAACAGATTTTTAACAGCTGTCAGAAAACCGAGGAATCAATGTGTGAATGGAAAGATAAAATGAGTGGCAAAATATAAGTGGTATTCCCTTAAAAGTGAAAGTTGAAACTAATCCATGTGACTGTGTTGAAGCATTGGTGACTGTAAGTGGAGACCAGAGCTGCACCTTCACTCTGCAAATCACAGCAGAACTGACTTGGAGTAACCACCAACCCTACCATTCACTGATAATGTCACGTGATGATACAGGGACATCGCAGATAGCCTTTCAGGTGCAGCTTCAGGAGAGAACCAGGTTCAGCAGTGAGCCAGAACAGCTGAGGGGTAGTGGCAATGTGGGAGCAGAGGCTGGAGGTGGTGCAGGAGCAGCAGTAGTAGGCAGAGCAGAGATACAGAGAGTATGAAGGAGGAGGAGAAGTCAGAGGAGGCATGGCTTGGAGGCAGTGAGAGGAGGAGATGGAAGAAACGAGGGAATGGATAAAGGACAAGGCAACTGAGCCAGAGTTGGCCTAGAGCAACGGTTCTCAACCAGTGGGTCCCCAGATGTTGTTGGACTACAACTTCCATCACCCCTAGCTAGCAAGGCCAGAGCTCAGGGATGATGGGAGAGGAGGAGAGAAGGAGGAGAGAAGATCAGAAGGAGAAGTCCAGAACAAGAAGCCTTGGGAAGAGCTTGGATGAATGGAGGCTGTAGAAGCCAGCAAATAGAGGTGAGCCCCCAAAGATTGTAATCTAGGAAGCAGGGAGAGAAATTTCTCCCCGGGAAAAGACAGCTACAAAGCAGTCTAGATCCCTACATGGCAGCAGGAAAGGTGCAATGGATAGGTCTTAGAATCTGCATGGCTTCCGTAGAGGACACTCCACTGACTTAGCGCGTAAAGAGGATCATTGAGAATCTGAAAAGGGGTTTATGAGCCGAAGTAGCAGCAGAGTTCAAGAGAGAGCATTCCTTACCACCTTCCATGTATACCGTCAGGTTGCCTCTTATCACCTTCTGTGTGGTTATGTTACTCACATAGACAACTATATGGAGAAATTATATGGAACATTATGAGGAAGGTTTTAATGATTCTGCAAGTCGAGCTATCTGGCATGGAGTCCAGTCTTTTGGCATGATTCCATACATGACTGCAGAAGCAGTGACCTGTGATCTTGACAGGGGTTTTGTTACAGCTTGGCTGAATGAGCGCCATTAGAGATGCAACTAGAAGGATAGAAATTATTGCAATTCCCAGCAGTTGAGAGATGGAGAGGCAGCTAGAAGAGACCCAGCCAATTCTATGCTCCAAATCACTTACAGCCCATAAGTATTGCCTTCCCTGGGAACCAATATTTCTCCCAAAGGCCTGCATTTCATGAGACTCCCCCCTGCTCAAATTCCCAGCCCTATCCTACCCATTGCCAAGCCACACAAACATATCAGGCTGACAATCTAGCTGCATGAGTCTCCCTTTCAATGTGAGTAGCCTTAGGCTCAGCTAAGCCCATGCTGCAAGGGAAATGGGTCCACAGCTTTCTGGGAGAGCTGCAGCTCAATGTCAGAGCCAACCTAGGAATGACACTAGACAACATCTGGTGGTGGGATGCTAAGAAGTGCCTCTCCATCACCACATATGATCGTGTTTGGTGCAATGTCTAGGTTGGGTCTAACATTGAGCTACAGTTCCTCCAGAAAGGAGGCAAGACTCTATAGTGCAAAGTAGTTAGTGTTAGAATTCCTGCTGCATGATTCCAGTCATGGGATTTTGTCTTTCACATGACGGTGTATGTTTTGACTCCACAGAGTGGAAAGTGACAGAAACAAGAAGTTTGTGTTACTGTGTTCTGTGAAGTGGGACTATTGTCCTCTGTTCTTTTTCTCTTTGCTGTCTGATGCTTGAGAGAGAGGGAGCCATGTTACAGTGCTCCGTGTGTGTTTATATGTAAATAAAGTAGATTAGCCAAAATGCTGAGTTGCTGAGGTCTGTCACGCAAGGTGCGCAAACTTTGCAGATCCCTAAGTGTGCCGGTGTCAGTTGGCATTGGTCACTGTGATGTTCGTGCTGAAGAAAGCTTATGAAGCTCCCGAACGCTCGACCTGGAGGGAGGGAACATACCAGTTGGGCATGTGTCTCTGCCGGGGTCCTACTGAAGTGTAGGCTGAACTCCTGACAATTAGGTCTTAAGTCATTCGGGGCTTATAAGCTATATGCCTCCAGCAAGCTGCCCCACTTCATTGCCCAAAAGCCAAATTTTGCAATAGCTGAAGCTTTCCCATCATTATCAGGAACAACCTCATGTGGAATGCATTACAGAAATCCAAGAAGATATCATAAGAACATAAGAAAAGCCTGCTGGATCAGGCAAGTGGCCCATCTAGCCAAGCACTCTGTTCTCACGGTAGCCAGCCAGATGCCTGTGGGAAACCTGGAAGAAGGACCTGAACACTCTTCCTACCTGCCATTTCCAGCAACTGGTATATATTCAGAAGCATGTTGCCTCTAACCATGGAGGCAAAGCATATCATGGCTAGTGCCTGCTATGCACTTGTCTAATCCTCTTCCCAAACCATCCAAGTTGGCGGCCAGCACTTCCTCTTGTGGGAGCGAATTCCATAGTGTCAACTATACATGAGTGAAACAAACACCTTCTTTGGTACGTACAGTGGTGCCTCGCAAGACGAAAAGAATCCGTTCCGCGAGTCTCTTCGTCTTGCGGTTTTTTCGTCTTGCGAAGCAAGCCCATTAGCGGCTTAGCGGGCTTAGCGGATCAGCTGATAAGAGGTTTAGCGGCTTAGCGGATCAGCTGATAAGCGGCTTAGCGGCTTGGGAAAGGGGAGGGGAGGAAAAAAACCCTGCAGGAACTCGCAAGACATTTTCGTCTTGCGAAGCAAGCCCATAGGAAATTCATTTTGCGAAGCACCTCCAAAACGGAAAACCCTTTCATCTAGCGGGTTTTCCATCTTGCAAGGAATTCGTCTTGCGGGGCACCACTGTATTGGGTTTTCTGACATTCAGCTTCATTGGATACCTCCAACCTCTAGTGTTATGAGAGAGCTCCAGCATGAATTACTGTGACCATGCTATCCAGGAAAAACCACCACTAGTGGACCTCCCAAGGCAGGGGTCAGCAAACTTTTTCAGCAGGGGGCCGGTCCACTGTCCCTCAGATCTTGTGGGGGGCCAGACTATATTTTGAAGGGGAAAAAATGAACGAATTCCTATGCCCCACAAATAACCCAGAGATGCATTTTAAATAAAAGCACACATTCTACTCATGTAAAAACACACTGACCATCCGTGGGCCAGATTTAGAAGGTGATTGGGCCAGATCCGGCCCCAGGGCCTTAGTTTGCCTACCCATGACCCTAAGGCACCCTGCACCACTAAAGATTTAAGTGATTTGCTTGCCTCCTGTTCCTTAACTGCAAACTTCTAGGAAAGTCAAATTACTTGTGAGAACAACTCAATAATCATGTATGTCATGTAAGATTTATGGGAAACCTGACACAACCAGGTTTCTTCCATAGTTTTCTTAGTCTTAACCAGAAGGAGCTTTAAAAGAGATAAATATGTATCCACTGTCCTCCCTAACTCAAGCAGTAATGTGCTGCTACTGATTAGAATAACAACATTTCTGTATACAATCAGTTTCCCAGAAATAAATCTCACAACCGCCTTATAAAATTTAGTCTCACATTTATTTAAATGAAAAAGGAAGTGGGCATAAGCTTCTTCCCGCTTTTAAGTAGCAAATACTTTGATTGTCCAATTTTACACCATCAGTATTCCACTTTCTTCTTTATCTTGAAAGGAAAGAAAACAGGCTCATTTATAAAGCTAGTATTTCTTTCCTCTCAAGAAAGTACTTCTAATTTAAAAATGGGAGGGTTGTTATTAACTCAACTGTCTGTTCTAGTAAAAATAGCATTTTAAACATAGTAACTCTTTGGAAACTAATCATATGTACCTCTTTCCCCTCCAGCCACTTCAAACAAAAATACTATTAATTTTCAGGAAGGGAGGAAAGAATAACCTCAGCACTTTCTCTTTGTATTTATGAATTTTGTCAGCAAAGCTTTCACCAAGTGGGATTCAACTAACGTGGGTAGAAATACTTTCAACTGTAGACTGGGCAGCCAGACAGGTAAGGAAAAGAAAGGCTAAAATGTTTGTGGGATTCTACATGCAGCTGTGCAAGGTGCAATTAAAGATGTTCACCTACACAACCCAGAAAATTCTGGCAGGAAATGAGAAGGGATACAGCTCTGCCTGTACAAGTGTGTCTTCCCAACAACACACCCAAGAGAACATCATCAGCTTACACCAACATGTAAAGGCCTCTCTGTACAAGTGTGTATTGGGTGTTCTTTTATTTCTTGGTTACCACAGTTGCAACAAAGTCATCCTCATATAGGGAGCACCCTAATCCGCAAAAGAGAGATGATACAGGGACCTCTAGGGGGGTCACTTTATGAAGATCACTGCCATGATGCCCCTGCATAGACACATGGAAAGATGAGGAACAGGCTGCAAGTTCAGAGCTCAGAATGAAATGAAATGAAAATGAATGAAAACAATATAAACTAAATCACATGCTGGATGTAAAACAAATTGTGTAGAGCAGCATTTAAACGTCTACAGCCTCCACGACAGCCTTTTACTAAAGGATTGTATGACACCACAAAATTCTCTCAAATGAATTGTGAAATTGTGCTTTCCCGCACCACAGTCTGACATAGTATTTGAAAATGAATGTAATGGAAGCTGTTGTTTACACAATCCCTCCATCCATGTCCCTCTTCCCACCCACCCACCCACACAACCTTGCATTAGAAGCATAGAAGAGGAGACATGACTCTCCTATCCTATGGCTTCAGGAGAAAAGCTAAAGCTACAAGGAACATGGCAGTTTCAGAAAGGAAAGCACATCTTCATGATACAGTGTCCTTAGGCTGCTCAGTTCACAGCTACAGGATTCCCTCCTTGTGGAAGGACACATACGCATGCAAGTATTCTACAAGGCATTTCAGTGGTTCAGACAAAGGACATTCGGCTTCAAGAATTACACTGCAGAAGGATACAATGGGTTGCATTCAAAGCTGCTGTTACATGCACAACAGGCTTCTGCTTGCACAACAGAATTTCCTCTTCCTCCTCCTCTGACCTGCAGAATCCGGCTGTACACCCTCAAACCTTCTCTCCATGGGGTACCTCATCCCTTTGGAAGAGATCAAGGAGGAAAGTATGGGGAGAGAAGGAGAAATCCCTTTCTGCTCCTGCAGCCTTGTGCAGAACCCAGTACACAGTTTTCCGTGTTTCTGGCACCGTTTTCTATCTTTGGTTTGTAACACACAAGGTTATATATTGCAATTACATATGTCAACTTGGTAAAATGATGGTATTAACAAATAAGAAGCATGTTTTTGACTAAGAAGTGTGTCATTACATGTTAACTAAAGGGTGCTTTCGTCAAGTCTCTCAACCATTTAAGCAGCTGAAGGAACAACTGTATTTATGTTGTCGTACCAGAAGTGTCTTAGTCATGCTGGCCACATGACCCGGAAGCTGTACAATAAAGCAAGATGAGCGCTGCAATCCCAGAGTTGGTCACAACTGGACTTTATGGTCAGGGGTCCCTTTACCTTTACCTTACCATAAATATAACATGCACATGTTCTAATCAGCATTTTTTAATCTTTCCAAACAGGGCTTCAGCTTAAGGCACCTTTTGGTTGTGCAGACATTAGCATCTCATGAGCTTGACAGAAACTGTCAGCTACGAATCCATCCTGTTGGCCTTTTCCCAGCAGCCTTGCACTACTTTTGATGGCGATTGTCAAACTAGCCCCACCCTAATTCACAGTCTGTTCACCAAGTTATGGATTCAATGTTGTAAAATTTGGGCAAAAGTCATTTGATTCTGAGATTTCATAATATTTTTTGAATCTAAACTTATGTTAATATGTGGTGGTCCAATGACTTCTAAACTATTTTCTTTTTTTTTATTCATAGAATCATAGAGTTGGAAGAGGCTCTGAGAGCCATCTAATCAAAGCCCCTGAAATGCAGGAATCTTCAACATCCTTAGAGGTAAAAGCCTGATGCACATTTTCCAAACAGGGTAAGGAGTGCTCCTTACATAGCAGGAAATGTGAGCTGGAGCCAGAAACTGAAGCCAGGGACAGGGCAGGAGTATGAAGAGCAGGTCCCAAAAGATGCTGCTTTTTGAACACGCAAGGGCACAAGGCCAACATTCCAGAAAGTTCCAGCCTTTCAATGGCACATGGCTGATTCTATCTGTGCCTGAAGAAAGATCCATGATGTGACCACCTACAGTCCTAGGTAGCAGCATACTGGGCCTGGGCTAAGTTTCTGTCTCAACCCATGAGGCTTATGCCCTGCAGTCCCTGATTCTCAGGTGACTTCCAGAAGCAAAAAAAAAGAAAAAAAGAGGGGGGGGGAGCTTTGGTACAACTGGAAAGCAACTATCTGAAATAATCCAAAGACATAAAAGCAGACTGGTTTTCTTTTGACAGATGCAGTGCGGTGTTATCATTTTGACAGAGTGAGTAAGGATTTGCTGGCAATAAAAGAGGCAATGCAATTCTGACTTCAGTGGCTAGCATGGTATGGATGTTTTTAGGACTACAGATAAAAGTGACATTCCCAAGGTCAGACAGAACAGCTAGATGCCTGGAGCAATTTTGTGTGACCGGACAGCCTTTTATCAGAATCATGAAAATCCCAGCCTGGTCAGCTTTGTGAAGTAGATTGGCAGTATTAGGGGAACAATTTACCTCTCATCCCCACCTGCTGCTTGCTAATCTTACTCTTTACTTCCTCCTGGTTTCTTTTGTGTAATGCTGAGTTTAAGAATGTGAGCTCCTGACCCACAAAGCTCCTGGGTTCAAATCTCAGTTCAGCTACAAGCATACTTAAACAAGTCACTCTTTCTCATCAGACCCAGGCGACCTTCTGCAATATGAGGCTAACAACACGGGCTGACGTTGCCAGAAAAGGCTTACAGAGATAACGAAGTGCTTTGAGCACTTAGGGAAAAGTGCAAAAGCCAACTGCCATAAGCTATGCTGAAGTTATGGCAAGGCAGGGTAAATCAAACTATAGAACTTGCTCCCCAAGGAGGCAGTGATGACCACCAACTCTGGTGGCTTTCAGTTGGTTAGACTGTGGTGCTGATAACACCAAGGTTGCAGGTTTGATCCCCATATGGGATAGCTGCATATTCCTGCATTGCAGAAGGTTGGACTACAAGGTCCTCAATGCCCTTCCATCTGTACAATTCTGTGATTCTATTGCGGTGAGAGAAATTCATGGAGGAGAGGGCTATCAATGGCTACCAATTAGAGCCAGTGTGGTGTAGTGGTTAAGAGCGGTAGACTCGTAATCTGGTGAACTGGGTTCACTTCCCTGATCCTCCACATGCAGCTGCTGGGTGACCTTGGGCTAGTCACACTTCTCTGAAGTCTCTCAGCCCCACTCACTTCACAGAGTGTTCGTTGTGGTGGAGGAAGGGAAAAGAGAATGTTAGCCACTTTGAGACTCCTTTGGGTAGTGATAAAGTGGGATATCAAATCCAAACTCTTCAAAATCTTCTACTAGCCATGATGGCTACTAGCCAATCCTTCTGAATAACAGATGCTGGAAACTACAAGATGGGAGTTTGTTCTTGTGCTCATATTCTGCTCACTAGTTTTGCACAGGCATCTGGTTGGCCACTGTGAGAACAGGATGCTGGACAATTTGAGCCACTGGCCTCATCCAGCAGGCTATTTTTATGTTCTCTTTTAAGTTTAAATACATATAAACATTAACTATTGCCACTGTATATTGAAAGAAGTGCAATAAGAGGAAACCCATTGACATGTGGTCGAATCTCTTCAGTTAAGGCAGGAGCAAACAATATTTCTTTCTCACAGATGCCTACTTTATTCAAGAAAGATACCTGCAAAACAACCAGCTGAATCATAGCAAACCATGTGAGGAAAAATCCACAAACACACTCGAACGGGATTTCCATAGCAGCCCAGGGAAAATTGCTTCTTTACTGCAAATGCCTTAGCCTTTCAATCTTATTCATGAAACAAAACTTATCAACTAAGCTTTTTAAAACTTTCTTGGCCAATGCCATCTAAAAGAGCATGCTTCATTCTTTTCGGAAAAAGGATCCACATCCAATTCAATTCTGCAACATATATGTTAAGGTCTCCTTTTCTTTCTCACTGTTTGTGTCCTCTTGGCTTTCTCTTTCTCTTATTTTCCTCCCATTGCTACCCTCTTAAAATAAAATCTTTAAAATTTTCTTGTTATTATCAAAGGCCACCTTAGATTGGGGTCTGGCTCAGTTGTAAACAACTTGGAGATGGTAGTTAAGAGATATATAAACTGTTAAATTAAATTATGAATTACTTCCTACGAAGCATCTCAATGCATTTTCACAATACAATTAAAAATGTATAAGAAACATTTATATATGCAGACACAATTAAAACAACTGCATATATAAAACCACATCAAATAAATTCATATACATTAAGAACTATTATAATACCATTCTCCTGACCTAAAAAAACACAGGCTTAGATCTTGAGTTTCTTTCTGTTCACAGAAAGGCTCCTTCCGTTTATGGAAATATTTGTGATCCAGCAGTTAATCATGCTGATGGAAAGTGTGGCACACTTTCACCAAGTCCCTCCTCCTGAAGCCCATCCATACTTTAACTAACAATTTTTTCAGGCTAAAGACATCTGAAGGAGGAAGGGAGAAATTACAGAAAGGTTCCTCCGCACTTCCACTGGCAGGAGAGTCTTGTAAGTGTAGCTCTGCTCACAGGATGTTCCCACAAGTGGAAATTAACTCAGGATCTAGCCTACTGCAAATTAAATCCAGAGATGACATTCAAGAGTTCAACAAATTAATAACGCAACACTGACTGCTGGACCAAATCCTCCGGAACATACAAGTAAGTCATGATAGGTGATGAGCATTCTCCATTTTAGGTCAGCATATGACCAAAAATGATGGTTAATATTGCCTCTGACTATACGAAGATTTCATTTAATTATCATGATTAGTTATGATATAGCTAGAGTAGGATGATGTCCTCCAACAATCTGTCCAGTTATTGCGTGTTGAGATCCCCAAGACACCCCCACCCCAATAACACACACTTCACACAGAAATTTTGTTTAAGTTTTTTGGCATAATTTTGGCCACAACTTTATTAACATACATGGATGTGAGTGGTTGCTTAGGCATTGGTTAGGACTATCTGTTCCCCCGACTGGGGACAGAACTAACTTCCGGATTCCAGCGAAAGTCAGTGAGGGGAAACAATGTTGGGGAGAACTGGAGCTGCACCACAGGCCCTCAGCTTCTCCCTGCATGCTCCCAGGGGCTTATGCAGCCCGAACCCAATTCCAGGGGTTTGGACGAAAGGATGGCAAGCCCCTGATGTGGTGCACAAAGCGAAAGAGAAAGCAGATCGCTGTGAGCACTGTTTAAAAAAAATCTCTGTTCCCACCCCCAAATTGGCAACATCAAAATTACCCCAGCAACTCAGGCTACCAATCTCTGCCAGAGCCATACCATCCCAAACTGCCTGACAACAGAGGGGTGTCTTGGCTCGTTCCCACCGCAACACGTGCTCTCTTTTAATGAGAACATGCTTTTTAAAAACCACCTGACCATCAGCCATCTAACAATCTCTTCTATTTTCTTTGCCCTTCCTTAGCCTGTTTGCTTGGCACTAAAGTCACTTTGCTTTGTTTTGAAAACAAAGAGAGAAACACAGTACATAGTATTAGGGGGGGCGGGCTATCAAATATTACTGATTTTATTATTTCTTAACAAAGTCAGGTAAATATTATACTATCATGGTTATCAAAGGGAAGGGGTTGTATCCAACTCATACCCAAAGTAAACACACTGAAATCAAATGACTAACTTAAGTACATTCATTGCAATGGGTCGAACTCTGAATATTAAGTAGTTAGAGACAACCCCTTATACCAAGTCAAGATTATTGGTCAGTCTAACTCAGTACCATCAACAATGACTGGCTGCAGTTCTTGAGGGTTTCAGGCAGGAGTCTCTCCCAGCCCTGCCTAGAGTTGTCGGGAATTGAACTTTCAACCTTCTAGGTGCAGAGCAAAAACATTACCAGTGAGCTACAGCCTTTCCTTTAGCATTTAGTTTCCCTTTACACCATTTTACTGCTTTTTATTTCCCCATCCTTTCATATAACCCCACCTTCTTCATTAAACCGGTTTTTTTGCTCTCTACCACTAGCTCTAACTATGATCCAGCTTGCCTGTAGATTCAGTTGCTGCAGCAGGCTATTTCAATTGTATTGTTCTGGCATTTCATACCGTGTCTATTTTCCCAAGGCAATGATACAATCACGGCGAAGGAAATCTTAAGACCTGTAGACTCCACTTACTGTAGACTCATCATATCAAACAGATATCGTGGGAATTTCTGCATGAAAGAGGTGAGAAGTCCAAGGTTTATGAATGCCTGTGTTGTGCTTCTTTCTTTTCCTCAAGTTTTCAAAATTTTCAGATCGCTTTCAAGTTAATACAGTACCATCTCCTACCACTGTGTACTGTTTCCTTTCCACTAGTCATAGAATCATAGAGTTGGAAGGGACCCCAAGGATAATCCAGTCCAACCCTTTGCAGCTGTCCCATGTGGGGATAGAACCTGTGACCTTAGTGTCATTAGCATTATGCTCTAACTGACTTGCCGATCAGAAGGTCGGTGGTTCGAATCCCTGTGATGGTGTGAGCTCCCGTTGCTCGGTCCCTGCTCCTGCCAACCTAGCAGTTTGAAAGCATGTCAAAGTGCAAGTAGATAGGTACCGCTCCGGTGGGAAGGTAAATGGCGTTTTCATGCACTGCTTTGGCTCGCGAGAAGCGGCTTAGTCATGCTTGCCACATGACCTGGAAGCTGTACACCACCTCCCTCGGCCAATAAAGCGAGGTGAGCGCTGCAATCCCAGAGTCGGCCACAACTGGACCTAATGGTCAGGGGTCCCTTTACCTTTTACCCAACCAACTGAGCTATCCAGTGCTCAGTTGTTTGATCATAAGGCTAACTAAAGCAACAAATGCAAGCTGATCCAACATTAGGCCAAGTAATAATAATAATAAATAATAATAAATTTTATTTATATCCCGCCCTCCCCAGCCGAAGCCGGGCTCAGGGCGGCTAACAACAATAAAACAGTACAAAGGTACAACATAAACAACATTCTAAAATCATTCATTATAAAAATTAATTAATTCAAGCCACTAGCAACCATTGGGCCAGAGCTCTGCGAAGATTGCCGAGGGAGGGAGTCAGGCTGTGCCCTGGCCAAAGGCCTGGTGGAACAGCTCTGTCTTGCAGGCCCTGCGGAAGGATGTCAAGTCCCGCAGGGCCCTGGTCTCTTGTGACAGAGTGTTCCACCAGATCGGAGCCACAGCCGAAAAAGCCCTGGCTCTAGTTGAGGCCAGCCTAACTTCTCTGTGGCCTGGGACCTTCAAGATGTTTTTATTTGAAGACCGTAGGTTTCTCTGTGGGGCATACCAGGAGAGGCGGTCCCGTAGGTACGAGGGTCCTAGGCCATATAGGGCTTTAAAGGTTAAAACCAGCACCTTAAACCTGATCCTGTACTCCACCGGGAGCCAGTGCAGCTGGTATAGCACCGGGTGAATGTGATCTCGCAGCGAAGACCTCGTAAGGAGTCTCGCTGCAGCATTCTGCACCCGCTGGAGTTTCTGGGTCAGTCTCAAGGGCAGCCCCACGTAGAGCGAGTTACAATAATCCAGTCTGGAGGTGACCGTCGCGTGGATCACAGTGGCTAGGTCAGGGCGAGAGAGGTAAGGAGCCAACTGCTTAGCTTGGCGGAGATGGAAAAATGCCGCCTTTGTTATAGCTGCAATCTGCGCCTCCATGGAAAGGGAGGTGTCGAAGATTACACCCAAACTCTTAACGGACGGTGCTGGCACTAATTGCGCCCCCGCAAGAGATGGGAGTTGCCCCCCCAATCCCATATCGCCCCGTCCCAGCCACAGGACCTCTGTCTTCGAAGGATTTAGCTTCAACCGGCTCCCACGTAACCATCCAGCCACAGCTTCCAAACATCTGGTCAGTGTGTCTGGGGCCGAGTCAGGATGGCCATCCATCAACAGATAGAGTTGGGTGTCATCGGCATACTGATGACAACCCAGCCCAAAACTCCGAACAAGCTGGGCGAGGGGGCGCATAAAGATGTTGAAAAGCATCGGGGAGAGTATCGCGCCCTGAGGTACTCCACACACCAAGGAGTGGCGCGATGACAATTCCCCCCCAAGCGCCACCCATGTTCCATTGGGATGTTTACATCTAATAATACGCTTAACATTTCCATTCATCCTATCTTGCAGATGGAGATGAAACAAGGCTTAGATGAGAGATTCTTTTCAGGAGCCCAGTGTCGTTTAGTGGTTAGGTGTTGGACCTGAGAGACCAGGGTTCAACTCACCACCCAGCCATGAACCTCATAGATGACCCTGGGCCAGTTGTGGAGTCTCTTATTATCCTACCGCATGGGGTTGTTGTGAGGATAAAATGGATTGGGAGACAACCATGTGTGACACCAGTAAATTAATGGCACACAGTACTCCCAAATCTGGTTTGGTTCTCAAATATGAACATTTGGACAAAAGGCATCAGGCCTTTCCTAGAAAAGGAAGGAAGAATGAATGAATGGGGAAAGAAATCACTTCCGATGTCTCTAATTATAAAATCCATTACTCCAAGATGTCACATAGTCATGGAAAGAAGGATAGTGTCATTAACTGCAGATGCTGGGACAGTGTCACGTAGAGAACCTGGCAAGCCAAAGAAGTAAATAGAGAGGGATTTCTGCACTGCCGTGACCTCTCTCAAATATTACCAATTTGAAAAGGGCTGCCCTCTGCTGCGAGATGCTACTCATTCATTTAGAAGCGACAGCTCCCTTTGAGCACTTAGGCAGGAGCATTAAAGGTATTCCTTAGATGTTCATGAGATGCAATATGGATGAAAACTGAAAATTCAGAAAACAGTGAGTTCTGAAAGTTTCAGCCAATTTTTTCATGAGGGTGAGCGAACTCTCTACCCCAAGTTGGAGGAAATTTCAGACGGATTTCAGGACAGGAGGAAGGCAGTGCCATTTGCCATAAAGCTACCAAGCTTTGTCGTTCCTGGTACCTTCCTTCCCCCTCCCACCCTTTTTCCTCTTGTAATCCTCAGAAATAGTGCTTTGCAGCTTCCCCAGCCAAAGTCATTCCTGCAATGGCCACAGGAAGACATAAAACAGGTCCAAGGCTTATCTAGTCCAATGTTCTATTTCCCACAGTGGTCAACCTGAATGCCTATCGGAAGCCCACAAGCTAGAAATGAGGGCACCAGATTTCTCCATGGTCACTAGTGACTTGTAACCTGCTTTCCCCCCGCAAACCCATGAATAAACCCAGAACTCTAGGGGGAAACAGTGGTTAAAGAGAACTGTAATTTCTGCATTATTTTTCTTTCACCATCAATCCTGAGAATGCAAAGAAATAAAAAAACACACGGGTGGGTTGATTAAATAAGCAAGAGATTTAACATCCTGGATGTAAATAATGTAGGAGTATGTCATTTGTAATAACGCTCAGAGATGCTTTAAATTATTTTTGCCATAAAGACTGCTTTTCAAATAAAAAAATATATATATCGTAAATTCTGCCTCAGGCATTGCGTAAGGCTAGTTGATTTTTTTGTGGCAGCATTTGCAGTGGGTGGAGGGGGGAAGGATCAGAATTAGTTAGCACAGCTCACAGCTGCAATCGGGAGAGTAAAATTTCACAGAGGCTGCTAGCTCAGATTCAGAGCTGCAATTGCAGCTGTGCTTTTACTACTGCTCCGCTGGGCCTAATGCTAATACTATTTAAATGGCCTGTTAGTTACAGCCATGGCCTCAAGCTACCTCTTATTTCAAACCCTGTTTAATGCTCATGTTTTCTTTAAAATGTTTTATGATCTTAATTTACATATATTAATTTCTAATTCTCAAACAGCCTCCTTGTTAATAGTGGAGCATGCACAGGCACACAAAATGCACACAGAGGCACCCACAATGCGTCAGGACTGAGGCCAAAGAGCTGGTAATTTACATCCCAAACCAAATCAATCAGGCAAAATGGGTAAGTGCAGCCACGCTGCTTTGCGTGCGGATTCTCTCTGCAGCATCACACTGGCTGCCCTTAGAATAATGGATTAGTGCTGTTTGTAGGCACACACAGGAAAAACACAAAGCCTCTGCAGTTCTAAGCAGATCTTTCCCATTTTGTTAACCAAGCGATAAAAAAAGGCAGCCATATGACTCGGGCTTAGCCATGCTTACTCCAGAGTAAGCCCCAATGAGCTTAATTGGATGCAGTTCCACTTAAGCACATGTAGAATTGTAGCCCTGCATAGGAAAGGAGAGTAGGACTCGTGAACCTGCAAAAAGGAGCATTTAAATAGGCACAGCTTTTCTGTTATTGGCAAATTATATCACTTTTTTAAAAAAGTTATGTACTCAATACAAACAACAGCAGAACAAATGCCCTATTAATCAACGTTCTCAACTCTCAAGTTTTCTAAGCAGCTAACCCTACACAGCAAGCTAATTCTGCCTAACTCACCTCTTCCATACTCTATTAATTACAGGCCTAGTATTATAGCTATAAGAGCAAATCAAAACATTTATAGATTTTAGTGGGATTTTCTAATTGGTACTTGTTATACAAGGGAAGGATCTTCGGCTAGTTCCTGGTGGCAGTGTGATTGTGTTTCTTCCAGCGATGTCAGTAATTTTTTTTATTAAACAAAGGTAAGGTTGCAGAAGTGCTGCATTCCTTTGGTCACTCCATCTTTCTTTTTTCTTTGATCTAGCTATCTCTTTCCTTCCTGAGCCCTTTTACTGAAGCAACACAGCTATTAGCTGCAATGAGAAAACAGGGTGAAAATTGGAAAAAAAATCTACATATACACAGCCTGTTTACCAATCCTGATGCTGAAATTCCTCATGGAGGTTTTCTTTTCAAGTAAGACTTTACTGCTAAGGGAAACCTATGAAATTAATGCCTGTACCTCAATAGCTTCACAATTACCGCTGTCACCTCTTTGCTCCAGAACAACAACAAAAAGTTTAAAGTAAGATGTTTTGAATGCCTGAGAACACACACACACACACACACACACACACACATGTGTGCATTCGTTAATTAATTTAAAAGCACCCAACTTTAAAATTGCCTGTTGGCGAACACTGGTGCTGAACGGGACAAAAATGTCCAGGTGGTAAAAGCAAACACTATCAGGCCCACTTCAAAGCTGGCTAAAAGAAAACCCTCTCTGGCAATTAAATGATGCCGATCATAATTACAAATTAACTCCTTTCAGTCAACTCTTGTCAGCGATCAGCATGTCCTATATACTGTAATCCCTGACCCCCTCCCAGCCAGCCATGTTTAAACATCAGAAATGCTTCGTAACCAAAAAAATAATAATCTTAACCTGATAAATTGGGCAGCTACTGAATATGGCACACCCCCCCCCCACTTCAAGGAGGTGCTGTGCAGAGCTATATTGTAGCACCCTGCTTGTGGTTAACGCTTAGCTGGAATGAAATACTCAACGCAGCAATAGAGAAATTAAAATAATAATTTATTTGTCAGACAAATAAATGAGAGACACAGTGGTATATGGATACCAAAGCTCTGCCCACTCTAGCCCTGATGTCCAGCACTTATATTTCCTCAGCCCAGCCCCTTTGCTCCTCCTTTGGCTGCCTCTGTCCAATCAGCCTGGTTGAAATTCCTATTGGCTGTTTGCTAGAACCAATCATAAAAGATACACCCACTTCCTATTACCTTTTATGGGAGACAAAGAGCTATATTTCCTTCTATCCATAAATGGCAGACAAATAGCCATATATCTTACATTTGCCTCGACAAGGCACCTTAATTATCAGATCATCTTTGCCCTATTGCCCTATTGCAATATTCACTCCAAAACAGATGGCTAAAACAGATGGCTCATGGTAACAGAGAATCTTGGGTTCACCTTCTCACACACCATCAATGAAATAAGAATCTAACATAAGAATCTAACATTTCTTACTTTCTAAATCCTTTGCATAATTACATTCAAGCCAACAAATCTCATACATTAGCTTTTTAGAAGAAAAGGCTTCAAAAGCAACCTCTTCAATTTACAACTTCCTTTCCCAGCCAGCTGCTTTCCTATTAGCTCTTGCCCTTTAACCTTAGGAAAATGTGGCTCGAGTCTTCTGTTAAACAATAAAACTTACTATTTACCAACTCTTAATTAGTGTTTTTGCAGCTTGATTGTATTCTGTAATATGTAGGGTCACTGTAACCTTTGCTCCCAGCCTGTAATTTCCTTTTACGACTTTGAGGTACTCGTCTCCTGCTAATGCTATAAATCAGAGGGGCCCTGTTTAGGAAGATAAACATCTGCCAATGTACTTAGCCAGCTGCTTTTTTGCCTGGCATGAAAGATGCAAACATTTACAAATATATTTTTTAAGCTCATTTTAAAATACAAGCCTTGATCAGATGCCTCAATATTAACTGTCCTTAGCATAATTGATGTGCTTTGCCAGGAATGTGGATGTAGCTTAACTATAACACCACACATCTTTCCGCCACTGGACTGGAAGTGAACAGAAGGTGAGGGTTTGCCCATTCATTCACCTATACGAAGCTGCCTTATGCGGTGTCCATGTAGCTCAGTATTGTCTACTCTAGGGATGGGGAACCAGCTGTTGCTAAGCTACAGCTCCCATCATTTCTGCCCACCCTTTCTGGAGCTGATGGGAGTTGGGATCCAGTAACAGCTAAAGGGCTACAAAACCTTGGTCTATGCTGACATACATGGACTCTTCAAGGTTCTTCCAAGCCCTGTTATCAAATCTCCTTCTGAACTGGAGACACTTGTGATTTAATCTTAGACATTATGCTTGCAAACCATGTGATCTTCCACTGAGCTATGACCTCTTCTTCATCATCCACCTATTTAAAAATACAAGATTGCTAGACATACACCCTGTACTTCCTCTAGTCTGAAAAATAGGGAACTACCTCTTAAGCTTCAAGATCACTACTGAAGAAGAAGAAGAGTTTGGATTTGATATCCCGCTTTATCACTACCCGAAGGAGTCTCAAAGCGGCTAACAATCTCCTTTCCCTTCCTCTCCCACAACAAACACTCTGTGAGGTGAGTGAGGCTGAGAGACTTCAGAGAAGTGTGACTAGCCCAAGGTCACCCAGCAGCTGCATGTGGAGGAGCGGGGAAGCGAACCCGGTTCACCAGATTACGAGTCCACCGCTCTTAACCACTACACCACACTGGCTCTCACTGAACATAGAGTTTATTCTACGATAGGTAAACAGCAAAGAATTCAAAAGCTGACAGCATTTTTTCATGTATCTATTGGGTTTCTATCCCACCTTCTTCCAAGGTGTACAGAGTTCTCGCATTTTATTCTCAAAAGAACCCTGTGATACCTCTAGTTCATGTGTGTGAGAGGGAGAGACTCAGACAAGACCACCTAGTTAGCTTCATTGCTAATTATGGCTATAATTAGCCAGGTCTCTCCAATCCTAAATTCAACTGCAAAATACTAGTTATCATATCTTGATGCTTTAACTGGGCCTGGATACTACATAATACATACTGATTAAGAGATCTTGTCATAAACATCTTGGCTTGGAAATAAGGGCTACTTACTTTCTCTTGCTATAAATTTAGTCAGAAGAGTTTCATATTCTATTCCTGTAATCCAAAATTAGTCACCTAGAAGTAATGCGACTTCCAGTTAGCAGTCTTTCTTCACTGGTTTGGACTGCTATCCTGCAATGTCTCTCATTCTGGAATTTTATTTCCTTTTTGGGTACAGGGCTCCAAAAGTGGTACAGTGGTAGAAATTCAGAGCTTTTCTCATCACTGTGCCCCCACGCCAAGAAAGGTACAACCTGTTTTTCCACAGATCATCCAACTCTACTGAAAGCTACCTTGTTTCTTTTTGTTTTACAGCTTCCTTATCATTGCATGATCTTATTTTTAATCCTCACAAAGATTCCAGAAACATTATTAGGATGAGTGTACAGTGGTGCCCCGCAAGACGAATGCCTCGCAAGACGTAAAACCCGCTAGACGAAAGGGTTTTCCGTTTTTCGATGCGCTTCGCAAGACGAGTTTCCCTATGGGCTTGCTTCGCAAGACAAAAACATCTTGCGTTTTTTTCGCTTCCCCCCCTTTTTCTAAGCCGCTAAGCCACTAATAGCGCTAATCCGCTAATCCGCTAAGAGGGTTGCTTCGCAAGACGAAAAAACCACTAGACGAAGAGACTCACGGAACGGATTATTTTCGTCTTGCGAGGCACTACTGTACTTGTATCCAAGGAATTACACACAAATCTACCTCAAACAGTCTAATCTTTAACTGTGTCTCAGCAGTTCTCCATGAATAATACTAATACTTCTGGGAGGAAGGACATCTGAATGTGAAACATGTGAGGGGCAGTAGAGTGTCATCAAGAAGAACCAGGGACAAGAAAAGACATGGCGAGACCAAAAACTAACCGACACACCTTGCAGAGCTGAAGCAGAGCTGCAAACAACCCCTGACTGAAAAAGTCGCAGGCAGTAAACATCAGGAAACCATGTACCAGAGGTTAAGATACCACAACACATGCAGCAGCAATCCATTTGCATCTTAAGAGTGAAAAATGTTGTATAAAAAGAGCCTTTGCCATTTCAACCAGCAGCCAGCTGAGTGACCCATAAAACAGCGAGTGTGGGGTCTGTCCTAGGGCAGTTTTCCATAACTTGGTTTCCTCCAGATGTTTTGGATGACAACATCCTCCAGATGTTTTTGAGTACACAGCCAGTCCCAGCCAATGGTCATGGACGATGGGAATGGTAGTCCAAAGCATATGAAGGACACCAGGTTGAGGAAGGCTGGTTTAGAACATAGGAGAGCCATGCTTAAAGCCCCACTCAGCCATGAAGTGATCACTGGGTGATTTGGGTATTCAGAGGTATCCTATTTCTATACACACAGGTTTCAGGTAGCCAGCATGGCTAATAACTGTTCCAAGGCTATACCATGGACTCATGCGTGCAGTCAGCAATCATGTATGTTCATATACACACTTCTGAGAGGTTTAGGATCTTTTGCTGGAGTTATGACGTGCACAATGGAAGTGTGTTAGATCTCCACCCACCGAATGGTAAGGTGATTTGAAGGCAGGCAGCAGACAGGGATGCCTAGGTCCAGATAATGGCTCACCATCACAAGACTTTCACCGTTTTGCTAAGGAAACAGGATAGCCAGTTTTAACTGTTTTGCACTATTCTGGAAGGAATTGTGGAAATTGTAGAAATCACTTAGTTCACAGATTCAAAGGTTACTTAGCTCTTCTCGCTCCAACAGAACAGCACTCTGTAGGACCCAGCACACTTCTGTTTCACTTTAAGTTCAAGTCTGCTTCTCCACCCTTCTTGTCTAGTTTATGCCCACGTTGCTGTAAGACTTTCAGAACAGTTAGGGAATCTTTTACTCTTTAATCAAGATGTCTCTGTATTGTAGAATTTGCTACCTGCTTAAATTGTAACTTTTCTGTCTGAAGCAGCATGCATCGATCGACAGATTGATAGTTATTCTGCCACTTCTATTTCATATAATAAACCAACCTTTCTTTATTCCTTTGTGTGAGAGCTTCTTGTTGGCATAAGGTTAACGCTTAGCACACATCTATAGCAAGTGTGATGCTTGTTTGAAACTACATGCAGCAGTTATGTTGGTGTCAACCCAAAGTCAGACGTAAACTGACAAAGGGACATCACTATCTAATTCAACTCTCACCCTCTCCCCTCGCTTGGCCTGGTTAAGCACCAGGCCACAGTAAGCAAAAGGAAAAAGCTACCTTGCAGAATTGAAGAACTTAACTATAAAGGAAGCACTTTTTTTTGCTTTGGGAGCACCTATATGTTATTTACCATGCTAGCCAAAAATGCACAAATGAAGATGGGTGATTTCATTGCATCAGCCAATCTACATTCCACCACATTTTCAAGGCTAGCAGGAAGTAGCTGCAAGACCCACATAGGGTCACCTGCATCTCTGTGTCCATACTTGGCCTATTGAACTTGATGCCGTGTACTGTAAACACAGGATGCGGGTGGCACTGTGGGTTAAACCACAGAGCCTAGGACTTGCTGATCAGAAGGTCGGCGGTTCGAATCCCCGTGATGGGGTGAGCTCCCGTTGCTCGGTCCCTGCTCCTGCCAACCTAGCAGTTTGAAACCATGTCAAAGCGCAAGTAGATAAATACAGCGTTTCCGTGTGCTGCTCTGGTTCGCCAGAAGTGGCTTAGTCATGCTGGCCACATGACCCAGAAGCTGTACGCCGGCTCCCTCAGCCAATAAAGTGAGATGAGCGTCACAACCCCAGAGTCAGCCTAATGGTCAGGGGTCCCTTTACCTTTATTGTAAACACAATGAAGGGCCTGTCTTCTACCTAAATTACTTGCTATCCGGAATGGAAGTGCCGAGCAACCATTTTTAAAATGGAATCACTCTGAGTACAGGCGCAAGTAAAACTGTCTGAATAAACAATTCTATTCCCATAATAGCTAAGGGGTAAAATTCCAGGCCCTGCTGCATGCAGCTGGGTCCCCTTGGAAGGATGCACTTTATGCAAATCTCAGAGAAGATCCAGATAATTCCTGATGCTTCAGCACCAGTAATTAGCACCATAATAACAACACACTGTGGGCAAGTGCTGTGTTGCTTGTTTTCTAGACAGAAACAATGGAACAAGGTCAAGGTTTACATTGGTGCTTTCAATCTCTCATCCCTAAGTTTTTTTCCAATGGTTAACTTATTTTAGGAAATGGCTCTTTTTCATTGCACATTTCTGTAACAACTGAATGGGAAAACAGCATGGTAGTGATATTATTTTATCTTATCCCAACATCATAATGTTGTCCCCAGAGACATGCTCCAATATCATGTTCATGTCAGATTTTGACATCATAATGTCATCCACATAGCTTTGTACTGACATTAGTTTTAAACACTTTGTGACAATATGGGGGACCCAACAAGATGAACAATAAACTTGAGCTGTCACAAAAAATATACAAGGGATAAAGCAGTAATTGAACCTGACTTGTAGCTAATTTCCTGATCAAATACTCAGCGTATTCATGCTGTCATCTGTGAATCACTTGAACTGATATACTTGCATTTAATCTGATTAACACACTATAACATTAATGACTTCAAAATGTGGTTATTTAGCTCACACAACTATTTCAGTTACAAATTTCAAAGGCATTTAAGTTATTAGAAGTATTAGCATTTGTTTAACTTTGGCAGAGTCCCTATGCTTTTAACAGCTGCTTAACAAGCAGAAATTTAGCAGGTGAAGCTTTTTCAAACACAGAGATGCAGGTATGGGAGAAGCTTCACTTACTAGATTTCTGCTTGTTGTGTGGTAGTTAAAGGCATAGGGGCAATGGTAGGAAAGATACTGTCAGCCCTATTCACTACAAAAACGAGCTAAATAATTAGATATCACCCCTGAACTGCATCAAGATGTGCAAATTTCATGTTGACTAAATGGTACACAGACCTCATTCACAAGTGCTTCCAGTCTATAGAATGATCTTTTTTTTTAAAAAAAAAAAATGCTTGCAAGGCCAAAGCATCATACGTAGGTGGGAGAACAGGGTTTGCAGGCTTTTCCCATTTCCTGTTCCTCCTGTTCCTTTGTCTTATCGGAAATAAGACTTTCATGATTTTCCTCCATCTCTGGGGTATTGTATATCAGGGGTTTCCCAGATGACAAGTACAGAAGTTCTTCATTGGGCAACATGGAAAGCAGCAAGCTGATATGTGGGTCTTGACAGCCTTGGCTCAGTATACCTGAAGGAGCGTCTCCACCCCCACTGTTCAGCCCGGACACTGAGGTCCAGCTCCGAGGGCCTTCTGACAGTTCCCTAACTGTGAGAAGCGAGGTTACAGGGAACCAGGCAGAGGCCCTTCTCGGTAGTGGCACCTACCCTGTGGAACACCCTCCCATCAGATGACAAGGAAATAAACAACTATCCGACTTTTAGAAGACATCTGAAGGCAGCCCTGTTCAGGAAGTTTTTAATGTTTAATGCTGTATTGTGTTTTTAATATTTGGTTGGGAGCCACCCAGAGTGGCTGGGGAAACCCAGCCAGATGGGCGGGGTATAAATAAAATAATAATAATAATAATAATAATAATAATAATAATAATAATAATAATAATAATAATAATAATTTATTATTTATACCCCGCCCATCTGGCTGGGTTTCCCCAGCCACTCTGGGCAGCTTTCAATTGAATATTAAAAACAGTACAGCATCAAACATTAAAAAATTTCCTAAAGAGGGTTGCCTTCAGTTGTCTTTTAAAAGTAAAATAGTTGTTTATTGCTTTGACATCTGCTGGGAGGGCGTTCCACAGGGCAGGCACCACTACCGAGAAGACCCTCTGCCTGGTTCCCTGTAACCTCACTTCTCGCAATGAGGGAACTGCCAGAAGGCCCTCGGCGCTGGATCTCAGTGTCCGGGCTGAACGATGGGGGTGGAGACGCTCCTTCAGGTATACAGGACCGAGGCCGTTTAGGGCTTTAAAGGTCAGCACCAACACTTTGAATTGTGCTCGGAAACGTACTGGGAGCCAATGCAGATCTCTCAGAACCAGTGTTATGTGGTCCCGGCGGCCACTCCCAGTCACCAGTCTAGCTGCCGCTTTCTGGATTAATTGCAGTTTCCAGGTCACCTTCAAAGGTAGCCCCATGTAGAGCGCGTTGCAGTAGTCCAAGCGGGAGATAACTAGAGCATGCACCACTCTGGCAAGACAGTCCGTGGGCAGGTAGGGTCTTAGCCTGCGTACTAGGTGGAGCTGGTAGACAGCTGCCCTGGACACAGAGTTAACCTGCACCTCCATGGACAGCTGTGAGTCCAAAATGACTCCCAGGCTGTGCACCTGGTCCTTCAGGGGCACAGTTACCCCATTCAGGACCAGAGAATCCCCCACACCCGCCCGCCCCCTTTTCCCCAAAAACAGTACTTCTGTCTTGTCAAGATTCAACATCCATCCTCCTCCTCTTCTTCTTCTTCTTCTTCTTCTTCTTCTTCTTCTTCTTCTTAATAGAAAGTGGTTTCTGAGAGGTTATTCTACTTATGCCGAGCTTCAGTTAGGTTAGAAATAAGAATTAGCTTTCAGAAGAGCTGTCTTCAAAGAGCATTTGAAAATGACAACAGGTTCAAAATCATTATTATATATTTATTTATACACCGCACCTTTTTCCCTGATGGGATTTAAGGTGGCTTACTGATTAAAGAAAAAGAAAAAGAAATGCAGCATTGGGGGTTTTATATCAACTTCACTGGCTGCCAGTTTGTTCTGGGCTCAATTTAAAGTGGCACTTGTCACCTTTAAGGTTTTAAACGGTTTCGCATTGAAAAACTTAACAACCTCTTCCTTGTCCTGTATACATCTGCTCAGGTATGTAAGATTTCTGGAAATGTTTGAAGTTGTAGGAAGAGAAAATTTCCACCTTAATTTGCTTCCTCACAAAAACCCCACCTGCACCCCAGAAATAACTTAACATGTTGAGAGAAACTAAAATATGTACGGTGCTTACTGTTTTAAAAAAGAAACCAATTCAACAGATTGTTTTACTACCTTAACTACACAACATGCATCATTTATAGCTTAGTTAAAAAAGAGAATTTTACTGTTTGGTATATTTATAAAACTTAAAGCCACTAACATCTTGTTTCATACAATCAAAATTGTGAATAGAGGCGATTCTCAGCTTATGCTGGGGTTAGGTTCTGGGGATAGCACATAAAGCCAAAATTGTGTATAGTCAAAACACATTAGGTTCAATGGTGGGTGGGATTGCCAAAGTATTTTTTCCTGGGCATTCACCCTCCTTTCTCACTTTTTTATTTTTATTAATTGCCAAGTGTGTAAAGCTGAATGTGTGTAAGTTAAATGTGTGTAAGTTGCATGCTACCTGTATATCCAACTGTAGGCCACTTCCTTCTGTAAGTCTTGGTTAGAGCTTGGTTTTCCTCGAGGTTTTGGTACCTCCAAACCTCCAGACCGCTTGCAGTTCCTGCCCCCTTTCCCACTTCCTCCTAACAATAAACTGCTTGCTTCCCAACCTTTAGCGGATGTTTGTGTCACAGTTCCTTGAGAAGAAAGTGAAAAGCTTGAGTACAAAATAGAGGTGAGGTCGAAAGGACAACCAAAACAGGATACTTGCTTCTAGATCTCCAAGCTAGATAAAGGTCACCAGAAGAAGGAAGCAGCAATTCAAAGGCAACTAAGCTCTTGTATGTTTTCTTGAAGAATGGCAACACTCACCCGCTGCAAAAATGCATTTTGGATTTCTGTGTGGCACACACCACAATTATTATTTTCTACAGTGAAAAATACTGAAAAGCATTTCTCTCAGACTAAAAGATAAAGTGTGATGCCTAACTTAAGTCATACTCAAGAGTAGAGCCATCAAAACCAATGGCCTTAAGCTCATCGATTTCAGTGAGTTCACTCTGAATATAATTTAACCAGGTATCACCCAAAGTATTTCATAGGAGGTTTTTTTTAGCCGCTTGCCAATTTTTTTCTTGGAGATATTTTTTAAAAGTCCTGAGGAGAAATATTTTTTTCTCCTGAATATTTCCATCTCCCTGCTTCAAATCTCTGTTTTAAAAACTAAGAAAACGGAAACTGATGGATACTTGAAAGTAAATCCTATTAAATTCAGTGGGGGGTTATTCCCAGATATGTGGGCTTAAGATTGCAGCCTCACTAAAACAAACCTTATATGCAGCGTCAATTAAAAAGTATTTGGGAGCCCATTTCAGGAGGCTAGAAGCACATGATGCTAGTACTCTTACATTTGCCATAGATTTTAATCGTCTTCTGGGCACAAGCACAGGTGGCACGACTGACCTAGCAGCTTTAATGAAAGAAAGACAACTTATTTAAAACATTTATGGGGAAAAGGTCAAGATTACCCTTTCTTTCAGTGTTGACGCATAAGATCTCCAAAGGCTGCTGCGACAGCATGGATGATTCATAGCTTACGATTATAGTCCCCTATTTCAAGGAGGAAGCAAGGAATTTCTCCCTCTGTGAAATGATAATACATCCACCCACCACTTTTGAAATTGAAATGTCATACTTTTGAGTGAGTGCAGGGAGCAGGTGTTACTAAAGTTAAATCTAATAAACATGCTAAACATTAGCCAAATAGATTTTTAAAAATCCAGAAAACCACCAGTACTAGTGGATGGAACATGACACATGAATTGGGGAGATCTGGGTTCAGATTTCTACTTTACTATAAAAGCACATTGGAGCTGGTCACTGTCCGTCAGTCGGACAAAGTTGTCGCGAAGAGGAGATAGAGGAAAAGCTATTAATATCACCTTAAGCACCTTGGAGAAGGCTCGAGAAATGTACAGCAGGGACATGCAAACAATTATTTTATTTTTTATATTTCCTTACGCAAGGAAATATATACCAGTACCAAACACTTCCCTTATAATGGAAATATCTCTTCAAAGTATCTCTTCAGGAATGAGGTGTGTTTTTCCAAGCAACATTAAAAAGAAGCCTATTATTTTCATAGAGAGAGAGAGAGCAAATGTAACAAAGCATTTTGCCTTGCTTACCTATTTAATCAGGAAAGATCCATACTTGTTGCACAGATTTTCTGCTATGCTATAAAGGTTCTTTGCCTGCTTTGATCCGTGCACATAATGGCACAGTTCCCGTCGCACCAATTTGCTTTTAAAATCCCATCTTGTATATTATCAGAAAGTTGCTTCGTGTTACTATGGCAACAGAGACAGGCTGGTGGTCTGTGGGGGTAGGTCATTAGAATCACCTTAGGCTGCTTATCTGTCAGGTTCAACCAGTTTCACTCAGTCTAAGCGACTTAAGTGACACAAACTCTCCCTCCTGTCCTTTCTTTCCCCCTTGGTAGCATCAATGTCAGTTTATATTCTAAATATTCTAAATATTCTAAATATTATATTCTAAATATTCTAAATATTCTAAATATTCTAAATATCCTAAATATTCAGAAGACCCCTGAGTATGCAGTAAAATAGTACTTAGCTTATAAAAAAATAAAAAGCCCAGAGGGGAAGAAAAAGGATAAACATGGCCGCCCTGTCGGAGTATGACTTTAGAAAACAATCTGTAACCCTAATATTATGAAAATGAGAGAGAGGAGGAAATTGACTGAATCAACTGGGAGGCAGTTGTTCGTTTACAGACAGGAGTTAAAACCATACCCTCCAACATTTCTCCGATGAAAATAGGGACATCCTGTTCCACTGTGGTGGTGATGGTGACGACAACGATGATGACAACAACGATGATTTTATTTATACCCGCCCTTCTGACTGGTTGCCTCAGCCCATCTGTGCAGCTTCACACACACACACACACACACACACACACACACACACAGAGAGACAGAGAGAGAGAGAGAGAGAGAGGGGGGTACCTCGGGTTAAGAACTTAATTCGTTCTTGTCAGGGAACTGACATCGGAGCCAGAGGCAGAGGGAAGGCTCCCAAGTGATGCTGGAGAAGGACCCAGCAGGGAGAGAGGCAGCTCATCAGCTGGGGAAGGAAATCAGCGCAACACCAGGGATAAAGGGGGGCAGATGGGGGAATCGGCGAGGGGGCTCCAGGACTCCTCACCGGACACCAGCGGGGAGAGCATGGGTCCTCCGCTACCCACGCCCTCCCTGCGCAGAAGACTTCCGCGCAGGGAGAGTAGGAGGAGACTTGGCATCAAACAGCTTTTATGTTGGAAAAGGTTTAAGAAACGCCCACTGACGGATTCTGCTAGCGACTGAGGCAGCCACAAAGTGAAGGGCTGTCCAGACAGAAAAGGTTTAACAAGGCAACATAGCCAGGAGTGGCGGCAACTTACGCACGAGCAACCCCTATTATTATTACAGTTCTGGAGGTCTGTTCTTAACCTGAAACTGTTCTTAACCTGAAGCACCACTTTAGCTAATGGGGCCTCCTGCTGCTGCCGCGCCGCCACTGTGCGATTTCTGTTTTTATCCTGAAGCAAACTTCTTAACCTGAGGTACTATTTCTGGGTTAGCGGAGTCTGTAACCTGAAGCATCTGTAACCTGAGGTACCACTGTGTGTGTGTGTGTGTGTGTGTGTGTGTGTGTGTGTAAACATAACAAAACATTAAACATTAAAAAGCTTCCCAACAGAAGGCTGCTTTCAGATAGCTCAGGGGTTGCATAACTCCATACCCTCCAAAATTTCTCTAACAAAAATAGGGACATCCTAATGAAAAGCAGGGCATTCCAGGATCAAATCAGAAACCAGGATGGCTTCTGTAAATCCTGGACGGTCCCTGGAAAATAGGGACTCTGAAAAACTGTTGTTCCTTGTCCCAAACTGCTGTAGATTTGTTTTGGTTAGCACACCACACTAAGGTCTTATCCATATTTCTCTTCTGCACCACTCTTTCCAGGCTGTAAATGGCAAGTCGGGCTTTTCTGTGGATTGCTGTTTGCTCAGATTCAGCTTCAAAGGGCTCTGGTGCAAAAAGGAAAAAAAAAGAGCACTTGGACACAGAGCTTTAAAGTGTGGACGGTGTCCTGCAAGCACAGAGGAAAGGGAAGTGTGGATAACCCTTAAGCTAAACCATGGCTCAGCCTGAGGACACAAGTGGGTGGCATGTCCATGTTCAGAGAATGATAGAACAAAATAGCAGGAATTTAAAAAGGGGGAAATATATGAATATAAGTCCAAAACGGGAAAGAAGAAAAACCCACGAGGGACAAAACTGTTTCCAGCAAGGCCTATATTAGAGAAAAGGGAGATCCAGAAATTTTGAAAATTCATAGAATAAACTCCATACAAAAAACCAATTGCATAACCAAGGAAAATAGTGTACTTGCACACCCCACTAGAAGCTAGCAGTATATAAAGTAGTAAGAAGGGGGAGAAAATATGTTTGGTTTCAGTTTAGTTGCAAGGCACAGATATGAATCCAATGAAGATGGGGGGGGAACTGTGTGGTGTGCTCAAAAGATGGATTTTTAATAATAATAATAATAATAATAATAATAATAATAATAATAATAATAATAATAAATTTATACCCCGCTCTCCCCGGCCAGAGCTGGGCTCAGTGCGGCTAACACAAGTAAAATTACAATAAAAACATAATGGGGGGGATTTAAAATACAGGTTAAAATGCAATTTAAAATGCAGCCTCATTTTAAAAGTAGCCCATGGATCAAAACAATAAGGGAAGGGAAAACATAAGGGTCAGATTGAGTCCAAACCAAAGGCCTGGTGGAACAGCTCTGTTTTGCAGGCCCTGCGGAAAGATGTCAAGTCCCGCAGGGCCCTAGTCTCTTGTGACAGAGCGTTCCACCAAGTCGGGGCCAGTACTGAAAAGGCCCTGGCCCTAGTTGAGACCAATCCTAGTTGGGACCTCCAAAGTTTTGTCATTTGTGGACCTTAAGGTCCTCCGCGGGACATACCAGGAGAGGCGGTCCCATAGGTACATGGGTCCTAGAAATGCTAATAATATTTGAAAAATAGATGCAAGGATTAAACTATCAGTAGCTATGCAGATTTATACAGTATAATAAAGGGAAGTAAAAGGAAGTGTTGCATAAATACGCCATTTAGAAAGACATGTATTAGGGGTCAATTAAAGCATAAGCAAAATGTAGGAACAGGGATGGGATGAAGTTGGGGGAATGACTCCCAATTTCACACACAGTTAAGAAACTAGGAAGGTCACTTGAAACAAGTTAATTTTAGATGTGACTAGAGTTGCACTAATTCCAGTTGTCCAAATGTTTGCATTATATTCATCCCGTGTGTTACAAATTAATTTAATGAAGCTGCACTTCCACAATAAGAGTGAAATTCCACACCTCATCACTGGTCACAGCTTCTTTCTATTTTCTGGGTCAGTTATACTCAGAGTTGACCCATTAAAATCCATCAACCTGCCCACTGATTCCAGTGGGTCTTCTATTTCACATATTTCAGGCATAACATTGAAAAGGACACTCTTCCTTTCCTTTCTTCCATATATCTAGGCTATCACATTTGAAATCTTGCCACACACATCCCAGATCTGATGGTTTTTCTTCTTTCATCACAAAGATGTTCACATTGTCCACATTTTATTGTCCCTGTCACCACTCTTGATTCTTCCGTGCCTGTTTAGCCTAGAGTTCTCTTACGTCTGTCAAATCACACGTATACTGCAATCTTACACCTACATATGCAATTTTTATTATAAGCAAGCTTGTCAGGGCTTGTCCTAAAAGTCGGGGTAGATTGATTTCAATTTTTTAAAGGAACTTCAGGACATCTGATCGCTTTGGGATATCTCATCTGGCTTGGCCATGAGTATTCTTAGAACAGAAAACAGCTATTGCCAAAAAAAGGTGTCCAGTTAGTAAGTCATTCCAATCTGTGAACAAGAAATGCTATCTATTTCGAACCGCCAGAGCTCGGAAGAAATAACATAGCTTTTGCTTGCTTCCAAGCCCAATTCAAAATGCTGGGTTTTTGTTTTTTTAACTGCATGGTCCTAAATGGTTTAAGGCTAGGATATTGAAAGGTCCATCTACCTCCATATAAACTAATTTGCACTCTCAAGTCTTCAGCAGAGGCTCTGTGTGCTACCAACAAGTGAGGTACAGCGGGGGTGGGTGATGAAGTTTTGCCTTAGTGATGGTGCCCAGGAGTCTTGCATAGCTCTTTCTTTGCTAGCCTTAAGATTGATTGAAATTGAAATTGAAATTGAAATACTTTTTATTGTCACTTGTACAACTTGTATACAGTGAGATTACACAAGCACCCCTCACTCAGCTCTCTTAGTCTTAATTCCCCTCATTTACTGACGCACGCACACCAAATCCAAAAGTCAGTTGCCCTGTTGTTATCTTTTCATTCAGCAGCCTAACAGCCCATGGATAGAAGCTGTTCTTTACCCTGTTGGTGTGACTAATCATGCTTCTATATCTTCTGCCCAAGGGCAGGAGATCAAGAAAGTGCCGGCCAGGGTGTGAATCATCCCTGAGAATTTTCCTCACTCTCCTGAGGCAACGTTCTTCTGCGATGTCATCCAGAGGATTCATGGGACAGCCCATAATACAGTGGTGCCCCGCAAGATGAAAAACTCGCAAGACGAAAAACTCGCTAGACGAAAGGGTTTTGTGGTTTTTGAGCTGCTTCGCAAGACGAATTTCCCTATGGGCTTGCTTCGCAAGATGAAAACGTCTTGCATTTTTTGCAAGTTTGTTTCCTTTTTCTTAACACCCTTAATACAGTTGCGACTTGACTTCGAGGAGGCAACTCATAGAACGCGGTGTGGTAGCCTTTTTTGAGTTTTTTGGCGATTTTTGAAGCTTTTCCAAAACTTTTCCGACACCGTGCTTCACAAGACGAAAAATTCGCTAGATGAAAAAACTCGCGGAACGAATTAATTTCGTCTTGCGAGGCACCACTGTATCTTGTGCTGTATTCACCACCCTCTGTAGGCATTTCCTATCAGTTGATGTCAAACCAGCGTTAAGATGTCAGGTTAAAACTGTTTGGGTGTATCTATATCCTAAGCAATAATGGCCTGGTTTGCACAAGACTGTGACTTAATTAGACTGTTCAATCCATGGGCTTCTGAAGAGGAGCACATCATTGCTTTGCTCCTTTGGGCCCTGTTACTGCTGTGCCACACAGAGCTATGTGAAGGCTTGGCTTAGTGTCCCATATGAACCAGGACTTGTGGTCAAGCTCTTTCCACATTAACCACAAGATGTAGTCAATTCAAGGTTTGTCTGTTTTTCTCGTGCTCCCTTTTCTCCATTGTCGGTTTTGGCAACTGATTGCATTAGCTATGATTGTTGGTACCATGTAGAGGTCAGAAAGTCAGGATAAGTACATTTAAATGAAGTAAAAATAAAACTTCTTCTACAGTCCACCTTGGGGGGGGAGGCAGTGTGCCATTTCCATCAGTTTCTTTATTATACAATTAGAAGGCTTATGAAGTATTGCATACAACAAATCTTTTAGGAGTTTGTAAGGATCCAAGTTGCTCGCTTTTCACACTCCCATTACTTCTGCATGTGATGTGAAGAAATTCTTATATCATATAGGGCATACCAATCTGAGAGACATTTTTGTCTAAAATGGAATTTTAAGAAGTCTATTAAATGAATAAATAAGGACCAGACTTGCAGCTGTCCTATTCCATCCATCCATCTCCACCTTCACTTGCGTTCTCAGTTTCCATAATGGACATGAGGTTACTCCAGATATGGATCACAGGCCTAAAGCCACAGCACAAAGAAAGTGTCACTGTTTAAAATTTTCCTCAAAGATGCACTTCTCTGATATAGCTTAGATAAAAAGAAGCTAGTGGTCTATATATCGATTCAGCAAATTAGCTCTCTTACTGAACTGCACATCTGTCTGAGTTGGGGTGGTAAAGATGCTTGAAAATGAAGCTGATTATCTGTTTGAAATTTGCTCTTGAAAGACATCCAGGCTTAAAGTAGGTAGAGTAATATGCATTATGGATCCACTGGCCACGGACGAAATAGAATACAAGCTTTGGGACTTTACAAAGCTCTTGTTCTGGTAGGAATAAAAAGCAGAGTGCAGTGAAAAATAATAATTAAAACGTTAAAAGCTTCTTCACACTCTGCTTTTCCCGACTCTGGGTAATGTTATCTACACTGACTACTGATGTATTGCACATTAGCCATAAGCAGGTAGCCTATTGTTTTGAAATATAGAGAAAAACTATTTTTTTATTATTATTTTGCTGCTGCTGCTGCTGTCTTCATCCCCCAGGATCCCAGGACAGTTTACAAATATTCTCTCCTCCTTCCCAACCCCTTGTGTTTTATCTTTTAGATAGAAAGCCTAAAGGCAGGGGCTGTCTTATCATTGACATTTATAAGTTGCCCTAGGTTGCTTTTTTTGGCTGAAGAGTGGATTTAAAATGCTTTAAATAAAATAAATGAGGGGAGGAATTCCGTGGCCACACACATTGTGGTTGGCACAACACAATCCTTCAACATTTTTAAAGGAACACCTTGCCAAGACTAAAAGCTAGCAGTTTCTTCCTATTGATCAGCTGTGGAGTATCAAGGAGGCACAAAATGCATCTTCTACATTGCCATACATAACTCATGGTTCAATATTACTGAACTCTTGGAAATGGGCTGGTGGCAAAAGGGGACTCCAGTGTCCCTCAAGGCTGCCAAAAGCAGGGATACAACAACTTTAGACAGCATTCTAATAGATTTTCTGCAACGATAATAGTAGTAATATTTCACACCAATATCGAACTATAATGTCAAGAAGCATTTTGCTTGTATTGTCAGTAATTCTTACAACCCTGCAACATACTACAGTCGTACCTTGGTTTTGGAACAGCTTAGTTCCCAAACGTTTTCGTTCCCAAATGCCCCAGACTCAGAAGTGACTGCTCCAGTCTGTGAACTATTTTTGGAAGCCGAATGTCCAAGGCGGCTTCCGATTGGCTGCAGGAGCTTCCTGCAGCCAATTAGAAACCGTGCTTTGGCTTCCGAATGTTTTGGAAGTCGAACGGACTTCTGGAATGGATTCTGTTCGACTTCCAAGGTACAACTGTATTTTTTCATATTTTTATTTATTTAATTTCTATATTGCCCTTCATCCAAGGATCACAGGGCGGTTTACAATACATAGCATAGTAACAAAGAATACCCCACCCCACCGCCCCCAGTTTAAAAGACTATAAGTTGCTTAAATAGCAAAAGGCCTGAGAGAAAAGGAATGTTTTTTTGCCTGGCACCTGAAGATATGTAATAAACATTCCAGGCAAGCTTCCCTGGGGAGAGCATTCCACAGGTGGGGTATTGTTGGCATCCCTCTGACTCGAAAGACAATGGAAGAGGCAATGGGTGAAGCATGTGACTCTTACCTTTGTAAAACAGGCTTCATTGAAAGCCATGCAAAAATATGAGGTTTCTATGCATGCACATACACTTCTAGCCAGACAAGCAAGACACATGCACAGTTCAAGGACACATACCAGCAGACCAAGATGCTAGAGGACATGGAGAAATGCCCAGGAAGGGCAAAAAATGCCTCCTTAGCTTGCCAACAATAGAAGCTAACAGTCTGATGTCTAAGAGAGCACAGCTTTGTGTTCCCATGGACCTGCCTCTCTGCCATTGCTGTTCTGCAAAGCGCTTCAGTCTGGATAATAAAGAAAGAACATACCACAGCTATGTTCATGTGAGCTCTGTAGGATTTAAGTGTTTGGAATTAAGCACTGTGTTGCAACTGAGCAGCTCACAATCACTAGCAGACTCTGCAGAAGCAGCTTTTTCTTCCCAGGGAGAGCTCCGGTCTTTTCACAGCAGACCAGTGAAGACTCAATGAAGTGAAACCATGTATGTAATAGCATCAGGTATCTTGAGACATAGCAAGTTGTGCTGATGGCCACTGCTGTGTCAAACATTGCTTCTCCTGGTACTGGACAACAGCTGCTTTGCAAGGAAGAAAAGCATGCAGTACCTTCACCTGCAGAAGATGAATCTCACTCACCAATCCGCATGCAGATCATAACAGAAATAGGTTTCGAAAAAGAGTTAACCGAAGGATTACTGTATTTTAATATATTGTTGGATGCTGCCCAGAGTGGCTGGGGTATAAATAATAAATTATTGTTGTTGTTGTTGTTGTTGTTGTTGTTGTTGTTGTTATTGTTATTACTATGTATTAGGGTTGCCATTTGTCCAAATGTTCCCAGACATACTCAGGATTCGGCCATCAGGGACAGTGTCCAGGCAGAAATTGCTGGACAATAAGCAATAAGTAATAAACAATTTATGGTCTTTTAAACTGGGGGTGGAGGGGTGGGGTATTCTTTGTTACTGTGGTATGTATTGTAAACCACCCTGTGATCCTTGGATGAAGCCAGCAATTTCTGCCTGGACACTGTCCCTGATGGCCGAATCCTGGGTATGGCAATCCTAATACATTGTAACAACAACAACAACAACAACAACAACAACAATTTATTATTTATACCCCGCCCATCTGGCTGGGTTTCCCCAGCCACTCTGGGCGGCTTCCAACAATATATTAAAATATAGTAATCCTCCGGGAAAATCTGGACATATGCCAACCGCTTATTGGAAGTAGCGATTTTGACGATTTCTGGGGGGAAACCTTTGTGTCCAGATTTTCACTTTCTGAAATATGGCAATCCTACAATGTATATTATCAGCAATAGCTACTTGAGAGAGAAAAAGACCTCTATGAACAAGGTGAGATGAAGCTGCTACACACCCTAATTTAGCCCAGGAAAGATCTGCCTGCTCTTAGGATCTGACAAAGAGCAGCATCTTCAAAAACACTAATTCCAATCTGGGAGTGTTAGAGGTATGTTGTTCCTGTGAAACGGCACCAAAGCCTTTCCTTCTCCCTTGTTAGTTTCTTCCATCTTTTGCAGGAAGTGAAATGAACATATAAATATTCAAGGGGCACTTAACAGTTTAGATAAATAAATTTGAGCTATGTCAGTATTTTCAATAATATATTACATACGGAAATGGAGCAAGACAAAATAAAATAAATGCGCATGAGTTCAGGAAAGCTAAGTAATTGAACATTTGTGTGCGCAGAAGCAAGTCCCACTGAGTTCAGTGGGGCTCAGTACCAATTAAAGGCTCATAGGACTTCAGCCTGCATGATGATGATATACCAAAACTAAGTGTATTTCCACTCCTTAATTATACTACACAAATGTTTATTTTTCTGAGCATTTCTCTAAAAACGATGAATTTATGTTTCTGCATGATAATGCTGGTGGCCTATATGCTATTTCTAGACCGAGATAATAAAAATTAAAATTGTTTACTATGTGAATGGTTTCATTTTTTAACTTTTAACTTTCATTTTACTTTGCCTATACTGCATTTTTTTTAAGCTAGCATAACCTAAAATATACTTAGTCTAGCCCTGAGTAATCACTGTCTAAACAAATTACACATTACCATATCAAGACTATGAATATATCACATTTAACTTAACTTAAAAGTTCAGGATATTTCCTAAACTAAAACATCTTCAGAAAATTAACTACGGATTCAATTAAGTAGAGGTTTCAGCAACAGAATCAGATTATGTGCTTTACTACTTCTCTTTCTAATTATAGTTTCTTATTGCGCCCATACTTTGATTACTAGACATGTCAAGTTATGAAATTTCTTCAAACAATATAAATCTAGCACACAGCCTTAATATATTGTATCTTTTTTCATATCTCTCTGAAGTACTGTAGCAGGACTGCAGTATGTCAGAACCTTGAGCCCTTCCAGTCTCATTTCAAGCTACTACTGAAGTTTATTCACCTATTTTTTTGCTGACACTTTCCTCTCCATTTGGGAAGTATCTGAATGTAGTCACAGGCTGAAAGATTACCAAAAATGCTGTGTGTCCAACTGCGCCTGAAAGAGCCTTGTGGAGGTGAAATGGGTGAGACGGAAGAAGAAGAAGAAGAAGAAGAAGAAGAAGAAGAAGAAGAAGAAGAAGAAGGAGGAGGAGGAGGAGGAGGAGGAGGAGGAGGAGGAGGAGGATAATTTTTTATTTACACCCTGCTCTTCCTGGTTCAGAAAACTGGGCTCAGGGTGGCTAACAACAAATTTAAAACACTTAATTGTAGAAGCAGCATAAAATACAGTTTAAAAACATGAATAACAATAAAATTCAAAGTTCAGAAATCTATTTGGGGAAAATCCATCTAATAAGCATTAGATAGTCACCAGGACTAGCTGGTTCTACTTGGACCAGCGAGGAGGCAGGGGAGATATAGCTGTGGAGTCTCAGAGCAGATAATCTTCATAAAAGGGGAGTGGGAGGGAAGAGAAGGGAAATAAAAGATCACACTGAATTCAAATTAAAGACCAGGCGGAATAGCTTTGTCGTACAGGCCCAACGGAAGGAGGTTAAATCCTGAAGGGCCCTAGTCTCATGGGATAGAGCATTCCACCAGGTTGGAGCCATCACTGAGAAGGCCCTGGCCCTGGTGGAGGATAGTCTGACTTCCTTAGGGCCCAGGAGCTCTAAACTATGGTTATTCATGGACCTTAAGGTCCTCTGCAGGGCATACCAGGGGAGGCGGTCCTGTTGATACGAGGGCCCTGAGCCTGTCAGAGGGCAGTCTTCTGCTTCAAGCGCTGTCCGGTCCAAGTCTGTTTCACAGAACCACCAAAAGGGAGCACAGGGGCCTTGAAATGGCCCATTGACATCTAGAACCCTGGAGTGCAGACAGAGCAGTCACACAGGCCCTCTGGTCCCAGTTCTTCCACAGTGAAGAGACACATTGCATTTCTATTTAAATTTTTTTCATCAGGGCAATATGCATAGGGCAGCATAGGGCACAAGGAGTGGGACATGAAGACAGGACATGTTGTCCCAATAGTGCAGCAAGGTATTTTAGTGTGCTTGTCCCAGCAGGGGTGGAGGGAGATATTACAGTCTGCTTCAGCAGCAAGATGTCTTGCACTATGTCCCATGTATATTATATCTTACTGAATTCAGTGGATGTGCTCCCAAGTACAGGACTGGCATATAGGATGAGACCTGCTGCATACTATGATAATGTAAAAGCTTATTGTTGGCACCTGTCTGTCTCAGGAGACAATGGAGGAGTGCTGTTGGATGGTTGCAGCACCTGCTATGGCTGTAGAGACCGATGTGGGGACAGCTGGGGCAGGTGAAGGCATCTGGTCATGCTTCTGCAGATGCACCAGGACGTTTCTTCTCTCTCTGCTCCTCCCAGTGACCACTCCTCCTCTGGTCACTGCTATGGAGACACAACTTGACTGCCTGTCTCCAGGCGCTGCAGTCATCTGCAAGGGATTCCCACACGGCAGGGTTGATGTTGCCAGCCTTCGTGTCACATTTGTAGACACCTTTGTAACACAATGTTGGTCTGCCAATTGGCCCGGTGCCGGTATTAAATTGTGACATATTGCTATACATATCAGGGAGTGATAACCGACTTCACACAATTTCCAAGTCCGTGGTGCATAAGCTATGCACCAAAGGGGAACTGCGACATGGAAAGGGAGGATACAGTGGTACGTCGGGTTACAGACACTTCAGGTTACATACGCTTCAGGTTACAGACTCCGCTAACCCAGAAATAGTACCTCGGGTTAAGAACTTTGCTTCAGGATGAGAACAGAAATTGCGTGGCGGCGGTGTGGTGGCAGCGGGAGGCCCCATTAGATAAGTGGTACCTCAGGTTAAGAACAGTTTCAGGTTAAGAATGGACCTCCGGAATGAATTAAGTTATTAACCGGAGGTACCACTGTACTGACAGCAAATGGTGTCATTCTTGCTGCAGTGGAATTTCAGGCATATTTATAAGGGTCAAAATACACTGGTGCTGGGTCAGCCCATGACACAAGGCTCCTGCTTTGGGGGCACAGTACCTATTGCAGCCTCTTGCCCTGCTCCCTGCTCCCCCTTAGCAGCAGCATCTGAAACTTGGATTGTCTCATTTTAAGAGCATCAATAATTAAAGCTCCCCTAAGTGATAGCTGTCATACGGGCTAAGCATGGAAAGCTTTTTTTTTTTTTTAAAGACTTAACAGTGCCCAAATGTCACAATTAGCTTATTTTGAAGTTGAAGTATATTTAATAATAAATGGAAACCCTCTGGTGGCATTAGCACCACATGTATAAATAAGATATGAGCAAACCAGCATGGATGAAATACAAAACAGCTTAGTTATAGGCTAGGTTTATGGGACTTTGCTTCTTGCAAATGCCTCTTTGGACTCTTACTGACATTTTTAGGAGACTTCTTGTTTATTTCTGTTTTGCCAACACTGTGCTTTCGTTTGCCTGCTAAATCCAGAAGGACACCACTGTCTAGCCATTTATTCATTAATGATATGTAAGCATACCTTTATGTATCAGTTTTGTCCAGGCACTTTCAAATGTCACCATCCTTAATAGCGGATATGACAAAACAAGGAAGAGAAACTGGAGATTCTCATGCAATGTTAAGCAAACTTCTGATGAAACTGCAGAGCCTAAGGGGTTTGGCTAATGCATGCCAGACCCAAAAAATACAGGAGGCCTTTCTATTTTTTCCTGTTCAACATATAAAATCATCTAGCAACACTACATAATAATTATGCATGATCAAACAGTGGCACTTTTCAGGGGTTTAGAATTAGTGGCTTCCCTTGAGCGATGCAAAAAGTCACTTTGAAGGTTAATCCACTGGTCACGTCACACTCAAAAACAAAAAGGTCAAAATGCTACCTTTAGAATTTTGCAAACAAAAAATGTTCAATTTCCTCCCCCGCTACTTCGTTTGGTCTACAAAGAGAATCTATCAACCTGTGATAGCAAATATATGCACTGTGTTCTGAAACATGGGAAGAAACACACTGTGAACCATAACACCTCAATCGCATATGGAACATATACAAAGAAAAATATGCATAGTATATTGGCCACAGGATATAGATGCAAGGAAAGTACAACGTATTATGGGTAGCGATCAATTAATAGATTTATGAAAATAAAAGCCCTCTGGGGAGTATTGCTGAATCCATGTGATGCCCTTGAATTTTAGAATATATATCTGAAGTGCTGAGCTAAAAGAATGACTATATATAACCAGTAGCTTGTCTTACCCATATATATAATCCACCCCAACAGATCAAGGCAGTAATACAATATAAAACAAACAAAAAGAATACAAACAAAAGAATCAACACTTAAGGTGCAACACGAAAAGCAGCCATTTAATTTCCAATGTATATGAATATTACACTTTTGTCACCTACTATATTTTAAATTTACTAATTTAAATCCAGCCACCGAAATCCAGACCAGATTTCAAGAAGTGTTCAGGGTGAAAGTACCTTAAATATGTGTTTCAATAAGTGCCAGGCACTCGTATGTTTTTTTCCCCCTAAATTGGGCTCCTCTGGTCCCAATAACACAAAATGAGTAGCTCGTTGCTCCGTATTAGGCACACATCTAGTTAGGACCAGAAATTCAGGAGTTTGCATTCTCCACAAGGCGGTACTCCAAAGTTGTGGGGCAGGAGCAGAAACACACTTGAACATAACTGTTATATCCTGACCTGTCACACTGATGGTATTAGTGGCATCCTTATTAGACCTAAAAAGGAAAGATGGGAACATGCAGTCTTTTGCACCTGAACATTTAGAAACTTTAAAAATCAAAAGAAGTCCATATGTTATTTCCAATCAATGCAAAGGAGATTGAGCAGTTACTGAAACACCATTTTTATATGCTGCAAATGATGCAATCATGTGGGGCTTAATCCTTCTTGCAAAGCAAAAACAAACAAACAAACAACTTGTACAGTGGTACCTTGGTTTACGAACTTAATCCGTTCCAGAAGTCCATTCTTAAACCAAAGCATTCTTAAACCAAGGCGTGCTTTCCCATAGCAGTGGGGGACTCTATTTAAAAATGGAACACACTCAACAGAAAGCGGGACATGTTCTGCTTCCAAGGCAAAGTTCACAAACCAAAACACCTACTTCCAGGTTTGCAGCGTTCTTGATCCAAGTTGTTCATAAACTTAGCTGTTCTTAAACTAAGGTACCAATGTATTGTGCAATGTTTCAGAGACATTTTGTGCATCTCTTATATCAAGGGCAACTTGATCAGAACTGAATCCTCAATATTGTAACCCAAGTTCTGTACTGAGTGTAATTACCATAATTTTATTGTCAAGACAGATATTATTCTTAAGCAGTTATTCTCCAATGTGAAAACTTGAGTGAGCCAGGAAAAAATATTGGTATGAGGGTGTTTGCAAGTAGTGTTGCAGTGTTGAAAAACATAACAATGGCTTAAAAAAAATAATTTTAAAATGATTGCCCAATTGTTACCAACTATAGCATATGTTGGCTTTACATTTTCAAGTGTACTTTTGTAACCATAAAGTCTAGAAACAAAGTTCAGATTTCTGGGTAGAAACAGTATAATAAAAATGCACACTGAGGCTGCAGAAAGAAACAAGAGGGCTTGTGAGAAACAAGAGGGTTTGTCAGTCCTTTCCTTTCCTTATTTCATTAACACAAATTTGTCATGGAAAGAATATGATTTTGAAATTATTTTGCTTGAAAACAGCTGTTAGCTTTTCAAAGGCAAGGAGGTTTGATTTTTTTTTTGATGCTACACACATGGACAACTAAGATAAAATAGAACGATTCAACCCTAAGCATGCTGCAAGCAGCTAGGCCAGATTTGGATATCAAGCAGATAGATTTTTAAAAGAAACAAAAATATAAAACCTCCCAGACACTGAAATAAATTTTATTAAGGTTATATCCCAAAGATCTGTGGAATATGAGATGCAACATGATGAGCAATATAAGACTTTATAAAGGCAAAGGAGTTTATTTTCTTTGGGGCATAAACGAGAGAGGGGGAAAAACATTTCTTATATAAAAAGTGCTTTGCTTCCACATTCTTGAAAGCATCTCAGAGGAAAGCTGCAAAGAGATGTAAAGGAAATTATTGTGCAGAACTGTTTTACATTTATTTTCGATAACTTACAGCAGGTCTTTTTTAATAGGCATTTATGTAGAATAGACAATAAAAATTCAAATATCATCATTCACTGTATTTATGGGCTTGTGTATTCATAAATGATTAGGTTGATGGTGAGATATTAAATAAATAATATAAATGTGGTGAAATTCAGTTTACACTTCATAATTTCTTGGGACAATAAGCAAAACACATTTGTAAATCCCCCCCCCTCTTTTTTACTGGTTGTTGGAAATGAGGAAAGATTACAGGGTACGGAGCAAGGAAGCATAAAGTACAAAATATTGTGCCCAAGGAAAAACCTCTTCCTATATTATGATGCCAAGAGGCATTCTTTCTCCAGAGCCACTGGCTAAATTCAGTGACAATGATGGTTGATTAAAAGCCTCTGGCTGCAACTTAGCTTAAAATTTCATCTTAAAAGAAATGAACTTGTGGATTCAAACTGAATCACTGACATAACAGTGTCCAAATCATTGTAGTTCAGCACTGCAAACTGAGGCCATGATAATCCACACTTACAACACCGCCTGCCCATATGTGAGGCAATATCCCTTGAAGTGAAACAAAAAGGCATGCAAAGCCTCAACTTCAGAAAAAAGAGAAAAGATCAGACACTTAGGATCTACCTGATTACTCAACCAGGTATAATCCACCGCATTTTGTATTAGGACTATGGCCCTAGAGATCATGTTGATGAGTTTCTCAGTAACAACCTTATACCCAAAGAGGTATAAGGTTAAAGCTAAAGATAAAGGGACCCCTGACCATTAGGTTTGGTCGTGACCGACTCTGGGGTTGCAGTGCTCATCTCGCTTTATTGGCCAAGGGAGCCGGCGTACAGCTTCCAGGTCATGTGTCCAGCATGACTAAGCCGCTTCTGGTGAATCAAAGCAGCGCTCAGAAATGCCGTTTACCTTCCCGCCAGAGCGGAACCTATTTATCTACTTGCACTTTGATGTGCTTTCGAACTGCTAGGTTGGCAGGAGCAGGGACTGAGCAACGGGAGCTCACCCCGTTGTGGAGATTCAAACCACCGACCTTCTGATTGGCAAGCCCTAGGCTCAGTGGTTTAACCCACAGCGCCACCCGTGTCCCCAGGTATAAGGTTAAAGAGAGGTAAAATTAATACTTGTGCATTAAGAGCAGGTTCTGGCCTAGGTTAATAACTGTAAGAATGGAATCAATGAACATGATTTGACAGCAATGGTAAGGGCCTACTTCACACATTACATTTTTGGGTGGACAGCTCAGCCATTCTAAATATGGAAAACGCGGACGTAACAAGCATTTGTTGCAAAAATTCAGCCTGAGGAAGATTCTTTGTGACTCAAAAGCTTACATGCCACATTTTTAGCACTCTGAATATATTGTCCCACTTTCATGACCTCTCTGTTTGACAAAGTCCCCAGTCATTTTGAGTTTTGCCACCTTGAACAAGTGAGTTACATTTCAGGTTTGGGTCTGCATCTGTATAAAGTGAGTGCAAGATTACAACACACAATGCATGACTGAAATGAGATTTAGATGATGTCCCAGGAAGAAATCAGTGGGTATAGCGTGAAGGCTTATAAATGAACAGCTGTCTTGGATTAAAAGAGCCCTGGTATCTGTGTTTAAACAGTATTTGAACACTTTAAAAGGGGTTCTGCCTCACAGAATAATAGAATTATAAAGTTGGAAGGGGCTCTGAATATCATCTAGTCCAACCAATGAAGGAAACTCAGCACATGATTATTTATTCTATACTCTCTTTCCAAAACTCAGTGACACTTCTTACATTCAGGCATTACAATTTCATGAACACAACAAGCAAACAAGTAAAAATCAAAGAAGAAATCCATATGCAGATTTTTTAAAATGGCGGCAGAACTACAATATAATTAAAATAAAATTTTGAAGAACCCAAAATGTCAGCACTCTTTTAATGTTTCATATCTTTAATGGGGGAAAAGGTCTCAAATACTGTAGCAGTCTAAACACCAGGAGACAGGTGTTGTTGGAGATAATCTCATACTTCCAGGGGCAAAAATAGTGCTGTAATCAGGGGTGGCTAACCTGTGGCCTTCCTGATGTTGTTAGATTCCCATCAGCCCCTGCCAGCATGCCATTGACCAGAGATTATGGGAGTTACAGTCCAGAACACCTGGAAGGTTCCAGGTTTAGCCATCCCTGCTATAAAAGATCTGCACTTCTCGTATAGCAGGGAAAACAACAGGGCTCTTGCCTTATTAAATATAACATTAGCTGGCCATGGTCATATGGGGAAAAGCAGACTCTAATCCAGTACTACGGAACCTGTGGTGCGCCACATGTTGCAAGAATACATCTCCCATTATCCCTGGTCATTGGCCATGCAGACTGGGACACGTTGGGCAAAAGACTCCGGCACAGAAGGGGGTTGGACTAGATGACTCTAAGGGTCCCTTCCAATTCTACAGTTCTATTATTCTATTATCTTTAGGACAGAGGTATGGCTACTTAAGAACCTCTTGGGTAGAGCTTAAGAGAACTGGACTGCTGGCCAAAGCTAAAAAACAAACCTCAATTCACTTTTGTGCCTTGTCTCAGTAAGTCACTCACTAGGAGCTCTCCATGGTGCTGTAACAGCCATGGAACCTATATAATGAGTGAGCATGTGCACAGTGCCTTTCCCAAAACATTATGGCAAGAGAAATAAATGATTAGGAAGCAGAGCTTCCAGGATAGAGAGAATGTCTGCACTATGACTTAATGTCCTTCTCCCTCACTCCTGCCATGCTGCAGATAAAACAAGCCACAGTTTGGCATGTCATGTCATCTGAATCCAGGCTTCCTCTATGCAAACCATGAACAGTAAACTAAGATCATATTCAAAGGACATGATAAGCCAGATTTTGTTTTGCTTTGCCCATGGTGCAGGAAAGGAGATCAGCAATTGGCTATAGCTCATGGTTAGTAAAGAGAGAGCTTAACTACAAACTCAGTTTTAGATGACACATTAAGCCAGACCTTGACTGAGCTCAGTGCAGCACGTGAGTAAAAAAGACCCAGTAAGTCAATTTGGCATACCATGTCATTTGAACCAGGCCATAGTTCAAATGACATGGTATGCCAAATTGACTTAGTTCAAATGACATAGTTCATGGTATGCCAAATGGTATGGCTTATGGTATGGCTTAGTTTCAAAAGGGCAATGGGTGTTCTAGCTCCCTAGAAAAGGTGAGTTATGAGAAGAAAGTTGAAAGGAGTACGGTCACACAGAGGTATTCTAGTAGGCAGTTTCTGCCAACATAGAGGGTCCAAAACAATCAAAGATTGGAAGTCCCAATCCCACAGAGAACCTACTGAATTCAATATGCATCTTGTTATCTTTTTCTCATTAAAGGGGAGGGGGAGTGAAATGATCAATTCTCACTCCCACTGCCCCTGGGTATCTTGAAGCACTGAATGTTCTTACATAGAATTACCATCTAAAACACTTCGTCTGACACACCTAGAACTGCACCCACCCTTTGTTAACTCTATTTCATAGTTCTCTTGCATCCTGGGACTGTTAATAGCACTAACAAATCAGTGAAGAAATATTCCATGAATTGTAGATAAGGCTTTGAATGGCTTTTACAGTTCAATCTTCATTTTCCTAAACTGCACACTTTATAGTTCATGCGAAAGGTTAATGATCATTCTTCCATCTATCACAAAAGATTTACTAGAAACACAAGACCTAACAGCCCTATGATTTCACTCTTTAGCTTTATGTACAGGACACTCCACTTCTACTACATGTAATGATTTAAGCTGCAACCTATTTTCGTTCTATGTTGTTCTGCATTCATTCAATCATAAGTCAGTTAGGTTTTATTGCCATTGTTTCAAACCCAAAGGGGAAAAAAATCACACTTGAATTATACTCATAAGTATTGCCATCCCAAAAAATGTATAGAGTATATATATATATGTGTGTATGTATATCACATTTCCCTGTAAAATGCACATGTGGCTGTTTATTTTTTTGAACTGAAATTGCATCACAAAATTTGGGGAAATACAGTACATAATCTGATTGATAGCTGTATTCAAAACAGTTCACTTCAGAACTTGGTCTGAATGAATTTATTCTCCATCCCTAACTACAGGCTCAATTCAGGTAATAAATAGCTGTTTTCCATAGTACTGTTTAATTAATATAAAAATATTCTAGCTATGCCAAATAAATAATTAGATATTACATGCATCTCCCCTTCTTTCTTGCCACATGTAGGAATGCTCACCTCATCATGTGACCAACACTTTCCAAGACATCCCAACCCTCATAACTGGAAGAGTTTCCAAAGTAGAACTCAATACAAGGAAGCAAACCCCTGCCACATACAACATGAAGTTCAGGTTTTAAAAGGGCAGTAACTCTCCAGAAAAGGGAACTTGGGATCGTGGTAGAAAGTATACTGAAAATGTCGGTGTGGAAAATACAAATTCAGTGTTAGAAAGTATTTTGAAAGGTATTTAAAAAAACCCTAATAGCCATGGTGCAGCCAGATTCAGAATACTGTGAAAAAAATGGATAACAACAACAACTATTATTATTATTATTATTATTATTATTAATACCCCACCCATTTGGCTGGGTTTCCCCAGTGCCTCCTCAAAAGGATTTCAAAGAGCTGGAAAGTGGTAATCAATATGATCAAGTGGTTGAATCAACTCCTGCCCAAGAAAATGCTAAATAAAGCTGAAGGGGTGTGTGTGTGTGCGTGTGGTCACAGCACATCCTGCGTATTTTGATTTGGCATAAAGTACACAACCACTGTGTTTAATGGGGCTCTTAGCAAGTGTGCTTGGAATTGGGGGGGGGTAGGTGAGGTGCAAATTACAGAAGTTCGTAACATTATAATCTGTATGCACAGAGTGTGTGTAGAGAGAAAACCCTTCATTTCCTACATATTGTTTTGTGTCCAATGTTAGATGTGAGTACACAGGAACTCACAAGGGAAAATCTAACAATAAATAAGATTCCTTTACACAAGCTTGCAAATGTGGTATGAGAAACCTAAATTAGCCTGCCTAAAATTAATTGCTCTTTCCAAATCACAATATAAACAAAGTTAGAAGCAGATCAGGAAGATGATAATTACCTAGCTGATCAATCAGGTGCACGCCCGGTGTGTGTGGTGTGGAACACACACATCAACATTTGATTATCTTAATCCAGGCCTCTTTAATCAACATTAATGAGAAACAGTTTCTGGACAGACTAAAAGGCTGCCCAAAAGAAGCAGGGATGATACTGAGTAGAAATTGCATTGTGTGAAGAACAAAAACACCTTACTAAATAAATAAGAATACCTATAGGAAGTTTCCATTCCCCCCCACTACCTTTGAAGTCTTTAACTCACAGAACAATCCTGAGCTGACCTCTGGAGTTTCATTCCAGAAAACAAATTGCACCAATATACCTTTAGGTCTTTGGTGCACTCAAAGACATAATTAAAGGCATTTTGTATTTAAGCAGTAAACACATACCAGAAAAATGTGCTAGCGTTTTGTTGTGAAAAGAAGGCATGACCTTCATTCCACTCACACATTATACAAATATGTCACTGTATAGCTATTCGCTCCTAATGTCTCTGAGATTAGCTGCTGTGCTACTAAATCTATTCAGAAATGTTGTTTTAAGTCAATCTGCCGTGGTGGCAAGGTCCTACTAAAGCACACAGTTTTAGTATAGGGTCTGGGTTTATTTATCAATGTACGGAAAACTGCCACATACGTTGGTTTTCAATAGCTCACTTGTTAGGTTACTAGCAATTTTCTTATTGACTCTAGTTAAAAGTACTTGCGGGGCAAAGTTTTGCAATGTGCATAGAATTGAACCTCCAAAATAATAATGGCATTGTTTTATAGCCAAAGTTAAGTAAACCTGAAGTTGAGGATATCTGTTCAGTCAGCAAGCATGATGACTCAGAATTTCTAATAAAAGAAGGGCACATATTAAGGCATGGATGTCTTTGTTGCTTCTTGCAACACATTTGACATTCACATAGTTCAGATTTGTCTTCTGCAATAAGAAATGCTGGAAAGTTGATTATAGTATGGATGCATGCATCCCAAGAACACAGTACGCATATCTCTTGACCTTCCTCATGCTTTCCTCAAGCACACTGGTCCAATGCAGACATTACGCTGTCCAATCACAAAGATGAGAAGCAGCACACAGGCTTGTGCACTATATCACATCCCTCCTCCAACTTCCTTCCCAGGCTCTCACAGACGTCCTCCTGGTTAGTGAAAAGGATTAGGTTTTAAGGTGGTGTTCACCAGGGCAGGATGGTTTGAGTATATTACATGGATCCTGGTTTGACCACACTAGCTGCCAATTAGTTTCTGGGCCCAATTCAAATTGCTGGGTTTGACCTATAAAGCCCTAAATGACTCAGGACTTCAGTACCTCAAGGACCGACTCTCCCCATATGAACCGACTCTGACCCTACAATCATAATCGGAGGCCCTTTGTTGTGTGCCTCCTCCATGAGAAGTCTGGAGGGTGGCAACACGAGGATGGGTCTTTTCTGCAGTGGCTCCCATTTGTGGAATGCTCTCCCCAGGGAGGCTTGACTGGTGCCTTCATTACATATCTTTAGGCACCAGGTGAAAATGTTTCTCTTCAACCAGGCACTCAGCAGATTAACATTCTATGGCTTTTTTAAAGATATGTTTGTTGGTTATTGGTTTGTTTTTGTTTTATTATGTATTTTACATTCTCATTTAGTACAGTGGTACCTCGGGTTACATACGCTTCAGGTTACATACACTTCAGGTTATGGACTCTGCTAACCCAGAAATACTACCTTGGGTTAAGAACTTTGCTTCAGGATGAGAACAGAAATTGTGCCCTGGTGGCACGGCGGCAGCAGGAGGCCCCATTAGCTAAAGTGATACTTCAGGTTAAGAACAGTTTCAGGTTAAGAACGAACCCCCGGCGAATTAAGTACTTAACCCGAGGTACCACTGTATTTTCTGTTGTGAACCACCCTGGGATGTTCAGGTGATTATTGCTCTAATGGAGTACCATATTGAATGCTTTGGTGCCCAAAAGAAGCAGAAACACCCGACGAGGTAAAATGTCCTTATCGCCATGACTTTAAATAGGTTGTTTATTTATGCTAATATACTGATTTGTTTATACTTATCTTTTGTAAACCAATCTGTCATCAGCCGAAGGATGAAAATACTTTAAGTAAGTAAATAAGCAATACCACTCAATTTTACTTCTACCGATGTGAATTTTTACTTGTTTGGTTGTCAAAATTTATCTCTGGCTAAACTTCTCATTAAAAAATACAACTTGGCTGGCTGGGTTTGCAAATCTGTGTTTGCCTGGCCCAGGCCTGCCAAGCTCATGACTCAGCATGCTAAATATATATCAGATAAATAGACAGATAGATAAAGGAGTGAGTATATGTGTGTCTTATCATGCCCCTGCATGTGTGGTCCGAAGCAGAGGATAGAGCCAAAAGATTTACCAAAGTCTAATGGACTATCATATACTGCTGGTGGACTATATTGGGCTTCGTAGCTCACAATCTGAGCAGGCCAAGCCTGGCCCACCAGAGCATAGTAGCAGCTGAACATTTTAGAGTTCTCTGCCACTTTTCTTTAGCCGTAACTCACTGGAACACAGTTCTGGCACCTCTCAGGTAGGCACAACTACCATTATAAGAGAACAAGGGAGGCGTTCATGGTGAGTGTCCCGTCCCCCGAAAAATAGCACTGTGTGTCATATAGACAAGATCATACAACTTCCATTAAATTCAGCATTTGCTTCTCCCCATGCTTTCCCTTCCCACACACCATCATGGTGAGAGCCAGTGTGGTGTAGTGGTTTAGAGCAGTGGACTTGTAATCTGGTGAACCAGGTTCGATTCCCCGTTCCTCCACATGCAGCTACTGGGTGACCTTGGGCTAGTCACACTTCTCTGAAGTACAGGGCGAGTCTTTTAAAATAGGCCTCGTGGATACAGAGTACACATGTTCTTTTAAAAGACTCACCCTGTATCTCAGCCTCACTCACCTCACAGAGTGTTTGTTGTGGGGGAGGAAGGGAAAGGTGATTGTTATCCTTTTTGAGACTCTTTGATGGGAGTGAAAGGTGGGATATCAAGTCCAAACAATGCTGCTGCTGCTGCTGCTGCTTCTGCTTCTTCTTCTTCTTCTTCTTCTTCTTCTTCTTCTTCTTCTTCTTCATGGCAAATGCACATGAAGAAATCTCAGCTGGTGGGAAAGGTGCTGACAGGTATGGAAGAAAACCTGCAGGTGGGGAAAGAGCTAAGCACCTCTCCTGCCCTGCTTCCCTTGCAGCATTTCAGCTACCCACATTGCCCTGGATTAGCCACTGAATTATTTCAGCTCTCTGAGTAAAGTTTCAGCTTTACACTAACATCCCCAGCCTTAACAAGACCCCACACAAATGCACTTGAAATTTTTCTTTTGTGTAGAGCCACACCATCTTCTTGCGAGTTTTCTTTTGTGTAGAGCCACACCATCTTGTGAGGGTAAATTATTTGCTTAGACACTTAATTGGCCAATGGGCTTGTTGTAATCGGAAACACTTCGGTCTCCAAAGATCAGCCTTTTTCTTTCACACACTCAACAGTGTAGCCTTCAAATCTCCATTATGCAAGCCTCTGAAGATTACAAGGAAGTTAATATTATAAGGTAGCTGGAAGAAAAGGAGGAGCCATACATTGCTGAATATTCACTTTTGCTCTTGAGTCTCCAGGCTATGTCAGCAACAGTTTTAGTTTAAAGGTTCATTTTATTCACCTGCATTGCTCCAAATTGATGAGAATTATAAATTCCAGATGCCTCATGGACGGCTTGCTTAAGAGGTTAAAAATGTATCTTCTTTGATAACTGTGTGTAACTCTCAATAGGATTAGAGGGGATTATATATGTGTCTCATATAAGTCAAAGCCACGTATGAGGTCCAGGGGGATGACAGGCACTGCATTCTCATGAAGCAAAACATAAAGGTCATGTGCCTGATTCACTGACTAGGCAAGACTGTTTTCCCTTTGGCATAAATTGAATGAGCCAAGCATATAGTTTCATTTTCGGATCTTGGAAACTGTGGAAGGGCAAAACTCCTTAAAACAGCCAAAATTACGTAAGTGTGCTAAATATTTAGAGACGAACATTGCTCCCTTTACATCCCAACCTTTTCGTGTGTTTGATTTCACATCACCTATTTATTACAGAATTATGGAGAGTGGAAACTTCAAAGCATGCAGAAGTAATTAGCCATGCTAATATGGGAACCAAGGAATCATATTCCACAGCTGTCAAAGGGCACACTCACAGGGATGTGAGAATGGGGACAAGGGCACCGGAGCTTGGACTGAATGTAGAAATCACACCTGAGGGCTGTGGTCAGACAAACCAAACATTCAAGATTGCGGTTTGACCTGATGCAAAGAAACTACATGAGACTCTCCAAGCCAATAAAAACAACAACATTGCCTTGAATACTCTGTAGAATGACAAAGAACGATAAAGCAGAATATTTTTTATGAGAGCCAATGGGTTGAGGGTCCTATTATCGGACTCAGGGCCAATTCATATTTTGTGTTGAGAGTTTAAATACACAAGTTTTAAATGTGAAATAGTTGAACTCTCCCCACCTTAAGATTGCAATCTGTTTTCTGAGAGGATTTTTTGTTTGTTTAAGTAAGTACTTGGAAAATCTTATGGTCTCTGAACAGGCTTGAAAAACTCAAGGGCCTTATCCCATGCCTTCCTAGCCAGGGCCCCCTCAAATAATCTTCTCCTTGAAAATTTGTGTGTTGGGGCTGAAGGGACAGCAAGGCAAGGGCGGCCAGTTATGCACGGCCAAACACAAGTACAAAAGAAGACACAAACTTGCGCCTGCTGATTTATTAATACAATGGCACATTTAGAAATAATTGCTATAATTTAAATGAGAAATACTGCTATCCTGGTGCTAACCGTGGGTGGGGATTTCTCAAGGTCTTTGAGTGACAAGCCCGGCCTTCTAGTCCTCATCATTGAAGCCTACACTTTCCTGAGGCCTAAGCTCAATTCACTGCATTAAACATCGCTTGAAACAACAATTCCCATGCAGCCAAGCAAGAAAGAATCTTATTGAGCAAGCTCAGGATTGGCCAGGCATTAAGGCTAATGCTTATAAAGCCTCTCCTGTCACTCACCAGCCCACCCTAACCCTGACATCCCTCTTTGCAAGAGTAAGTTCATTTGGAAATGGAGAGGCTTGCAGAGAGGTGTGGCTGACTAAGAACCCATTACTAGCCCGGCAGTAGTCATTACATCAGGCTGTAATAGAAGAGAGGGGGAAAAGAGAATCAATATCATTACCAGCTCTGCTGAGAAGCCAGCTCCTCCTTCCATCAACTGTCACTTGGCAGCAGCCATTGCACCCGACTGTAACAGAGGAAGGAAGAGAAGGCATGCAGAACTACTTTATTGGCACAGAGGAAAAAATAATTAGCTTTTGACTCTTCCTCTCCTTTTTCATCCCAGCTGGCCATTAGAACTAGTAACTAATAACTAATAATAAACCACAAAGCCTAGGGCTTGCCGATCAGGTCGGTGGTTCGAATCCCTGCGATTGGATGAGCTCCCGTTGCTTGGTCCCTGCTCTTGCCAACCTAGCAGTTCAAAAGCACGTCAAAATGCAAGTAGATAAATAGGTACCACTCCGGCGGGAAGGGAAACGGCGTTTCCGTGCGCTGCTCTGGTTCGCCAGAAGCGGCTTAGTCATGCTGGCCACATGACCCGGAAGCTGTACGCCGGCTCCCTCAGCCAATAAAGTGAGATGAGCGCCGCAACCCCAGAGTCGTTCGCGACTGGACCTAACAGTCAGGGGTCCCTTTAACTTTAACTTGGCTTAGTTCCTCCTCCCTCCTAATCCATTTTCTTTTTGTGTCATGTCTTTTTGAATTTTAAGACCCGAGGGCAAATAATGCCTTGCTTTTATCGATTTGTAAGCCATTGTGGGAGCCTTTTTTGCAGAGGAGCAGGATTATAATCATTTTAAATAAGTAAATAATAGTCAGACTCAGATTTCAGAGTGAATTTGATCTTGGCTCTTAATTGAGCCAGGGTTTTTAACATTGAATAAGCTTGGTTTCTAAATTTCCCCATCTTGAATTAACCAGAGCCATCAGTTTAAACAGTAAAATACATGCATGCCTATACAGTGAAATGGCTGGTGCTCCTGAAATTAGCACAGAAGTGGCAAACAGGATAGGTCTTGGCTCTATGTCTGCTTCTCGCAATGAAACCTGACCCTTTGGTTTAAATATGCACTTAGTATTTGCAATCAATGAAGCCATGTGTGACTTTTGCCTTTTAAATTCAGGTGCTTTTGCACTCAGGTACTAAAAGGCTCTCAAATGACTCTGCTTCTAGTTCGTGTGTGTGTGTGTGTGTGTGTGTGTTCCTGCTTTGGGTACTAAAATCTGATGCAACAGTGCAGAAAGCTTGGCTGGCTGCAAATTGAGGGAGGGGATTTTTCTTTTCTTTTTTGTTGATTATCAGTGACAAAGATCAAATAGCCATGTCCAACCTATGGTTGTCCTTGGACATTTAAAAAGTATACATATCTTTATATGTTTTTATATAAGGCAACAGAGAGAAAGACATTTCTGTGACATTAGATACTATTCTGTCATTTGGAAGTTTGCTTCAAGTGTCAAAAGGGTCCACAGTGAGATTCTATGAATCAATTGTTAGCTACTAAGAGGTGTACTGAAAAAGAAAGAAAGGGAAATTGGTTTGAGTGTAGTACATTTGTACCATCATTTAAAACTATTTTCTTACTTTTTTGTTTTAAGATCAAAGCAGACTGTCACATAAAGTTACTCTGTAATTTCACTGAAGTATATTGCAATCTAATAAATGTTTAATGACATAATAAAACAGACTCTATTGGAAAGTGGGAAAGGTCCATTGGACTCATCTGAAGTTTATATATCTATGCCAGCATCCTGGACTTAAGTGGAGATTAACACCACCCATTGGCTTGAGAAAGAAACTTAGTCACCTCCTGGGGACATTTATTGTTGGTGGTCCTGAAAGCAGCTACGGCTTGCCATTTTGCCAAGCTAAGAGGAAAGCCATAAAGAGAGATGCAATAGCTCAGAGGTATGTACAGTGTGTTGCTAAGGTGGGGTAATTGATAATCCTGCACTTTAAGACATCCCAGCCACTTAGCAAGTCATGGTCTTGGAGGCTTGCCTTGTCTGAACACCTGTACGAAACAAAATAGAAAAATTCCCTCCATTAGCACCTTAGAGACTAACCAAGTTTGTTATTGGTATGAGCTTTCAGGTGCAAGCACACTTCTTCAGATACACTGAAACAGAAGTCACCAGACCCTTACATATAGTGGGAGGGTGGGGAGGGGTGTTACTCAGAAGGGTGGTGGGAATGGGTGATTGGCTGATAGGTGTGGTAAACACGTTGATGACTGTTAATGACTGCAATTGGTCTTACAGGAAAAAGCAAGGGGTGAGATGGCTAAAAATAGCTTTATCATGTATAATGAGATAAGAATCTGATGTCTCTATTCAGACCAGGTCTCTTCATGGTTTTAAATTTGGTAATAAGCTGCAATTCAGCAACTTCTCTTTCCAGTCTATTTCTGAAATTCTCTTGTAATAATCTTTATCTCTGTTGGTATCTCTCCTTGATCCAAATTGATTTGATGTATGTGCTGTTGTTTTAAACTGGTTTTTTAAAAAATATTCATACTTGGGTTTGTTTGTTTTAAAAAAATGTTTTTATATATATGCAATCATTTTAATTGTTTTTATATGTAACTGTTTTATATATGTTACTATATTATAAATCATTTTGGGGTGCCTCATGGGAAGCAATTCATAAATGTATTTTCTCCTTTTTTCTTTATTAAAGCAAGTAAAGTGTCTTATAGAAAACACATCATAGGTCTAACATCATAATTAATAAAAACAACAACATCAGGCTGGTATAAATGTATGAATCACCATCACCAACATCATCAAGCCTGCATCAGTAAGAGAACCATACTCCTTTCCTCCACAGGGCAGCGTAAAACAGAAAACAAGAACAGTTTTTTTGCTGAGAAGGATATTTTGGGAGATATCCATTTCCTACATCTCCTGGCTGTAAAATAAGAGTAGATGTTTCATCATTACCAGTAGAATCGTTACTGCAATACTATAACATATTTATGCCAAAAAGCAGATTTATTTTGCAACAACTGCTATGGAATAAGAGATAAATCTTGCTGAGGCTTCATCTTAGTTAAGTTGCATTCCACCTCCACCCCTCAAAAATACTGTGTGCTGACATTTGTGTTTTACACATAGTCAATGAATAGAGATGGGCCCTAATCTTCAATATCTGACATGAAAAAGAATCCCACTGAAATCAGTGGAAGGGAGAGGAAGAATAAGCATTAAGTCCCTTGCATGCAGAAGTTGGAGAAATGCTATTGGGATACAGAGAGAACTGCTCAACACCTACTTTGCCTGTCTTTACCCAAAGGGAAAACAGTGTCCAACAATGCAAGGAGAGAGTTGAAGCCCAAGCTTGGTGGGAAGGGGGAATTCAATGCCTTCTTTGCCTCAGTCTTCTCCGATAAAGAAAACAATGCCCGACCTGAAGAATTTGGAGCAAATGATTCAGCAAAGGAAACACAGCCCAGAATAACTAAGGAGATAGTACAAGAATACTTGGCTAGTTTAGATGTATTCAAGTCTCCAGGGCCAGATGAACTGCATCCAAGAGTATTAAAAGAACTGGCAGATGTGATCTCAGAACCACTGGCAGTCATCTTTGAGAATTCCTGGAGAACAGGCGAAGTCCCGGCAGACTGGAGGAGGGCAAATGTTGTCCCTATTTTCAAAAAGGGGGAAAGAGAGGACCCAAACAATTATCGCCCAGTCAGTCTGACATCAATACCAGGGAAGATTCTGGAGCAGATCATTAAGCAAACAGTCTGTGAGCACCTAGAAAGGAATGCTGTGATCACCAATAGTCAGCATGGATTTCTGAAAAATAAGTCATGTCAGACTAACCTGATCTCGTTTTTTGACAGAATTACAAGCCTGGTAGATGAAGGGAACGCAGTGGATGTAGCCTACCTTGATTTCAGCAAGGCATTTGACAAGGTGCCCCATGATATTCTTGTAAAGAAGCTGGTAAAATGCGGTCTTGACTATGCTACCACTCAGTGGATTTGTAACTGGCTGGCTGACCGAACCCAAAGGGTTCTCATCAATGGTTCCTCTTCATCCTGGAGAAGAGTGACTAGTGGGGTGCCACAGGGTTCTGTCTTGGGCCCGGTCTTATTCAACATCTTTATCAACGACTTGGATGATGGACTCAAGGGCATCCTGATCAAATTTGCAGATGACACCAAACTGGGAGGGGTGGCTAACACCCCAGAGGACAGGATCACACTTCAAAATGACCTTGACAGATTAGAGAACTGGGCAAAAACAAACAAGATGAATTTTAACAGGGAGAAATGTAAAGTATTGCACTTGGGCAAAAAAAAATGAGAGGCACAAATACAAGATGGGTGACACCTGGCTTGAGAGCAGTACATGTGAAAAGGATCTAGGAGTCTTGGTTGACCATAAACTTGACATGAGCCAACAGTGTGACACGGCAGCTAAAAAAGCCAATGCAATTCTGGGCTGCATCAATAGGAGTATAGCATCTAGATCAAGGGAAGTAATAGTGCCACTGTATTCTGCTCTGGTCAGACCTCACCTAGAGTACTGTGTCCAGTTCTGGGCACCACAATTCAAGAAGGACACTGACAAACTGGAACGTGTCCAGAGGAGGGCAACCAAAATGGTCAAAGGCCTGGAAACGATGCCTTATGAGGAATGGCTAAGGGAGCTGGGCATGTTTAGCCTGGAGAAGAGGAGGTTAAGGGGTGATATGATAGCCATGTTCAAATATATAAAAGGATGTCACATAGAGGAGGGAGAAAGGTTGTTTTCTGCTGCTTCAGAGAAGCGGACACGGAGCAATGGATCCAAACTACAAGAAAGAAGATTCCACCTAAACATTAGGAAGAACTTCCTGACAGTAAGAGCTGTTCGACAGTGGAATTTGCTGCCAAGGAGTGTGGTGGAGTCTCCTACTTTGGAGGTCTTTAAGCAGAGGCTTGACAACCATATGTCAGGAGTGCTCTGATGGGGTTTCCTGCTTGGCAGGGGGTTGGACTCGATGGCCCTTGTGGTCTCTTCCAACTCTATGATTCTATGATTCTGTAGACATAGTGTATCTTGATTTCAGTAAGGCTTTTGACAAAGTCTTTCATTATATTCTTGTGAGGAAGTTGGTAAATGTGAACTGGGTGAAGTTACGGCCATCTGCCATGTATGATCTAGCTGAGATTCCTGCACTGCAGGCAGTTGGACTAGAGGACCCTCAGAGCCCCTTACAACTCTACAGTTCTATGATTCCTCAGATGCAAAGTCCTCGTACAACAGTAGACTTGCGAATTGAAGGTGAATCCACCAGTCCTTGCCATGTCAATCTTCTGGCACTGGAACCCACATCTTGTCCCCTGAACAACAAAGGGGGCATCTCTACTACTGGACTCTGATGACTCAGCCAGACTCCTTGAGGAATCATGAAAGAACCAATAAGCTTTCCACAAATAAGTCCCTAAAATTTGAAATCACACTGCCTGGAAAATGCAGATGGCTGCAGAAAAAGATACGGGCCTATTAGCTGACCAGATGCAGTATTTAGGGGGCAGGTCTTTTGTATAAACTATTCATTCCACACTATAAAGCTCTGCCAGCTGCTTTTGTTGCCTCAGCTGTAGTTCAGAAACAGCCCCTTGGTCCTTGTCCAGGGTCCTGACCCTAGCTTTCCCTTAAATTTCTAGTCTACTTCAGAATTTCAATCCTACTGGACTAAATCTTCCTAGACTATCACCTTCCCTTGATGATGCACATCACAATAGATTGGAGGAAAGAGAACCCACACCCGGAATGTTTCTTTTGCATATACTGCCCTATCAGCCATGTATACTGATCATGTGCACTCTCAGTGTTAGATGGGTGCAGAGAAAGAGTCACTCAGTTTTAATGTATTTTTAGGCTGGCTTTTAGGGCTTTTAAGGCCTGTTCCTCATAAGATATCAAAACACAAAATACATAACATTTAAAATATATCATGGATCCCAACTGAACAGCAGCAGGAATCCATAACAATACAACAACAATTAAAAACAGTCAGTCCGGCATAATATCATTAAAATCAGATAAAAATGTTGAAAATATTCTAGCATGAATTCAGGGAGCAGCTAAGCAAGGATTTGAACTCGGCTCCATGCTGCTATACCACACTAGCACCAGTGATTGTCATTCAACACAACCTTCCGCTAACTGGTGCCATCTACAATGCCAAGCAGATGCTGTCCTCTGTAAAATATGATCCCTAAATCAAAGTGCAAATCTAACTCATCAGCTCAAAGTAATGAATTCTCTCTGGGGACAAAGGAGTTTGATCTTTTTCACTACCTCTTAGTAAGCAAGAAACTTTCTGTGTACCTACAGAGTTTTTGACAATTATTTATCGCCTTGACCTTCTTGAGATTGCCTCGGCCACTCTAATAAAAACAGTTTTCTTCACCTGCGTACATTGCTCTGCAAAAATGCTATATATCTGAATGAGACAGAAATATTACAGTCATTTATAAGCCAGGCTTCTTCTTCAGCCACAACTCAAACCACAATGGTCAAAGATACAGTGCACAGGGTTTTATTATTAATTTTAAAAGCTTCTAATTCTAAGCTTCTCAAACTGTGTTCCAGCAAAACCTGCAGTTCCTCAGAATGGTATTAAGGATCCTCAGAATATTCATGAATGAGAACCTTAGTAATGGTACCTGCATGTTTAGACAATGTCCTGAATGAAGAGTGTATGCTGTAGAATGTGCTCCAGAATCTCCTGAAACAAGCTAAGACATATATAGTAGAATATAGGAGCCTCCCAGTTCTAAACCTCTCTCTGAATTCACTTAGAATGGTCAGTCTTAGGAAAACCAGTCTCTGTACCTCCCTCACTTTCATGCGCGTGCACACACACACACAATTTGCAGAATGTGGATAATTATACTTACCTACTTCGCGATCATTGTAGAGACATTAAGGTAATTACTGGCCTGGTGCTTTGCTCCTCCTGTAGTCATATTGCTGCAGTGCTGAGCTAAGACATGGTTTGGTAAGGTATGCTATCCGAACTTGGGCTGATGGTTATTTAGATATTTAATTAATGAATATACTGCCCTTTGCACAAGCCACAGGGTGAGTCAGGTCTCTCCAGCAAACCATGCGCTGAGTGCAGTGCTTGCCCTATGGTTTTACAGTTGATCTGGGCTAGTAGGGAATTTTAAGCCAACCTACTGTTTAGGTCAGGGGGGACGCGGGTGGCGCTGTGGGTAAAAGCCTCAGCGCCTAGGGCTTGCCGATCGAAAGGTCGGCGGTTCGAATCCCCGCGGCGGGGTGCGCTCCCGTTGTTCGGTCCCAGCGCCTGCCAACCTAGCAGTTCGAAAGCACCCTCGGGTGCAAGTAGATAAATAGGGACCGCTTACTAGCGGGAAGGTAAACGGCGTTTCCATGTGCGGCTCTGGCTCGCCAGAGCAGCGATGTCACGCTGGCCACGTGACCTGGAAGTGTCTCCGGACAGCGCTGGCCCCCGGCCTCTTGAGTGAGATGGGCACACAACCCCAGAGTCTGTCAAGACTGGCCCGTACGGGCAGGGGTACCTTTACCTTTACCTTACTGTTTAGGTCAGTACAGCACAGCAGCAGAACAACCCATAGTGGAGCAAAGCAGCCATAATCTCCTATCCTGGGTGCCTGCATGTTTGTCTGCCCATGATAAACCATGTTCTATCTTGGCATACTGTACAAACAAGATCTGCATGAAGCAATTTCTTGCACACTTTGCTGCCGCACTATATATATTCTTAGTATTAAATTACTGACAAATGTGACTTACTGAAGATTTAATGTGTACGCTACATCATTACTGCACATTCTCATAATATACACTGACTCTTGCTTCATCCGCTCCCCCCCCCATTCCCCATTGCTGTTTTCTTCTTATTGCCTTGCATAATTGGCTGAAGACATGACCACATACAGTGGTACCTCGGGTTACAGACGTTTTGGGTTATGCGTTTTCAGGTTACGGACGCACTGAAACCCGGAAGCACCGGAATGGGTTACTTCCAGGTTTCGGTGCTCGCGCATGCGCAGAAGCGCTAAATCACACTTTGTGCATGCGCAGAAGTGCTGAATCGCATCCACGTGTGCGCAGATGTGGCACTGAGGGTTGCAAACGCTGTGGACTGTGAACATGCCTCCCACATGGATCATGTTTGCGACCCGAGGTTCCACTGTATCTGTTGCAATTCTTCCTTCCAGTATTTCATGGGAGGAGATCATTCCCTCACTCTATAACACCGATCCTGAAAGACTTACATTGGCTCCCAGTACAATTTCCAAGCACAATTCAAAGTGTTGGTGCTGACCTTTCAAGTCCTAAATGGCCTCGACATAGTGTACCTGATGTAACGTCTCCACCCCCATTGTCCAGCTTGGACACTGAGGTCCAGCTCCAGGGGCCTTCTGGCGGTTCCCTCACTGTGAGAAGTGTGGTTACAGGGAACCAGACAGAGGGCCTTCTCGGTAGTGGTGCCCGCCCTGTGGAATGCCCTCCCATCAGATGTCAAGGAAAGAAACAACGATCTGACTTTTAGAAGACATCTGAAGGCAGCCCTGTTTAGGGAAGTTTTTAATGTTTAATGTTTTATTGTGTTTTTGATATTCTGTTAGGGGGCCACCAAGAGTGGCTGAAGAGGCCCGGCCGGATGGGCGGGGTATGTATGTATGTATGCATGTATAAATCAATCAACCAACCAATCAATAAAATAATGATAATATACTCCCGTCACAAAGGGTGCCACACTTTTAATATGCTTCTGCAGAAAGCAGGGTGAGTGCAAATACCAATGGTTTCAGTAATGATTTGATTACGGCTCTGCTGTGCTCTCTGAGCAGAACACTTCACATTGTACATGCATGCATGCACAGACACACACAGGGACACATTTAAAACATATCTTATCTATTTTTTTCTATCATGGGATAATTCCTACCATAACTGCTATAATCAGTCTTCAGCACTTGAGCAGTTCCAAGATCCACCTACTGCCTGAGTGGAGGGCCACAGACAATTGCTGCTCTATATGAACTAATTATTACTAAGGTTTGTGCATTTTGTGCTTTATAAATGTTTGTTTCCTGCCTACTGTGATTTACAGAATAGTTCCTCGTGCTTTTATATTTGTCTCTGCCCTGGTTTAAGAAGCTAACAATAGTAAATGCCCACTAGGGCATAAAATGACAAGGTCAAATTTAGGACAGCCAGACATTAAAAAAGGTGTCTTTTACTGAAACTGACAGGCTGTGATGTGATCTTTCTATCTGCCTTTAACAGGATGTCTTTTATTTTACCTGGGCAAACCAGTCCAGAGTTACAGGAAAATGTGAGGTAAAATCAGGCAAGATACAGCTTGATTATCACATGATGACTAAAGCATTAAGTGAGGCCCTAATAACAGATGGAAATTCCTTATATCCTCATATGCCTCAAACACAAAAGTTTTTAGTGGGGCCCGTATTTAAGCTTAAGTATTTAAGCTTCAGGTCACGAAGTAGTAAGGAATCATAAGGAATCATAAGCATAAATGAACCAGCTGTGCCAGAGCTAAATTTACTGCTGTTAAAATTCAACAGGCCCAATATTTCACTGCATATTTCACCATTACTGGCTTCACTACCCCCGCCACACAATTTTTTAAGGATGTAATATTTGTGAATATGCTTCTTTGACATCAATAGCATTTACTTGTGAGTAAAGGCATCTTGCATAGGGTAAGTGTGTCAAACTGTGCTACTGCCAAATGTTATGGCCATGCTAAAGGCAGAATATCAATTTATCATATTTACTGTTTATCACTAAAGGCAACGTGGTTCGGATTTAAGAATCCCAATTCTTGACCAGCCTTCCAAAACCTCGAGCCTTTCAGATATTTTGGATCACATCATCCCAGAACATCTGTCATGCAGATTTTAAAACCTATAGAGTCTAAAACCTATAGAGTCTAAAACCTATAGAGGGCACCTGGTTGGGGAGTCTCTAGACAATTAATTCTCAAACTGGAGGCCAACCTGTTGGAAAAGCCTTTGTTTAGGTGTGAGGAAAATCGTAAAGTTGACCCTCTTCAAATATTTCAGTGAGTTACCTTTGTTCTTTCTGCCTCTCACTACCAACAACCTGCATGCACATTTGTGTTACTTGAAAGTTACTTGATAGCAACCAAGGGAAAGCAAAGGGAGAAATATTATTTTTGGTCTGACCTCTCACTTCATGGAAACTTAAAGCCCCAGGAATAGGCAGTATGCTTTGGACTACAACTTCCATTATCCCTGACCATTGGACATGCTGGCTGGGGCTGATGGGAGCTGAAGTCCAACAACATCAAGAGGGCGCCATGTTTGTTATCACGGCTGCAGCAGACAGAGGACAGAGCTTATTAGTCTGAACTTACACTATTAGTCCACCTAGCAGTATCACCGTTTCCAGTTCCAGGACAAGAGTAAATTTCACCATGCATTCTTCATACCTGACTCAAATGCACTTTCCATTACATAGGAGGGCATGGAGAAAGGTTGTATATATGTCTGTCTGCGTTTTGTGCTTTCTAAAAGATTTACAGTGGTGCCTCGCAAGACGAAATTAATCCGTTCTGCGAGTCTCTTTGTCTAGCGGTTTTTTCGTCTTGCGAAGCAACCCTATTAGCGGCTTAGCGGATTAGCGCTATTAGCGGTTTAGCGGCTATTAGCGGTTTAGCGGCTATTAAAGGCTTAGCAAATTAGCGGCTAAAAGGCTATTAGCGGCTTAGCGGCTTAGAAAAAGGGGAAAAGCGGAAAAAAATCAGAACACTCGCAAGACGTTTTCATCTTGCAAAGCAAGCCCATAGGGAAAATCGTCTTGCGAAGCAGCTCAAAAATGGAAAACTCTTTCGTCTAGCGGGTTTTCCGTCTTGCGAGGCATTCGTCTTGCGGGGCACCATTGTATTGCAACCTCATTGCTGCCAGAGTGTTAACTGCCCAAGTTTGAGGCCTTGCACTATTACTATGTTGCAGGCCTGTTTATCAGCAACTGCTTGGTGATAAGATTCAGAAAGGGGAGAGAAAGAAGGCTGCTTTTAATATTTATAGCCAGGGCCTGGATCAGATAAATTCATTTTTGATTGGTCTGGGAAACAGCATGCTGCAGCTGAAGGTTCTAGTCGGTGAAAGATAGGCAGTTAACTGTCATTTAGGACTGTCAATTGGGAGTTAACTGTCAGTTGGGAAAGTTAGCAGATGACGGAGGTGTGAGGCAAGAGCAGAGAAGACTGAAGTGAAAGTAGACAAGCACAGAGCTGAATATTAAGCGATCCATCCCCAGTGTGTATTAACAGTACTGTGCTGGAGAAGATAGTAAAAAGGGAGACAGTGACTGGGTTGTTTTTGTTTTTGTTGTTATTTATTATGCAGTCTTCACCCTAAGGTCCAGGGTGGGTTTGCAATGTTAAAACACAACATGAAACAGTTTAAAATAACTACAGTGGTATCTCGGGTTACAGGTGCTTCAGATTACAGACTCCGCTAACCCAGAAATAGTACCTCAGGTTAAGAACTTTGCTTCAGGATGAGAACAGAAATTGCATGGTGGTGTGGTGGCAGCAGGAGGCCCCATTAGCTAAAGTGGTACCTCAGGTTAAGAACAGTTTCAGGTTAAGAATGGACCTCCAGAATGAATTAAGTTCTTAACCCGAGGTACCGCTGTAACTAAAGCTCTTACCAGAAGGTTACGCAAGCATGTTTTAGAAAACCAAGTAGCCATTAGTACAACCAGAAGCAGCTGGAGCAGATTGTAAGTGAATTTGACTGGGACAGAGGCTTAGGGAATTTGGCCAGAGAAATGAGCCTTTTAAAGGCCATTGTCAGCAAGAGGGTCTCTTAAGTCTTTAGAAACTGTCATCAAGGGCATACAGCGGTGCCCCGCAAGATGAATGCCTCGCAAGACGAAAAACTCGCTAGACGAAAGGGTTTTGCATTTTTTGAACTGCTTCGCAAGACGAATTTCCCTATGAGCTTGCTTCGCAAGACGAAAACATCTTGCAAGTTTGTTTCCTTTTTCTTAAAACCATTAATACCCAGGGTGCATTGCTTGAAGAGGTGCAGTTGCGACTTGACTTCGAGGAGCAACTCATAGCACGCGGTGTGGTAGCCTTTTTTGAGGTTTTTGAAGACTTTGGTGATTTTTGAAGCTTTTCCAAAACTTCTTTTGCAGCCATTTGGTAAGTTAAACTTCTAAAACTTTTTTTGGGGGGTTTGGATTTTGGGTTGGGGTGTTTGGAATTCAATGACTTGGTGTTGGGGAGGGGTTTGCAAGAATCTGGAAGCTTGTGTGGTTTTTTCTGAATTATTATGATTTTCTGTGACCATTGGGCCACTCTGCTGTTTTTTTTTAAAAATTCTGGATTTGAATTTCTGTGTGGTGGGTGGCTGGGGGAACAGTTGGGGAGGGGTTTGCAACAGTTGTGGAGGGGCTGGGGGAACAGTTGGGGATGGGTTTGCAATTTCTGTGTGGTGGGTGGCTGGGGGAATAGTTGAGGTTTTTGAAGACTTTGGTGATTTTTGAAGCTTTCCCAAAACTTCTTTTGCAGCCATTCGGTAAGTTAAACTTTTAAAACTTTTTGGGGGGGTTTTGGATTTTGGGTTGGGGTGTTTGGAATTCAAGGACTTGGTTCTGGGTTTGAATTTCTGTGTGGTGGGTGGCTGGGTGCTTTTGATTTTTTTGGATGTGAAGCACTGATTTTTTTTTGGGGGGGGGGGTTTGCGAAGGTAGGAGCTGTGCTGCCATGGGACCCAAGAAGACTGCTGCTGCAGAGGCCGGCAAGGGGAAGAAGGCGAAGGTTACGCTGGAAATGAAGAAGGAGATCATCCGGAAGCACGACAGTGGAATGCGTGTGACAGACCTCGCCAGGGAGTACGGGAGGAATCCATCGACCATCGGGACCATCCTGAAGATGAGGGAGAAGATCCTTGCAACTGATGCAGCCAAGGGAGTCACCAGGATCATGAAGAACCGTCCAGCTGTTCTGGAGGAGGTGGAGAAGTTGCTGCTTATCTGGTTAGAAGCAGCGTGCAGGGGACACAGTGACTGAGGCTGTCATTTGTGAGAAGGCCAAGGCCTTGCATGCAGACCTCGTCCGGGAACAGCCAGGGACCTCAGGCGAGCCAGAAGTCTTCAAGGCAAGCAGAGGCTGGTTTGACCGGTTCAAGACAAGATCTGGAATCCACAGCGTGGTCAGGCATGGAGAGGCTGCCAGTTCTGATGTTTCTGCGGCTGAAGACTTTGCAGCGCAGTTCCTGGAGGTTGTGAGGACGGAGGGCTACGTTTCACAGCAGATCTTCAACTGCGACGAGACCAGGCTGTTTTGGACTTTCCAAAAGGACTTTCATCACACAGGAGGAGGCCAAGTTGCCTGGCCACAAGCCCATGAAGGACCATCTGACCCTGCTCTTCTGTGCCAACGCAAGTGGTGACCTGAAGATCAAGCCCCTGCTGGTGTACCACTCGCAGAACCCACGGGCCTTCAAGAAACACAAGGTCGACAAGGAGCAGCTGAGTGTCATGTGGCGATCCAACAGTAAGACTTGGGTCACACGTGTGCTGTTTGTGGACTGGGTCAATCTTGCTTTTGGCCCTGCTGTCAAACAGTACCTGCTGGACAACGACCTGCCGCTGAAGGCTTTGCTTCTGATGGACAATGCTCCTGCTCATCCTAAAGGCCTTGAGGAGGACTTGTTGGAGGAGTTCAGCTTCATCAGCATCATGTTCCTGCCGCCTAACACCACGCCACTGCTCCAGCCGATAGATCAGCAGGTCATCGCCAATTTCAAAAAACTCTACACCAAGGAGCTTTTCAGGTGATGCTTCGAGGTGACTGATTGCACCACCATCACCCTGCGGGAATTCTGGAAGGACCACTTCGACATCATCACCTGCTTGAAGATGATCACCACGGCCTGGAACGGGATCAGCCAGAGAAATCTGAATTGCGCTTGGTGCAGCCTGTGGCCGGACTGTGTGGCACCAAGTGACTCTGATGCACCAGAGTCAACAGTGGTGCAGGACATTGTTGCCTTGGGGAGGACCATGGGCCTGGAGGTCACAGAGGAGGACATCAGCGAGCTGGTGGAGGAGCACGACCACGAGCTGACCACCCAGGAGCTGGTCGAACTGCAGGCAGAGGCTGCGCAGATGTTTGGGACTACAATTCCCATCATCCCTAGCTAACAGGACCAGTGGTCAGGGACGATGGGAATTGTAGTCCCAAACATCTGGAGGGCCGGAGTTTGCCTATGCCTGTACTAGGTAATTTCAAAGGCATTCTAAGGGAATGGGTGGCAGCAGGAAAGGGTCTCGTTGAGCAACTCTTGAGTTGTGGATACCCTTCATTATAAAAAATTAAGAAGCACAAATACTCAAATTGTGTTTAGAAAAAGTGAGAATAAAGTTTCACCAGAGGTGGTGGCAGTGGAGACAAAATGAGAATTCATGGTAAATTCTGCCTCCATATTGTATGGCTCTCAAACAAACCAACAAAAACAGGTTAGTACCTGAGGACATAACAATGTCTCTTTGATACCCATCCTGAGACTGGCCTGACATTGTCATCATTTCTGAATAAGGATCCTACAAAACAACACTCTTGCAAGCATATCTATGCCACTTGCTTAATAACCATAGGAAGCTGCCTTATAGAAGGTCACATACTTTGTGCTCACCTAGCCCAATATTGTCTATTCCAACAAGCAGCTGCTTTCCAGAGTCTTAGACAGATGTTTTTTTCCATCACCTGCTACCTAACAGGAGATGCCAGGAACTGAGTCTGCAGCAGGCCTCAGATAAAGCATATCCTCTTCTATTTAAAGTATGTTCAAGTCCCTGAGTAATTCCCTTTACTGTATCTCTTCCCAGAAATTGATGTAAAGCAGAGAGCATCTTAATAATAATAAATAAATAAAAATATAGCTACTCTTTTATCCTCCAACATATAGACCCCTTCCTTCTTTCCTTCTGGTCCTGAAGCAGCAAGTTCCCATTTCCCCTCCATTAAATAAATCAGAAGGCATGGGCCTATTTGGGGATTCAGTTGAGTAAGGGATTATCCTTGGGGTCCAGTTTATGATCTTAACCTTTGTTTATTTCAGCGTCATGGGATATGTCGATTTCTCACATCCTAAGGTGTCATTCCTGAGCCTGATGGATTTGTTTGGGGATTAAAATTTAAAACCCATCTCAGCCTCCCTCTTGAAATGACAGCAGTACAGCATTCAGATTCAGAGTCTAAGTATTAGTGAAAATGTCCAACCAATTTAAGAAATCTGCCATTAAAATTCTAGTCAATGAATCCTACATGCACCTGTAGCTCACCTTACATGAGTGAATAATTACACAACATGGTATTTGTGAGTCGGAGAGCTTTTCCTTGAGGACTTTCATGTTCATGAGCAGAAGGCCTTTTGCTTCTACTTCACCTTCTTGTTGAGTGCTGATGTTTTATGCATTGCCTTCTCTTACCAGGTAATCTCTTGCTGATTATAGTTAGCAGTATAGTCAGAGCTGATTTTTCAGCATAAATAAAGCTCGAAAAGACCCATCTACCACAGCCTTTTTGCTAAAAACCAAGCACAACAGAGAAGTACATGGCAATGAAGTCACTCACTCTTCCTTTACGTGTATTTGGATGTTTAAAAGATGGCAGGGTTTATTCACAATCGCCAATATCTATTGACTATTAATCTTGAGATTACTGCTGGTAATGAACGCCTCTGCAGGTAAATGGATTTCTATTTCAAAGTAATATTTTCATTACCTTTGAAACAGAGCATGAAAGATCACTCTTTAATGCACTTATCTGTTCATCCAAACTGTAATTTAAATGGAAATATTTTTACAGGTCATATAGCCTGCTGTATAAGGCACAATAAATTCACTAAGCTTTAAATGCCTCTTCCTAGAAGGGAACAGAGTCCAAACCAATCTAAAACATTAAAGCATACCAAATATTGGCAAGGTACTATTTCCTTACTTAGCTTGACCTCAGCTAGTACAAAATGTAATAAACATATACTTAAGGGCTCATCTTTCCTCCTCTTGATCCTAATTCCGGCATATACTAATAGCTGATAATGCAGATTTTTTGTTGTTGTTCATTATTGCTCAGGAAGAGGGTCACATTGGAAAGGCCTCTTGCATTACTCATGCACTGCTTGTCAGCACACAGACTGGAGCAAGATTACCAATACAGCTGTCTAATTTTGCTGAGACAGTTGATGTAAGCACTTGAATATTTGCTGCCTGCACCACCAGAAGCCAGCATGTTGGAAAAAAATAACAGAGCTAACTTTTCCTTGTACGCCCCCATGTGTTTGTGAAAAATGGGGAAGAGATGTGCTTTTCTTGCCCAAACATATGGTGGTAACATGCAAGACTAATCTAGGATCTGTATGCTACAATTTATTACATAAGGGTGGTTTGCATATATGCACGCAGGGATACTTGCTGTCTGAAACTGCATCGAGATGGTGGTACCCAGTACTGTGCCAACACAGGCTGAACATGAAACTATAGGCAGCTGCCTCAGAACCAGAAGGAAGAAGCTAAGGACTGGTCCATGTAACTGAAATTTCAACAATCCTCTTTCCAACCGACTGAATGTCCAAAGCGATGCTCCAGAGTCTTGTCCCACATCTTGCGCCTTCTTTCTCTAATGCACAGATGCTTCCTAAGCATTTAAGTCTCACAATCCACTTAACTGCTTATGTGAATATTCTGTTCCAGTTTTACCTACTACCTGGTTGATTCTATCACCCCATCTATCATTTGCTTGTCCAGGGGGAAAAAAACAGCAACAGCAATGTTGTTATTATTATTATTATTATTATACAAAGGTGAGCCAAAGTGACTTACAGACACAATATAAACACTAAAACTAATTACAACAAACACAACCAATAAATGAAGGTAAAGAAAATTGCTTAAGCCTCTTTGTATATGTTGGTGGACTAGTTGCATGACCAAATATTTGTCATGGATGGTGTAGGAAAAGCTGGGTGGGAAGTTTAGCATTGCATATGAACTAAAGAACGTTTTTATAAGGGCTGGATATATGTTTGTACCTACAAACATATGCCATTTATGGAAATGAACAACATCTAAGCAATACAGGAGAGTTCAACAACTACAGACCCCCTGAGTCAAGCATGGTCCTCAGAGATGTCACCTGGCCTCTAATTTAGCAATCTAAGAGCAACAAAAGCGTGCACAAAGCTTTGCCATATGCCAATTTACAGTGGTGTTCTGGCTGGCCACTGTTCTTATACCCTTCTCAAAATGGTGCTGCCAGAAGTCTACTTCCTAAATACAGCAATATAAAAGAATCTATGATTATCTTTAATCTTATATAGAAGGGGTAGCTAACTTCCCGGTTCAGGAGCCTGACCCAGCTTCCAAGCAATTTTTTCTGGCCACCTATGACCCAACTGATTTTGGCAGCAAAAATCAAAACATAAATTAGACACAGCATTGGAGTGGGCAGAGCCCAGCATTTAATGAGCAGACAGTGGGTGACCACACTCTTCCTCAGCTGATCTGCATGAATCAGCTGAGTGGAGAGGCTGTGTGTCTGTGTTCCTGTGTATCTCCTCTGCCTTTGCGTCCATGACAGAGTTTGCATGTGATAGTGTGAAGTAACCACAGCCACTTTTGGCCACACACACTGCTGGCACAAGGCTCCTCAGGATGGGCCAAAGGTGAATGTAGACCACAGGTCAAAATAAGTTAGCCATCCTTGATTCAAAATATGCAGAGCTGAATGACATCTTGTTGGAAAACAGGATATACAGGATTAAGAGTGGATCACAAAATTTGGCATAACTTTGTATTATGTTGTGTTTACTAGCATATTTGCTCATTAAAGCTGCATTGCTTTATTTGTCTTAAATGCTGGACCCAATTAACTGTCAAATGCAACCCCAGGATACTTCTAATCTTGTGAATTTTAAATACAGAGGTGTACAGAAATCTATTCTTTTATAAATTTCAGGAAAAAGCCTGCTGTGTTATGTCTGTCATTTAAACCTTTTTGATTAATCCATATCAATCAAAGATCATTAATGGTAGTAAATTGTGCATTTTGATTTTTCAATTAAATAGCAGGATCAGATGAAGCACAAACTACAAAGAGATGATTCTTTAATGGCTTCATAATTGCATTATGATTTTACAGCTTCAGTAAAAAAATGAATTACTATAAGGCAAAATAAGCATAGAATCACTGGGATAATATGAAAAGGGCTTCCAATTCATTTTAAAGTAATTCCATTATCTATTCCTTGCACAGATATTCACACATGAATTTGCGATCCCTGGAAGAGCCAAATATTAATTCATTGGGTCCTCCCCCCATAATTCTAATTAATAATGAAGAAAACAAATTAAAAATGAATTTTAAATATCTGATGAAGCTCCCTCTGTGGGGGCTATTCCATAGTTTAGGTGCCACAACTGAAAAGGCCACATCTGTCTCTCAACAGACCGAGATAAAGTTCACAAACGAACACTACTGGTTTTGCGGAGTTCGTAAACCGAATAGTTCGTTAACAGGGCTGTTTTTAAACCGAGGTACCACTGCACTGAAATTCTTGTAAGTACAGGGATACCTTAGATTAAAATTAAATTCTTCACTATGTTGAGCAGAACAGTACACCTAATGGATAATGTTGGAAGCTTCAATAATACAAAGCATCATTGGCAAAAATTTCAAAGAAAACAGCCCCATAAGCAGGCACATTTAATCCAATACCTTTCTTGCCAAATAACACTGAAAAGATTCTTATAACTTCAAAATTCAGCAATCTACTAATATGATTAATGTTAATTTTTGAATAAAAACACCTGATAGTTAATTATCTGTGTCTTTCCTAAGTAAATGTAAGTTCATAATCAGCAATACTGATGATTCTTTGATGTTCAGATATTTAAGCAGATATTTTCCTCTCAATTCAGATACATAATTTATTAAGTATAACAATGCAAAATGAAACGCAAATGTAGCTGTATTGATCCATAAGTGCCAAAATCCACAGCCTTTCCTAATATAAAGACTGCCATGCAACTCTAGTTCTGCTCACTGCCTAACCAGAAACATGGGTAACTGCAGGAATTTGTTTCTAAAAAGTTGGAGGTCAGCCTTTGCTTTTTTTGTTGCAGGATTCTAGGTATAATCAGCAACTTGCAACAAGCTGGTAGAAACTAATCCAATCTATTCTGTGGTCCTGATCTTGTGTTTGAGACTAAATGCAGACTTTATTGCTATACCGAACCAAATTTTGTTATTTCCTCCACTCCCCGTTTTGTGTAACATCCAGTCTGATAAAGAGCTCTGGAAAGCTCTTTTATGTCTTCTGCTTGATGAAGATGCTCTCCAACTGCATGACTTTAAAGGGTCTACCTTGAGTCATCGTCTACCAAACTTCTATTTTGGAAACATTTTTCAGCTGATGTTCATATTTTAGATGTTAAGCTATGGCAAATCAAGCGAGACAGAATCAGAATCAGAATGGTTAGAGACCATAGAATAATAAGAAAGCCAAGAATTAAATGTGAGTGTTCCTATGCACTGATATTAACTCAAAATTCTTTGTACCCACCCTTTCAAAGCTGAAGCAAAATTATAATAGAATTTCTAAAAAAAATAGCATTTTCAAAGACTGAAAGAAAGATGCTTGGATGGGCAGAACTGTTGTTATTTATCACATTGACAGTCTTCACTTCAGAACAGAAACAGCTATGAGTGGAGTCATACTTGAAGATGTAGACAATGTAGTTCAGATCAATGAAAGGGTCATTGATGGCCATAACTTCAACTTCACCAGAGTTCACTGCAGCTCTGGTGACCAGACTGTCAATGCCACCAAATCCATTAACTCCAATTTTCACCTCTGGAAATTGTGCTCCCAAGGGGTCCCTGACCTAACTCCAGTTCGTTGATCATGCTCTGATTTTTTAAAAACGTGTCTTATTGATTGTGTTCACATACAGTGCTGTGTTTTAATATTTATTGAATGGGCATGGTCCACCACGGCATTACAAAATATGGTGTGGAATATCAGGATCATGTTCTAGATGCACCGGTGCCCCAGATCCTTCCAGGTGCATTTCAGGGTCCCAGTGCTTACTCAGAAAACCCACGACGGCCTGGGTTCTCCAAAGAGCGCCTCTCTTTATTTGGCTGGTTAAACAATCTATGGCCATTTAAATGTGCTTGTGGAAGAGGGAGTTATTGGTTGTTGTTGTTATGATTGATGTTGTTTAGTCGTTTAGTCATGTCCGACTCTTCATGACCCCATGGACCAGAGCAGGCCAGGCACTCCTGTCTTCCACTGCCTCCCGCAGTTTGGTCAAACTCATGCTGGTAGCTTCAAGAAAACTGTCCAACCATCTCGTCCTCTGTCGTCCCCTTCTCCTTGTGCCCTCCATCTTTCCCAACATCAGGGTCTTTTCCAGGGAGTCTTCTCTTCTCATGAGGTGGCCAAAGATGTTTTGTATTTTCATGCTGTAAATCACCCTGTGATCTTCAGATGAAGGGTGATAGATATATATAAGTTTATGTTATGTTATGATTTCAGTTTCAAGTTTCACCACCCCACTGCCATTGTTCCCTGCTGTTCATCCTCTGCCTAATTGCTACTACCTGCTTGCTTGTCAGGCACAGCCAATGAGCAAGCAGACAGTGGCAGCTACTTCTTCCTTTTCTCACCAGCTTTGTGATTTGCTTGCTCGTTCCCTCTGGACCAGAGTGAGAGGCAAGTGAACAAACAGGATACAGTGGTGAAGAAGAAAAGCAGGCCCAGAGGGTACTTGCTGGTGGGCACATGACCAAGGGGAGGCCCCTCAACAGGTGTCCAGCCATGCTGACCCTTGGTGCCAGCCCTGCTTGCCATGAGGAGGGGCAGGTGTCCCAAGGCTGAAGAATGAACTTTACCCTGAGATATGCAGCACTCCTTCTTTACTGGTCTACTGGAGGCAGAGGAGAAACAAAACGAACAAGATCCAACTCTTCTGCATGGCCTTCAGATCAACTGGCTAGTCTTGTTTTCTTACAGTGGTCCTGCTTTTTTATGGTTTCACTGGAGGGATTTATTCACATTTGTTTACTTTGTCTTATTTGCTACTGTACAGTACCTTGAGCGCTGGAAAAGCACCTAACAAGTTATTTAAATAGATCAGTAATGTACCAGTGACACTTTGACACAACAAATCGTTATGAAATTGTTATAATTGGCTTTCTATATATATATATTATTGTTGATGCTCTTGCTGTTAAATTGCTTTAAGATATTTCATGGGAAACCATTCATAAATGGAATTAAATAACCAGGACACTGCACCAGCTCACATTATACTGATGAGTTTTGCTTATTGCAGAAAGGCCTCTGTGGCTTATGAACTCACCCTACCAGCCAGAAAATGTGGCCAACTTGGCAACCACCCATGTTTCGCAACCCCAGGCAGGCAACAAAAGCCGGATATTTTATGAAGCTTCCTGGTCCTGTCTTACATATACTATGAACGGTGCAATAGTATATGAGTGACAACATTCTGCCTGCACCAATGCACCTTCTCCTCTCCAAGGCCCACAAATTTCTAATTTCATTTCAACAGACTTTCAGAGTCTTTCCAATAGCCCTGCCATTTTATGCTGTGGGTTAAACCACAGAGCCTAGGACTTGCCGATCAGAAGGTCAGCGGTTCGAATCCCCATGACGGGGTGAGCTCCCATTGCTCAGTCCCTGCTCCTGCCAACCTAGCAGTTTGAAAGAATGAAGTGCAAGTAGATAAATAGGTACCGCTCTGGCGGGAAGGTAAACGGTGTTTCCGTGCGCTGCTCTGGTTCGCCAGATGCGGCTTAGTCATGCTGGTCACATGACCCGGAAGCTGTACGCCGGCTCCCTTGGCCAATAAAGTGAGATGAGCGCTGCAACCCCAGAGTCGGTCACGACTGGATCTAATGGTCAGGGGTCCCTTTACCTTTACCTATAAAGTACAGAGCTTATACTAATATCTCAAGTAATATTTGTAAATAAGGCAAAGATCCACTTTGTATCAGGAAGAATTCATGGCCAGTCAGTATTTCTAATTAGCTATGTGTCATTTTCTTATAGTTGGCTGCTTTGCTGATGTCAGGCTGATGGGTACGAAACTGAATGGTGCTCTATACAAGCCCAGCTCTGAAGAGGGAGGAAAGAATTTGCTTTCAGCACATGCCAATTCTACAGCTTCACATTTTTATTCTAGACAGATTTCATACAGCAACTGCAGCTAATTGTTATATGGGGTGATCATCACTGATATTGTATTGTGCTACTTTACATTGAATTATGATAGATAGACAGATAATTTATATATTTTCTAGACACACTTGGATGCAAACAGGCACACATAAAATAAACACCTGGAGTCCTGTGCCCAGTTCCAGGCACCACAATTTAAGGAGGATATTGAGAAGCTGGATGTTCCCTTCCTTCTCTCCTCTGGCACCCCATTTACTCTGGAGGGCCCCCAACTCCTGCAGCATACTTTGAGGGTGCATGGGGAGGAATGTTCTGTTGTGAAAAAGGAACCTGTTGTTTGAGCAGAACAGACACACATGGATTCAACCCTGTGCTGTTTTTGAACATATGGGCTTAATCGGACTAGAGAACTCTTCCGCAAAACCCCAGTTGCAAACATGCTAAATGTTAGATTTTCCAAAATACAAAGCATGGATTGTGGTTGTCTGCATTAAGTAAAGAACATCAACTCCTAGAGCTCACAATCCACAAGCAGATTTTTCTGTCTCATTTTTTACAGC